>NC_090931.1:544224752-545448024 GCF_040938575.1 Ambystoma mexicanum | reverse complement strand
TACAGCATCTGTACAGTTATTGAACGGCTTGCATTTTCTGCAGTGCTCTTCACACATGCAATCTTCTTTTTGCATATGACCGCTGCTGCAACGGCAAAGGTGACAGTGCCAACCGGGAGGGAAGGTGAGGAGAAGCGGCTTACATGGCCGCTGTCAACGCAGCTTCTGCCGCGTACATGAAGCACCGGCCAGCACCTTATCCCTGCCGCGGCCCTCCTTCATGAGGGTGCTCGTGCGGCCAGGGATAACGAAGCCCTGCCAGTCCCCCTCCAAACAATGAACACTCTGCAGTGTGGCCTCTGCCGCAGTTACAAAGAGCACGCTGATGACCAAAAAATACCACCCGCCCCTCCTGGTCTAACACCCACACAGCGGATGTGGCCCCCAGTGACCCCGGGTGGGGCTTAACCTGCGTGTGGTTAAAGTAAAGTCTCTTCTCTGGTGCTGAACTACTGCCGAGTAAACCATGATGTACCTTTGGCAAAGCTGCGTTCCTGCATATAGGTGGCACACTTAAAGTGGACACAATGAGGTGCCCGCTTGAAACTGTGGTCCTGTGGACTGCCTGTATGCTTAATTTTGGTCTCAGTAAAACAATTGGACATTATTGGCATACCATCTTTTTGGACTAATAAAGAAAATGTATCTATGCAAGTGCTCACTGCCCATTGGCTGGGATATTTTATAAATGAAATGAGTGTATTTTTTTTTATCTGCCCAATCCTACATGTGATTAATGGGAAAAGGGCACAAGGATAAGTGTGTGTTGCTGTATTCTCATTTGTGTTTCGCCATTTCATTTTTAATGTAGTTGGAATGGGGTGGCATGTCTGAACCCCTCCCCCTTGCCTCGTACAGTGTCATGTGTTTGGCACACGTGCACACACCATGTGATTGAGCTAATAAAAAGGCTGCACGGTTCCCTGTGCAGCAGTTTGAAAACTGACACCTGTGTCTATGGATGGCAAGTATGCAGGAGGCGGCCTGGCCATACCACACCTCATAACACTATTGAGTTGCCCTGAGCAACATTCTTTACAGGCACAAAAATACAATGAAAAAATAGGACTGGATGAACAACTCCACCTGACTTGCCATTCTGCTATCTCTGCCTCTTGGCACATGGCTGACTAAGAGTTGATGACTCATTGCAATGCTAATAGCAAATGGAGCGTGGCTTGTTCACACCCTGGCTTATTATTACCAGAAGGTTCTGCGCAACAGGTTCAGCCAACAGGCGTGGGTGCTATAGCAATACCAAGTACAAGACCCGGACTACCCCCTTAAACAGGACTGGTAACAGGAAGAAGAGGACTCGGAGTAATGAAGATTACCAGTAAGTAATTGGGACATTACCCCCTTGTCCCTATTCCTCATCCCTGTCCAGACTAAAGAGGAGATAGCAAGCCGGACCTGGTCGAGCCAGGCCAAAACAAGGCAACAGTGGGCAACACGTAAGTGCATACCAGTGACATTTATTAACAAAAAAGACACAACACCAAAGACGGCAGAACCAAACGCCAAACCCTCCGCTGTAACAGACAAGCGGTAGTGGCAAATTAAATTGGACGGGGAAGCCCATGTAACCACCCAGCAGATGTCAGCCAGGGAAACCCCACGCGCAGCCACCCAGAAAGAGGCCACTCCCCGCATGGATCTACCCTGGACCCCATCAAGAGGACAGAAACCCGCCAATTCATAACACATGGAAATGGAGAGCTTGACCCACCGGCTAATGGTAGCAACGGAAGGCCAAGCACCTGCCCGATCAGGGCCAAAGGTCACCAAAGGGGACTCACTAGAGAAGACCGCTGAGGTCCGATCCACATAAATCTGAACAGCCCGACCCACATCCAGGGGACTGAGAGGGATCCAGAGGGCTGGAAACATGCGACATCAGGGAAGGGTGAACCAGGTCATCATACAGGCACTAGGACAGGACCTTGGGCTGGAAATCAGGAAAGGGACGGAGTACCAACCCACCAGGCACGAAACCAAGGTATGGAGGACTATCCAGAAGGGACCCCAAATTGCCCAGGCGTGGGGCCGAGGTGATCACCAGGAGGCAGATTGTCTTCAAAATGAGACATTTGATGGACAACTCCAGAAGGGGTTTAAAGGGAGGAAGGGAGACCCAGCACCAAGGTCAGATCCCAGGATGTGCAAGAAGGCTTGATGAGAGGCCAGGAGGCCCTGGTGAAGTTTCGAAGGAGGCTGTAGCAAAGAGGTCAGTGTCCCCAATATTCCCCTCCTACCACTACCCCCACTCAATACTCCCAGAATGCTCAAATGGCAGCCAGCTGACCCCTCAGGGTAGAACCCACAACCCCAAATGAAACCTCTTCCGCAGAAAATCTAAAATAGTACAGGGAGGGCAGGAAAGGGGCTGAAGGCTGTGGCGGAGGCACCAACCCAAAAAGGACTGCCAGTGTTTATCATAAGCCTTGAGGGTGGAGGATGCCTACACCCCAGGACCTCAAGCGCCAACCCCTGAGACATGCCCAACTGCATGAAATCCACCAATTCAAGTTCCAGACCTTCAGTCTGAGAGTCCGAGAGCAGGACGTGGTACCCAGGGAGGGCCGAAGGGACAAGGGATCTGAGGCAGAGACCAAGGAGGAGCCGAGGCCAAGACCTCCAAGGCCAGTTTGGAGCCACCAGAACCACCAGGTGCACCCTCCCTCCGAACCCTGAGCAGGAACTGGGACAGGAGAGCGACAGGGGGGAAGGCATACAGGGGACCCAGGGGCCAAGGGAGTGAGAAAGCATCCTCCTTACCCCAAGCCACCCGGGTTCTATTCCTGAGAACAATATCGAGGCAGAAGGTGGGCCGGTTGGAGGCAAACCGGTCTATGACAGGACGACTGAACAATCAGGCACAGGACAGAGAAGGCAGTCTCTGAGAGGCACAGTGAGCTGAGAGAAGGAAAGACCCTGCTGAGGGCATCCACAACCACGTTCCCCACCCTGTCAGGTAGAAAGCATCCAGGGACAGCAGGTGAAGTTCCACCCAAGACATAAGTCGAGCAGCTACCCATGCCAGGGGGGGGGCCGTGAGCTCCCCTGATGGGCAGTGTAATACTTGGCCACAATATTGTCTGTGCGAACGAGGACCACCCAGCGCTCCAAGTGCTGGTGGAAGTGGTGCAGGGCATGGTACACCGCCATCAGTTCCCTCCAGTTTGAATAGGAGACTGCTTCTGTCCGAGACCATCGTCACCACCTGTGGAGGAGAAGGGAGCAAGGGGAACCCTGTGTGGAGGTGACAGAGTGCCACTACTGAAGAGTCGACTGGATTCTGTGGATCATTGGAATCTGATGGGAGTACACCTGAGAGGTGGATTCCCAGTGATGCAGAATGTGATGGCTGGAGATGGGCACTCGCCCAAGGAACCATGAAAATCGCTGCCACCATGCCCCCTGGCTCTGAAGCCACATCTCAGCCAGCGCAGAGTGAGATGCCAGAAGAGTCAGAAGGTGAGTCTGGAGCTTGAGGGCCCTCAGGAGAGGCAGGAGAGGCTGAGAGACCAGACTCCATGCATTGTCGAGCTCTGTCCCGATGAACTCCAGCAAGGGGGCAGCGACCAGATGGCTTTTGGGAAGATTCAGCCACCAACCAAAGGAAACAAGAGTCTGGCAGACAGCAGTCATATTCCTGGAAGTCACCGACTGGGAGGAGGCCTGGACCAGCCAGTCGTCGAGGTAGGGGTGCAACAGGATCCTCCCCATGAAGGAGTCCCACCAGGGGAGCCAAAACTTTTGTGAAAAGTGCATCCAGATGAGAGGCTAAAGGGGAGGACCCGGGACTAAAGTGTCCCTCTGGGGTCGCAAACCAGAGGAACCAGTGATTTCATTCCCTGATGGCGATGTGATGGTAGGCGTCTCCTGGTCCACTAAGCACTGGAAGTCCCCCAGAGAGATCAGGGGAATGATGGATTGTAGGGCCTCCATCCGGAAGGGAACCTTGGCCACAAAGCGATTCCCCTCCTGAAGGTTGATAATGGGCCAGAAGTCCCACGTATGCTTTGGGACCAGAAAAACATTGCAATAGACCCCTAGACCCTGCTGCAAGAGGAGCACCGGCTCTATGGCATTCTTGAGTAGAAGAGAAGCAATCCCATGAAAAGTGCCATGCAACTAGACGCATCCCTGGACCAAGTAGTGATGCAGACCCCAGAATCAGGGGGAGAGGAGGTGAAGTAGATGGACAAGCCTCCACACACCACCCTGAGGACCCAAACGTCTGAAACAAGATAGTGCCAGACAGGCTGAAGATAGGTCAGGCGTCCATCCACAGGTAACTCTGCGTGACGGCAAGGCAGAGGCACTGAATATTCAGGATGGAGGAGTGCCAAGGTCTAGGCTCAGAGGCAGCATCCCTGCCATGGCCTCTTCCCCTGACACCACCTTGCTGGGAAATGGAGGCCAGGCGGGAGGGGTGCTAACTATACGGACGCCAGGAGGAGGAGGAAGCAGTATTAATCGAAAGAGCGAGAATTGGCCTGGTTCACCAGTTCCCCCATGTGCCGACCAAACAACTTTTACCCACCAAAGAGGAGATCAAGGAGAATGGACCTCACCGAAGCTCCACCCTTCCAACCACGCAGCCAGAACTGGTGGCGGAAAGCCACCACAAAGACCTTTTCCAAGGCAAAGGCACAAAGAACATTGTAGGTAATGTCCGAAGCGAACATCCCTTCCTTCTCAAGGCGCTTGACCAACAAAGAAAAGTCTTTTCTGGTCAAAGAAAAATCTGATCTCTCATCCAGGGCCACCAAGAGAGCCTGAAAATCCTTCTAAAGCAACTGGGAGAGGTAGGTTGCATAGATCCCAGCCTGCAAGCCAAAAGTAGAGGCGGCATCCACCTGGACCACTAGAGAAGCCTCCTCTGAAGCCACAGAGGCACAAGAGGTGGCGTGGGGGAGAAGGGAGTAAATCCACAGGAGATCAGGGAATTCAGCTGGGAAGCCCTGCAAAGGATACATCTTGGGCCAATGCCAGAGCACAGCAGCCTTCTCTGGGTCCTTCCACTGACACGGGATGATGTTGCGCACACACACTGAAGGATAGGGAGGCCCTGGACCTCTTTAGGCAGATATCTGCTGTAAGCATCTGGAGCCTTTGCGGGAGGAGGCATGGGGGCCTTAACATCCACCAAACCCATGTTGGTCAGGAGGTGGGAAGTAACCTCCTGCAGTATCTGCCAGTGCAGGCAGTGGAATGTGAGGATGTCAGCTGGAACCTTATGGGTCATCAGGATTCCAAGACTGTCAGTTGGGACTTCAGGATGGGATAAATAAGAGGATGCTTACTACTTGGCTTCTGCCTCCCTTCACCCAACTAGCCCTGTAACTACAATACATCTACTTACTTTTATAAACATCAGCCTCCAGCGTCATCTCTGCCTCCTGGTCACTTCTCCAGTATCCCCTATACTACAACTCCTCAATCACGTTCTTCTTTAAGTACTTGCCCAATGTGTCTCAGCTCTCTGGGCTATCAGGATCCCCAGCAGGAGGGCCTGCAGTGGGAGCAGCATGTGCAGAATCCAGCAGGACTGCCACAACCACAGGTGAAGGGGGCCGCTGGGCAGGCAAGTGAGGCAGCCGTCTGTACACAGCCTAGTACACAGTGGACACAATCAGAGCCTTGAGCTGATCCGTGTAGACCGGGGAGGTGGCAAAGGAGCAAGCCGCTGCTGGTGTAACATCAATTTTTGCTATCTGTTAAAAAATCCTATACCTGCTGACTGAGCATGCGTAGTGTCTCTGCGCATGCTCAGTAATTATTAACAGGATTTTTTGACATTGTGAATGTGGTGTGTCTGTCTGTCTGCGGTCCCATTGGTGCAGTGTGTTTAACTTTATACGATCCAAAGTGACTGAAAAACACATCAGAGTGAAGCCGCATCACGAGTGACTCCAAATGACACACAACCCCGCGTACCCTAGCATTGTGTTGCACTTGCAGCAAAACCTGACATTACACTGGACTGGTGGCCCCCTCACTCCCCACTGTGGTGTGTGCTAGGGGGTCGGCCTGGACGCCCCTCGCTCCCAACAAGGTTTGTGTGTTGTGAGGCCGGACTCGTCTCTCTCCCACCCTGGTGTGTGCCAGAGTAGGCGGGCCTCTGACCCCCACACTCTCCTTTAGCACTGCTTACTCAAAGCTTGGAGTCACAAGAGACCAGGCACCTCAGGGGATAAGAGGGACCCTCAGGTAGGCAATCCCGCAGCTTGCCCTCACCCTCCTTCATCACCCCATGCATCTCAAGTCACTTGCCACCCCAAACCCCCCCCCCCCTCTGTCTGGCTTTCTACATTCGCTCTTACTTCCTCAACCTCCCCCTCTAGGCTGCATTTCCTCTATTCCTGTGTATGTCTGTGTCGCCAACCCACCACGCCTGATCACGCTCTAGCACATTCTTCCCATTAACTCTTTCCGTCCTCTCCACCCCTCTCTTTGGCTCGTTCTCCCTCGCCCAGCTCACATTGACAAGCATTTGACTCCCTTGTTTGTCAGAAGATTGCAATGCCTATGGAACGTGCGATGCACTTTGGTTTGAAAGTCTGATGGCTACTCTCCACCCGTGCATTACTCTACTCCCCCTCATCTGTGCATTCATCTTTTCTTTAGTTTCCTGTTGGCTCGTTCGTTTCTCTTCTATTTTCCTAATCCTCTCTCTGCTTCTGTTCTTTTCCCCTCCTCACAATTGTTCTCCGTGTCGTCTTTTCTTTTCTCTTCCTCACAATTCTTCTCTGTGTTTCTGTTCTTTTCCCCAACTCACAATTCTTCTCCTTGGCTTCTGTTCTTTTCCCCACCTCACAATTCTTCTCCTTGTCTTCTGTTCTTTCCCCACCTCACAATTCTTCTCTGGACCTTCTGTTCTTTTCCAATCCTCACAATTATTCTCCGTGGCATCTGCTCTTTTCCTGTCCTCACAATTCTTCTCTGGGGCTTCTGTTCTTTTTACCTCTTCACAATTCTTCTCTGGAGCTTCTGTTCTTTTCCTGTCCTCACAATTCTTCTCCTTGTCTTCTTTTCTTTTCTCGCCTCACAATTCTTCTCCTTGGCTTCTGTTCTTTTCCCCTCCTCACAATTCTTCTCTGGGGTTTCTGTTCTTTTCACCTCCTCACAATTCTTCTCTGGGGCTTCTGTTCTTTTCACCGCCTCACAATTCTTCTCTGGGGCTTCTTTTCTTTTCACCTCCTCACAATTCTTCTCTGGGGCTTCTGTTCTTTTTACCTCCTCACAATTCTTCTCTGGAGCTTCTGTTCTTTTCCTGTCCTCACAATTCTTCTCCTTGTCTTCTTTTCTTTTCCCACCTCACAATTCTTCTCCTTGGCTTCTGTTCTTTTCCCCTCCTCACAATTCTTCTCTGGGGTTTCTGTTCTTTTCCCCTCCTCACAATTCTTCTCTGTGTCTTCTGTTCTTTTCTTCTCCTCGCAATTCTTCTCCGTGGCTTCTCTTCTTTTCCCTTCCTCACAATTCTTCTCTGTGGCTTCTGTTCTTTTCACCTACTCACAATTCTTCTCTGGGGCTTCTTTTCTTTTCCCTTCCTCACAATTCTTCTCTGTGGCTTCTGTTCTTTTCACCTACTCACAATTCTTCTCTGGGGCTTCTGGCTTTCCCCTCCTCACAATTCCTTCTAGTGGCTTCTGTTCTTTTTCCCTCCTCACAATTCTTCTCTGTGGCTTCTGTTCTTTTCCCCTCCTCACAATTCTTCTTCGTGGCTCCTGTTCTTTTCCCCTCCTCACAATTCTTCTTCTTGTCTTCTTTTCTTTTCCCTCCTCACAATTCTTCTCTGGGGCTTCTGTTCTTTTCCCCTCCTCACAATTCCTCCTAGTGGCTTCTGTTCTTTTCCCCTCCTCTCATTTCTTCTCTGGGGCTTCTGTTCTTTTCCCACCTCACAATTCTTCTCCTTTGCTTCTGTTCTTTTCCCCACCTCACAATTCTTTGCCTTTTTTTCTGTTCTTTTCCCCTTCTCACAATTCTTCTCCGTGGCTTCTGTTCTTTTCCCCTCCTCAAAATTCTTCTCCTTGTCTTTATTCTTTTCCCCTCCTCACAATTCTTTCCCCCGTGGCTTCTGTTCTTTTCCCTTCCTCACAATTCTTCTCTGGGGCTTCAGTTCTTTTCCCCTCCTCACAATTCTTCTCCTCGTCTTCTTTTCCCCTCCTCACAATTCTATTCTGTGGCTTCTGTTCTTTTCACCTCCTCACAATTCTTCTCTGTGTCTTCTATTCTTTTCCCCTCCTCACAATTCTTCTCTGCGGCTTCAGTTTTCTGGCCCTCTGAATTCTATTGCTAAACTCCCTTTGTCTTTCTGCCTGGATATTTTGTGTGGGCCTCTACTGCCCTTGCCATCTGAATTCTATTGCAGTGTGTTATTTTCTTTGCCTTTATACTTACCTCTCACTTCTTCTCTCCACTCTCTTTTGTTTTGTCACATACTGTTTTCTCTCTCATTCTCTTATTTCTAGTCTCACACCATCTATTCTTTTATTGCCCTCTGAATTCTCTCTCGCGCTGATTTCTCTCTTGCTTTCTGATTTGTCTTCCACTAGCTATTATTTTCTTGTGTGCTCTTGTCTTACTTGCCCCAAGACAGAATTCTTCTCTCGTCCATGCTTTTCTCAACTTCTTGCCAACCACTGGGTTGGGGGATCTGAATCCCTCAAACAATATTGAGAAAGTTTCATGCAAGAGGCAGCACTGCCTACCCAACTCGCCTCACATCACTGCAAACAATCATGAACAGGCAGTGGCCGAGGTCAGACACTTGCCTTGTCCATCTACGTCTAGTACCCATGATGCAGCAAAAGGATTAACTGCCTTGCTCACCATTCTCTGATAGATCACACCACCCAAAAGTTAGCATCTCTTTGAAAAGCAAAATGTTCCCAGCATTGTTCACCTTCGCCAAAGTGGCAATTACCCAACTAAGACACTGGCCTCACAAAATGGAGTGTTGGGGTCATTGGGAGGACGGAAAGGAAGAGGTGATGGAGAAAGGTTAATAATGGTAACAAAAATGAAAAAAGAAGAGAGCGGCCGATAACCAGAGTGAGAAGGTAGGCTGAGGGATTGAGGATGATATTTGTAAGGTGATCCTATTTTCAAAGGACAGGTCATCGACATAAAAGTAGGCCTTCAGTTTGACAGTGGATACCATGAATAGTACTGAGAAAAGAGGTGTAGAGGGTGGTGGAGCCCAGTCAGTCCCCTGTATAGGAACTATGTGATTTTGGCTGTGTCTGTAAACATGTTAAAAATAAAGGAACGTTTGCTCGTATTGCCATTTCAGCCTTTGCTATTAGCCGTTTCCCAAGTAGAATCTGTGGCAAAATTAGTTAATAAATGTGGCCATTAGTGAATGGGATGGGGGTCAAGCACACCCATGGATGGCTTACAATGTTAATGTAAAATGACCAAACTATAATAACATTTATTTGGTGTATAATGGTTGGGAAATGAGTGAGATGTGTTATATTGTGAGTTTAGGCTGAAGCTGGGAGCGCGGAGGTGTCATGGTTGGAATGTGGTGGTGTCATCATGTAGTGGAATGTGTGAGTTGTTGTGTTCCATGGGTGATGGTTGGGCTTAGCAGTTAGAGAGTGTGAGTGGGGTGTGGAGCAAGCCCAGTGTTTCTCCTTCCTGCCTTGTCAGAGCGGGCAAGTGCAGTGGCGAGAGAGCTATGGGATAGGTGCTGCGGTGCTCATGAAGAGCAGCAGGTGAAGTGCTATGAGGAAAGGTAAGTGCAACCTCCAGTGATGGAGGGTGAGCCAAGGCAAGTGCAGGGGATAGACAGCAGCTGGGATAAGATGTGGGTGGTCAGACCCCCGAGGATACATAAGATCCCCGGACACCAGTCAAGCTACTGTGCGATTAGCAGGGGGGAGAGAGGGAGGGAAGGAAGAGATAAAGAGGAAGGTCTTGGGGCATTTCTGGAACTTAAGGAGGTCCTGCTCAAGATGAAGAGGGAGGGGGAGGCTTTTCCAAAGGGAGCCCGCTGAGGAAATCGATCGACCACCTGCTCTCTGTTTCGCAGACCGTTTCACACGCAAGGCGTTGGTGCCAGAGGAACGCAGGTGTCTAGAGGGGGAGTATTTGGTCAGGAAGAGTTGCAGATAGTGGTCCCCGGCCCCAAACAGCCGTGTGGATGATGCAGAGGGATGTGATTTTAATTCGTGCTGCGATCGGGAACCAGTGGAGACTTTGTAGAGCAGGAGAGATGCGGTGCCTGGGCTTGAGGCCAAGGATAAGTCTCGCTGCCCTATTCTGGATTAGTTGGACGGGTCGCAGAGTGGACAAAGGTAGATTAAGAAGGAGGTTATTGGAATAGTCAAGCCTAGAGAGTACCAGATCCTGTGTAAAATTGAGTTTCTGGGGGAAGGTGAGGAAGGAAAAGCTGAAAGGGGGACTTCTTGGCAATGTCCTCAGTATGAGGGAGGAAGGAGAAAGAGGAGTGAAAGATGATTCAGAGGTTTCTGGCCTGGAGACCCCTAAACCATCAGAGACCATAAAAAAAGAGTTGTGTGTACGTTGAGGGTAAAAAGCAGTATTGCCAAAACAGTATTTGTATCCACTGTGTTGTTTGTTGCTGTTTGGCCAGTGGTTGGGGCGTGTGGAATGTGAGGCTATGGGATAGGACAGATTAAGTTTGGAAGACTGAGTGGGCTGCTGCACTGTTTGTTTTGATAGAGATCTGGGGCCAGATTACAGAAACTATGCACCAGTGCAAGTGCAAAGTTTGCATAAATCCATTGCACCTCGACAGGTGCAGTTTGGCATATTAAAAGCACAAAGGCAAAAATTGCCCTAGTGCAAAGAAGATGCATGTTCACTACATTTTTGCACCATGGCAAAGTTTGCCCTAGTGCTAATACGGAATGGTATTAGCACTAGGGTAAACGTTGCCCTGATGCAAAAATGCATACAAAATGATTATTTTAGCACTGGGACAATTTTTGCCCTGGTGCTTTTAATATGCCAAACTGCACTTGCCGAGGCGCAATGGTTTTTTAATGTGTCAATTTGTTTTTAAAATTGGGCAAACTTTGCCCTAGTGCTAATACCATGCAAACTTTGCACTTGCACCGGTGCAAAGTGTCTGTAATCTGGCCCCAGGTGTGTGTGTGTGTATGTGTGTGTATGTGTGTACGTGCGCGCGCGCGCGTGTGTGTGTGTGTGTGTGTGTGTGTCTATGTTATTTACCTTGGGAAACTTGCATGTGCATGGTTAGAAAACAAGCGATGCTTGAGCACCACTACCATTTGCCAGAGTTGCATTTGCATGTCATTGTTGTCATCATTTACCAGGTTTTGCCAGGCTATATTCACATACTCACAATCTATCACAGGTATTGTCATCATGTAGCAACATACACACAACCTTTCCAGGTACTTGCACCAATTGCCAGCTTTTGCCAACAGCCGCCAGAAACTCGCACGGCTTTCTAGGTATTGCGATCGTTTGCTCATCGAAGCGGATCACATGGCAGGAATGGAGACCATTACTCGCATCGTTAGACATCGTATACCTAGATATTCATGCCTTTTTACAGACATTAGCATCGCATACTCATAAACTCTTCTTGTAAACCAGCTTTTGGGATGAGATGCCCATGTACTCACACCATTTGCACACATTCTCAAACATGTATGTATGCAACAATAATTTCTGTTCTTGCATAGCGCTTCTGACCACATTCCACCTCTTATAATATTGTACAAAAAAGTTATTATCATTACTCCGCTTTTGTTTGGAACACAGTTCATCATGTGGGATTTTTTAAAGCAAAAAGCACGCACCTAGCTGGAAATGTACGAAGCACTATATCTGGGGTTCCCCACCCAGGGGATGACAGGTAGGATGTGGGGGTATCAGGTATAAGTCAACTGTAATAAATCTACCACACAGTTAAGCATGTTAAACTATGTACTATGCATCACAGAGTCCTCCTTAGAACTGGTGATGAAACGTATGACTTTTTAGGCAATTTCTTTACAAATGATGCTGTAAAATGCATCGCCTGCACCCTATTTCTCCAAAATGTTCTCAGGAGAGGGTGCAGGGTAGTAGACGAACGACCGCTTGTACAGGAAAGGGCTTGTGTTAAGCCTCACGCACCTCAAAGTTCATCAGTCCTCATTGTCCTAAGAGCAATTCTGCAAAGTCATTGATGACAGTTTTTCCCTTACCCAGCTTCTCCGTCACCCTCTTTACCAAGGGTAAGGGCCACACAGCAACCAAGAAAATATTCAGCATACATTCAAAATCACAGTTTCAAGCAGAAGGTTGCCCAATGAGCTCCTACATCACTTGTACGCCACACATCTGGTTCCCAGAGATAAGGTTGTTCTAGGTCCTCTTTTCAAAAGGATTCCATTGCCAAGCTCTCCTTGCGCAAGACCTCTCCTAAAATGATCCCCTTGCCTCCAGTGCACACAGATTCTTTCCCAAAAGCGCCTCTGCTTTCCTCCTTCCACCCTCCAAATCAGGGAACACGACTAGAAACCTTGCCCCTAGCCAAAATTTGGTATATATGCGCCATGGAGAAAATTACTGCAAGCATCTCTGACACCTTGATCAAATACAGGCAGATATGGGACCCCTTGATCACTTTTCTTAACTCTGATGGTTACTGCCCTCTGATTCCTCAGCAACGGAAATCGTTCTCATTGTCATAGCTCGGAGGAGCGAGCGGTGCCGCATGCGAACGTCCTGATGAGGATTTACCTGGTAGACGCTGTTGATGAACTATAAGCCCTGATATTGAATCCCACTTGATTGATGAATTTGAACCCAGTGCCTTTTTCATGTGCTTGCCTTTTTATTTTACATTTTTTCATGTACTGATACGCCTATGTCTATCAAACGTTTCTCTCCTGATACATCTCTGCATTGTTGATTGTTAATTTAATTGTTTACTTGACAATCAAATAAAAATAATAAAAAATCAGAAACCCAGCCCCTTCGGCATCCCCACTTCTTCGCACCTCAGACTCTTTTCACTCCTCATACCGGTGACACCTGTAAAACAGCCGCCAATTCCAGCGCCTCATCCTTCCCATCCCACATCATCCTTCCTGTATCCTCTAGGGTCTGCTAGTCCCTGCCCCTTCGCACATTTGCCTCCTTTCTCCCCTCATCTCCTCGGCTGGTCCAGGCCCCCATGCAGCTGTGCTGCTCCAGCCCACCCTTAGGCAAAGGACGGATGTTGCGGAATGGACACGTCGCACTCCACTACATGCGCATCACCTCGAGAAGGTGCCATGTTTGATTCCCAGCGGAAATTAATTATCAGTACTAACACCTATACTTCTCTTTTGCTTCTCAATGGTTCTAATTTCATTTGGAAGTTGAGAAAGCGAGCAGGTATATTCTGAGGGTTGCCAAAGTGCAGAAATTGATGCAAACCTGTGAATTTTTAAGAAAACACACAATATATGTGGGTGCTTGGATTCAGTAATCATTTGTGTCACCACACACCCTCTTTTTAAAGTTGTCCTCCCCCCCCCATCACCCACATTTTGAGAATGGCTCGACCCTGCAAGGCATTTTTGCATGTAAATGCGTGGTCATATGCTGCTGCACACATTCGGGAAAGCTGCTATCCCTGGGCCATGGCATTGCCATTTTGCCCTCTGTATCGCAAGTCCATTCCGCGCTATACTTGCATATTTTGTCTGGATATTGCGGGAGGGACTTGCATAAATGTTGAATGAGTGTATCCCTCATTGTGACATATTACTTTGTAATCGTCAATACTTACTTGACCTCAAATCGGGATTTTGACACATTTAAGTACCTTTGTCAATTCACAGTTTACATAATTAACATCACTTTTCGATCAATGCCTGCATGTCCGGGACTCTGAATCTTGTCAACACAAGGCCTCCTGATGATGTGGTTTCCTGGCAGGACTGGAGGCAGAGCAGCAGAGGGGCCAGGCCCAACCGTCATGTTAGAAGCTTTTCTGAGCTCGTGTTTGAGTGTGAGAGTGAGGGAGGGTGAGCAGCATGTATATAAGAATGAGGGTGTGACAGGGTGGGTGGAGCCGCTTGAGTGGCTTTCTGTGAGTGTTTCTTTATAGTGACGCTCTACCTTCGAGGAGTTTGCCCATCTCAAGGAGGGTAGACGATTCGGGGAGGTTACGCATTTAACTCACAGTCCTAAGGCTGCCAGAGAATTATCAAAACTTAAAGACTGCAGATGGGGGCCAGGACAGAGAGCGAAGGCGGTGGGAGATTTTGGAGGCCAATAACCTGACATAGGGGATCACTGGGCTATGAACTGTGTTTGCCAATGATAATTGAATATGTTTTTGTTAATAGTGGAAACATTTTAAAACGGTCTACCCACTATTTCAGATAAAAAGCTCTTAGCTTTCATGGAAGCCAAATTGAGAACTCTATTCTGGTCCACAAATAAACAAGCACTACATCGAACTTGTGTAGTTTTTAAAAAGTTAGCCAGTCTTAGAAAAGGGTGTCTGCAAAGTTCTTATTCATGTTTTTGCTGAGGCCAACGCTTGACATGGGAATAAAGTTTGATTATCGAGCCTGAAAGGTGGCTCGGTGGGTTAAACGCTGGCTGCTGAGGGTCTGTGGGGAAAATCCCAACATGGCCGATTCAATATTTCATCCTTCTGGAGTGGATATTTTGAGTCCGGTTGAGTTTGGTAAAACAGTACGTGTTATCGACAGTTGGCCAAACGAGACAAATTAGCATTAGCAAGCCTACGTATAAAAGATGAGTTATTTGGCGTAACCAGGTTTTCTAGGTAACCTGGTGAAAATTGGATTTGTTTGTACACGCCTCATGTCGGAATAGAGCTGGAGCGACCTGCGTGTCATCTGTGTACCATTGTCCCTAGAGAACCAAGCGATTGCAGCGCAGACTTTCTCCTTTAATTACCGTAAGGACTAGTGTTAACGCATAACCAGCTATATGTTCAGGTGCCCCTTTAAGCGTGTACTTTACAGGACAGTCAGCAGTGGATGGCACCCAATTGCGACACCACAAAACTCGAGGATTACAGGTTAATATCCCATTCGGAATTGGTCATCCATTCGCGGGGTGAAGACAGTGGGTAGATCACAAACATCTCTCAGCTGTTTAGATTTGCTTCCTTTAAGACTAATGGGCCTTCTTGAAAGTCCCTTTAGCTCATCTGCTCCAACCATCTCAGTTTTGGAATGGACATACTTTTATGTTGTTGCTTAGTGTAAAACGTCTGTACCAAATTAAGTGTTTGTTTTCCAACTTGCAAAGATCCTTTGCAGTTGTAGTGAAGCGTGCTTGACATTTGTTGGGAAAAGCCATGCTATGCATTGTCATTGAATGACCAAATTATAAAATGCTCCTGGAGGCATTAAATTAGGTATATAAAAACCTAATGATGTTAAAACGGAATGCCAAAGCTTACAATAAGCATTTTGCCCAGCTTTATATGTCTTCTTAAGGCTAACTCGGTGCACCCAGGGATGGCATTAGGGCCTTTCAATCTTTTCAAATGAAAGGGGCCTCGAGCTTCATGCCCCCCCCCAATCAGCTGCCCCCATGTTGCTAGTCAGCAGTCTTATGACACAGCAATATATTCCATTTATATATTTGGTTCTGGCCTTTAAATTTGCACTTTGCCATTCTCGCCTTAAAAACTGTCTTTGCTGGAGCCCTTTGAACCGTCACTTCCCTCAGGGTATGCAAAAATGTTGCATATTTCAGGGTTATTTAGTGTTTAAGCTCGCTGCTGGCTGGCTGCCTCATATTAATCAGCGGCTATTAACCTTATCTTTGCCACCATTATAATGTATGCACCCCACAAGTGGGTGCATCAGACTGCTTTCGCTCTAAGGAAGGAATGGGGTAGAAACTATCATCTTGAAATGGGCCCCCACACATCTTCAGCGGGGCCTGGGTGCACCCCTTATCAGGATATATGGAAGCGTGGATGGTCATGGTTGTGTGGGTTTGGCAGTAAATTGCACATTTTGGAAGCCATTTTTCCAAAATGTTTACAAGGGGGAAATACCCCCGACATCATCCTTGACAAGGGTCGGCTCGCTCACTGTGCTTGCTCGCTTGTAAATTTACACCCCACCACCTTTCTGAGTCACCAGCCACTACTGCAAGGCAGTCTCCAAAAACTGCTCTAGTGCCAGGGCTTCCTCTGTCCCCGGCTAAGGACAATCCAAGTGAGTTGTTCTTTAGGAGAATCCCAGGGACTAACACTTCATTGAGGAACTTTGCATGTATTTACAGAAAAAGGAGATTGCACTCAGTTCGGAGCACCCCAAGCCTCACACCTGAAATTGAGGCTCCGTAAAGGAGTGTATATAGCACAAGGTGAGCAGACATTTTACTGTTAGGGTAAGTGTTTTCACTGAAAAATGAAACGAGCACCAAGCCCAGTGTACTTTACATGTTCAAAAGCACTTAGTTTTAAACACATTACCACAGAATATTTGTCGAATCATTGGGGATTCTTATTCTCCCAAAAAGCTCTTAGATTTTATGGAAAACGGCCAGTGCCTCGCATTCCCCTTTCACTTTGGTGATTTCTTTATAGATTGAGGGCAATGTTCTCATTGAGTGAATGTAGTTTATATACTGACATTGTTTTTATTTGCTGACTGCCATTTATTTACAAACCGAGACAAGGGGGTGTATTTACAATATGCCGACTGGGTGCATACAAGGCCAGAACATGGCGCGTGACACACAATGCATGTTGTCAAGTTCTCGTGATGTATTGTTTGGGGCAGAGCCCCCCGTAGGCAACCCCGTACGAATGGAATTTTGTTAGAGCCCACATTTCATTTTTCAACCCACTTAAATCACTGGCTATTGGCATAAACACCCATAGTTTTGAAACAATATATAACTAAACTGGTTCTCTATCGTTGCAACAATATTAAAATCAACAAAAACAAAGACTAAAATGAAAAATTATTTGGGAGCCAAAAATATCAAGCCCCAACAAAAAAAAAATGTGGCCATCTTTTGACGGAACTGGCGTTCCCCTGGGCTGGCCAGTACCGGCTCTGGGACCAGGGGATTTCTTAATGGTCCAGGACTGTAGAGATTGGTCCTCTTTGCAGCACCGTAGGAACACTGAGAGGACAGAACTTTGCAGTCCTAGAGTCCTAGACAACTGAAAGGTTGCTTGGAAGATTGACAGTTGGGGCTTCACCAAAGGTATGTGTGGAGTTGATGTGACCAGCAGTTTGTCGTGCCGGCGTAACGTCAGTTTTTGCTATCCGTCAAAAAATCCTATACCTGTCGACTGAGCGTTCTGCTTCATGTAGAATGCTTGGCATTGACCAGCAAGTCTATGTGTCAGCTATTACTGCACTGCCACTGGAAGGTCTCCACTCAGACATTCTGGCACTGTACATAGAGAATAAAGTACAGCAATGTTAATGCTGTTGGTAATGTTGAAACAAACTCAACTACTTTTCACAGTTCGGTGCGTCTAACTGAATTTCAGCAGTCTCTATTTGGCATTCATTAACTGCTTGTACTGATGCCTGTGTCTGCTCAGCGCAGAGTTTAGCGGCTGACCTTTGAGTGTCACACACCACACATCACACACCACACGTGGCACTTACGGTCGTTCCTGTACCTCCCAAACAAATGAGATGTAATTGAGCATCACGTTAGAAAGTCTGCAAAGCCACCATGCAGGGAACCCATCAGCAGTCCTGGAAACCTGGACTCTTTGATTCTCCAGAATGCCCTGTAAAGCATGTTCCCCAGTCCTTAAATTGATCCAGAGACTGCTACTGGAAGTCTGTCCCATGTTCGCCTGTGTATTGGCTCTGTTAGCATGGTCCTGTTTTCAGCTCTGCAGCAAGATTCCCATCCAAACTAGTGGGTGTGTCCTTGGTAGTGTGCAACATTTAATGCGCATAGAGCCCCTATTTTCCTCCTTACCTCCTTACCCTCTCAGGGTGCCCCAGCCCTTTATGGTTCCCACTTCAATTGTATTGCATGTTTGTGCATCCATTTTATTTTCTTCCACCCAATGCAAATGTATATTTAACGTCCCACTCTGTTTGCAGAAGTTACAGGTTGCATGAATTCCTAGCCAGTACAATTTATTGTTGATTTGGGCCTGTGTCTTTGTCTGTCCTAAATGACCTCCTATCAGATATGCAGGAGCTATATCCAGGACTATCTGCTTATGACTTTTAGAGACAACTGGTTGGGTTTTTCCTAGGCCCTCTAAAGTAGTGTATCCCCGCTACATTAGCTCATGTCTCAAAAAGAAAAAAGGCCCTCCTTTCTCACGGCCCTCTTGTTCGGGGATAATTTACAAAAAGGCTTTAGCTAGCAATGGGTCCTTCCTTTGGAATGGGCAAAGGCTAGGTTGGGAAGAGTTTCAGTTTCTTCTTCTCTGAACCTTCTAGATTCGGGTTTTGGAGGGGCGTCAGCTTCCCTAAATCCTTTGGTACCTCTATCCTTCACCTCCTTCCCGGCCTCTTCTTTTAGCCCAGGAAACACTGACTTTTCCCTTTCCCAAGAGGTCAGCACAATTCATCTTTCAAGAAACAACACAGTTTTTTGGGACACTTCTCAATTCAATGAGATTAATCTTTTATACCAGTTAACTTAAACAGTTTTGGTTCTTAACTTCAATTTCCCCCATTTCAGGCTGTTGCAAAACATAAATCTCTTCACATTCGCTATCCTTGGGGTAGAGGTCTTTCAGTCTAGGCACAGTTGTCAGACCACACAGTCCACCCATTACAGGTCACGCAACTGATAACCCTTGGCACTCTGTTATGATTCTTTATTATTCAAGCTTTTGCCTACACAAGCCTCCTCTCTGTGAGCCGGTGTCTTTGGCCAAACTTCAATTCATATTATCTTTGACAGTCTCTTTACTTTATCACAACATGTATCTTACACAACTTTTCAGATTTTCCTTTAGCATTCTCTTGGCTTTGCCACAGCATGTATCTCACACACAATGCACTCTGTGGTGTTCATCGTTTTATACCAATGATAATGATAATGTGAATGATTGTGTATTTCAATGCTACGTACGACTACTCTTGATTTTTATATGTTTGATTTACCAGGTATAACAATGTGAGCAATGCAAAAGATGGTCGCATTTCGATTGCCTTCCTTCAGCAGTAACACGAAGGACTTAGAGTTGCAAGAAGTCCACTTTGTTTGTTGGAAGTGTTCAGAAGTGCATTGACATTTTAAGTGATATGTACATTTCAGTATTTTAAGTACTGTTGTGCCATGCTGACAGAAAAGGTGCAGGCAAAGGTCAACCTGTTGGCGAATCTCTAAGTTGAATATTCTTTCAGCATATCATGCCCCTGTATTGTGTCTGTCCAATGCTAATCATCAATATAGTAAAGCAAGGGTGGGGCATATAGAATTTGTGCCAGCTGTCATCCTTAAAAATGCACTTTGAGGCAGTAGGGTGAAGAAAAAAGGTTTTAATCCATTTGGGAACGTCATCAAACAGAAAAGAGAGGAAATGTTTCCATAACATCTTAGTCCACTTAAGTATGTCATTAAACAGAAAAGAAAGGAATTTTTTCCATTACCTCAACACGTGTTTCTCAACTTTCCTTCTAGTGGGTCATCATGAGGTATTGTGTGACCACTATTTCACATGTATCCTTTGTTGCAATTGATCTAAGGCAGGTTACCTTTTAAGTTGCCGTCTGGAAGGATGCTTCTTTTTTAGTGTGATGTTTCCTCAATGTGTGGAAACTGAAGGATCCAGTTGTCCTCATGCTCTCCCAAAACACTGACCCGCGACATGTGAATAATGTCAATATTTCAGTATGATTAGTGACTTTTGAAAAACATTAGACCCACAATTTAGTGTTGCATTAAATATCCCTTTCTGGCACTGGCTTTAGTGCTATTCACATGCCGCCATGTTCACTCGGGCCTCTGCAATCACTCAGGACCTCTACAAATTAGCCTATCCTACAATGGGGTACTTTATGCATTTATCTATTGGCCTGTTAAGTGTTTGATTTTTCATGCAAAACCAACTTTGCTCTACAAGTGCAGTGTTTTACCATGAAAATAATCACACAAAAAAATGTGGTGGCCTGGAAATAGCAAAGTGACAATGTGCCTTTACTATTTTCATGAAGGAAATTCGATTAGCAGCAGGTGCACAGAGCTGCTCCACAGCAGAAGTCTGAGACAGAGAGAAGTGGTGGTATAATGTTGAAGTTGGGTGTGGAATTCTGGGGCATGAGGATGGCAGCGGCGTAAAGGGGGGAAAGCCGGATAAGTTTAATGACCGATACAGGCTTGGTATCAAGCGATGACACAGACAACTGAAATGTAGTTCAAAAACCTTTATTTTGATGGTCAGGGTGGTGTAATGCCTACCTTGATAACAATGGTAACAGTAGTGTAGAGGAGCACACCTTTCTTATATTGGCTTTCTCGCTTTGGTGCATACATTTCAAATCAATTCCTCAGGATTTTTAGGTGCTAACAGAGTCAGATTCTGGGCTACAGAATCTAATATACATAGAACAATTTTGGGATCACTTTAGCAAAAATGACCTTGGCTCTGTGCACACTTTTGAGCATAAAACTATGCAAAAATGAATACTCTGTGTACTTGTGGTTTTACACCAGTTTTAATTATTTAAACACCGTTTTTTTGGTGGTAACTAGTGTACCCCATTCATTTTCTAATTTCTTCAATATTCAAAACATAAATTATTACACACTTTTAGCATTACTTCATGCTTGACAGTATATCAAAGTAAAGGATACTTGAAATATTTCCATATGAGTCACAATTCAAACAACAAAGTGTAACATTTTCTTCATCCGTGGGTACATTTCCTATTGTTTTAAGAGAAACTTTAGTCCATATATCAAACTTGTAACTGGCTAGCGAGCCAATAGTCCTTTTGTTTGAGGGTTTCTCTAATGCACTACGCATTTCGGGCTCTGAATGCCCTTCATCAGGTGCGGATCAGTACCTTGTTTCAATGATTTTAGATTCTGAAAATTGAAAATAACATATATTTCTGTTCAGTTCCTTGATCATTGTTTGTTCAGCAAATATTATCATCATAGTTCCTCTTGTCATTTTTTATCAGTATAGATGTTGAACCTCAAATACCTTTGATTCTGAAGATGTTATCTTCTTAAAAACATCTTAAACGTGTCAGTGTTGCTTTTTTGCAGTTGAATCTGGCTCTACGATTGTTCTTACTTAAAGCACCGAAGGATGTTTTGGTCTGTGAAAAAAACGAAAAATGTTCGGTTTTTTTGGGATATCTGGGGCTTTATTGTGTGTGGGTTTTGTGCTGGGAACAGTCACTAGATCATTGCGCTGTGTCCCAGTCACAAAACCCTAATTAACTGATTCTGGAATATATTGCATTTTACTGTGTCCATGCGGTTAGCGCTTCTCACCTCTGTCTAGTCGTCACCCAGGGTAGCTTGGTTTCCTTTCACCAATCTGTCTGTCGTCCTTGCCTCCAGTCTGATGATGTTTTTCTCACTCCTTATTATGTTCGTCCTTTTGTGGCAGCTCCTGGCAGCGGAGGATGGATTCTTCGTATCGCCCGGGTTTGCAAGTCGCGTTCCCGTGGTTTTTTTGGTTGTGATGGCAACCGTGTTCTAATTAGTCCTTTCCCTCTTTCCATATGGACACAAATGGTTATTTCTGTGGATTCTGCTGTGCGCCATCTTGTAGAGACTACTGATGACTAGTTACTGTGTTGAATGGCACTGATTCTTACTCCTAGTGCGTTTCTATAACTGACTTATGATATTTGTCAAGTTGTTTGTGAAATTGTCCACTTCATTCATCTGTTGCTGTGTTTGCAGGATTTTGAAAACCAACTATTTCGAGTGGCGCTCATTATTCAATTGACTTGTGCTTGCTCGTGGTCTGTATTAGCCGTACATGCCCCGGTGTATTAAATGGGTTGTCACACAGTTCATATGTTCAGCGGGGTCGCCCCTGCTCTTGGCGCAGTTGACGGTCCACCCATTGCAGGTCGCACAACCAGGTGTCCAGGGCTTTTCATGTGCTCTCGTCATGTAATTCCATTTCACAAAATATATCTATTCTTTATATATTTATTTCTTTATCTTTAAGAATTATCATCATCTTTATCTTTAAACATTCTTGTCTTTTTCACATTTTACTTTTATTAGCCTTTTCCCTCTTTATCTGACTTCGGTGGGGATTTGCTCACACTTCGACTCTACACGGAGCTCCCCTTCTGTTGTTTCAGACTGACAGCCATTCTCAATTCCTTTCATTCATCTGAACTAGTAATATGGATGCTTTTCAATTGTCCTTCCTTCAATATCAGAAACTTGTGAGAACACTTATTCTTAAGCGCAACCACTCTTATACAAGGTTTTAATATCTCATTGTCTGCCTCTCATTCATTCGCTTCGGTTTCACGTAGAACTTTCTATTAACATGCCGCCTGCGCACGTTCGCATTGACACAATGAAATTCAGCAACTTTCACTCGCGTACCAGGTTTCTTCGTCGGATTGAATCTCACTGGTCATGCTGTTGCTTCGGTTAGCTTCTGCTTCTCAGGACTGAGGTCAGGATCTCACCTACTGCCCCTCAGACCATCATGAGGTCTTACCTCTCTGCCCAGGGGAACAAGCAACTTCTCATGCTCACAAATGGGATCACAGCGTCTTCGGGCTCCTTCCTCTGCACTCTGGCTCCCTGGAGACACGGTTCCCTCACCACGTTTCCTCTTGCAGCTTCACTCTGCAGTCGGTAAGCCTCTCAGTGTCTCACTTTCCACCTTCTGGGCTGCCCTGGCTCAACTGTGCAACTGCAACTCCAACTCTCCCTTCCTCTCATTCAACTTGCTTTCTCTGATCACTCCCTTTATACTCCTGTGGAGTAGTAACAGGGTGCAGGTGGGCATGGACATCTTTAAGTGCCTGACTTTGCCTGACCTTGCTAAGGGGACATCTCTTCCTCGTCTCAGTCCTTGAGTGGTACTGTGGGGAATAGGTGTTCTGGGACTTGTAGTATCCCATGAAGGCTGAAGGGGGCTTGGGTTGGTCAATGTGTTGTTGAGGATAAATGTGTGACGTATCTAATCCTCTCTTCCTCACCTCCATCTTACTGTGGTGTTCTTTATGTGAAGTTTGCCTTGCTTTTGATGGCTTTTCCCTCTTTTCATAATTAGTAGAACTTTGGCGGGCAGTGTAGGATAAGGCTGTCAATGGCCCTCATTACAACCCCGGCGCTAAACCATGGTGCTATCAGCACCATGGTTGGTGCCGGTGTTGTAACGAGTCCGTCATGGTGGAATGGGGAAATACCGCCCCATTCCAAGGTTGGCGGGGCGGTATTTCCCCATTTCACCATGGCCCTTCCCCATTCCCATTTTCGCCCCATAGTGCTCAATGGGAATGGGGAAGGCGCTAAGTACGGTACCGCAAATTGCGGTACCGTAATTAGCACCGAGGTCCCTTTGCAGCACCCTACTTTAACGGCTGGTAAAACCAGCCGTTAAGGTCGGGTCCCGCAAAGGGACCTTGTAATCAGGGGTTAAGGGTTTAACGGCGCCGACACCTTTTACGGCACCGTTAAACCCTTAACGTCAGGGTTGTAATGAGGACAAATATCCCCAAAACACTAAGGGACATTACTACCCGACACACGTAAAATAAAAATAAAGAAACACACCGATTGGTGAGTTTCTGAGCCTTATGTTATGGTAAGCCCGCACACATTGCATCGTGTCCCTCGCGCTGATCTCCTGACTTTCTTTGCTCAGGCCTGTAACTGTGGACCCCAGGCGCAATACCTGACATGGTAATGCCCCCCCCCGGCTCGGGACCTATTGCCTCAGTAGACACAAGATGTTTTGTAAGGAGTGTGCGCTGTCACTACTTGGATATATAAGACAGTATCGCATTCAAATCTGATTTTTTTACTGTAAAGGAAATACCAGCACAAGAAATAAAATGCTCCTGTAGGGTGACTTGTTTAATTGCACATATTAGTTGCCCGTTTAGAAACTAATTTCAAATATGGGGGTCTTATTTGCTGCCCCTTTTTTAGAAGACCATTTAGAAGCCTATATAATGCAAAATAATACAATCAATTTCAAAGACATATAGGGCCTCATTACGAGTCTGGCGACAACCAGACGTTTTTTCCGGCTCGGTTACCGCCGGACTCGTATTACCTTTCTGCCTCCGTGACTCCCGGAATTACCAGGGCATTACGACCCTGGTGTCCCGGGAATTCCGGAGGCGGAATTCGGTAAATCCCCATTCCCATTGAGTCCTATAGGACTCAATGGTAATGGGGAAGTGGAAACACCGGCACCATCTCGTGATGGTGCTGGTGTTTCCACGTCCGCCTGCAGGCGGGTGGTGTTAAACCCGCCACGTCAGACCTGGCAGGCACATCACCTCCCGCCTACAGGACTCGGGATCGGGCGGTCCGGAATTAACAGTGGCAGCGGGTTTACCGCCACTGTTATGTCCGGACCACCTGACCCGTAATGAGGCCCTTAGTGTCTACAGAAACGCCTGTTGTGATCCAGAGGTATTCTGTCCTCTACCGAAACTAGTCACTGCCCCAAAAAATCCAGAACCCTTCTGCAGTTGGAAAAGTCAAATCAAATGCCATTACGGTTGGTATGTGCCATCTCATAACATCCAATTCTTTGCTAATTCACAAAGTATTACCCTTCAGTATGGCTCGAATCCTCGGCTTGAAATGCCAAAATAGAAAATGTACACAGCGCATTGTTTTAGAAATGTCACAAAAAAAAGTTAACTACTTTTGTAATTCATTTCCTGTTAATAAATCTTTCATTTTAAAGAATTAAGAAATAGTGTAAAACTTGATTTCTTCTCAACGACTTTGCTTCTGTCTGTTACCCTTGATCAAATCAGTGTAACTTCTCCTGCTACAAATGGCCTTCAACTATACTGAATGTGGGCCAATAAAATAAATATTGTCTTGCTCATTTATGTATGCTGACAGGAATAACAGAGCGGGAAGGAACATTTCATACTGTTCAGTACGGAGTATCATGCTGTGCCTGGCAACTTCAGCGAGGAGAACTCCTCACTGGTGCGAAAGAAGATCTAAATCATAAGCTATACAGTAAATATATTTTGAATCTGTTCTATGACATTCAACATTTTTCAATGGGGTGTATTCGTTGGCAAACAACCTAACACTCTTGGGCCCCTATTTCACTCTTAGCCCAAACAGAACGGCTATCGTAATTGGCTAAAAGTCACAAGAATGCTATAAACCCAAACAGAGGGTTTGGCTTGCCAACTGATTCTTTGAGGCCACTTGCCTCAGGAACTAATACAGCTGTTTAAATCGACTCACAGGCTCCAAATATTGTACTAGCACCTGGGAGAGAGAGCAAAGGAGATAAGAACCTGAGAAGTGTGGGAAACAGGGTGCTGGAACCACCAGGAAAACAGACCCCAAGAACTGTGAGAATAGGCTCATAATGTACTGTATCCTTTGCCAGAGGACACCTGGCCCTGAACCTGCATACCATTATGCTTACTGTTACGAAATGTACATTGTAGTTTTGAATTTCACACTATTATAAATGCGCCTTGAAACACCATTTGCTGTTTAGGCGCATTATAAACACCCAATACATGATTAATATGTTCATGCTGTCATACGTTATCTTGTGCTAGTTATGTATGCATCCACCCTTTGCTGTGCCTTACATTTTTCCTGGAGCATTCAGTGTTGGCTTGTGTGGGTGAGATGATTTTCGCAAACATCCTGCTTAGGAGTGCCATTGTTTTAGA
The DNA here is from genome assembly GCF_040938575.1 of Ambystoma mexicanum. Lineage (NCBI taxonomy): Eukaryota > Metazoa > Chordata > Amphibia > Caudata > Ambystomatidae > Ambystoma > Ambystoma mexicanum. Next base: position 545,422,210 of record NC_090931.1, on the reverse strand, counting down.
GTTGTCACAAAAAAAAATGTTGGCTACTTTTGCAATTGTTTTCCTGTTAATACATGTTTCGTTTTAAAGAATTAAAAAACAGTATAAAACTTGATTTCTTCTCAACCACTTTGCTTCTTTCTGTTAACATTGAGCAAATCAGCATAACTTCTCCTGCTACAAATGGCCTTCAACTATACTGAATGTGGCCCAATAAAGCAAATGGGGTGCTACACATGTACGTATGCTGACAGTAATAACAGAGCGGGAAGGAACATTGCATACTGTTAAGTATAAAGTATATTGCTGTGCCTTGCAACGTCAGCCAGGAGAACCCTATAGTAGTCCTAAAGAAGATATAATTCATAAAGTATACAGTAGAACAAGTTACTTTCTTACCTGGTAACGTTCTTTCGATGGGATGGTCCGACGACGTATTCCATATCTATGACAGGTAATGTCCACAGCTGTGCTGCTTCGGAAAATCTTTGGCGTCTGCGTCCTGCGTCGATGACGTCGATGCGCCGTCCCCGAGGACCTCCTCCGACGGCCGACGTCACCCGATGTGATAAGTAGGACGCACGACGCCCATAGCCTCTGTTATAGTTTTTTCCTAGAACGTGTGCCACCAGTTTTCTGCCAGTCAGACAAACAAGGCCTTGCGGAACGCAAGCTGCAATCGCAAAAGAAATTCTGCAGCAGGGAAGGCAGGGAGGGAGCGATATGGAATACGTCGTCGGACCATCCCATCGAAAGAACGTTACCAGGTAAGAAAGTAACTTGTTCTTCGAGGGGATTGGGTCTTCCGACGTATTCCATATCTATGACAGACTCCCAAAGCAGTACCAAGCAAGGAGGTGGGAAAGAATTTAGAATACAAATTTAGCGTGCCAATCAAATTGCGGACTAGAGAACTGCCTTGCCAAAAGCCAGATCTTGCCCTCTGATGGAATCGAGGGAGTAGTGACGTACTAAAGTATGTACAGAAGCCCAGGTGGCTGCATCACAGATGTGACGAATAGGAACTCCCCTCTGCAGAGCAGTAGACGCAGCCACTCCCCTGGTAGAATGGGCCCGCAAGCCAGCCGGAGGATCCTTACCCGCCAAGCGGTAACACTCAGAGATAGCTAAAATAATCCAACGAGACAAAGTCTGTTTCGTCACAGCTTGTCCCAAACGCTTTCCAGCGTAACCAATGAAAAGTTGATCGTCCACTCTGACCCGGGACATGCGCGAAATATAAAAGCTCAACGCTCTCCTAGGATCAAGCCTATGGAGCCTCTCCTCTTCCTTACCAGGATGTGGAGGAGGATAGAACGCCGGAAGAACAACCTTCTGGCTCAAATGAAAGTCCGAAATCACCTTCGGAAGAAAAGAAGGACAAACTCTAAGGACAACCCTGTCCTTATGAAACACAGTGAAGGGTGGCTTAACTGAAAGTGCCTGTAACTCACTCACTCTGCGAACGGAAGTAACCGCAACCAAAAACACAGTTTTCAGAGTTAACAGCCTCAAAGGGCAAGAATGTAAAGGCTCAAACGGAGCACCCATAAGAAACTTAAGAACAAGGTTCAAATCCCAACATAGCACCAGAAAAGGTGACGGAGGGAACACATTAGTGAGCCCTTTCAAAAACTGCAAAATTAAAGGAATTTTAAAATAGGAACACTCTTCAGACGAGCGCTTAAATATGGACAGCGCCGCCAGGTAACCTTTAATCAGACCTTCCAGGATTTTGCGGCATGAAATGGCAAATTTTGCAGCATGAAATGGCAAATTTTGCGGCACAAACCTTTATTTATTGCGGCATTTTTGCGGGACATTTTGTATTAACTGGAGGGTGTAAGATTGCCACATTGCAGGAAATAGTTAGAGTGCAAGGCTAGAAGAGAGCCAGGGTATCATTATTATGTGTCTTTGGTCCCCACTTGCAAGCCCCTGTGGGCCAAAGAAAGCAAAAAAGACAGAACCATGGGAATGTCACATTCAAAAGGATCCACATTCTGAACTCTGCACCAGTCGCAGAACTTTCGCCAACAGCAACGGTACAGAGACTTAGTTGCCGGCCGCCTGGCCGAGAGCAACACCTCCATTACATCTTCAGGGAGGTCCCAATCCTTATACCTCAACCTTTCAGAAGCCAAGCGTGAAGATTGAGGGATCTGACCTCTGGATGGAGAACCTGACCCCTCTCCCGTGAGAGCAGATCGTCTCGGTAGGGAAGACGACGTGGAGGGAAGATGGACAAGTCTAGAAGGTCCGGGTACCACGTCCTCGGGCCCACGCCGGAGCAATGAGGATCATCCGGGAACCGAACCTCCGTAACCTCCGCAGCACTTGCAGGATGACGGGGACTGGAGGAAACGCGTACATCAGTGGGAATGACCACTCCACCACGAACGCGTCTCCTAAGGCTCCTTTTGGAGGAAATTCCCGCGAGCAAAACCTTTCGCACTTCCGGTTGACACTGGAGGCGAAGAGATCCACTTGAGGGGTCCCCCAAAGGGCGAAGATCTCCAGGAGAATCTCCTTAGCCGCCAGCTCCCACTCGTGAGAGATCGAGCTCTGCCTGCTCAGAGCATCCGCCGTCTCGTTGTCGTCTCGGGCCAGATGAACAGCCGGGGATCAAAACTCCCTGCTGGATGGCCACGAATTCGAGCTGCATCGCCTCCCTGCACAGCAGAAGTGACCCTGCCCCCCCTTTTTGTTGAGGTAGTGCATGGCCACCGTGTTGTCCGTTAGAATCAGGACACTCTTTCCACGCACAGTCGGCAGAAAAGCCTTCAGGGCTAGCCTGACGGCCCTCAGCTCCAACAGATTGATATGGGGTCTGGACTCCGACGGAGACCAACGACCGCTGACTGTCAAGTCGTTGGCATGAGCTCCTCATCCCGTGAGGGATGCGTCCGTCACGATCGTCGCCTCCGGCCAGGGCAGCCAAAATGGGGCCCTCTTCATCAGATTGCCCTCGACGGCCCACCACAGAAGGTCCTGGGCTACCGAGGGTGGCACCTGAACAGGGTCCGACAGCCTGCCGGAGGACTGAGACCACTGGAGCTTGAGTGCCCACTGCAAAGATCTCATCCGCAGACGAGCCTCTGGAACCAGAAGAATGCAGGATGCCATGAGGCCGAGCAGTCTCAAGAACTCGGACGCTGGGAGATCCTGGGCAAAATGAAACTTGTGCACCATCCGCTAAATGTGAAGAGCCCTCACCTGAGGAGGAAAACACTGCCCCAGGGATGTGTCGAGCGCTGCTCCGATGTACTGGAGCTGCTGCGTTGGTGTCAAATGGGACTTCTTTAAATGGAGGGAGAAGCCCAGCTTGTGAAGGGAGTGGCAGGTGACAGACAGATGATCCAGGACTTGCTCGGGAGAGCTCCCCCTGATCAACCAATCGTCCAGGTAGGGGTAGACGTGAATCCCCCTTTGCCTGAGATGCGCTGCCACCACCACCATGAGCTTGGTGAAAACCCTCGGGGCGGAGGTCAATCCGAACGGCAGGACCCGAAACTGAAAGTGCGAGTCGCCAACCGCGAACCTCAGGTACTTCTTGTGCTTGGGATGGATCGGCACATGGAAGTAAGCATCCTTGAGGTCAAGAGACACCAACCAGTCCTGAAGTTGAAGGGCCTGAAGGACTTGAGAAAGAGTCACCATCTTGAACTTGTCCTTCCTGAGGAGTTTGTTCAAACCGCGCAAGTCCATGATGGGTCTCAATCCCCCGTCTTTCTTTGATATCAAAAAATAAGGGGAATACCATCCCTTGTTCCTCTCCGCTACAGGCACCAGTTCTATGGCGCCTTTCTCCAGCAGGGCTTGAATTTCCTGCGCAAGGAGCGGATCCGGACTCTTCAAAGAGAGGCTCCCTGGTGGATTGTCGTGAGGCCTCTGCCAAAATCGAAGACAGTAGCCGTGGATTATGATTTCCAGAACCCACACATCCGAAGTAATGGCTTGCCACTCTACAAGATGCTGCGCCAGCCTTCCCCCAACTGGCGAACCATGGGACCTGGCCTCATGACTAAATGGTAGCGGCTGCGGCGTTGCCCGAGGGCAAAGAGGCAACTGCCCGAGCGGCCTTTGCACCTCGAGTACCTTTATTTCCACCTCTGGCACTCTTACGATGGCCTCTTTGACTGCTAGCTCCCCTCGCTTTACTGAAGGACGAGTAATAGCGAAAGGAACCTCCCCTCCATTGCTGTCCCCTAGGGCGAAAAGGCGGAGGTTGGCGAACTGCAGCGCCCAACGACTTCGCTGCAGCTTTGGAGGTCTGCAACCTCTCAAGGCTCTCGTCAGCCTTGCTGCCAAAAAGGTGTTCACCGTCAAAAGGCATGTTGAGGAGCCGGGACTGCACATCAGGAGCGAACCCAGACTTCCGCAACCACGCAAACCTGCGCATTACGGTGCTCGCCGCAATGGACCGGCTGACACAATCCGCCAAGTGCAAACCCGACTGAATGGCCTCACACATGGCATCCTTGCCATCCTGAACCATAGCAAGAAAACCATCCCGTTCGTCCTCTTCCGGAATATGTTCAGCCGCTAACGCAACACAGTTCCACAGAGTGTCTGTGAAACGAGACAAGGCACATATAGAGTTGGCCGCCTGAAGCGCCATACCCCCCGGAGAAAACACTTTCTTCGCCCGGCCGTCAAAACGTTTGTCGTCTCTGTCCGGAGGGATGGTAGGATACGACGCCTGCTTTGCCGGGGCTGTAGCCGCCTGCACCACCAAACTCTCCGGAGTGAGGTGCCTAGACAAGTAGCAGGGATCGCTACTGGCTGGACGGTATTTTCACAACAAAGACTTGCCCACTGCCGGGAGACTCTCCGGAGCAGTCCAAGCCGCCACCACCCTTCTCTGCAGAGCCATATGAAAAGGCAAAACCGGGTCAGTGGGGGGACCGAGATCAAGGATGTCCGTGAGATCATCCTGAACGAACTCCCCTGGGGGAGCTGACCAACCCAAGTACTCGGTGACCCGAGACATAAGGCGCCGATATGAAGAATCGGCATGAGTGCCAGGCTCCGGCCTACAATACTCCACCTCCGGAGAGGTGTCCAGTCCACTGGCATCATGCAGCGACTGCCGCAGGTCATCAAACTGGCTATGGCCCGAGATAAATTCATCGGGAACCGTAACCGGAACGAAGCCGCCATCAGAGCCTTCATCACCCTCTGAAATATACTCCAGGCAGGGAGAGGAAGACCTCTGGGGACCAAAGCAGTGCCTGACCTTGGCCAGAGCCTTTCTAGGGGCAAACCCCATGCCACGGGGCCCCTCCGACACCACCGCCTCGAAAGGCGTCGAGGGCACCGAATGAGTCGGCGCCGGCGTTGACAAAAAAAAAGGCGTTGACGTCGAGCGAATCGGCGTCGACGTCAGCTGCAGCGCCGCCAGCTGCGGCGGCGTCGACACAGGCCTCGAAGCCGGAGCTCCGAGCGGGTCTCTCGACGACCTAGGCGCCGACGGCGTCGACGACCCCCTCAGAGGCGGAGCCTCGAGAGAAATCGCCGACTACCTCGGCGCCACAGGCGTCGACGTCTTCTTCGAAGATGGCACAGGATCACGCGGTCTCGAGCGCGTCGAGGACCGGGACCTGGAACGGGCATGGCGAGAACGGCTACCCTTGTCCGAGCGAGACCTCTACCGCGAGCCGTGCCGACCACCCGAGCCTGAAGGCGTACGAGCGGTGTCTCTCGACCGGTGCCGACCAACCCCACTCGGAGGCGAGGATGGACCGGTGCCCTGCGATTCAAGAATCACTAGCATCTGCTTCCCGAAGTATGCCCATTCCTCCGGTGTCGCTTGCATGGAGGGATAAGCGACCCGCCGATGGCCGGAGTCCTCGGAAGAGGACGGGGAAGGCGACCTATGCCGACGCTTCCGGGAATGCCTTGAAGAGGCGGAGGAGTGGCGAGACCGACTCCTGGAAGGAGATCCACTGGACTTCCGACGATGACACGGAGAGTCGCCCCTCGAGTCATCCGTCGAAAGCCCCGCAGACCTCGACTTCCGGGGCTTAGACACCCGGCCTACTGACAGCTTCTTCTTGCGTTCCCGCAAGGCCTTTGCCGTGAGCGACTGGCAGTCGACACAGTCGTCCGTATCGTGGGCCTCCCCGAGGCACCAGAGGCAGGCGTCGTGCGAGTCCGTGACCGACATCTTGGACCCACAGTCCTTGCATGTCTTGAAGCCCGGACGCGGGGTTGAAGACGAAGAAGACATTGCCACGAACAGGTCTACACAACAAACCAAACAGGTTCAGCGAACCGAGAATTGAAAACAGCAAACTCCAACAAGTCGAGGCGTACCGAGATTCACGAAGCGATCACGTTCGCGGAAGAAACGGAACTGAGGCTATGGGCGTTGTGCGTCCTACTTATCGCATCGGGTGATGTCGGCCGTCGGAGGAGGTCCTCGGGGACGGCGCATCGACGTCATTGACTCAGGACGCAGACGCCAAAGATTTTCCGAAGCAGCACAGCTGTGGACATTACCTGTCATAGATATGGAATACGTCGGAGGACCCAATCCCCTCGAAAATATATTTTGAATCCTTTGTATTGCACTCAACATGTTTGACTGGGTTGTATTTGTAGACAAACAGTCTATCACTCTTGGGCCCCTATTCCACTCATAGCGCAAATGGAACGGCTCTCGTAATTGGCAAATGACCAAAGAGCTATACACCCAATTAGGGTTTAGCCAGCCAACTATGATTCTATGAAGGCCACTTGCCTGAGTAACTAATACATTTGTGTCCTGCTGGGAGCTGTTAATTATTGTCAGGTAAAGGAGGAGTGCTTCACTCGGAAAGGGTCTTGAGGGAGTCAGCTACATACGATGTGGCCTTGAGAGATGCAAGGATGGCAGTGAAGTCTTCCATTGTGAGTGTCTTAAAAATTGTCCCGATAGTGAAATGGGATGTGTACTGTGCTGTCAGTTGTAGCTTTGGTTTCAGCATAAGTGCAATTCTTTCAGTGGGGGTAGGCGCAGGCAGGACTTTTCGTCAATGGTGTGACACTTGCATAGGAGGGAAGCAGCACTTCTCACCTGCTGTTTCATAGTTAACAGCACATTAGGCGCTGGGGTCCCATACCGTACCCAGGTGGTGTTTGAGCAGAACCCACAACCGGCCCTCCGCAAGAAGGTTTAGGAAATATGTAACCCGTAACCTGCTTCAGGTACCACTCACCCCCACCGTCCCCCGAACCCACAACACCCCACCCAACACTCCCTCCCCAAACCCCCAACACTAAACCCAGACAAAAGCGCTCAACACAAGTGGTGTGGTGGAGACAAACACCCGCATTGTGCTTTATATAGCAAGAGTTAACTTATAGGTGCTCCATGTACATGACATCACAGTGACAGGATACTGCTCTGCACTAGCGTCCTGGCTGTGCCGGTGAAGACATTATTTACCGCCTCATCCGGTTTCCCGTAGCTGTGAGCATGGACGTCAGAGCGGGGAGGTCGGCGTCGGAGCCCCAGTGCGAAGTTCCAGTCACTGGCATCTTCACTCTCTAGTCCATGCACAGTAATAGTGTTAACAGCAGCCTGTTTCACCTCTCCCACGACTGTAAAGATATTGTTATTCACAGCAGCTAATCCATGTGAGTCAGTAAGCATAATGCTGTGCAGAGCAGTAACCGCTGACCAGCCCCTTCCCTCACTTAAATCTCGAACTCGTAACTCCCCTCCCGCCCCTCTTAACCCTTTTCTTTATTAGGCCCTCACCCATTTCAGAGTACATACTTACCTGGTGACTGCCACCTAAATCCCACATGCAAAGCTGTCACTTGTCACAGTTCCCACTTCACCACCCCACTAGTCCTCCCACCCCCATTTTCCTGTAGGTAGTAATCTCTGATGGGTAGGAAACAATGACAACCTTTGCTGTCAGATTTTCCTACCCTGTCAAATTTTCCTACCTCAGCTTTCTTACATTTTCTCCAGCATTGGTTCTTTCATAGATTCACATACTGTGAATATTCCCCGTCGTCAGGCTGGGAACCCCCAGTTACCTATGTTATAGTACAGTGCCTAAAGAAAAAATGTACTCCTTGAGTGTCCTACCCACATCGATGTGAGTGCTATTGGTCTCTACCAATGGGACTTCAAGTGTATAGCTCCACCCTGGCAGCTTCCCCTCATATTTTAACCGTCTTCTTTGCTGATAGGAATCCTCGTATTCTTATCTCCAAAGAGAGCCAATCTTTCAGCAACAATTGGCTGGAAATTACCTAAAGTACCAACTGAGTATCACAAGAATGCAACAATCACTTTGCCCTTCTTTTTTCGAAAATCCTACTACTCACGCGGAAACAGCATTAAATTCTTTAAACGTCAAGAGGGTCTTAAAGTGTTACCTCGACCGCACGAATGCCTTCAAGGCTACATTACAACATTTCATCGGATTTGGGAGTAGCTTAGGCAGCAATGAGAAAGACCAAACCCGCTGAGATTCATAAACCTCTCATTGTACCTCATTATGACTGTGCTGTTCTGGTAACAATGATCCGGTAACAACAGGGTCAGAGCTGGCGGGTGGAATGGCACCCACCCACAGAGTTTTACGGAAGCACCAGCACCGTTATTAACAGTGCCAGTGCTTCTGTGGTCCCATTCCCATGGAGTCCTATAGGACTCCATGGGAAGGGGGACTTACAAAATTCCCGGTGCCTGACTTCCCGACCGTCGAGGTCATAATACCCCAGTGTTACCGGGAAGTCAGGCGCCGGTAATTTCTTTCAGGTCTGGCGGCAACCCGTCAGTATCATCTGCAGGGTTTTCCCCAGACCCGTAATGAGGCCCATTGTTTCACATTAATAGCTCTCGTATCCCAGAAGGAATGCACTCTGCAAGGCCACAAGGGGACCGAGAGCTCCGTGTGAGAAGTTATCCCATGAGAAAGAGGGCACAAGCTTCCGACCTTCACCAGGCCAAACCCTAAGTTATCGTGCCCAGATGCACCCATTCCAGGACCCCAGCATTCCAGTGTAACAGTCAACCCCAGACCACCGGCCATAAAAATGTTAGTGTGCTAATCCATCAGAAGGATCACAGCAGAAAGGAGAGTTCACCCCACCTGATGTCCCTGTGATTTGTGCTGTGAGGTGCCAGGGTGGGAAAGTAACACATTTAAGCTTGGGGTGGGAAGAACTGGAATAGCGCTGACATTTCTGGGATCGAGCATGGATTTAGAGTTATTGTGACCTCGGAAGTAGCCTCTGCTCCTATGTCTACAGTACCAGGTGTACATTAGGCCTCAGATAGGAGATCTACTGAAGTGTTAAAATAATTGCCAATTAGGAGCTTCGCGCTTGATGACATTTTAAGATGAAGAATCCAACGTAGAAGAAGATGAGCAGACGAAGCTGGGACCAATGGCCTGCCATCCCCTATGGAGCAGGCCGCCTGTGTATAGGGTCGCACCAAACAGCTACATGGATTTGGAACCTATGTGATGTATGTCAGTTTCCTTGAAAAACTATTGCTCATGCTGATTTTGTCAGAGTGCTTCATGGCAGCAGAGTTCTTTGCGATGGGTAGAAAAAACTGACGACCTTTGCTGTCAGATTTTCCTACCCTGTCAAATTTTTCTACCTCTGCATAGCCTGTTAAATGTGCTTAGTCCCTACCCATTCAAATGTACCTACACTTTCCTTCTACACTGTCAAAATGTGCTATCGGTAGGAATTTTCTGACAGATAGTAAAGAATGACATTACAATTGCTTTCAGATTTTCCTACCGATAGGATTTTCTGACTCATGGTGCCGGGATCTGTGGTGACGCTGCATTAAGACAAAGCAGAGAGCAGCAGCACAGGCACACAGAAAACACTTGCCCGCCAGCCTCCAGAGTGAAGTAGACGAGACACGACCGGAGGTGGGTGACAGCAGGTGGTGCTTGAACCAGGCTGTGCCGACAACGAGGGCGTTTTATGCCATGGTGGAGCAAACAGCCAGGGCCTGCCCTGTGGGTCGAGGCCACTGGCGCAGCGCTGCCGTAGAGACAGCCAATATTCACGTGACACAAACCAGCATGAGACAGGAAAACAACAACAAATCCTGCTGGATGGGGGTGGGGCAGTCTCACCCAGGTAGGTGGCGTTGGTATCTCTGGCCCTTTTTTTGATCAGGAACTTGTCTGATAGGTGGTACAGCTCATTAGTCTGGACGTAACTGCTGAGGCTTTTGAAAGTCAGGAACTTGATGTTTCAACTTCCTTTCTCAGCCTCGTTCTGAGGAGAAGGCGCTTCCAAGGGCCTACAAAAACATGTGATAAAAATAAATAAATTGCATGTTGCATTGAGTTCGCTTTCATGAATCACACTGCCCACGGTAATCCGGCATACGGGTGGCAGGTAGGATGCGCGCACACTGAGCCCTGCGTCAATGGTGATTATGAGCAATTCCTGCAGATTAGCAATGACGAGTACTCGTGGGTTTGACCCTGGATGGTACAAATTTAAGTATCTTGCGGTGACAAAAACCTTACTACATGCATTGAAGTCTCAGGCAGACCATATTGACCCCGTGCCAATGGTCACAACTGCAGCATGATGTATCCTAAAGTTATCAAGCTAGACTTCAGTGCTTCACGAAAACAGCCCACACTAGACTTTGGCTTTGCTCCACTGCCCTGCAGTCAATGCAAGCCTGCTTAGGCCAATCGCAATAAAATAGACTACTTTGTCTCCAGCTCTGTCTTTGCTTGACTGACGTTCAACTGGCGCGATTCGGGTCATAGAAAACATGCAGAATGCTGCAAGCAACAATAACAACAGGCTATGATATAAACACATACACACACCGGGCACAGTCACTAAATCATGTTATCTGAAACATTTTAAATACAATTATAATGACCCTATCAGTTGTGTTACTCATTGTATCGACCAATCCGAACTTGCAGTAGTGGGCGTTTGATATTTTGAGCTGTGCCACTGGCCCCACCTCACCAATCGTGTTGATTTGGCTGGGCACTGTAAGACAGACTGTTGCCTCCAGGCATGATTCTTACTGGTGGGTTTTCAACAATTGGAAAAGGTGCAGCACCTAAGTGGGTTCATGCAACTGGGAGTATGACCTGCAGTCCTTTGGGGCTTGGGCTAAAGGGTGCCACATAGATGCTCTTAAAGGCTTATGCTGTAATTGAGGTAAGGTGTCAGATGACTCTAAGAACCAGTCCACGGGCCCCAGGTAAGGTTACGTCAATTTCTTATTGCCGCACAACAGGTAACAGGTAAGTGGTCTTCTACTACATTTGAGAAACACACCAGTACATCCACTCACCAGCAGCCCATCTTCCAAATGTCACTCTAGGAACACACACATTATGTTTGTTATGTTAGGAGTATTTGTAGCGCACACATGCACCAGAGGTATCTTGGCGCTTGAGGATTTAACAGAGAGGCTTGAAGAGAAGGAGACTCAGAGAAACTAGAAAAGATGAGTCTTGAGAAGGCGACAAAACTGTAGATGGTCTTTGGTAGTCCTGAGCTGGAGTGCAAGGGCATTCCAGAGTTTGGCTGCTGCGTTTGAAAAGGAACGACACCCGCTCCTGGCCAGGTGAAACCGGGGTACTGAAATTAAGCAAGCCTCCTGTGAGTGAAGAGATCGCACCAGAAGATAAGGAGGAAACTTGACATGCAAACATTCCGCACCCAGATCCTAAAAAGCCTAGTCTTCAATACAGAAAGATTTAAACGATATACTTTTAAGAAGAGTAAGCCAGTGCAGAGAACGAAGCATGGGGGAAATATGAGAGCCATAAGAAACACCTGTGGCGACACACGCAACCAGGCTTTGGAGACAGAGGCGGCAAATAAGAAACAAGGGTTTGGCAAGAAACAAAGAGCTGCAGAAGTCGATACGGCTTAAGACAAGGGCAGCGACTACTGGAGCAGAGAGATGGGAAGGAAGAAAACAGAGGACCTTTCGAAGTTAGTAGTGGCCAACCTGGCAGATGGAACTATCTTGCAGTGCGGTGAAAAGAGAGGCAGAGATTTTAAAGCGCATGTTTTTCACCACTGACACAGGAGTGGAAAGAGGACCAAGTTCGGGGGGCCAGAAGGAAGAAGTCCAGAGAGAAGAAAAGGGCAAGACAGAGATGAAGCCAACAACCAGTACCCCAGCCTTATCCCCATTCAATTTAAGCCAGTTGCTGCTCATCCAAACCCCAACCACCAACAAGCAACCCCTAAACTGAGATGTTGTGTCCCGTGAAGATGAATTAAGCTGGACAATAATTTGCATATCATCAGCATAGGAGTAGAAGCAGAAGCCAAAGGAGCGGATGAGCAACACAAGGGGCTGGATGTACACATTGAATAGCATGGGAACAAGGCTGAACCCTGGGAGACACCACAGGAAAGGCGGCAAGACGGGGAATAGAAAGAGGAGTGCAATAGAACCTGGACCCTATCATCCAAGAAGGAGGGGAACCAGGACAGGGCCCAGCGGAGGATAAACGGCTAAGCAGCAGGGAGTGGTCAACCGTGTCAAACGTTGCAGATAGTTCTACAAGAATCAGAGCTCCAACTGCCCCCTGATCAACCAACCGGTTGAGGTCATCCACCACCGACACCAGAAGACTCTCAGGCCCAGCCGGAATCCAGACTGAAAGGGGTCAAGGAAATCCAAACTCTCCAGAAAAGGGCTAAAAAGAGCGGAGATCAATTCAAGCAGCTTCATAAGGAAGGTGAGGAGAGAGATGGGACAAAAATGAGCGGGAATAGCATGGTCCAGAGAAGGCTTTTTCAAGAGAGGGGTGACATGCTTCAGTACTGTATGAATAGAGCCTGTGGAGCAGGAAACGTTAACAGCCTGGGTCACCAAATGGGAAATGGATGACAATGTTCTTAAGAACAGTAACTAAGATAATATCGTTGTGGTTGAATATCTGGAAAGAGGTCCAGAGGCAGGGGGAGGCCACTACTAGGATACTGTCCAGAGGAGTGGTGGCACTAATAATGTGCTAGAATGTTCTTCCTAATTACCTCGATCTTGTTGATAAAAATTTCACAGAGAGAGTCGCACATTCCTTGGGAGGGAGTAACACCAGCCAAGGGCATTGGCTTCACCTATAGTGATCCCACCAAGGAAAATAATTCCTTGAGTTGATTTAAGGCCAAGGTCAGCTTGTCAGCCTAGAATAGGCATTTAGCCTTTGTGATGGCAAGGTGATATTGCTTAGAGGCAAGCTGAAAATTCCTTTTATCCTCATCAGTGTACACAGAGTGCCACTTGCGCTCTACTCGCCTTTGTTTAAGCCGAAGGAATCTTAAATGCTTATTGAACCAGGGCTCGGATGGCCGAGAACGAACACTGCAAGATTTCAATACAGCTAGATAATCAGTCACTGAGGTAAAAGCTTGAGAAAGGAATGTGAGATCAACAGAGTTCACCAAGGTGCATTTATCACACAAGGAGGCAATAATATCCTCCCTGGTCACCGAGAGCCAATAGTGTTTTAAAACAGCATTGGCTATAGGGGCCAAACGGGCACATGGGCATGGATTATAAAAGGAACAACTAAGTGATCAGACCAAGTAATAGGAAAGGGAGCAAATGTCTTAGGGCCTCATTACACGTTATGCGGTAGCACCATGGTTGCCGCCGGTACCATACCGGTACCACCATGGGGAAAAGGGGAATTACCACCCCATTCCAAGGTTGGCGGGGCGGTAATACCCCCTTTCTCCATGGCCCTTCCCCATTCCCATTTTTGCCCCATAGGGCTCAATGGGAATGGGGAAAGACCTAATTACGGTACTGCAAATTGCAGTACCGTAATTACCACCAAGGTCCCTTTGCGGGTCCCAACTTTAACGGCTGGTCTACACCAGCCGTTAAGGTCAGGTCCCGCAAAGGGACCTCGTAGTAAGGCAGTAAGGGTTTACCGTATCGGTGCCCTTACCGGTACCGGTAAACCCTTACCGCCTACCATGTAAGGAGGCCCTTAGTCGGAGATACTTCAAAGAAACCAAGATCAAGAAAGGGTGGGTTCTTCAACAAGCTGCTGAAGCCCAAAATCCTTCGGTCGCCTCCAAAAATTGAGCAGCAGAGGAAGGAAGGAGGGTATTACATCTCAGATTAAATTCACCAACAATCAGTAGCTGGAAAATATTAATGGGGAGGCTGGCTATAAACTCAAGAAATAGCTCACCGAAGAACAAATCAGTGCCCCGGGGGTGATAAACCATCAAGATAGGAATCACCCGAGAAGCAGATATAGTAAAGCATAACAGAAAAGCCTTGCAGTTAATATTGTGAGAGAGAGGGAGTGAAGTAACAATGCATTGGGAGTTGTAGATCACAACAACTCCCACTCCAGAATGAGTGTAGTTGCGGTCATGAACAAAACATCATAGTTATTGAGAAGAGTTTGGACAATGGTGGGGCCACAAGACTCCCTGAGTCATGTCTCAGTGATGCAAAGAAAGACGGCTGGTTTCCATAAGCAAATCATGATAGAACGCTGGGTGAGCAACCAATGAACAAGCATTCAGCAGTAGGTACTTATATGAGTCAGCCATAGCCAAACTTATTGGAGAAGGGGGGGGAGATTAATATCAAAGAGCGGCGGAAGAATTGTCGCATTGGGAAGCAAAGTTAAGTATTTCTTTCGTAGGAAGAAAGTTTTGACCATGCTGGTGAATTAAAGATTGGTCAGAGCCAGCCCAAGAAAGGTCTGTGCATGGACAAGCACAGACAGGCTTAACACTGCCTGAAAGACAAATACTTATGAAGGCCGTAAGAAACCTGAAGGTGTCTCTCTCGCTATTCCCCAGAGATCTGTCATCCAGGTGGCTAGGACCCGCCCATCGCTATTGGAACCAGTTCCTGGGGGTGGACCAGTGGGGGAGGATCACCTGGATGAGGGGTTTTCGGGGAGTGGAAGTGGGACACCGAAGGGTGAGATGCAGTACCCCCTTCCTTATAACAACTTTTCCCCATCCTACCCGTAGGATATTCAAAAGCTCTGCTCCCACTTTTCTGACACAAACACTTTCTTACACTGTGAAAGACAACGGACTAACACCAGAGCCATTTACCTGACATGTCCCAACACAAGGGTCAGTCAAGAGTCAGGCAATTGACAATAACTACGCACACCTGATGGCCCTTTCCCTTCCCCACAGGGATAAAAGGCGGGACGATGAGAGCACACTTTGAGCAACGCCTAATGGACACGGAAGCAGCTATTCCGGACGGGCCGTTCAAACGGAGGAGAAAGACAGCAAGACCTTTAGGGACGACGAGGGGGGAATTGCTCTTGTCCTTTTCAACTCAGACCCACAAAGCCTCCGAAAAAGGGAAATCATAAAACCGGGCTGTCCAGCTGGCGTGTGGTGTGACAGGTGTCAACAGCACACGCGGCCCTCCCATGCTGATAGCCAAAGCGGGGAGAAGGACTTGCCGCTGTGGTGCCATCCTTGACTCTCGAGACAAGAAACTCCAAAAGTTCAGCACAGCCGGTGAGTCGGAGAGGACTGATAGTAAACCAAACGGTGCTGGGCCCAAGGTTGCAGGCAGCAACATTGTTGAACAAAGAACTTGGGTATTTGAACTTTAAAAGAAACACCAGTAAAGCTCCAGAGGCAGAGTGGTCCGGCACCGCAGGGCGCGTATTTGAAGGACTCTGACTGGAGCCTTTTTGGTTTGTTTTGATGAAACTACAAGAACAAACAGGCCTTAGAAGAAGCCGGCGTGAGGTGTCAAAGTGGTCATACGAGGGTTAAGCAAAACCCTTCTTACAATCGAAAGTGACACATTGAGAAAAACTGTGTGAACTGTGAAATTAGCAAATGTGAACCCGACTGAGGGATGCCTGCGAATTGGGGGTAAACAGTAAACATTGTGGCGACAAGTGTGAACCCGGCTGAGGGATGTCCACAGTGAATAGTTGTTTAAAAAAGACCTTTGAATGGTACGTTTTGAGTGAAAGGTTGTAGTAAAACTGACTGAGGGAGGCTAACACTGAGAGAAGGAACAAAGCCCGGCTGAGGGGGTCCAAAGGCGAAGAGTAATCACTCAATGTGCAGATTTATTGAAGACACTTTTTTTGTTATTTATGGTCCATCAGGCCTTCTAAGGCAAGAGACTTTACAGAAAAGAGACTTGGACCCAGAAGGTCCTGGAATCGTTGAAAGGAACTGTAACCTCGTACTGGCGAGGCCCAGGAGTGTGCTGTTCTCAAGAGTCCCGCCTTGTCCCATGCTAAAAACGAGGCGAAGGGAGACCCCAGCCATACCATCCTGATTTATCATTTGGTGAACACTTCTTTCTTTTCTTGTGACCATTGTCCCACACTATTTTGTAGCATAGCAGTAAGGATTGGCAATAGGTTCTGCGGACACATTTGAATCTGATAATCATCCCTTAAGTATCCCAACAGTACACCGCAATCTGCCCTACATTTTTGGTTGTCCCCCTGTATACTGTAGGTGACCCACTCCATAGCCAGTATGTGCCAAATTTTATTTAGCCATTCATGGTGAGTAGGAGCAACTTGCTTCTTCTAATTCCAGGCAATCACTAGTAACGCCCCCAATGTCAAAACCATACATGCCTTGAAGCGTGCCCTTCCTTGTGGTGCCATGTCCTTCGTCCAAAGACCCAGAAGACATTCCCCTATCCTTACCACCTCCTTCACTGTCATGCATACTTGGCCCCAAAATGCTTTCAAAGTCGGACAGGACCACCAAAAGTGCACCCAATCCCTCCACCCCCTACATCCTCGTCAGCACTCCGGGGACATCTCTGGGTACATACATCTAAGCCTCTCCGAGGTATAATGCCATTAGGTGAGGGTTTTATACCAAATCTCCCTTAATTGTATAGACTGAGTGAGCTTTGGAATATTTCCCCCTAAAACCTCCCATTCCTCCTCTGATATTTGTCGATCAAGGGTACATTCCCAGGTACCCATGTATGTCCATTTCTCCCGGGTTCCCCTTCAGATATTAATCCATACAATGCGGAGATAAGATGTGTATCCCCTGAGTGAGATGTGATGTATTTCTCAGATGCAGTGAGTGGTCTACCTGCAGCTAATCTATTGAGGGGATGTATTGCCCAGTGCCACAGCTGGTAGTAACAGAACCTATCCCCTTCAGTAAAGGCCACAAAACAGTGTACATTGTTCAAACGTTTTGATTTCCTGACCATAAATCAAATCCTTGAGCCTTAAACATTCTGCCTTTCTCAAGGCTCTTGCCTCCATCCCTGCCATAAACTGGGGATTCCCAAATAGTGGTGTAAATGGACCCGGAATTGTTGAAATATGCCCCTGTTTTACCACATCACCCACAACTCTCCCACGAGTGCAGTAATCCACGATGCCCACATTCTAGGAGGCCGATTCTCCTTGGCTGACCATTGTACAAGCCTCGTGCTGCACCACCTGCCTAATTGTTCTGCATTTTACCTGACTTGACAATGCAGCCTTGCACTGCACCACCTGCCTAAATGTACTTGCATCTTACCTGATTTGACAATGTAGTCTCGCGCTGCACCACCTGCCTAATTGTAATGCATCTTACCTTACTTGGCATAGCAGTTTGCGCTGGATGCCCAATTGTGCCGCAACTTACCTGATTTGACATGCAGCCTCACGTTGCACCAATTGGCAATTGTACTGCAACTTACCTGATTTGACATGTAGCCTCGCACTATACCACTTGCCTAATGTCATGTACTGTAACCGTAACCTTAAGCAATAAGATTAACATGTATGCAATAGCGTCTTGATGCCTACAGGTTTAGTACGCTTTACAAATGCAAAAATAAATAAACAGTATGCTTTAGAAAATTGCCTATGTGGGGGGCAGGAGGTTGGGAGTGGGGTTTCTCCCCTCAGCCCCTCAGTTCATCCATCTTCGGACACTTGAAGCAGAAGGATTAATCTGGCATCTGTTCGAAAGTACTGTTTGCTGCAAAGTCCTCTGCCATATGAGTTAAGACCAAGATCTCCAAGCAAAAGGGCAAGCTTTTACCCCTAACAACTATGACAAGGGAATATTTGGTCTGACCTACTGGCTGTACAAGGCCTACTGCAGCTGAGGCAACAGCTACCCAGGAACCTGGTGACTTGAGGTGGCAAAACCCTCCAAGTACTCTCTATCAACCTTCATGGTTAGTAAGTGTGGAATAAAGGGCTCACTTTGCTGATGGAGACCCTGGACGAGGTCCCTCACTCAACCCTTTGCATCCCTGAGCTCCAGTGTTTTTGAGCTGGTCACCTTCGAAGAATTGCATCACTATGTGGGACCTTTTTGAGCCAACTCGACCCATTGCAGGCTGGTTTATTTATCCCGATTCAAGCCAATCACTGCTACATGATCCGATTACTTGCAGATAATCTTCATTACTCCTAGTACTACTCTTCCTTGTCTCGGTACTTACTTATGAGGTTAGCACCCTCCCTGGAAAGAACCCTTATTCTATTTCTCTTCTGTCCCACGCCACTCACCTCTTCCTTAGGGCATAACACTCTCCTCACCCCAACATGCATTAGCTTCTTAACACTTCCAACTAAGATGCCGAGACTCATTCCCTCCTATAGGAGAGAGAGAGGGGGTTGCAAGTATTGAGACAAGGAAGAGCAGGACTAGGAGTAGTCGAATGCAAGATTACATAACCCTAATTCAGCAGTGGCAATGCCTTTTCAAGAAAAGAAACACACATTAGCTCAGAAGAAATTTGTTTCTTTGCAACTGGTAAGATTACCTAAAAGAGGAGGTAATCTCTCAAATATTTTAGCACAGAGAGACATATTTAGGATTCACAAAGTGTCTGCATTACATCCTAAGGGGATGAATGATACATGGGATCTTACTTATTGTATATGACTGAGTAAGGTATTTCTACCTGATGAACAGCTATCTGAATTTTAAGAATCGAATATTGATGATAAACTGAAGAATTTGATATTGTTCTTGAATTATTCTGAATCTGGTGTGTTAATTGACAATTGATTTGGGAGATATGAATTTTCTGTCAGACGAAGAAGATCAACATTGAGTAATGAAAATTACATTAATCTATGAAGGTATGATTTTGATGCAATTTGTAGATTTGATTTAAATAACAAGGGGATCCTGGAAAGAACGACTTTAAGGGTTGAAAAAAAATGAATGTACAACAGTCTTTAGTACATTGTATGCATGGAAGGATCTTTATCTGGAATGCGTTTTGGATAACAATCATGTTGGGAATGTTTTTGAA
Organism: Ambystoma mexicanum; assembly: GCF_040938575.1. Lineage (NCBI taxonomy): Eukaryota > Metazoa > Chordata > Amphibia > Caudata > Ambystomatidae > Ambystoma > Ambystoma mexicanum. The sequence goes on along the minus strand of NC_090931.1, from coordinate 545,402,985 downwards.
ACATTTGTCAACTTAGTTTCAGTGAGTACTTCTCAATGTATTCCAACATCACACCTACCTATTGAAGGTAATGGTCTAGTGTTCTAGATATATTCGTAATGATTACTTCAATGTATTCCAACATGGCATCCACTGAATATGTGGAATGAACTGAGAGCAATGGTCTAGTGTTTTAGATACATCATTGAGCAATGCTGAATGTATTCCAAGATGGCACTTACCGAGTGAGGGTTTGGAACTGTTAGTAAAAGTCTAGTATTTTAGTATTTCTCAATGTGACCAACAAGAAGCTATATAATAATTTAGAAGCAAGGAGGTAGGTGTGCACATTACAGCAGTTGCTTAGTTTTACCTGCAAGGCATACACACAAGTAAGTTAAGGATGTTAAGGTGGATTGAGTGAGTTGTTTGAAGAAACTGGGATTTTTGTAACTCAGTTTTGTGGATATTTTTGGGGACTACATTTGATGGCTAGTGAAATGATTTTGTGGAATATAAGGATAATAATTTTGTTTTTTTGGATATTCTCTTAAGGGACTGTGTGAAAGAACGGAACTCTCAAATCTAAGGTAGGCGAGTGGATTTATACTGTTTGAGGTTTTTTGTTTGAATCTTGATACATTAGTCCTATCACAAATTGAATTTTAATGTTGGTTTGTCCCGTGTTGTACTGAATGTAGATAAAAGAGTGTCTACTTACTACACTGGATTTACTTAACGTTTAGAAATTGATGGGATTTAAGTATGTGCAGAAAAATATCTGGATTCAAGGTTAGTTGCGACTTTTTTTTAAGCTCTGAGTGTTACTTTGTTACATTAGAGTTTTTGACTATTAGTTACTTATATAATTGTAGACAAATTATCAAGTGAACGGTGGTCTGCATTCCTGATGAAGGGCAAGTCCTGAAATGCGTACCATGACTACAGGAAATCAATTATGCTTGATTTTTGCTCAAAACAGAATTCAAATTTTCAGAACAGGGTGCTTGAAACAGGTTTGACTCTATGAATTTCTGTTTTTATAAACCATTTTAATTGACTTTTTTGTTTGGTTAAAAGTGTTGTGACCTACATATGGTTGAACTATACCATTGTAATTGAATTTTTGATTGAATTATATGTGAATTTCGACATAAATTAAATTATGTGAAACAAAGTTATTGAATTATTTTAAAAAGAATATTACGACTATTTTGATTTAAAAGAATTTGTGTGTATAAATTGTTAATGTAGAATTGATCTTATGAATTTTATGTATGGGATTTTTTTTAATCAATTGAATTTCCTATAAATGTACAATTCGGGGTTCCCATTCAAGTGCAATGCCTTCATACTGGTTTCTCCGTAAGCTTTTTTGTTTTCTACTATTTCTAGAGGTTTTGTAGGCTAGTTATTCTCATAGCGTTAGCACCGATACTATTGAGGAAGGTTGATTGACATGTTTTTGTCAAAGAAAATGTGAACTTTAGCTTTAATTAGCGTGCATCAATAACCTTTCTCACATCTAGAGTATGCCACTGCATTTCCTCTGGAGACCCATGGTACTGAAAGATGGAGGGAGGCACAAGCTTTTGTGCCAAATTAAATTTAGAGACCACCTTGGACCGAAATGCGGGGTCATATATAAAATAGAGAGCATCCGCCTGCATCTTCAAGTGAGGAGACGTGCACAAAAGTGCTTCAATTTCTCCCACTCTTCTAGCGAAAGTGTTGTCTACTAGAAGCACAGCCTTAAGCTTAAAAAAACCCAAGTCAATCTCCTGCAGGGGCTCACAGAGAGCTTCCTTCATGTCCTGTAATACCAACAGCAAGTCCCATTTTGGAAGCCCTGACACCTGACAAGGTCTGGAATTAGTGAACCCATGCAAAACCCTATTCACAAACTTATCATTCTCGGTTTTCGTCTCCCAAGGATCCTGCACTGCCTGGATGGACACCCATTGGGCTCCTGAGTTTGAAACGGCAAGGCCCATATCAAACCACTCACGCAAAAACTAGAGTAGGGCACTGCAGGGCTAGCAACCCCATTCTAGAGCATCATTTTGAGAAATTCCCAAAGGGTCTGTGATACACTTTTAAGGAAGCTGGTCATTTTACACACTGAAACCTGTGTGTCAAGGGCAGGGTCAGACCTAATCTCTGCATGCTTTCCCTTTAAGTTTCCATGCCTCCCAACAAGACACCTTGGACATCATCTCTCCCGGGTAAAGATCAATAGACAAGGGCACAGTGGAAGCAGAAACACTGCAACAACAGACATCTCCATTACCAACTGTCTCCTCGGCCAAAAGGGCGCCAGGAGAATCACCTTACCGCTGAGTCCCTGATCTTCACCACAATATTTGTAATTAAATGGAGAGCAGGGAATGCACATAACAGACCCTCCATTCAAGGGATCTTCACAGCATCTATCCCCCACACCCTCTAACAAGGAAACCTGGAACAAAAGCTCTTCACCTTCACATTGAGGGAAGAATCAAACAAATGAAAACCAGAGTCCCAATTGAAGGCAAATTAACTGTAACATGTCCTGTTTCTGTTATGATGCTGACAGGGACACCAAGTTCAATTGGTTTACCACCAAATTCTCCTCTTCAATGACATCCCACTTTTCCTGATTAGAGAGGCCTCCTAACATAGTCCCCACCACAGATTGCTGGTGTCGGTCATAACTGTGATCGGACAAGGCTGACAGAGTGGAAAACAATTTAGGAAATGTCTGGGTTGTAAACACTACAGAGACTGAACCTTCAGGACCTCCAGAACTGGCATCAATTTTTTGATGTCCTGAGATCCGACAATCCAGTGCCTGTGCAAATGTTAGAGTCCTTGTGTGCAACCTGGCCCAGGGGATTGAGAATACACAGGAGAACATATGACCCTGGATCTGCATAGAAAATCTCACCATAGCCTACTGCAGTTCCATCAGTGATTCGATCAAATTTCAGAACCTGATCGCTCACTCCTCTGTCCACAGCATCATGCCCTAGGCCGTCCAGAACCTGGCCCCAATACATTTGATGTCCTGAGAATGATGTAGGTGGCACTTTGCCTTGTCATGATGAGCACCACCCTCTCTAATGTCCCGCAAGTAGTGGCCACACGTTGCAGTAGCTTCTCTCAAGAAGAGGCCCGGATGAGCCAGTTGTCCAGATAGGGGAAGGTTTGTATTCCCTGTGAATGGAGGAACTCCCCACATAACACAATATCTTTGTGATAATTCTTGGAGCCACCTTGAGCCAAAATAGGAGAGCCTGATAGTGATGACTGTCAATCGCAAACCTCAGAAATCTTTGATGAGCTTTGCAAATTGTCACATGATAGTATGGGTCCTGTAAATCCAGAGATGATAGGAAGCCCCTGTTCTGCATCAGAGGGTTGACCTTTTGTAGACACTCCATTTTGAACATCTGATTGGCCATTTGTGTAAATTCAATCTTTTTAGGATAAGTATATATTTCCCTAATGGCTTTGGCACAAGAAACACACTGGAATAAAATCCAGAGCCCTTGAGGCCCTTTGGAACTCTCTGGATCACCTTATTGTTCAGCAATTCCTTGATGTTGTCCATCATAGCGTCTCCTTTTTCGACCTATCCCTAAGCAGTGGACTGAAGATCGTTCCTGACTAAGTAGGATGGGACAAAAAGCTTATTCTGTATCCCTTCTTTATTAAACAGTTCACCCAGGGGTTCAAGGACAGGGCTCCCCAGATGTCTGAGAAGAATTGTAGTCTTGCACCAACCAACCTGACGTCGGGACTTCCAAGTGCGCCCTGGAGACGGAGCACTCCCCATCTTCTTCATGGTCTGTTGCTTTCCTTTCCCCTAGCCCTTTCGGAATACCTTATTGGGTTGCAGGGCTGTACCATACTGCTTTGCAGCTTTTGCTGGAAGTCTAGATTTAGGCTCATGTCTTCTGCATATTTTATCAGCATGTTTATCGGCTCTGAAGAATTTATGGGCCTCGTTCACCAAATCATACCCAAGCAACATTTTGCCCTGAAATGGCATTTTTGTCATGGTGGCATTTCGATGAGGCTCTGTGTGGCAATCTCTTAAATGCACATGTCTCCAGCCGTACCCACAGAAATAGCTGCCAATTCACCTAATTTTAGGCCTGCAATAATGGTGCAGAGTCTGCACCTTTGTCCAAGGTGTGTGCCAAAGTACTTACTGACCCCAAGGCCATCTCTGCCATGTATGAGGCATACTTTGCTGCACGCAACGCCCGATGTGAGCCCGGATAGACTTTCTTCAGACTGGAGTCCACTATCCTGTCTACAGTGTCTCACGCTATCTTCTCCATAGACACAGAATTCGCTCCACAAGGCTTGGCACTGTAGTATCCACGGTCGCAACCTGGGGGAGATCCTTTTTGCCATGAACCTAGAGACAAAGGCCATCTCTGGATCTTTCAATTTCCGCAAAACCTCCTTCTTGACTTCATGCAAAAGAGGGAGGCCAGTTTTTAATGTGTGTTTACAGTTTGGGCAAAGGGGTATACCCTGCCAATCCCCCCCCTCCACCCACCCATACCCCCAAATAATTGGCTCCTGCTCCTATGATCCCATGTTCTCTGCTACTACACAAATGTACATTTGCCACAGATTTTCTATCTAGATACTTCCATTTTGGACCCTCCTGCTCTGGGTCTGAGGCCTCATAGGAAGATGACAGAGTTGAAGATCAAGGCGAGGAAGATGTGGATTTAATTTGATTTTTTATTTAATGACATTAGTTAAACACCCAAACCCAGGGGTATCGGTGTTAGTTACAACATATTATTCAATTACAGGTACAATAATGCTTCAAAAGACCATATAAATTGGGATCAATCACATTTGTCAAAAAGCCATGTTTTTATCCGTTTTTTTTAAATCTGAGATAAGGTTGTTCATTTCTGAGATGTGCAGGCAGAGTGTTCCAGAGAAAGGGAGCTGCAACTGTGAAGCTGGCGCCTCCCGGTCTTTTACTCTTGTAACGAGAAATGTCAATCGAGATGATGGTACTAGATCCTAAAGTCTGTTGTGTTGATTTTAAGGTGATACTGTCCTTCAGATAAGCCGGTGCATACTTTTAAATGCACTAGTGAGCCAGAGTGAGGGCCTTAAAGAGAACCCTTGCTTTTATGGGCAGCCAATGCGCTTCACATCTGGTCGTGGAGATATGATTGCTGCGTTTTAAGCCCAGAGTGGCTCTGATGGCTTTATTTTATAGGAAATGTAATTTAGAAAGGTTAGTAGCTGAGGTACCCAGGAAGACCACAATGCAATAGTCCAATTTGGAAAGTATCAGGTCTCTGGCTAGAGTCAAGCAATTGTGTGCTGACAGGAATTGTCTGCTTAGCGAGATGAGTTTAGAAGTGTAAGCCGTGGAGGAGGATAGGGCATTGATGTGCCTAGCCATTGAAAGATCGGCTTCAAGATAAACACTTTTTACGTGTTTCAGTACTGGAATGGAAGTGCAATCAATGAGTATAGAACAGTTGTTGCTATCAAGAGTTTTCAAATGGGCAGGGGTGCCTACAATGAGGATCTCTGTTTTATCATCATTGAGGCACAGGCTGTGTGTAGCCTTCTGGTTTTGGATGGTGGTATAGACTGAGTTGATTGTGATAGTGTCCTGCTTGCAGTCCCCCATGATAGGGATGAGAATTTGGGTGTCATCAGCAAAATTTGTATAAGTGATGCCTAGGAAGTCCAAGACGCAAAGAGCAGTTTAGTATAAGTATTATAGAGTGTCGGAGAGAGGCAGCACCCTTAGGGGACCCCGAGTGGTAATGGGATGGGATCCGCTGCCTCTTCACCAACGAAGACTCTGGTAGTATGTTCCGACAGGATTGGTTTGATCCAGAGTGTGGCTTTGTCACACCGCTCCCCGCACGAGCTACGACTCTTCCTACAAAGACACGCCCCTCCACGTCCACAGCCTCTTCTCAACCAGCACCCAAACACGCACGTCCCGACAGGGGTACCTTATCACCTTATCAGGTGTCACGCTATGGGGCACGGCGTGGCATGCTCGGCAGGGCTGGAGTTTATCGCCCTTCATGTTTGTGGCAAGCGAACTGGAGGCTTCATCACAGAAACGCACGGAGGACTGCGCGACACAGTGCGGCTCGGAACACGTGACTCGTTGCCTAGCAATTCTCAATGCTTGGGTATACGTGTCACGTGATAGTGGTCACGTGTTTCCTTTCCATGGATAAAAGGAGTCCGGTTACGGAAAGCGTTGCTTCACAGCTGTTCTCTCTGGATCACGTGTTGCTTACGCTTCGTTTCAAGACTCCTTACTTCATCTGACCTCGGCTTTGTTCTACGGATCGCTCAGTGCCTAACTCTTGTCTGCTTTGGAACTTTGGACTATTTGTTGACGAACTATTTTTGCCCAACGGATTGCTTGTGTCTTGCCCCTTTACTACCTTGGAATTTGGATCCACTGATGCCGACCTACGCTCTGCCCTACGGACTGCCTTGTGTTTAGCCCCTCGGACTGCTCTGGTACTCTCTACGTTTCATGTGTTACAACAGGACTCCGGTCCTGTCTTAGGTGGTTACCTGCCCATCTCTGCTGCCACGCCTGCTCGGACCCGCTGTCCCTTTCTGAACAACTGGCTAACGCCTACTTTCGATTCTCTGAGACAACGCTCCAGTACTCCCAGGTATTTAGTGCCCTGGTTGTTTTCACTAAGATTACTACATACTGTACAGTTACATAACCTTATACCTTCCTTTGCAGCGCTCCAGGGGTTCTTCCGGTTGTACCTGAGTCCTGGCTCTACGGACTACCTTCTTTGGCCCTAAGCATCACTCTGGCGGTATTACCGTGATTGTCAGTCTGATACTTGGGAACAGAGGGATAGCCCATACTCTGCACGACCAACAGCTGCGTAACAGACTGTGAAGCCTTCTTGGTCATCCAGAGTATGAATCCCTCCACCGGGGACCCAGTGACCGCTTTGATGCAAGCAGTAGCGGCTCTCAGGACTGACATGGCCGCCGCCACAACAGCCATACATGACCGTCTTGACGCCTTACAGAGCACACGTTACCCATTACCTCCAGACACCGAATTCGGGGACTCCGGTCCCTCGGATCAGCCAGCCCCTATCCCGGCCTCTGCACCCACTCCTATGTTGTTTCCGACACCCGTTCCTCTTGCTGCCCCAGAACGCTACCAGGGGGACCCTCGGAAATACCGTACCTTCATTAATCAATGTAAACTCCACTTCTTGTGCAGACCCTTGGCTTTCCCCGATTCAGTCACAAAGGCCGCATTTCTTCTGTCACATTTATCTGGGGTGGCGGCCACCTGGGCAAATCCAATGTTGGAAAACGATCATCCCGCTCTGTATGATTTTGACCTTCTCACAACGGAAATGTCCAAGGTCTTTAATACACACCATAAAGCTCAATCGAGGGACCTGGAACTCCTGGACCTAACACAGGGTAAACTATCGTTGATAGAATACATTGCTCGATATAACCAGCTCGCCGCCGAGACTTCCTGGCCAGAGGAGAAAAAGGCGATTGTGTTCTACCGTGGCTTATGTAACACCATGAAAGATGCGCTTTCAGTAGTTCCTGCCCTTCCCTCTGTGTTTTCGGATCTGGTGGATCTCGCTTTACAGATAGATGCAAGGAGATCCGAGAGAAGGACAGAAACAATGTTCACTAGCCAGTCCGGTCAGGCCTCTTCTACCACCCCTTCCGAACCCATGCAAATAGGTGGTATCCGAAGCCCGATAACACCGTCCGAGCGTGAACGCCGGAGGGCGGCTAACGCCTGCTTTTATTGCGGGTTAAACGGGCACTATGTAAGGGAATGCCCCCGACGCCCTAAGAACAAAACCCCGGGTTTTCAGAGGGCTCGCCCATGTTACAGGGGGCACCGGCGAGCCTGTCTTCAAACCCCTCTGAACCCGCCTTTGGCCCTGTCAGACCACTGATAGTCCAGGCCCTTATGAAACCCACCAGGGAGGTCGCACATGTGGTCCAAATTGTAATTGACTCTGGGGCCACAGGTTGTTTTATTGATATAGCCTTGGCCCATCGTCTCAACCTACCCCTGGTCAGAAAAGAACACCCGGAACCCGTACATGCTGTTGACGGCAAGTCCTTGTCATCCGGCCCCATTCAGTTTCAGACCGCGCCCTTGGAAGTATTGATTCAGAGCACCCACAGGGAAATCATGTCGTTTGACCTTATCACCACACCACAATTCGGTGTCATTTTGGGAATACCCTGGTTACGGCAACACAACCCGTTGATTAACTGGGGGACAGGACAGGTCACGTTCGAGTCAGAGGTGTGTCAGCAGTTTTGTCTTGTGGATGGTGATACGCTCTCCTCTCCGGCCACTATCCTGGGCGCCATGGCCTCTACTCGCATTACTGACGTAACCTCAGAGACTGGGCCTTCACATACTGTGGGGGCCATCCTGGCTAATATCCCCATCGAATACCACGAATTCCACATGGTATTTGATAAAGCCACGGCTGAGGGTCTACCCCCACATAGACCATACGACTGTCCGATTGATTTGGTTCCGGATGCACCTATACCCAGGGGGAGGATCTACTCATTGTCCCAATCAGAGGAGCAGGCCCTCAATGAATACATCCATCAGGCGTTGCAATTGGGTCACATCCGTCCATCATGTTCCCCTGCTGCCAGCCCGATATTTTTCGTGCCAAAAAAGGAAGGCGATTTGCGTCCATGTGTGGACTACAGGAAGTTGAATGCCGTTACCATAAAAAACAGGTACCCTCTCCCCCTCATCTCCACACTGCTGGACAGATTAACAAGGGCTACCGTTTTCACCAAGTTGGACTTAAGAGGGGCATACAACCTGATCCGTATGCGACTTGGGGATGAGTGGAAGACGGCCTTCTGCTCTCGGCAGGGGTTATTTGAGTACACCGTAATGCCCTTTGGGCTTTGTAACGCTCCCGCAACTTTCCAGCGGTTTATCAATGACGTATTCTCTGACATCTTGGATACGTACGTAGTGGTATACCTGGACGATATATTGGTTTTTTCACCCTCGTTAGAGGAACACATTGGTCATGTCAGAGAGGTCCTCTCTCGCCTTAAGGCGAACGCCCTGTTCGCCAAGCCGGAGAAATGCACTTTCCATTCAAAGGAAGTGGAGTTCCTAGGTTTCCACATCTCCCCTGGAGGCCTGTCCATGAACCAGTCCAAGGTTCGTGCTGTCATGGAATGGCTGACTCCGACTAACATTAAACAACTACAGTCCTTTCTTGGTTTCGCTAATTTCTACCGACGGTTCATCGCCGGCTTCTCTTCCATCGTTTCTCCATTGACGGCTTTGACCAGTCCTCTTGTCCCGTACTCTTGGACCCCTACGCACCAAAGGGCATTCGAGGCACTCAAGTCCAGGTTTACTTCTGCCCCGGTCCTACAACACCCCGATCCCGACCTCCCCTACGTCCTGGAAGCAGACGCCTCTTCGTTTGCACTAGGTGCGGTGTTGTCCGGGTCGGTTACATCCGGTGGCCTATCATTCTCGGAAGTTCTCAACAGCCGAAACTCACTACACTGTAACCGAGAAAGAGCTGCTGGCCATCAAGGACGCCCTCCAGACATGGCGACATCATCTCATGGGGGCAAAGCACCAAACGGTGGTTTATACAGACCACAAAAACCTGCAAGACCTGGCCTCCCTGAAGTGCGTAAACAGCCGGCAGGTACGCTGGCACTTGTTTTTTGCTGCCTTCGATTTTGTTGTAAAACATAGACCAGGCCTCATCAATGGCAAGGCTGACGCTTTGTCCTGATCTCCCGGTGGTGAATCCTTGGTTACATTTCCAGACACATTATTAGGGAAAAGCCATGTTGTTTGCTTGTGTACACCCTCGCCACTCATGCTCACTGCCATTAGAGAATGGGTTTCTCAACATCCTCATACACTCATGGAATGGGACATTACTCTCCAGGACGGGCTACCTTTCATTCAGGGCAAACTATTCCTTCCTACATGCGATGCACGCAACCAGGCGCTGGCATGGTCGCATGATGCGGCCATAAATGGCCATCCCGGGCAACAACGCACCCTTGAATTGTTACAACGCTGGTGCTGGTGGCCATCCATGAGAAAGGACATAGAAAACTATGTAAACACATGTTCTATATGTGCACAATGCAAAACACGTAGAGGACGGCCTTTGGGGTTACTCCTGCCATTACCCATACCTCCCAGGCCGTGGCACACCATCTCTATGGACCTCATCACTGATCTACCTCGCAGACAGGGTTACGATACCATATGGGTTATCGTCGACTCATATACCAAAATGGCCCGTTTTATTCCCTGCACAGGCATCCCATCGGCCCCAACACTGGCTCGCCTGTTCTTCAAGGCGGTTTTCTGTCTTTTCGGTTTACCACATGTCATTATATCAGACCGGGGATCCCAGTTCACGTCCTGCTTCTGGCGTGCTCTTACCGGACTCCTGAAGATCGATGCTCGCTTCTCTTCGGCGTACCACCCTGAAAGCGATGGGCAGACGGAGAGGGTTAACCAAGCCCTAGAGCAGTACCTGCGCTGTCTGTCCCTTCAGTACCAGGACTCCTGGTTCAAGCTGCTCTGTCTGGCTGAGTTCGCATACAATAATTCACGTCATTCGGCCACTGGGTTCTCCCCTTTCTACTCTCTGTATGGACAAAATCCTCACGCCCTACCGCTCCCTGATTTCTCCTCTGTCACTCCTGCCGCTAACGCCTGCGTGCGTGATCTAGCAGGTGTCCATGCACAAACTCTGGTCCACCTCCACGAGGCTCAGTCGGTGATGAAGGTCAAAGCAGACCGTAAGCGGGCCGAGGCGCCGGTGTATCATGTGGGCGATCGGGTGTGGTTGTCGACCAGACATTTGCGAATCCCCGGTTGTTGCAAGCTGTTGCCCCGCTTCGTGGGCCCCTATCGGATCGTCAGAATACTCAATCCTGTGGCCCTGCGTCTGTCTGTTCCGCGTGCTTGGCGGATCCACCCGGTTTTCCATGTCTCCCTCCTAAAGCCATTCCTTGCTTCCACTCGCATCCTTGTTCCTCCCGCCCCAGTCTCTGTGTCTTCCCAGGACGTTTTTGAGGTCAGTGCCATCCTCGGGTCCCGCTTCCATAGGGGCCGCCTACAGTACCTAGTGGACTGGCTGGGTTATGGTCCCGAGGACCGATCCTGGGTTCCCTCCCATGACGTCCAGGCCCCTCTTCTGGTGTCACAGTTCCATAGGGATAACCCGGCTAGCCCACGGGGTCGTGGGCCATTGCGGGGGGATTCTGTCACACCGCTCCCCGCACGAGCTACGACTCTTCCTACAAAGACACGCCCCTCCACGTCCACAGCCTCTTCTCAACCAGCACCCAAACACGCACGTCCCGACAGGGGTACCTTATCACCTTATCAGGTGTCACGCTATGGGGCACGGCGTGGCATGCTCGGCAGGGCTGGAGTTTATCGCCCTTCATGTTTGTGGCAAGCGAACTGGAGGCTTCATCACAGAAACGCACAGAGGACTGCGCGACCCAGTGCGGCTCGGAACACGTGACTCGTTGCCTAGCAATTCTCAATGCTTGGGTATACGTGTCACGTGATAGTGGTCACGTGTTTCCTTTCCATGGATAAAAGGAGTCCGGTTACGGAAAGCGTTGCTTCACAGCTGTTCTCTCTGGATCACGTGTTGCTTACGCTTCGTTTCAAGACTCCTTACTTCATCTGACCTCGGCTTTGTTCTACGGATCGCTCAGTGCCTAACTCTTGTCTGCTTTGGAACTTTGGACTATTTGTTGACGAACTATTTTTGCCCAACGGATTGCTTGTGTCTTGCCCCTTTACTACCTTGGAATTTGGATCCACTGATGCCGACCTACGCTCTGCCCTACGGACTGCCTTGTGTTTAGCCCCTCGGACTGCTCTGGTACTCTCTACGTTTCATGTGTTACAACAGGACTCCGGTCCTGTCTTAGGTGGTTACCTGCCCATCTCTGCTGCCACGCCTGCTCGGACCCGCTGCCCCTTTCTGAACAACTGGCTAACGCCTACTTTCGATTCTCTGAAACAATGCTCCAGTACTCCCAGGTATTTAGTGCCCTGGTTGTTTTCACTAAGATTACTACATACTGTACAGTTACATAACCTTATACCTTCCTTTGCAGCGCTCCAGGGGTTCTTCCGGTTGTACCTGAGTCCTGGCTCTACGGACTACCTTCTTTGGCCCTAAGCATCACTCTGGCGGTATTACCGTGATTGTCAGTCTGATACTTGGGAACAGAGGGATAGCCCATACTCTGCACGACCAACAGCTGCGTAACAGGCTTCTGGGGAGAAGTCGAAGTTTTGGCTATGGGACTGGCAGAGTTTTTCCTGGTCGACTAAATTAAAGACGGATGATAGGTCAAGGAGGAGGAGGATACTTAGGTTTCCATCATCACAGATACTATCCATCTGAGGTCCAGGAAGGCAGTTTCGGTACTGTGCTTCATGCGGAAGTCTGATTGCCTGGAACCAAGGAGATAGTTACTCTCCAAGAAGTGTTGGATTTGAATGTATGCTACCCATTCTGCCGTTCTGTTATCTTAAGAAGGAAAGGGAGGGTGGTGATGGGGCAGTAATTGGTGGGAATGGTAGGGTCGAGCTTAGGATTTTTGAGTAGGGGGGCTGCTTTGATGTTGGTAGGAACCGAATTGAAGGCAAACGAGGCGTTGGTAAAGTCAGTGATAATAGGGGCTAATGTGGGTGTGCAGAGTTCGCCAGCCAGGCAGGGCAAGTGTCACCCTTGCAGTTTGATGGTTTTAGGTCTAAAATGGTGGCCAGAGCTTGTTCTTGAGTGATTTTCTTGAAATTGAACTGGGGACAACTGTGTGGAGAATGAAGGTTGGTGTGGTTGAACATGTTTGGTGATGTGGGTTTGGTAGCAAGGGTCTCTTTTTTGGCTTTGATTCTATCCTTGAGGGATAGAATTTTGTGTGACAGAGCATTTTGAATGGTCGTGCACCACGTTTTATCTGTTTGCGTAGGGGGGACGTTAGGGATGGGAGATTCCAATTCTCTAAGTATGTAGAATAGCTCCTTGGTGTTGGATCCTGCCATGGAGATGCACATATTGTAAGAGTTGTACTAGTGGGCCACTACTGCTGATTTGTAGGTTTTAGTAGCTAGAGCTAGTGTCGTATCAGTGGAAGATGAAGGATTCTTGATGTGGAGGTGTTCTAGAGCTCTTTTCTTACGACATAGGTTGGTCAGCTCCTTGTCAAACCATAAGTTGAAAGGTTTTTGTCTTCTAGGAGTTTTGGGAACCAGAGGAGCATGGGTGTTGAGAGTAGTTTGAAGGCAAGCCTGATAGAGGACAGCAATGTCGTTAGGGTTAGTATTGGTGAGGTTGTGGTTCATGAGTGAGGCAGTGAGTGAGAGATTGGGGATATCGTGTATAAGCCTACGGGTAGTTCTGAACATTATGGGAATAGGTGTGTGTTTTGGAATGGTTTGGAGGTTGGTAGTATCGAGAGCAAAGATAATCAGAAAGTGATCTGACCAATGTACTTCAGTGATGGACTCAATGTTAACGGTGGAGTTGGCTGTAAGGATCCAATTGAATATTTTACCTTTGTTGTGCGTAGGTGAGTCGATGATTTGAGAGAAATTCATGTCTTGAAGGGCTGATGCTACTGGAGTGGCTTTAGCATAAGCTGGGTCATTGAATACAAGGTTAATATCACCTAGGATAATACATTTAGTTAATGCCTTCATTAATAGTGTGATGAGCAGGGGAATGTCCAGGTCTGGTCGATTGGCATTATTAGGTTGTTGATAAATCAACAGTATGTTATAAGTGGTTTTCGGGTTGGTGGAGAGCTTTATAAGGAAGATTTCGTATCCTCGGATACTAGAGGAGGGGTAGGATCTGATTTACAAAACGGTTTTCACTAGGAGTGCAGCACCTCCTTTAGCATCGAGGTAGTCCGACCTAAGGATGGTTTAACACTATGACTGCTAGCAATCAGCAAATACCATTTCCTGACCTACTCATACAACATTCAGATAATACATTGATCTGCTCACTGTAAACAAAACCCGCTGATTGCAATACTCTTTTGCATTTTGCCAGTTTCCACCCACGAAGTCAAAAGGAAAGCCTATCATACTCCCAATTTTTGAGATTAAGGCGCAACTGCACCCTGCTACCTGATTATGACTTCCACGCCCAACATTTAACTAATGAACTTAGGGAACATGGATATCCGAAAAAATTGGTTTCTGACTCTTACAAAAGAGCAGGTTTCACCCCTCAAGAAACACTTTTTGAACCCAAAGTTAAGGCCGCACAAGATAAAATTATCTGTGCACTTACATACAGTCCAGACACTTTTCTGGTAAAAAAGACCATCAAGAAATTCTGGCCCGTGGCTCAATTATTCTTACCAAATTAACCATTGCCCATCTTTGCTCTTAAGAGACAACAGAACCTCAGGGACCAGTTGGTACATGCCACACCTAAGAAACTAAACAGATCTATACCCAGCAGTTGGGATCTGCATCCCCTTATTGGCCACTTTCCATGCGGATCATGTTCAGTGTGCAAATTTGTGTACAAAACCAAATCATTCATCATTGAGGGGAAAGAATGGACCCTGAGACAACATACCAACTGCAAAACGCCCTGGGCAATCTACTGTATTCAATGGCTGTGTGGCCTGAAATACATTGGCAAAACCACCCGCCCTGTCCATACACGAATAACAGAGCATCGATCACATATCAGATGCAAGTCTATACAATCACCACAAGTCAGTCACTACATGGAATTGGGTCACTCCACCGAAGATATCCTATGGCGGGTGATTGATGTGGTAAAGCACACCTTGAATCCACACTTAGCTTTGGCAAACAAAGAAGCGCTCTGGATTTTCCTGCTTGACACCATTGAACAAGGCCTTAATGAGGCATTATCTTTCTGGTAAATAGACTTTTTTTTCAGGGACCCATTTTCAGCATTTATTCTCATAGCAACTTCAACCTTCACTTAGTAGCTAGGCATTCTAGCAAATGTTGTGTACCTCAATGCAAATTGTAGCACAGTTTACTTCATTCTAATTCTCTTCCTATTCAGCACTGACTTCTTTAGCCTTGCTCAAAGATCACAGCACATGATGGCCGTTAAACTGCTATATTTCCGGTATTCGGATCCCGGTTCAGCCTACAGCATGTAAGATGTAATACTGGGCAGACTCTAGTGTTTAGTCCTCTTTCTTTATCCATTATTGTCTGTTTACACTGTCTCATTTGAGCCTGGTGCATGACTACACACGTTACGTCTGCGCGCACTTGTTGGTCTGATCACATTATGGGAACCTAGCCTTCAGGAGCTTAGTTCAGATGCTGGCCACACAGGAGTGAGAGCACCTTCTCTCCCCGGCAATATTTTTCGTTTGACAGCTTCGTCTCAGCACAGGTGAGAATTTACAAATAGTCTTGCTCTCCGAAACTTGTAAATGTGTGCCCCTCCCAGGTGGAGTTATTATGCACTACGGCTACCTAAACCTGCATAACTCAGTAGGGTAATTTGTTATTTCTTCTTTTCCACGCTAGACGGGGGTTGTGAATTGCTTACGTTCAACTAGACCTCAACTCACACTTCAGAAACAATATATGCACATTGGTTGTGGTCCACGGCCAGAATCACTGCGACCTCTTGAAACACATACAATACAGGCTGCACGGAGGTAAACTGCTCAAGATAATAATAAGATGGATTGAATTGCTTGCAGTGCAGTTTATGAGGCTGTGTCCTGACAGATCTTAGTTTCAGCACACGCTTTGTTTTGTTGTTCTCACTAGCTGAACAAGATTACAGGCACCATTGAGGCCCATTCTCCTCTTCAATAGATTCAGAGGTGGATGCTCCGATCAGCAGTGCCTATCCGGCATCTTTAATCTAGGTCTATTTAGACCATTGTTTCTCGAATAGGTAAGCGTATCCCCTTGTCTGAACACTTCCAGCCCTCCTTCTTCCTTTTTTCCTTTTTTCTTTATTCACTTTTGATAATAGACACTAGGTCCTCTTTTTCTGGTTTCCATATCAACATCTAAACCCTATGCACGTTATGGCATGCCAGACCGGTAATCACGAAAGGAACTTTTAAGAAGTTGCTTATGGACTCTCTATATATATTATTTTTTTCATCTGTTTCCCTATCAACATCTAATCACTATGCACGTTTTGGCATGCCAGACAAGTACTCACAAAAGGAACTTTTAAGATCTTGCTTTTGGCCTCCCTATATATATTATTTTCCCCCCACCTTTCTCTTTCTAAAAGCACACTTGTGGTGAGGTTCATGGGCCAACAAACTAGTCCCTCGGCTACCTTCACTGTGATTGATTGCCCCACCTCACAGAGGAATAATCTCTATGTTTGTTCAATACATGCTATATGTTTCATTTGGGTTAACTTAGATACCACCAATAGTGGGACCCCCATTGGTCCTCACATTTTATTGAGTACTTTATTTTTACATTCTTTTAGGGGCTGTCCAGAGACAGTTTCTCCTGACGAAGGTGGTTGCATTCTTCACTCTCCACCGAAATGCCAGTTGTGGCGCTCACGCTGGTATACTATTTTCATATAGTAATCTTTGCTATGACAACAGCGGTTGGCGCATCATGCTAATATTTTAATGTTGCCTTTTGGTTCAAAGATAGCGGTAGGCGTCGACTCTACTAACATCAGTTTCCTTCTATCAGCCTCTGTTTTGCACTCAGTTGCCAGTTCGAAATTTGATGTTCTCACTTTAAACATTTTTTTCATTTGAATGCCTTTTGGACATTGGTATAAATTGACGTGATACCTGCATAACTATTTACGAGTTAGCCAGGGTAATTGTATGTCTTGAGAATGTCATCAAGCTAATTTATTGTGTTTAAGTTGTACCTTTCTTGTCATTTTTTTGTCATTTATTTCTCTGTTGCTGTTCCCCTGTGGCAGGGTGTTGTTAACATCAGCACCTTGTTTTTTCTGTAAAAGTTTATAAATATTATTTTTTCCTTTCCATTTTGTAAGATTCATACATCTATTTTATTGCATTTCATATAAATAAAAAAGAATATAACTTTCTTTCTCTTTCTTCTTTTTCTTTCAAATTGAACTATGTTGTATTGACTGCATAAATATTTCTACATTACATATTTTCCATGTATATGATGAATTACGTGATTAATTCACTTTGCATTTTTTAACGCATTACTAATCTAAATCAATCAACCACACCTGGAAATTAAATAATTGTGTACACAGGAACACTTCTTTGTTGTTTGTAATCCTGTGGGACAGCAAGCGCAAGGGTAGATCCTGAAGCTGGGTGTAACCAAAATTCTGTAATAGCTAGTAGGTCAAGCAGGTGTTCTAGTATCAGATCATGGGTATCAATTGCATATGCTCCTAGAGAGCGTGCATTGATAAGGATGCATTTAAGGTTCGTAAATTGATCAGGTCGAGATGAGGCGAGCTCAGGTTGGAGGGGTAGAGGTATGTTGCTCATTGATTGTGATGGTGGTGTTGTGAGCTAACAATGGGCATTTTAATGCTTTGAGGGAGGTCGAGAGCAGTGCAGGGGTTGCAATGGTTTTTGTGGAGGGAGGTGCAAAAGAGGTAGGAAGATGCATCGTGGAGGAGCGCGTGCTTGATCTGGTTAGTCTGTGGGATCCTAGACAAGGGAGAGAGGTAGGGGGTGCGTCTGATGAGGAGGCAAGAGTTCTAGTTCTCAGGCGAGAGAAGCGATATTTCCCTAGGCAAGCATTAGTTGTCCCAATGAGGAGTGGGTGTAGTGAGGAATGCATTTAGTGTGCAACCACACAAGGTGAGCTTTCACCATTATTGGATGGAGCATGGAATCTATGTGTGTGCTCAGTGAAGTATGTGCAAAATTACAGAAGGGTTTGGTGCGCACTCCCGGTCCTGGTCAGTTTATATATTCACAGGCTTAGATCCCTTCTGCTGCAAAACAGGTACTCAAGTGTTCACAGGGTTGAATCCCATCATACTTGTCCATTTTGGGATGTGACCCAGCTATTTATTTAATTTTTGCAACAGGTTTAACTGACCAGGACGGGGAGTGCGCGCCTCACCCTTCTTTATTTTTGCACATAATGCTATGGGAGTCCCGGGCTCCAGAGGCAGCGCCACGGGGTGACTGTGCCCCACTTTGGAGAATCATAAAGATGGTTCTCTCCCCTCCCCCAAATTTGGGAAGGACTTGTGCTGTTGGAGGGGTGTCGGTTGCTGGCCACCTGAACAGAAACATACTTTTCACTACAGCTACCACAATCCTTAGAGTCTAATTAGTTACACCTGCTATAGAAAACACAACCTCCCTGATGATTATTTGAGATAAGAAAGCACTTGGAGGAGAACAACTACAGACCACAGAACTGCAGCTGATGGGATTTAACCCTGTGAACACTGAGTACCTGTTTTGCAGCAGAAAGGATCTAACCCTGTGAATACTTGCTGATGGGATTTAACCCTGTGAACACTGTTTTGCAGCAGAAGGGATCTAACCCTGTGAATACATGTCCATTTTGGGATGTGACCCAGCTATTTATTTAATTTTTGCAACAGGTTTAACTGACCAGGACGGGGAGTACGCGCTTCACCCTTCTTTATTTTTGCACATAATGATATGGGAGTCCCGGGCTCCAGAGGCAGCGCCACGGGGTGACTGTGCCCCACTTTGGAGAATCATAAAGATGGTTCTCTCCCCTCCCCCAAATTTGGGAAGGACTTGCACTGTTGGAGGGGTGTCGGTTGCTGGCCACCTGAACAGAAACATACTTTTCACTACAGCTCCCACAATCCTTAGAGTCTAATTAGTTACACCTGCTATAGAAAACACAACCTCCCTGATGATTATTTGAGATAAGAAAGCACTTGGAGGAGAACAACTACAGACCACAAAACTGCAGCTGATGGGATTTAACCCTGTGAACACTGAGTACCTGTTTTGCAGCAGAAAGGATCTAACCCTGTGAATACTTGCTGATGGGATTTAACCCTGTGAACACTGTTTTGCAGCAGAAGGGATCTAACCCTGTGAATACTTGTCCATTTTGGGATGTTCCCCAGCTATTTATTTAATTTTTGCAACAGGTTTAACTGACCAGGACGGGGAGTACGCGCTTCACCCTTCTTTATTTTTCCACATAATGCTATGGGAGTCCCGGGCTCCAGAGGCAGCGCCACAGTGTGACTGTGCCCCACTTTGGAGAATCATAAAGATGGTTCTCTCCCCTCCCCCAAATTTGGAAAGGACTTGTGCTGTTGAAGAGGTGTCGGTTGCTGGTCACCTGAACAGAAAAATACTTTTCACTACAGCTACCACAATCCTTAGATTCTAATTAGTTACACCTGCTGTAGAAAACACAGCCTCCCTGATGATTATTTGAGATAAGAAAGCGCTTGGAGGAGAACAACTACAGACCACAGAACTGCAGCTGATGGGATTCAACCCTGTGAACACTGAGTACCTGTTTTGCAGCAGAAGGGATCTAACCCTCTGAATACTTGCTGATGGGATTTAACGCTGTGCACACTGTTTTGCAGCAGAAGGGATCTAACCCTGTGAATACTTGCTGATGGGATTTAACCCTGTGAACACTGTTTTGCAGCAGAAGGGATCTAACCCTGTGAATACTTGTCCATTTTGGGATGTGACCCAGCTATTTATTTAATTTTTGCAACAGGTTTAACTGACCAGGACCGGGAGTGCACGCCTCACCCTTCTTTATTTTTGCACATAATGCTTAGTGAAGTAGTGTATGGAAGGCTCATGGGAAGGTTTGTGTCGATTGCCTCTACAGGATGTGCAAGTGGCCTGAACAAAACGGGCCTGATGTAAAAAACGTACAATCGGGCAAATCACAGTACCCAATGAGGCATTTCAAGCAAAATCGCATCTTGCCTTACTTTGCATGCGGAAACAGAATCCTTAATTCTCAGGGGCATGCTGGTAGTCACTGCGCTTCCATCAGACCTTGCAAATGGTGCACAGGGCCAGGCAGGGAAGAGGGAAGAGAGAGATGAGGGAGAATAATTATTTTTTGATTTCTTCCTCCCTTCACCCTGTAAAGCTTCCCTGAAATTCTGTACCATTCGCTTTTCAGAAATGACATTAATGTATTTTTTTCTTTTTGTGTCGTGTTCTCCTCTCAAGGGAAATAGAGCTGGATGTGGAAGATGTGTTTACGTGCTTCCTCTTTACGCTGCCCGTAAAGCTCATATTGCCAAAATGGCATCACTGCACACAGCCTACTTCCAAACAACTCTGCATTTCAATCCAGTCTGCCAGACTGGCACACTGGGACTGCCACAATCGTTTACAATCCCAGCACGTGCGTCTTAGCAACAAGTGCGCAAACATCTCTGTGTTGAGGCAAACAGAGCCCAATGCAAGATGGCCATCGCTCTCCGTGCTCCAAGCTTTGCACCGCCCTTTTCACTACCTTAGTTGCCCAGGCACATCGATCCCATGCCATGGGCTAGATGAAGATGCCGTTCCTCTCAGCAGCTGCCTGAGGCCCCTGCAGGAGCTTCCTCCCATTCAACTGGCATGAGCCTTCAACGAACTGAAATCCTGCCCAGCAGAATTCGCAGACTGCATAATCCCGCTCAACCATGGCCCCTCGCCCAGCAGGGGCTCCGGGAGCCGCTCAAACCAACATCAAGACTGTCAGCCCAGCTGCTCACCCTTCTTTGGGGGGGTGGGGAGGGATTTGGAGTGGTGCTCCTATGATCCCATCAGAGAGAGTATTGAACAGTAAGTAGCACAGACACTCACCAGAGGTCCTGCCTTCAGGCAGAAATTTAAAAAAACAAATGGATGGAGACCACCAGGGGGTGCAGACGTAATGGCCGCTTAAACCACCGCCTCCCTCTTCTAGCCTGCAAAATGTCAGCTTTTTAAGTAATGCAGGGAGGGCTCACTAATCAATGGAGACGTGGATAACACCGGACGGTGTGTGGGCACCTGCAGAGACAACGGCCTGAAGAATAGTGCAGAGTAAACGTGGAAATTCGCATTAGTCCCCCGGCGCCGCGTGAGTGAAGAGAGAGGGCCGGGACTGAAACATGGCGCCCGCTACACATACTACGCGCCTTATACAGCGAGAGAAGGTCCACGCCGGAAAAACCAGCAGGACAGCAGCGGAAGACACAAGGCAAAACAGAAGACCAATTTGACCCCTGGCAGAGTAGCAGAACAGGGAGGAGAGAGCCCAGACCCGGCATTGGCCAGCCGTCGTGCTCCTCTCACCTGCTGGGACAAGCGCCGGCCGGGGAAGCAAATGCTAGAGTAAGCAGCCCGGCAAGGGTAAGCAGCGGGTAACCACAGGTGCGCTACATCTGGCCTGCCCCTGGCCGGGGTCCGCCTTGGGGCCCCCACCGCAGAGGCTGCACCGGGCTCCCCTTTGAAAGTGGGTCACGTGCGAGGGTGAGCCCCCCCACCACACACACCAGGACTCTCAGCTTCCCAGCTCCCGTCCTCGCGTGGCATCAGACATTCGTTTTAGCGCTACGGGGGGAATGGGAGAAGCGCAGTGGGCCCCCTTGCAGAGCTCACATTTCGAGCAAGTCCAGCCCCGGATAGATTTGTTCTGCATTTCCAGTTAAAGCACAGTTGTACCTTGATCAAGGACAGGGAGCCCACAGTTGCACCCACCCACCTCTTCAGACCTGGACCACAGAGCTCAAATAGCATCAGCGCCTCATCAGATAAGAGAAGGGCAAAGCATTTTGAAAACAGGGGAGCAGTGATTCCCGTGAATTATGTAAACTCAGACACAATTACAAGAATCCAGTGCCCAGGATTTGCACCAAACATCAGGAATTCATATCCGGCCTTGTCTCCGGCCCTGGCGACTAGTGGGGCCCCCTTACCACCGGCCCTATTGCACGTGTGGCACCGCGAGAACTCACTGCCTTTACCCAAGTTCTGTTAGAGACCCCTAAGCTACCGACAGCGCCCCACAAGGTGTACAATCTATGTAACACCAAGAAAGCCACACCGCAGTGCGCTGCACCTGCTCCGGTGGAGTCTGGCGGGGGAACCAGGGAGGAGTGCACGGGCAACGGTAAGCGGAGACGCAGGGGGCATAGGTGTAGAGAGTAGAGTCGCAAGTGCAATCGCATTGCTCTGTTAACCACCAAAGCAAAGGAAGTGCTGACTGAAAATTGAGCACAGCAACACGAGGAAGGGAAAGAGTCGCCCCTGGCCCGACCGGTTTATATTGCAGTAGCGGGGGCCCAAGGGCTCTGCCAGGGATAAGGCTGGATCCACGAATCCTGACAACCTTGCGGAAGTTTAGTCGCACTAACACAATTATGGAAACAGAAGAAGCTCAAAGCTCCTCGGATATCCCAGGCAACGATTGCAATAGTGCAACCAAATCGGACATTCACCTTCTGCTCAGTGAAATTAGGTCAATGAAAAATAGCCTTACAGAAACAGTCTCTGATTTATAAACAAAGATGGCTAAGGTGGAAGACCGCTTAGAAGCGGTTGAGAGCAATCAGCAATCGGGAGATATTGCCACCATGCAATATGAAGCCAGGCTCCTAGACCTAGAACAAAAATAACGCGATATGGAATCCAAAGTCGATGACCTGGAAAATCGAGAGCGGCGGTCCAACATTCGTATAATAGGTCTGGAGGAAGAACAGGGTGAAACCCCCTCAAGCCTGGATTATAAAGTGAAGTCTTTAATCTTGTCCCTTTACAGTGATACGAATTTCCCCAAGCTCGAGTTTGTCAGAGTGCATAGGGCGGGTGGCCATCCGAAAGGTCCCCGCTCGGTCCTTGTCAAATGTCTTTATTACGCACAAAGGCAAGATATCCTGCAGAAGGCAAGAGTAAAAGACACAATAGAATTTCGAGGGTCAGAATTAAAGCTCTACCAAGACCTTTCTGCAGTGACACTGGCGAAAAGAAGAGGATGCCGACCCCTTACGGGCTGGCTCCAGGAAAAGGGCGTGAGTGCTACGCTCACCTGGTCTCTGCAGGGGCGTTGGGGCATGGTTGGAGCCCTCCTTCGACTTGGCTCCCCTGTATCAGCTGTCTTCCCCAGCTGCTGCTGAGTATGTTGCTCTGGATGCTGGTAGAGGAGGAGAGGTAATGAGGATGGCACGGAGGTATTACGAACTCCCTCATCCCTTTCGTGCCAAAACGGAGTGCGCAAGAGCCTTCCCATGCAAGCTTACCTGTTAATTTGTAATGCTGGGCTTTCCCTCCTGCTTCCTTCAGCAGGGGCGCATTGAATGGGCCTAGTTGCTTCACTGGCCCGCGAAGTGGCGATCCAGACCGGCTGTGACCAATCCACTTGGAGAGTAAGTCTTTGGTTATAGTTATTGTTCGTTTTTCAATAATGTCTTTAACAATGAGTCTTGACTTGATGGTAAGTAATAATGATGTCTTGTAATGTCTCTGCTCTTCTCTAGGTGTGAAGATGATTTATTGGAAGCGTGGAGCAGGATCTTGGATTCCCCTCAGGATGATGGACTCTCAAGGTCAACAGGTAACTGGCCGTTATGATGGAAGTCAAGACTCAGGTATGATGCGGCAAAGAGTGCGTTATTATGAGGTTCTAACCTGTTGTGTTCTTTTCCCATTGTACGAGCATTCCGACGGCGTGGAGCAGAGTCCGATGCATGAAGACAGTTCAGCGGCTCCGGAGGAAGATACCGTGTTGAAGCGGAGGAGAATCGAAGACTCCCCCATCGCTGGAAGTCCGAATCTAGTGAGACAAGGCCCCGCCTCCGATGGAATGCAGGTAGGGTGCGCTCACAGCGATGGAGTGGCTGGAATCAGGTAAGCGTGCCTTCAGCGATGGAGCGGCAGGAATCAGGTTGGTGCGCCTTCAGCGATGGAGCGGCTGCAATCAGGTAAGCGCGCCTTCAGCGATGGAGCGGCTGAATCAGGTAGGTGCGCCTTCAGCGATGGAGCGGCTGGGATCTGGTTGGTGCTCCTCAGCGATGGAGAGGCTGGGATCAGGTAGGTGAGATGATCTTCAGAGGATGGAGTACCGGAATCAAGGTGAAGAACAGCGGTAATCGTCACGCTGCTAAGCACAGTAACGCGAAGCGAGGGCATGTGGTTGGGCTGGCCTTATATAGGCTGGCTCCGGTCCCTCCCTTTAGCCACGCCTTGTGGCTCCACCTTGCCCCGCCCAAGGACTCCAGCACGTGCCTCCAAATGCTGTTCTTTGGCCACACCCTGCCCTGATGCACGTGCCTTAGGCACAGAGTGTGCAAAGCACACACTTCCATGAGCCTGGCGCCAAAGGTGGTGATGAAGGCCTGGGCCCTTGCCCTATGGCCATGACAGCACTCCCCTGCAAGGCCCCTCTCATGGGTGCCCTTCTCCTCGGTCCTGGCTTGGCGGGTTTGTCATGGTGAAACCGCCTAATTAGTCGAGGGGCATGGACGAATTCCACTGGTTCCCAAGTGCGATCTTGAGGTCCATAGCCTTCCCAATCAATTAAATAGTATAGTTTTGCTCGTACCATTTTGGAGTCCAGGATGTCTTTAACCTCGTACTCAGGTTCTCCTTTGATAATTTCTGGCTCTGGAGGTTTTTTGATCCTAGTTTCAGGGTTCACAGGTTTCAGGAGGGGAACGTGAAACACTGGGTGAATTTGCATATTGGCGGGTAGATCAAGTTTTACTGCGGCCAGGTTGATAATGGCCTTGATGGGATAAGGTCCAAGATATCTGGGACGGAAGACTCAAGGCCATTTCAGTGGTATATTTCTGTCAGCCAACAATACTTTATCCCCAATATGGTAATGCGGGGCTTCCCTTCTATGGCTGTCAGCAAACTTCTTTTGTTGCTCCTTGGCTTTGGTTAAATTCCTGGTTGCTTCCTTCAGAGTTTGAGTAATTGTCTTATGTAGGGATTTGATTGCTGGCATTTCTAGCTCATCAAGTGGGTCAAAAGAGGATGTCGACCATTCATAATATAGAATGGGGTTTGTCCAGTGCTGGTGTGGATGGAGTTATTGTACGCAAATTCAGTTAACCAGAGAATGTCCTTCCAGGGTTTTTTGGTTTGCTGCAGCATGTATCTCAGGTATTGTTCCAGCGTATGGTTGGTTCGTTCCGTTTGACTATCGGTTTGGGGATGGTGATTGGTGGAGAGACAAAGGTCAATTTGCGCTATCTTGCAACAACTCCTCCAAAATGCTGAGACAAATTGCGTTCCTCGGTCAGAAACCAATACCGAAGGAAAACCATATAGCTTGACTATCTGTTCTAGCGTTACAGTTGCCAGAGCTGTCATGAACCACCGCCTGCGCCTATTCTGGACTTCGTGGTCCCTGAGCCATAGAGGACTGAATTCCGTGAACCTTCCAACATGGGCGTTTGGTGCGGAACGCAGCTTGCCAGTCTTTACGCGCTACATTCAACATTTTACAAAGCAGACACACCCCCGCGGCTCTGTGCATCTCAACGCTACCACTCGGAGCAGTCTGACGTGTGTTGCCGAAGTTTGCTCCGAACTTCCTTCCTAGTCCTGTTTCCCTGATTCCTTGAATCTACTTCCTCCTTTTTCCTTTCCTCGAACTTACCTTACTATTCTTCCAGGATCCTCGCCTGCACTCGAGTCACGGCGTTCTGTGCCTCCGAGCTCGGACTTAATCTCCTTCCTGGTTCCTGGTACTGGACATCCGACCGCCTCCTGGAGTAGGACCGCTATCCCACGTTGGAACCAGACGACCAGCACACGAGTCTCTACAAATCCCAGACTGTGCGAAAGAAATCATCAAAGAAGGTTGCAAGCAAGGAAAGACAGGTGAGAGACTTGTGACAGATTGAGACTCCTAAAAAATGATACGAATACAGAGATGGAATTCGCGGTTCAAGACCTCATGTGAGGTATGCAGGAATTAACCACTGAAGTCCAGAACCTTATGGCAGAGAACGCTGCTTTAAAGCAGCTAGTCTTGTCTCGTGACTCTGCTACTAAGGAAAGTGTCTTATTGGGAGGAGTGGTGGACAAATATGATGGCTCTTCAAAGAACCTTCGTGCCTTCCTTGACTCATGTTTGGTGCATTTCACCTTCAAGCCCTACTACTTTTCCACCCCAAGAGCCAAGGTGGGGTTTATGATCTCACACCTCACCGGTAACGCATTAACCTGGGAAACCCCCCCTAGTCAATTCGGGCTACGCCCTCCTAGATGATTATGATGGATTCGTGGAAGCCCTAAAAGCCATGTTTGATTGCCCAGAGCTTGTTTACAGCGCTCAGGAACGACTACTTGAATTTCAACAAGGATCCCAGGATATGCTTACCTATGTGACCTGCTTTAAACAACTTGTAAAAGAGGCTGATTGGTCCCAAGAAGCCAGCTTCACCCTCTATCGAAGAGGCCTAAATGAAGAAATAAAGGACGAGCTAGCCAGGGTAGCTCGCCCAAGCTCCTTCCAGTCCCTCATGGACCTCTCCCTACAAATTGACTTTCGAATCCAGGAAAGAAAGGAAGAGAAAAGAAAGTCTAAGTCAACATCTCAAAAGGCTGCCACCGACCATTCATACAGACCACAGCCTGCAGCTTCTCGAACCCCGGATCCTGAACCCATGCAACTGGGGCCTTCCGTGGACCCATTACTCCACAAGAAAGGATGCGCCGGATTCACACTGGACGGTGCATGTACTGCACCTCCGATAAACACCTTGTGAGAGAGTGCCCTATCGCTCCACCACGGCGTTCGGGAAACGCCAGCTCCCGATCCTAGATGGGGCACAGTTTCGGGAGAAAGGTGTCTGCTCCTCATCAATTCCTTCCTTGAACTCTCTTGGACAAAACAATCTTGTGATTCTACAGGCATTCCTATCGCCTTCCAAGAAAGAATCCTACCCCATCTTGGCACTAGTGGATTGCAGAGCCATGGGCATATTCATAGATCGTGATTGGGTCACTAGTCCAACATCCCCTTCGAAACACGAGAGACTATGCAACCTGTTGAAGCTATTGATGGGAGGCCCTTATCTTCAGGACCAATAACCCTTCAAACCAAAAAGATTCTTCTTTCTATAAATCACCATCAAGAAAGGATTAAATTTGATATCATAAGATCTGCTCACTATCCTATGGTTCTAGGCATGCCCTGGTTGCAGAAGCAAAACCCCTATATCAACTGGGCAGCAGGCTCCTTATTTCTTGGTTCAGAACATTGTATGTCCCACTGTTTGTCCCCAATCACTTTACCAAGTTCCTCTGAAGACTCTCAAGAAACTCAGCAAATTCCAGTCACCGTCTCTAACAATATCCGGATTCCCAGGGCCTACCAGACATACGCAGATGTATTCTCAACAGCAATTGTTCAAGCTCTGCCACCCCACAGACCAGAGGATTGTGCCATTGCCACTGAACCTTCAGCCGTGATCCCTTTCGGAAGAATGTTTATTTTGTCAGAACTAGAAAAAAGCGCCCTCCGGGAATACCTGGACACCAACTTGGAAAATAGAACTATTCGACCATCCAAGTCCCCAGCGGGCGCTTCCCTTTTCTTCGTTTCTAAGAAGGATTCCAAGGAGCTCAGGCCGTGTTTGGATTACCGTGGCCTTAACCAATGCACTCTCAAGGATCGTTACCCATTGCCTCTCATCTCGGATATCCTGGAAGCAGTGAGAGGTGCAGTCATCTTCACAAAACTTGATCTCAGGGGTGCCTACCATCTTATTCGTATAAAAGAAGGTGATAAATGGAAAACAGCCTTTAGAACACCCTTCGGCCCTTTTGAATACTTGGGCATGCCCTTTGGACTTGCTAATGCCCCTGCAATTTTCCAACGTTTCATGGATCAGGTCTTTTCTGATATGTTGTTCCTCTTCGTCATTGTTTACTTAGACGACATACTGATCTACTCCAAGGACCCTCTGAAACACGAAGAGCACGTAAGAGCAGTCTTACAACATTTATGAGAACACAAGCTTCTGGCCAAACCCGAGAAATGTCTTTTCCATGTATCAGCTGTTCACTATCTCGGATTCGTTCTTAGCCCAAAGGGGATAGGGATGGATTCTTCCAAGGTTGACTCCATTCTATCTTGGCCTGTTCCGACCAGTGTAAAACAAATCCAATCCTTCCTGGGGCTTGCTAATTTCTACAGGAAATGTACACCCGCGTTCTCTGAGATTGTCCATCCCATTGTCACAATATTAAAGAAAGATACTCACTTTCAGTGGACCTCAGCCCAAGATTCGGGAATTTCAATGGTTGAAGTCGGAGTTCACACAAGCTCCCATCCTAGCTCAACCCGACACTGACCGACCTTTTCTTGTTGAAACTGATGCCTCCAACTACGCCATTGGGGCAGTCCTGAAACAGGAACTTGGCGACAAATTAGAACACCCCATTGCCTATCTGTCCCGCACCTTGATTCCCAGTGAAACTCATTATTCTGTCCTGGAGAAGGAATTGTTAGCCATGCGTCAAGCCTTTACTGAAGGGCGTCATCTCCTTCTGGGAGCCAAACACCTGGTACAAGTCCACACGAACCATCGGAATCTTCTAGACCTACAATCAATGGAATGTCGAAACAGTCGCCAAGCCCTTTGGGCCTTCTTTTTTGCCCAATACCAATTTCAAATCCATCATTTTCCTGGAACACATAACGTTATTGCCAATGCCTTATCCAGACGTCCTGATTACGAAACCCTTGAGGACCGGACCTTTCCTAAAATGTTTCCCAACTCAATATTTGTTGCTCAAGCAATCTCTCTCCTGGAGGATATTCAAGCCCAAACTCAGTCTTCTGACCGCTGGAAGGAGTTTAAGAAGAACAATCAGTGGAATCTCAAATCAAAAGATGGATATCTCTTCAAGGACAATCGACTGGTCATCCCTACTCCTGGACTGAGACAAAAGAACACAAGCCTATGCCATGATACTCTTCATTCAGGACACTGTGGCATAGCCAACACCCTCCATCTTATACAAAGACAGTTTTGGTGGCCAATGATGACATCAAGATCCATGTCCAGACTTGTGCAGTCTGTAATCAGAACAAACATGAGAATAAAAGACCAGCAGGTCTCCTACACCAACCAGCACTACCAACAAGACCCTGGGAATTCATTGCCACAGACTTTATTGTAGAACTACCGTCTTCCAGAGGCTACACGACTATAATGGTTACCATTGATTTGTTCACACATATGGCTCATTTTACGCCTCTATACAAACTACCATTCTCATCTGAACTCGCCGGGATTTTCCTAGAACAGATATTCCGGCTTCATGGATTACCTTCCAAAATAATTTCCGACAGAGGACCCCAGTACATATCCCAGTTCTGGAAACAGCTATGTCGTATATTGGGAATTCAGCGTTCATTGTCTTCGGGTTATCACCCACAGACCAATGGTGCTACCGAACGAGTAAACCAAACCCTGGAACAGTATCTTTGTTGTTTCGCCACCAAAGTCCAGGATGATTGGTTACTCTTAATACCTGTGGCCGAGTTCGCATACAACAATTCGGATCATCTGCTATCAAGACCAGTCCTTTCTACTGTAGTCAAGGATTTCATCCTTCAGTCCTACCGTCTGTTCTCCCACATCCTACCAGTTCCGGCGGTTGATTCCTGGATTGAAACACTAATCAATGTGCACAAAGAAGCAAAGGAACACCTAGAAAAGGCCGAAGAGATGTGAAACAATATGCAGATTCCAAAAGAAGGCCTGGGCCTTCCTATTCAATTGGCGATAAGGACTGGTTATCCTCAAAACTCCTTCCTCGGCACCTACGACCAAATAAATTGGCTCCCAGGTATTACGGAGCCTTTTCTATAAAGGAAATTGTTAATCCATTGGCCTTTCGACTCCGACTACCAGAGTCATGGAAAAGGATTCATCCCGTCGTCCACACTTTTTTGTTAAAACCATATGTTCAGCCCTCTCAAACTGCTCCAAGATCCACCCCAGTGATTATCAATGACCAACTCGAATATGAGGTCTCCAGAATTTGTGACTCGAGGTACCGATGAGGTCAACTACAGTATTTGGTCAAGTGGAAAGGGTATCCTCCCAGTGAGTGTACCTGGGAACCTGTGTCAAACATGAATGCCCGCCGGCTGATACAAAGATACCATCTCATCCATCCCGGCAAACCCGGAGGAGCTGGGTTTCGGAGGAGGCATACTGTCATGAACCACCGCCTGCGCCCATTCTGGACTTCGTGGTCCCGGACCCATAGAGGACTGAATTCCGTGATCCTTCCAACATGGCCGTTTGGTGCAGAACGCAGCTTGCCAGTCTTTACACATTACGTTCAACATTCTACAAAGCAGACACACCCCTGCGGCTCTGCGCGTCTCAACGCTACAGCTCAGAGCAGTCTGACGTGTGTTGCCAAAGTTCGCTCGGAACTAACTTCCTATTCCTGTTTCCCCGATTCCTTGAATCTACTTCCTCCTTTTTCCTTTCCTCGAACTTACCTTACTATTCTTCCGGGATCCTCACCTGTGCTTGAGTCACGGCGTTCCGTGCCTCCGAGCTCGGACTTAATCTCCTTCCTGGTTCCTGGTACTGGACATCCGACCGCCTCCTGGAGTAGGACCGCTATCCCACGCTGGAACCAGATAACCAGCACACGAGTCTCTACAAATCCCAGACCGTGCAAAAGAAATCATCAAACAAGGTCACAAGCAAGGAAAGACAGGTGAGAAGGGGAGAGACTTGTGACAAGAGCTCCAGCGGTCGGCAGCCCCTTAAGGGGAATAAAGTGTGCCATCTTGGAGAATAAATCTACCACTACTAAGATTGTGTTGAAGCCGTCGCAAGGAGGTAACTCAGTAATAAAATCCATGGATAATGTGTGCCGATGGACCGGTGGTATAGCTAGTTGATGCAACAATCCTGCAGGACTTGACTTTTGGGTTTTCTGTTGTGCACAAACTCTGCAGGTAGTAACAAATTGGGTCACATCTTTTCTCCAGGTTGGCCACCAATAACCTTTTCTGATCTTGGCTCGGGTCTTAGTAATTCCGCGGTGTCCCTCCCTAAATGATTTGTGGTAGTTTGCAATGATCTTGTTTTGAGTTTCTTTGTATTTGATGTATAGTCTCCCTTGGAAATAGGGTAAGTTGTCTTTAATGGAGTACTGGTTCCCCTTGCGTAACCATTCTTGTTGGGCGGCTTGGTACATCTGAGTCTGGAGGTCAATCTTCAGATCTTCCCAGTAGGTGGTTACTGCGATCTGATTTTGAATTCGCTCTTCTTGGATGAAAGATACTGGTTCCGATGTCATAAACGCGTCTTTCTCCTCTCCCATTCATGACAGAGCATCTGCCTTTCCTCTACGCACTCCGGGCCGATACGTGATCACAAAATCATACTCCGTGAAAAAGAGAGTGCAGCGAAGCTGACGAGAAGACTGGGCCTTGGCAGTTTTCAAATATTGCAGATTACGATGATCTGTAATAGTGGTGACAGTATGTCTAGCTCCTAGAAGATAGTGTCTCCAGGTTTTAAGGGCTCCTTTGATCGCCAGCAATTCTTTGTCGGTTATGGCATAGTTTATTTCTGGTGCTGTAAACTTGCGAGACCAAAATGCTATGGGGTGTAACTGTCCCGTGTCTGGATCCTTTTACGACAATATTGCCCCCATGGCCACACTGGAGGCATTGGTCTCAATGATATAGGACAGATCGGGTTGAGGATGCCGAAGCATGGGTGCTGAAGTGAAAGCCGATTTTAATTCCAGGAAGGCCTTTTCTGCATTGGAGGACCAAGAAAACTTCTTATTCTTTTTTAAAAAAGAAGTGAATTAGCAAATCCGAGTCCACTTTGCACTCCCTTGACCGATGTCGGGGACGGCCACTGAAGAATAGCCTCTACCTTACGAGTGACCATGTGCACTCCACACAGGGTAAGCATGAAACCCAGGGACTCGACTTCCGTGACAAGGAACGAGCATTTTTCCAGCTTGGCAAATAGTCGATGTTGGCTGAGCTTTTCTAGAACTGCTCCTGCATGTCCCACGTGGTCTTCTTTGGATGTTGAATAAATGAGGATGTCATCGATGTAAACTAGGACACAAATATCCAATAACTCATGGAGTACATCGTTCATAAATAACTGAAATGCTGCTGGTGCGTTGCATAGCCCAAAGGACATAACCTGGTACTCAAAAAGTCTGTACTTGGTTCTGAATGCGGTTTTCCATTAGTCGCCTTTTTTCACTCTTACCAAATGGTAAGCTCCCTGTCGATCCAATTTTGTATAGATTTGTGTATTCTTTACTTGATCAAGTAGTTCGGGAATAAGCGGCAGGGGGAACCTGTTTTTCATGATGATCTGGTTTAATGCCCTATAATCTACACAAGTTCTGAGGTCCCCTTTCTTCTTTGGCACGAAGAAGAGCACTGAAGAGGCGGAGGACTTGGACGGATGAATGAACCCATTAGCTAAATACTGGTTTCTTAGGTTCTGATTTTCTTGCTCAGTCAGAGCGTAGATTCTGCTGCAGGGAATTTGTGCTCTGGGGACCGGATCGATTTGGCAGTCAGAAGTTCTGTGGGGTGGTAGGGTATTAGCTTGTTCCTTTAGGAACACGTCCAGAAAATCTTAATTTCGGAAGGTAATGAACCAACAATTCCTAGGATGGATTTTCCTTTGAGCTGTAGTTTCCTGCCATCCCTGTGGTAACAGCGTTTTGCACATTCCTAAGGGAAGGTCAACTTCCTGGTGCGCCAGTCGATCATTGGGTTATGGGTTTCAAGCCACGGCATTCCGAGGATCACTTGGAACTGGGTGGCCACTATAAGGTCAAACAAAATTCTTTCCTGGTGACCATCCTGACATGTCAGCATTACCTTATCGGTGTGTTGAGTTACTGGCCCCGAAGACAGCTGTGAGCCATCCACGGCAGCGACATTTTCCGATCGTGGTTTTTACTGAAGTGGAAGGCCTATCCTAGTGGCCAAATCCTGATCGATATAATTCCCCATTGCACCACTATCAATGTAGGCTTCCAGGGCATGGCCTGTTGATGTTTGTTGGTGGTGGGTTAGAAGCACCGGGATGACTAGGGGGGAGGTCTGTTCAACTTTCCCGATTCCACTCGACAAGTGGACCCCTACCCTTGCCGGGCGTCTGAGTCTTCCGACTTCTGTTCCTTTGCTTCGGTTTCATTGTCCACAACCCCTACCACTTTCTTGGGGGTTTAATAGGGCAATCAAGCAAGAAGTGTCCAGCCTTTCCGCAATATAAACAAAGCTGTTGTTGTCTCCTCTTTTCTCTCTCAGCCTTGGAAATGGGTTTTCTGAGTTTTCCGACTTCTGTTCCTTTGCTTCGGTTTCATTGTCCACAGCCCCTACCACTTTCTTGGGGGTTTAACAGGGCAATCAAGCAAGAAGTGTCCAGCCTTTCCGCAATATAAACAAAGCTGTTGTTGTCTCCTCTTTTCTCTCTCAGCCTTGGAAATGGGAGCTCGCAATCCCCCGATTTGCATAGGTTCGGTAGATTCATGAGCCTTGGTTTGACTGTCTTGTGGTATCAGGTAAACTGACCACCCTTCCGCCCTTGTGCGATCCATTTTTCGGTCTTGTAGATGATGGTCCAGTTGTACAGTTAGGTTAATATACTCCGCACAACCCTCGGGCGGATTGACCACTTGAGCTACCACATCTTTTAACTCACCCTGTAGTCCTCAGTGAAATAGTGTGGTTCTTTTCTCTTCCGGCCAATTAGTCTGTGCAATGAGGCGGTTGAAGGTGGCAATATAAGTCAATAAGTCATGATTCCCTTGTCTAAGAGAAAGTAATTTGTTGTCTAATGCTTGTCCTTGGGTGTGCCTGGCAAAATGTTTTTCCAACTCCCATTGGAACTCCCCAAAGTTCCGAAGTATTGGATCATCCTGGGTTACTAATGGGATGGACCAGTCGGCTGCACAACCTCCCAAATAGGAAAGTACAGAAGCCACCCTTACGCTGTCATTACAGAAGGCTCCTGGTCGACACAAGAAGTGGAGGCGGCACTGGTTCATGAATACAGCGTATTTGTTCGGGTCGCTGAAGAAATGTTCTGGAGGAGCCAGGGGAATCGCCTCCGGGAGTACTACTTGCACTGGAGGTGATGGCTGGGGCAACAGGGTTGGTGTGATCCCGGGTAACAGAGTTTGTCCTGCGTGTGCTTGGAGCATTTGCCTTGCCAGATCATCCGTCCGCTCTCGGGCTACTATGAGGTCTCTCCTCAAGGAATTAGTCTCTTGTCTTGAGGCATGCACTTTTGCC
This sequence comes from Ambystoma mexicanum, assembly GCF_040938575.1. Classification (NCBI taxonomy): domain Eukaryota; kingdom Metazoa; phylum Chordata; class Amphibia; order Caudata; family Ambystomatidae; genus Ambystoma; species Ambystoma mexicanum. Next base: position 545,368,685 of record NC_090931.1, on the reverse strand, counting down.
CGCAGCTCCCCCAGTAGTTGGGCTAAGTGGTCTGTTTCAGAGGTTTCCATTACGCCCAGGCAGAGATTCAGAGAGGCTTTGCGTTCTGTTACGCTCACCTGGTCTCTGCGTGGGCGATGGGGCATGGTTGGAGCCCTCCCTCGACTTGGCTCCCCTGTATCGGCTGTCTACCCCAGCTGCTGCGGAGTATTTTGCTCTGGATGCTGGTATCGCCCCTGGGAGAGGAGGAGAGGTAATGAGGATGGCGCGGAGGTATTACGAACTCCCTCATCCCTTTCGTGCCAAAACGGAGTGCGCAAGAGCCTTCCCATGCAAGCTTACCTGTTATTTTGTAATGCTGGGCTTTCCCTCCTGCTTCCTTCAGCATGGGCACGTTGAATGGGCCTAGTTGCTTCACTGGCCTGCGAAGTGGCGATCCAGCCCGGCTGTGACCAATCCACTTGCCTCAGCGATGGAGCGGCTGGGATCAGGTAGGTGAGATGATCTTCAGAGGATGGAGTACCAGAATCAAGGTGAAGAACAGCTGTAAGCGCCACGCTGCTAAACAGAGTAACACGAAGCGAGGGCGTGCGGTTGGGCTGGCCTTATATAGGCTGGCTCCGGCCCCTCCCTTTAGCCACGCCTTGTGGCTCCACCTTGCCCCGCCCAAGGACTTCAGCATGTGCCTCCCAATGCTGTTCTATGGCCAGGCCCTGCCCTGATGCACGTGCCTTAGGCACAGAGTGTGCAAAGCACACATTCCCATGAGCCTAGCGTCAAAGGCGCCAGGACTGGGTCCATGTGGACCCTGGGGGTAATGAAGGCCTGGGCCCTTGCCCAATGGCCATGACAGTGAGGTACCGATGGGGCCATCCTTTTTCATTCACATTCGAGTACAACGGTGAAGAGTTTAGGATAACCTCGGTGGAAGAGGCGGAGCATGCCCGCTGTCACCTACAGGGTCCTGCTGCAGGTTCAGATAAGGACAGCTAAAGAGAGCCGATGGGCCCGCACCGAGAGTTGGCCGACAGGCCTCCAAGGAGAGGCTGCGCACGATTAAAAAGGAAATATAAACGCCAAAATAATCCTTAGATGATGTGCACCGCTCTTTCTAATGGTGTGATGTTAAGGTGCTCCATCTCCTGCTAAAACAGCCACTGCTAAGTCCTAATGTCGTCTGACAGCTGTTGTTAAGTGTAGTAACTTGTAAGTTATGTTAACCTCCAGGAGCTCACTATACACTGTTCCTCATTTACACACACGTTGTCCCCTCCGTGCACGAATGTTACGGTTTTAGTTAGGGCTCGCAGAGGGGTCCTCCCAGAGTGGCCCTTCTTGAACTAGGGCGTCTCTTTTTTCTTTTTCAAGTGAGAATGCTCCCGGCAGCATCTCACACAAGGGGCAGGGAGGGCGGGGGGAGGGGTTCACTCATCCATTCAATACTGCAGGCCTTCATCATATTAAGATTCTGCACACACACTCCGCAACATGGCAACTAATTTAACACCTTACCACAAAGGGAAGGGGTCAAACAAGCAATGGGGCAGTAATCGCTGTTCTCTTTTGTAGAAATGGCTCGCTCTGATGGCATTGTCTTTGGCTCCCTAAATGTGAAGGGCCTAAACTCCCTGCAGAAAAGGTCAATGCTAGCGCGACAGTTTGTGCAATCCAAACTCAACGTCCTTTTTATACAGGAGTCAAAGTATATCAGTGGGGGAGAGAGGAAAATCTTTGGGAGAGGGATAGGGGACGCAATCTGGGCATCTGGCCCACAGAAGATGGGCGGCATGGGTATTCTGTTACGAAAAGCCTTGGGAATCCAAATTGAACAAGTATATAGAGATGCGCAAGGGAGATATGTGGCACTCAAGGGTAAATTAAGAACGCACTCCATCACATTGTGCGCTGCCTACACTCCCGACCAAAGACAATCTAGCTTCTTTGAACCCCTGTTTGATTTTCTAGATAATTGGAGGGAGGGTACACTCATTTGTGGGGGGGGGGATTTTAATGTGGCGGCAGATCGAGACCGTGATTGGCACCCTTTACAACAAAACACTCTACCCCCAAGCAATCTTCAGGGCAGTATATTACTGAGTCAGCTGAGAGAACACAACTTGATAGACACCTGGCACACAACACCCAGAGGAAAAGTCCTTTACCTTTTTTTCACCACCACATCATACTTTTTCGAGAATTGATAATCTCCTGTTAGGGGTTGAAAACGAAAGCAACATTCTAGGAACATCCATTCAGGTAGTGGCTTGAACGGACCATGACCTATGCACCCTAGACTTGGACTTGGGCCCCCTTCCAACTCCAGACCGCCAGTGGTGGTGCAAAGACTTTCTGTGTAGAGATCCAATTTTTAAAGGAACCCTTTCTGAGGCCATCAAGGACTACTTTGAAACTAATGACACAGACGGAATGTGGTTGAACACGGTCTGGGAAGCGGGGAAGGCCACAATAAGGGGAATCCTAATATCAGAGGGGACAGCCAAGAAAAGGCTCTGGCTGCTTAGGGAAAGAGAGCTAAAGAAGGCATCACTCGGCTAGAACGCATTCTGAGGGAGCATCCGGCAAATGATGTTGATACCGTAATGAAAATTAAAAAGATGAGGGAGGAACTAAAAGATATATGGAATGGCAAAGCTCTTACACAACTTTAATATCTTAAGCAAAAATTCTTTGAGAAGGGGGACAAAGCCCACACAATGTTAGCCAACAGGCTCCGAAAACAGAGAGCGAACAGAGCAGTGTTTAAAGTCAAACACGAATCAGGCGCCCCTCTCATAAACCCACAAGATATAGTTAACCACTTCTCCGAATATTATTCGAAGCTGTACACGGCTGAGAACAGCAGCACCCACTCAACAATTGAGGAGTACTAAGCTGTCCTCCCCCCGCCCACCCATTACTGAAGACCACCTGGACATGCTCAATGCCCCAATCACCGCAATAGAGGTGCAGGGAGCTATCTCAGCTCTTAAGGTGGGCTCGGCACCTGGGCAGGATGGATACATGCCAGCCTTTTATAAAGCAAACTCCAATACACTCTCCCCATTTCTTGCTAAACTGTTCAATTCCATATTGGAGTCTGGACAGGACCCCGAGTCTTTCACCGAATCCATAATCATCGTCATCCCCAAAGAGGGCAAAGACTCCACAGAATGTACATCATACCAGACAATCTCCCCAATAAATGTGGATGCTAAAATCTACTCCAGTATACTAGCCGCCCGTCTTGCTCAAGTCCTCCCCCAACAAGTTCACACTGACCAAGTAGGATATGTGAGAGGTTGGCAGGGGGCGGATAACATTAGAAAGACCCTGGACCTTATGGCAACACTCTGAGAAGCGGGAGAAGACCCCCTCTTACTGTCTGTCAGTGGATACCGAAAAGGCATTTGACCGAGCAGAATGGCCATTTTTAAGAGCTGTCGTGAAATGGGTAGGGTTGGGGGCCACATGGATACAAGGAGCGAAAACGCTGTACCGGTCAGCCCAAGCCAAGGTTTCGATCAACAGGGTCTCCTCACACCCTTTCAACCTCACCCGCAGCACAAGGCAGAGCTGCCCGCTCGCGCCTCTTATCTATGCCCTAGTAGTGAAGCCTTTTGCTCAAGCCATTCGGTCTAACTCCATGATCAGAGGTATCCCCCGTGGGGGTAAAGAATATAAGTTAGCAATGTTTGCCGACGATATCCTCCTGTACCTCACTCAACCATCAAACTCCATCCCCGCTCTCTTTCAAGAATTGTCACAATATGGTGCCCTCTCAGGTTTTCGGGTCAATCTTCAAAAAACCATAGCAGTCCCTTTGAAAAAGAACACTGAGCTATTGGAGCGTTTAAAAACAAATTGGAGCTTCCAGGTACACACTGACTCTGTCTGATATTTGGGGGTAAATATAACAGTCTCCCTCTCAGACCTTTTAGACAGCAACTATGCCCCTCTATGGAAAGCTATTCAAAATGATATCTCTAGATGGCTCAAACTGCCCATGTCTTGGGCAGCGCGTTTTACCACCATAAAGATGAACATTCTTCCACGGTTCTTATTTCTATTCCAATCCCTCCCCATTATTGTCCCGGAATCCTTCATGGTAGAGGTAAAGCGCACACTACTAAGATTTTTATGGGCCGATAAAAAGGCAAGGATCTGGTACTCCACATTGATTCAGCCCAAAGAAGAGGGAGGTATGGGTTTCCAAGACCTGGAAGAGTATTACAGAGCAACACAACGTCGGGTACTCCCAAACCACCTGTGGGAAAACCCTGAAAAGCAGTGGGTAGCATTAGAAAATGATATCTTTGCACGAGTCACGCTGGGAGAATGGTTGTGGGTCCCATTATCGGCAATGACACAAAGAATTAGAAAGCACCCCATCCTCAAGGTGCTGTGGTCCCTCTGGCGCCCAACTCGAGGCATGCAAGGTGTAACGTCCTGGCCCTCTCCCCTGAGCTGCATTTGGTCTCCACCTATTCGGGAACTGTTGAGTGAGGTTCAGCGATTTCAGCGTTGGTATGAAACTGGTCTTATCCGTGCTGGGCAGCTGTGGAAAAGAAATGTATTTACTACTATGCAAGAATTAAGGATTGACCTCCAAGGCGCAGAAGTTCCCCCCATGCTTTTCCTCCAGTTGAGGAGCCCCCTGCACAACGTCAGGTGGGTGATTCCCTAAAGCGCTCCCTGACACCGTTTGAACAAATATTGAGCTCCCCCCAAATACCCAAATGACGAGAGGTCTCATATCAAGAATGTACAAATCACTGCTCTCAAGAGGTCACCGTCAGCGCCCACCGTCAGAAGTTAAATGGGAGGCTGATCTAGCTATCGAAGCTCAACCAGAGATATGGAAGGGGATATACAGGGCGGCATGGGCATCATCGATTTCCATGCAATATAAAATGCATAACGCACGGCTATTGATGAGATGGCATTACACACCCCTGTGGCTGTCCAAAATATTCCCGGGTATGTTTTCCTACTGCTGGAGAGGCTGAGGAGAATGCTGTGATTATTGGCACCAATGGTGGAAATGCGACAAGGTGCAGGTGTATTGGCGGGAAGTGCTGGGATGGATCCGGGCCATAGATGGAGGTCTCAGGGAGCTAACACCCGTGCTTGTGTTGTTTGGTTTAGAGTCAGATGAAGAAGAAACATATGAGTCATTGACGCACTTGCCACGCAATCTGTTGCTGGCGGCAAGAGTGTGCTTGACCATTAAATGGAAATCAGCTGCACTCCTCTCAAAGAGAGAATGGTTAATTAAAGCACACACCATTAATGAAATGGAGAGCCTCACGGCCGCTGAGCACATGTCCCGCAGAAGTATAGACATGATATGGTTGCCTTTCCTAGAATATTACACAACATACTGGGAGCCCACAGACTAATCGGATTCATTTTTTACCAATGCTAACGTGCCAAGCTAAGGGCATAGCCCCATATTGCCAGTCAATTGTTTACCTTGAACCAGATATTTATGTTTTATGTTGCGGTATGAGAGGTAAAAACGTCAACCAGCGCAGAATCAGTACTGGACTGTTAATTTTCAATTTGTTTACTGTTCCTGCTTTTTAACTGTGAAAAGTGATGAGTGGGTAAGGGGAGGAGGAAGGTAGGGGAGGGAAGAGTTTAACACGCAAGGCTTGAGTGGATTATTGCTTGCATTTATCTTATAATTGTTATGAGAGAATACCACAGAAAGATACTGTGAATTCAACATGAATCGAAATTGTCTTGTGGAAAATTAATAAAAATATATTTAAAAAAACAAAAACAAATGCATGCTGGGCAGAGGGAAGTGTTATACTCGCAGGAATAGGTGAAGGACATGGGAAAGAAGAGACATAGAAGAAGGGTTCCTTTTAGGGAAGGTGACGCATAAGAAAGTACTAGACCAAGAAGTGGAACGTGAAGATAATCCTCCATGATGTACTGCATCGTAGGACCGTCTTGAGCAGACTAGACTGCCTGGACAACTGCGATCCAGTGCGAATCACCCATTCAAAACTCCTTGGTGCCAACTCAACCCATCAAAAGCACCTTGGAGCCTGGCTCGACACTGTTGAGCCCACAGATGGAAATCAATCTATCCCTCTTGCCCACCTTAAAACGGTCTACTTATAATGACCCACTCTCTGTTTTTTTAAAACATCTTCAATAACTTGAACAATTGCTGCTAAAATAATTGCTTGTGCACCTCTGTCGTCAAACCCAGAGTGCCCCGTTACACGAGTGGGTCATTAGTGTGTTTATCGGTTGTGTATTTTCTAGTTGTGTGTATTTTCTAGTTTAATTGAAGTGTCCTATATTTATAGAACTTTGGTTGCACATTCATTATTGTGGTACCACAGTAATATGTCTCTTTGTACTGCTTCTGTGCTAGCTCACAGCCCCCCTGAAGAGCGTAGCTTGGGCTACCCTAAGAGAGGAAGGAGGCATACATATAGATAGATGCCCGTTTCACCTTTCTAATTGGGCTCACTGCTGGTTTAGTGGGAGTGTGGGGTTGAGTAGGAGTTGTATGCACTACTAATCCCTTTACTCCTGCAGAGCAGTACTCATTTCATCACAATGCCCCTAGGTTTGCATATTGCATGCTGGCACTCGTAGTAGGGGATTGTTCCTTAAACACAGCAGATTGTGGGAGATGTCTCAGCTTTTTGGGATAATTGAGAAACTATGGTTATCAATAGTCCTTTTGTTGTCGCTGATGTAGGACCATGGTTTTGTGGAAACCACACAATGAAAAAGAAAACACATACAATGATTTATTTAATAATGGGTTTCATTTACCAAAAATGTAGGCACGCTTTATACTGACCAAATAATTTTAGAAATTAAACTGTATTGCAAAAATAAAGAAAGGGAGAATGAAACATAAGTAAAGACGAGATAAAGAAAGTATGACTTCCACAGTCCTACTGCTACCCTTATTTTTAATTCAGGGGCATATTGTTCAAGGTTTGAACACTAATGTATGCAAATTGAGTTTTCCTCTGTGGGTTGGTTTTCTCACAATAAACATGCACAGCAGCTATTACACCCACGTCTATTTATGCATGTCCTCTAGTCTTTTGTTGGTTAGGAGCATTACTCCTTTTCACTGGTGGAGGTAGCTTTTGGTATTGAGGGAGTAGACGCTGGAATTCCTAATGGGGTGCTTCTGTTATAAATGACCCCAGGATAGTAGCAGATGTAAACCATTTGATTGGAGTAGCCTGAATGGTTTGCCTAAATATCTCTGACCAACCAAGAGTAGCAAATGAGATAAAACCAATCTTGGGGGATTTTGGGAGGAGGCTCCCCAATAATAGTTTTTAAATAATGGGTTGAAGTGGTGCATTTTTCAGTACGATGTCCCATAAAAATGAGGTAAAAAGCCATACAATTTACTATGGGTTCTGTGAAGAAAATCCAGTTGATGAATGCCAGGCTCCAAACAGTGCACTGGAGCATTGTACAACATTGTATTATGCCTGTTACCACAATATATGACAGAAATCCCACTCTAATTCAAGTGTTCAAACACAACCAGAACCCTACAGCACAACAAACCGTACAAACTTCACTACACCGCAACAACAAAACAAACCACACATAGACTCGCACAACAGCACATTACAGGTACTGACCGGAAAGCACCCCAAACCCAGCGGACAGTGTTAACCGGGCTGAGGCTGCCAACGGCACATCACTGCTCTCTTGCACTTTTCCCGCTCGTTCCCACTAATTCACCCACCTTCCCTTTTCAGAGCCGCCAGAGTGCCAGGGGACCACTGCGGTGGTGATAGTGCACGGTACAAATATCCTTTAACATTAACATCCATGAGAGAGGAAGTTATTACATTGATATCGAAGTCAGGAAAAGATACCACCAAAGTAGTAACTTTTGTCCTATTTCACTTTTAAACGTAGATGTTAAAATGTTTACTAAAATCTTGGCTGCCCGGCTACTTAAATACATTGGAGAGTTGATTGATTATTCACAGGTGGGATTCATGGGAGGCAGACAGGGGTATGACAATATTAGGACCTTATTAGATATTATAGGATTATCAGATTCGAAAGCAGAGGAGATGTTGCTTATTTTTTTAGATTCTGAGAAAGCCTTTGATCGTGTAAATTGGTCATTCTTAAACTACACTCTGCTTGAAATGTGGTTTGGGTCTCAATTCTTAAATGCTGTTAGAGCTTTGCCGTATGGAATCTCGGCCAAACTTTGGTAATAATATTGAGCTTTCACCCTTTCTTTTTACTATAGCCCTGGAACTGTTACTTGCATATATAAGACAAGAACAGGGCCTTCGTGGCTGGCATGTGGTAGACATGGAAGTTTAAAGTTTTAGCATATGCTGACGATATGACCATTGTACTGGCCAACCCAGAAGGAGGAGGGAAACTTTTTGAAACACATGATAGAGGAGGTAGGTTTGCTGTCTGGACATAAAAGTAATTGGGGGAAGGCTGTCGTCTTTCCACTTAAAGAAAATCCTTCCAAGAGGGCCATAAATGATTAGAATTGTCAATGGGCAAATTCATATGTGCAATATTTGGGGGTTTACCTTTTACATGATACGAAGAAAATGGTGGATTTTAACATTGGTAAATTGATTGAAACACTGCAAAGGGACGTTCGTAAATGGGATTGTTTCATTTTGAATATCTGGGCCAAGGTAAATGCTATTAACATGATGCTCCTGCCAAAGTTGTGTACTGCATATAATCACTTCCTTTGAATTTACTAAAAATGGGTTTAAGCGTAATGAGAGGGTATTTTTGGACTTTTTATGGGGTGCAGGGAAAAGGCCACCGTTTCATTATGATTCGCAAAGTTCGGGAGGGGGGTTTTGGTTATCTAGTTTTAGAAAATTATCACAGAGGATTTCTGCTTGAGAAGGCTTCTTGTTATTTTATTGAGGGGAGGAGATCAGAACCGTTTTGAGTATTAATAGAAAGGGATAGATTCAAGCCCTATTGTTTAGAAAGTTTATATTCCTTCGGAAAACTGCCAGAATCTGTGGTCAAACTGGAGACTATGGCCGGTACAAAAAACGCTTTGGTATAGTGGTAGAGTGGATTTTGGGGTGTGGTCAAGGTTTATTCATGTATGGAGAAGCATCAATTTGGCATAACCCAGGCTAACAGTTAAATAACATAATGCGAAATTGGAGAAGTTGGTGTCATGCCTAGGGGTCCTAGGTGGTGGCACCTGGGCATACCTCATAACACCTGGAGATTGCCCTGGCGTCTCTCCTAGTGCCTTATGGTCCGCGCTCGTGAGAGGACCACAATTCCCAGAAATCATCCCCCATAGGGCTCAGGTGACACGCAAGTAGCATGCTTTTACGTCCTCACACGGTTTGTTATTTAATCCTTTCAAGCCGCGGCTCGGGTGCCCCTTAACAGAGTATTGTGCTACTTAGTTTGCGAGTGCTATACTTCCTGCTTTCTTGATTCTATTCTGGCTTTGTGACCCTGCGTGTTTATATGAACTTCTGCATTCCGGAACTGCCCCTTTGATCTCTGATGCTTCAATCCTTACACTGGATCCCCTGGTTAGCGACCACTTTTGAAACTACGGCTTTCCTCCTGCTCAGCCATAATGTATTACGCTATTGGCTTCCACTTCCATTTCGCGTGGCAATGCTACTTTTCAGACGTTCGACACTCGCCTGACTGGCATTCCATTTCTGTGCTTTTCAACTCCCTTTGTCCTATTTTTTTTTTCTTCCTATCACGTCCTGCCTCATTCTTTAAGGATTGTTGGAATTCACTCCTTTTTCCTCTGCACCCTTCAAGGAACTTTGCTACACCCATAAGCACTTCTACCTTGGACTACAGGTGACCTCTTGGATGCTCTCCTGAATACACCATTGGTCACTTTTGTGGATCATGGTTTTCTTTCCTTATGGATTACTTGGGGACGCTCTGCTGATTACTTGTGGATGCTCTGCTGTTTACAACAGGATTTGTTTTGAACATTGTATTAGTGTGCGCCCTCATGCCGTTTGGGTTAGGTGGCTCTACACAGACTTTTCTTGGGATTTTTGGGATTCTATAGCACTAACAAGACATCTAAAGCTCCAGTCACATTCCTTTTGGCAGCAAGTAGGTTTCGAGCCTTCTCCTTCACTCAGCAGGTAAGAGTGGGTAATTGAGGGAAGGTGGTAATCAAGGTCAAGCATATTGGGCTGTTCTTCTGAATTGTTGTATTATTTATTTTTTTATGTTCCCTTGGCTCTGTGGTTGCTGCTCCTGCCTTTTCACTCAAGCCCCTGGCCTGTCAGGTGATTTACTATCCTGCATGCCGCACTCTTGTGGGAAACGTCCATTATAAATCGGTTCCAGGACTTTTGAGTGAAGTGTCCTTTTGAGGATGCGTTATCATATCAACCACCCTATAATTGTGACATTGAGCCAACAAAGGTATTCTGAAAATTGAAGATGTCTGGAGGGATGGAAGAATGATATCCTTTGCAGGGCTAGTGGAGCAATATGGACTGGGTCATAGGGAGTATGGGAGATATACGGCTTTAGAGAAATTGATGGTTGGAAGACAGCAGATGCTAAATGTGCAATGATTGGAAAGCCCAAAATGTGTGTGAATTGTTTGCAACTCCACCCTGTATGGTGTCAACTTTTACTAAGGTAATGCCAACAGAGAATCACATGCTGGAGTCATGGTAGAAACTACAATTAGCCTGGGCTACAGATTTAGGTAGGGATGTCCCGGTGAAAGTATGGGAGGGTGTCTGGAGTGCGGTGGTGAAAGCTAAGATGGATCTGAAGTTGCGTTATATTCACCAATGAGTTTTAGGTCGTGTATATTGGACTCCAGTGCAGATGAGTGTGATGGGCTTGTTGGATAATGATTTGTCTTGGGACTGTCAACAGATGAGGGGAACATTGTTACACATGCTTTAGGAATGCAATAGAGTGATGGATTTCTGGAGGGATGTACTAGACAGAATTGATGCAACTGGAAATATCTCCTTTCCGCGTACTTCTTTGGCAGTGATTCTTCTATAAACTGAGGGTAGATGCGAAAATGCATACAACTCATCGAGCTGGATTGATAAAGCTTTACTGATGTCAACTAAGCAAATTATGAAGGTGTGAAAGACAAGAAAGAAGCCTCTGATAGAGAATTGGTTATTGGATATGCAAACACTTTCATGCTTTGCCAAAATTCAATTAGTAAGGCAAAACCAGAAGGATGGGGTATTTGGAATTATGGGGGCCTTTTAATGATCTTCATGGGTGAGTGTAGGTTGGGGTACTGAAATGTAAATATGTAGTAGTTGTTTAGGGGTTAGGTGTGAGGTTGTGGGAATGTTGTGTGGCTTATTTTAGGTCTTGTTGTTTATGTTGTCTCTCTGCATGTTAGTTGAATCATTGGTTTTTTTGGGCTGCTATAGGTTTTATTCGTTTTCTTAAAACCTTTATGGCATGTTTATTTTATTTTTTGTATGTGATTATTTAACTTAAAGAGTTCCTCTTTTGGTACTTATAACAGCTCAAGTTGGTGTTATTAATACAATGTTTGTTGATTAAATCAAAATAAAGAGTTAAAAAATACTCTGTATCCCAATCAGGGAACCATCCAATAGTTAGCAACACCACTTCATTTAGCTTTTGAATGTCTCTTAACTTTTTCTCTGAGTCCTACTTTATTACTGTCCCCATTAGGTTAAGAAGAGGACATAATGGATTTTTCATAGCTTTTATATAAAGCACCCCCGTTTGATGAGAAACTGTCCCACCAATAAGGTAAATCCCAATTTCAATCAGAGCACCTCCATGGGGTTACATTGAAGAAGTCCCAGAATACGTCTACAAAATGTGCCCTCAATCTTTTGCCAGCAGTACATTTTGCAGGCAATAGCTTCCAGACCGAACAGCACAGCAAGACAAAAGCACTGCTTATAAGTCAATATTATCCCTTCCAAGCAAGCTATAGCCTGAAGTTCCCCGTGCAAATTCTTTAATCAATATTGCAAGGGCCATCGCTTTTTTATTTTTAGCTGCAATCAGCTCAGCATAGTTTTAGCAGCACTAACAGGAATCCCCAAATAATTATGAGTCCACCTGCTCGATTTTACCTTCAGCAAGAACCACTCGGTGGGACTGACGTCGTTTCTTACCAAAGTACATATATTTGTTTTGTTTAGAACCAACCTATTTTCCTGCACGTAAACACACAGTTCCCCTAGTTATCTTTGCATCCTCATGAACGTATGATCAACACGGATGACATCTTCAACATAGGAGATCCAGGAAACATGGTCATGCGCAATCTTCGGGGGACAATTTCTTATCATCCTAAACCAGGCTGGTAAATGCGCCGGGTAAAGATTAAAAAGCAAAGGCGCCAACACGCAACCCTGTTTAAGATCTTGATCGGTTGAGATATTTGCTATGCAGGCGGCCATGCTGCTCAATCTCACCTGGACACAGGTGTCATCATGTAATTGGATAAGGAGATTAAGCAACCCTCTGGGGATATTCCAATTTTCCAGCTCTGACCAAAAGCGGGACCTGTCCACCGAATCAAATGCAGCTTTAAAATCCACAAATAATACTTATGTTGGAGGTCTGTTACTACCCAATGCATTGTCAATCCACGTATTTAATAATATATTATGTGTCATGGCAGAACCTGCCCGGAATCCTGTCTGAAATGTACTAAGCAGTTGTGCAGTTTCCGCCAGGCACTGTAGTTCTTTTAACATGAAGGTAGCAAATAGCTTCCCGGGTATATCCAGCAATGATATTAACTTGTAATTTGGGGTGATGATTTGTGAGCTTTCTTTTATGAATCGAAATCAACATTGCATGTTTTCATGATTCTGGGGTACTTCCCTCCCCACAAACCCTATTAAGTAAGATCGCTAATATTGAGGCCCAGATCTCAGGTTCCCTCCTCAGCAACGCATTGGCAAGGCCATCGTGCCTAGGGGTACTGGAATTTTTTAATTGGCTAATAGCCATTGCAATGTTTTCCACACAATTTTCCATTCTTATACTACCTTTATAATTATTTACTGGTTTGCATATCTGCATACTGCCATTAACATAATTTACTTTGATGTATTTACACCATACCGTCTCACTAATCAGGGTTAGTTACAACTTCAGCTTCACAGCCTTTACCCGTTTTTAATGCGTTCCACATGTTTTCATGTTTCCACTTCTTAAAGTTGTGAATATAGTTTGCCACTGAGCATTTCTGCTCAAACGTCTCCATCTATTCACCCAATTTGTACACTTTTTAAACATGTTCCTAATAGCTGCGGCTTCTCTGCTTCGTTCACATCCTTTCTCTTCATTTGCCTAATCTCCTTCCTAGAGTCGCCTCGCGGATTGCTACATCATAAACATTTTCATTTGATTATCCCTGTTTCACATAATATCTTCTGTCAGATACACCAATACCAGAGGTAAACTGTTTAATCATCGCCTTTATTTCATTAGATGTCATATTTTCCAGCTGCATATGCCAATTTTTATCTGGCACGGCAAGTTGCTCACTGACTTTATTTAGATGTATATTAGTCCAGGTGACCCTATTTCCACGATTATTAACATCAACGTCACCTGGTATTTCTGCTACTTCTGAACAATTGTCCTCTGCAATAGAGTGTTTAAGGAGCATGTAGTGCATGTGAAATGGTTATGACCCTGTGTATTGCAGGTAAGTATTCCGTAGATTGGTATGTTTGAAGGGTTAATTGGCAAAAACCCTGACAGCCAGTCCCATTCATGTACAACCCCATTTGCTTAACGCAGCTCGGAAGAGTAAGTAGGCAGCAGCCTCGGGATCTCTTCTTGTTTTTTGTATTTTTTGCTTGAACTTGCAGCCTCCATTAGTGGGTTTTGCCAGCGTTTACTAGTGTGTCTTGGCCCACCCTTCCTCGGTTCCCATTGGCCCTCCACCGGCCCTAGCAACCAGAACTTTCCTTTTCAAGGGATTCCCCAGGGCAGCCAGAGAAGGGCAACTCAAAATTCCCTGTTTGCCCCTATTCACCATGGGGCGCCTAAGCCAGAAATCCATCTGCAAAAACAAAGTTAAGAACCCACTTATTTTGTTCATTAAAGCTGTACTCTTTCTCGATCATAGCTACTATTCAATCTACTTCCATTAATGCTCTAAATCTGGTGCAGTGGATCAGTTTTGTGCTCTGATTGTAGCTGTATCTCAGGGACTACCTCCTTATTGTACAACCTCTGCAACTCATGTTTCTGTACACCTAGAGTCTGTACTAACTTTGAATCTAGCTGCATTTTAGGTATTGTTTTACATTCTGAATATAGCTGCATATTAGGTTTCTGTACTCTTTAGAATCTAGCTGCATTTTGGGTACCATTTCACTTTTGAATCTAGCTGTTTTTCTGTACTGTTTCACATTCTGAATCTAGCTGCCGTTTAAGGTTCTGTACTGTAGGGAAGGCATGGTAACAGTAAAACAGGCACGAGCGACCACAGTTCAATGGTATTTATTGAACTTGCACAAGGGTGTGATAATCGCCTATCTAAATCTAAATCTATATAATAATGCAAACGTACTGGAGTCTTGTCAAAAATAAAAGGGCCTATACTAAAAAACCTATTGCCAATCCTTACCACTAATTTACAAATAATGGTGGGTAATGTTCATGAAAAAGAAGGAAGGGTTCACAAACTAATATGTCAGGACGCTCTGGCCATTGGCCCACCTTCCCCACGTTTTCAGAACGGGGCAAGGCGGGTCACTCGAGCAAAGCACACACTCTGGCTTCTGCGACACAAGGAAACGGTTCAATTTTCCCAGTTCAGGACCTTCTGAGTCCAAGTCTCTCTACTTCTTGCAAGACTCTTGACGCAGAGGGCCTGCTGTACCAAAAGGAACGCGCAACGTTCTTTTCCTTTTTTCTCAGTATTCAATGTGGATGTTCACCCTGGAGCCCCTCAGCTGGGCTCAGATCCTTTTTCAAAACAAAAGTTTAATGTTGGATCCCCCTCTTTTGGGGTTAGATCAAAAACAAGGTTCAGAGTATTATTTTTCATTCAATTAGTCTCCCTCAGCCATGCTCGGACCAATTGTAGCAAACATTAAACTATCGAAGACTTTCGAATGTGCACAGGGTTTAGCTTGACCCGTTGCATGACCACTTCGATCTCAATATTTATTTCTCTCACACTCAGCATCAGTTGGATACCTAACAGAGACTTTCGAATGAGCACCCATGTGGCACCGGACCACTCTGTGTATGGTATCTTTTCTTGGCCTCCCAAAGTTCAGTTATAAAGTTCAACTATGTCCTTTGGCTTCCAATTGTATTTGCGTTGCTTATCCCAAAGGACTCACACACTGTTCTCTTTATACAATGTTGCCGCTTGCAACCTTGGTTCAAAACACAAGCTTGTTTGGAGTCTCTCTGACTCATTGGCTGTACTGTCTTTTCTGACACTGCTTTCATGTAGGAGCCAAAAACAGTACCACAGCGGTAATCGTTCCTCCCCGCGTTGGTTATCGACACAGGAGAGCCCCGGGTACCTCCAACACACTCTGCAGGTTTGATCAGCCTTAGTTCCTGGTCTTCCGTTTCTTATTTACAGGTCAAGGGTACCTCCCTCCTTGCAACCCTCTATGGTCTTGCCGTCCTTCTCCTTGTATTAAATTGCCATCTTGGAACTGCTGTTTCCTCGTGTATTTTGCCTCGCTTTCAGTATGTTTTCATGCTCCGCCTTTTATCCGTTTGGGGAAGTCTGATGGAAGTCAGGTGTGTGTAATGATCCGTAATTGCCTGACCTTGTCTGACCATAGTGTTGAGACATGTCAGGTATACGACTCTGCTGTTAGTCCATTGTCACTCACAGTCAAATGTCTGAGAAAGTGTTTGTGTCGGGAAAGGGGGGGGGTTGTGTTCCTAGGTATCCTACCTGGTAGGATGAGGAAAAGGTGTTACAAGGAAAGGGCTACCGTGTCTCACGCAATGGTGTCCCACTTCCACTCCCTGAAAATCCCTCATCCAGGTGATCCTCCCCCACTGGTCCACCCCAGGGAACTGGATCCTAAACCGGTGGCTGTGTCTTGGCAACCTTGATGACAGATCCCTGGGGACTAGCGGGTGAGACACCTTCAGGTTTCTCACAGTACTCATCTTAAATCCAACTGCATTTTAGATACTGTTTCACTTTTGAATCTAGCTGCATTTTATGTACTGTTTTACATTCTGAATCTAGATGCATATTAGGCTTCTGTACTCCTTTGAATCTAGCTGCATTTTAGGTAGCTTTCTCCTCTATTCTATCTTCCCTTCAGGAGCTCGTACTTATTGTTGAACCCACACAGTTTCCTGACCACAGGTGAGTCTTTCAGCCCAGCCCCTCTCACACACTTCACCATGGCCACTAGGTGCTCTCTACCATCAAGTCCCATTGCAGCTTTCACTCCATCATGCCACACACATCCCAGAATAGAGATGCAGACTGGCGCTTAAGAAACCAGATGCCTGGCCCTCCCTTTCTCTCAACCTCTCTCTCCATCTCCTCCTCCACCACCAATACCTGGGGATTCTGCAGTCTCAAGTCGAGCAATCTGAGGCGGGTGTTCTGGCGGAAGTACTGACCATCCGTCCGACCACAAGAACAGGAATCCCTCTGCAAAAGGATGTAGAATCCCTTGACAAGAAGGGATGGCTTAAACCGCACTCTACGCTGCCTGCCAATAAACAGCTGGAAGGCAAGTATAGGCAGGCAGAGGGGGACTCCCTCATTCTGTCGGTGCACCCTCAACCGCATTCAGCAGTTATAGCTGCGGCCTCCCTCTACTCCAAGCCACACTCTTTATCAGCTGCTCCAACATCAGCTCTCCTCGGGAAGGAGGAAAAGCTGTTGGAATCATACAGCAAAGATATCTACTCTAATGCCACACTTCATCTGCGCCAGGCCAACGCGGCTGCTATGCTGGCAGCAGTAAAACAGAAGCTGTGGAGGGAGATTGCGGACTTCCTTGCAGAGCTCCCAGTGAAAGTTAGGCGTGCTTCAAGGCTGGATTGGAGGAGGCCAAAATTGTGGCCCAAGACATCATGAAGTCTACAGTGCCTCACTTCGACACAGCAAGTAGAGCGATCTGTATCGCCGCCGATATGAGGAGGATGGCTTAACTCAAGGCTTGGCTCAAGGTGACCAAATGTAACTCTGATGTGCAGGAGCACATTTTAGATGTGCCATTTGAAGGGGGGGGGCACTTGTTCCGCTCGACTACGGACGAGGAACTTGACAAATAGAAAAATAGCGCTCAGACAGCTAAATCCTTGTCAATCCGGACAAAGTCAGCACCCAAGGCCCAGAGACACCAGCGCTCGGATAGAGCACGTACCTTTGCTGGCTTCAAGAGTTTTCAGGAGCGACGCGCCAGACAGCCGGATCGGCCTCCTAGCTAACACAGGCACAGGCAGCACAAATCCTTCCTCAAGGGGTTTTTCCAGTCGCCCTCCCAGCCACCAGCCTCAGAGGCCAAAATGTTATGACGTCATCCAGATCCACGAGTCTCCGGTGGGGGACAGGCTTGCCCTGCACTTCTGTTAATTGCAGGCAAGGTTCACTGACCCATAGATCCTCTCTGTAGTCTCCATGGGCTTCTGCCGGCCAATCCCTCTATTTCCTCTTTCCTCCCCTCCACTCCCACCGATTGGGACGACAACTCTATTAGTGTTAAATTGCTTGCTCATCACGGCTCAGGAAGTGGCAGAGGTTCCAGCTTTGCAACCAAGCATGGGCTTCTATTCCCAAATATTCGCCATTCAGAGGAAGAACCAGGCTGGCCTGCAAGTTGTTCTAGACCTTTCTTCCTTGAACCTTTCCCTACCACTTCAAAAGTTCAAGATGGTTACTCCAGCTCTTATTGTGGAAACTCTGTGGGGGGAAGACTGGATGTACTCCCTGGATCTGAAGGATGCTTGCCTATATGTCCCCATTTGGTTGGGAGCTCCATCGTTCCTTCCTGAGGTTCAGGATCATGGGCTTCCATTTTCAGTACAAGGTCCTTCCCTTTGGCCTCAACTTAGCCCCAAAGGTATTTCCAAGGTTAATGAACTCGGTAGCAGCTCTGCTCAGGGCAGAATGCAACCAACTTTATCCATACCTCGATGACCGGCTCATCCGAGCAGAGTCTCCAGAGTCAGTAGGTCACACAGCTTCAGCACTCATTCACATGCTATACGATCTGGGGTTCTCCATCAACCTCAAGAAGTCACAGTTACTCCCCACCCAGTCTTTACCTTTCCTGGGGCTGATTTGGGATACAAGGGCAGAGAGGATTTTCCCCTCAGCAGACAAGATCACAGCGATCAAGAAGGCCATGAGGCAGATCAGCGACCTCAACATGGTGGTACCAGCACCTGCTCGGAATAATGGCAGCTTGTCTCCTGGCTGTGCCACACACGAGACTCAAGATGAGGAAGATGCAGCTGCATTTCTCATCCTCTTGGAATCAGGAGACGGGCTCCCAGGCAGCTCTAGACAGCATACCACAACACCTACACCCAGACCTGGGGTGTTGGTGTGCAGAGACCAACCTGGTAGCGGGCAGACCATTCCGGCAACCCTCTCCGGAGATCACCATTACCACAGACTCATCCCTGGAGGGATAGGGGGCTAGACTGGGCAATCCAAGTTTCCATGGCACATGGTCAGGGCAGGAACAGCTGGAAGATATCAAATGGCTTGAGATGATGGCCATCTGGCTGGCTCTCAAGGGATTCCTCCCCATTATCAGCAGCAAGTCAGTCTGCATACAGACAGACAGCTCCACCTGCACCATCAACAAGCAGGGAGGTACCAGGTCCCCTCCTCTCAGCAGGCTGTCCATCGACATTTGAGAGTGGGCACTGACAAACAGCCTTTATTTGTCAGCAGGCCATCTTCTGGGGGAATCCAACTTGGAAGCGGAAAGGCTCAGCAGGCTGGGTATCGACAACTACGAGTGACAGTTGAACGAGGAGGTCCTCAGCGGGATCTCTGACAGGTGCTGTCACCCCCGGGTTGACCTCTTCGTGAACGTGAGCAACAGGAGATGCCATCAGTTTGTGTCATGACTGGGCCAAGGCAGAGGATCGCTGGGGGATGCATTGCAGACTCTGTGGAACAATATGAATGCATACTCCTTTCCCTCCACTCTGCTGATTCACATGGTCACCTGCAAGGTCAGGGAGTCATGGGGCCTTCGGCTCATCCTGATAGCCCCATGGTGGCCGGCAAGACCTTGCTTCTCGGTCGAGGGGAGAAACAGATCAGCCCCCGGTACGCCTCTGGTTGGGACAAGCCCACTTAATATCCCAGCAGGAGAGCACAGTGGTTCACCCCACTCTGCAGAAGTTAGCCCTGGCAGCTTGGTTCCTGAACAGATCACTCTGAAGCATTTGCACTTGTCACAGGACAATATGGCTATCATACAGGGGGCAAGACGCAACTCCACCAGGAGTCAATACAGGTGCAAGTGGATGAGGTTCTGTCACTGGGCCAAGACCAACAAGATTGACCCCCTGACGTGCTCACTGGACGATGTGCTGTCCTTCTCGGTGCATCTGGCCCACTCAGGTGTACATGTAGACACCTGCCGTACGTATCTGGTGACCATAGGGGCATACAAGAACTCCGCAGACAACATTTTCACCTCTGCAAACCCAGTGGTTAAAAGGCATGTGGCAGGTCTGACACGACTATATCCTCCGGTCAAACGTCCACATCTGGTATATGACCCATGGCATTGGCAGACATCAGGCTGGTCACTATCAAGACTGCCCTATTGGTTGGCCTTACATCTGCACACCAGATCAGTGAAATTCAGGCCTTGGTAGCTTCAGAGCTGTATACATTTCACCAGGACAAGGTGGTGCTCAGGACGCACTCTGCCTTTCTCCCTAAGGTCATTTCCTCCTTCCACATTAACAAGGAGATAGTACTCCCAACATTCTTTGCAGACCCAAAGGATGAGGCTCAAAAGGTATTGTGCTGTCTGGATGTCAGGCATACTCAGGATGAAGAGCTTCCGTAAATTGTTCATTACTTTTGGCGAGTCAAACCGGGCTGTCAAGCCTCCAAGGCTTCCATAGCAAGGATGATGGTGATGGCCATCAAGGAGGCGTATGAGGGGCATAACAGACCTTTACCAGCAAACATGCATGCCCACGCCATCAGAGCAAAGGCCACAGCTGTGGCTTTCCAAAGACAAGTTGCATGGCAGACGATCCGGCTACTTGGGCTTCGCCATCAGCCTTTTGCAAGCACTACTGCTGGAT
Source organism: Ambystoma mexicanum (assembly GCF_040938575.1). Taxonomy (NCBI): domain Eukaryota; kingdom Metazoa; phylum Chordata; class Amphibia; order Caudata; family Ambystomatidae; genus Ambystoma; species Ambystoma mexicanum. Next base: position 545,348,411 of record NC_090931.1, on the reverse strand, counting down.
GCCAGCGCCAGGTCGGACGCAGCATTTGGTCAGGCAGTTTTGAAATACTTGTTTTCATCAAGGGGCAACCCTCCTCCCCAGGGCTGCATTCAGTTGTAATCGCCCATACAGTATGGAGGAAAGGTGATGGGGACATAGGAGTAATTATAAGTTACTCACCGTAGTGACTAACATACTCCTAGTCCATAGTCCCCTTTCCTCCATACATCCCTCCATCCTCCCCCGTAATAAACCTGCCCCATTAGGCAATTGTAATATTGCTGATGCATCAAATGGACTGAGGAGTGCACCAGTGGGTGGAGTCAGGGGAGCGCATGCTCCCAGGGCCACGCCCCATCTAAATTTAGAGTGGAAGACATTGGGCCTCATTATGAGTCTGGCGGTAACCGTGCCGGAAATTCCGGCAGGTTACCGCCAGACTCGTACTACCATTCCGCTTCCGTGATTGCCAGAATCACTGGGGCATTACAACTCCGGTGACCCGGTAATTCCGGAGGCGGAAATCGGCAAATCCCCATTCCTATGGAGTCCAATAGGACTCCATGGGGATGGGGACCAGGGAAACACTGGCTCCGTCTATGACAGAGCCAGTGTTGCCATGTCTGCCTGCAGGAGGGTGGTGTTAAACCCGCCAGGTCAGACCTGGCGGGAGTGACACCTGCCACCTGCAGGACTCTTAATCAGCCAGTCCGGAAAGAACGGTGGTGGCGGATTTACCACCACCATTCTTTCCGGACCGGCAGGGTCGTAATGAAGCCCATTATTTTCTGGTGAAAAGTGTTCAGTTTCCCATCCCAAGTGAGGGACGCCCATACAGAATGGAGGAAAGGCGACTATGGGGGGAGAGTAACTTATAATATATTCCCTTCAGCATCCTGAACTTCTCCCCCATTTCTCACACCCACTTCTGTTCAACCCAGGCCTTGGCACGGCCATGGACATCAACAGATCCATGCCACACTGCAATGCCTTCCAAAGTATTGCAAAAGAGCATGGTAAGGTCAACTGTCGGGGCAGAATGGATGTCTGTTATGTTGGACTGTTCTGTACCGAGAATATATTCGTTTGACAGCCTGCATGCCTACACCGTTATAATGGTAGCCTGTTTAATTGCATGTGGAGAACCCACATGGACAGTTTGACTGATTGCACCAAGAGGGTTCATGAGGTGACCATCGCAGGGCATACAGCAGCTATGCAAGGATATCCTATCTACTGCCTTGAAGTTTCTGTGGATAGACTTTCTATTACACTGAAAGGTTTCTAGGGGAATCCGGCTGTTATACAGAAGATCTGACTGACTAAACAGCTACAGCAGGCATAAGCCCCCTTTCAGAGCTTCAAGGGACGTATTCACGTACCCCTTCGGTAGACACTGGCCATAGGCACAACTACCTAACACACAGGCACTCCATGCACCAGATAACACAACGCACAACACCTCTGCCATCAGAATGCAGTGACAATCTACGACAAAAATGTGCTCTAGCTGGACACATAATTTGAGTCTCTTGCACTCGTGCTTTCTCCTGACCACTTCAGCACCCATCAACACCTAGCTCCTTACCTTGGCGAAATGCACACACGCATTCTAATCTTTCTGACAATTTTTCCATGCCTTGGACTTCAGTCCCTCGAGGTAATTCCAACCACAAAGCACATTGAGGCCATACCATTTGGATAAAGGCACTATATAAATGACAAACTATTACTATATTATCATTTGAGCACTCTCTCGTCACCAGTCTGCCTTGGATATTAGTAGTTATTTTAAGATCAGCATGCTGCCCAATTAAGCCCCTTCCAGCTCGCACACCACTGGCGCAATACTTGGCATTTGGGTCATACCCCATCTTTAGAAAGTTAGATGGGTCTGCTCTTATCAATGCAATGCTATCTGCAGCACAGCATTATACCCGTGTTACATTAACATTAGCACCTTCAACAAACTTAATAAAATCAATGGGCCTCATTACAAGTGTTGCGGTGAGGCAACAACGGCACCGGTAGTGCTACCGGCGGCGTTGTTACCTCGCCGCAAAATTATGAGTTTGCTCGCGCGTGCCGCACTGGATGCTTGGTCAGACCAGATGTCCAAAGCGGCACCCGCGAGCAGACCAGGATGCTAACACGGTCCCATCATTAACGGGACCGTTGTTAGCATCCTCCCCATTCCCATTGAGCCCTATGGGGGCTCAAATGGGAATGGGGACATACTGGGTCCGAGTCCCGAAAATGGGAATTACCGGGCCCGCAAATGTCGGAATGGCCCAGTAATTCCCATTTTTTGGTACCCGGACCCGGGTTTGGGGGTAGCCATGCCGGTAAAAATAAAATATACAAAGACACAAAAAAAAAACATGCACTTGCTAATACTTTCATGATGCTGACCAGTTTGCAATATATGCCAGCTCTGCTACTATAAAGCACATGTCTAGGATGCCTGTGCCAGAATATATTCCAGTATTACCACCATAATACACTGTAATGATGTAGCCTAGAGTATATATACCAGTATGTCACTGTAAAACCCAATGCAGCACTCACACTCATGATACCGTGTTCTGCCCCCTCACATATACATGAACACACACACGCAAACACTCACCAACACATGTGCACACACTCAGTCAAATTCTCTTGCACATACACAAGTTACAATCACAGCATGCAGGCACAAAAACACTCTGTTTTTACCCCCCTTTATTTAAACGTACCTTTTCAGTGTGGCGAGCCTGTGTCCTAGTTTCCTCTGGTCCAAAGCTTCTGCCAGTCTGCATCAGTGAGGCAGGCTGTGGATGATGCAAGGTGAGACCCTGGGGAAGTTCAAAAACATGTAAGGCCCCTATGTCATGCTCGGGGAGGTTTTCGGTAACAGCTGCTATTGAAAACTTACAAAAAGTGGATAACAATACACTTAGTGCTTTGGCAAAGCGCTGCCAGTCTCTGTTTGCCTCTAGCTCCCGCTCTAATGAAAGTAAGGCTTCCGGGGATTAGGAAAGCAAGGGGGCATGTCCCAAAGCTCCACTGACCATGCTTGGTTTGCATGAATTGTAGTTTACAATGGTGCCTGGAAACATCCTGCATTTAACGGCAATTTCTGTCCTGGAATATCACCGGGTTTACTAGGAACATGATGGAATGTCAGTGGCTGGATTGTTTTAGATGCTATAAGATAATTTGCCTCCAGGAGGCGTGGGCCACATTTGCTATTTATGCATGGAGACTACCATGGGAGATCCTCTTATTTTTTCATTGGGCGAAGTTACTGCTGCACTTAACAGCCCAAAAACTAAAAAAATGTCCAGATAAGGTGCCACAGGATTTTTACAAAGCCGAACTTCTAATTTGGTCCCCATACCTCACAAAGCTCTTCAATGCCGCCCTGGTAGCAAACCTTGTCCCGCAATTGTGGAACCAGACCGAAATTGTTCCATTACACAAAAAGGGCTATATACAAGATCCCGGTAATTACCGCCCAATATCGTTGCTGGACGCGGGTGGGAATATATTTGCCAAGGCATTATTGACCCACCTAGAGTGTTGGATGGTAAGCGATTATGGGGGTAATTCATGGAATCAAGTGCAGAAGTGGCGCACGCAGCTGGCGCATAGAGGGAGCGTGCGCCAGCTTGCGCCAGCCACGTGCGCCAAAACCCATTTTGACGCACAGTGTATTCATGGATTCGTACATCCATAACCAGCCGTGACGCAGCGACCCTGCAGCAACGGCAGATACGCCCCCAAACCCGCCCGTGCGCCAAAACCATCTGCACAAATCCCCTACATGGCGCAAAGGCCAGTGGACCAGCATTCAGCCCCCAACAACGAAAATGCGCTAAAAACGCCACTCAGCCCTCATGCGAGAACCCAATCGCGTGTAAAACTCCTTGCGCACCCCTCGGAATACGCATACCCTGCTGGCGCCAGGCCAATCGCGTGTAAAACTCCCCGCGCACCCCTCGGAATACGTGTACCCTGCTTGCGCCAGGCCAATCACGTGTAAAACTCTCTGCGCACCCATCTGAATACGCGTACCCCGCTCACGCCAGGCCAATCGAGTGTAAAACTCCCCATGCACCCTCGGAATACGCGTACCCCGCTTGCGCCAGGCTAATCGCGTGTAAAACTCCCCACGCACCCCTCAGAATACGCGTACCCCGCTCATGCCAGGCCAATCGCGTGTAAAACTCCCCACACACCCCTCGGAATACACATACCCCGCTCACGCCAGCAGAATCGCATGCAAATCTCCCTGCATACCCCTCCGAATATGCGTACCCCGCTCGTGTCAGGCAAATTCTGTGGACTGGCTGCGGGGCATGGGGAGGGTGGATGGGTTGCCTTTGGGGCATGGGGAGGGTGGATGGTCTGGCTGCGGGGCATGGTCATGGTGGATGGGCTGTCTGTGGGGCATGTCCAGGGTTGTAGGGGTCTCCCCTGTGGTGTGGTCTGCCTGCAGGGGGTGCATGTGGCTCCTCACCACACGGGTGCGCGAATAAGGGGGTACACAAGTGTGCTTTACAGCGGATTCTGCTGGCGCGAGCAGGATACGCGTATTCCGAGGGGTGCGCAGGGAGTTTTACATGCGATTGGCCTGGCGCAAGCAGGTTACGCATAGTCCAAGGGGTGCGCGGGGAGTTTTACAAGCGATTGGCCTGGCCCGAGCAGGGTAGGTGTATTACGGGTGTGCGTGAGGAGTTTCACACTCCATTTGGCAGTGTGGGGCCTCCCGGGTGTGCCCCTCCCGCCCCCCCCATGCCCCGCAGGCAGCCCATCCACCCTCCCCATGCCCTGCAGGCAGCCCATCCACTCTGACCATGCCCCACAGGCAGGCCACATGGCACCATGCACTTGGGAGCCCCAACACATGTCCCCCCCACCCCACCCCCATTGATGACAACCTGCCAGCAGGCCCCGACTCATGTCCCTCCACTCCACCCCCAGCGACGGCAACCTGCCAGCAGGTCCCAACTCATGTCCCTCCACCCCACCCCCATTGACGGGCACCTGCCAGCAGGCCCGGACTCATGTCCCTCTACCCCACCCCCATTGACAGGCACCTGCCAGCAGGCCCCGACTCATGTCCCCCCCACCCCCAGTGACGGCAACCTGCCAGCAGGCCCCGACTCATGTCCCTCCACCCCACCCCCAGTGACGGCAACCTGCCAGTAGGTCCCGACTCATGTCCCTCCACCCCACCCCCATTGACGGGCACCTGCCAGCAGGCCCCAACTCATGTCCCTCTACCCCACCCCCATTGATGGGCACCTGCCAGCAAGCCCTGACTCATGTCCCCCACAGCCCCAGTGACGGGCACCTGCCAGCAGGCCCTGACTCATGTCCCCCCAAACACCACATCATAACAATACATACCCATGGCCTTAATCCCAACCCAAATCCCACCCTCCCACCCCCAGTACAAACACCCAACGATCCACTGCACCCACTCCCCAGTAAATTATCCATGCCATGAGAGTCTGAAAAGAACCAGCATGCCCATCAACAAATGTCCTACAGAGCCACACAGTGGCAACACATGACTGAGCCAATGCTCATGGAGACATGCACGAAATAAATCATAGTAGACCACACCAATGATGAAGAATAATGAAATGATTTAAAAACAAAACCAAATGATAAAATGAAAACCACACATGCAAATGAAGAAATTATGATTGCAATATGAAAAAGAAAGTAAACTCCAAGGAAAAATAAAAATCAAAAACATGAAAAAAGAAAAATGGTCCATCCCCAAAGTCCATAGAAAGAAATCCTAAGTTGAAAAGCATAAAAAAACATTACTATACGTGAACATCTAAAAAAGAAAGTATGTACATGTCCGAAAATATTGAAAATGAAAGTCTGAAGGGTCTATTATCCAAAACAAAAGGAAACATACCAAAAACCCTATCTAAAATACAACTATATACAAAAAGTGGAGCAAAGTCCGTGGACTCCAAATCATAATAAAAACCAAATTAAACCTAAACCTAAATAACTATATACAAAGACGGCGGGCTAGACCGAAGGCTCACGTATTGATGTCCCGGGCCAAGGCATCATTGAACTCCATGTCGTTGTTCCGGAGGTGGGCCTGTTCCCTGGCCTCGAGGTCTCGCAGGGATGCAACCATGGCCTCCTCCAACTCCCTGCGAGTTGCCTCAAGACACTCAGACCGCCTCAAAGCCTGATGCATGGAGTTCTCCGCCCATACCATTGTGAGCTGTGCCCTCTCCGCCCGCCGCTACTCCGCATCTATTTGCTGGCCCAACCGCTGCCACACGGAAGACACTCCCAATCCTGGGTCCTCCTGCCCACCGGTCGATGCCTGCCCCCGGGATGTTGATGGCCCGAGCCATGATCGCTCCCACGCTGAGCCTGCTGCTGCCTCCAATGCAACTGCTTGTGGCACCAAAATGGCCTCCAGGCTGATAGAATCCTCTTGTGCCATTGTGCACGTGCCCTGTTTGATGATGCCTGCACGTCCTCCTTCTGCTGGGGTCCAATTGGTGGGGTGGCCACCCCTGCTGGACCTCCGACTCCCGACTGTGGCAGGGATGTGTCCTCCACCAGCCTGGCTGCTGGCTCAGGGGCAGCTCCACAGGGGGCCCAGGTGACACATGGGCAGGAAGATGGCACGGAGGACGAATAGCACACAGGGGTTAAGTTGAGGAGGGGGTCGCAAGAAGATCCAGCACACGGAGGAACCCAGTGCCGACGACCTGTCCTAGTAGTGCGACGCAGCCAAACAGGTATTCAAAATGACGTGCAGTGTCCTCACGAGAACCCTGCACGTCATCCCGAATACAACGTTGCCGCAACACCATATCAACTAGGAGAGGCTCAATCCGGTCACGGATTGCCATGTCCGCAGGGAGAGGAAGGGCAGCGTCTGGATGGAGGCATCCCTGCTGGTGTGGGATGATGCAGTCAAAGGATCAGGGACAGGATTACACACAGGCACCTCTGCGGTGGCCTGTGCTGCCTCCTGTCCCTGCCCCTGGACTGCACCACTAGCAACAGTGGAATCCCCCCTTCCAGGCCCCATGAGTGGGGCTTCCACAGCCTCCTACTCAACAAAACCCCCCACCAACCTGGATGACTCTGTGCCATCTTCCTCTGTAGGCCCCTGTAGGGGCTCAGCTGCCCCTTCTGCTGCCGAGGAGTCCACCTCCAACCTCTGCCTCTTGGACATTCCCTCAGCAACTGCAGCCATGGACGCGGCACCAGACTCCTCACTCCCGGAAGATATCAGTACATGAGAGGGGAGCTGGGCCTTGCATCTCCGGATGGCGGTGGGATACCTGCTGCAGTGCTCCTCAGCGCCGTCGCCACCCTCTTCATCAGTTGACGCTGCAGACAGGGAGAGACAGAACACAGGCATCAGGGCACTGTACAATGGTCTGAAACACACATGACAGTTGCACATGAGTGGCAGTGTAAAACTTCACAGATGGCATCACACTCCCCACACTCATATCATTTGAACCCACACACATGCACCAATAAACTTGTATCGTGCAACAGGCATCAGCATCCATACACACGTAACTGCATGAACAACCAAAGGTTGGCATGACGTCACAAGCAACATGGGGAGTGCCGATCACATGCACACATGCCACCAAACAGACATGCATCTGCACATCTCCAACACCTGTCACAGTGCAATCATTGGCAACTAAGTCACATCTGCCAATCAGGTACCCACATGTTCGGGTCACATGCATCCATGGCGTATCACAGTCGCACACTTGTCAAACATACACTTGCACATGTCCGCCGTGCATGTACATTAAGGTGGAACCCGCATCCATGTGTCACACCCCAACCATGGCATAGTACATACACAGAAATGCTAACATGTGTGCATCTCCACATGCTGTTGGGCATCATGCATTGGAACACATACATCATTGATGTACATCAAACATGACTGCACTCACATGCAGAATGGGCATGTCCCTGCACACACACACACATCCATACATGGGCCATGTCAGACATATGTCCAAGCTGCACACTCAGGCCACACCTAAACATGCACTGTGTGGAATGGGGTAGCCCAGACACTCACCGCTCGACTCCAGATGGGTCTGCCTCTCCAGGACCTGGTGGTGAAGCACTGGGTCGATGCGTTTCAGGACCCTCATTGTGAGGGTCCTGGATCTGAAGTCCTCCCAGTGCTTCTGGACGTGTTTCAAGTCGCGGGTGGCCACCCCCTCCGCGTTGATGGCAACCATGATGTCCGACCAGGTCCTCTTGTGTCCTTCCTTGTCGGCGCAAAGTCGTCTGAAGAGGGCATCATAATGCCTCAGGACTTGCTCCACCAGGATGCCAACTTCTCTGGCTGAGAAGCTGACAGCCCTCTGCCTCTCTGGCTGGGGGTTGCCAGTGGTCTTAGATGGTGTTTTCCCCGACATGGCAACCCCAGAGGCAGGTGTGGGCAGGCAACTGGGTCCTGGGGCTGGGCTGTGGAGCAATGGAACACCAGTCGGGAGTCTTCTGTTCCAGCAGGGGGTGGTCGCAGCAACTGGACACCTGCAGATGGCTGATGTGCAGGCACCAAATAGCAGGGCACATGGCCAGCAGGCATGCAGGCAGCAGCAGATGGCTCGTGGGAGGCGGCTCGGGGCTCTGGGAGGCAAGAAAATGGCCTTCTGGGCAGGAGCGTGGTCTTCCGTGTGTTGTCACGTGGCCAGCTTGATACAGAGTGAATCCGCATGTTAAAAATACAGCACGTCAGCATGTAATTCGAGGAAAGGGCCTTAGCGTGTAAGCACGTAAGTGATGTGACGCACACGGGCGTTTCCCTCGGCACGGGTTAAAGGTGAGCGCGGGCCAGCAGTTTGTTGTACGTGCTTTTCGTGGAGACCGTTGCATCTGTTTACTCTTCTGGATTCACATGCGTTTACTTCACAGCATTTGAAGTTCATACCACTTCTTTTGGTGGGGTGTTGCCTAGGTGCACAAGCGCGTGTGTTTTTCTTTTTCTTTTCCACGCAAGGCAGACGGTGAGTCGCGCACGCTATTTTTCCCACTGTGGCTCCCCCTGTTCGTCGCGTACCGTTTTCAAGGTCATAGTAGCCCACGTGTTCCATGCGTATGTGTTTTTTGTGTCCCTGGGTGCCACAACGTACTGCGGGAGGTTTATTCCACACATGTGGGCTACCAGGGTCGCGTGCACGTTTTTATTTAATTATTGTTTTGTATTTTTATTTTTTTTTCATTTTTTATTTTTCCTCTTTTTAAGTATGATTTTTTTTTAGGGGTGCCTGAGCGTTGCGTGACGCGTCATTTTTCCCCAGGGGTCACAGACAGCCTTGCAGGAGCACAGGGGTACCTATTCCATCCAGTGCCCTGCCTCCTTCAACCCAATTGCCCAGGACAATTGTTGAGTGCACCTCCCATCGGCTATTTACCATCTGTGCCATGGTTGGGAGGCCACCAAAGGGTAAGGGCGGCAAAGTTGGGCGTCCTCCCAGGGGTGTGCACGGTCGGGCACGTGGGCGTGGAGACCAGGGGGGACAGGTAGTCCAGGGTGGCCAGGGTGGATACAGAGGGGGAAGCCCAGCCACGTGCTGGTGCAGACATGCTACCACCCCCTGTGGCTTCTGAAGATGCAGCTGTTGCATCACAAGCTGGCGCCCTTATGACCCAACAGCAACTTTCATCTACTGTCACGGGCCCACCGGTGGTGGTAGCTGCAGGTGCAGCTGTGGGGACCACTACCTGGGCTCGGGGTCGGGCAGCGCATGTTGCGTTGCGTGATATGGACTCCCAGGACAATTTCCATCTTGTCAGGAGGTGCAGGTCAAGTGTGTCCAGTGTAGCTGTGACTGGGGCACATGTATCTGGGGCAGTTATGACATCTGCTGCCCCAAGCAGACAGGTGGTGGTAACTGCATGGGCAGATGCAACAAACACCACCCCGGCAGTAAGTCAGACCCAAGCCAGACCTTCCATCCTCATTCCAACACCCACTCCCTTGGTACAAGCGTTGGAATGACCTCTGACGCTGTGCAAAACAAAAGCGTGCCTCCAATTATGCCATGTCTCAGGTGACTGGTGGTGGGTCAGCACCAGAGGAGGATGAACTCACTCAGCACGAGGAGATCGCTACAGAGTTCATCCAGGCAGAACACACCCGTGGAGTGGGAGAGAGGATGGATTATGATGCATCGTCCGGTGAGTATTGATGCGTGTTACTCAATGACATGTGTATTTGGCGCGTGTGACCCTCCCAGCTACAACTTGGGTCCTTCCTTTTATTAATCTCACTCTCTACCTATGGTGTTCAGCAGGTGTCTGACCTCTCGGCCTGGCTTTTCAAACAGCACCTGGCAGCTCTCGTCTACTGCATTTACATTTTCTGCTGCAACTTCCAGTACAATGCTGATGACACTCAACTCATTTTCAGGCTGCCCTCGGCCACCTCTTCTCCCTCCCTCATTTCTGATTGCCTCATTGCCATTTGAAATTGGTGTACTGCCAATGATCTCTGTCTAAATGCCTGCAAGACTGAAATCCTCCTCATCAGTACACCTTCACCATTCTTTCCCCTCACTCTCTGGCCGACCTCCCTTGGCCCTCCTCCTACCCCCACCTGCAAGGCCAACAACCTGGGGTCACCTTTGACTCCACACATTCCTTCTCCGCACACATTTCCTACGTCTTTTGAGATTTGTACTTCTTGCTTAACCTCCTCAGGGGTACTCTGCCTTTCCTCTCGTTCACCTACAAGTTCACTGTCTCTCAAGCTCTGGTTGTCTCAAGGAAGGACTACTGTGACAGCCTCTTTCAAAATTCTACCTGCCTCCACTCTCCGCCCTCTACCACTAATCCAGTACAGGACTGCGAGACTACCAGCAGATGCAAGGATTACATTTTAGACCCTCTGCATTGTGCACAAGGATTTCTGGGGCCTGGGTCCATTATACCTTCAACTATCCCTCTGCCAATACCTACCCTCTCGAGTCCTTTGCTTCTCTACCTCACACTCCCTCCGGGTCATTTGTTTATCAAACAAAAAAGCTGGGGGCAGATCTGTGTCTACGGCTGGGACCTCCCTTTGGAACAGCCTACTGCCACGTTGAAACTTGAGGAGAAACTTCTCTGCTTCCGGAAGCACCTCAAGACCTTCCTATTTGCTCCTGCAATAGCCCCTCTTCTGTCCAGCTGTACTGTTTTATCTCTTGACACTGTGCACCTGGACACCCTCTGTTCTTCGGGCCCAGGTACCTGCTCACCCTGCCTCCCTGCTGCACTGCCTCCAGGCCTCCCATTGCAATGGGTCCTGTACGTGTACCCATACAGTCCCCCACTCTTCTTCTGCACTTATCAGATTTGCCCTATCCCAATGATCTTGCACTTGCCACTTGCTGGCTGCACTACCACCTTTTCCATGCCTATTCTATCATAAGACTTAATTTTCATTCTTTAGTCTCCTCTGTTCGGCGCTTTCTGCTTCTCCCCCTTCCAGGGAGTTTACCCCCTTTTTCCCTTCTCCATGCACTTGCGTGTTCTCAATATCACTGTGCCCAGTAAGATTGTTGTTTTTATTTTATTTTCTCCCTTGTTCCCCTCCCTTTGCTTGGTTGCGCTCTGAGCCACTTGGGTACAAGGGCAATCTTGATGAGATGTCATGTCATATACATTCTTTGTCCTTGGTGCAGTGTGTCTCACTCTGACTGTGCTGATGGCAGTGGCTCCCCGTGCACATGTGTGCACAATCATGCTCCATGTGAATTCCATGGATGCCTCTAGGTGTCCTGTCCGCCTGCTCATTGTAGTATGTCTCCAGGATGATCCAAGTGTCATGTTATTTGGACAGCCATTTCTTGCTCACTGTGGGTCTGAGTGTCTTCACGCACGACTTTAGGGTGTCCACATCAGTGTCGTGCACATGGCTCCCCTGTTACAGGCCCCCTGCCTCTGTTCAACTGGTGTTGTGTCTTCTGCATGCATGGGTGTACTACTGATAGTTCCTCATCTGTCCTCATCGGCTGTAGTAACATTCGACTGATGACATGCAACAGACGCATGCCAACATTGTCTGCCAATGCACAGTTCTGTGGTGAACCTTTCATTGCCATGCAGTGCCTCCCTGCTATTCCCAGAGGGTGGGGGTTTCACGCTACATAGTGCATGCCATTTGCACATGATGGCTACAATTGTCCTTACACTGCCGTCATGTTTGGAGATTGACATCACTACGTACGTGTTGATGTTGGAAGTTGAGGGGGTACACATGCACTGCACTGCACACACCCACTCCTGTGCCAAGTTCAGCCCTTCAACATGCCAACACAATGCTGCTGTGTGATAGTGACCTGGCATGTATGTACCCATGTCCCTCCTTTCACTATATAGAAACGCACTAGCGTAGGTGCCTCCTGTGACACATGTACTCTGCATAGTCGATGGTTGTTGAGTGCTGCAGGTGAACATGCAAGTTGCATGTGTCATGGTGTGTTTGCTTTGATTGCCAGCTGTGGCTATTTGTGTGTTCCCCCATGCTTATGTTACGTGCCATCTCTTTGTTGTCATCTCTCATTTCTGCCTTGGATATGTGCCTGCTAGAGGTTGTATGTGATGCAGGTGATGTGCAACTTGCAATACATGTGTTGGTTTCACATTTTGCACACATCCTTTTCTGCTTTCGGGATACACTTGCATTGCAATGCCACTGGATGCATGTTGGGGTTTGAGTTGCGTGTGACATGTCTGCTTTATGTGTTGGCTGTCAATGTTGTTATCTGTATGTGTGTGGTATCTGCTACTGACATGCGTGTTCATGTTTCTTTTGTTTATGTTGCAGTGATGATGCACTGGAGGCAGAGGATGAAGATGTCATTTCAGACACGGTGGTCATTTTACATCAACAACCAGGCACCAGTGGTGGTCGTGGGGTGGCAGCCCACGAGAACCCACTGATGCTCCAGGCCATCGTGTCCAGAGCTGACTCTGAGTCAAGATCTGATGGATCCTCTGACCACTATGTTGAGCCAGATCTGCATCATGACGTGTCGTCGCCGGTAAGTGATCCTGCGTTGGATGATCTTCTGTCCGCGACACCTGCAGTAGGGGGCCAGGCGGGGTTGTAATGCCGCCTGTGGTGGTTACGGGTGCAGGGTCACACTCCACACCATTTGACCATGTTCCTGGGGCATCAGGTCGACGGAGGGATGCAGTCCTGCAGCCACGGAAGGCACCAACCCAGCAAGGACCACGGCTCCTTGGCCCTGGCAGGTGTAGTGTCCGGCAATGCGTTGGCCGTGCGCCACCGGGGTCAACTGAGTGGGAGCATGCCATCTATGCCATGGCACAACAACAGGGGGGAGCAGTTGAGATGATGGCTCAAGGTATGGAAAGTGTGGCCCATTCCATCCTCCCCCCTGAAAGGCAGGTGGAGCTTCAGCAGCAGGCTACGCAGTCCACGTGCCACTCACTCAGGCTTGGCATGGCGGCCGCTGACAGGGTGCGCCGGGCTGAAATGGTGGCTTTGAGTCAAGCACTTGCTGCTCAGGCAGAGGCACACCGTAAGGCCCTGAGGGTGGAACACTGATCCCTCCGATCTACTCTGGGTGCGCTCATGATGGGCAAGAGTAGGCAGGCAGAAGACAGGATGGAGCGGCTTGAAAGAACCATCTCAGCTGAACTCCATGCAAGCCGGGAGTTGCTCCGTTTGTCATGTGAGGGCATGCAAGCAGAACTCCGTCTTACATGTGAGTCCTTGCAGGAGGAAGCACGTGTGACATGTGAGGTAATGCATGCAGACCTACGTGTCATTGCCATGTAGGACCTGATTTACCAGACCTGCATGCTTGCTGCCGCTGAGGGGCAAGCTGCGGATAGGCATGGTCAGGCAACTGTGCAGCATCCACCTTCTGATTTCCATCCAGAGGGTGACGACGACAACCTATCTCCCACATAGGCCGGGCCGTGCAGGCGCTGAGCCCATTGAGTTTTTTTTAAATTCTCAACATCTACACATGTGGTTGTTGAGGTGCACCCTGTACCTCCCCCCTCCTGGGTGCCCCCTCGTTCCCCAGATCGTATGTGGCGATTTTCTTTTTTTCCTGCAATTTTTATTTTTTTTGTGTCTATTGTGCATTCATGTGACAGTGTGGTGCTTTGTGGCATTTGAAGGCATCCACTGTGTGTTCCAGCAGGGCCCATTCAGGCTTGTCTCGTGTATGTGTTTTGCTTGGGGTCCTGACACATATGCTACTCCTGCTTCCCCTTTCCATGGGCTCTCAAGAATGGCTCGGTGTGACAGCATCTTACACAGGGGCATTGGGCTTCCGTCATATCTGTGGCCAGTCTGCAGTCCTACTTGTGTGTGCACCCCTAGTAGGTATTCCGGATGGCTTCTCCAATGCATGTATGCACTTCTTTTTGGTGAGTATTCTGTTGACTGTGCATTTCATCGTGTTGCTTGTGATTTTTTTATGACTTGACTGTCTATGTTCATGCACTTCCTGCTGTAGTCGGTACCATGCACCCTCTGGCTGTGTAACACACACTGATGGTGTCAGGGGTCCGTGTGCTGACAATGTTGCATTGGGACACTTAGCCTACAGTGATTTTGATATGCCGCTGCACGCTGTGTTATCCTTGTGACCACGTGTTTCATCGACCCCCAATTCCTTGCTTCCCCTGCTTTGGCCACCTTGCAGTCCTGCCTGGTGTTTTATTGTGCCATTTGAAATATGGCTGCACTGCTTTTGACTTGACTGTCCTGTTTGTGGCCTGGCCCTGCTCCCCCTCCTCCCATTGGTTGCACTTGTCCCTTGAGACAATCCAGGCAACCAGGAGGCTGGAGCCAGACACCACTACCAAAGGCCCACAACGGAGGCCCTGTCTACCCCTGTCCACCACGGTACCCCACCCTTCTGTGTCCCTTGATTGTCCTCCTGTCTCCCCTGCCCCCGCCAGTCTCCACCTACCCCCCGCCAGTCTCCCTCTGTCTCCACCTTCACATCCCCTCCCCTTCTGCACCCTCTTCGTTCCCTCTGCCCCGTGTGTGCTTTCTTTCCCCCTCCCCCTTCCTGCCTTTATACCTTGGCCCCTTCCTCCCTTCTTTCCTCCCTCTCCCTCTCCACCACCCTTTCCCCTCCTCTTTGTCCTCTGTCTTTTTCCAGCACTTCCCTAATTGCCATCAGGCATGGTGATACGCAGCCGCTTGTTCTTTGCAGACACTTCCCCCTCTGCCTCTGTCCATCCACCCCCCACCTTCACCTTTTTGAGTTTTATTTTGGCACTTACTTTTATCATCAGTCCCTCCACCACTGATTACAGATCATCTGTTCCCCTTTCCCTTCTGTGTTTCTTCTCCCCCTCCCCAGCACTATCTTGATTATTCATCGACCTTCCATTGTTTGTCACTTGTTTTGTTACTCTCCTCACCTCTTCCCTCCTTTTCCCTCATCCCCCTCCTTATGTGACTCTTGCACTGCAACTATTCCGCCAGGCACAGCAATGTTGATGCTAGTTTTGTTTTCCAACATTCCCTCCCTAGACTCTCCCTTATTGTTACAAGCACTTGTACTATCTGCTTTGATTTGATGGTTATTGTTCACATTGTGGACTGTTTGAAGGACTTGTAGGAATGTACTGTTATTCTCCCTTTTTCCCTCCCTCCTTGAGGCGCTTTCATGCACTTTGTGTGTAGGCCTTATACGGATTTACAATCAATCTGTGATTTCTCACTGTCTGCAATTCTCAATGTGGGGTACTCTGTACATGATATGTTCTGCTGCTCAATGGCTGATCCTATGTTGGGTTTGATTTTGAGGTGTCAGGGATTGGTGTGGTTTAACACGCAGGGGGGTGGTCCTTGAGGGCAATGTTCACATGTGCTGTGTACAGGACACTGAGGCTCACATCATTTCACATGCATGTATTCAATGCATGTCCCTACTGACACAAACACTTAGCCAACACACCCCCACACCAACTACGACGACACCATGCACACACGTGCACCCAGATTGCCTTCTCAGGCATGCTGTGTCCATACAATCCATGTTTACTTCCAATTAATTGATCGTGTACATGCATCACAGTGTACTTTTGGTTGATTGTACTTATGTTTCATGATGCTCAATGGGTTTCCCCCAACACAATGCACACTCACTGTGCTGTCCGGTGAGCAGTGTGTTGCAGGGCACACACACGCAGCACACAGTGTTTGTAATGCCAATTTGCTATTGTCCAATGTGCATGGCAACAGGTATTCTGAGTTTTGTAGCTTATTCCACTAGCGGCATGCATTTGTGCCACAGTTTTCAGGGTGTGAGGTTTTGGTCAGTCATTTCTTCAGAGTCCATGTCAGATGTGATTGTCTGGTGCCTATTTACATTTGTCACGTGGCACTTCATGACGATTGTGTCATGTGTTGTGCATTTGGTTTGATGTTTTGCCGTTGCATACCATGGCATGGTGTGGCAGACGGGGGTCATGGGGGTTGGGAGGGTTTGGGTGGCATACCAGTACTTTCATGCCCTGTTTTGCAGGGGGGTGGGTGGGATATGCACCTTGCACGTGTTCCTTTTGGTCACAAGGGATTGGTTGTGTTTAAGTAGCTAGGGATGCACACAATGTGGCACTTCCGTGGACACATTCTCAGGGTGGTAAGTTTGTGACCATTAACTGTCCCTTTCTCATCATCGATTGTCACCTGGTATGTGCCAGGCCTGTGTGCACTCCGCAGGGTTTGGATTTTAGGTGAAAAATGTGGCCACAAGCTGGGTACCGGCTGCCACGCCACATGCCCTTTCCCCTCCCATTCGCAGCACCTGTGCATGTGGTTGGGGAAGTGGGGGCACCACCATGTCCACCAGTACACCCCGCCGTGTTGCAACTTTGTGCAGGACACATGCGGCCACAATGATCCTGCACACTACTGGGGGTGGATATAGTAGCTGTCCGCCAGAGCGGTCAATGGAGCGGAAGCGTGACTTGAGCACTCTGAATGTGCACTCCACTGTGGCCCTGGTTGCAATATGGGCTGCGTTGTATCTTACCTGGGGTGGTGTGGTGGGGTTCCGTATTGGCGTCATCATGTAGGTGCTCAGAGGGTGGGCACTGTCCCCTGGTAAGGTGATAATGGTTGTCATTAGTTGGGCTTGTGTATTTGTCTGTTTGTGTGACATGCATGCATGTGCACAGGCATTTGTACTCACCTATGAGCCATGTGTTGCCATGCTTCCCAGATCCAGGGCCCGGCACAGGGCAGACTTTCTGTATATGAAACTGCCATGGGTGGACCCTGGATAGTTTGCATAGACAGAGGTGATGATTCCCTTGCCATCGCATACAACCTGCACGTTGAGGGAATGCCAGTGCTTGTGGTTGCGGTAGATGTTTTCAGTGGCCCTAGGTGGACATAGAGCCACATGGGTGCAATCTATGGCACCAAGCACTTTGGGAAAGTGTGCCACCCTGTAGAAGTCCTGGACCATGGCCTGCCTTTCTGCGGGTGTCCTGGGCATGTACATGTGCCTGCGGACTGAGGGGCGTGCAGTGATGATTGCCAACAGCTGGTGTAGGCAACGGGACTGCGTGGGCTGTGAGACGCCCTCCACTATGGCAGTTGTCCGCTGAAATTACCCAGTGGCCAAAAAATGCAGTACATTGAGCACCTTCTCCAAGGGGCTTAATGCTTGGGAGCACGGGGTGGGTGATGTGAGTTCATCCTCCCACTCAGTGACCAGGTCTAGGATGATATGAGGTGAACCCTATACCTGCCATGGACCTGGTCATCAGGCATCCCAAAAAGGCTGGTGCTGGGCAAATAAATCTGGGCCCTGGCTATTCTCCTACTCCTGCGGTATTCCGCGATCACCCCTGCGAGGAATGGGACATTAATCGTAGCTGTATATGCTTCTTTGTTGTTTGCATGCACTTTTATGCTGTGCGGGGGCGCTTCCGCCTGCTTTCGTGTGGCGGACGTATTTGTGAATATTTGTATTCGATTCCATTAATACGTGTTGTTCATTAGCATGTGGGCGTTGCGTGTGTTTCTCAGCGGTACTTCCCACATTACACCTACATTTTCATGCGTTGTTCCCCATTCCCCGTGTTCTGCCACCTTTTTAGGTGTGTGCGCGAGAAGTTGTGCGCTTTCCCCGTTCCTGTCGCGCACGCGTTTGGAAAGTCACAGTGACATACAAGGTAAGCGCAGATTTGGTGCACATCCCGGGAAAAACACGCGCAGGGCCTTCCATGAATCGCATGTGTGCGATTCGCACGCGTGTGCTAGCTTTTTCACGCTTGCGCCACAAATTTCGGCGCACAATTATTCCATGAATTACCCTGAATGTCTTACACCACCTACAGGCTGGATTTCAGGCGTACTAGCGACCACAGCCTTAGGCTGGGCCTCACATCTGACAAATACGAAATTTTAAGAAAATGTAGACTATATGTCACATTTGTGGATTTAAAAATGGCCTTTGACAAGGCATCCAGGGCGCTATTCTGGAACACTTTGAGAGACATGGGGATCCCACCAGCCCATCCTGGGGCAATACAAAGTCTTTACAGTGGTAATGAGGCTGTGGTAAGATGGAGTGCTGATATGGGGGTGAAAAAGACAATTCCTATTCAAATGGGAGTAAGCCAAGGACGAGTACTGGCTCCAAATCTCTTTTGCCTTTTTATTAATGGCATAATTCTGAAACTAATGAATCTTCCTTGTGATGCACCAACTCTGGCCAGGGAATGCTGACCAATTTTAATGTTTGCAGACAACACATTATTTTTGTCCCTGACGCCATGCAGTCTGGAATATCAGCTGTTGGCATTTGAAGAATTCTGTGATTGCAATGGGCTTTCCATTAATGTAAAACAAAACTAAAACCATGATTTTTAGGAAAAATAGAACTAAAGGGCTTAATAAAATTAGCCTAAAATTGAAAGGGAAGCCGATTGAACAAGTAAAATAGTATGATTATCTGGGGGTTCACTTCACAGAAAAATGCAATTGGACTCCACAAGTGACTAAAGCAAATATTACACTCAGTCGTTATGGTGGTGCCATTGGCAAGTTTTCCCAGGACTATGGTAATGGGGCTGTAAAGGTATCCCTAGAAGCATATTCTGCACAGGCCAGGCAAGCAGCTTTATATGGGACATATCTGTGGGGAGGAAGAAAACTGCAATAGACTATCCACTAGTGAAAACAACATTACCCCAAATATCCCGGCATTGGGTTCCTGTGTACATCAAAACCTCTCTTCTACTAGGGAAGGGTTTTATCCTCCCCAGAACTTGCCGTGTACAGATCTGCAATTGAAGACATTCTCTCACAGGAGGGTGGCCGATCACTCCCTTGGATGACATATCTGAAAGAGGTTCTGCACTCACTTGGATATTTTGACCACTGGTTAAATCCCCAATTTATCGGGGCAAAATCAAAGATCAAGGTGTCCTTGATGAGTAATGAAGTACTCCTCACTGATATTCTAAACAGTGAGAGGGGAAGAAAGTATTGGGTGTGCAAGCCTACATTTGGCTACAAAACGTATCTGGATACAGTCTCCCCGAAATTCTCGAGGGCTCTGCATCTCAAGCTTTGGATTGGAACATTACCCTTGGCATTATAATTACATAAATGGAACTGTGATCTTTCCAACAAATGTCCCATGTGTGAAAATGAGATCGAAAATGTAACACACTTTTTATGATTTTGTGCATCGCACTGGAATGCTAGAAAGAGATATATCAAGCCACTATTTACATATAGATTAATAACTAATGCAAAAGACACCCTAGTACTGTGTATTAACTCAAGAGATGCACTGGTGGTGCATTCGGCTGTGAACTCTTTGACGAGTGCACGGAGGGTCAGATTCTGTTTCAATGTCTAATACTACTAGGGGTGCAAATTGAGGGTTTCATTTGTGCCTTGCTCCCTTTTTTTTCCAATACATTTTTATTAGCAGATTTTCATAGAAACAAGAAAACAACAACCTGGCCCCTAAACCCCCCCCCCCAAAATCCCCCCACCCATCCCACCTCACCTCCCCCGGTCCCCTCCCAGATCCCACGGGCTCAGAGATAGCTCGAAATCAACAAAAGAGGTGACGGCATGAACAACAGTCAAGGTAAATCCACAGGTCAGATTCGTCCCGAGGGCGGATTATGCCCAGTAGTTCCATTGGCTTAGGGCACCATGCCCGGCGTGCACCCTCCCTTAGGAATGACAGAAGACTGGCCCAGTCTGTATAAAAGCGCATATGACATCCCTGGATCGAGTAGGTTAACCATTCCATAGCAACCAATGTCCAGAGCTTGGCGACCCACTCGTGCTCCTGTGGAGGGACCTCCGAATTCCACTTTCTAGCTAAAACCAATGCAGCAGACAGCATCATTATCACATATAATTTACGATCGGCTTTAGAGGGCAGAGTACTGAAGGCTGCATTCAGGCCCAACAAGTCCCTACCCCTGTCATCAGACCGCTGAAGCCCCAACACCTGGGCAGTAGCCCGCTGAACCTGCAACCAGAATGCATCAAGTTTCGGGCACTCCCACCATATGTGTGGCCATGAGCCCGCAGCACCGCATTCCCTCCAGCATTTCTCTGAAACCGTGGGCAACATTTTATGTAGCCTAAGGGGGCTGCGGTGCCATCTCAGTAGGAGCTTCACCCAGATCTTGCGGATTTGAATAGACTTTGCAAGTTTTGGGTTTTGGGACCACAGCCTAAGCCATTCCTGTTCCTCTATGCCTGTTCCAAGATCTTGCGCCCATTTATTCATACAGTTCTTGGAGAGTATGGGTTCCTCGCGTTCCAATCCCCTATCACCCGACTCAGTATCTAGAAATGTTTCAAAGTGGGTAAGGGAGCGAGAACCCACCTGCTTTACTAATGGATGGGAAAGTAAGTGCCTGATCTGGAGGTACGAGAATCTCTGCTTTTTCCCCACTCCAAAGTCCCTCTTACACTGCTCAAACTGCTTCACCTCACCCCCCTTTAGCATATCTCGCAGCATCCTGCAACCACCCGAAAACCATGGGTTGAAGCTCGGGTCATATGTGGCCGCTGGGGAGAATTGTGGGTTACCATTCAGGGGTGAGGACGGGGATGGGAAGGAGGTGATCTGAGCTCTCACGACGGCCTGATACCAGGCCTCCCCTATTGTTGCCGTTATTATACTACAGTACATTCTGGTCGGCCTGTCTTGCTTTGGGAACCACAGGACCCCCTCCTGGTCCCTCCCCACCACTGCCCTGTCCATCGACCTCCACACCTTGCCTCTGTCATCCCTTTGCCAGTCCCTAATGACCCTCAATTGTGCTGCCATATAGGACACACGGAAGTAAGGTTCCCCTAATCCACCTCTTTCCGGCAATGCCTTCATCGTGGAAGCTGCTACCTTGGACGCTTTTGGTTCCATACAAACCTATTAGTTATTTTCTGCAGGGCTCTGAAAAAAGAAGTAGGGACGCGGACCGGTAGGGACGCGAAGTGATACAGGAGCAGTGGAAGAATTGCCATCTTTAAAGTATTAACTCTACCCAACCAAGAAATCTCCAGGGGGCCCCAGTCAACCAGCTTGGATTTAACCTTCTGAAGAAGCGGAGGATAATTTGCTGTATATAAGTGCTCCACAGCTTTGGTCAGCTGGATCCTCAGGTACCTCAGTGAGGAGTCCACCCACCTATAATCGTAAACCTTTCTGAGGTCCTGAATGGCAGACGAAGACAAAGTAAGGGGAAGCACCTCAGACTTATGGATATTAATTTTTAGGTCCGCTACCTGCCCAAATCTGTTAAGCTCTCTTCCCACCGCCTGCAGGGAGATGGTCGGGTGAGTCAATGAGAAGATCATGTCATTGGCAAAGGCCGCAATCTTGTGGACCTCCCCCAAAATGGGATTCCCTTGACATCATCAGCCCCTCTGACCGTCTGACCGTCTCCAAGAACGGTTCGAGGTGGAGGGCAAAAAGGAGCGGCGACATCGGACAGCCCTGCTTGGTACCTCTTCCCGCCGGTATCGGAGCGGACACTTTGCCGTTAATTGCCAGATGTATGACCGGGTTCCAGTAGTTCGCTCTTACCCGAGTAATAAAACCCGGGCCAAACCCCATTCGACCCAAGACCGCAAACAGGAAGCCCCACTCAACCCGATCAAAAGCCTTCTCGGCGTCGATCGCCAGAAGAAGGGCCGGGGTGTTCTTTCTTTGAGACTTTTCAACCAGATGTGCCAACCGTCTCACATTATCTGAGGTTTGTCTGCCCTTTATAAACCCCGACTGGTCGCAGTGAATTTACTTGGGGAGGATGGCTTCAAGGCAGTTAGCTAGAATCTTGGCATGAATCTTGGCGTCCACGTTAAAGCAATAGGACGGTATGACGCGCAGTCTGTCGGACCTTTGCCCCGTTTATGTATCAAGATTACCTTGGCCTCATTCATAGAATTGGGGAGAAAGCCCGTCGCCCCCATGCAATTAAACAGTTTAGTAAGAATTGGAATCAGGAATTCCCTATGGGTCTTGTAAAATTCAATGACAAACCCATCAGGATCCAGGGCTTTGCCGGATGGAAGGTTATTAATAACTCTCCTCACCTCATCCGCCGAGATCTCGACTTCCAGAGCGTCCCTATCGTCCCGCGGTAACCATCAGAAGTCAACATCCCGCAAATAAGCATCCTGATCTGAGCAATAGGGCAAGTTTGAACTATAGAGGACAGTGTAGAATTTAGTAAATTGAGCTTCAATGTCCGAATTCGACGTAAGCAAAACTCCCTCACCCTTTATTTTTATTATTGTCTTGTCACCTGCTTCCTTACGCAACCTTCTGGCCAGCAAACGGTCAGCTTTGTTGCCTTTGACGTAGTATCTTTGTCGCTGACGGAGGAGGCTACGTTCTGCCGCTCTTGTTTGTATTAGGTTTAACTGACCTCGCACAGCCCTGTATTCCTTTTTGGTGGCCGCTGACATCCCTGTGCCCATGCGAGCCATAATCTCCTTTAACCTTGCTTCCAACCATAATTCCTCCAACCTCAGTTCCCGTTCCCTTCTAGCTTTAATTGCAACGATCCTTCCCCTAATTGTGGCCTTCAGGGTGTCCCACCAATTCTGAGGGGTAGTGTCTTCCCACTTGTTGTTATTAGAGTAATCCCCCAGTTCCCTCTCTATCTCCCCAACCAAGACCGGATCCCTAAACAGCGGGGCTGGGTACCTCCATTTCCAGATGGACGGGGGACCTTTGGGCGCTTCCATTATCAGAGTGAGCGGGGCGTGATCTCCCAACGTGATTGCTCCTATCTCCAATGCTGTCACCCTCCCTAACAGTGGTTTCGAGATCCAGGCATAATCTATCCGGGAATGCGACCTGTGTGCATGTGAGTAGAAGGTGTACCCCCTCGTCTGTCCGTAAAGTTCCCACCAAGTGTCCACCAGGGCCAAATCCCGCAATTTCCTTACCAGATCCTCCGATGTGGAGCTCCTATCTACGCCAAGTTAAAGTCCCCCATAAGGGCAATGTTACCCACAGCAAAATTCCCCAGTCTCGTGAGGGATTTTTGTAGAAAGGCATCCTGGGCCTGATTAGGGGCATATAGAGTTGCCACCGTGAAGATCTCGCCCATGCCCTCCACTAACACGACCAGATACCGTCCCTGACTATCCTTCTGCATGTCTCTAATGGAATGACCTGATCCGTCTCGTACTGCAATTAAGACCCCCCCTTTCTTGGAGGCTTGTGTGGCCTGTTCCAATTTGGAATAACCCCAGAATCTAATTCTGTGAGAATCCTTGGTGTGCACGTGAGTCTCTTGCAAGGTCACTACCTGGGGCTGCTCTCTCTTGAGAAACCTCTCGACTCTTCTCCTTTTAACTTGGCAATTGAGACCATTCACGTTTAGGGAAAGGAATTTTACAACCTGGGAGCTAACCATTAGCCTGAATCATGTGGACCATATTAACTCTGAAGAACCCCGTGAGCCGCTCCTCAAGTGTTGCACTAGTTGTTTGCAGCATGCGCTTCTACCAAGGGAGCCAAGCCTAGGCGCCTCACCCTGAACACTGGATCTAAAACCTCTCCCACCTCCCCTACCCACCTCCCCTCCCCCACCCATTCCCCCTCCAGGCGGGAACGACTGGCCCTCAGCCCCCCTCGTGAAGTTGCCACGAGAGCCAATCCCATTAACCAACCCGGAAACTTTCAACCCAGGGAAACCCTTCCCCATTCCAAGACTCCCGGCCACCCCCCCCAACCCGCAACCCACACAACTAATTCGAACAACCCATCAACCACTAGTGAACAGCTGTCGGTAATGCCCTCCCCGGGCTCTAATCGTTAACCAGGCTCCGCCAAGGAAAGTCTCACGTGACTGACTGAGGACCACACTGCCCCGTCAACCGGTTGCTGGCCCCATCAGCAGTAGGCTTCGCGCGACCCGAGTCAGTGGGTCTCTTGCGACCTCTCCTGCGCTTGGCTGTAGACCATTCCCATGGCTTTCGAGTAGCCGGTGGCTCGTCGGGGCCCTCTAATGGGGGCGGGGTCTGCCCTTCTGGGCCCAACAAGGACATCCCTTGGTGGCAGGTCGTGGTCTTATGATGGGAACCTTGCCACATGAAAGACAAACCAAAGGGGTGAGCTCATCTGTACCGGATTTGCTGCGATCTAAGGAAGGACAGGACTGGACCCATCCACCGCCGCTTAATTAGGGTGCTCCTCGCTAGGTCCTGATACAGTGATATTTCTTGGCCATTGTAGGTGATACAAGTTGCCTTTCTCGCTCTTTCCATAACCTTCTTCTTCATTGCATAACTATGGAAGGCCACCAGCACATCTCGCTGTCTGGACCCTGGCTCGGCCGATCGCAGACCCACTGTGTGGACTCTATCGAACTGCATTTCAGGGTCTGGATTGGCTTCTAGCAGGTCAACAAATATAGCTTTCAAGACTGGGCTTAACTGCTGGTCCTGGACATCTTCCGGCAATGATTTCACTCTAACGTTTGCCCTTTGAGACCTGTTCTCCAGATCCACTGCCAGTAGCTCCAGGTTTTGCGTAGCCACAGCCACAGACTCTAGCAGATTGTCCGCTTTTCTGGCGTCCTCCGTCAGTTCCTGTATGGCCCGCTCATTAATGTCCACTCTCTCCTCGACTTTAACGTCGTCTCTTTTAAGATCCCTTAGATTCTCAGCCAAGTCCTCGCGCAGCTTGTCCATTTGCCTCTGCCTGGCAGCCGTGATTTTCTCAACTAACTCTCCCATAAACTGCGAAAGCATTGCTTGGGTGATTGGTTTGTCTTGACCCTCACGGGAACACCCGGGGGTGCTCTCCGGGGAGTCTGTGGCCGCCTGTGGGTCCTTGGCCGCGTCTACCTCCTTGGATCAAAATTTAGTGAGGGGGCCCTCCGGTGCCTTTTTGGGGTTCTTCCCTTGGGGTGGACAGTCTTTATTCTTTAATCTTGACATGGCTGATAAGGGCGCCCACGCCCCGCCGTCCCCAGAAAGCGGCTTGAGAACTCAGCAAAAGCTCCCGGTTAGCAGGGCTGCGGGTGGAGGGCGGCAGGAGCGAGCGCACCCCAATCCGGCCAAGGTCCTAAGCAACTGTGCACCCTCCAGGCAAGAACCAGTTGGTGCCCCCGCAGGCAAGGTCAAGCAGAATCTTTTTGGTAGCGCACAAGAATTGTGATGGGGGACCCCCGCTTCAATGCGTGCCGGGAGAGACTCTCTGTATTACATAGCTAGGGGAGCTGCTCCTTGCCCCGGCCCCCAGATATCCCACGACTCTGCCGCACAGGGAGCCCGCCTTCCTCAACAAACTCATTTCTGGGGCCACCTCAGACCACCCGCCCCCCTCCTCACCTCCAAAGATATGCCTCCGTGGAGGGGAGCAGGGATGATCCACTTGCCCAGCAGTCTACGGGGCGAAGCAGGACGCCCAAACGTCCTCACAATCCTCCGGGGGGAAGGGGCCACTCCAACTTCTCCGGGGCCGGGCCGCGGGCCGCCCCCGCACCTTCCAACGCCGACCTGCCGAGGAACACCAGACAGGTGAAGCTCCAGGGGACCAGGGGGAGGGCCTCGCAACACCCTGGCGGCCGCCCGCTGAAGCCCCCCTCTCACGGCACAGCGGGAACCGAGGAGGGGGAGAACACCAACCGCTCGGTGGACGCCGGCCAACGCAGCCCCTGGGGCCCGGCTCAGCTCGCACTCCACCAGGGCGCTCCGACTCCAAGCCGCAGGGGCGCCCCAACTCCAGCCCCAGCCTCGCCCACCTCAGTCCCTCCCGAGAGCGTCCGAAATCGAGGAGGACCAAGGTCTTCCAGGGAGCCCCGCCGGCCCGTCCAGATGCCGGGGAGGGCTGCTAAAGCTGTGGACGGGACTGGAGCACAACGCAGGTCGGGAGCGTGGGGCGACGCGTCCTGCTCCCTAGGTGGCCATCTTGGAATCCCCCCTTGCTCCCTTTTGTATTTGAGAAACCAAGGATTCTATTCAGCTCTTTTTACTTTTGACTTTTTATAGTTTTTTGTATATTCACGTGGAAGTTAAGTAATGCACAAAAACTACTTTGCACCTTTAAGATCAATATGACAATGATGTTCTTTTATCTTCGGTTTTTAAATAATTAATATATTCATCTGTTGATTTTCGGCTGTAGTCATACGACCCTAAGAATTAAGTGACGCTCTCTGTGTAATTATGCAATTTAGTTTTAAATTCTTGATATTTTATGTTTTTAGTCAATTGTTTTATATTATGTGATTTATAATGTGATGGTGCAGCAAGGATCTTTTCTGACAGCTGTTGAGATTGTAAATGCTTGTATCGTGTTGTTGCTTTTATGATCTAAGGATCAAAATAAAGCCAAATTTACTGACTGACTGCAGTGTCAATGGAAGGCAGTGGGTATGTGGGTGGTCGCGGTGCACCAGAACACGTGCAAAGGGTTTAGAGGGTGATCGCCCATTTGCCCCCTTACTCCTCTAATACTCCTCTGATAGGCCATACATGGCACTTTTAAGAAGAAAAAACACCCCTCCCAACACATCCTTCTGCCAGCTCACAATGCCCGTCCAGCTGCATTGTATCATAATCCCATGCAAGTCTGAATGGCTCAGTGGTTGAGTGATTTTGAGGTGTCAGAGGACAATCAAACGGGAGCGCCCAGACAATTTGACTACCAATTGTGTGAGAACTTGTGCCCTGGCATAGCATAACATGACATAGCTTGACTTCACGTAACATTGCATATTATAGGAGAACAAAGCTTAGAAGCTGGTGAAAGATTGATTTGCATATATGTTAACCAATAAATACAACTTTATTTGATGTTTCAAAAGTCCAAAACATTCTTTGCAGTTGTTATTCGGTGGTCTGCTAAGGAAAGTATGGCACCTCTAAATTAGTTTACCTTTTACCCTAACCAACAACCCATCTCAATACACAACTCCAAATAGGTTAACACAATGGAATGTACACCACCCCAACTCACATGATCACAGTAAAGCGATCAAACCACCACCCTAACGCCAATACAACTCTCCACGGTCTCCTTTAACACCCCTCGGTACCATAGTCAACCACACACACACACATTTTACTTCTTCTGGACCCAGGGTGAACAGACGCCCCAGTTGTGTTGGGACTGTCCCAGAATTGAGCATTCTGCTCTCCTGTCCCATGATTTTCTCTTTATTTAAGTACCCAATACCCTTTTCCAGTTTTGGGGAAAGAGGGTTCACCACTAGGAAATTGTGAAATCTTACCAACAAATATAAACCAAATAAATGTTATTATAGTTTGGCAATTTTACACTGACCACATAAGCCATCCAGAGGTGAGATTGAACCCCTAGCCTTTCAGTTAACAGCCTCAAGCATTAACTGATTGTGCCACAGAGACTACTTGGGAGAGGGCTTTTTTAACAAGGTCTCAAATAGCAATCAGAGGACAAGTTTGTTGTTTTTAACATGCTTTGGGTCACAGCCAGATCTATACAGTTTATATCCAGGACAATGACTGAGCCCCCCCTGTCCACACCCCTTTTTCAGTACTGATGTGTAGTCATGGCAGCCACTGTCGAATTGAAGTCTTACTTTTATGTCGGTGGCATGTCCTGTTTAAAAAAAAGAAATATTTTAAAAATGTCTTTATTAAATGCTGACACAATATAAACATCAATGACATGTCCATAAATCCCCACATGTTATATAACATAACAGTGTTTACTCGTAAAGCTTTGCCACTGCAGTTACCCTTATATCTCTAAATACAACTCAGATGCTTGGCACCCATCTCTTCAGTTCAACTGGGTGTTCATCAGAGTCTTATCGGAGGCATTCTCTCCGGTAGTTTCTGAGTTTTGGTGTTAATATTTCCTTTCATGGCCAAGAGCAAATTCCAGACGTTCATTTACTTTTCCAGAATGCTTGTATCACTGGGCACCCCTATCCCTTCCACTTGAAGGCGTATACTTTTCCAGAATGCTTGTATCACTGGGCACCCCTATCCCTTCCACTTGAAGGCGTATACTTTTCCAGAATGCTTTTATCACTGGGCACCCCTATCCCTTCCACTTGTAGGCGTATACTTTTCCAGAATGCTTGTATCACTGGGCACCCCTATCCCTTCCACTTGTAGGCGTATACTTTTCCAGAATGCTTGTATCACTGGGCAACCCTATCCCTTCCACTTGTAGGCGTATACTTTTCCAGAATGCTTGTATCACTGGGCAACCCTATCCCTTCCACTTGTAGGCGTATACTTTTCCAGAATGCTTGTATCACTGGGCAACCCTATCCCTTCCACTTGAAGGCGTATACTTTTCCAGAATGCTTGTATCACTGGGCACATCCAGAATTCATGTGGGACATCAACCCTGTCCTAATTATGCATTCTACATCTCGGGGACCTTGTTGGGGAGAACTTAGACAATCTATAGGGAGTCAGATAATTTCTAACATATTTAATTGTATCTGCTCTAACAAGCATTTCACGAGACCCTGTGAATATAACCGAACATTCAAACACATTTCTCTTCCTCAATGTTCAAGGTTGCGTTCCCATTCGTTTTCTAACTCTTAGATCTGACGAGTGTACTAATGTAAGGAGTTTACCATAGGTCTGGGACACGAGTCCCCTCCCTTCCACTATTTGGTACAGTGTTGCTCTCCTGGCATCTGGCTCTATCAGGAGCAAGATCCAGCGTTTTCTAGCACTGTTTGTCAGGGCTAGAAATTGGCCCACAGGAACCTCATGTCGAGTTTTCAGCACCTCAAACAGCATCAGTTTGCCATTCCTAAAGAGGTCCTCCTCCGGTAGCTAGGTCTGTTTGTTCCCGTAATCTTTTGTGCATCAATGCACTTTTGTTTTCTGCAAGATGAAATAGTAATGGAATATCAGGGGATTATGGACTATGGAGACCACCTTTTTGTGTATTCTGTTCCATATTTTTCTCCCTAAGGTCAGTAATGCCAGAGGATTCTTGGTCTGTTTAGGATCCATCCACAGGGCCTCTTTCACTACAAATGGATCAATAGTTATCTGTATTAGGCGTGTTTCCAGATTGTCTTCATCTGAGAGCCACTGTGTTGCAAACTGTACTTGATATGATATTTTATTTATAGCGCGCCCATACACAAGTGTTTCAAAGCGTGATGAGGCAGGGGAGGGGGGGACAAGACAACAATCTTACTAGGACCAATGATATTGAGATCGCGCAAAGTGCAGGGGAGAGGAAAGGGGAAAAGTGCTGATGGAAAGGGAGGAGGAGAAAGTGCAGGACATGGGATCTAAACATAAGAAAACAAGAAGTGCGGCCAGCAGGTGGTAGTGCAAGGTTAAGTGCAGAACAAAAAGTGATAGTTAGTGCAGATAGGAGACTGTAGGGTTACAGATACAGCCCCAAGTGCAGGGTTGGCAGAGGGCAGTGCAGGTGTGCAACTGGGAGGGCAAGGGACCTGGGCCCGTGGTTCAGAGAGTGCTACTAAATAGTATCATTCAATATCTGGGATCTGCACTCCTCCCCTATCATATGTCTAGAGTCTGTTCAAGGCTGCTTTCTACCTATTTGAAGCCCACAGTAATTCCCTTATTTGAGCATTGAATAAATTGAAGGATCTAGGCATCTAAAATGGGATATTAACAAAGTAGTATATCGAGGCAGAACAATCCTCTTCGTCAGCACCGCTCTGCCGATCAATGACACAGGTATTGTGAAAAGGCAGCATACAAGCCCTGTCAGGGGAGAAAGAGAACCCCCCCGCCCCCCAACACCCCGCAGTGCCTGCGCAACTGTATAGAGGCTCCATCTCCACCTTACCTGTGATGATAGCAGCATCCTGGCCGCAGGAGAGCACCTACGGGGGTAAGCTGCTACGCGAGGCAGAGAAATGAAGGCACTGCACAGCCGCAGTGCGCACTTTGCTGTAGGATGCAGCAATCAGCAATCAGTATAACACCGGCCGCAAGAGAAAGGGACCCCGCAGGGACTCTACAAGTCTATGCAGCATCCAGAATGAGAGGCCTTATCAATGAAATTCCAACCAGCCCAGCAGGGAAATTAACATTAAAAGGCCCACCAGAAGGCAATATCAAATGGGGACTCCAGTTCCCCAGAAAGTCATTTACTTTCTTTGCAAGAGATGCTGCCAGAAACTGGGGTGGGGCTCAAAAGCCCTTTTTGAAGACTACCTAAGCACTTGCCCAGTGACACCCTTGAACTAGGTAAGTGATTGGACAGGATGAGTATCCACTCCTGGGAGTGGGTGGTGTATTTAAGGCGGTGCATGTGAGTTGTGCAGTAGATGATGACAGGAGGTGGAGGACGTCGGGAGACCAGAGGATGTGAAAGCAAAAGGAGTGCAGAGGCTATTGGTGAGAGGGGGCCTGTGGATTGTTTGTTTTTGAGAGTAAGGTGTATGTGAAATGGCGATAGAGTAGAAAGTAGTAGTAGTAGTTGAGAGTGGTAGTAGTAGCAAGAAGTGGTACTTGGTAGTAGTGGATAGTAGTGAGTGGTAGTGACAGTACTGGAAGTAACAGTAGCGGGAGAGAGATTTAGCAAGAATAGTAGTGGTAGTAGGAGTAGTAGGAACAGCAGAGTGGTACTAGAAGGTGGAGTTGTAGTGACGAGGAAGGAAGGAGATGATAGCAGAGGTATTGGTATTAGAGTGGTGGTTGGAGATAGAGGAATAATGAAAGTGGTAACATCTAAGGGTGGGGGTAGGAAGGTGGAGTGTGAGAGCGGATGGATAGTAGTACGGCAGGAGGGGAACATCCTGGGTCCCAGTGCAGAGAAGGGTCAGGAGCGATGGTGTGTGCAAGGAGAACAAGTGTAACTGGGTGGAAGGAAGCACCAGCCCATATCTCCCATTGAGAACTAAGTGGGGTCAGGTCAAGGACAGCTAGAAGACTACTAGGGAGGTAGCCAGCCACCATCTTAGGGATACCCCTTTTTAGCCTACGGAAGAAATGCAGACAGTAGGGGTCATCTTGCGATATTACTAACACTCTGGTACAGATGCCTGGGCTAGGGAGCAGGAAAAGGCCCGGGTAGTCGAGTTAGAGAGGGACGACCCTAGCGTCAAACATCCTAAGAACCGAGTAGGCCCTAACAGCTATTTTGATAAAGACATATACCCATCTCCAGAGGGGTTCTTTGTGGCGGGTGCCCAGCCACAGTCGTTTCTTCAAGAAACCTATCGCGTGTGATACACCCTTAAGGGCTTTCACAGCATTATGCTTATGTGTATCTGCCACCTTATTGAATATGTGTACTCCCAGATAATTAAATAAACCTGCCGCCCACTTCAGGGCCGTCTTAGGTAGCTGTGCCCTGTCTTTGTTCTTACTGGCATCGTTAACGGGTCCGGGCCATTACGACCCGACAACCCGCCAATGCCGCCACCACCCGTACCGTGCCCCTTTGTGACGGAAATACCGGGATACCGGTAATAGGAGGACATCACAAGTAATCGGCATCCCAAAGGCGGTAGTTAGGGCCTGTACGACGGCAGCAATACAGGCATCGCGGACCACCCATAAATAGCAACCTGCAGTGTAGGCAACTGCCACAGGTGCACACAATCACCACAGGTGGCGTCAATGGAGCATGTCCCAGTACAAAAGGAGTACACCCACACACCAGACCCCTTCCCACACCCAAATGATACCACTAGCTGTTGCAATCATGGGGCTGGAGGACATGCCTGTACTGCTACAACTACAGCAACAAGAACAACAACTACAGCTAGAACAACAGGCAGCACAGAGGAGACGCAGGAGGAGAAGGAGGGTGAGACAGGCCCAGCAATTACCACCAGTGCAGCCAGTGGTACCTCGTAGGCAGCCACCAATCCCTTGCATCAGACCCAGTCCATTCAATCAAACCCCGAGCAGACCCACACCCTGTACCGGTTGGACCGGGACACCATCACCACCATATTGGACATGATACACGACGACATTGTCAGCCTCATAGAAATACGCACTGCCAACCCCCCGCTACTAAAGGTGGTGTCTGTGCTCCACTTCCTGGCCACAGGCACCTACCAGCACACAGTGGGACAGCTGCATGGCATATCACAACCACTCTTTTCGTGCATGCTGACCCAAGTGCTGTATACCCTCCTGAAGCATGCTAGCACCCACATATCCCTACCACGGACTGCCCAGGAGCTTGCTGACACTAAAGTAGGCTTCCATGCACTGGCAGGCATGCCCAATTGCGTTGGTGCCCTCCACTGCACCCATGTAGAATTGGTCATCCCTCATGCAACAGAGGCAGTGTATCGCAATCGCAAGCAATACCACTCCATCATTGTGCAGATGGTATGTGACTCTAGCAAGATCATCACACATTGTTGCGCCCGATATCTCGGATCTACACATGATGCCATGGTTCTGCGTAACTCCACGATACCCTGCCACATGGAGTGGCATGCTGGACGACGTGCCCGTCTGCTTGCCTGACTGGTCCATGCCAGTGCATTGGAGGTTGTGAGGTGGAGGGATGCATACTCCACCTGGGCAGGGGTGTGGGGATGCATACTCCACCTGGGTGGGAATGAGGGGGTGCATACTCCACTTGGGTGTGAGTGGCGGGAAATGCATACTCCACCTGGGTGGGAGTGGGGGGAGGATGCATACTCCACCTGGGTGTGAATGGGTGGTGAGTGGACAATGCACTCAGAGCCAAACACCACTGACCTGAACCGCCAAACTCGAACATGACACATCAATGCCACACATTAGATCAATGCCGTACATTAATGACAACGTGCAAGACGCACAACCAGGCCACCATGGGTATGTCAAGCGTTGCATGACTAAACATGACAACAACTGTGCCAATGTCGCTAGTGTCATTAGGCAAAGAGTAGCATACACTGCAATTATAGGAGGCAAGACATCGTTCCACATCCACATTACATCCGCATCAGCATGCAAGCTTACACCCTGCATCATCTGAACAATGCAATCCCTACTAGAAGACCATATTGCAGCACATAATGCATCCAATCAATTTGTGTACATACGTACAGGGACATGTGCATGTCAACACCAAATAGCTGCGGCCATGTCTGTGAATCCTAAAGATGGCAGCTCAGAATGACTCACACAGACCTCTTTGTGCTCCCATGCAGGTGATGGAGGCTATCCCTTGAAGCCGTGGCTACTTACCCCTGTGCGGAACCCACGTAACAGGCACGAAGAGGAGTACAATCGGGTTCATACCCATACCCGTGTCGTGATTGAGCATACCTTTTGCCTGTTGTCATGCTGCACAACATGTGCATCCGGAGAAATGTACCACTGCCAGCTGTCATTGACATGCATGCACCGGGTGAGGATGATGGAGGAGAAGCAGCACCCCTGTCAGTACGTGATGCACAAGATGACAGTGCTGTATGCCAATCACTGATTGACGATTACTCCTGCACCACAGGGACGTTGATGGATATGTGTGAGTGCTACTCTGGGCACTGGGTCCATGTGGACATGCACACAGGGTATGTGGGGAGTTTGGCACTGTGCACTGTAATGAATAAAATGAACACACACGAAATGAACAATGTCCAGGCATTAAATGATTTTTCACACAACAGGTGTATTAATGAAAACTACAGAAAAGTACGTCCTCCCTCCACCACTCACACGCCCTCCCCTCTCCCCCCCAACATCCAAACACCCAAACACCCCATCCCCC
Organism: Ambystoma mexicanum; assembly: GCF_040938575.1. NCBI lineage: Eukaryota > Metazoa > Chordata > Amphibia > Caudata > Ambystomatidae > Ambystoma > Ambystoma mexicanum. The sequence continues at coordinate 545,314,227 of NC_090931.1, read as the reverse complement.
AATGAACACCCCATCCCCCAATGAACACCCCATCCCCCCAATGAACTCCCCATCCCCTCCAATGAATACCCCCTTAGTCCCCTATACACCACCAACACCACCTCTACCCACACCCATTGTCATCCCACACTATTTGCGGGCTTTCTTTGTGTCCGCGGGCAGCATTTCATTCTGCTTTGCACTCCGCCTTGTCATCCGCACAGGGCTGGACGGTGCGGAGGATGCAGGTGTGGAGGATGGGGTGGATGCAGTTTGAATCAGCAAGGCCGGCGCAGGTTGCTGGTGCTGTATGTGTTGCAGGATGCTGGTCAGGACCTGCGTGACGGTCCCCAAACTGTCACGGATCATGACTGCACAAGCATTAATGGCGGCAGTGTTCCCAGCAATGGCCTGACCGATCACTCGCCGTGTCTCCTTTCTGTCAGCCACATATTGGCGCACAAGGTCTATCATGGAGTCCTGCCTTGCCTCCACCTTTGACAGCCGGACCTCCAAATCAGTGGGAGCAGCAGAGGTTGAGGGTGGTGGGTGCTGAAGCTGGGCGTGCCATTGTAGGGCTGGCCTTGGGGATGGTACTGAGGTCGGAACTGTGCAGTGCAGGATCCAGCATGGGGCTGCGGAGTGTGGCCTGAGTGTCGGGTTGGGGGTTGGACGGGGGCTAGGGGTGTGTGGGCATTCCACATGGATTGTTCCACCTTGGTCCACGTACTCCTCTGCTCCTAGATCAACATCACTGAGTGGGGCTGTGGCTGCTGCCTCACCCACTGAGCTTGTGGCAGCGGACTGGCTGCCATCAGCCTCCCTTTCGGCTGTTGTTGGAAGCTCTGTGGTAGCAGTCAAGTCCACTGCTGCGGTGTCCTTGTGTGCCTGCATGGCCTGTGCACCTGCCTGGATTGGACTGTGGGCCGCGGTGCTGCCCTGGATGTGGATTGGCCAGTGGCCGCCGTCTTGCCCTGGACGTAGAAGGCCTTGTGGATGAGTCCCGACTCCCACCTTCTCCATAAGTGCCTGTGTGGGAGGAAGAGATGCAGGGCATTTGTGATGCTGTTACATGCAAGAAGCATGAGATGGTGCTGTACAGTATTTAATTTCTCATGCATTGTAATCTTATAGGTGTATCACACAGGGTAGTTTCAGGGGGGGCATATTGGCATTAGCCGTGGCATCTCCATTTGGCACTGATACGTACCAGGTGGTATGCCATTGTATTGGGCTTTGTGTGATGTGGTACATGCAAACGGTCCCTGTGTGTTGGGTGTCTGTTGGTAATGGAATTGGCACACCGCATGCATTTCAGTGTGGCAGGGTTTGGGTCTCCATCTGGACATGGATCTGTAAATGTGTGTACGATGGGCCTTGCCTCGGTTCACGTTCACATCAGTTGTGCTACGTCACGGTTTGGCCAACTGGCGTTTGCAGGTTCACTCACCTCTTTCTCCAGATGTCGCGGCACCCGTCTCCATTTCCCCGAAGCCCTCTACCGACTCCATCTGGATGGTTGTGCTACAGGTCTCCTCCCAGCGCATGAGTTTAACCGGTGAGTGCGCACCCCCGCCTGTGGCCATGGCCTCCCTCAGATTGCTGGCCAGGATGTTCCGGACCCTGAGACGGAGGTCGTCCCATCTTTTTTTGCAGTCTTTGACTGTCCGGGGGGGGGGGTGCCTACCGCAGACACCTTGCGTGCTACCTCCGCCCAAATTTCCTTCTTCCTCAACTGCACCTCCTTTTTGAGGATGTTCGTATATACCTCATCAGCATGGGCAGCAAGGGTATCTGCCAACATATTCAATTCCTCATCTGAGAAGCGCTTCATGCGCAGGCAGGGGGTGGTTTTTCGGGTTGCTTTGGAGATGTTGTACACAATGGCCCTGGTCTCTCCTCTGTAGCAGTGGTGGTTTGGGAGGATTGCAATGGATTGTGTTTTTAAAGATGGCCGCCAGCGCATTTCCCATTCTGACGCGATGACGTTACTTCCGGGTCTGGTATTACGAGCCCGGTATTAGCATTTTGTTATTACTGGGTCGTTATTAAGGGGTTGCTCTTTGGGGGAGGCAGTCTCAGGTCCCGTGATGGGGCTATCAGGGGGTTGGAGGCCCATTAGCGGCATGGCCATTACCGGCATGGGGGTTCGCGCGTGCTCGCGCACTCGTAATCAGCCGCTATTAGCGGTGTCAAAGGAGCACGGACCCGCTACTTCCTCCATGCCGGTAATGACCCCGTTTTTAGCGGGAATCTCGTAATGAGGCCCATAGACATCATTTTTCCCAGTTTATAGCTATACCAGATAATTTAGCATAATTTCCTAAAGCCTCTAAGACATAATATCAGCTTTCCTAATATATAGCAGCACATCATCAGCATACAAAGAGATTGAGGAGCTCATGTTCCTCAATTAGATAATTTGGCGGTGGGGAGCCGTTACATGTTGACATACATGTAGGCAGCTCCCCACCTCCAAATTTTCATCATTTGCACGGCAGAGTGTAAAAGTGCAGGCCTGGTGCATGAAGTAGACAAACTCCATAGGGATCTTCAGCATTTGCGCTGGCATGAAAATCCATGCAGGCCCAAATTCTGGATTTGTACGGCAGAGAGGAAGGAAGGTGGTGGAAATGCAAGTTGTGTTCCACCCCCTCCTCTCTGGCATTGAATGGAAGGCGTTAAAGCCTTACTCAATGATTTTACACCTTTCATTCATGTTACGTCACTGAACGACGTGAGCTCATTCCACCTATTGTTAATCTTACTTCTTCAAATTCTTCTCTAGGAAAAGCAGCCCTTGGCTCAAGTGCTATTACAAACAACATCAGGGATAACAGACATCCCTGTCTAATACCTAGTTCTGTCTCCCAGGGCTTCTACCCATTTCTACCTGTCCTAACCCTGGCCATCAGTCTAGAATATATCAGTTGTATCCATCTCACAAACCAATCGCCCACTCCAAACCTCCAGAGGGTTTTGTACATCCACTCCCATCTGGCTTTAAATTAAAAGCTCCAATAGGTTCTAGTGAGGCTACTGCATATTCATCTCCCTCCTTTGCTGTTCATTCTATCACGTGCTGCAGTCTCCAAATATTATGTGTTGTGTTTCTGTATGGAATAAAGTCCATCTGATCAGGGTGTGTGACTATTATTACTCCCAGTAAGTATGTTGACGTTGTGATTGAGCATATACAGTGGTCTGTAAGATTTGCATATAAGTGGATCTTGACCAGATTTCAGAATAGGAACTATTCTGGCCTCCATCATGCTTTGCGGCAGTTGAGCGTTCATTTGAGCGTTGCTACATTTTGAGGAGCCTTGGTGCCAGCAGATGTCCATAGGCTTTGTAAAATTTTGCAGGGAGCCCATCTCCACCAGAGGGATTTACAAGTAGAGAGCCTTACTATTACATAATTTATATCTTGCTCAGTTATAGGGGCCTCTGGTTCTTCTATTAGTTCCACTGTCAGAGTTGGTAATGTTATACCACTGTGTAAGGTTTCATGGTAGCTCCCAAAAAGGTCATTTATCTCAGTCTGCACAATCCAGGTTTCTCTGCATTCATGACTTAAGCTCAATATTGTCATATACATGAGTTGTCCTGATTTATCGTGTAATGACTTGTATATATGTTTGCCTAGTCTGTTCCAGGCATCTGTGCATTGTTGCCTAAGCTCATCTAGTTTAGTTTCATCTATTATTCCCCCTTCAGGTGGGCGTTCAGTTTCTCTCCTTCTTTCTCAAGTTTGGGCAATTTTCATAACTGTGTAGTTTAAACTCCCGCAGCCTTAGAGACGCACTCCCCTCCTATCACTACCTTAAATTTCTCCCATATCACCTGGGAATCTCTCACACTTCCTCCAGAACTATCTAAGAATTCACTCGTTTTCTCTTCTATAATGTTCTTAATCCCCTGGTCTGTGAATGCCTCAGCCCAAAACCTCGACATTGGTATCAGGGACTTCCCTTATTGATCAACTAGCATCACCAGCAACGCACAGTCTTATATAGTCCTCCCTTTATTGCATGTGTTGGTAAACATATTTGTTCAGCTCCTGTGAAAAAGTAATCCCTTCGGGTATGTATCTAGTGTGGGGCTGAGTAATATGAATAGGCCTTTTCGTTGGGATTGTGCACCCTCCATATGTCTATTAGATCAAAGTCCTCCCTGACTGCTATTAATATTTTGGTAACCGGGGATGGTTGGCTATATTTTGAAGCTGAGTGCCCATAGTAGTATCTAATGTGCAGTTAAAGTCCCCTCCCCATATTCACAGTGCCTCTCTGTATACTGTTCACAACCTTAAGCACTTTACGTGAATAATGGGTTGCATCCTTCATAGAGGCATAAGTGTTAACAATACATATTTTCTTCCATTATACTTTCCCGTGAACTAGTAGAATCCTCCCCACCTTATCAGTATGCACTTCATGAAAGGGACCTCCTCAGCTATCCACGTTAACACCCCCCTCGAGTAAGTCAAGTACGTTGCCCAATATCCTTGCCTCACCCTCTCTTTAGGAGGTTGTCCTGCCTGTTTTGGGTAATGCAGTTGATAAATGCTTCAATTCCAAGTATGTCTGAATCCTATTTCCTTTATGTAGCCATTGAGCCCCCTAACATTCCAAGTTAGCACATACATGTTTTGCAACGTTTCTTAGGTGAGGTTACATAGTCTGTTTCTGAGCTCTTCCTGCGTTTTCTGGTGGAAATGGGTATTGATTCGTATATCCCCCCAGTAACAATCACTTGTGGAGCCTGTCCATTTTACTTCCTTGAATTTCTACCCACTCTTCAGCTTGACCTGAACCTTTGATACTCTCTATTATCTTTTTGGGATTCCCAGGCGCAGCTTTCTGTCTTATTTTCCCACCCAAATGCAACAAATATAAATCTCTAGCAGTGGTCAAAAACATTTCCTCAGAATATAGAAAGAGAAAAGAAACCCATTGAATTTGATAAACAATGTGAACAAGTGCTCAAAAGTATTAGATTATTCGAGTTATGCACCCTGTGTTTGCAGCGGGTCGCACCAACAGATTAAGGGTCACAGTATTATTCTCCCCTCTCGTGCGTGGGATAGTTAGAGACACACATGAGCATGCATGTATACTATATTATATTCTCTACCACTTAGTGTATTAGCCTTCACATTTTGCTATTCAGCAAGCTTATCGCTGTTCTTATGAGAGCCTCATTCCACTCCAGCCTTGATTTTCCCATTAACATTTTATGCAAGTTCTAACATGCCTTAAAATTAGTCCCATCTCTTAATGAGTGTTCAAAGTTTAATACTCTATCTACAACGAAGGCTATGCTAATATCTACTTGCTGTCCTTACCTAGGGGTATGTGTCTTCACATAACAAAAGTATCAGGTTTCACTTTCTCTCCCCTGGGAATACTGAAAAGCCCTCCTGGTCTCTACCTTTTTGTGTGCTCTTTCTGCTGAATCGCTATTGGTTTTCTCTCCTGTCCTCTTTCTCCTTTTGACCATCTGAATTTGTATTTGTACAATATCGACACAGCTTCCAAGTTATTGCTGTGCATTCCCGGATGTGCCTCCTGTAGATTATCAAAGAAAATTGATCTGCCTTTATGTAGCAAATTCAATTTAGCCAGATATATGAACATGTATTTAATCCGTTATTGCTGCAGTCTCTCCTTTATTGATGTAAACATGTTACAGAGTCTTTGTACCTGGACTGTTTAGTGTGGATATATATCTTAGTCAAAGGCAACTCTTCTGATCCGTCCTCCTTGTCTCCTTATAGTTGAGCATCTCTTGGTCTTGGTGGTGCTCCCAGAGGGGATCTTTTGCCCATGGCCCTATAAGTCTTTTCGATTGTGAAGCCCTTGTTATGCTCACCTGGTCTCTGTGGGGGCGTTGGGGTACGGTTGTAGCCCTCCCTGGACTTGGCTCCCCTGGATCAGACTTCTTCCCCAGATTCTGTAGTGTGGACTGCGCTGGTTGCTGACACTGCCCCTGAGAGAATACGAGAGGCAGTTAGAATGCTGTGGTTGGACTGTGGTTTCCCTCAAACCCTTCTTCCTAGAATGAGGTGAGCATGCGCCTCCCCATATAGTCTCACCTGGTTATTTATGAGGATGAGCTCTCCGTCCTGCTTCTCAACTGCAGGGGCGCCTTTAATGGACCTAGTTACTTCACTGGTCCGTGTGCGTGGCAGCCCAGACCGGCTGTGGCTGATCCACTTCAAAGGTAAGTGTTTCTTAACAGTGATTATTGTCTGTATCCTTTTGCAATGTCTTTTTTCCGTGATTATTGTCCGTAACCCTTGTAATGTCTTTCCTTCTCCCCAATAGGTGTGATAAAGGGCCAGCGGAGTCGTGGTGTTGGGAGCGAGTCCAAATGGGTGCCAGAGGAGTTTACGAGGTCCCAAGTAGAAGGTAAGTTGGGTTTTGAGGTCAAGCGCAAAGATTATGTAGCGTGCAACCTAACGTAAAGTCGTTATGTAGTTTCTAACCTTGTTTGTCCTTTTTTCTCACAGGGATGGCCTGGCGATGTCTGACGAGAGGCAGCTATCCAAAGACCTGCCGGCGGTTACTGGATGGATGGATCCGCGAGGATGCTGGGTGAGATGAGCTCCCGCGTAGCTAGACGCCCGGGAACAGGTGAGGCTGCGCTTCGACTGCAATGACTGTTGGAATCAGGTAAGATACGCTGCAGGCGATGGGATTGCAGGATTCAGGTAAGATGCGCTTCAGGCGATGGTATGGCTGGAATCAGGTTAAAAGTGCTTCCGGCGATGGTGTTGCTGGAGTCAGGTAAGCAGCGCTTCAAGCAATGGTATTGCTGGAATCAGGTAAGAGTGCTTCAGGCGGCGGTGAGCGTTACGGTGCAAGAAGCAGACTAACGTGAAGTGCTTGCATGCGGGCGGGGCAGGCTTAAATAACCTGGTCCAAGCCACGCCCCCTCGGCTCCACCTTGTGGGCCCACCTTGCCACTCCCAGAGGATGCTGTACGTGCACCCCAATGTTTTCCTGTGGCCACGCCCGGCCTGGAACTGCCGCAAAAATTGAATGGTAGGGAGGCCGGGACAGCACTGCATGGTCATGCAAAGCCCATGGGGCGGAATGGTTGCTTTATTCTGTTTTCGGGTCGCATTTGTTGGGTGAACTGATTATATATGTAGCCAAATATTTCTCAGAGTTGGTTTCATTTGTTTGTTCTACCACTGTGTGCTGCTTTCTGCTCAGTCCACCATTTACACGTGGGGAGGGTGAGGAGTAAGGGAGAGAGACAATGCCCTCATTCTGACCAGCATACCGTCCGATCTGAATCCCTCTGCTTTTAAAACCACCCTCTCCCTCAACCATCTTGTATCTTTCCAATTGTTAATCGATGTGTTTTGATCTTACTCCTGCTTCAACTTACCTCTGACCTTTTCCCTTGTTAGTTTTCTCCACAGACCATAGTCTGGCTCCCCCGGTCAGGGGAACTATAATGCCACTTTCAAAAGACACTCCACTGCTATAAAACCAGTACAGCAGTGATTGCTGCAATATAAAAGCCTATTCAAATTACTTAACATGTTAGTGTGCATCGCAGGTTCTGAGAGAGGAGGTACATTTTTAAATATGTCTCGAAGGCTGGAACCGCAGTTCTTTTTATTTCAGGTGTTAGAGAGTTTCTGGTAGGCAGTAGTGAGTAAACTTCAAATTGAGGACAGGCGGTACGGGGGGGGGGTGCATGAATGGCGTTGAAGATGACTTGAAGGAATTTTGAAAAGCAGTGAGCATGGAGAGCCAGACAGTGGTACATGGAAGTAAAGGGTGGTGGTGGTGGGGGAAGAGCAAGCAAGCTTAAAGATAATGAGGGTTGCAAAGTTTAGTACTTTAACAGAGGCAAATCCACTGACGGGAAATGCAATAAGCAGGTTGGAGAAGTAATCCAGCCTGCTGAGGATAATAGTTGAAATCAAGGTTTTGGTGGAATGATAGGTAAGCTATTCAAGTGGTTGATCTTAGTTACAGTGTCATTGAAGTCAAAGAAAAGGTTCAGGTTGAGATCACATTAAACAAGATTCCTGTGGCTGCAAGTGTTTGAAAAATGGGGAGATAAATACGAAATGAGAATAGAGAAGGAGTGAGGCATTAGAAACTATGAGGTGGATGATTACTTTTGTTTTCCTAGATTTGAGCATTAGGCATTGAAGGGCCATTGAGGTACAATAGGCCAATTCAGGTGAGAAGGAGGGGTAGGAGAGGAAGGTTTAGGTGTCATCAGCAAATACGTTGTAGGAGGATAAATGCTTGCTGAGAAAAGGAAGTGTAAAGTGTAGAGATGAGACCCAAGGCAGATGGTTAAGGGCCTGCTATTAGGAGAAGGTGGCAAAGGAGATGCATGTAATCCAGGAGATGGAAGAGCAGCAGTTAGGGATCCAGCAGGCAATCTAAGTGAGAGCAGTGACCTGAAAACTAAAGCTGAAGAGACGGGGTGCAGAAGCGAAGGGTGATCCACAGTGTAAAAGGCATCAGGAAAATGGAGAAGAATGGAAGAAAGTATAGAGTTAGGAAGTTGGAGACATGGGGTGAGTGCTGCTGAACATAAATTGTGGATGGATGCATACTCAGCTGAACTCCAGGTACGCTATGATGCGTTTTAACAGCACACACTCCAGAATTTAAGATTAGTGAATGAGAAAGGGGATGGCCCGATAGTTGACTGAGTTGTTAGGCTCTGTCATTAGTTCCTTCAAGATGGGTAATATTGTAGTGTCCTTGAACCACGCCTTGAAGATCCAAGAGAGACGGGACAGGTTACAGGAAAGTGAGACAAAGGAGTAGGTAACAGTGCTGGTTCCTCGACCGTTGAGGCACAAATGGTCTTATAGAACATCCAATAGGTTGTCAGCCCAGAGAATGGGTGCTAGGCCATCAGTGGTGGCGGAAGGAAAAGAGCACAGAGTGAGTTGGGGTAAAAGATGGTAGGGATAAAGAGGGAGGAAAATGACAACAGTCCGGATGTCTTTTACCTTGGAGAGTGTGTAGGAGAAGTACAAGTCAAAGTAGTAGGTGTGAGGGAGGAGCAGAATTCAGTAGTTGTTGGGGGTCATCATGGTCTGGCGGATAGAAGAGGTTGTGAGGATTTGATTGGAAAAAAGATGATATTAGTGTATTAGATTGATTTTGCCGGTGGGAAGTGCAAGAAGAGATTCACGTAGGATGCCAGTAACATAGGTGAAATGACATTGCATTCAGAGTTTTTAAATAAGAGGAGATCCTGAGTTGGGAGGAAGAGTTAATAAAGGACTAAAATAGATAGTGATTCTTAAAGCCGGTCAAGTGGAACAGCGAGTAGAGCGCTCGCTTTGACATCTGTGCAGAGCCTGCTAACACAGGTTCGAATCCCGGTGGGGCCAAACTCAGCCTTTCATCCTTCCGAGGTCGATAAATGAGCACCACACACCGTGTGTAATAATAAGCAGCGCTCAGATACCTATAGAAACCGTAGCACTATAGAAGTGCCTAATTATTATTATTATTATTAAAGGTACAGTCAAGTGCTGAGTTAAAGTCAAAAAAGGCCTTTTTAACAGAGTTGGCAATGGCCGAGTAAAAGAGAGCTTGGAAGGAAGATGCAACCCTTGAATTTGGTAATATATTAATTGTGAGAGAAGTCACAGTTATAGAGGAATTCCCCAGAGCAGCTCTGAAATTCCTCTATAACTGTGACTGCTCGATCCAACGAGTTATATATTGGTTACGGCCATCACGGCTTGGACTTGACACCAGCGTATTACTTATAACGCTCTGCTTCTTGTGGGATTTCCCATTTATTGATTTCTCCGATATACTCTGTGTTCTTGTGCCTTGAAAACGACCTGCGTGTCGAAACACGTGTCGGCTGTTTCTGCAACAATTAAAGCATCAATTTTATAATTAGTGCTCCTTATTCATATGGTGTTTAGCGCATCTCCACCTCAACTCCCTTCTTGTACATATTTTCTGGTACCAGCCAGGGTGGACTGGCTGGCGCAGGTGGTAGTGCAGCTCACACTTCAATTTCTCTAGTATCAACACAAACAGTGAATACTAGCGCACAGACCTCGAATGCGATAATCCACATCTTTTTGTTTTATATTAATTGTGAGCACTGCCATCCTCTGAGGTACAGTTTCCTCCATCGGTCTGTACCTTCATCAATAGTAGGCCGAAGTGTCATTGGGAAGTTGCTATCTTACAATTGCTCCAGATTAACAGTGATTCTGAACTCTATGTATGTTATTCCCTTCTCAGCCCAGGAAAAAGGGAAGGTGGAATTTAGTGTTTCTCGGGCGCTGGAGGGGATATTTGCTTACTTTATCCAATTTAGTTTCGTTAATCTTGAACTCAGATACTTTGCAAAATAGTTGCAGTTCCTCCATTGGATATTGTAAGGATGTATGTGGATTAGTTAGGCTAACTATGAAGTCATCACAAAGAGGTTTATTTTTTGTCCTGTTTTCCCGAATCCTAAGCCTGAAATGCCAGGGTTGGCCCGGAGACGGGACGCTAATGGTTCCACCAAAAGGTCAAATAGAAAAGGTGACAGTGTACAATGCTGTCATGTGCCATGTAAGAGTTGGATCGGACCTGTAAAGTCCCTGTTTACTTGTGTTCGAACTTTTGGGTTTTTTAGTTGGCTAGACTAATGTTGGTCATCCCTGGGCCACATTTAAATTTACCGACAAGAAGAACACACTAAGCACACCTGTCTAGGGATCTACTTACCGTGGTATGTTTTAGATATGATTAGTAGTATACATCTTTTGGTTTCAAGGGATTTCTAGGTGCGGGTGAGAAAAACTCAGCCTTGGCATCTTTTCTGGGAAGAATGAACAAAAAAAGGAAGAAGTTCCTTATTTATTTATTTATTTATTTATTTATTCGCATTTGTTAAGCGCACATCAGCCCGGAGGCATCGTGGCGCTGGTTACAGTGTTTCTTAAACTTAGTTACAAACAGTTGAGCCCTTGGTTACACTGGGCAATGGTTATGCTTAAATACATGTACATGGTGAATACGTGAGTAGTCAGGTGCACTTGTTAGTTGAAGAGAGCAGTTTTAAGTTGTTTCCGGAAAGAGAGGAGGGATGTTTCTGCTCTGAGGTTGGTGGGCAGAGCGTTCCAGAGCTTTGGTGCCAGGTAGGGGAAGCCTATACCTCCTGCTTTGGATCTATTAATGCATGGTATGGTGAGATGGTTGGTGTATGTAGTTCTGGTTGGTCTTGTGGACTGGATCTAGACATGGTGTCGGATAGGTAAAATGGTGCTGTATGGTTGATGCATTTGTGCACCGTGGTGAGGATTTTGAAAGTAATCCTATCCTTAACTGGGAGCCAATGGACAGCTTTCCTAGCTGTGGTGATGTGTCTCTTTTTGGTATGCTGAGTGCGGCTCTGAGCGCGTTATTTTGGGTGGTTTGGAGCCTTACTAGGTTGTTCTTGGATGTGCCGGCTAGGAGCGCGTTGCAGTAATCTAGTTTAGCTCCAATGGTGGCTCTTGCGATGGATAAGCAGTTATCTTTTGTTAGGAATGGTTTTATTGCATTGATGAGTTTGGTGCTCAGTGCCGAGGCCGAGACTATTGCGCTTACTTGTTTATCCATAGATAGGGTGGCATCTATGTGAACTCCTAGTGTTTTGACTGATGATAGGACTGGGATAGAGCAGTTGTCAATGTTAAAGTTAATGTAAAGTGGGTTGAGATTGGCGAGGGTGGGCTTCTGGCCTAAGATGAGGATTTCAGTTTTGTCCCCATTCAAGCAGAGGCCTTTAGTGGCCATCCAGGCTTGTATGGTGGAGTAGATTAGTTGGAGGGAGGTGGAGTCTTGATGATAGTTACCAGTCATGGGCAGGAGTACCTGTGTGTCGTCAGTGTAATTCATGTAGGTGATCCCCATAGAGTCCAGTTTGTCGAATAGGGGCTTGGTAAAGAGGTTGTATAGCGTTGGGGCCGTGCAAGAGCCTTGAGGAACCCCGCAGTGGATGATAGATGGCGCTGCATGAGCTGTGTTGGAGAAGACTTTCATTGCTCTGCCTTGTAGGAAGGAGGTTACCCATGAGGCAGCGTCTTTGGAAAAGTGTGCTGCATGTGTTAGATGGTTGGTGAGAGTGTTGTGATCTACTAGGTCGAATGCTGCAGATAGGTCGAGGAGGAGGAGGAGAGCGGGCTTGCCTTTGTCGAGGATGTTGGTGATTTCGTTTTTTAGGTCTAGAAGGGCGGTTTCAGTTCCGTGTCCCTTACGGAATCCAGATTGCCTTTTACCTAAGATTGTGTTGGATTCCAGGTAGTGTTGGATCTGTATATGGGCGGCTTTGTCAAGTAATTTTAGAAGGAATGGAACTGTGGTTATTGGACGATAGTTGTTGGGGTTCGCCGGGTCTAGTGTAGGTTTTTTTAGGAGGGGGCGCACCCAGGCCTCTTTGAGGGTGTCTGGGACTATGCCTGACCTAAATGATGTGTTAATGAACGCAGTGAGGAGAGGTGCGAGCTGCTCAGCACATTCTTTGATGATTTTTGGGGGGCCTATGTCACCCTTGCAAAGTGAGGGTTTGAGATGTTTGAGGATGTTGATGACCTCAGTTCTGGAGATTTCGGTGAAAGTGAACTTGGGTATGTTGTTGGCTTTGACACTATGTTTCATGTGTGCGTGTGAACTTTGCTTGGGTAGGGAGTTGTAGTGGTGTGATATCTTTTTTTGGAGGAGGTTTATTTTTTCTAGCATGGCTGTTTGTATGCCTGTGCACCAGGCCTCGTCCTTGATGATCTCGTCTGGGCAAGTGGGAGGAATGGTTAGTTCTTTAAAGATACAAAATAGCTCTTTAGATTGAGAGTTAGCTGCAGTGATGCGTTGGTTGTAGGCTTTCGGATTTAGCTAGGAAGATGGCCTCTTTGTATTTTTTGGCTATAGTTTTGAATATAGCTTTTGTGTTGTTGCAGGGATTGCATTGCCAGTTCTTAAGCGCTTGGCGTTTGTCTGTGCGCATTGATTGGAGATCCTCTGAGAACCAGGAGTTGGAGTGGAAGGATTTTTTTTCCTTTTTACTTTCTAGGGGGGCGGCAGTGTTGACTGCCTTTGTGATAGAGTCTTTAAATATTTCAGCGAGAGTATTAGGGTCTGATGAAAAAGGGGGCTTTAGACAGGGCACGTTAAGTAGTGCGCTGATATTGCTGTGAGTTTTTTGGCACTTCTAGCTAGAGTGGCCGCAGCTTTGGTGGGCACTCTGCTGCTCGTAGTGCTGGGGATATCGAATAGGATGAGGTTATGGTTTGTCCACGGGAGGCTGGTGTTGGCGGTGATTGCTATGTTACAGTTGTGGTCAGAGATCCAATCCAGGGTGCGTCCTTTAGCGTGTGTGGGCGCTACTATTCTTTGAGAGAATCCTATGTTGTGGAGGTCCTTGGCTAGAGATAGGGCAGCTTTGTCCTTGGGGTCGTTGAGTCCTAGGTTTAAGTCACCTAAGAGGAGTGATTTAGTGGATTTTTTAATGTTGTTTCCTACGAGGTAAATAATTTGGCCTTGGAAGTTGGTGGCGGGGCCAGGTGGCCGGTAGATAGTATGAATATTAATAGTGCAGTTAGGCAATGGTGCTAGTTTGATAGATAGGATGTCAACATTTCCCTCCTCTAGGTGCGGTATGGTTCTAATGGGTAGGGTTTCTTTGTGTATAAGGGCAACCCCCCTCCTGTTTTGGTGATTCTGTCTTGTCTGATGATGGCACACCCTGGAGGTAGGGCTAGAGCGATGGAAGGGCCAGACGCTTGGTGAAGCCAGGTCTCGGTAATGGCTAGCATGTCTAGGTCATTGGAGGTTAGTAGGTCATGTACTTCTATGGCGTGAGCATTGAGAGATCTGACATTGAGGAGAGCGCACTTGTATTGGGTATGGCTGGCGTTCTGTGGTCCTTGGGTAAGAGGGTTTGGTGTAGCGGTGGGGTTAATTGGGGCGCAGGGATTACTGCTGGGTATATTGACTGTAGACTTACTACTGTGATATGGAGTAGTGTTCCTTTGAGAGTGTGATGTATTAGCTTTCATGGTACGTGAACTAAGTCTGTAGTTTCTGAGTGTTATGTGTGCAGTATTGGCCTGGTGTAGGAAGGGAGCTGTGCGGGCTCTGCGTCTGCCTGATCTGAGGTTCGTGTCTGGTGTCAGTGCCTTGAGTTGTAGTGGTGGTGTGGGCGTACGCATATGATCCATTATATTAGGGTGTCTCTGTGATTGTTGGTCGTGAGAGTGGTGCTCTCTGTTGTTGCTGAGTCGTGTGAACATGAGGATTAGTAACGCACACAATAGGCAGGTGTGGAGGAGCGAGGAGAACATACTGAGCGCGAGTTAGATTGAGGGGCAGACTATCACAGTGCTGGCAGGCTATCACAATGCTGGCGGACTATCACAGTGCTGGACTATCACAATGCTGGCGGACTATCACGATGCTGGCGGACTATCACGATGCTGGCAGACTATCACAATGCTGGCGGACTAACACAATGCTGGCGGACTAACACAATGCTGGCGGACTAACACAATGCTGGCGGACTATCACGATGCTGGCAGATTATCACAGTGCTGGTAGACTATCACAGTGCTGGTAGACTATCACAGTGCTGGCAGACTAACACAATGCTGGACTATCTCAATGCTGGCTTGGGCAGCGCTAGGCATTAACATTAGCAGGAACTCACGTCCTCTGCTCACTGTCTATGGCATATGCCTTTAAGTGTTTGTATGGCTATTGCCTGTAGACCTTCTTAAAACAGGGTAACATGTCTAGCTTGTAGTTAGATTATATAGTTCACAATCATTTGTTGAAAAATGATAAAATAAATTATCAGGACAATAAACATACATTTTGACAGTTTAGGGGTAAAAATCATCATAGTTATTTAATTACAAGAAGCCCAGCGCGTTTTGAGTTTTTCCACTCTTCATCAGGGGCAAGCAGTAATTTCAAAACTTTTCTACAAAAGAAAAAACATTACAGAAATATTCTTAGTTCAGCCATTCAGGATTGTGTGTACTTTACACAGTTCATTACAACAAAAACCTCATAACAGGTGCGTGTATGCATATTTCAAGTGTGGGTCTATTTATCTACCTATTTGTACAAAGCAAGAGATTCTTGATTCTTTAACATTAACTTCCTATTTACTCCACCCTGACAGTTAGTCATATGGATCCTTTTATGTAGGTCATTGCAAAAATCACACACATTAGTGAGTCAATGATTTTTAGTACAGGTTATCATCACCTATAGACAAATTGTATCTAAGATGCAAATGTTTAACTTACTGAACCAGCCCAATTTTCCTAGGTTATAGGTGTATATAATTAATATATAATCAATTAATTGCACATGATGTGGCTAGTACAGCAAAGTTTAAAAGGAAATTCAACTACTAGTTGAGTGGGGAAGTCCCGTTATTGATTAAATTTACAAGAAAGAGAACGTTTCAGGGTAGACAGCTAGGCTAACCTTTTTTCAGAGTCCTAAATTTCAAAGGAATCTGGTGGTTTATTTCATCCCAATTGAGCAATGCGTTCGATTGTCATACTTCTAGTGTGCTTCCAATCCTCACAAGAGTTAAAGTTGGTGCTGGGATTTAAGAGAATGTGAGAAGTATTTCAATGAATTACCCCAATACTGTAAATCTAAGCTTATTGGTGTTATTAGGAATTAGATATGTCTTACTGTTGGGCTACTTGTAAAATAAATAACTGATCATTTGTACCCCTAAAATCTCAAATTGAATGTTTATTTTCTTGTTAATTTATTTATCAATTGTTCAACAAATGATTGTGAACTATATAATCTAACTACAAGCTAGACCTGTTACCCTTTGAGAAGGTCTACAGGCAATAGCCGTACAAACACTTAAAGGCATATGCTATAGACAGTGTGCAGGGGACGAGAGTTCCCTAATAGGGAACTTCTTCCTTTTTTCTCCACATTTAAATTGAGACAGTGTAGTTTTGAGAAAGTCCCAATTCACTTTCCGTCAAATGCTTTTCTAGCATCTAAGGTTAACAGTAGAGAGTGGGCTGGGTATCCATTATCCTTGTCAACCAAGTGGAGGACCCTGGGTACATTGTGGGTTGCCCCTCTAGCAATTACAAAGCCTGATTCATCTTGGTTGATTAGTGCAGGAATCAGTCATTTAATTCTGTTAACTAGTATTTCCCCTTTGCGGTTCAGAAGAGTGATTGGTATATGGGATGTACAATTCTTACTGTCTCTACTGGCTCTGAGGATTAGCACAATGTGGGCTTCCGTTATAGATGTGTGTAAGGAAAGATTTCCATTTATGGGTAATTTTCCCTCCAGTTGTGTACCCCCAACTTTTTGCTGTTGTCTGACCCCCCAAGCCTGACTTTTGCCAGGGGAGCCCAGCCTTCTGCTGTGCTTTTGCTCATTTTGTTATGGGGCAACTGGCATGCCCTTAAGACAGTCAGTACTGGGAAACTTTGTTTCCCTTAATCTTTCACTTTGTTGCTATTTCTTAGTAACATTTTATCAGTGCACAAAGTACCTTACAGTACAGTGCACTGAGGTCCACTTTTAATTTTGAAGGCCCCAGACACCCTCAAAGGAATTTTTGGGGAATGTACAAGTGTGCCTTGGACAGAGCTGGTGGCACCTGATACCTTTTATGTGGTTTCAACTCTTTTCAATGGTCCAAACCAATGTTGGCCCAGGACAGTGGCCAGTGCCTAAAATGGCCATGCCACAAGGTCCTTTGTTCTGTCCTTTGGTCATCTTGTCCCTTTGCCTTCCCCAGGTCGAGCAGATTTGGGAAATTCCTTATTTTTTATTTTTCTTTATTTTATTGTAACACTAGTTTGATTCAAAAGAAAGAAAAACTTTTTGTTACATTTACAATTCCAATTCCTTCCTTCGTTAGAGGAGTTCAAAAAATGTCACTCCGTGTTGTTTATCTTCAGGGCATCCATAAAGTTTATTATTGCACAAGTCAACTGAGTGTTGGATCCTGCAATCAGGTAACACCACCAAGCGTCCATGTTTCCCGACAAGGGTGCAAAGCGTGCTGGATGTAAACTACGCTGTGCTGTGATTGCTTCGCAATCCAGGATTAGATGCTTCACAGATTCTGACCCATGCTTACAGAACCGACACTGTGCCAACTGTACAAACGGATCGCGCCTCAGCAGCTGTATCTCCCTTGTTTTATATAGGTTGAGTCGCAGTCGCAGGAACATGTTCCGATGATAGCATGATGGAAATTTCTCCAAGTATTTGGGGATTGCGTCAAGTTTGTTTAGAGCACTTCCAAGGTCCAAAGAGGATGCCAGTTTGTTTTGGCATTCTTCATTTCGTATCCAATTTTGTAGTCGGATTTTCTTTTTTGCAACTTGAGGTCGTAATAGTGCTGTCTCAAAAGAAACGCCAGCATTGTCTAGTAAGAGAAGTAGTTTTTTCTCCCACTCCTTCAATAGAAAGGCAGATGGATGCTCTGGTGCGGAGTGTAACATTTCATACGGTTTTACTACTGTCTCCAGCCACATTTTCCTTAAGATGGAAATTGATTTCCATAAAACGGATCCGTAAAGGGACTCGATACATAACTCGTAGCGTATCGCCACCATTGGAGAGCTGTTTGGTAATCTCAAGACTTTGCGCCAGAATTTCTCTTTGAGCTTGTCCCACAGATCTTGTGGCATGTTCCAGCTTGTTTCGCTTCCAAAGGTTATCGCAGGAACTACTTTTTGAAGATAAAATGTTAGGACTGGCTTCAAGGTAAATTTTCCATATGCTGCATGCAGTTTTGCCCCTTGTAATGCAAACATTTTCATACGGGCCACCAGGTCCTGTGACCAATCCCACTCTCGTATTGAGGTGTTAAACAAAACACCTAAGTATCGAATACTCTCTGTTGTCTCGAGAAGTTCATCGTTTATCTTCCAGGCAAATTTGCTTGATCTCTTTAGTTTACTTTGACCAACCACAACAATTTTTGACTTTTTGATATTGATTCGTAGGTCATTTTGCATACAATAATGTTGTAGCGCATTCAGCAGTCGCTGCAATCCAACTGGAGTGGAATCCATAAGAACGATGTCATCGGCGTAGATAGCCCAACTTATATTTTGCCCATTTACTAACGGGGGAAAACCCTTAGATCGTTTAATGATAGTGGCAGGTCAGAGATGAAGAGCTTAAATAGTTGGGCTGCTAGAGGGTAACCCTGCTTCACTCCTCGTTTTGTGAGAATCTCGTCAGATAGATCGCCTTGCTCATTTAGCCGAACTCTGATGGATGTCTTAGAGTGTAACGCAATCAGTGGAGACAGCAACTCGTTTGGACAATTCCAACCATGCAGGTTCTTCCACAAAAGGTTACGGTTGATACTGTCGAATGCCTGACTCAGATCAATGAAGGCGATGTACAGTTTTCTTTTCCGCCTCATCGTGTCTAGTTTTAGGCAATTCAGAAGGACCAGATTAAGCTCAACCCCCTCTCCTTTTGTAAAACCGGTTTGTCGTTGGTCAACCGCTGCAACCTCTTCGGCCCAGCGTGCAAGTCGTTTCTGGAGAAAGGAGCCAAATACCTTTCCGATAGTATCCAAAAGGGCAATCGGGCGATAGTTGTTGGGATCATCCCGATTACCCTCTTTGAATATCGGTACGACTACCGCCATAGACCAGGATTCAGGCAGTATTCTTTCCAGTGCAATTCTTTCAAAAAGGATGCTCATCAGGTTGGCCCATTCGGAGCTGTGAGTTTTCAACATCACATTTGATATACCATCAGGGCCAGCTGCCCTTGAGGACTTTATTTGGTTATGCAGACCCCCGCACAAACCGAAGCTTTCGCAGGTTTCTGCATGCCTTGTGTATGTGCCTCCAAGATGTGGGCTGGAGCTGTCTACTTCCAATACACATCCTGAGTGGCTGGATGTCTGGTGTGTTGGGATGACTGGGACCACCTTGGTCTGTGATTGGTCCTTGTCTGGGATGGCTGTATGTGAGCAGATCTCTCCTTGGTTTCTCTTTGTTTTGGCACGAAGGAGATTTTGGATAAGAGAAGGCATCTTACACCCATTCCAGGTCAATCTTCTGAGTTCACACCGAACTTAGTAAAGGAGCCAAGTATCCTGAATCAACGAAGCAGATCTGTGGAACCGCTGGTGACCCGCTGGAAGGTTTGGCACCCTGAGCCAGCTGTTGTCCCGTCAGACCCCCTGTTTTTGATCGAACCTAGAAGGCCTGGAAGGGTGCTTCGACCTTTTGGGATAGTGGGACCAACTATTCTTGGCACCTTCTGCTTAATCTGTAAGCGAGTCTTTTCGGAAGTGTTCCTGGACCGCCCAGTGAACTGGCCAGCGTGTACGGGACCTCTGCCCTGCAACCACCGACCGTCTCGAATTTCAACTTGAGCCTTTGGAGACTGTGAGCTCTGGGTATAAGGCACTCTTCCCCCGAGTTTTGTACACCTAGCATTCCTAGGTCTGGAATTAGGAGAGTCCGATGGACCCGAGCATACGCTGTCACCATGTTGCCCAGCCGTGGTGACAAACTTTGTGGGTTTCTTGCTGCTGTGTTTCCCTGTGTCCACAGACTTGCTGCAGTGGAATTGCCCTGATCCCTTCATCAGGAGTGGAGAAATCGCTATTGTCCCACCACAGAATCATCCCTGGAATGCAGACCCTGAAAGCCATAGAGCCGCGCAACTGCAGGATTTGAACCTGCGACCAAAGTTGACTCGACTGCCGACGTTTGGTCCGGTGTGCGCCGAGGGTCGTGAGTACTTGCAACCCTTACCGGTGGCCCCTGGCGCATCCATCCATTTTTACACACAAGTGTCCCCTGAGGGCCAATATTCGTTATCGGGCTGGCCTGTGCTACCGAGCTATTCCCAATTCTTGGATTCTGTTCTGCCCTCTTGGGGAGACCCCCCTCGAATAGTGGGAACTTATTCTTCACTGCCTCACCCACCTTCCTCAGCCACTACAGCCCCTTGAAGAGACCCCATTTTGACTTAACTGCACGATCGCATGCGCCAGCACCAAAAGTACTTTTGAGCTCAAGGCTCCACTCATTTTAGGGACTGGACTGCCTCTCAGTTAGGGTTTGAATTGTGAAGGACTGCCTAAACGCACTGTGTGACCCCCTTTCTTTGTAGGTTGTGAATCAATCCTGTGTAGTATTCCGTTAGGCCATTGGTTAATGTATATATGTTTGCTAGATTAGTGTTGTGGTGGTTTGGTTATTACTGCTGAATAATTACTTTGCGTTTGACTTAAAAGGCCTTGTATATTTGATAGAAATATTAAAGGGGTACCTGTTATTGGCAAACATGCTATGCATTAAAATAAAACGGTGGAGCACCCTTCCTATTTCAATGATGGGAAGGATTGCATTAATAAAAATAATTCTGCCAAAACTTGTTTATCTATTCAGCACCGTACCGGTCTGGCCAGGTCGCGCCCTATTCACTAAAATGTCTAGTGCATGCATATCATTCGTATGGGGGGGGACACCCGAGGGTAAGCTGGAAGAAGCTAACCAATGCTTATTCAAGGGGCGGCCTGACGGCTCCGGACCTGGAATTATACTATCTGACTGCACAAGCACATCACGCTGCCCAGTGGGCTACATTATTTCTGAACCCTGTGGGTCCATTGCCGGGTCAGGCAGAAAAGGAAGCCATCATGGCGCTCCACAAAATGACTAGACCGGCCCCCAAACACTACAACACCATAGAACCTACGAAAGTGGTGACTACGGCATGGGCTAAAATGACCAACATATTCACCACTGACAGGCTATACCACCTGAGTATGCCACTTTGGGGCGACTCCCAAACAACACCCTTCGGTATAGATGGAGAAGTGGCGTGGCACTGGACATCCAGGGGCATAACCCAATGGGGCCAGTTATTTCCTGGAAAACGCTTCATTCAGTGGGAGGACATCAAGGATGTAGTGGGGAATACATACAGACACAAACAACAATATATCCGTATACAATCAGTGGTACAAAACATATATCCCACCTTCCCTAATGAACCGGCGTTAAACATGGGACTAGGATACATGTTCACAGGGGGATCACAAAAGGTCTCGGCCTCAGCACTGTATAAGATCATACTCCAGACACGCCCGGCAGAGAAATGCACAGCTAAGGCCAAGTGGGAACAGGACCTGGGACAACAAATTGGTAACGAGGAATGGTCCCGGATCTGTGCACTCACCATACAAATATCATATAATTCCAGATTACAAGATAGTACAAAGGACACATTACACCCTGGAAAAGCTCAAACGTATATATCCAATCATGTCGGGGAACTGCCCGAGATGCAATGCAGAAGATGCAAACATATATCACATGTTATGGGTGTGCGCTAAACTGAGGGGTTATTGGGCTGAGGTATATGTGAGGCCCTTGATGTGATGGCTGATCACCCAGTGGAATGGTCCCCCCGGACCTGCTGGGTGTGGTCGACAAAATGAACCCAATATGGGGTAAACTTTTAAACTTGAGTCTGCTTATAGCCAAAAGGGCGATCTTGATGAAATGGAAAAGTGCAAACACCCCAACCAAGGCAGACTGGGACAAAGGTATGGTATGGACAAATGATGTAGAGGAATTGTACATAGACTCAGTGTTACTCTCATCTAGACCAAAGAATATATGGGAAAGGTACAAATTATACCTATTGGAGAAGGCCGAGCATGAACACTCAGATTCAGAAGGAGATTGATCATGTACGATGTAGGAAGCAGCAAGTATTATTTGTATGTATTTGTATTACCTGTGTGCAACATAAATAACGTTTATTTTTAAAAAGGGGTACCTGTAAATACCTAGGCTCTCCAGGTAAACTTATATAGAAAACAATTTCATTTTGATAAGAATACTTTTCAAAATAATATCAATCCAACTCATTAATGAAAGGGATTCATTAGTTCTATGTCCCATATATTTCCAAGTGTCTGCAAATGTAAAGCAGAACCTTGTTGGAGTGATTTCCGACATTCACACTACCCCTGACACATCTTTGGTTAGCGGTGATTGTGTTTGAACACCATCTAACTGATGGTTTTACTTAATTAAATGTTGTCGCTATAAATAAAAAGGTTAGAGATTCATGAGTATTGTATATGTTTGTATTTTAGAATTGTGTCATAGAAGACATCTGATTCAGTTGTTGTGGGAGCCTGGAATGGTGGTCCCTTGATCCTGAAGAAGGTTGAAAAAACGAAGGACCAAAGAGTCCATGATTGACCGAAACATATGTAGATCTTTGGGACAACAATTATAGTTGTTCTGGGAGTATAAATTGATCACATATCTATAAAAAACAGTATTGACAAGAACGGTACCGTTTATTGTTCTTCGTGTATTTTATGTGTAATAAGTTTTTGTTTATGCACATTTTTGTTAAACAGTTGAGATATTGATGGTATAAGTGAAAGTATGAAAGAGTAGAGACTGATCAGAAGAAATGATGATGTTGAATGAGTTGGATTGATATTATTTTGAAAAGTATTCTTATGAAAACGAAATTGCTTTGTGTTTTGAAATTATAAAATTTGTATATTTTTGCAAATTTGTCTCTCTAGCCTCATCTGTACTTATATATTTGATATACACCTAACAAGGAGTCATTTGTGGTTTTGTTTACTGTGTGTGCTCATTGTGGGCTTTCGATTACCCTCACCACACTTGAGACCTAGTCTTGACCGCCACCAATGCTACCGTGATTGGTCTGGCTGTTCCAAGAACCTAGGCTGGCCTTCTGAACTTCTGGCCACCAGGTCAGAGTTCAGAAATAATCCATCTTAACAATGGATGAAGATCGACTTTTTCCTCTTTTAACTGCACTCATAGTTCTCCATCATTCCTTGGGCATCTCCCAGGTAACTCTTTCCTCACACTATATAATGTTCTCATTTGAATACTTGAAATTTCACAAAGTAATTGCTCTTATGTTTTTCCTTTTAAGCTCCCTAATAGTTCTATTGCAGCTATCCCCTATCAATGGGAGCCTTTGACTCCCTGATCAAGTGTTTCAGCTTCTGACTGAGGGATCGGAGGGATGACCCTGAGGGCAATCATCAAGGAAGTCTATGGTGCTGATGAGAGCCAGAATAGTTATGGGAGGAAAGGATTCAAGAGAGTTTCCTTGGATGTGTGTTGTGGGTGATTGTGGATGGGAACCAGAGAGTGGTGATAAGAGGGTAGAGAAAAGGTACATATCCTATTGGATATACTGAAGTCATCCTTAAGTATAGTACGGGGCTAAGTGGTTAGGATTTCAAATATGAGGTCAAGATCGGGGAATA
This sequence comes from Ambystoma mexicanum, assembly GCF_040938575.1. NCBI lineage: Eukaryota > Metazoa > Chordata > Amphibia > Caudata > Ambystomatidae > Ambystoma > Ambystoma mexicanum. The sequence continues at coordinate 545,290,929 of NC_090931.1, read as the reverse complement.
CAGGGTTGAGTGTGAGATGGCTGAAAGACTATAATGAAAGTTAGGGTACTAGGTGCAAGGAGTTGAATGGCAATGCATTCAAAGAAAATAGGAGAAAGTCAGAATGGGGGCTTTGTTAATCATTATGCTGACTTCACTGCAACGGGAATTAAAGTATGTGCCTGGGCTTTGTGGAGAGCTGCTAAAGGAGCCTGTGTCATGATCAGGAATCCAGGTTTGAAAGAATTGGGTGGGGAGCGGGCAGGAAGTTTGGGAAACCCCCTCTAGACTAAACCTCCCCCATGGATATGGGCTTCTGCAACTCCACCTCCTTCTTCAGTCTGTCTACTGAAAAAGGTATCCAGTAGTCAGAACCCTAGTGTGAGAGGGCTAATGTCATGTCAGTACTGTCTTTGAATCACTGGTTCCCAGGGGACCTCCTGGAGACTGTTCCGGTGCCCTGGAGGAAACCGTTGACCTTTCTAAGGGGGATCAAAGAGGCAGCTCCTTGAGCAGGGTCCCACAGGGTTGTTGTGAGTGCACCCCGGCCAGACAGCTAAGGAACACACAGCCCAGTCATCAGCGAATCACCTCACCAAGCTGACACAAGCATGACATTCAAATTCTGTGGTGGTATAATTGTTCAACCTCAGTTGCCACCATGTAATAACTAGATATGGCTTATTTTCAGGTTTTAACATGTTACAAGGCAGCTGGGGTAACACAATTATCATGTTTTGAACCGGAGGTGCAGACGTTTAAAAAGCCACCCATTAAATCGATCCGCAGAAACCTCGCAGAGAGCGAATCTAAATTATCGACCCTTGAGGCTCAATGTTCACTTCACTCCACTCCGGGAGCCCTGGCTGACATCGGGGTGGAGCTGGATACGTTCCGATCCCTGGCGGAGCGCGAACAAAAATTCTTGGATAACCCTGGCATGGCGAGAAGATACGGGGAGGGCGAGCACCCTGGCCGATTTCTGGCGAGACTTATCCGTCACGAGATGGGGTCCCCGCATATACTTGGGATTGAGAGATCAGACGGCTCTATGGCTGTCACCTCACAAGACATCAATACGGAATTTTTCACGTTCTATGAAACCCTATATTCCAACTCTGATGAAGTGCCAGTGGCGGAGATTGACTCCTTCCTCGATACCCTTCCTTCGACGACTCTCTCTCCGGAGTCCGCGGGTTCCCTAGATTCCCCACTTACGCTTGAGGAGCTCTCTGATGCGGTGGACTCCTTATCCTCGGGGAGGGCCCCTGGCTCGGATGGTATCCCAGTTGAATTTTATAAGCGCTATAAACAACTTTTGCTCCCTCACCTGTTGGCTCTCTGGGAGGAGTCGGTTGAAGCCGGTGTATTTCCCCCTTCACTCCGTGAAGCCACAATTACGGTACTACTTAAATCTGGTAAATCCCCCTCACAATGCGGTTCATACCGCCCGCTCTCACTTATAAATTGCGATGTCAAAATATTCGCTAAGGCACTAGCACTCCGGTTGGCTCCCCTCTTGCCATCTATCATCCATCCAGATCAGGGGGGCTTCATCCCCGGTCGCTCTACCTCTCTGAACCTTAGGCGTCTCTTTAATATAATTAATAGAATAAACCCCGAGACACATGCGGTAGCGGCCACGCTTGACATGCAAAAGGCATCGGATTCGGTTTCATGGAGGTATTTGTGGCGGGTCCTCGAGAGCTGTAAGTTTGGTCCCTCTTTTCTCACCTGGGTCAGATTGCTCTACTCTGACCCCGTGGTTAGGGTCCGTACCGGCGACCGCTGCTCCCTCCTCTTTGGGATCGCCAGGGGGACGAGACAGGGATGCCCCTCCTCTCCCTTGATCTTCGCCATAGCAATAGAGCCCTTCGCTGACATGCTCCGCCAATTCCACGCACATAGAGGACTCTGCACGGTGGGCCTGGCGGACATAGTGTCTCTATATGCCGATGATGCTTTGTTGCTTATACGCTCTCCCTCCGTCAACTTATCCCCAATACTGGAAGACGTCAAACATTTTGGCCGAATCTCTGGCATTAAGGTGAATTGCTCGAAATCTACACTTTTCCCTCTTACAGAATGCACTCCTCCCCCCCTGACACCCAGGGGTTTACATGGGCCCAGTCTACTTTCACCTACCTGGGGATCGAGATAACGCGCCATCGGGCGCTGACTTTCAATGAGAACTATCAAAAGTATCTCACACATTTGTCATCTAAGGTTCTAGCCTGGGACAAACTCCCAATATCCCCCGCAGGCACGATAATGAAAATGGTGGTGTTGCCCCAGTTACGCTACAAGTTCGCCAATATCCCCCTGTGGCCGGGGAGGGGGGTTTCTTCCGGGAACTGACTCGCACGGTCAATTCCTTCCTTTGGCATTCGGGTGCGGTCCGCCTTTAACTTGGATACCTTATCTACCCCTATGGCTTATGGGGGCTTTGGTGCCTCTGACTTCCTTAAATACTGGCTGGTATCCCAAATCCAATATACATCCTACTGGTTTAACACAACGGACCCCCCCCCCCCCCCACATGTCAGATTCGAGAAACTTGCGGTCTGTGACCGTGGCATTCGCTCCTTGGTGATACAACCCACCCCTCTGGTGCTGGACTCAAAGAGCCCCGTCGCCTGCACATCCCTGGCATTGGCAAAAACATGGAAATTGTCTGGTACTGTTCACACCTTCCATGGTAACCTCCCTCTCTGGAACTTCCTACCGGGGGTCCCACGGGTGCCATCGGCCATGGTCCGACGCTGGGCTGAGGCAGGATATGAGTTGCTGCGCGATGTGTTTGATCAGGGTATATTTGTCGAATGGCCCGACCTCCCATTGCCCTTAAGGAGAGGCCAGAGTGTATGGCTCCAATATTCATCCCTTCGCAGGACCCTTAAGCGTAATTATCCGATGTTCCCGGCTTTACCACCGGACGACCCCATCATCGAGGAACTCATCTCCCCCTCACCCACTAGAGGTAAAATATCTAGACTATACACTATGCTGCAATCCAGATCTATTCCAGAATTCACTAAACTGAGTCGGGCGTGGGAGGTGGACCTTGGTGTTGAAATGTCTGATAAGCGCTGGGCGCAATTGTGTGATCGCATACACCGGGTGTCTTTCAACTCCCGCTTCAAACTGATACAGTTTAAAGTCCTACATAGGTTCCACTACACCCCGATCAGATTGCACCACATGTCCAGTGATCACCCCTCTAGCTGCCCTAGGTGCAGCCTGGATGTGGCTGATTACATTCATATGATTTGGTCCTGTCCCCGCCTTTCACAGTTTTGGGAGGCAGTCTGCTCGACAGTGTCGGCTACGCTCGACCATCCCATCAGTCCCTCCCCGGTGGTATGCCTCTTTCATGACTTCCCGGGCCTCCCCCGGAACTCAAAAAAACTAGCTGGCCTCTGCATGCTTCTCGCTGTTCGATCCATCCTACTGTGTTGGCTTCGCCCCTTGCCTCCCACGCACACCCAATGGCTAAGAGCGGTCACGTGGGCCTCGGACTCGGAGGAAGCCTGGTCTCACCTACAACCTACCCACTCTAGGCTCAGGAATATCTGGCTCAGATTCCGATCTTATATGTCAGACCTGAATATGACACCGGCCACATCTCCTCTAGCCACCTCTCCCCACCGACCCGGGCTCTCGCCCCCATCATAGCTTTCTGACTTTTTGTTTATGTTATAAAAGTGCCCAATGGCTGTGTTCATTTGCGATGTAACTCCTGTTTGCCTGCACTGCATATTTATTGTACTTGTATTGTACCTGCCTGGCGATGTTCGCCTGTTCTTTGCTGCCACGTTAAATGAATAAAAAGAAGTTTAAAAAAGAAAAGCCACCCATGCCTGCCGTAACTTTGTTTTCTAGCAGCTGCTCAGTGATGCACATGTAACCTTTCATCCTTCCCTGTTGCACTTGCAGGGCAGTTGCTGGGGATGTCAGTATGCAGTCACATAAAAGGTTTATGGATGCACTATATATATATAAATTCTGTCACAATGCTGGCTGTCTTGAAAACGTGTGTTTGAAGGGGTAGCCGCAGCAGCTCCTTGAGTATGGAAATGGTGTACCGAACATTCTTAGTCCTCTGCTGAAAAATGCTGAAGCATGCTGAATGGCATTCAGAGGGTCTAAAGTGGCTTCTGGGACTTCTGCAAGTACTGTGTTTTTTATGTTCGTTGATATGCCTCTCTTTTCACTTAGTGGCAATTTAGAATGTACAGCGTTGATTTATCTATGAATACACCCCAGATTCTGACTTTCTGAAAGGACAACACGCCATGCCCCTCCAGTCCCCTTGAAATAATTGGGTGTTTTTAGTTAGGGGTCTTCTCACTCCAACACAAAATCAAGGGTGAAATCATAGCTTCTATTTGGAAGTGCATATTTTCTATAGGAATAAAAATGATACATTCTTTCTCTTCCAAACAGTCATTTTAAATATTGATGGCTTCCACAGGTGTTGATTTATCAATTCTCTATTTAGGCTATAAAGCATGGCCACCGAGTCGGAACCTAAAGTGTTTGACTATACCGGTGAATACCACAGGAATCTGTTTATTTTAGCTATCATTTACAAAATGCTGCACACTCAGCGCTGGGAAGTGTTCCCTGTTTTGCACAGAGCACACAGCACAGAGCCAACATTTTTGCTGTTATATAAATGTAATCCCACTCCTTTCATTACATTGAAAGCAGGGTATAACTCACACTAATAAACTGCAATATCCTATTCTCATTCTATTAGTAATAATCTATCAGCTATTGTGCTTTATACACAGAAAAATGCTGTTTTCTACAAGAAGTCGAATCTCCCTTGGCCTTAAATAGAACGACAAAAGAAAATGCATTTCCCACTATAATATTGAAGTGTTTTTTTGCAAATGGCCATCTCATAGTACCATCACCGCCCCAGTTCCCTACCGGTACAGGGATTTAGCAAGGCAATGGTTCTAGGGGACTTATCTAATTACATTTGGGAGAATTTTCATACTCACTTTAGAATGATTCATCAAGACCTGAAGCAGTAACCTGCAAGTGTTCTCAGGGAATTCACAGACAGCTGGCATCTCCCGGTCCTTTCCTCCCTTTTTCAGGAAAGGAGGTCTGCATCTGATTAATCTCCCTCATGCCAAGGCCCAATCCTCCAGGTAATATCCAGGTTCACCTCTCATCCATTTGGAACAGGTGTTATCCTTCTATACAGCTTGTAATTCCAGAAAGAGATCCCCTATTCCCTGTATGCATCTGCTTTTATACTGGGTGGTATTCCCATGCTTAGTCTTGATGTTATCACACTTTTTGATTGGTCACATTTTTTCCATTGCCTTGATCAATAGTTAGACACTCCTAGAAAATACACCCCCCCAATCTTCATAAGTTGATCATATTTTCAATTATGTGAAAAGAAATAAAGTGGGGGTTGTATGCTCTTAAAACTTTTAATTGAAAATTCCTTTTTATTCCATATTTCATCATGGCAAATGCCACATTGATGAAATGTGTTTTTCTGGGATTCTCAAGCCTAGATGTACACAGGGGCATGCAGCTCAAGTGTGTACAATAATCTTTCATGAAATTATAATAATTGTAATTTTAAAAAGTAGGCATTTTAGATTTGAAATTCTATGATAGAGGAGCATCTCATGGTCAAAAAGCAGTTTTCCATTTGTTTCTAGATCATGTAGTTGCAGATTTATTCATTAAAAATGTTTCAAATGCATAGATAATGTTGATTCCAATGGCTCATTATATTTCTGCAACAGAGTTCTGGCCTTAAGCGTTATTTCTTAGAATTGGGAAACCTGTATACAGCATAGTCATGTAAGCAGGTCTATTTTGCAATACTGGACATCTGGTAAGCTTTATTGCCGTAACTGAGGCAAAAGGAGACACTCTAAGTGCAATAATATCTGTTTGAATCCCAGCATTAGGAGAACCTGCTAGACTGTCAGGTGAGTAGTTCTGATGCTTATCAGATTAGGACAATGTAGATTCAGCCTTCGTGAAATTTTAAGATATATTTATTACAATAGTCACTTGGAATGGGTTCACAAGAGTGGTGGCACCCTATTAACCTAGGGATCTTGGTGCATATGGCCCTTTCTTATCTGAATCCAAAGTGGTTTCATGATTAAAGGAGGCAAACAAAACATATTCACTCCAGACAGCCATGTCAAATCTCTTGGGACACTCAAACTTCACTTCGGCCATGCAGAGATGAGTAAATGGGGGAAGGCTAACTGGTGGTCAAGTCTGTAAGAAATGGTGATAATGGAGTGGTAACTAAGTTACCACTGCATTACCACCAAATTACCGCACTGCTGTAACTACAACTTTGGTGGTACGATTGAGGATTTTCGTCCAGCAAAATGCTGGAAGTAAATCCTCCCCGTTCCTGCCAAAAAATGGTAAAATCGGCTGAATTGCCACCTGCAGAATTACTGCTCGTGGTAATTCTTCCGAAATCCCCCTGGAGTCCTATGGACTCCAAAAAATGGGAACTTACACCGCCTACAGCCACTTGTAATCCTGTGTTAAATCTGTGGGACCAAGCAGCGATAACATTTATTCCGTTTGGCAGTATTTCAGCAGATTTACCCACCAAACTTGTAATGAGGTCCAATGACTTCACTCCTTTGTGTCCAATATATTTTGAATAAGAATCATATTGCAATTAGAAAGTTGTCAATAAAATTAAATGTTTGTACACTGTTAGGCTTCATTTTGAAACACATACCCCATTTTGATGTACAAATGTATAGATGAATACTTTAATAATGTGCTCCATATGATATAGAAGCTGGTGCCAGTCTTCTTTGTCTTGCAGTACATTGCTCCAATGTAGCAAAGCACCACTTTAAATAACTGCAGAGAATTTTACTTTACTAATGTCTTCAGCACTTCTGGCTGTGGGATTAATACTCTGTTCAAAGGTCTGTTCAAAGGTGTTCCTGATGTGTGGCAAACTTTGCACCATTTGTTAGGCGCTGTTCTCTCAGGAAAGCAAGTAACTACTGGCATCCCACAGGTGCAAACTTTTCATGTTAACTAGCAAGAAGCAAGCATCCTAACTGAAGTGAGGCATTATTCCGGCCTCACCTACTTTAATTTCCATGTTTCTTCTTTTTGTTCTTACAGTGTTGCCATCATTCAGGTGATATGATGTAAGCTTGGACAATTGTTCTGAAACATGGCTTGACTTTGAGAAACAGTAAGTTGATAAAGCTGACAGATTTTCCATTGGGTGAGAGATGAGATGTGAATCGGTCACACTTTCATGTTGGTCACCCTGCTCTGGGCTTGATTATGAACATTGGGGTTTTCTAAGAGAATTAACTCAGTCTTTGCCAGGTTGATCTTCAGGTGGGTGCTTGACATCCGGGCTTCGATGAGAGACAGACAGCACTTGAGTCAGTGGATGCTGTTGATGCAATTGATCTTCCGGTAACGTGACATGCCATCTGCATATTGGTGTATCTTGATATTGGTGTTATTGAGAAGTTCCTGCAGCGGTTCCGTGTGGAGGTTGAAGATGGGTTCTATGTTGTTTGTTCGTCTAAATTTGCTCAAGGGCAGATTTGTTTGCAATTTCTTTTTTTATTAAAACACATTTCCTCGAATGGTAGTGAGAGCAGGGGGAGGTAAGAGTAAAGAGGCAAGATCTAAACCTGACAAGTGCCAGGAAGAGGTTACATGGATTGGGATCTTGGAACCATAGAGGAAGAGACAAAGCCCTAGAGGGATGTGAGGTCAGAAGGGGGCGAGGTCCATGAGGAGGAGATACCAACAAGACCGAAACTTAGGAAAGAGATCGTGAAAGGATTCAGAAGCAGCAATAAAGAACCAGTTCAGTGTCAGGAAAGAAATAGGGAGGAAAGATTAAAACAAAGATGATCAAGGAAGAAATACATGAGTGGAGAAGGCTTGGAGCCTAACCATCCAGGATAGCAATGTTCTAGTTGGCTTTTGGTAGGACCAGAAAGAGTGAGGAAGAATAAGGGCGGTCCAGCGAGGCTCCTATTAGTTCAGAGAGGTGAAGGAGGGAAGGAAGTTCAGGAGACACTCTGCAGCCAAGGGTCCCCTTGTTGTAATGTGCTATCTTTCTGCGGTGGACACCATTGGGTAGTTAGGAGTGGTGTTGGACACCTATGTTTATTAAAGTGGTGTTGGATACCATTGAGTTGTTAGGAGAGGTGCTGGCCACCTAGATTCAGTTGTGTGTGGGGTAAACGCCATAAATGAGGATCCTTTGGTCGAGGAAGTGCACCAGGTGACAGTGTTACATGAGGGTTTTGCGCTCACACAGTGGATGTGTGTGGTGTTAGAATGCGTTGGAGGTATGTTGGTGTTTAGATTCTAGTGCATGGTCAGGGTTAGTTTCTCCAACATTGGATCTTTCATGGATTCACATGCTCATTAAACATCGCCCGTCGTCAGGCTGGGAATTCTTGGTAATATTAAAGCAGTTTTTCTTTAAAGCTTAAAAACTGCTTGTCACTTATATAGCCTATTTCTGCAACTTTGGGTCATACTGCCTCAGCCAATGACATTAGCCCTCCTGGTGGCCATCTTCAGATTTTTACTGCAATTTTAAGTGTTGGGAGTTCTCATTGTTTCGCTCGTCGAAATCTCAATGTTTTGTTCTAATTTTGAGAATGTTTCCATCATTCATTAACTACTGCCTATGGTGACCCGTTGCCAGTGAATATTCTGACCATCAGCGGATCTTCTCGACCATGTGAAGTCCTCCTTGCGAGTTTGAGGCCTTTCTCACTCGCCGCGATGACAGGAGCAAATAGGAAAAGACTTTTCAAGGCCTGTACTAAGTGTCGCCTTTGGAACGTGTATGTGCAAAACCACCATGAGAGATGCTTATACTGTTTGTATCCAGCCCACGTCATGGAGCTACCCCTTCTGCCAGTCCTTTTAGTCAAATACTCGCAAGGACCATCATCCTAAATTGGTGACTTGGCTGGAGGAAGGCACCCAGGCCTCTAACTCTACCTCGGACTACCTCGTTGACGACTCCGTCGATGTTTCTAGCATTGACCAACCATCCAGCTCATCAGCAACCCAGTCCACAACTGCTTTGTCTATGCCTAAAACTACCACATCAATGTTTATAGCTAAACTCTTGTCTTCATTTCAAATAATTAGGCAAGCGAATAGCGATCATTCTCTACTGGAAACTGAGCTTGCATGGGACTCAAGGTCAATCTTGAAGAGAGTGATGGAAACAGAGATATCATGGGGGAGAAATCGGCAGCGACTCAAAGATCAGGCTATACTAAAACTGGCTCGAGAATTCAAGGAAGCCGTAGAGGAAGGGGGGATGTGGTTGAATATAAATGGCTATTGAAAGCCTTTGTGATCAAGTACGACTCAACCAAAGTGAAGCAGATAAAAAAGCAGCTTGCCTTTGATGAACTCGTAGTCTCCAGACGGAAGTTATATAGAGCTGACCTCAGGTGTATAAAACAGTCAAATGGCCTAGAGAAATGTGAGCTGATGAGGAAATGCCGACAAACCTATAAGAATTGGTTGCGATCAACTCGCTATTTAAGAACCCAAAGAGATGCAGAACAAATGCTGGCGGCATTAACAACAAATAATACGAGAAGTACCTGGGATCTAATTAATAACAGAAATCTAAATCAATCGGCTTTAGGTGTATGATATGATATGATATATGGTATTTGTAACGCGCCTATACACAGGTGTTTCAAGGCGCGACGAGGCAGGGAGGGAGGAACAAGGGGAGACAAAACAAACGATCCTACTAGGCCAGGTGTCATTCAGATCGCGCAAGTGCAGGGGTGGGGGAGGGGGGAAAAGTGCAAGGGGAAGGGGAGGGGGGGAAGTGCAGTAAAGGTAAGTGGCAGAAGTAATAAATAAAAAAGGGCCAGCTAGTGGCAAGTGCAAGGTAAGTGCAGAACAAGTGCTGGGGAAGGGGGGGGCTGTAGGGATACAGAGACAGTCCCGTAGTGCAGAGGGGTTCCAGGTGACTGGGACCAGGACCGAAGGCAGTTTAGAGTGGTCCAGTTGCAGGATCAGTGCAGTTTAGTGAAGAATTAATTAGCTGTTCAGCAGGGGAGAGGGAGAGAGAAAGCAGAAGCAAAGAGGAAGGTTTTGAGGTGCTTCCGGAACCGGAGGTGGTTCTCCTCAAGTTTCAGGGAGGCAGGAAGGCTGTTCCAGAGGGAGGCCCCTGCCGCGGAGAGAGATCTACCCCCAGCTCGTTGCTTCGAGAAGCGGCTGACCATGAGGGAGTTGGAGGCGGATGAGCGAAGGGCTCGGGGAGGAAGATATTTGGGAAGAGAGAGTTGAAGGTATTTAGGACCCAGGCCCCAGAAGGCCTTGTGGACAATGCAGAGGGTTTTGAACTTTATCCTCGCAGCCACTGGGAGCCAGTGTAGAGATTTCAGTCCTGGAGAGATTCGGTCCCTGGGCTTGAGGCCAAGGACAAGTCTCACAGTTCTGTTCTGGATGAGTTGCAGAGGGCGGAGAGTGGAGGCAGGCAGATTAAGATAGAGGCTGTTACAGTAATCCAGCTTCGAGAGAACCAGGGCTCGGGAGACAGTGAGCTTCTGGGGGAAGGAGAGGAAGGGAAGAATACCTCTGAGGAGGTGCAGCTGGTAGTGTGACCTCTTGGCGACGTCAGAAATATGAGGAGCGAAGGAGAGTGTGGAGTCGAAGATGACCCCAAGGTTTTTTGCCTTGCAGGTAGGAGCAGGGAGGGGGCCAAGGGAGGCAGGCCAGAGAGCTGCAGGGAAGGAGGGAGTGGGAGTACCGATGAGTAGAATCTCAGTCTTACTGGCATTAAACCAGTAAACCAAGTCTCTGAGAAAAACTGGTTCGACCACTATATTGCCCTGTTCAAAGGAAATACTAATGAAAAAGTAGTAGAGAAAAGAATGGAGAATGCCACCTGGGCGCTGAACTTTGATAGAGAAGACATCCAAATGCTTATTAAAAAACTAAGCTCTTCTAGGGCAGCCGGCCCGGACGGCGTCTCTAATAAGATGCTGAAAGAAAATGTGGAAGGCTGGTCTGACCTAATATATGCTCTCTTCAAACAAGTTGTGAAAGCCAGTCAAATCCCAACTACGTGGACGGAGGTTTACATCGTACCTATTTTCAAAAAAGGAGACCGTGGGAACCCAAGAAATTACAGGCCAATTGCGCTATTAGATTCCATTGGTAAGCTCTCTGCATCCATCCTGTTAAGGGACTTGAAGAAATGGGCCGTCCAAACTCAAATCTTAGACGAGAGACAAACTGCCTTTGTGAGTGGTGTTGGCACTTGCCTCAACCTGTTCTTGATCAATATATTAAAATCAAAGGCATTAAAAGGGAAAACGGCGATCTACATGGCCTTTATTGATCTCGAACAGGCGTTCGATGGAATAAATCGAGAGCGCTTGTGGGCTAAATTGAGAAATTGGGGATGCCCAGCGGATCTACTGGAGGCAATCCAGGCCTTGTATACGGACACTTCGATACGAGTGCAGATTACTGCTAATGGAGGGTTATCTAGGCAGATTAAAACAGCCCGGCGCATCAAGCAGGGATGCGCACTTGCCCCTTTTCTCTTTGTATTATATAGGCTGATATGAAGATATCGCAAGATCAGATTCGTGCCTTCCCTCTGAAGGTTAATGGGATGGATCTACCATGGATGCTATACGCGGATGACGCTGTGTTCATAGATCAGACGCCCATAGGACTCCAGGGTAGGATAGAGGCTTTCAATCAATATCTAAATTCCAATGACATGAAAATCAATGTTAAAAAATCAATGATTTTGACCATGAAATCAAGTCGTGGAAGGAAGACAGCAGAGAAAAGTCAGACATGGTCATTGGAAAAAGAAAAATTGGCGGAAGTGGATACTACGATATGCCTCGGGATAAGAATCAACACAAACTGTAACGAACAAACACACTATACCCTGATTAGAGAAAAACGTACAGCTTTGGTCAACCAAGGCATACTTTTACATCGTAAATATGGAACATTTTCTCTGATGCCGATAATAACCTTTTATAAGCAAAAGGTAGTGGCCGTTATCACATATGGAGCCGAGGCACTTCTAGCCTTAAGATGGGAAGTCTGGAACCTATGCTAATCCTATTTTCGGCGAAAGATCATGCGTCTTCCGAATTCGCTACCATTGGAACTGATAAGATCGGAATTAAGACTCCAATCCATTACCACAATCGTGATGTGGAAGTCACTTTCTCTATATAGAAAGTGTATCCTGGATAATCCACCCCAGCCATTTAGAATCCTAGCAAGGCAAGGGGAATCCAGTGGTGATATAATTCTACAAGACTGGAAAATGAGATGTGAGGCAACTGTGAAACACCTGGAGATCTCTGAAGACACCCTGAAGAACAACCCAGACAAGGCAAAAAGAACAACTCGGGAAAAAGACTGGGAGGAAACACAGGAGAAGACACTATCACGAAACTTATGCCATAACGTTATCTGGGAACGTAAAGCTTTGAACATTCTCCCACCGTACCTGAGAAAATTCCCTTCACAGCACTATCGAGGACTGCTAATGGGATGCAGACTCAACATATGGCATTGTAGAGAAATAAAATCGGGAAGAAGGCTTATTGATAAATCAATAGCCTACTGTAGATTTTGCAGAAACAAGGAACAACTAGAAACCATAAGACATGTGATGTTAGCCTGCCCAAACTTGACATCGAAACGGCACATGTATATGGGAAACTATACGAGCTGGATCTCGGAGGAGAATGAAGAAGAATATTGGGAAAGACTTATCACAGCTGAGAAAGTGGGTCGAACTCTGGACGCATTAAAATTTGTTGAAATTTTAAAATTGGATCAGGACGAGGATCCGGAAGTGGAAGCCACCCAAAACTAGGTTGAGCCGACTTGAGGACTTGGCCTGGGGGGGTTTATCTACAGAATTTTGAACCTGAACTGAACCTAATTTGGGTGGGTTGCACCTCCCAAGGGAAGAAATGTTAAAGGTTTCACTTTGTCTAACCAATAAAACAAAACAAAACAATAAATAAATAAACTCTTGTCTTCCATGCACTCTTTGGAGAAGCGACACCCGTCGACATCTGCAACTACGCTGCTGAATACGAGCCACAGGCATAAGTCGTCAACATCAAGAGCCTCATTGACGACAACCTCAAATGACTGCGTCAACGGTCCACAGATCAGAAAAATCGCCCACTCCCTCATCGACAGTTGCTTCACAAACGACTTCGTCAACACCTACGACTACCGTCTCTACTCGCAAATAGAAAAGGGTTGCCTTACTGCCCAGACCGTATTCAGTGCTGTTGACTTCCCAGCAGACCCCGTTGATTGCCATGTTTCCCAGGGGAGCTAGTGTGAACAGGGACATGCCTCCAGCACTGTATTTTCAGCCACGGCCCACAAAGGCCAAGCTACACTTCACCCTGGTACTTTCTGTGTCACCAGCTATGGCAGCACCTGCCAAAATACTTTAATGATGTAACATTTCAGATGAAGTGCCTCTGGAGGCTTTCTTTTCTGACCACGAGGAAATCCGTGAAGAACATGATTCTATTCTACAATACCTTGTGCGCCAGTTCAGCCTCCTCTAATTCCTGCAGTTCCACCCACTGCAGAACCTACAATCCCCTTGGGTACACCATCTGCAGCCAGGGACCTTTCTCTCGATATCTTATCAACCTTGCAGACTTTAGTCATGGAGCTACAATACGGTCTTCCTCCTCTCACCCCCCCAAGGAGCCCCTAGTAGGAGCCCTCCAGAGAGGAGTTAGTTCAACCCCAGCCACCTAGACCGGTTTATACTGCTTTCGTCCTGCCCGAGAAAGTCAAGGCCGCCGACCACTAATGAGAATCCGCTGGTGGGTTTCCCGCCACCCGAAGAACGCAGAGATGCCGGACGACTCCATGCCCTTGCTGGCCCAAAGTTCTTCAGTAACTCTTTGCGGATACGAACACTCGTTGTCGAGGTGCCCCACACGCCTCAGCTTGCAGGACGTTTTCGACTGATCGTCAATGAACACCGCAAGAACCGAAGCTGCTGTCACCACGACCGTGTTCACCCTTTTCTTCACCGAATCTCGACGACCCGTGGCTCCTGCCTGAAAGGTAGTGCACTCAAGAAGGGCCCGTTGACGACTCATTGAAGAACTACACATAACCAGGTACTGTCAGGCTTTAGAGTACCCTCCCGAGCATCCTCCTCACCATGACCTTCTGAAGAGCTGTCCTTGGGGTCTGTTGGCTTCTTTCTTGTCTTTCTTGTGATGGGGTCTTTCTTCTCCTTTGGTTTCTTGTCTTTCTTTTCGTGTAAGACCACGTTGGCTGGTTTAAATACCAAATCTCTGAGAACTCCAAGGAGCCAAACTCCTTAACCAGGGAAAAAGCCAGATGGCACCAAAAAACTCTTGGAGATGTAGTTGCAGTCCAAAAAACGAGATTTCAAGATGTTGGAAGTAGTGCAAGCTGGTGAAGTACTGCAACTTGGAAATCAACTTCAGTATTCAAATAAGGTAGACTCAAGACAACGGTAAACTGGGAAGCTGTGGTCCATAAATCCAAAATAAGAATGTCAGTGCGGAGTTCCAAGGTCCAAGAGAGCGAAATGAGCACTCATAGCAGGGGGACGTGGTGACCGTAGTCGCAAGCAGAAGAGAAGGTCCTCTTAACAGAATCACTACTGACAGGATGGGAGAAAAGAAGACGTAGCAGAAAAGAGTAAGGAAGGTAACAGTTAGCAGACTCTGAAAGATACGTCGCACCAGGGAGCGAGGAAGAATGCTCATCACGACCAAAGCTAGGCAGAGTCAGCACCAGTCTGAAAAAAGCAGCGCGCGGAAAACAGTAACAGGTAAGTGAAAGGTAGAAAGGTAGAAGCTTTGGTAATAACCTGAGTGAAGACAGAAAAAAGAAGAGCGTAACGCGGCACAAGCAGAGAGAGTACCGCTGCAAGGGCAGAAAAGACCGCGTTCACAGAAAAGACTGGGAAAGAACGAAAGGAAGAAACAGAAATCCCTACACGAACGAAGTAACAAGGGCTAGACGAAATGTCCGAGTGGGTCAGGAAAGAGTGGGAACCGTGAAGGACTGAAAACACAGCAGCGCTGTCCAACCAAGATGACGGACACACCGCACCATTCCGGAGGAAGCAGTACGTAAACACTGGGCAGCCATATTGAGTGAGGACTAGACCGTGTCCTTCACTTCACATGGAAAGTAGCTAGCGCCTCACTCTCTGCCACAGCTTCCAAGGGCGAAGCCTGACAGGTACTTTGGGGTTGTAGACCTATTTACAAGGAAATAAGGCTCTTGAGAACACTATATGGACTGGGATTATACAATATATCTTTATTTACAGGTTGCCCAGGTGGGGGGATCCTCATACAGAACTGTAACTTAGTAGCTAAAGTACTGTTCTGCTAACTGTTCTAACCAACTGTTTTCCTCCTAAAGTCTATCGTTGGTTCACTGGATTTATTGATTTGTGTGACATTTAAACTACATCTAGTTAATGCACTTTAAAGGAATCAAAGTAATTGTGGTACGACATAGAACTGTGTGTATATTTTCCATTTTAGATTAAAGGAGCACAACGTGAGTTGTTGTGATTGTGTATAAAACCTTGAACCTTAATTATATAAAGATTCTATTTTAACTAATACTGTACTTAAAGGAATGGTTCGGTCAAAAATGTTTATTGTCCCTACGGGTCGGCCATGTGTTTTTAAGCCTAAGTCGCTCGATTTTAGAAAAATTTCCTATGGACCTTACCCGAGTTTTCGTCCATTAAACGCACCGAAAACAGGCATCAGGGTGCTGCTATTTTGTGATAATCCTATCACTTGCCCCATCGCCTTAGCTGACCTGCTTTTGCGGCACTAAATCATATACCCCGCCCCTGAGCCTGACATTATCAAAACATTCATATTCCCCGCCTCTCTCCGTGACGTAACTGTGCAGCGTAGGCAAACGCGCCCAGTCGTCTTCTACGTGACTTCACACAGAACCCGGAAACCATCACAGATCAACTCACAACACAGCGCGCCACAATTCGGAATATGAAACTGTACTTTCAAATCAAACAGCAACACGGTACATTTGGTAAAGTACATTTATTTAACATTAAATGTTTAAAGAATATTCAGCAATTGGCATATTAAATCGGAATGTCATTTTCTTTCTTTTCTCTCTATCCGCAAATCCTGTTCCGTTTTATCGTGAGTCATGCGCTGTTACTTTATGGTACACATGGTGTTGGTTTTCGTTAAAAGAAGCACTTTGGTCACACGGTGAACCGCAAGGCTGTTCCATCAACTAGGCACTAGGCCAGCGTAAAGGTTGATATGTTGCTTCTAGCCGCTAGTACCGCTTAAGGGCATATGGGCCCTTGGCGATCGTCCCATAAAATTGTCAAAGTGGTGCAGTTGTTTACGATAAGCTGCAGCTGGCGGTTGAAGAAACCATCTGCCGGGGTCTGAAACTGGTGGCAGTAGCAGTAGGGTAGGATATACCTGTTTTGAAAACATAAAAATTATAATCAGTCTCGCCAGCCGATCTTTATTAACATTATTCATTTTATTTATTACGGCCGATCTGAAACTATTTGCTTTCAAGGATAGTGCAATGGAGTATGTTTGGCTCTAAAATCAATGTGAAAACTAACAAAATAAATCGAGGTTAACACACAATGAGAAACAATGGTTTCTCTACATGCGTGTGGAATGTGGACCTGCATGCCCATGTGCCCGGTACAAAGACGATCCCACAAACGTTTTACTTGCTCTTCATTCATTCATCCATTCATTAATTCTACATTCCGGTATAAAAGCGTCTAAAGAGTTACTTACATTATATTTGCAATTTTCATTGTGTCTCTGCGTAATGTAGTTCGTAAATCCCACTGTTCTCTTGACAACGATTTTTCGTATACTGAACTAACATGAAACTCGGTCTAGTTTCAGAATTTTCTGCCTTATTGTCTTTTACGTTATTGCATCCCTCTTTCAAATGAAGTCCTTTCGGCATGGTCCCTGTCTCTCAAGGTCAAAAAACAATAGAACCTTATACTACCAGTGTGAGTTGTGGTCCTCTTCAAGCCGCCAGCTGAAAATCAAAGCCGCTGACCTTCACTCTAAAGGAGCATACATTCTTACTTTGCAACATCCCGTAGTAAAGCCATCTGTGAGAACTTGAATTTTCGAATCCATCTGTGTACTAGGCCTCAATGTGCAAATGTGAACTGGCTTCTCTTCCATCTGCAACGGCTCGCTTGGCGCGTTCTGAGGCCCCCGATTTTGTCCTCGTTGTCCGCGAGCTTTGCAGCCCTAGAGAACCATAACTATGGAGACATTGGGCCTCATTACAAATCAGGCGGTCCGGAAATAACGGTGGCGGTAAACCCGCCGCCACTGTTGTTTCCGGACCGCCTGATCCCGACTCCTGCAGGCGGGAGGTGATGTTCCCGCCAGGTTTGTCCTGGCGGGTTTAACACCGCCCGCCTGCAGGCGGACGAGGAAACACCGGCAGCATTACGAGATGCTGCCGGTGTTTCCATGATCCCCATTCCCAGGAAACCGGGGTTGTAATGCCCCGGTAATTCCGGGAATCACGGAGGCGGAATGGTAATATGAGTCCGGCAGTAACCAGGCGGTTTTACCACCTCGGTTACCGCCGGACTCGTAATGAGGCCCATTGACTTTTTGGGGGAAGGTCAGGGAAAGTATAACGTACCCGAGGAGTTGAGTTGAAAGTGAGATTTATTGTTTGTTTTATTATTTGCAATACACAAGCCTTGCAAAACCTAGTTACAGCAACAAAAATATATACATACACATATTGACAAGGTCAGCGATATGAGGTGAATAGAGAGAGAAGTCAAACATGACACCCAGGTTGTTCGCCACCCAGGATGGTGAAGGGAGGGGTTAGGGTTAGCATACTTTGTATGTACACTGTACAATAACATTTATTTACAAAAAGACAATCATATTACAATTATTTAAACTGGGATTTGTACTTCACAACCAGCTCTGCTTTGGGTGGACATGGCACAGTGGGAATGTTCGGTGGCAATGCATCAGTGCTCTGCACAGAAACGTTCAAAATTCCATATCTGTGCTTCTCGAGTACAGCAACAATAAAGCTTTTTACAAAGTCGAACTCCATTTCCTCTTAGACTGGTTTGATGACCCATTGCTTACTTCATTTAGAAAACACCTTCGTGTAGCGAGGCATCCTTACATTACCCTTAGTCCTAGAATGTTCACGGCTGAGATTCTCGTTATGGGCCAAGACCGCAAGTAGAGTCCTATGTTTCATGCCCTGTATGCTGAAATGCAAGCGCTATGGCCTGTACTTTAGGCACATATTGTTGAACACCTCCAAACCTCCTGTGTGACAGAATTCTGTCAGTCCCCTCAAATCTCTTGATAGAGTTTTATCGAAAACAATCTTCTCAATGGATTTGTGTGTCGCTGAAGATGGAATCAACCACTTCTTCTTCCTTGCCTCCCCTGGGGACAAAGGGCCATGTTCACATTGGTGGAAATGTAGGTTTTCTGACAAGCGGTGAACGTTGGTACAGTGGTGCATCAGTGACCGCCATTTTTAAAGTAGTATTTCCACTGACCTTTCACAAGTTTTGGAGCTCCACCAAAGATGGTTGCTGATAGACTGGGACCACTGTGAAATACTTTCCAAACCTTTTTTTTTCCCTGCAGCTGAGATTTTCTTATTGATTGATTTAGCAAGATGCCATACATCAAATTGATGTTTAATATGTGGGAACTGCTCTCTTATTGTCTTGGCAATTGAAACGTGTCTGTCCGTGGCTATGAGGTCGATGTGCATTCCCCTCGATTGTAGATATTCCACTGATTTTATAAATCCTAGTTTCTCCATGGCCACTGAGGATGTACATTGTGATACCTGCACGACCACCAAACTCGCAATTTTCTTACTATCCATGTCCTGAAAGTGGTAGGTGCAGTATTTGGCAGAAAATACAGGGCTGTCGCACTGTCCATCGCCGGCTAGCCTGAATCGTTTCCCTTTTAATGTACTTGCTAGAGACAATTGTTCAATTTTCCAAGCATCACTAATGGCCGGAAACAGATAATCATGTTGGTATTTGTAGTACTGCGATTTAGAAATGAAATGAAGTCCCACAAACTGAAAGAAAGACTCTAACTTTCTAAAACTGGACCCACTAAAAAGTGATGCAGCTGCACACAGTAGTTTGCCTGCTGGCAGCTTCCCCAGCATCGGTTGTGCAGACCATGAGAACGCATGATTTAATCTACAGGCGGCATGTATTTTGACATTACTGCCTTGTTTTTGACGAGTCACATGAATCAATGGCCTCCGACATACTTTCCCTCTGACGGAATGCCCACATTTCAGCATACTTATAATATCCATCAAACAACTGTCGAATACTATGTATTTGCCCTCTTTTATCCGGTGTCACACTTGTTTCGGACTGCATCGTTGAGGACATTTCACCACAACTGAAAGAAATATCGCCGATATCAGGTTCTGATGCGTCAGTGAATGCTGCTGCTGGTGTATTCTCTGTCATTTCAACATCTCTTACTTCAACATTGATGGGAGAACACAACATTGTCGACAGCTTTCTTGGTGGCAATTTTTTGGCGGGTGTAGATTGTGTGAATTGATCTGCAACTACTTCCGAGCTATCCTCAATACATTCATATCATCTTCTTGTGGTGGTGCAGTCGCACTGTAGCAATGGTCCATTACAACTTTACTGGATTCTCCGGACACATTCATTTCATGTTCTGGCCATTGGATATGAGCATCTCTAGTCTCAACACGCGGCGTCTGAATTAATAGTTCCTCCATAGTGTAAATGGTCTGGCAAGCAACATCTCTCATTCGCTTCACTGACTGTGTATGTATAGTTCGTAGACCCACGGGTAACTGCAGGACAGATTGGAAAAGGGATGTTCAGTTTAAACACAAGATAAAGTATAGTACAATTGACTGGAAAAAATATAAAATAGTCCCCAGCACAAAGAAATTCTAAAGTTATGAACTGTTTGTAACTAACCTTATTTTTGTTTCTTTTCTTTGCAACTTTCTTGACTCGACCTTCAACATCTGCACGCTGTAGCTCCGATTCGTTTCCGCATCTCTTTCCTTCCTCTTGCGCTGCAACGACTATATTTTCTGTATCCGCATAGACAGCACGGAATGAGGCTCCATCGACTCCCTGAAACATAGTACTTTCATTACTATGTATCACAATATTGATAACATAAAACACATGTGAGGACGAACACACAGGTACATCTCAATAGCTCAACACGAATTAAACATTGTGTAGAACAATCAAACAACAAGTATTCGAGCTCTGATGACCTAGTTCCATGGAACTGTCAGTATCCATACCTCTGGCTCTGCATGGACTGCCATGAATGATTGTATTGGAGAGGAGGCATCAGCAACTCCCTGAAACACAGTACTTGCGTTAGTATAACCACAAAAGTTGCATTGTCTAAAAGAATCAAGGAATATTTAAATATGATCAGATTTAATCGACTTATTTCTCTGATTTCTTTACATCTGCATTATCTAAATGGGATCTTGTGATTGTAGTGGAAGTTCCATCGTCTCCCTGAAACACAGTACTTGCCTTAATAGGGAAGAAAGTATAGTAAATGGAATCACGTTATATGATCACGCTCGATGGAGCTGTCAGTATCCATACCTCGTGCTGCTGAAGAATATCTATGGATGTTGTAAATGTGGTGCGCACTTCCGAAAGCTGTTGCCCCGATTCGGATCCGCATGGTCCCGCTTCCACTTCCCCTGGAATTACTTGAATGTCAGGCTCCGCATCAAGTGCGTGGGTTGACGCTTCAACAACTGCCTGAAACATAGTATTTGCATTAGTAAGGATTACAATATTGAAAACACAACACACACTTGGGGTCGATTCACGACGCATTCAAAACGGTGCACGTCAAACCTCTAATTAAAAAACCCTCGGTCGACCCCTTAGAGCCCAAAAACTATCGCCCCATCTCAAACACCAGGTTCCTTGCCAAACTCATTGACCGAACCGCCTACTCCCAACTAAATGCCTTTGTCGAAGCCAACAATCTCCTAGACCCCACCCAATCAGGTTTCAGAGCCCGTTACGGAACCGAAACCACCCTAACCTCAATCTGGGATGACCTTAGAATGACGGCAGACTCTGCGGGATGCGTCGCACTAATCCTTCTCGACCTATCTGCCGCCTTTGACATGATCAATCACGCAATCCTCCTTGACCGCCTCCACTCCCTAGGAATTTGTGGAACCGCCCTTAAATGGATTGCTTCATTCCTCAAAGATAGGTACCAAATAACGATACTCTCCACCTATACCTCCCAAGCCCGACCAGTCGACACAGGATTCCCACAAGGAGAATGCATATCCGCCCTCCTGTTCAACCTCTACCTGACCACCCCCCCACCGATAATCCGTTTGCACAACATCCTGTGCTACAACTACGCCGACGACACCCAGCTAATTCTAAAACTCATGTACTCATATCTCAATCTCCGACCTGACCTCGCCTCCTGCCTCCTCGACATAGAACTCTGGATGACCCAAAGCCACCTCCTATTAAACCCCTCCAAAACGGAAATCATGGTATGTGGCAAATCCGAACTTCTTCCGCACCCACTACCATGGCCATCCGCCATGGGCAACTCTCCGACCGTTTCCAAATCAGTGAAAAATCTTGGGTGCACCCTTGACTCTGACCTAACTCTCTCGCGACAAGTCAACAACGTCTCAAAATCCTGCCACTACCACCTAAAACCCTTAGACGCATCTTTCCATATCTCTCCTTTCCCAAGAGACTCTCCGCCGTCCAATCAATCGTTATATCAAGAATGGTCTATGCAAACCCCCTATACCTCGGAATCCATGCGTACCAACTGAATAAACTCCAAAGGACACAAAACGCAGCAGCCAAATTACTACTTGCGCTTGGCCCAAGAGACCACGTCCCCCCGGCCCTTAAGACGCTGCACTGGCTTCCAGTAGCCCGAAGGGTGACTTTCAAAACCTTATGCATCTCCCATCGAGCACTGCATAAAACCAGACCTGAATATCTTCAAGACAAACTTAAACCCTATCACCCCCCACGCACCCTACGATCGAGTTCAGCAGGCCTCCTAATTATACCAAAAACAAACTCAGTCAGGCTAGGCGGAGCATCATTCTCAGCCTTGGCCCCCACGCTATGGAATTCACTCCCACCCCACATACGCCTAACTGAGGACTTAACGTCTTTCCGCAAACTGCTGAAAACCTGGCTCTTCCCATAAACCCAACCCGCACCACACTATCCCAAAACAGACTAACAACAGCCCAATGAAAGCGGATGAGTGCAGAAAAGGGATGAGTTTTGTGGAGTGGATGAGTACGTTGGAGGGGGTGTGTGCGCAGAGGGGGTGTGTGCGCAGAGGGGGTGTGTGCGCAGAGGGGGTGTGTGCGCAGAGGGGGTATGTGCGCAGAGGGGGTGTGTGCGCAGAGGGGGTGTGTGCGCAGAGGGGGTGTGTGCACAGAGGGGATGTATGCACAGAGGGGGTGTGTGTGCGGAGGGGGTGTGTGTGCGGAGGGGGTGTGTGTGCGGAGGGGGTTGCGCGCGCATAGAGGGTGCGTGCGCAGAGGGGGTGAGTGCATAGAGGGGTGAGTGCGTAAGTGAGGTGAGTGCGTAACATGGATGAGCGTGTACATCCCAGATGAGTAAAGTAGAGCCAACAAGTCTGGCTAGCTGATGAATGTGGAAGTACAGAGAGTGTGTTTATTGCCTGAACGGACGACTCTGCAGACCTTGCTAAGATGTGCAGATGGGGGTGTGCGCAGAGTGGGTGAGTGCATGGTGAGGTGAGTGCGTAGAAGGGATGAGTGCGTAACGCGAATGAGCGTGTACATTTCAAGAGAAGCGAATAGAATGCAAGAATGCGCAAACCGGATGAATGAGCACAACTGATAAGCGAAAACAGGATAAATGTGTAGAACAGATGCGCAAACCGGATGAATGTGCACAACAGATAAGCGAAAACAGGATAAATGTGTAGAACAGATGAGTATGTGGAGCAGATGAGTAAGTAGAGCCAACGAGTCTGGATAACTGATGAACGCGGAAGTGCGGAACAGAGAGTGCGTTTATCGCCTGAGCGGACGACTGTATTGACCCGGAGAATGTATGGTGTAAAGGAGTGTAGGAAGCGGATGAGGGCATGGTCCGGATGGGGGTATGGACTGGATGAGGGTAGGAAGTGGATGAATGTAGGAAGTGGATGAGTGTAGGAAGGGGATGATTGTAGGGAGCGGACGAATATAGGGAGTGGATGAGTGTAGGGAGTGGATGAGTGTAGGGAGTGGATGAGTGTAGGGAGCAGAGGAGTGTAGGGAGCGGAGGAGTGTATGGAGTGGATGGATGTGTGGAGCACATGGGTGTATGGAGCGGATAAGCTCATGGAGCGAATGAGTGCCTGGAGCGGATGAGGATCTGGAGCGGATGAGGGCCTGAGCGGATGAGGGCTTGGAGCCGATGAGTGCCTGGAGCCGATGAGTGCATGGAGCGGACCGTGGAACAAAACGCATGGGTGACTAGAACGCATGGGTTTATAGAGCTCATGGGGTATGGAACGCGTGGGTGTATGGAACGTGTGGGTGTATGGAACGCGTGGTTGTATGGAGCGCTTGGGTGTATAGATCGGATGAATGTATGGAGCGGATGAGCGTAAGGAGCGGATGAGCGTATGGAGCAGATGGGTGTATGGAACGGATGGGTTAATGGAATGGATGGGTGTATGGAACTGACGGGTGTAAGGAACGGACGGGTGTATGGAACGGATGGGTGTATGGAACGGATGGGTGAATGGAACGGATGGGTGAATGGAACGGATGGGTGAATGGAATGGATCAATGTACGCATTGGTTGTGTGTATGGAGAGGCTGAGTGTATGAAGCCGAGGGGAGTATGGAGCGGATAGGCGTATGAAACGGATGAATATATGAAGTGGATGTATATTCAGAGTAAACTAAGGTATATGACAGGCGAGTGTAGAGACGATACATAGAACAAGATATTACTGCTGGATGCGTGAAAATCACGAGTGATTAAAACAGACGAATGCAGAGATGATGAGTGCGTGGAGGGGATGAGAGCGTAGAGGGGATGAGAGCATAGAGGGGGTAAAGGGCGTAGAGGGGTGAGTGCGTGGAGGGGGTGAGTGCGTAGAGGGGGTGAGTGCGTAGAGGGGGTGAGTGCGTAGAGGGGGTGAGTGCGTAGAGGGGGTGAGTGCGTAGAGGGGGTGAGTGCGTAGAGGGGGTGAGTGCGTAGAGGGGGTGAGTGCGTAGAGGGGGTGAGTGCGTAGAGGGGGTGAGTGCGTAGAGGGGGTGAGTGCGTAGAGGGGGTGAGTGCGTAGAGGGGGTGAGTGCGTAAAACTTGTAAAAAGCATAACATGCGCGAGAGAAAAAAAAAATCATGAGTGCCTGGAGCGAATGAGTGCCTGGAGCGAACGAGTGCCTGGAGCGAACGAGTGCCTGGAGCGAACGAGTGCCTGGAGCGTTCGAGTGCTCAGAATGAACCGACGCGTCGCATAGAGCCAACGAGTACGTAGAACGAATGAGCACTGATACATCCAGTACTGATGAGTGCGTAAAATGGATGAGTATGTTGAACTAATAAATTGCGTAGAACATGAAGCAATCAGGAGTGCATGCCTGGCGGAAGCAAGAGTGCATGCCTGGCGCAGTCAAGAGTGCATGTTTGGCGCAGTCAAGAGTGCATGCCTGGCACAGTCAAGAGTGCATGCCTGGTGCTATTAAGAGTACATGCGTGGGGTAGACAAGTGGACAGTCGTGTGGCGGACAAGAGCACATGCACAGAGTTGACTAGACCGCGAACCAGAGTGCATTAGCCCAGACTGGAGTACATAGAATGGATAGGTGTCCATCCACGGTATGGACTGGAACGCATAGAATTGCGTGATGTATATAGTATGGTTTAGAATGCAAAGAACGCTTGAAAGAGCATATAACTCATCCTAGCACACCATCATGCTTACCCTCTCCCTTACATCACCACTCAACTAGAACACAGGGATACTATGACACCATTCGTTATAACTGTTCTCATAGCAACATCCGCCGCTCACTCCACATCATTCTAAGTTGACAGTGCTGGTCTCACACCCCCCAGCCAGGCGTTCTCCTCAGGCCTAACACAGCCGCAGCCGTTCTGGATAAAACCTGCCTGAACGAACACGTCCTCCTGATCTCTCAATCACCACACCTACCGCTAAGGAGCAGCTACTACACGGATATCGCACATGCTGCACACATACCCGGTGCTCACACGCACCTTTTGACTCTCTCTACACTCTCTACTGATCTGAACTTCGGTTCCCAAGGGCGTTGAAACTACCAGCGCCTTCAGACCATACCAATGGTATATAAGGCACTATATAAATGCAAAATAACATAACATAACATATCAATGGCTAACCACAAATGAAACATGGTGTAAAACAATCAAACGACAAATGTTCCAGTCCTGATGATCACGGTCGATGGAGCTGTCCGTATCCATACCTCGTGCTGCTGAAGAATATCTATGGATGTGGTAAATGTGGTGCACACTTGCGAAAGCTATTGCGCCGATTCGTATCCGCATGGTCCCGCTTCCACTTCCTCTGGAATTACTTGAATGTCAGGCTCCGCATCAAGTGCATGGGTTGACGCTTCAACAACTGCCTGAAACATAGTATTTGCATTAGTAAGGTTTACAATATTGAAAAGACAACACACACTTGGGGTTGACCGCACAGGTACATATCAATGGCTAACCACAAATGAAACATGGTGTAGAACAATCAAACGACAAGTGTTCCAGTCCTGATGATCACGGTC
The DNA here is from genome assembly GCF_040938575.1 of Ambystoma mexicanum. NCBI lineage: Eukaryota > Metazoa > Chordata > Amphibia > Caudata > Ambystomatidae > Ambystoma > Ambystoma mexicanum. Next base: position 545,264,973 of record NC_090931.1, on the reverse strand, counting down.
GATGGAGCTGTCAGTATCCATACCTCGTGCTGCTGAAGAACATCTAGGGCTGTTGTCAATGTGGTGGACGCTTCAGCATCTCCCTGAAAGACAGTACTTGCATTAGTTTGGATAACACTAATTATAACTGAAAACAAACACCAGGGGACGACAACTAAGGTGTATATCAATTGGAAAGCACTAACCAAACAATTGGTAAAATAATCACACGATACATAACTATTACTTGACATGCATAAAACAAGTCTGTAGCGGAATAGCCAAGTATGATTACCTGATACGCGCTAGAAGTGGTTGATAACTGCGGGCACGTCACAGATGCAGAATGTTCTTGCTTCAGATTCAGTGGATAGTCAAGCAGTTGTAAAGGTAAATTATTGTTTGATAATGAAATGCAAATATTAAAAAATTGCCATGTAAACCGACAGAATACTTGAGAATAATGCTATTGAAAATGCACAATATAGTACAGTTCCCTGTGCCCATAAATAGATTTCCTTTGGGGGTTATAAAATCGAAAAATAATTTATTGATAAATGTCATTATTCAAAAAGCTATACACTCATATCAATATCGAAAGTATTACAAGGGAGTATTACAAGGGAAACAACACCTAAAATATCAATTAATCCATTCGGCTACCTACACACTACCGCAAGGCCTAAAGCTAAATCCGGACACTTGACTCACCAGTGGCGGAATGTGGACGAATAGAATTGGAATAGCGTTTGCGAGCAATTTTCGTGTTGTTCGCCATTTATTCTTCTTTGTTACCCAAGATGTGGCGTACATGTTCGAGGAAAAGTGCCGGCTGCAGATGCGGTATCGATCACCCCTCTTGTCCTCTAAGACTTGTTGGACGCTACTTTCCAGCTCATCCAGTGGATATCCGCAATGTCTGACCCATTCTATTATTCGATCAACAGTTTTCGGGAATACATTCATTATAGTGCCTTCAGATTTAGCATGGGTCTTCCAAGGGCAACCGCTAATCGAACAGGCAGGCATTGTTGAAAATTCTGAAAAGTAAATATCAAGATTATTATAAAACCTTGATGAATAAAAATGTCATAAAAAAGTAAATGAACCATACCATGTTCAATGCAAGGTTTGTTTTGGTCGATGGAACTATACCAGTTCATCATGTGCGGCTTAGTATTTGCATAAGTTACAGAAATGTTTTAAATGATGTGACTAAACTCTGAACATGTGACTCGTCCCTTGGATGTTCTGTCTTGCACGAAAAGGAAACATGCTTACAGTATAGACTGGACCCCCGAAGGATGCAATTCGATGACAATTGACACAGATGAAAATAAATAGATCTATTGATAGCATAACAATTGAAACTCAAGTCAATAACAATGAGACCAATGACCATAGCACTATTGGGTACTGTAATCGCAAATAGATAGAAATGTAAAAATGACCGAAATATGACTAGGATACATGGCCTTATCTTGACCAACAAACAGTTGGATTCAGCAGGCCGAGCAGTATGTTGCAGGAGAACAGGTAGATGGCCACAGGTAGCACACTGACGAGTTTGCTCGAAGCGGTCACAGATAGCACGACGATGAGCAGATTAGCATAGATCTCAGTGCTTCTCAGGTAGAAGGTTCAGGAGTTGACTTGCAAAGCACAAAGATGTTCTCATGAGACATATCAAGTGGTTTATAAAGTATTAGAAACAGGGGTTTGTTTGTGAATGAATGACGTGTGTATGTCGTGGTATTATGTGGTTTGCCGGGGGGAGGCCTGCCTGGAGACACGGGGTCTGAGGAGGCCATGTGAGCGATGGCCCCTGGGCGTGGGATACCTTTTGAAGTGTACATGCTGTTTGGCACCTTAGCCGTTTGCGCCCGTCACAGCCCCCCATGCCAGCGCTCATCCCCGGGTGCGAATCACCTTTGATAGAGGGGGGTGGGATGGATGGGCCTGGGGCGTGCAGATAAGGCACAGGAAGAGTGCTGAATGGAGTCACACTTATGTGGATTGCAGGGGGGCGGCCTGCCTCAGGGGAAGCCTGCCTGGAGACATGGGGTCTGAGGAGGCCATGTTTGCGATGGCCCCTGGGCGTGGGATACGTTTTGAAGTGTACATGCTGTTTGCCACCTTGGCCGTTTGCGTCCGTGACAGCCCCCCATGTCAGCGCTCATCCCCGGGTGCGAACCGCCTTTGATAGAGGGGGGTGGGATGGATGGGCCTGGGGTGTGCAGATAAGGCACAGGAAGACTGCTGAATGGAGACACACTTATGTGGATTGCAGGGGGGCGGCCTGCCTCAGGGGAGGCCTGCCTGGAGACACGGGGTCTGAAGAGGCCATGTGAGCGATGGCCCCTGGGCGTGGGATACCTTTTGAAGTGTACATGCTGTTTGGCACCTTGGCCGTTTGCGCCCGTGACAGCCCCCAATGCCAGTGCTCATCCCCGGGTGCGAAACGCCTTTGATAGAGGGGGGTGGGATGGATGGGCCGGTGGGCATGCAGGCAAGTGTGTGGGAGCGAGGGGCCATCAGGCCCCTCTCATCCTTTACTTCTCAGTAGAAACTCGGACCAAGGGCCTCCAGTAGTGGGTTCGCCCCTTGCCCTTATGTGATGTTAACTTTGGTTGACATTCGCGTAGATGGGACCACTGAGCGGGACACGGGGCATCCATTTTTGTACCCCCTTTCCACTCCATCTTGGTGACCAGGCCTCACTGCGCAGAGCACATGGCCCCCACCCTCGTTCCCACTCTGACTGGAAAACTCCAGAGGTATTTGCAACAGCTAATAAATGTAACACATTACTCTTCCTCTGAGATCACTGTCCTGTGTGTGAACCAGCCTGAACTAAGCACATAGCTTGTTCATCTCCACAAACGTGTCCTTGCCCACGCACCCTCGCCAGTGGAAACTTACTGCCATTCTGACCCTGTGTCCCTGCAAGGTATTCTCTTCATGTGCCAGACCACTGACCACGCCATGATGCCCACCTAGCAGATCCCCAACTAAGATTAGACCCCTACTTCAGTATATCGTTGCCTATCAATAACAAATGCCACATACCGGAGATTCTTGTGAGCACAGACCCACACTTCAAACAGTGTATTATAGTGGTCAAGACCCTTAACCTAAGGCCTGTATAATCCAATGTTGATTGATAGTATAGATATATGTGTGACTTTTATAGAGACATAACCGACTGAAAGACTTTGAACAAGTGTTATTTAGTGCATGCATTATTGAGAATATATAATGTTAGCTTAGATAGTGACCACCCTGCTTCACAGTGACCTGACCTTCACCCATTCGGAGCACAGATGTCTGACGTCCATCCTTGAATGGAGACACACTTGATTAATTTAAAAAATCGAAACAACCGTTGTTAAAATATATGTGGTGTTTTATTTTGTATCTTATTTTGATGTCACAAAAATACAAGACTTTACACATTGTACAGGTCAGGTTGCAGCACAGCGAGAGAAAATTCCCTGTAATGACCGCTGTCACTTGGGAAAGTTTCTCTTATGGCACAAACGGCACAGGCGTGTATTACTCTTCGAACGCGGTGTCCAAGCCTCCCGTGAAGCCCAAGCCTCCCATGAAGCCACCATGTAAAGGAACGATAGGCCACCAGCCTGTACCACCTGTGGAAAGGAATGAAACAAACTGTTTTTAAATGACCAAGATAAGTTTAATAAACGTTTGTTGTCAATGACAATTCTTGTAACTAATGGCATTCTGCTCGGACAAATGCTATCTAGACACTGCACACTATTGAACGACTTTCATGTGTTACAATGATATGTATAGGTAATTTTGGATATAGTAGAAGACCATGAAATAGGAGTGGCATGACAAGCAGAGTATACTTACTCGTTACTCGGATTACGAGGACGAACAGTTGCACGAAGTTCGTGCATAAGCACCATCATTATCCTCAACACGGACCATGTGAGGCAGGCTGCCCTGAAGTCTGGCAGCTCGGTGATGCATTGCGGTCGTGGCTCGCCTACCGAAATGTAGGCCACGCATCCAGAGTTTTCACAGCAGCAGCAGTTCTCGTCCTCGGTTGGCATTAGCTCGCACCAATTGCATGTGCACCAGGTGGAAACACAGTCCATGCGACTAGGTCCAGGCTCTTCAGCTGTTGAATCGTCCTCCCAACTGCCGTCCGAAGACCCATCGTTTTCGTGTGTTTCCCTTTCCAGTAGTTCCTCCTCGGTATACTCGAGCTCGTACATGTAGGGAATTATTGTAGCCATTGTGTGTTAAACAAACTAAAATAATTTATAGCGGTGGTACTGGTATCTGTTCACACAGGCTACAAGCAACGAAGGTAGCTGACCAGAGCAAAGAAACGTGTCACAGAAGACTCAAAGTAACACAGAGAGGAATGGAATAGAAAATCTGCTGCTGTGTGTTTTGAAACGGTCTGTTTATACTTATTGAGGAAAGAGGAGTCCTGCCATTTCCATGGCGACACGTCATTAGCTGAAGCGCAGCGAATGTTGACACGAGACGTGCTTTGGCATTGTGAAATGGGCGGTACGCGTCTGCTGATGACAGGCTCAGGGGCGGGGGATATGATTTAGTGCCGCAAAAGCAGGTCAGCCAGGGAGATGGGGCAAGTGATAGGAATAAAAAATAAAATTTTGACCGAACCATTCCTTTAAGAACCAGCCTGCATCACCTCCTGAGAGCTTTAGCCTTGATTGCTCGACTTCGCTACCGCATAGAGAATCTTGGCTGGGGTCCTCTCTGCCTCTCGTCTGCCATATAGAGAACAGGCGTACAGACACCCCCCTCTGGTCTTTACACCGTACCAGTCACTACTCTCACGGACACGGACACTGGCCCTGATGACACTCACATGTCCTTGGACACTCATGCTATGGATGAATATGATGAGCTCATCCCGACAGATGGGGAAAGTCCAGACATGCCTTCGCAAGACTCACCACCAGATGAGAGGCTCTTTGCTTGCACTCTTGTCATTTGCAGTTAAGCTATTCAATCTAGTTACTGAAGAGCAGAGGAAAGAAGGCTTCTTGTTTCAAAGGCGTGAAGCCTCCAGGAAGTCATTGGTCGCAATCCCTTATGCTGGACGACATCTGAGAAGATGGCCTTTTTGTGATGAAAAATCCCTTCTCAACACCTCCCAAAAAGGATTGCCTGGAGAAGAAGAATAAATGAATAGTTACTCACTGTAGTGACTGACATACTCTTAGCCCATAGTCCCCTTTCCTGCATACTGCATGGGCGTCTCTTGCTAGGGACGGGAGACAGAACCTTTTTCACTAGAAAAAAAACTTTTTTCCCCCCTTTACATTTAGAGGCGCACAGTGGTGCAGCCTTGGGAGCATGCGCTCTGCTGACTCAGCCCACCGGCGCCACTCTTCAGTCCCCATTTACACATCAACAATATTAACATTTCCTAATGACACGATTATTATTAGGCGGGAGGATGGTGGCACGTATGGAGAAAAGGGGACTATGGACTAAGAGTATGTTAGTCAATATGGTGAGTAACTATTAATTCCTCTTACGTCCCGTCCCCTTTCCTCCATACTGCATGAGCGATTACAACTGAATGTAGCCCCAGGGTGGAGAGGAGACCCTCCTTAGGAAAACAAGTTCCTTAGATCCGCCTGACTGAAAGCCGCGTCTGACTTAGAGCCGGCATCCAAACAGTAGTGCTTGCAGAAAGCCGAAGGGGTGGCCCAGGACCTGTCTCTGGAATCAGACAGCCGTGGCCTTGGCCCTGACAGCATGGGCATGCATGTAAGCTGGCATCGGTCTGTGCTGCCCTTCATAGTCCTCCTTGATAGCCGAGACCATCCACCTTGCTATAGAGGCCTTGGAGACTGATACCCAGGCCTTGACCCCCCCCGAAGGTGACAAAAAGTGCCTCCGACTTGCGGAAGCCCTTGGTCCTGTCCAGATAGAATTTCAGAGCGTGTCTGACGTCCAGACAGTGCAAGACCCTTTGAGCATCATCTTTAGGATCAGCGAAAAAGCTAGGTAAGACCATCTCCTCATTCAGATGGAAAGCAGAGACTACTTTGGGTAGGAATCCGGGGTGCGTTCTCAGAACCACCTTATCCTTATGAAAAGTAGTGTAGGGTTCCGAAGCCACAAGTGCCTGTATCTTGCTGACTCTGCGAGCAGAGGTAAGACCCAACAACAGAGCTGTTTTAATGCTTACCAGTTTGATGTCTGCAGACGCCATTGGCTCGAAGGGTTTGTGCGCAAGAGCGCCCAACACTACATTGAGATCCCACACAAGGTGTGGTTTCTTGATGGGCGGATAGAGCCTAGTGAGGCCCGCCAGATGTCGTTTGACCACCGGGTTGGAGGAGAAGACCTCCTCCTCCAAATTCGTGTAAGCACCGATGGCAGCCAAGTAGGTGCTGCATGTGTCCACCTGCACCCCTGAGTGAGCGAGGTGTACAGAAAAGGAGATCACATCATCCAATGTGCAATTAAGGGGGTCGATCTCCTTAGAGTCCGCCCAGTGACAGAACCTAATACATTTACTCTAGTATTGGTTCCTAGTAGCCTTGCTCCTAGCGGCCGGAATGATGTGGAGGTTAGCCTGAGACAGGCCCAGGTGCTTCAGTGTGACCTACTCAGGAACCATGCTGCGAGAGCTACTTTCTGCGGAGCGGGGTGGATGACCCTGCCCCCCTGCTGCGAGAGAAGGGGAGCTGGGCCAAGCGGTAGGTGACTGGGAGGCCTATCCAAGAGGCTGAGGAGCTCAGAGAACCATGGCCTGGCAAGCCACCACAGAGCTATCAGAATGATGCAGAGGTGACATGATTCCCTTACCTGTGGATCAGTGGGGTCGGCAGGAATGCATAAGCTGTCATGCCATTCCATTGTATTTGGAGTGCATTGCCCAGAGAGCCAGGGCCCAGCCCCTGCCAGGACGCAAACTGCTGGCACTTCCTGTTGGCCCAGGAGGCAAAGAGATCCACCCGAGGATGCCCCCATCTGCTGAAGATCCCGAGCAGGACCTAATCGTTCAATTTCCATTCATACTTGTCCGCTCCTAGCCTGCTGAGCCTGTCCACTTCTAGATTGGAATCCCCCGGGAGGTGGATGGCAATCAGGTAGATGTTGCTCACCAGGGCCCATTCCCACATGCTGATCAGTAGGCTGAACAGTGGAGGGGACCTGGCGCCACCCTGCATGTTGACATAGTACATGCTGGTGGAGTTGTCTTTCTGGATGAGGATGACCTTGCTCCCGATAAGCGTCAGGAAAGCTTTGAGAGCTAGCCAGATAGCTTTCTGCTCCAGCCAGTTGATATGACATTCCTGCACGTGAATGGACCAGACTCCATGGACACTGTGGTTGTCCAGGGGGGCCCATAGCCTTCCAAGGAGGAATCTGTGGTGATGGTGACCTGAGGGGTTGCCTGCCAGAAGGGCTTGCCCGTCCTCAGGTTGCAGTCCCTGGACCACCAATTGAAGTCCGGGTGGAGAGACGGAGGAATGCTGACACGCTCCTCTTGGGAGCTCCTTTCCAGATTTCATGAGGCTGCGAAGTGCAGCTGTAATCTCCTCATCCCGAGTCTCGTGTGCGGTACCACCAGCAGAACTGCTGCCATGATACCCAAGAGAGGCTGCTACCACCAGGCCAAGGTCACCTCTCGGCTGAGGAAATGATTTGCGGCCCCCTTGATGGCCCTGATCTTGTCCTCCGAGGGGAAAACTCTCTTGAGCTTGTGTCCCAGAAAGGTCAGGCTCTGTGTAGGCTGTAGCTGAGATTTCTGTGGTTGATAGAAAATCCCACGTCGTGGAGAGTGATCATAAGAGCGGAAGAGGTGTGATGAACTGCCTCCGGAGATCTCGCCCGGACGAGCCAGTCATCCAGGTATGGGTAGACGTGGTGACCATGGGCCCTGAAGTGGGCCGCCACTGCATTCATCAGTCTGGTAAATACCCTGGGGGCTGAGTTAAGGCCGAAGGGTAGAACCTTGTATTGGAAATGGCAGCCCGTGATCCTGAACCGCAGAAAGGAGCGATGAGGTTGCCGGATGTGTAGATAGGCATCCTTCAGATCCAGGGAGCACATTCAGTCTCACTTGCACAGGGAGGGAGACGTTGAGGGTGGGGAGGTCCAACACAACTTTCAGGCCAGCCTGGTTCTTCTTTTGTATGGTGAAAATCCTGGAATAGAACCCAAGCCTCTTTGGGAGGTCGGGACTTCTTCACTGCCTGGCTCTCGACGAGCGACCGAATTTCCGCCCATTGAGTTGTTGTCCCAATCTGTGGGAGTGGCAGGGAGGAGGGAGGAATCGGTAGACGGTACCCTGTGGACACTACAGAGAGGATCCACGGGTTCACGAACTTCTGACGCCAAAACTATGTGTGAAGAGCAAGCCTGCCCCCCACCAGAGACAAGTGCACCCGAACGGGCGCGTCAATCCTTCTATCCTACTTTCCCTCTGAGGCTGTGGCAGAGGAGGGAGACTGAAAGAAGCCCTTGCCCCCCCCCTTTTGTTGTTTGCGCCGGTGCTGACTCTGAGACTGGTCAGGTAGACTGGACCTCTGCTCTTGGAAACCCCGGAAGCCACCAAACATCCGCCCCTTATCAGAGCGTTGATGCGACTGGGTGTACGCCTTGGGCGTGGCCATCGTAAGGATAAAGACTTTCCAGTTTGGGAACTGTTTTTCTTTTTATCTAATTCCTCATCAGTGGTGGAGTGAAAGAGGTTGCCACCCTCGAATGGAAGGTCCAATATGTGTTGCTGGACGTCAGGGTTGAACTTAGTAGCCTGAAGCCAGGCTGTCATCATGTCCGTGGCAATGCATATGGTCCGGCCAGAGGTGCCAATGTGGGTCACAGTGGACTCCATGATGTCCTGTGCCACCAATTTGGCCTCCACCAGCCACGCCTTGAAGTGTGCCTGGCTCTGCACCGGACGTTCTGGAAGGAAGTTGGCTATTTCCTGCCAAAGCTTCTGGTTAAATGCTGTCAGCATGGCATCCACGTTGGATTGACGAAGGTGCAGGGAGAAGTTGGAATAAAGCTTTTCCCGTAAGCCTCAAAGATCTTCTTCCCCTTGCCTAGCAGCGCAGAGGATGAGGTGGCCGAGGATGAGGCCTTGAGTAGAGTGATGCGGCAGCAATCACAGAGGAGCGCGGTTGAGGGTGTGCCGACAGCAAGAGTGGATCCCCCTCCATTTGCCTATATTTGGCGTCGAGGCACCGATTGACAGGCTGGGCTGAGTGGGGCTTAAACAATCCTTTTTGGCCAAAGCGACAAAGTCCTTCTGCATCGGAATCCGCGTTCTAGCTGGGGGGTGCAGAGTGAAGACTTCAGCCAGGACCCCTGTCTCCGGTTGTTCGACTTCGGGTTGCGGAAGCCCAAAGTACTCTGCCAAACCTGCGAGCCATTCATGGAAGGCCTTGGCTGATGACAGTGTGTCAGGGTCCTCCTCCTTGTCAGTGTCCACCAGAGTCTTCGGTTGATCCATAGCAGGTGGAGGAGTGCTGGGCGCCGAGGGCTGCGGTGCGGGAACCGGAGCCGGTGGCTGTAGCAGAGGGTGGTGTGGAACCGCTTGAACTGTGGGAGGCAGGGGAGCCGGAATCGAAGAGGTCGGCAAGGGCAGCAGTGGCTGCACCAGGGCCTGTGGCGCTGGAATCATAGGAGGAATGACTATAGGCGCAGGCGGAAGGGCCGGAGGGAGCATGTCCCTGATAACATCCCAAAGGATGGCCCCCATCTGAGGAGATCTCATGAGAGTGAGGAACATTTCAAAGAACCTGTCCTCACAGGCCGATGGGGCGGCAGGTGATGTTAACAGGGTAACGGGCAGCTGCTAGAGCCAGTGCGTACTCTGTCGAGATGGTTGCGGGGTAAGCCTGCCCTGCGCTGCTGATGAATAAGCAGTATGCCACGTACCTGGTTGACTCCAGTCCTACCTTGTAACTCGTTCACCCACCTGCTCCACTCCAAAGGCGCGTTATTGGACAAGCAGCCTTTTTATCTGGTGCGGCGGCCATCTTGTCGAGCTGTGTGCCACGTGCCGAAGTCGTGGTGCTTGGCTCACTAGGCCCAGCCTCCTCCAGGACTCTTGGCGATGGAGCATGAGACATACCCTGCACCTCAGTATGGGGCCTGGTAGGCATGTTGCCCTCGGCAGGGTCGCCGGTAGTGCTGCGTGCAGGCGCCCCCTCAGACATCTGGCCGGTATTAGGGTGTAGCCCCTCGGGTGTAGACCCGGTAAATGAACCTTGCGGCCCCTCAACACTGTCTCCGGAAGGTACTGATGACCCCTCGGCCTGGCAGACGGTAGCTGAGATAGCCTCGGTACAGGTGCTGGCGCGAGAACCCGATAGGTTCCTCCCGCTCAGGGATTTCCTTGGGAAGGAGTCGTGGGGTGCGCGGGAAAAAAGCAGCTCTACCTTGGGCCTTGACTTATGTCTGACGAAGTCCTTCAAGTCCTCTGGAGGCGACTTCTCAAAGAGCTCCCTCCACAGAGGGCGCTAGAGAGCCGTCCAAGATGGCGGCTTCCTAGAGTGCTCTGTGCGGCTCCCTATAAATCCTGATTAATCCTCCTCTGTGGCGCCGTCTTCACCCGCCAGCCGCTGCTCATAGCCTGTGGGAAACCCAGCCGGTCATGCTGAGACCAATGACGCAGCCCCAGACCCAGTGAGTGGAGGACACAGCGGACAGTGGCCTGTGCACCTGCGGCGTAGGGAAACAGCCGCCTGAGAGGGCCGATCACCGAGCGTGTGCTTCGTGCCTCCAGGAGGAGGGCGTCTGGAATCCGGGTTGCGTACCAGGAGGGTGCGACTTCACTTGCCGAGGGCCGCCCATCATTGCCTTGGGGCACGCGGGTGGCCCGGACACCTGGGGGACACGAGTGATTTGGTCACCGGCGGGTGAGCACTTCCAACGGACTTCGGCGGAGCGGAGATTCGGCACGGCGGCCCCAGAACCGGCTCCAGGCAAAGTCAAGTTAGGAGCGCCCCGGGGCCGTCACAGCCCCACAACAGTGCTGCGCCCCGTGCACCTGTGGCCATACGCCGCCGCGGCAGGCCCAGCCCTCCCTCGGGAGGAATGATCATAAGCGGGCCTGCCGCGGGCCTCTAGACGCAGCCCACGCCCGCCGCGGAAGTCTCTCGGCAGCAATAAAGACACGCCCCGCCTGCTGGGGCCTGGTCCTGAGGTGCACCCCGGGCCCGTGTGGCAGCGCCCACCGCCACAATATCTGATGCAGCCAACCCCTGTGGCAACGTACCGCTACCAGCCATGCACTTGGCTAAATAGCCACTGAACACCAAATCCTCGGCCCACGCTGCACAGCAAAGGCAACGTAACACGCTTCTTTGACACTGCTGCAATTATACTGCGGATCTTGCCTCCCAGCCTGCCGTACCGCCAACAGCCGAACTAGTCCATGCAAAGAAGAGAGGGCGCTACTCCACGGACTGATAAGCCTCCACACAGGAGCAAGAGGTGGACCCCGCCCCAGACAGACCAGCACAGATCCACCTGTGCCTCCGCTATATTTGACAAGGGCTCAAGACACTAGCCAGTGCTCGAGCAGAGGCCAGGGCTCCAGTGGGCTCCATGCCTCCCAAAAGACTGAGGGCACTCACCACATAGAAGCCTTTGAAGCTAAGAAACACCAGCAAGATCCACGAGCCGCCAGGAGAAGAGGTCCGGCATAACCCAAACTCCCATCGATAGTGCTAAAACCTGACTCCCACAAACTACCCATATTGCTGGCGTGAACCACAAAACACCGGAGGCCACGCCCAAGCATACCTGCAACGCTGTTCGATGCCTTTAGTCCAAAACGACCACTAATAGGTCAACCATGGGGAAGACAGATAAGTCCCAAAGAAAACTGAATTTTGAAGCCGTCTCCTCAGCCAAAATGCCCAACCCCAACAGCAGATCATCGCCTACTTAAGAGGCCATCCAAGCTGAAGAAGAGACGCCAAATTTTGACATCAGGCTGAAAGCTGGAATCGGGGGGGGTTGGGAAGCAAACTAGACACGTTGTCCTCAAAGGTTGACCAGCTCCAGCATCGGCTGGACAAACATGCAGACAGGCTGGTCGCAGCAGAGCAAAGTATTTCAGACCTCGATGATGGGGCAACATCCCTAACCTCCAGGGTGTCTGCACTGGAATCCCAGATGAAAGCAGTGTGTGCCAAGAACCAAGACTTGGAGGGTCGTTCATGGAGAAATAACAACAGGCTGGTGGGGGTGAGAGAACAACAGATCCAGGGCAAAATGGAAGACCATGTGGAAAAGATTTGCAGACATTTATTTTGTGAGGAGACCCTATCCCAACTGTTTGTCGTCGAAAGAGCACACAGGGTTCCCAATACCAGACCGGTCCCTGGCACGAACCCCCGTCCGATAATAGCAAAGCTTCTAAATTACAAAGATCGCGACGCAATCCTCAGGGTGGCAGGGGAAAAAGGCAATCTCCAATGTGATGGTGACCAGATTCAATTTTACCCCGACTTCTCCCAAGCAGTCCAAGCGCAAAGAAGGACATTTACGGCGGTCAAACGCCGACTACAAGACAATTAAATCCAATATTCCATGCTCTTCCCCGCTAAACTCCGCATTTAGCATGAAGGGAGATCTCAGTTTTTCAGCACGCCGGAAGAAGCCAAACAAATACCTAGACCGAGCCGGCTGCAGACCCGGCCCCAACAACGCAAGACCACAGCGGAGAGACCGGATGAGAAGGGACCCACCATAAAACACAGTTTACAAGCAACGAGCAGGGCGAGCATCCAATCACGACCATCACCAGTATACCAGAGCCACAGCTCTTTTCCCCTGTACTTTAGGGAGCCCACTTCCCTCTTGCAGGGCTACTATCGCCCCGAGCGCAGCTATGTTGTTTCAGTTATTTACTAGTGGAGGGTCACCGTGGGCCAGTTGGGGGTTGCCCGCGCAAGTCAGGGAGGGAAGTATCAGGAAGTCGCCATTGTTTGCTCAACCAAGAACCACCACGTCCATATGCTCACACCCCACCCCAGTATCGCAAAGTACAGTTGGAGCACCAAGCAAACTGAAATCCTGGACGAACTTGCCTGAACTCGTCAGACTCCACACCTTTTATCCACCGGTCATCCAGTAACACCATTGAAAGTTGCCACCTGGAACATTCGAGGTGGCAACCAACCAACAAAAACCAGGAAAATCCTCCAATACCTCAGAAGACAAAGTCAGCATAGCCATGTTACAGGAGACTAGCCTCCTTCCGCCCGCTGAGCCACAATGGGCCCAGTCGTGGGGGTGCCACAGGTACTTCTCGTCATACTCTTCCTATGCCAGAGGGGTCGCAATCTTAATAGACAAGAGAGCCAATTTCAGTCTGATTGAATCTAAGAAAGACACCGAAGGGAGAGCAATGTTGGTGAGAGGCCTCCTAGCAGGGAAAGAAATTGTTCTGGTAAACTCATACGCCCCTAATACCGACGGACCAAACAACTTTAACTGGACGATGGTGCAACTCGGAAAGGTGAGCGATGCACCGGTCATCTGGGGAGCAGACCTTAATACACTGTTAGATCCCAGAATCGATAAGTCCCACAACACAACAGGAAAACCGTCTAAAGCGAGTCTCCAAGTCAAAGAAATATGCCACACTTTTGACTTGATTGCTACCTGGAGACATTCCAACCAAAACGCAAGGGAGTACACTTTCCACTCAGCTGTCCACAATACTAGCTCCCGCATAGACTATATTCTGGCATCAGCCCTCAGCCATTCAACTGGGGATCTGGTCACATCCATCCGTGCTCCTTCTCGGATCACTCAATGGTTACGTTGGAATTCACACTATCTGCTGCGTCAACACCAAGGTAAAACTGGAGATTCAAGCCGGGCTCACTAGCCGATCCTGTGTTCGCAGCGGAATTGCAGCAAGAAATTGCGTCCTTTTTGGAGTCCAACCTAAACTCTGTGAACTCTGCTGGCACCCTATGGGAAACGCTAAAATGCTTTGTTCGTGCGGTATGCATGGCGAAGGAAAATGGTATCCTAAAGCTGATACACTGGCAGAAAGTGAAAAACGCCTAAAAGAGCTTGAAACTAAGAACGCGCCTCGAGTGAACCACAGATCCAAGCAGATCTGAAAGAAGAGCTACTGAAATTTAAAGAGAAAGCTGAACGGGAGCGGAAATTCCTCGGGCATAAGCATCAGACCCGACAATATGGTGAAGGCCAGAAACCGGGAGCGCTACTGGCCCGACTATTAACTGGCGATAAGAAACCCACCAGGGTGGAGTGCATCAGGAACGCCGTGGGAACCCAAGTCTACACGGAAGAGGGCATTGTCGAAGAGTTTTGTAACTTTTACCAAGACCTATACAGCTCTAGTGGCAGCACAATTCTCGAGATGCTTCAGGACTTCCTTAATGACACCGAACTGTACTGGGTGGCCAATGATCTACGTGAACCTTTGAATGCCCCAATAACATTGACCGAAATCCTGGAAACAATCAAACATCTCCCGAACACCAAGGCACCCGGCCCAGACGGGCTCACAGGAGAGTTTTACAAAGCACATGCGAACACCATAGCCCCCTTACTACTTCAAGTCTACGAAGAAGCCACAGAGCGGGGGTTCCTACCACCTACCCTATGTGAAGCCACAGTGACATTACTACACAAAGAGGGGAAACCTCCTGAGAATTGTGCATCCTACAGACCGATCTCCCTAATCAATCTGGACAATAAGATTCTAGCCAAAATCCTAGCAACTCGTTTACTTCCCATAATGTCGGTGCTCGTGCTAGGTGACCAAGCCGGGTTCATCCCAGGGCGTAACACAACATATGGTATCAGAAGGCTCTTCGGCGTCATCGAGGCCCTTGACCCGACACAGCAAGCAATAGCCGTACTGCTCGATGCTGAGAAGGCCTTCGACTCAGTCGAATGGCCCTTCCTCTTTGCAAAACTTAAACGAATGGGACTAGGGAATTTCTTCCTAAAACTGGTATCACTACTCTATAACGACCCGATATCCTATATCAGTCTTGGAAACACTAGATCCACCGGAATCAAGTTAGAACGCGGAACCAGACAGGGCTTCCCCCTCTCCGCTCTTATCTTTGCCCTGGTGATGGAGCCCCTAGCTTCCAGATTGAGAGAATTCTAATTACACAGAGGCATCACATTAGGTCCCCACAAACTTGTGGTCTCCCTTTATGCCGACGATGTTATGCTATTTGTTAGCGACCCCCAAACTAACCTTAACCCAATAATGGGCGAAGTAATCAAATTTAGCCAAGTTTCCAGCCTTAAAACCAATCATTCGAAGTCAGTGGTGTTCCCACTGGCGCCAAATACCGCCGAATTTGCGGATGACCATGGCTTCAGGTGGGAAAATTCAAGGGTCCGATACCTGGGTATTTATATGTCCCTCAGTTATAACGACATATTCAAAGACAACTATATGGCAACACTGAACTCCATGCAAGAACGGGTCCAAAGGTGGAAATCACTTCCACTGACACTTTGGGGTAGAGCCTCATTGACCAAAATGGTTATACTTCGCAAATTCCTCTACTTATTCATGAACATCCCAATACTCCTTCCAAGATCATTCTTACACAAACTCAAAGGCTCATATTGGCACTACTGTGGGCGGGGAAACAAGCGAGAGTAGCCTACTCAACACTAACTCTACCTACATCAGGCGGCGGCCTCGCACTTCCAGATATGGAAAAATACTATTGGGCATCCCAAGCACAATTTGTAAGCCATTGGTACACAACTCACTTCATCCGACCGCATGTTCAGGTAGAACGAGCCCTTGCATCCCCCAATCTATTGCGAGCCGTCATCATTAGCCACATCCCAGTCCCACATAACACGCTGAATACTGTATTATCCACCTATGCAATCTGGAAAAAGATCGCTCAGAAATACGAGGTGAACATAAGGTTCTCCCCCGTTACCAGCTAAATTCATCCCAGGGATCCCCCTAACAGCCGAAAGAGTATTTCTCAAATGGCTTGACAAGGTCAACATCCAATCTCTCAGTGATCTCTTCCCCGAGGGCACGTTCTTGCCCCACTAATGGCCAAAGAAAAGGGAGGTACCACTTCACTAGATATATTCCTATACTTTAGACTATGTTATACGTTACAAAGCATGTTCCCATCGTTTCCTAAGCAACCTGCAACATGGGACCTACTACATAACGTAATCCAGGCAAAAGGCGAGGGGAGACTAGTGTCGCTACTATATAAAACCTTTCTAACAGATATAGTCACTACTGACCCCCAAATAAAGACAAGGTGGGAAACAGCCATTCAAGCAACAATACCCGATGAGGATTGGGCATACATTCTTCGGCAGACCCAGAAAGTCGCACTAAACACGCGCTACAAACAAATTCACTTTAATTTCATACACCAGACCTACCACACCCCAGCAAAGACCCACAGACATCACCCAGAACTGTCACCACAATGTTTGAGGTGCAGCGCCGATGTCGCAGATTTTCTGCACTTAGCGTGGGACTGCTCCGAGATATACCATTTCTGGTCCACTGCCCTACAAACCATAACAGAGATAGTAGGTGAGGAGTTGCCCTCTACACCCCTGGTGGCACTCCTGGGTTTGACCAAAAACCTACAACCTGTAGTGAGGAAACTAGCAGCCCTGTTATCAGTACTGGCACGCAGAACAATAGCCATGAAGTGGGGCCGTGGCCCTACCCCCGCTGTCTCAGCATGGAAGAAAGACATTTTATATTGCCAGGATATGGACACCGCATGTATACGATCACTATCGCTGCATGCGCGCCCCCCTGACATCTGGGGCCCATACTTGTTAGATTTGCTAAACACCAACGAGACCTCAGACTCACAAACTCAAGCTGCCGGATCTAAATGGGAGGGTGGAAACCAACAAAGAGGACAGTTGATAAGAGGCTAAGACACAGGGAACTGTCAATGGTCTAGTATCCACTAAGGAGTGTGCTGGGGAGGGGGCATCATGAGCAAAGCAGATGTCAAGTTGTAAATGTTGTGATTGCACCCGGTTGGTGCAAATGTATGTGTTTGAAGATGTAAAATTCCAAAATTAAAGTTTAAAAATAAAAAAATAAATAAAAAGAGGTCCCTCCACCCAGCTAGTCTGTTCTTGAGAACATGCTGTGTAAGCGGGTAGCACGTGGTAGAACCCTCCCAGCCGTAGTCGGGGCCAAGGCAGCGGAGGCAAAGAGCGTGGGGATCGGACATGGGAAAGAGCCCCTCTGTTATAACACCTACCCGGCTGGTGGGTCGGGGTGACCGGGCAAGACGGGTCCCATCTTGGGGGATTTATCCTTGGTTCTGCATTTGGATGCCGCGTCTCCTCACGGCCTCTGTTGCCTTGGGCTCCATTGGACCGGGCTCGCACAGGCGCGACCTTCCGTATTCGGTCTTCCGCACATGTGCTGTCCTTTCAGGACTGCAGAACGCCAGCTCGTTTCCCAAGCCTCGTTGTGGTGAAGGTTTGCACATGTACGAACCAAAAGATGCAGCCTTGCGCGTCAAGTCTCATCATTATCATGGCCTCTTATCTGGGCAATTGGATCGGGAACAAACCGTGTCTCAAGACGGTTTGGTTCCTGAATCCTTTGCTTCGCCTCTGGCCTTTTCAGCCTGAATCCTGTTGCTGTTCTGCTCCTGGTCCGGTCTCTGGAAACCTGTCCCCTGGTCCTGGGGCTTACTTCCCTGGCCTTCTTGGTTTCCTGGCCTCCCTGGTTCCCTGGCCTCATTGGTTTACTGGCCTCCCTAGTTCCCTGGCCTCCTTGGTTTCCTGTCCTCCCTGGTTCCCTGCTTCCATTAGTTCTCTAGCTTCACTGAGTCTTACTGCCTTACCCCTGTCTTGGGTCACACCTGTCTGCTATCCTCTGCTTGGGGATTGTTCCTTCCTTCTGGCCTCATCTTGCCTGGCCTGCTGCCTCTGCCTGGGTACCGTGCCTCAGAAGACGGCTCCGTTATCGCTTCTCGCCTTCTGAAGATTGTGGTTGACAACCAGTCCAGTGTACCACCACAACAAGTCAGAAGTCGGCCTTCCCTGTCAGTGCTTTCACTGTCCTGACGTCAAGTTAATATCAGGAAAGTGCCCATTCATGGCGTCGGGAGCCGGTTCCCCTTCGACCTCGAGTTTGTGCGGGTAGGAGTGGGATTGGTTCCTTGCGTCACCTTTCATCACATTGACGACCTACTGGACAGACTGGCTACTTCTCCACGTACACCTACTGGGAGCGCAGGTACGCAGCGTTCACAGGACACTTTATTAACAGATTGAGATGCCTACCTACCGGTTCTGACTCCGAGATGAATGAAGCCCAGGAACTTCGAGAAGAGATACGGCTCTTTGTTCCAAGATGGCCATGCTACATCAGGAAAACATCGCTTTGCGAGAAATGGTGGTTCAAGGAGCCAGAACAACACCCCAGGTCGATAGTTCTGGCGCATACCTCTCCAATGAAGTTCGATGATGATCCCAGACGGGTGGCCGAATTCTGCAACCATTGCAAGATTCATTTCCTTTTTCGACTAGCACAGTTCAATCAAGACAAGGCCAAGATCGTTTACATAATGGGCAATTTAGCCGGGAAAGCTCTTGCTTGGGCGGCACCTTTGGTTTCTGCTAATAGCCCTGTTGTCAACGACTTTGCGGCCTTCGAAAAGGCATTCTTGGATGTCTTCCAGTGGCCCAATCTGGCTGCTGCTGCACAGAACCAGTTGATGGGCATCAAACAGGGTTCCAGTGACATCATCGCCTACATCAGTCGTTTCCGGCAACTGGCAACCGACTCACACTGGCCTGAAATAACCCAGACGACCATGTTTTGTTGTGGGTTAAGAGAAGGGTACAAGGACAAGCTACTCCATATACCAGAACCAGACACTCTGCAAACACTCCTTGAAAAAGTGCTTTGTATCGATCACAGGTTGGCGGAACGAAGAGGCGAAAGACGCCTGTTCGAGAAGTTGTTCTCTAGACCTCCAACCTTACCAGCAGGAGCACCAGGCCTCACTGAAGCAGGTGTAGAACCCATGCAGTTAGGGTGCTGTGAGGGGCGCCTTGACTGAAACCGAGAAGAAACGCAGAAGAAGCCTTCCTTTGTGCCTGTATTGCGGGACCAATGGCCACTATTTGGGTACCTGTCCTTTGCGACCACCAAGTAAGTCGAAAAACTGACAGGCCTGTCGGTATGGAGAAGGCAATGACAGGCCCTTTGCTCTTTTCAGTCCTTCCAGATTCAGAAGCAATCCTTCCGCCCCTGCAACCATTGGTCCTAATGGTGTTGATGACTAGACTGACTTGGCAGAACAGGACGTTAAAAGTCTCAGGTGTCTTGGATTGCGGCGTCTCTGGCAACTACATTGATGTGGACGTTGCAGTTAACTGTGGTATACCTCTTCTCTCCAAGGACTGTGTAACCCTGGTGGAGGTCATTGACTGGACCCCGCTATCCTCTGGGCACATACAACAACACACTGGCGCCTTTCTTCTACAGATCAACGAACATCGGGAGACCATATCCCTGGACGTGATTGTTTTTGGATTGCCCTGGCTGTTGCCTCACAATCCTAATATCGATTGGGTAACCCGGATCTTAGTGTTTCCATCCGACTGCTGCATTCAGGAACGCAGTTCCTCCGGGATCACCCCGAACACCACTGCGGCAGCACCTCTCTCTCTGGGTGACAACTCACCTCGGCTTTATTCCTTGTCTCCAGTGCCTCAGAAATCCGCAGAATTCCACATGTTTTCCGAACCTGGGGATATACCTCTACCTCCTTACAGATCCTTTGATTGCGCCATTGATTTTTGCCTGATGCTGTGATTCCCCATGGGAAGTTATATTCGTTTTCCCCTATCAAGAAGAAGGTGTTACAGGAATAACTTGATGATTGCCTCAAAAAAGGATACATCACTCCCTCCAAGTCTCCTGCAGGATTTCCTCTATTCTTCGTAAAATAAAAAAGGAAGGCACTTTACACCCATGTGTCGACTATCGACAGTTAAACGACATCACCCGGAAGGACAGGTACCCCTTTCCACTGATTCACAACATCATTAAATCACTCCGTTCTGCACGTGTATTCTCTAAACTGGACCTCCGTGGGGCATACCATTTGGTTCGGATCAAACAAGGTGACGAGTGGAAGATGCCTTTCAAACACCATCCGGGCATTACGAATATCGGGTTATGCCGTTTGGCCTGTGTAATGCCCCGGCCGTCTTCAGCGTTTCATGGACGACGTATTTTCAGACCTGATTGGGATTTCTATTTGAGTCTAGAAGAACACATACCACACGTCAAGGAAGTACTCAGACGATTGTCCTTGAACCATCTGTTTGCCAAGGCAGAAAAGTGTCTCTTCCACCCGGACAGCATAGAATTCCTGGGTACGTGATCAGCAGTTCAGGCATACTCATGGATCCCGCCTATGTACAAGCCATTCAGGATTGGAAACAGCCCCTTGACCTGAAATCTCTTGAACGCTTTATGGGTTTTGGATATTTTTATCGGCGCTTTGTACCCAGTTTTTCACATCTGACCACACCTCTGTCTCATCTGACAAGCATCAGGGTCCCCTTATGGGATTCCAGGGCTACAGCTGCCTTCAAGGACTTAAAGAAAGCCTTCAGCACATCCCCGATATTGCGACATCCCGATGAAGAAAGACCTTTCATCGTTGAGGCAGATGCATCCGACTTTGCCATCGGGTCTGTTCTTCTGCAGAAAGACCCAGATTCGGGATAGAGCTTCCTGTGACTTATTATTCCTGCAAACTGTCACCAAGTGAACGGAACTATGCAGTGATTGAGAAGGTGCTCCTGATCAAAAAAGCGGCATTCGAAGAGTGGAGGCACCATCTGCTGGGAGTAAGATTTCCCATGGATGTCCGTACTGACCATAGGAATCTACAGTACCTACGTTCCCTTCAGTGCTGCACCTCTCGTCAGGCCCGTTGGGCCTTCTTCTTCTCTCATTATGACTTTGTCATCACTTACATACCCAGTACCAGAAGGCCGACGCTCTGCCCCGCTCCTTGGAGGACAACGTTGGACGAAGTCACCGGGACTTGCCCCTAATTGCCCCGAAGCACTTCCTGCTAACTCTCTCTCCCTACCTGCGCTCCATCTTGATATTGCAGGACACCTTATCTGACCCCGACAGGGTGGAATTGTTGAATCAGCCCCAAGTAAGCGAGAACAACGGATTGCTCTTCTTTCGCGACAGGCTGTACCTACCTTCCATCCACCTCCGGAAGGCGATCCTACAAGGGTTCCAAGATTCCAAGATCAGTGGGCATTGTGGCATTAGAGCCACCCAGGAGTTGATTGCTACACAATTCTGGTGGCCAGGATGGGCCAGTCAGACCAAGCAATACGTAGAGCGTTGTGCCGTCCATGCCCAAACCAAGACACCGAGAAAGAAGCCCTTGGGACTGCTCCAACCCACCGAAATACCACCTTGCCCATGGCACACCATCACCACCGACTTTATCGTCGATCTCCCACCATCTGAATGCCATACCTGCATCATGGTGGTTGTAGATTGTTCCACCAAGATGGTCCACTTCATTCCATTTCTGAAGATCCCCACCACCATCCAGATGACACGAGTATTTCTACACAAAGTTTATCGGCTTCATGGGCTACCTGAGAAGATACTCTCCGATTGTGGATCCCAGTTCATTTCCTCCTTTTGGAGCCAGATATGCAGCCACCTCGACGTTCAGAGGGCTCTCAGCTCAGGCCAACATCCTCAAAGCAATGGCCAGACCGAGCAGACAAACCAGACATTAGAGCAGTATCTGCGCTGCTACGCTAACGCCTCCCAGACCAACTGGTTGACCAGTCTGGACTTGGCCGAACTGGCATATAATAAATCAGTACATGCAGCTACAGGCCTTAGCCCTTTTGTTTGTTTCTCGGGCCAACATCTGAAATTGCTACCTTTCCGTCCCATCCTGCCCAGCGCTGTTCTGGTCACCAACATCCAGAAACAACACTCCCGGACCGTCGGCACCCTCGTGGAGGCATGGGAGTACATGAAGGCACAGGCAGACAGGAATCGAAGCCGTGAGCCTGCATTTCAGATCAGGGATTTGGTTTGGTTGTCCTCCAAGAACTTACCTATCCGCAGCCTACCCACCAAGCTTGCTCGTTGTTATTTTAGGCCTTTCAAGATCACCAAGTGAGTGTCCCCTGTGGCATTCTGTCTATGACTGCCCCCAGCCTGGCGGGTCCACTCTGTGTTCCATGTTTCCTTATTGAAGCCATATGTGTCTGACGCTTACAGGCGTTCTTCTTCTCATCCCGCTTCTATTGATGTGGGAAGTACACCCAAATTTGAGGTGCAGGAGATTTATGATTCACGTTTTCGACGTGGGGTGCTCCAGTTCTTGGTGGACTGGAAACGTTACCCTGCTTGTGATCGCACCTGGGAACCACGAAGTTACATGCATGCCACTCGTTTGATTTGTGAATTCTATCTCCGCCACCCCTGGAAGCCTGGGGCTCCAGGCGTTCCTGGTAGGGGGCACAGTGTTATAACACCTACCCGGCTGGTGGGTCACAGGGACCGGGCACAGTGGGTCCTGTCTTGGAGGGTTTACCCTTGGTTCTGCATTTGGAGTCCGCGTCTCCTCGCGGCCTCCGTTTCCTTGGGTACCATTGCTCCTGGGTCGCACATGCGCAGCTGGCCATGTCCGGCCTTCCGCACATGCACTGTCCTTTCGGGACTGTGGAATGCCAGCTTGCTTCCCAAGCCTCGTTGTGATGACGGTTTGCGCATGCGCGAACCGAAAGACGTGGGCTTTCGTTTCAAGCCTCATCTTCATGACTGCCCCTTATCTGGGCGATAGGATCAGGAACAAACCACTCAACACGGTTTGGTTCCTGGATCCTCCGCTTCGTATCTGTCCTTTTCAGCCTGAATCTTGTTGCTGTTCTGCTCCTGATCCGGTCCCTGGAACCCTATCCCCGGTCCTGGGGCTTACTTCCCTGGTTCCCTGGCCTTCTTCGTTTCCTGACCTCCCTGGTTCGCTGGCCTCCTTGGTTTCCTGGCCTCCCTTCCTCCCTGCTTCCCTGGCTTCTCTGGGTCCCTGCTTCCATTAGTTCTCTGGCTTCACTGAGTCTTCCTGACTTACCCCTGTCTTGGGTCACACCCGTCTCCTGTCTTCTGCTTGGGGATTGTTCCTTCCTTCTGGCCTCCTGCCTCTGCCTGGGTACCGTGCCTCTGAAGACGGCTCTGTCATCGCTTCTTGCCTTCAGAAGATTGTGGTTGACAACCAGTCCAGCGTACCACGACAAGTCAGATGTTGGCCTTCCTTGTCAGTGCTTGCACTGTCCTGACATCACGTTAATACCAGGGAAGTGCCCATCCGTGGCATCAGGAGCTGGTTCCCCTTCGACATCGAGGTTGTGCGGGTAGGAGTGGGACTGGTTCCTTGCGTCACCTTTCATCACATCGACGTCCTACTGGACAGACTGGCTACTTCTCCATGTACACCTACTGGGAGCGCAGGTACGCAGCGTTCACGGCACGCTTTCCTTAACACCCTCGCAGGCTGGACACCTGCTGAAGCCCTCTGACGTTGACATGTGCCAGGGTGGAGCGTTGCACCAGAGGACTGAGTACCTGATTGATAAAAAAGAAGACAAAAGAAAGTATCTGGGGAAGAGTGCGTGGTATTTCAAGGCCGAAGCCAAACCCAGGAGCGCTGGTGAAATTGGCCCGTTCACATCGACGCGGAAAAGGGGACTGAGGAGTGGAGCCGGTGGGCGGAGTCAGGTGAGCGCATGCTCCAAGGGCCGCACCCCTGGGCACCTCTAAATTTAGAGGGGAAGAATGTTTTTTTCTGGTGAAATAGGTTCTGTCTCCCGTCCCTAGAGAGGGACACCCATGCAGTATGAAGGAAAGGGGACGCGACATAAGAGTAAGTGCCAGATATGGCCCCTAAGTGCCTACGCACTCAGCCTTACCCAGACTCAGTGGTATTGGCAGCTGCTCGGAAGAGATTGGCCAATCCTTCTTCTCCATGCATAGTACCCCAGACGAATAGTGTAAGCAGCTGGATGCCTTTGACAAAAGGAGCTGGACGCCTTTGGCAAAAGGGTGGTTTCCACAGCCGCTACCACCATCGAGATGGGCAACTCATTGGCAATCCTCTTCAGGTACGACCGCGAGTTGTGGTACAAGATGTTATGGCGTTTTGTAGCATGCACTACCACCGGGTGGCATCTTGGCGCGAGGACTGGGAACGATACAGGCCATAGCAGTGAAGATGTGTCCCATCTTGGATTTTCTGCCTGATGATAAAAGGGATGAAGTTCTGGCACTGTTGCACGAAGGGGAGGCTGCTTCGGACCATGCTATTACTGTCGCATTGGACGCTGTACACACTGGCTTTCACCAAATGGTGAACAGAGAGGTGTTAAGATGCTTTTGATGGTTAAAAGCAACCATTGTCTGCCAAGAGGTGCAATCCAAGGTTGTGGATATACCATTTGATGGAGATGACCTTTTTGGTAAGAAGGTAGACAAAACCCTACAGGCCATCAAGGCGGACACTGATACTGAGCGCTCCCTATGCACCCGGCCGCAACACAGTCCTTTTGTTCTGGAAAAGGACAGTTCTCCAGGACCTCCAGAGACTACAGGCCCCCCTATCGCCAGCAGAAGTCTCACATCGGCTCACAAGAGGCTTTAAGGGGGAGGTTGCAGGCGTACAGAGGTATTCAGCAAAGATGCAGATCTTCCTCCAGAACATAAACCCACAAGCAGGCCTGACCAGCACCGGGATGCATCCCCACTTCAGTACCCCAGTGGGAGGCCGGTTGGTGCAATTTGTCGATCAGTGGGAAACCATCTCCATCGACAAATGGGTGCTCAGCATCATTTGGCAGGGCCACACCATTGAGTTTCTGGGAAAAAGCCCCTCCATTCCTCACGTAATGAAAAAGAAATATCTGCCCCTCCATTTATAGCAAGTTCAGTCCCTTCTAAAAAGAAATGTAGCTATAGAAGCTGTGCCATCACACCTCCGGCACTCTGGAATGTACTCCAGATACTTCCAGGTGAGAAAAAAGTTAGGTTGGCGGAGACCCACCCTGGACCTCAGGCAGCTCAACAAGTTCCTGAAATCACAAAGGATTTGAATGGTCACGCTTCAACATGTTCTTGACCAGCTAGAACAAGCAGACTTCCTCTACTCTCTGGACTTGGAGGATGCTTATTTCCACATACCCATACATTGCAAACATAGGTGCTTCCTTCGATTCGTAGTTCAAGGCAAGCATTTTCAATTCAAGGCTCTGCCCTTCAGCCTAAAATCAGCTCCAAAAGTCTTCATGCCTAGCTCTAGCGGCAGCCTATCTCTGCCATCCAGGCATTTACGTCTACCCTTACATGGATGATTGGCTCATACATGCCCTCTCCCAGATGCTAGCCATCCAGTGCTTGACTTCTCTGGGGTTCTCCATCAACTTTCTGCAGTCATGCTCTCAGAACGCTCTGTTCCTGGGTTCGCGGCTCAACATCGTTACATGTCTAGCTAGCCCCTTGGAGAAGAGGGTCAACGCCACACTCCATAAGATTCTACAACTGTTCACTTTACAGGTGACGACAGTCTGCTCCATCAAATCTCTTTTGGGGATGATGTCTTCCTGCATTCCCTTGATTCCTTACTGCAGACTCCATATGAGACCTACCAGGAATTCCTAGATGCCAGATGGTGACAAGGGCCGGGCTCCTGGAATAAAAGATTACCCTCAAACCATCATTCCGCCGAATGCTGCAATGGTGAAATCATCGCAAGCACCTCACGCAGGGTGCTTCTTTTCACCTGCCGACACACACCAGGCCACAGTCACCACCGATGCCTCCCTAGAGGGATGGGTACACCACACGGCCCAATACCACGCCAGAGGTCTGTGGGAGCTGGAAGAAAAAGCCCTACACATAAATGTCCTGGAGCTACGAGCAGTGTTCTGGGCCCTGAAATCATTCAAACCGCAACTCCAGGACAAAGTGGTTTGCATCTTCACCGACAACACGACCACCATATTCTATATCAGGAAACAGGGCAGGACCTGCCCACCCATACTGTCCGGGAAAGCGCAAGCGCTATGGAACTGGGCAATATCACAAAACATGTTTCTCCTTCCGTTTCATCTGCCAGGCATCCACAACACAATAGTGGATTTCCTGAGCAGGGACGTACACTCCTGCCATAAATGGGAGCTTCATCAGAACCAAGTCCTTCTTCTCACGGTTGGGTCGCCCAGAGATCGACTTGTTTGCCACAGCGGCCAACTTCAATTGCTCCTAGTTTGCCAGCCGATAACCTCAAGCGGGAAATCTAGGGGACACCTTCTTGATTCCCTGGCAAGGCCTGTTCCTCTATGCATTCCCACAAATTCTGCTCCTGCTGCGAGTACTAAATACACTAAAACAGAATCACTGAAAGATGATCCTGTTTGCCCAGCATGGACAAGCCAGATTTGGTTCCCCGACCTCCTCTATATGTCGGTGGCACCTTGAGTCAAACTACCTCCGCTAACAGACCTACCCTCCAGAGGAGGAAGATCAGTGCTGCATCAGGACCCAGCGCCCCTGAAGTTGACGGCTTGACTCCTGCAACTCTAGAATGTGGACACTTAACATTACCTGAAGAATGCAGGAAGATTGTGGCAAAGGCTAGAGCACTTTACCACAAGCCTGTGCTACTATAAACACAAATGGAAGCGTTTTATTGTATTGTGTCATTCACAAAGGCTCAACCCTCTTCGGATCAAGGCTGCGCAAATCTTGCTCTCCTGTCGTTGGCAAAAGCAGGAATTGCACATGCATCCAATAAAGTGCATCTGGGAGCCATCTCTTGCTACACTTGTGTGACTGTCAAACCTTCTCTGTGGTCTCCTACTGGTTAAAGAGTTCCTTAAGGGTCTGTTCTGGGCTCTTCCCTTCTGTCAAGGCCCCGGCTCTAGCGTGGGAGCTTAATCTGGTTCTCTCTAAGTTAATGAGTCCACCATTTGATCCTCTGCCTGGGCTCCGTTGAAGTTCCTGTCATGGAAGTCAGCTTTTCTGGTAGCCATTACATCTGCCAGGTGTGTGGGAGAACTGCAAGCTCTCTCCTGCAAACCCCTGTACATGCCTTTTCACAAGTCCAAGGTGGTGCTCCGCACTAACTCTTCCTTCATGCAGAAAACTTTCTCAGCTTTCCACCTGAATGTACCACTACTTCTGCCTGCATTATTTGGCACACCCACCATTCCAATGTAGAGGGCATTGCACTCGCTGGATGTCGCTTGTGAAATGAAGTTTTATGTCGCCTGCACAAAGGAGTTTCAGAAGTCTGCAGCTGTTTGTGGTATTTGGACCTGTGAGAAAAGGGAAAGCTCTGGCAAGGCTTCCATTTCCAGGTGGCTATCTGGATGCATCTCGCATTGTCACCAACTTGCAAATATGCCCCTACCAGCCCTTCTTCTCACCGTGCCGTCTACTAGAGCGTTTGCGTCTGGTGTTCACCTGCTCGATATCTGCAGGGCTGCTACGTGGAGGTCTGTCCACACCTTCACAAGATTCTACTGCATTGACAGGGATTCCAGGGAGGAGTCCTGTGTCGGCCAAGCAGTGCTCCGCAACCTATTTACATGAGGTGAGTGTTCTAGAGGGGAGTTCAATTGTTTCTGTAGCGCTGTGACACCTACCATTGGTTCTGTATACATACTGCTATATAATCCTATTCAATGAGCATGCAAATCCATGAAAGATCCAATGCTGGAGAAGAAACAAGTTACTTACCTGTAACTCCTGTTCTCCAGCATTGGTATCTTTCATGGATTCATATGCAACCCTCTGCCTACCACTGTCTGGCTCATCTTGGTTCCTACTGCCACATTACGTGCACTCTCAAATCTGAAAATGGCCACCAGGGGTGGCGCTAAGGGGGACTAATGTCATTGGCTGGGCCAGTATGACCCAAAGTGACAGCAATAGGTTATATAAGTTAGAAGCTGTTTTTAAGCTTTAAAGCGAAACTGCTTTAATATTTCCGAGGATTCCCAGCCTTGACGAGGAATATTTAATGAGCATGTGAATTCATGAAAGATAGCAATGCTGTGAGAACAGGAGTTACAGGTAAGTAACTTCTTCCTTCTATTGGTTCCTGTTGTGGGTTAGGTGCTTGCTGTCCAAGGGTGGTTACGGGAAAGTACGTATGATGTTGGAGTGAGGAGGTGAGGCAACATCCAGCAGATTTAGGGGCTCAGTTATTGACTTCAGAGGCACGAGGTCTTAGCTACCCGCACACCACAGGAGACATTTAGATTGTCAATTGTAGCTTAATTTGTATGGGAAGATACCCGTTTTCACTTGGCCCCGTCCTATACATAGTCCCCTAATTAACTGAGTGTACATCTCTTGTGTGATCTTAGTGTCCTTCTTAATTCCAGGTGTCTTACCTTACATCTCACGTAGGTGGCGCTAGTCACCTGTATGAGGAAAAAGCCATTGATACTGAATTTAAATGTGGGGTTGACACTTTTTTCTAGCATTTGGGCAGGGATAGATACACGCCAGTACCTTGACCGGTGGGCGAGTGCCTGCGTTGTCTAATTCAAAACAGCTATTTCTTCATGAGAAAAGGGCAATTGGATAATAGAAGCTACTAAGCTGCACATTATCTTAATTAGTCTCATATTCAGGTGATTCAAAACAACAATTTCTGCCTGTTACAGCGATCTGAACGATAATAGGTTAATTGGCCGCTATTAAACTGTTCCTGCATGTTGTTCATTTTATTGTGATTATTTGTATTATGCTGTAATGTAAGAAAGTTGTGATGTAAAAAATATGGCGGCAACGTTCAACTGCAGTCCAAAGGTGAACTTAATTCAAGCTAATGAACATTTCTTTTTAGTAAGGTTATGACGCCATCTTGTGGTATTGAATGGGAAATCCCTCTAAGTCAAGTGTATCATAGATGGAGAAAGCAAAAAGTTAATATTCTCTGTACTAAAGACAGACAAAAGAAGAAATAAGAGCTTCAGGCATTTCGCCAGGAAGTGGCTGTCTAAGTGAGAGCAGAGAAGGTTTTGTAAATGTTTCCACAAAAGCGAGTTAAATTTCATGAGCAGCTGTATTCCGATTTTCCGGCTGTGTACCAGATAATACATTTCGTATTCAGCCGGATAGGCGGTCAAATAAGTACCTGACTAACCCATATAGTTCCCTTTGATTGTCAAGTTCTAAACCTGATGAACGCATTGTATAATAAAAATGAAATGTAAGCACACTTAAAAGGTGTGGTCCCACACAGCCCAGGGCCCAGACGGCTTTAATACTGCATTCTAAAAGAAAATTCAGCTCCAACTTATCCCTTATCTGACGCAATTATTTACTTCGTTTTTAGATATGAGTAAAATGACTCCATCTATGGAAGAGTCTGTAACAAAATGAATATCGAAACCTGGCAAGGATCTTGTGTGTTGCAAATCATATACCATGATGAATAATGTCGCAAAAAAGTATTCCAAAATGTCGGCGCAAAGGCTAATGACTGCCCTCCCGGAGCTGATCAACGAGGACCACACAGGGTTCCCTATAGATGGGAATACCCAGGAGAACATACAGAGAGTTTTGAATATTATCGAAGTCGGGTACAGAGATAAGATCGAAATGGGGGTTTTGGATAAGGCTTTTGATAAGGTGGGGTGGGACTATATTCGTTTGCTGTTGGAGGCTTTTGGGCTTGGCTCAAACATCTGAAGATTGATTTGGGCAAATTACCAGCAGCCATCTACAGCAATAAGAATGAATGGGCTGCTTACACCAAGAATAGAGATCACCAGAGGGACTGGGCAAAGATGTCCTTTGTCCCCCTTGATTTGTTCCATGCCTATGGAACCTTTCACAAATATGGTCCAGTCTAACAAGAGGATTAAGGGGTTGGAGGAGAGAAATATAAACTATCCCTCTATGCGGATGACATGATGATCACTGTATGGAGGTGAGCGCTGCTTTGCCTGTGCTGATGGAGGAATTGGGGTTTTTTGGTCTGGCCTCTGGATTTGCAGTCAACTACTCGAAATCTAGTGCCCTCAGTGTGTCGCTGCCTCGTCGGGTGCAGCAGAGGATCTCTGAGATATGCCTAATAAAATGGGACCAGATGACCGTAAATTACCTGGGGATTCGTATTCCCCATACTACATTGCAGATTTTTCAGTGGAACTTCCCACTGCTTTTAAGGACCTCAGCGAGGAGTTGAATAGATGGGATAAGCAGGACATTTCATGGTTTGGTAGGTTAGTGGCTGTTCAAATGAACTTGATCCCTGAGCTACTATACCAATGCTTGGCATTGGCAGGCAAAATCCCTGATTCTACCATGCGGATGCTTGGGTCAAGATACTCAAATTCATATGGGGTAAGAAAAAAAGCATGCATACCAAGGAAGCTTTTGTTGAGGGGAATACAAAGTGGTGGCCTGGTTGTCCCCGACATCCACATATATCATTTGGCAGCACAGATATCACATATACTGACCTGGAAGAGGGGAGACCTGACGCCAAAGTGAAAACAAATTGAGCATGTGTGCTCCCAGTCACCGGTCTCACAGATTCCCGTTCTGCAAATAGCTAACCATAGGGAGGAGTTTCCCATATTAACCTCGACGTAAAATGCAATATATTACTGAAACCGATTGGCTTGTAGATGGAGAGCCTCAGCGGGAATGTGCCTGCGGACTCCTATCTGGGATAATTCAGACTTTCCACCTCGTAGGGGCTAAGGAACGCCTTAGGCGTTGGCTTGTTGAGGGACTGGCATATCTTCACCAATTGTATGTAAAGGGCCACGTGGATTAAGTGGTCTTTTGGTCTGTTTCTCCCTGACAGCATCTGGCTGAAAAGAAGCCTTTCCTGATCTGTGTATCAGAGCATTGCATAAAACTGACTATAGCGGAGCACGATCAGCTGCAAGCTCCCCGTGAGAATCTGCTGCATTGTAGCTTTATTCTTCCCTCATTTTCAGCGAGGAGTCTGTTTTCCATTCCTACCACAGGGGGAGGAGTCTCACACCCCTCTGTACCGGCGAACACCATAAGACCTTCATTCCCTCCCCGAGTGCGTGCGGGTCATAGTGGATTAAGTGGTCTTTTGGTCTGTTTCTCCCTGACAGCGTGTGGCTGGAAAGAAGCATTTCCTGATCTGTGTATCGGAGCATTGTATGAAACTGACCATAGCAGAGCATTGATCAGCTGCAAGCCCCCCCATCAGCATCTGCTACATTGTAGCTTTATTTTTCCCTCATTTTCAGCAAAGGGTCTGTTTTCCATTTCTACCTTAGGGGGAGGAGCCTCAGACCCCTCTGTACCGGGCCACCCCTTGCACTGGGGTCTGTATCTGTACCCATACAGCCCCTCCCCCCCTTTTATTCCTGCACTTATCAGACCTATCCTGTCTGCTGCTTTAAACCTAGCACTTGCCATTTGCTGGCTGTAGTACCACTGTTTGTTGCCTTTATTATTATTTCTTTTATTTTTTATTATTTATCTGTTTCTCCTTTGCTTCGCACTTTCCATTTCTCCCCCTTCCATGCACTTTTCTCCTCCCCCACTCACATGCACTTGCGCGTTCTCAATGACACTGGGCCTAGTAAGATCGTTGTTTTGGTTCTCCCCTGTTCCCCTCCCTTGCCTTGTCGTGCTCTGAAATTCGTGTGTACGAGCGCGATAGAAATAAAATATCAATATCAATCTGCTACATTATAGCTTTATTCTTCCATCATTCTCAGCGAGGAGTCCGTTTTCCATTCCTACCACAGGGGGAGGAGCCTCAGACCCCTCTGTACTGGCGAACAGCATAAGACCTTAATTACCTCGCAGAGCGCATGCGGGCCAAGTGGATTAAGTGGTCTTTTGGTCTTGTGGGCTGTTGTATGGTGTGGGTGGCCTAGACCCTGACTAACTTTGACTTTCACACATCATTTCTCGCATATCAAAAACAAAGGTTTGTGCACTACTTCCTGCCTTGCAAAATATTTCATAATGCCTCGCAAATCCACGTTGCGTAGTGAGTCGTCAATAACAAACAAAATGTTAGAAAAGGGACCGCTCAACAGGGAATCTTGCACACTACTCCACTTATTCCACCTACACAAGCGGCCATCACAACCTTTTTTTAATCTAAACTTCCCCCGGTACCACCCCATTCCTCAACATCCATCAATGAGGATTTGGACCAATCATTATCTAAGGCCATAGTTAACAATAACTCATTAATGAACCTAGTAGTCAACTTAAAAAGGGCCACATTGACAGAGGGGCGTAACATGTATGATAGGATTCCTACCAACTTATCTGCTTCCCCCAGTATGGCTGCCTTTGCATCTCATTCTGACTCAGATTTAGTAGAAGAATCTATTAATCTTGGCGATAGGTTCCGTCTGGATGAAATGATGGCGGGTGCAGCTACGGTGAATTTGAATAATTTCAGTGAGCTGGACATGATGATGGCTGTACAATCAAGTACCTTAGCAGTCATTCTTGATGAACAACGAGCAAGTAAAGCCATCCTGCTTCAAATGATTGACTTATTCTCAGGCTTGGTTAAAAAGGTGTCAGAGACCATGGAGGGGCAAAGCCTTATTAACAATCCTCCTATAAATGCTCCTGAAGATGGTAGTGGACAAAATTAATGTCAGTGTAAACCTATAAAAATCAACACAAGTAAAGATAATAATGTATCACCATTACTGAAGCAAAATAAGAAAGCTAGAACATTAGGATGAGACTTCGAAGAAGTCCAAATTTCCCGTCCAAAAGAGTAAAAAAATGCTTTGAAAAATAAATGCAGTTTTCCTGAAGCACAACCTTCTATTGATTTAACTCTGATGAAAGTTAATATGGAAAAGCAGAAATTACATGATACTTTCAATTTTCAGGGTACTTTTAGCCCCAATCTTTTCCTGGCAAAAAAACGAGACACTTGTGAGAAGTACTCGTGCTAAGTCCCGCTTGGCCGCTCTATCTCGCTGCTGTTGGAATCCTGTTGGAACGCTACAACAACCTTTGCAGCGTGGATGTGGACATGTATTCAAGCCCTCACAACTTTAATTGAAGGGAATCTTTGCTAAGGAGTGAGCGAACCTTAGCTTGAGCCTTGCCCGATTTGTCAATCACCTAACTGTGACATTTTCTTTGATTGCAGCCACTCCCCTGTCTGCTCTGATGGGACTTCCACATATAAACGAGCTCGCACGTGCACCCGCGTGCACTCATGAGAAGTACTTGTGCTAAGTACCGCTTGGCCACTTAGCCGCAAGGCACGCGAGCCGCGGTGCTTCCTTGTTGGACTCTCTGTGTTTTCTTTTCAATCCACAAGTGGGGCGTTTGTACTATTATATTTCTACACAGAGAGTGCTTCATTGCTCACATGCTTTCCTGTGGTAAGCCATATTCCTTGAAAACTAAAATGCCTTTTTCTACTGATGCTCCTGTGCTAGGCAGCTGTCCGCCGCCAAACACAGGAACTCGCATTAGTCATAAAACAATCATACTGGCTCTTTCTCCTGCTTTGAATCCTTCAAATCGTGTCACAGCACCGATTAATTTCAGTAGACTCCTGCTGTCTGGTATGATAAACCCACAGTATACTATAGAAATTGTACTGAAAATGCACATGCTACAAACTATATCTCCCCATCATGTGCTCGAAAATGTTTTGCAGCTGTTCAAGCCGTGCCTCACATAGTGTCCGGCTCCACCTTGCTACAAATCCCAGAAAATAGACCAGTATTTGTGCCAACGGTCAGTCCCATCTCTTCAGAAGCACACTCTTCTCCAATGCCTGATGATCTAGATATTTCTATCTATGCTAGTCAATGTGAGTCATCCATATCCATCTATAGCGCCAATTCTACATGACGAGATGCTTGCTCTGGCTCCTCTTTACATCACTCCCCTTCTCTTTCATATGTACACCCCACGCTGAGGCGGTCTAACCAGCCCCTTCCTGTACCAACTGGTCCCCCGTGCAATCCGATGATTGAAATAGCTCTTTCTGCTATTAACACCACAATGCTAACTCTGTTCAAACTTTTTGAATCTTTGGATGCCAAAATCTCCAAACAAACGTTACAGCTCGATCAAGTAACGTCTTGGTTGGATTCCCTGTGCCTTGATTCAAATGTTCTCAGATTGGATGCGACTAAGCGCCTCTTCCCCAATAGTGAAGATGTTGTAACCATCGATGAGACCCAGATTTTAGATCAAAGGACGCTGTCCCAGTCTACTCTTCCCATCTTTTCGGCAATCATTCGCCCAATTGCAGATCATACGGATGCCTTACCGAAATCCAAAGATCATGATTCTTGGACAAGCATTCCACACTCTCTCTCTAGAAGTCCACAAACATTGCCGATAGTGCTAAATGCAGATGATAATCGTATGGCGGCTAACAGAGATGTGCCAATTGTCAAACACAAGAAAAAAAGGGCCCTTGTATGACCATCAAGAAATCAAAAAATTTACCATCAGCCCGACATACAAAAAATACATTAACGTCCTTTTTTCAAGCTATTGGGACAGCAAAACCGAATCTGATACAACCAATTAAAAAATCGTCAGATACTCAAATCAATGTTATTGGAAATACAAGACTTGAGCACCAAAGGCTC
This sequence comes from Ambystoma mexicanum, assembly GCF_040938575.1. NCBI lineage: Eukaryota > Metazoa > Chordata > Amphibia > Caudata > Ambystomatidae > Ambystoma > Ambystoma mexicanum. Next base: position 545,230,293 of record NC_090931.1, on the reverse strand, counting down.
TCCCTTGTCGTATCCCCCTTTAACCTTTAAATGACTTGGCAAATGAGTTACACAAAGCAAGTTTACCAATACCAACTCAGAAAGTACCACAGGTGCCTCCCTCAATTACCAATTCTAAGGAAACTACCAAACCTCCAACCACCGAAGAACATCCCACACTCTTTTCAATTGATCAATTAAAGGGGGCGGTGGATAACTACTTGGTTCAACGTTTACATGCCTCATTAAGTGAGACACAACTAGGAACAACATTCAAAGCTCCAATTCAGCCTTGTTGTCTTGAGATACATAAACCCCCAACTCAGTCAGTGTCCTTCACTGATCCTTTACCTAATTGTGCATATGCTAATTTATCATTACCCATTTATTCCAACCTTCTGAGACCTACTGGGATTTTGACCAACCACACTTTTAATTCTATGATTCCAGATATTACTAATACTCTCACGACATACTGAGTCATTCAACTCAGATTGTCACTCGCTGATCATGAAATGTCGGGAGGGTGCATTTCCGACTTATACCCTAAAAAGACAAAGTGTGATCAACATCTTTGGAGACGTACCCGAATTGGAAGATATCAGTTCACGCGACATTGCTCAGATTTAGTTCATTTCTGATAATGTCTCCTCGGTCATTAGACTCTGGATACCTTCAGGTGTTGTTCTCAACGCAATCTGGCAAGCCAAAATGACACTTTTTAACATGGGATTTCTAGTTATCCAAGACCCAGAAAGACACACATTAAGATCGGCCCAACAAGTGTCTACATCAAGCATCTACACTCATGCGCAAGGTGAAACTGAGCATGTTATAGATACACGCCAGTCACATTAACCATCAGCTTATCCATGTCAAGATTTCCTGAGACTCGCCAGTTGGAATACGCAAGGCCACTGTAGGAGGTTTTGTCTTTTGGGGCAAATTCTGGATTTGGCTGTATTTTCTTACCGTGGTATTTTGGCTGTATTTTGGCGGTAAACTGGCCTTATCATTAGAGGTAATTTAGTATTACCCTATTTTGGTGATAATATAGTGTTAGCTCATATTGGCAGTAATTTTTAGTGCCATCTTATTTTTGTGGTATAGTGATGAGAATGTCCTTTATACTACCACCCCATGACTACAAACTTCCCTTGCCATAATTGGGATACCCCTTGGCTGACTATGAAGAACCCCTGGACCTAGCACACCTTCAGGGAACCCAGTGAGTTTATTCAGAATGCACTTTATTGCATGTAGCTCATGTTACTGACTTATTTACATCCAGTAACCTATGTGCCTTAGATGACACTGCTTTCTCTTCAGCATGCAGAGAAAAGCACATTCATACACACTCTATCTGTCTCATCTGCATGTATTTACTCTTAATCAGTACTCTTAACCCGTCTGTACCTGCTCAAGTCTCTTGATTTCATGCTTTAGATAACAAGGCTCAACATGGACAAATTACTCTGTCACCATTGCATCCTCTGTCTTTAATATTGTATACACTACAGGAGATATTTTATCTACAATCTCAAATGGCCCTTGCCATGCTGCGAGGAATTTTGAATTTGTATGTTTATTCTTACCAAAATGGAATTTGTATACCCGATCACCTATCTTATATTCTCTCACAGATGTCTTTTTATCATAATAGGACTTGGCGCTTTCAGCAGCCCTTTCCAAATTTCGCTGTGCAAACACAAATGCATGTTGTAAGTGCTTCCCCAATTCTTCCACATATTCATGAACTGTAGATGCACTCACAAGTGTTCGTTCATGTGTCCTGTACAAGAAATGTTGTGGCAGTACCATTTTTCTTCCTGTCAACACCTCATGAGGACTGATACCTGCTGCTTTAGCAGGAGTCGACCTAATGGCCGTTAACACTAAAGGTAAGCGTAGATCCCAACTGGAACCCGCCTCTGCTACAAACTTCTTTAGTATCTCCACGACAGATCTATTGCTTCTCTCTACATTCCCCGAAGAGGCGGACCGATATGCGATATCCAATTTCCTTTTTACCCCCAATATCTGCCACACCTTGCTCGTCAAGGTGCTTGTGAAATGACTTCCTCTGTCTGACTCTATTCTTTGGGGTAACCCGAATCTTGAAAATATGTGATTTACCAGCAATGTAGCCGCTGTTTGTGCACTACAATCTAGCGCAGGAATGCATTCCACCCATTTCGACATTAGACATACCACCGTCAATAAATACCGGTTTCCCCTACCTGATCTCTTTACATGCCCTACATAGTCGATTTATAAATCTGACCATGGAAGGGTTAAACCTCTTTTCATTAATGGAGCTCTATGCATTGGTGAAGCAGGTTTAAATTGTGCACATACCAGACACCCCCTGGTGTATAATTCCACATCCTGGGACATATGTGGCCAGTAAGCATAGTCTTTCAGTATTTCTAAAGTTTTTTGTGAACCTATGTGTCCTGCAGTTATCGCATCATGTGCATGGTGTAAAATTAGCCTCTGAATGAAAGAGGTACCACCCACTCTATCTGCCCTGTTACAAATTCCCTGATCATCAGACCATCCTATAGTTTAATTCCTTTTTTGTTCTTTAATAACACCCACAGTTCTTTCCCTGTACAATCATTTTCAGTTAAGGGATTTTGTTCTGTGTCTATCAAATGCCTTAATTAGATCCTGATCTGGCATATCCTAACTCCATTGTACTACAGGTTGCTCAACTTCTTTTGGAGATTTGGAGCATCTAACTGCATATACTTGTATTTCACCTATTGAGTGTTCAATGGGCAACAATTCTCCCATAACAGCCCCAATCTTGGCCAATTGATCTGCTCTATCATTTCCCTCCTTATCCTCTCCCGGTGTTTTCAAATGTCCACAGATTCTCCTCCAGTGTATTGTTAAACCATTCTCTAACACTAATTGGTCTATAGCTTGAATACTTTTCCCATGTTTAAGGGGCTTTTTGTTATATGTGAGGATGCCTCTTGCTTTCCAGCCAGGCAAATATTCTACAAAGCTATTTTGTGCATAATCAGAATCAGTCACAAGAACAATTTCACTGAATTTGTTATCAACTGCGGTAGTAATTGCTTTATAATTGCTATCTGGCTACTCCTGGACCAAATTTTCATTCCATTACTAGGAATGTCCTCAGTCCTCAACCAGACATGTCCTATCCCTGACACCAGCTGTTTATTGCTATCATTTTCAATGTGAAAAGCACACCCGTCGACATACACAATTGGCAAGTCCTTACAAGTATTTTCATCAAAAGCTTTGTGTGTTGATTGTTCAAACTCCTGCAAACTGGGCTCCACCTAAACCTAATCTGAGACACAATCAGCTGCACAGTCATGTAGATCTGCTATCCCTATCCATTGAGCAATTGGGCTCTTTTTATTCTGTCCATATCTTACTTCTACAGGAAAACCCTGCAATGCCAATGTCCAGGAAGTAATTCTGGATTGCACTAGGTTTCCTGATCTAATCCTTTCACTTTGTAAAAACTGCAATGGTTGATGATTTGTCTCAATGATCACCTTTTCCCCTTGAATAATGGGATTAAAATGTTGCAATGCCCATACATTGATCAGAAGAGCCTTTTCACATTCACTGAATTTAGTTTCAACCTGAGAAAATGCCTTACTTGCATAGGCAATAGTTTTTATCATGTTTTTGAGATAACACTGCTGACATACACTGCTCAGCGAATCCTATTTTTACAAAGAAATCTTTATTCTTTATGGGATAGGCCAAGCATGGCGCCTTTATAAGACATTCCTTCAATTTAGCAACTGCCTCAGACTGCTCTTTTTCCCATTTCCAGGGCACATTCTGCTTCAATAATTTAGTCAAGGGTTGAGTGATTTCAGTGTAATGTTCAATACATTTCCTGTTATATCCTGTCATCCCTAAAAGACTTTTCAAACTTTTCATATTTTTAGGATTTTTTTTTACACCCCCCCTTACACCACACATATATGTGGGGGGGGTATAGGATATAATATTAATATGTGGGTGTGGGAATGCAGGGGGTCTACCCCCGCATATATATGTGGTGCAAAGGGGTTTTAAAAAAATATTTTAAAAATGAAGTCAGCATTTTCGGCCGTCGCAATTATGAGGGATGCAGTGATCACATAGCTGCCTTCTAATGCATGCGCTGGCGAATGCACACTCTCCTGTGAGCACACCCCGTTCCTCCAGCTCTCTCGAAGTGCAGTCTATCGTTTGTCTCTCATTCAGAATCGCCTGGGGGGGTGGGAAGACCTCTCTCCTTCCCAACACAAGTGCCAGCGGTATCCCCTCTGCATCATCTCCAAATCCGTATAATTGCAGTGTGGTAAAAGTGGCAGTAATTCCATTGATGCCACTTTATTACTGCACTGCTAGACTCAGAATGAGCCCCCTAGACTGGAAATGGGGGATGGATTTGAGGGGAAGGAGAACAAAGATGAGTTTGAGAGTTTGGTGATCGGCATATGTATTAGCTGCAAAGACTACAGAACGGAAAGAGTGCTCGAGTTACGCTAACCTTCAATCTAACCTTGCACATACAGACTCTGACCAAAGCGTTTTTTTTTTTTTACAGGCAGTAATCAGGATTTCTGCCCATGGAACGCAGTAGCAGCCACTCCTAGTCCTCCTCCAACATGTCCATCGGTTCCTCAGCCTCTGAGACCCACTCTAATTGTGCTGTGAAGCACCTCTAGGTGGAGGACAGCAGCACCGAGACTTTAGACCCAGAGGGGCAGCAGGCCGTTCAGAGGAACAAAGCATAGGCTGGATATCTGAGGGGCTGCAGAGTCTGAGCACACCAAGCAAGAGCCACCCGAGCATTGGGAGAGTATCAAGGAACGCAGACGGATGGGTCTGGCCGGCATGAGGAGCAGAACAAGGAGGGGAGTCTGTCACATGAAGACATCTTGTAGCAGACAGCTGCAACCTGCCTCCAAAGACATCAAAATCCCTACAAGAGAAGTACACAGCTGCTATTGAAAATCCCATCACCTCCGCTAGAGAAGGGGGTCTGAGAAACATGAGATCATTTGCTTCATAACCGAGATGGTGGGTGTCAACGTTTGGATTTTTAGAACCTTTTATGATTGGCCCTGTTCCATGTTGTTAGTTATCCTTGTAACTGGGGGGTGCATACTTTTTTCTTGCAATGCTCATTATGTTGCTTGAATCTCATTTTTACTGTTCTAAGGACCATCAAATCATTTTCACTTCTATACAGTATTCTTTTGTTCTTTATTCTCCCTCTTGTATCTGTTTCTTGCCATTGTATAATTATTTGTACCATCTAATTATTTCTGTAAAGCACTTCGGCACAAGGCGCTACAAAAACAAAATAAAAACAAACAAAAAAGCTGGTTTCAAAACAATGAACAGGATTATCTTATTCCTGCCTTCTGCTCAAGTAATAAGGGTTAAGATTGTCTTCCACTGAACACTACTGACAATGATAAGTCTCAGAATAATGTCTAGCCGAGCTAGGGGCAAAGAATCATCACAGAAATTCTGCTTGAGCAGCAAGTATGTGACAAGACACAGTGAACTTGTGGTCCAGAGGCTGAGGAATGGAAAATGGAAAAGAAGAGATGAGTTGGATTGATACTATAACACCTTAGCCTTAGCAAAACCATGCACAGATAAAGGGGCACAGCACACGGACAGTTGTGTGTGCGCTGTCCCCCTTCTGTGTGCATGATTTTGTATTTGGTTTATTTATATTGCGCGCCTGGCCTGAGGGCATTCGGGCTCCTTTCTTGCAGAGGTTACAGGTAACATCCTCCAACTACAGTTCTTGGAGGTACATGGTAAATAAAGGTATATAAAAGGTACATAAATCACATAATTTACAAGGGAGATACACATTTACGTATGGTATCTAAAAGACAGTCACTATATGCAAGTACTGTTAGATAGAACGTTTGCAGGAGTATGACAGGATTTCCATTTATACAGTTCTGGGAGCTAGGTCCTGGTCAGTGAGCCAAGATTTGGCTTTGTTCTTAAAAGCAAGGTAAGGGAGTTCAGTTCTGAGAGTGTTGGGGAGTGTGTTCCAGAGTTTGGAGGCGAGGACTGGGAAGCAGGACCCCCCTGCTGTCTATAGTTTAAATCTGGGTATATCAAGTGAGTGGGTTTGGGCAGATCTGAGTGGTCGGGTGGCTGTGTGTGCACTGAATCGATGGGCCAGATATTCTGGTGCGTGGTAAAACGTCAGCCCTCACTGCGATCATCATTGCACCTCTTGACATTGATGATAACCTAACAGTGGTTTGCTTTGGGTTGGTGGGTGCAGGTGTCGAGCTGGAGTTATGCATCATACAGTGGTGCAGTGCATGTATATAGCTGGTGTTACAGTGGCAGCTGAGGCTTGATCTCTGATATCTATGCTACCTTATAATATTTGCTACTTTGCCAGTTGGATAGTTGGTACATCCTTCTTTCTTCCTTGATGTTAGAAGGTTTAATGCCAGTGTTTAAGGAGCTTCTGGCATGAAGCGAAGGAAGCGGCATCATTAATGTCTGCCAGAATGGCACTGTCATGGTCCAGGACTCTCAGCTCAACCTCCTCCTTCCTGATCAGCGTCTTCAGTCTCTCATTAACTCCCTACCTTCTCCTTCCACTCCTCCGCCTATCTCCTGTCTGGACCCTTCGCCGCCACTCATGAGTGTACCACATTCCTGTACCCCCCCCTTGGAAGACCTTCAAAGGAGGCAACCAGCTTCACTTTACTACACTCGACTCGCTCTGCCATCAAACACTCCTCTGTCACCTCCTTGAAGACTTAGACCTTGACGTCCTCGCTCTCACTGAGATGTGGTTCACTGCCAGCTCTGTCAGTGCTTTTGACACTGTCCTCCCGAAGGGCTTCAAGATACTCTCTAAGCCCAGGCCTAACCGGGATGGGGGAGTGGCCCTGATTTTCCCTGAATGGGTCCTTGCCACCATCATAGCCACTCAGACCTACTCTTCCATCGAGTACCTCGTCTGCAGGCTTGGAGTCTCTCCAATCCTCTTGCTGACTCTTGCCACCATCTATAGGACCCCTGGTCCGGTCTCTCTCTTCCTTTCAGAGTGGTCTGACCTCAACTCTTCTCTTCTGGCCTCCAAGATTCTCTTCCTCTGAGACTTTAATATTCACTGCATTCTCCCGATGCGGCCTCTGGTCTCTTCCGCGGCCTCTGTGACTCTCTTTCCCTCACCATTCTTTCATGCAGTCCGACGCACTCAGCCAGACACACCTTGGATGCTGTCATCTCAGCAGATATCCCCATCTCCAACCCTCTGTTATGCTTGAGCTAAAACATGGCACTGGTGCGCAGTGTATTCTGGGAGCACTCAGAGCCATAATGGATATTTACTTCATGCCGCAGTGAAAAGCTGTACTTATTTCGCTGAGAGCTGAATTTACTTTGCTGAAGAAAACATGCTTTCCAAACCTGGTATGCAGTCAAGGACATTCTGCTGGGAAAGCTGGCTTTGTTATGTCTTGTTATGAGTTATGGGACTGTTTTCCGTGGTGCTTGTTCTTAGAAGAGGGAAGCGCTTTGCTCCTTGAGGTTACTGTCGGTTGACCCAGCTGGCAACCAACGGTTGCCCATCAATGCGCAAGTGCATTTGCCAGAAGGTTCGAGAAATTACCACCCCTTTTTGAGGAGTGCATATATGCAGAACCCCTCAACGGTCAGACGGACAAGTACAAAGACCTCAGTTGGAGGGAGGACGCTTCTGTCCGGCATACCTGTGGGCTGTTGTGCTCTCGGCCTGGCTGTTATCGGGGTCTTCCAGCCGCTTCTGGCGAGATGAGGGATTCAGTTACGCCCACGGTGATGTATTTTCTTTTGAATTCTCTGTCTTTTCTGTGATTTATTTCTGTGTTATCACTTGTTGCTTCCAAGCTTTGAATAAATAGCCGTATAAGTGCTCATTATTTTCTAAGCGTGCGTGTGGTTGTAAGTCATTGCGTCGTCTACCTGCGTTTAAAGTATTGGCTCTGCAATTGCATTGGTGATAAATGACTGTCCGTGCACTCTGGGCGAGCAATACACCCTCTCACTACACCTCTCTCCTGGTCGGACCATGCTCTCCTGTCCTCTCACCTGGATCTCTTGGGTCCCCCGGCTAAGCCTCTGCCCGCAATGCCACTCTCCTTCTCTGACATTAGACTGATGAAGCAAGTGTTGGTTGCTGCCTTTGCCACCAATTTCATTCCCCCTCCGGCCACTGACTCAAACTGACACAGCCCTTGCTAACCTTGACCTCTCCATCTCCAACCCCCTTGGCTTCCTTGCCCCCGTCATGAGGATCCGCATGAGGCCTGCCTCCAAGCACAACACCTGGCATGATTCCGACTTCGCCTCTCTGAAACGCAAGTGCAGAGTTGCTGAGCAGAAGTGGCAGGCTTCAAGCACATCCTTTAACAGACTGGCCTGCCGCCGGCTCCAAAGGCAATACAGACTCTCCATTTGCTCGAAGATGGCAGCCTATACCCAAGCCTGCATCTCGGGGCCTCTAACAACACGGCTGAACTGCTCAAAATCTGCAAGGAACTTGCCAATCCTAGAGCAGTCTCCACTTCGCCTCTGCCTTCCCTAACCTTCTGCACTGGCCTCTCACTTCTTAACCAACGTTCAGAACATCCTATCCTCACTCTCCTCTACACTCCTCCCTTCTCCCTGACCCACTGTCAGGCCTCCCCTGGCCCCCCTTCACCCTTCTCTCCTCTTTATCACCCGTAGCACCGAATGAGGTCTCTAGAAAAGTCCTACCTATGAAAGTCTCCTCCAAACAGGTGCTCCCCCAGAACTATCAAGGACAATATTGCCTCACTTGCGCCAGCCTTGGCTGATTTCTGCAATCACTCCTTTGCCACTGGCTCCTTCAGGCTGCCCCTCAAACACTCCACCCAATCCTCAAAAAGCCTTCTGCTGACCCCTCCTTCCTGGCTTTCGCCCTATCTTCATTTCCCCGTGCTTGGGCAAACTTTTGGAGAAGCTCGTCATCTCCCAGCTGATCAACTACACTGAATCTGTTGGTTGTCTCCATGACCACCAGTCTGGCTTCATGAGCAGCCAGAGGCACAGAAACTTCACCCCTGAACACCTCTGAAGACTTGCTCTATAATCTCGACTCCAACTCTCCTTCCGTTCTCATCCTTCTTGTTTTTTCCTCTGCCTTTGACACGGTCAGCCATGCCACCCTTATAAATGAGCTCTGTGATACCCTTGGCATCACGAACCTGGCACTGGACTGATTGACCTCCTTCCTCTCTGACCGACCATCCCATGTTCAACTGGACCCTTTTCTTTCCTCCATCTCACTCTACACCTGCGGCGCCCCTCAGGGCTTTATCCTCTCACTGTGGCTCTTCAACATCTACCTTGTCCCTCTGGCCCATTTGATCTCCGCCTTCTCTCCTAACATCCAGTGTTATGCAGACACACAGCTCTCCTTAAAGCTCCCTCCACTGCCTTCTCATCTTCCTCTCTCATTCCTGACTGTCTATCTGCTATTCAGGCATGGTGCACGGCTAGTGATCTCTGCCTTAATGCCAGTAAAACTGAGATCCTTCTCATTGGGACCGCAGATCTCTCCTTCCCTCCTACTCTCTGGCCTCCCTCTATGGGTGCCCTCCTCTCACCCTCTTGTGAGGCAAAAATACTTGGTGTCTTTTTCGACTCCTCGCTCTGCTTCTCTCCTCAGATCACAGAGCTTGCCAAGAAGGACAACTTTCAGCTGCACCTCCTCAGATGCATTTTCCCTTTCTCCACCTTCCCCTAGAAACTCAATGGGCCTCATTATGACTCTGGCGGTAGTCGTGCCAGTAAATACTGCCGCTGGAGTAATTTTCTTTCGAAAATCCCCATTGGACTCAATGGGAATGGGGAGGACGGATGCACCGGCATCCTTCAAGGTCTGCGAGCTGAACTTGTAGTTTGCCGGTCCGGAAACAGCTGTACCGGCAAGCTTACCGGTACTGTTGTTTCCAGACCGGCAAACTTGTAATGAGGCCCAATGTCTCCATGGCTCTGGTCCTCTCTAGGCTGGACTACTGCAACAGCCTCTTCCTCAATCTGCCTAAATCCTCCCTTTGCCCCCTTCAACTGATAGAGAATAGGACTGTAACACATATCCTTGGCCTCAAGCCCAGGGACCACATTTCTCTTGTCCTATGATCGCTCCACTGGCTCACGTTTGGTGCAAGGATCAAGTTCAAGACCGTCTGTATGATACACAAGCCTTTCTGTGGCCTAGGACCCCGTTACATCCAACTCCCTCTCCCTAAATACCTCCCTATTAGAGCCCTTTGTTGTAATAGCTCCAACTCTCTGCAGATCAGTTGCTTTTCCAAGCAGAGTGGGGGGGGGGGGTGATAGATCTCTCTCTTCTACAGGAGCCTCCCTCTGGAATAGCCTTCCCGCCCGCCAAAGGCTTGAGCTGGATCTCCTTAAGTTCCAGAAGCTTCTCAAGACCCTCCTTTTCTCTTCTTCCTTCCCTCTCCCCTGCTAATGTCCCCCTCTGCTGCACTGACTGGCTGCCTGGTTCCTCCTGAGTCTTACAGGGCACCAGGCCCTCCTCACCCAGTCCACCCCTCACCTCGTTCTCCCCTGACCCCCCATTCTTGCACTTGCCCTTCCAGACCCCCGCCCCCTGTATGAGCCTGGAGGGGCATGGAAGGGCAAGTGCAATAATGTGCCCCTTTGCCGCTAGCGCGACACATCCTTTTATAAAGGTATGCCTGACTTGTTGTGCGCCCCAAGCGTCGGCACCTCCACCAGCACACCCGACTCTGGCTGTTCCTGCTTAGGTGTTGGTACCCCCAAAAATTCTGCTAGCGCCTCCATCGGTCATGGAAGGCCTTCACCTACACCAAGGCTTCTACATCCTTGCCTGTGTCCTTGTCTGAGCTGCCAGGTCCCCCACTTGGGGAGCATCCCCTTGAGACCCTGTAATGGTAACAGGGGTCGGCTCTGCTGGTCCCTGCAGGGGGAAGTCCCGGAAGGCGCCTCCTTCGGTGCTGGTTTCGACCTCAGGCAGACTCCTAGTAGGGTTGACGCCCTCATGCTTTCATCCAGTAGTCATTGCATGTAAAGGCATCCCCACAGGTCCATGCCCGGTTCTAGAGCACTTGTGCCCCTCAGGACATGTCCCAGTACTAGAGCAATTCCGCCCCTCAGCCGATGTCTCGGGAGGACCAAAAGGCCCCTTGGTCCGGGGACAGGTAGCTCTGGGAGCCTCAAGACCCTGCTGGTCTAGGGTCTTTATAACCCCTCCCACTCACAGAATTCCCCAGAAAGGAATCCCTCTTATGGGGTGCTTTAGTAAATAATTTAGCGCTTACCTTGTCCGCCTTGCTTCTGCGTTGCACGAAGTCCTTGAGATGGTCTGGGGGGGATGCAGAGAAGATCTCCCTTCACCTCGCTAATTGGTTCTTCAACAAGCGTAGCATAAAAGCGTGACAGGCCGTGCAATCGTCCCACTGATGGCCAGCGCATAAACACTGCCGACAGCGTTAGTGTGGGTCTGACGTGGGAAAACGACTCGCAGGAGAAATACCTGCTAAAGATGACAAGCTAAGATGTGCCGGGGTAGGCAAGGCCCCGTAGGCTGGTAGTAATCAAACAATGAAGCGGGAAAAGTAGAAATAAATTGCACACTCGAACCGAGCATGCAAGAGGAAGGTCCGATCCCGTCAGCATGGAAAAGGGAACTGGGGGCATGGTCATGCCCGTAGATGTGCCTGATATTTAGCAGGGAAATGCTCTTTTATTGAGGAAAAAGGGTTTCAGTCCCGTCCCTAAGGAGGGATGTCCATCATACAGTATGGAGGAAAGAGGAAGAGACGTAGGAGTAAATAGAGGGAAAGCAAGCAGAGTTCAATAACAGGTTGAAGAGTTCAGCATGATGAGAGGCCACTAAAGGGACAATAGGCTTGACTGGGTGAGGAGCAAGAGGGTCTGATGGGGCACATGAAGGGTTAGCCTTCATCAGCAGAGATATGACTTCTTCAGTATTAGTGGGACTAAAGGGGTAAATAGAGGCAGATATTGAGGGTAGAAAAGGCGGAGTGTGGAATGTAGGAGGAGAGAGTGTGAGGAGGTTCAGGAGAGAGTCTCTAATTTTGAAATATTTGCAAGGAAGTATTCAGCTAGATTATAAGCTGTGAGAGTTGATAGCCATATATTTAGGAGGAGTGAGTTTATGGTGCCCTGTAGCCAGAGAGGATGGTTGGAGTGAGAGTCAATGAGGGAGAGGTAGAATTCCCTTTTAGTTCAGGCCAAAAAGGCAGAGTTGCACATCCTCATGCTAGTGGCTACACCTCCATTTGTGCAACAGCCAATACATGTCTGTGAGGAGAGACTGTATGAATGGGGTGATCAATGGATGAGGATGCTTAGACTTCGGGTTGAAAGTTAGCAGTGGGAAGTGAGAGGATAAGGAGTCATGTAGTAGGGATTGGAAGCTGGAGAGGGTAGTCGTAGTGGAAGGGGCATCAGGTGTGGAGGAGGAGAGAGAACTGTAGGTCAGAGAGAACAGGTGGAATGATAGGTTTACATTTCCTTTTAGTAATATGTGAGGCAAGTGGTGAGGAGAGGGAAGAGGGTGAAAAGTAACCATGTAGAAGTAACCACATCTCTTGCATTGAGCAGGATATCCTAGGAACCCCAACAAGCCCCACTTCAGTTCACCCAGTCACACTGAGCAAAGAATGGAATTAGGTAACAGATGGTCTCAGTATAGTAACTGGTCATATGATGCCCACATCTGGCAAATTGTGTCAGTAACTGGGCAAATGAAGCCAATGGCTGTTAAAGGGTGTGGGTACCTGGACATATGTTATGTTAATTGTTTTTTATACTTCACACATCACCACTGTAGTAATTGTTAAAGCGCTGAGACCTTGGCCGTTTGGGTGAACTGTGAACCCCCGCCCCCCAGGGTGTAAACCAGACTTTGATCTGTGGAGTGAAAAGGAAATAGAGAAAAGGCAAGGAGGGAATGGCAGAGGGAGAAGGTCTGATAACAGACCAGACCACATAGGTCTCAACGAAAAGGGAAAGATGAACTTAAGGATGAGTGAAAAGGGATGCATGTCTAGTGGTTTAGGTTCAGAATAAAAAGTCATGAAAAGAATTAAGAACTGTCCATTAAGAATAATGTACTATCTTGAATGCAAGCAGTGAAATGTGGTGTTGGTATTATTTAAAATTGATCAAGGCAATACCTGTCATATGATGTCAGTACCCGAGCATATGAGGACAAGGCCTGAATATGATGTGAGTACATATGCTTGTGATGGAAATGTCTGGTGTATACTAGAATTACCTGGCAAAGGATTTAAGTACCTGGCTATATCAATATGTACACTACATACAATTGGTGTGCCAGCAATGCCTGATATGTGATAGAAAAGTGTGGTAAATCATGGAGGGTTTTGGGTATTTGAAGGCAAAACCCATCACTTGATAGAATTACCTGGGCATATTAAGGCAAAACATAGCATATGGTGGGAGACATAACATGGACATAGTTGGAAAATGGTTGTGCCTGGAAATGTGATGGAAGTAGCCGTGCATTTAATGGCAATACCTGCTGAGTGATGCAAGTATCTGATTATTTTGTGTTAAAACCTGGCACACAATGTTAGTCCCAGGGCACATGAGGACAATACTCTGCAAAACAAAAAGCACGGCAGCCATTTCCATAGAAAAGCCACAAGTATTTGCTTTCACAGTACTTTTTTTTTTAAGTATTCTGGCCAGCCGGTGGGGATCCCAAGGGGGAGTGCAACTATTTATAGAGATAAATAGTTACATATCAATGGGTTGGTGGCATCTGGATAAGACTGGATTACAGATGCAAGGATATGATATGGAGCAGCTACCTATGACAATACTAAACTGTATCGAGTGCAGCTTATTATTTTAACACATTTACATTATGTTACACTGAAGTGACATTTTAGTCACAGAAATATTGACAAGCTCATGGATCTTGTGAGATTTTTTTGCTGGAGAAAGCCTTCTGTATCCAAAATATAGACACATGGTGATGTTGTTTCATCCAGTAAATATGTAAACACACTTTTGACCAAAATATAGTTTAATTATGTAAATCGACCCATAAATAGCTCAACATATGAACATATTTCTATTAATGCACGGTCTTAAAACAAATACAGTTGAACATGGCTGGCATTTCCTTACAGAACACTTAGGTTAGTTATTACTGGTGCGTTAAATAGCTCTGCCAATAGCTTAACTTATTTGCCAGCTAATGAAACCACACGTTATATGGATATTAATTCAGCATTGTACGGAAATGACGGTCTGATATAAAGACTTATTTCTTTGTGGGATCTGTAGTAAATGTGCATTGGCAGGTTACTTCCTTGAAGAATCTTCCATCAAAACGAGGCAAAGGAGGCAGTTCAGAGGCTGGAGTAACTGGCAATGACTTGCTCGAGAGTGGTGAAACTGTCCAGGAAGGCTTCTTCGTCATTGCCGAACTTTGTGTAATGGTGAACATAGGCTCTGAGAAGACGGAGAAAAACGTCCTTATTAAATTAAATGTAAAAGTGGTAGTCTATAGACAAACGGCGTGTAAAAACCCAAGGGTCCTTGTGAAAAACAAGACACAGTACTGCCCTCTGCCCTATCATAGGATAGTCTCCAGTGCTGCTCCAAGGAATGGAATAAACGGAATGGTGTATAGTGTGGTCTAGTGCTGCTCGTGGGATGGGTCCTCAAGCAGCCCCAGGAGATGAGTTATAGTGATGCTCATTGATTTGTCTCGAATGCTGCCGATAGGATGAGGTCCAGTAGTTTTCTTAAAATGGGCTCCACCACTGCTCAGGGAATGAGTTCTAATGTTGCCCATGAGATCGAATTTTGAGTTGTCCATGGGATGAGTTTTAGTGTGGCCTATGATTTGGACTCCAGGGTAGCCTATGGTGTGGATTTTAGTGTTGCCCAAAGCACTGGGCATAGTGCTGCCTCATAGGGTGGGGCCTAAAGTTAAACCATGAGACAGATTCTAAATCTCCTGCATGGGATGGGTGATAATGCGGCCACCATGGGGTGGGTTCTAGTTTTGCCTGAGGTATGGGCTCCATTGCTGCGTATTTGATGGTTCAAGTACTGTTTAAGAGATCGGAGTGAATATTGCCCCAGGGGGTGGGCCTGAAAGCAGCCCCTTGGTTGGCTTCTACTGTTGCCAAAGTAATGTGCACTAGTGATGATCATTCGATGGCTTTTGTGATTCCCATTGGATGGGTTATAATGTGCTTGTTGAATGGGTTGCAATGCCCCAGTGAGATGTCTTTTGGTGCCACCAATTCATTGTGCTTTAATGCTTAGCATCGTCCCTTATTATTTTGCCAACACTAATAATTTCACTTACTTTGAAGCAAACATATTCCATGCTTTCCCCACGATTGCGTCCAAAGGCTTCAGCAAGAACTGGCTATTGCTAACCAACGTGGCAGATTTTTCATACTTGTTAAAGGCTCTTGGTGTTTTCCAAAGGCTAAAGGCATCTCCAGGCGTTAACCATGAAGTGTACAATGCTGGATCTTTGAATCCTTCTGGAAAGGTAAAAACAAAACGTACACACTGTTCTTGATTAAGGTAACAGAACTTCTTTTAGATTAGAAAGGCGCCCATACATTCAACCCCTCCATTTTAGATCCACTTCAGCTGAGCAACAGAAGTCTTAGCTGCATTCAAAATGTTGCATTCTAAGTGAAATTTGATTAGAAAATTAATTTGCAGAGATTCCAGACTTTCATATGGTTATGTATGTGCTCTTAAACTGCTCTAATCAAAGCAACAAGGTTTTCTCAAACCATTAGAGGGATCCGTTGCACAGAAATCCACTTGAAAACTGTTTGCCAAGCTGCACGGAAATTCTGCAGCATTACTCGAATTACAATAATCGCCCTAGAACTCTTCTGTTGGGCGAGCTCTTTTGCATTTGTAGGTGCTTCTCAAAAAGTAGATTCAGTGCCTTCAGAACTGAAAAGCGCCCTGCCTTCTACACACACTAGGAAGACTCAAATCTAGCTCAGGTAATAACCCTGTTTTGACAAAGGAAATGCATGGATAATTAAGACCTAAACATACGTGCTACTGTGCATGCATCAAAAAAGAAAATACATTATGTCTTCTCAGTCTTAAAAACCCTTGACTAGATTTGAGTGCTCCACTCCCAGCAAACATGATGGCCCCATTGTAAGACCTGCTACTATAACCAATTCAGAAATGTCCCTGCATGCTATTGCCTGGAAGTCTGAACAGACAACTTCAGAACATCCAAAATAACACTACCAGCAAGGTCTTAGGCCCACCAAAGTCTGTCGCTTAAGAGACATGTTAACTTATAGAATCATTTTGACATACTTATTAAGTGCTGGGCAAAAGTCAACTGACTTAAGACACTAGAAATCCCATAGAAGTGGGGAACACCGCCCAATTAGAAACAAAAACTGTGTAACCATCTCTGTTCCTCTGTGTTAAAATGGGCCACCACCTAAAGATTACGTTTTACCACCAAATTCTGAAATTAATTTGCAGAAAAAATGTACTCCACGCTTCAGGAACCAACTAAAACTGTTATTATCAGCTGAATGCAAGAGGTTTGGTCAGTTGTTAAAAAATAAAACTGAGACCGCTAGGGGGCGCAGAAGAAGATGGCCGCCTAGGATCATTGCTCCCGATAATGGCAGCGACATGGAGATGATTTAGAGCTTCTTATCCCGAATTTGCGGAATACGACCATTCCTACGTGAGGTGGAAGCACCCGGCAACCGGAGTGAGCGAAAACTGCTACCCGAGGGGAAGTCCACGAAACAGAACACAAAGGTGCGTGAGCAGTGGGGAAACGTGGCAAAGAGGCCTGAGGACACCAGAGACTGGGTAACGACCCTGTTGGAGAACACCGTGCATGAGAAGCAGAGGACACGTGTGAAGAAGAGAGAGCAGCGGAGGCCCCTGGGCGTCCGACCAGCAGCTGCACTGCCCCCCGTTCATCGCCAGCACAGCCGGGAGCACAGCGAAGGGGCCTGAGAGGAACCAGAGTACTGAAAGCGAGACGTGCACCCGGGGCCGACGGGGCGAACAACGTGGACCCTCGTGGATCCTCATCAGCTGAATGATCTCCCCACAGAGCAGCCCACCTACTGCGACCGGAGAAGAAAGAACCCGGGAGCGTACGGCGACAATAGGTGAGCACCAGCAGTCCACACGGCAGAAGGGAGGTCGTCCCCTCCGACAGGGGTGAAGGAGGGTGAAGCCAGTGAAAGCCTGCCATAGGGCAGGAACGAGCCGCAATCAGCGCATGGTGTGCACCGGCTCCACAGAGGACCCACACCACCAGTTGCGGGGGAGGAGCGCCGGAGCAGCCCAGGGCCTCCCAGAGCAGCCCTGAAAGGGTGAAGGGCCTGGGACAACACCGAAGATACAGGCGACCCACAAAGACACAGAACGGGGGCGATAACACACAAGCCACCCGCCCCACATCCACATATATTCCGCGGAGGCCAGATTGGCACAACTTAAAGCCTGGAAGGGAAGCAATAGTTACGGAAGTGTAGACAAATCGACACCAGGTGGGATAAAGTGAGGCATCACACGCAGTGCAGCGCTTCGGGGAGAAAAAGAGCGGAGAGAAACACCTGGAACCCCACAGGCAAGGTGACCCCAAGGCGGCGAAATTGGGAATGGAGTGATAGTCCTCCAGATTGGACCCAGAGTATGTGAGCTGAGCCCACAGACACAGAAGCGGAAGTGGAGAAAGGCGGGACCGCCGGGGAACCGCAGCAGGCCAAGCGGGGATTGCACCTCGCCAGGGTTGAATGGAGAAAAAGGAGACTCCCGCGGCCCACACTGTGGCCCCCAACTAACACCCGGGGAAAGAAAAAAACAAAGCGGGACCAAACAGTGATAGTAAGGAACCCACGCAAACCACTCGCCACTGGGGGAAAACAGCACACACAGGAGCGAGACGCCCGGAGCCAAGTACTACACAATCCCAGGACACGCCGAAACATTTAAGATTGGAACACGGGACATCGGGGCAAGCAGAGTGCCCAATTTGAAGGCGAGACAAAACAAGACACTGAGATACACCATCAGCAGGCTGTGACAATCACGCAGTGCCGTGCAGGGCACAGAACTGGCCCGAAATCAGCTTCAGTGTTGAGAACCGTGAGAGACGCACTTTAATAAGGGAACATTTCCACCTGGGACAGCCGGCACCAAGGCAGGAGCACCAAGTACTAGACACCAAGGAGAAGAATCGGAAGAGACAAGGAGGCCACCCAGTGCACCAATGGCGACGGGAATGGACATGTCTAAATTCTCCACAAAAGAGGACAGGATGTATCTTGGCAGAGATCGAAGCTCTCCGAGGAGATGAACAAGTTACTTTCTTACCTGGTAACGTTCTTTCGATAGGATGTTCCGATGACGTATTCCACATCTATGACAGGTAATCACCACAGCTGCGCTGCTTTGGGAACTTTTCGGCGTCTGCGCCCTGCGTCGATGACATCGATACGCTGTCCTCGAGGGCCTCTGTCGAGCCAACGTCACTGGATGTTATAAGTAGGACGCGCGTAGCCTCAGTTGTAGTTTTTTCCCAGAAAGTGTGGCACCTATCTTCCGCCAGTATTGCTACAGAAAGCCTTGCGGAAACGAAAGCTACAATCGCATAAGAAATTCTGTAGAGGGGCAGGCTGGGAGGGTACGATGTGGAATACGTCGTCGGAACATCCCATCGAAAGACCGTTACCGGGTAAGAAAGTAACTTGTTATTCGAAGGGATTGGTTCCTCCGACATATTCCACATCTATGACAGACTCCCAAAGCAGTACCAACGTAAGGAGGTGGGAAAAGAATTTAGAATTTTAGAATGCCCGATTAAATTGCAGAATAGAGGACCACCTTGTCAAAGGCCAAATCTTGCCAATGGATAGAATCCAGGGAGTAGTGTTTTACAAAAGTATGGACAGAGGCCCATGTGGCTGCTTCACAAATGTTACGAATGGGAACACCCCTCTGCAGGGCAGTAGAGGTAGCCACACCCCTAGTAGAATGGGCCCGTAAGCCTACCGGAGGGTCCTTACCCGCCAAGCGGTAACATTCAGAAATTGTCAAGATAATCCATCTAGACAAAGTCTGTTTAGTAACAGCTTGTCCCAAACGCCTTCCAGCGTATCCTACAAAGAGCTGATCGTCCACTCTGACCCGTGACATGCGTGAGATGTAGAAACTTAAAGCTCTCCTAGGATCCAACCTATGGAGCCTCTCCTCTTCCTTACCAGGATGCGGAGGAGGATAGAACGCCGGAAGAATGACCTTCTGGCTTAAATGAAATTCCGACACAACTTTCGGAAGAAAAGAAGGACAAACCCTAAGGACAACCCTGTCCTTATGGAACACTGTGAAGGGTGGCTTAACGGAAAGTGCCTGCAACTCACTCACTCTGCGAGCGGAAGTGACAGCAACTAAAAATACAGTTTTCATGGTCAACAGTCTCAAAGGACAAGAATGTATAGGCTCAAACGGAGCTCCCATTAGGAATTTTAGAACCAGGTTCAAATCCCAACCGGGCTTAGTGAGCCCTTTCAGAAACTGAGAAATCAAAGGAATTTTAAAATAAGAACACTCCTCAGACGAGCACTTAAATATGGACAGCGCCGCTAGGTAATCTTTAAGGTAACCTGCAGGCCCTTGTGGGCTAATGAAAGCAAAAAAGACAGAACCACAGGAATGGCACATGAAAAACAGCAATGGTACAGGGACTTCGTTGCAGGCCTTCTGGCCGAAAGCAACACATCCATCACATCTTCAGGGCGGTCCCAATCCTTATACCTCAACCTTTCAGAAGCCAAGCATGAAGGTTGAGGGACTTGACCTCTGGATGGAGAACCTGACCCCCCTCCCGTGAGAGCAGATCGTCTCGGTAGGGAAGACGCCGTGGGGGGCAGATGGACATGTCAAGAAGGTCTGGGTACCACATTCCCCTGGCCCATGCCGGAGCAAAGAGGATCATTCGGGAACCGAACCTCCGTAACCTCCGCAGCACTTGCGGAATGACGGGGACTGGAGGAAACGCGTACAGCAGTGGGAAGGACCATTCCACTACGAACGCGTACCCTAATGCTCTTCTTGTAGCAGAATCTTTCGCACTTCCGGTTGACACTGGTGGCGAAGAGATCCACTTGTGGGGTCCCCCAAAGGGCGAAGATCTCCAGGAGAATCTCCTGAGCCAGCTCCCACTCGTGAGAGACCGTGCTCTGCCTGCTCAAAGCATCCGCCGCTGCGTTTTTGTCTCTGGCCAGATGAACTGCCGAGATCAAAATTTCCTGTTGGATGGCCCAGAACCAGAGCTGCGTCGCCTCTCTGCACAGAGGGAGAGACCCTGCACCACCCTTTTTGTTGAGGTAGTGCATGGCCACTGTATTGTCCATCACAATCAGGACATTCTTCCCCCCGCACAGATGGCAGTAAAGCCTTCAGGGCTAGCCTGACGGCCCTCAGCTCCAACAGATTGATATGGAGTCTGGACTCCGACAGAGACCAACGACCGCTGACTGTCAGCTCGTTGGCATGAGCTCCCCATCCCGTGAGGGATGCATCCGTCACGATCGTCACCTCCGGCCAGGGAAGCCAAAACGGAGCCCCATTCATCAAGATGCCTTCGACGGCCCACCACAGAAGGTCGTGGGCGATCGAGGGCGGCACCTGAACCGGGTCCGACATCCTGCCAGAGGACTGCGACCATTGCATCTTGAGTGCCCACTGCAAAAATCTCATCCGCAGGCGAGCCTCTGGCACCAGAAGAATGCAGGATGCCATGAGGCCGAGCAACCTCAAGATCTCGAACGCTGGGAGCGTCTGGGCATGCTGAAACTTTTGCACCATCTGCTGAATGTGAAGAGCCCTCACCTGGGGAGGAAAACACTGCCCCAGGGAAGTGTCGAGCACTGCTCCGATGTACTGGAGCCGCTGTGTTGGCGTCAAATGGGACTTCTTTAAATTGAGGGAGAAGCCCAGCCTGTGAAGGGAGTGGCAGGTGACGGACAGATGATCCAGGATTTGCTCCGGGGAGCTCCCCCTGATCAACCAATCGTCCAGGTAGGGGTAGACGTGAATCCCCCCTTTCCTGAGATGTGCTTCTACCACCACCATGAGCTTGGTGAAAACCCTCGGGGCGTAGGTCAATCCGAACGGCAGGACCCGAAACTGAAAGTGCGAGTCGCCAACCGCGAACCTCAGGTACTTCTTGTGCTTGGGATTGATCGGCACATGGAAGTAAGCATCCTTGAGGTCGAGAGACACCAACCAGTCCTGAAGCTGAAGGGCCTGGAGGACTTGAGAGAGAGTAACCATCTTGAACTTGTCCTTTCTGAGGAGTTTGTTCAAACCGCGCAGGTCCATGATGGGTCTCAATCCCCCGTCTTTCTTCGAAATCAAAAAATAAGGGGAATACCATCCCTTGTTCCTCTCCGCTACAGGCACCAGTTCTATGGCACCTTTCTCCAGCAGGGATTGAATTTCCTGCGCAAGGAGGGGATCCGGACTCTTCAAAAAGAGGTTCCCTGGTGGATTGTCGTGAGGCCTCTGCCGAAAGGGAAGACAGTAGCCGTGGGTTATGATCTCCAGAACCCACACATCTGAAGTAATGGCACGCCACTCTACAAGATGCTGCGCCAGCCTTCCCCCAACCGGCGAACCATGGGACATGGCCTCATGACTGAGTGGTAGCGGCTGCGGCGTTACCTGAAGGCAAAGAGGCAACTGCCCGAGCGGCCTTGGCACCACGGGTACCCTGTCGTCCACCTTTGGTACCCCTGCGTTGGCCTC
Organism: Ambystoma mexicanum; assembly: GCF_040938575.1. Taxonomy (NCBI): domain Eukaryota; kingdom Metazoa; phylum Chordata; class Amphibia; order Caudata; family Ambystomatidae; genus Ambystoma; species Ambystoma mexicanum. The sequence goes on along the minus strand of NC_090931.1, from coordinate 545,208,432 downwards.
TGACTGCCAGCTCCTCTCGCTTTACTGAAGGACGAGTAATAGCGAAAGGAACCAACCCTCCATTGCTGTCCCCTATGACGAAAAGGCAGAGGTTGGCAAACTGCAACGCCCAACGACTTCGCTGCAGCTTTGTAGGTCTGTAACCTCTCGAGGCTCTCGTCAGCCTTGCTGCCAAAAAGGTGTTCACCGTCAAAGGGCATGTTGAGGAGCCGGGACTGCACATCAGGAGCAAAACCCCAAATTCTGCAACCACGCAAACCTGCGTATCACGGTGCTCGCCGCCATGGACCTGCTGACGCATTCAGCCATGTCCAAACCCGACTGAACGGACTCACACATGGCATCCTTACCATCCTGGACCATAGCAAGGAAACCATCCCGTTCGTCCCCTTCGGGAATATGTTCAGCCGCTAACGCAACACAGTTCCACAGAGTGTGTGTGAAACGAGACAAGGCACATATGAAGTTGGCCGCCTGAAGTGCCATACCACCTGAAGAAAACACTTTCTTCGCCCAGCCATCAAAACGTTTGTCGTCCCTATCAGGAGGGATGGTAGGGTACGACGCCTGCTTTGCCGGGGCCGTGGCCGCCTGCACCACCAAACTCTCTGGAGTGGGGTGCCTGGTCAAGTAGCAGGGGTCGCTACTGGCTGGACGGTATTTTCGCGACAAGGACCTGCCCACCGCCGGGAGACTCTCCGGAGCAGTCCAAGCTGCCGCCACCCTTCTCTGTAGAGCCATATGAAACGGCAGTACCGGGTCAGTTGGGGGACCAACATCAAGGATGTACGTGAGATCATCCTGCACAAACTCCCCTGGGGGAGCAGACCATCCCAAGAAGTACTCGGAGACCCTAGCCATAAGGCGCCGGTACGAGGAATCGGCATGAGAGCCAGGCTCAGGCCTACAAAACTCCACCTCCGGAGAGGTGTCCAGTCCACTGGCATCATGCAGTGACTGCCTCAAATCGTCAAATTGACTATGGCCCGAGACCATCTCATCTGGAACCTGACTAGGAACCAGGCCATCAGAATCCTCATCCACCTCCGAAATATATTCCAGGTGGTGAAAAGAAGGCACCCAAGGGTGCTTGCTCTTAACTAGAGCCTTCCTAGGGGGTTCCCCCGTGCCGCGGGGCACCTCCGACACCCCGGCCACGAAAGGCGTCGAGTGAATCGGCGCCGGCGTCGAGAGAACAGGCCTCGGCGCCAAGAGGATCGGCGTCGACGTCGAGTAAATCAGCGTCGACGTCAGATGCAGCGCCGCCAGCATCAACGGCGTCGACACAGTCCTCGAAGCCGGAGCTCCGAGCGTGTCCTTCGACGACCCGAGCGTCAACGGCTTCGACGACTTCCTCGGAGCCGGAGCCTCGAGAAAGCCTGTCGACGCCCTCGACGCCTCTGGCGTCGGTCGATGTCTTCCTCGAAGACATCACAGGTGCACACGGTCTCGAACGCATCGAGGACCGGGACCTGTAACGGGTACGTCGAGAACGAGTCCCCTTGTCCGAACGGGACCTCTCCCGTGACTCGTGCCGACCACTCTTGCGAGCGGTGTCTCTCGACCTCTCACGGCCGACCCCACTCGGAGGCGCGGACGGCTTAGTACCCTGCAACTCGAGAATCGCCAGCATTTTCTTCCCGAAGGAAGCCCATTCTTCCGGCGTCGCACGGCTGGTGGGGTAAGCAACATGTCGGGCAGAGTCCTCAGAAGAGGACCTGGAAGACGACCGCTGTCGGCGCTTCCGAGAATGCCTCGAATAGGCCGAGGAGTGGCGAGACCGACTCCTAGAAGGAGACCCACGAGACTTCCGACGACGACGCGGAGAGTCACCTCTCGAATCATCCGTCGAAAGCCCCGTAGACTTCGACTTCCAGGGCTTGGACACCCGACCTACCGACAACAACTTCTTATGTTCCCCGAAGGCTTTGACGTGAGCGACTGGCAGTCGATACAGTCATCCGTGTCGTGGGCCTCCCCGAGGCACCAGAGGCAGGTGTTGTGCGAGTCCGTCACCGACATCTTGGACCCACACTCCCCGCACTTCTTGAAGCCCGGACGCGGGGTCGAAGACGAAGTAGAAGACATCTTCTTACGAAGGATTTTCTCACCAAAACGAACAGGTTCGAAGAACGAGAAGAACAGAACTCCAAAGAGTCGAGGCGTAACCGAGATTCACGAAGCAACACGTTTGCGGAAAAAACGGAACTGAGGCTATGGGCGTCGTGCGTCCTACTTATCACATCGGATGACGTCGGACGTAGGGGGAGGTCCTCGACGACGGCGCATCGACATCATCGACGCAGGACGCAGACGCCGAAAAAAGTTTCCGAAGCAGCACAGCTGTGGTGATTACCTGTCATGGATATGGAATACGTCGGAGGACCCAATCCCCTTGAACTGAGGCTACGGGCATCGTGCGTCCTACTTATAACATCCGGTGACGTCGGCTCGACGGAGGCCCTCGAGGACAGTGTATCGACGTCATCGACGCAGGACGCAGAAAATTTTCCGAAGTAGCACAGCTGTGGTGATTACCTGTCATAGATGTGGAATACGTCGGAGGAACCAATCCCTTCGAAATACAGGCCTCTGGCAGAACTAACAGACAGGATCACGTCTGTGGAGGCCAAGGTGGAGCTAGAACACAACCAGTTGAATATCGACCTGGTGGAAATGAAACTGGATGCAAGGATAACAGAGCTAGAGCTCAGGGAAGAAGAGATACTACTCAAAATGGATGATCTTGAAAACAGGGAAAGAAGAATATAAGAATACTGGGGCTAAAAGAATAGGGAAGGGAAACTCCGGGCCAGGTGAAGGAGAAGGTCATTGGTTTGATAAACAAGCTCTTTGAAGCAGAGGGGGTAAGTCGGTGCGACTTGAGAGGGCTAACAGGGGTGGCAGACCTTATGTAGATGGCCATCACTCAATAGTGGCTAGATTCCAGAGCTACAAAGACAGACAGGAGGTCCTGAACAGGGCGAAACAACAACGCAAGGTGGAATTCAAGGGCTCCAAAGTAAACATATTTCAGGACTTGTCAAATCTCACCTTGGCAAGGTGCAAAGGTTGCAGACCCCTTACAATGTGGCTACGGGGAAAAGAAATCTGATACAGGTGGGGATACCCTTTCTCGCTAGAATTCGAAATGGAAGGATGGAGTACAGGCTTAAGTCAGCGGAATAGAGGCAGAGCAGGCCCTGAGACACCTTACACGGATGCAGAAGTGCAGCCGGGGAGCCCGCAAGGCCCAACGGCAAGCAAGGAGCAACCGTGCACAGCCTCAGGCCCTCAGAGACGAAGGAAAGCCCAAACAGGCAGGAAGTTCATGAGGCTCAACGGGCCCTCTCCTCGAAAACAGCCCTCCACGAAGAAATAACGGCCGGATGCCAGCCTGAGAGTTTACACAGTGAGTAAACCGCACTATGAACACTGAAAACAGGACCGAAGCTGAACATGATAAGACAAGTCGCTGACAGGGGGAGACATTGTCTGCCGCAAAGTGGCCCCTTGTGAGAGAAGGGGTGTCTTTGCAATAACTGTTCAACACACCACGTTGGGATTTTGTGAGAGAAGGGGTGTCTTTGCAATAACTGTTCAACACACCACGTTGGGATTTTTCTTATTCCAAAAGTTCAGTTATAGTTTTGATGGGGGGGGGGGTAAATAAGGCTGCACATACGAAAGATGTCAAGTGGGTCCCCACATCAAGGGAGAAATAGGAAGGATGATACCTGGAGCCGGACAAGGGTAGGCTAAAGGGAAGCTCAAACACAAGAGCCATGGGGAGAGGTGACACGAGAACCGGTCTTACTGTGGGCACACTCAACGTAAAAGGCCTTAATTCACCCACAAAAAGGTCTCTGACTGTACAGGAATTCCAGAAGGCCTCGTTAGATGCGCTTTTCCCAGAAGAAACCTGGCTAATACGGGGGGAGGAGCGGGTTTTGAGGGGAGGGGAAATAGGACAGGTGTACTGGGGATCCGGGAACACTAAAAAAGCAGGTGTAGGCATTATACTCCACAGCTGCAGGACTGTGTGGCTACAAACTTGTTGGAGGGGAGACTGCTAATCCTGAAGGGCAACCTACAGGGATCAAGGGTCCTGCTAGCAGCGATATATGCCCCCAGCCAGGGTCAGGTGATCTTCCTAAGAGTGGTATTCGATAAAATACAGGAGATCGAAGCAGACTTATACATATTGGGAGGGGACCTCAACTCATGGGCGAATTAATCCTGGGACAGGAAAAGGAAAAGTGACCCAGAGGGTGTGAGAGGGGAAAGGGCGAGAGACCTGGGATTGGTCATTGAGATTCGAGGCCTGATTGATACATGGAGGAGTCAGCACCTGCGGGAGGAGGGTTACACATTCTTCTCTGCGCCCCACAGGATGTGCTCAAGGATTGACTACCTCCTTGTGAATAAGGAACAGGGAACAAGGATAATGAGTAGTGATATCTGGCCGATGGGATGGACAGACCACGATATGGTAACCACGACTCTGGATGTGGCAGGCCTGTACTGGGGACTGGCACATGGCGCTGCAATGAGTCACTCTGGGGGGACCAGGTATTCGCTGGCCAGCTAGCACAGGGGATTTCAGATTACTTTGAACGAATGAGACAGGGGAGTTTAGCACCGGAGTGGTCTGGGATGCAGGGAAAGTCACCTGGAGGGGGCTATTGATTACAGAAGGGGCAAGGAAGAAAAGAGAAAGAGGGCTGGTGGAAAACAGGCTCAGAACGAAGATTCAGGAAGGGGAGGAGAAGAGGCATGCCACGAAAGGAAACACAGATTAAATCAGGGAAGGTCCGTTAACCAAGAGGGCAGAACTTAAAGCACTGGGTATGGGAGAAACCCTCTGGAAACTTAGATACTTGAAGCAGAAATATTATGAAAAGGGGGATAAAGCGGACGCACTCCTGGCAGCCAGGCTCTGAGCACAAAGGGCAGAGAGATGGGTTACCAAACTGGGTGACGCTGAGGGGGCGTGGGGGACAAGACCCGGCCGGAAGACATAGCCAAAAAATGTGCCCAATACTATGAGAACCTATATAACTCCGAAGCCACAAACAGGGATGACGCAGTGGGGACATACCTGAGCGGAGTACACATGACCAAACTAACACAAGTAGAGATAGACCACCTAGAGTGCCCAATCATGGAAGAGGAAATTCAAGATGCAATCTCCCGCCTCCCAAAAGGCAAAGCCCCAGTGAGGATGGATACACAGTAGGCTTCTATAACAAAACATGCAGGAATTTTGACACGACATGGCAAAACTCTACAACCACATCCTGGATACAGGGAAGGCACCCCCAACATTTAGCAAAGCATTGATATCAGTAATTCCAAAGGAGGGGAGGGACCCAACGCAGTGCCTGTCATACCGTCCTATATCCCTCTTGAATGTGGACGAAAATATATTGACCAGAATACTGGCGACGAGACTAGGGCAGAAGTTGCCCCGCATAATACACTTGGACCAAATGGGGTTCATAGCATGAAGACAGGGCCCAGGCGCTGTTAGAAATACACTAGACTTTATAGAACACACGCAGGGTAACCCAGGGGACCAGGCCTTGCTAAGTCTGCATGCCGAAAAAGCCTTTTACAGGGTGGAATGGGGCATCCTCTTTGCAGGGCTGCGAAAGGTGGGAATAGGGGAAAGAATGTGCCGGGCAATAGGGGCGATATACTCAGGACTGACAGCCCGAGTAGTGGTAAATGGTTCCAAATCAATGGAATTCAAGCTCAGCAGAGGCACCAGACAGGGGTACCCTCTATTACCCCTACTGTTCGCTCTAATTATGGAGCTGTTTGGGGAGAAGATACAACATGACGACAGGGTAAAGGGGATACAAGTGGGGACACAGGCACATAAGCTTAGCATGTATGCGGATGATGTACTGTTATACCTCTCGGACACAAAAAAATCGATACAGGGAGTGCTCAGAGCCCTAGAGGAATACAGGAAGGTGTCAGGTTTTAAAATCAACGTTACTAAGTCGTCCCTCCTCCCACGTCACAAGAGTACAGACGTTTCACCGGGTGGGTGGAGTAACCCGCGGATCCCAGTGGAAAAGAGTGATATAAGGTATCTGTGGATGAGGATACCGAGAGACCTGAGTAAGTTATATGAAGTCAACTTCTCCCCTCTGCTACACGGGGTGTTTGGGGACCTAGAGTCCTGGTCCAAGCTAACGATTTCTTGGTTAGGCAGAGTCAACACAATCAAAATGATGCATCTCCCCAGGGTGCTGTACCTCTATCAGGCACTCCCGATAGAGCTCCCGGATTCACACTTTGAGGAGATCAAAAGGAGAATACTAAAATTCCTATGGCAGGGTAGAAAGAAAAGGGTAGCATACAAGATACTAGTACAACCCAAGGAAAAAGGGGGAGAGGGACTACCTGAGATGCAGACCTATTATAGAGCGACCCAATTCCGAGCCCTGATTCCTCATCTAAGAGTGGAGCATGACAAACAGTGGGTGGGGATAGAGAACCACTTGTTTAGGCCAGTAACATTAGGGGAATGGCTATGAGCTCCAATTACCGCAGCCCCTAGAAGGGTCCATACCCATAAGATCCTGGGTCCCCTCTGGAGGTTGTGGAGGGTCAAAAAGGGAAATGGCGGAAGTCACCACCTGGCCCTCGCCCCCAAGTCATATCTGGGCTCCCCCGATACGGGACCGCATACCGGACCACAAGAGGTTCCAGGAATGGTTTGAGGCGGAATTAGACAGAGTGGGGCATGTTATCCGATCTCAAAGAATCTCTGGGCATAGGGAGCATGTCGGTTTTTAAATTCATACAGTTAAAGGGGGTACTAATGTCAGGAGATTGGAAGAGTGAACAACATAGGGACCTTACACATACGGAGAGACTATTGGACACAGAGAGAGGGACCAAGGGCGTCATATCTAGATTGTATCAGGCCTTATTGGAGGCGAGAGGGGACGATATTAACGGGAGCAAGAAAGATGGGAATTGGACCTGGGAATGGAAATGGGGCCGCAGCAATGGGAAAAGCTATGTGTTAATGCACACCGCACGTCAGTGGCATGTCAATATAAGCAGCATAGTTTGAAGCTGTTATACAGGTGGCAGTGGGATCCTGCGAGGCTCGCCAAAATTTTACCAGGGGCAGATCTGTGTTGCTGGAGGAAATGTGGACAAATAGCCGACTATTGGCATATGTGCTGGGGCTGTGGAAAGGGCAACGGTACTGGAAGGATGTCCTGGGATGGATTAAGGGTTTAGAGGGCATTGATAGGGCAGCAAAGCACATGCTGGTACTGTTTGGCATGGAAACAATTGAAGGAGAATAGGCAAAACTCCCACAAATGCCTCACTACCTCCTCCTGGCAGCTAGAGCGTGCCTGGCAGGAGGGTGGAAAAGGGAGAGGCTCCCGTCCGAAAGAGAATGGGCTCACAAAGCACTGGACTTGTACCGAATGGAGGACCAAACTAGACACCTGCATGACAAAACCTCAACTTGGGCCACATAAGGGGCCCCATTCCTAGCCAAATATGACCCAGAGAAACAGCACTGGGCAGATGGCACAGGGGGCAAGGGGAACGAGCAGGGTGTGAAGTAAGTAATAACCCCACCAAGCCTACAAAAAGAGCAAAATTTCTGAGGCATGGACATTCCAGTGGAGGCATGAAGGGTCTGTAATTAAGAGGTGGGCCCAAGGACAGACCGTATAAACGAACAATGGCACAACGGGTGCGTCCGGCAAAACATGGACAAAGGACTCCAAGGACTCAACTGAGTGGCAACTTTGTATACACAAAAGACTGGGGTGGGGGAAGTTGGGGAAGTTCTCGTTTGTTGTGGGGGGGATGCGTGAAAACGTTCAAAAAAATCAAAATGGTGATCCGTTGTATACATGTGTTTGTATCTGATTGAAATATGCTGTACCTACGCTACTTCACCAATGAACTAAATTTGAAAAAAAAAGAAAACTTGTGTATGACAGCAGAAGGTCGGAAGAAAATCTACCTGAGACATTACTGCCCAGCAGGAGATGGCTGACACAGGTGTTATTGGCTCACAGGCCTGTTATGGGCCCAAGGCAAAGGCTTGTAATGCCATCATAATATGGCTAAATCACAAAAACGGGTTAAAAAAGAAAACAGTTGGCAAAGGTACTGAGAAACTTGCAGTGACCATGTGCTGGCGGAATGATGGCAAAGGGGAGAGACTCGGCGAGTGACTGAGCAATGAGAGGCAATGTTCGGAAAGAATACCAAGCTTTGCAACAGTGATGAAGGACCTCTACTGACCCTTTGTATACAATGGCAAGTCAACATTCCAATGTGCCTGCGCAAGGTGGAATTCATGGTGAATATTCTTAAAAGCCTGACCTAATTGTCCTTAGGAAAGCCAGGACAATTAGGGAGGGCGTGTGGCACCTAATAAGCATGAATCCCGCCCCTAACAGTGCTAAGGTAGTAGTAGGGGGCATGGGCAGCTAAAAATGAATAGAAACTGATGTGTGGTGCCGCATTGCCATGGAGACGTTGCAATGGTAGCTTAGAGGTGAGGATTTGCGCTGGTCCACTGGGGAGAAGGAAGAGCATTGTCAGAGCGTCGCACTATGGAGGAGCAACAGAGGAAGGCGCAGGCCAGAGAGGACCATGCAATAGGTTGCTGCGCCTGATATGAGCAGCCGGCTGCCAGGGGGTGTATATGTGTTTGCAGAGTCAGGTGACACAAGGAAAGTGTAGTATAGCTTCTTCTCAGCAAATGCTGAGGTTAGAAGGTAAGTGTTGCAGTAGGATTACATTTGGGGCGGTTGGAGAAAGGGAAAGAGAAGCAAGCGGTTGTCCCGTTGGGAGAGCTGGTGGAGTAGTATACGCAGGGTTGCTCTTACAAGATATGTACTTTTTCAAATAAACAGGAGGAGCAAATATTGCACGTGTATTGACATACTTCATTTGGCGACGAGTGATTCCAGAGCCCACGTAGAGACACAGGAGCAACACCGCAAGAGAGCAGAATCAATGGCCCCATAACTTGGAGGGGACGGACAAAACATTTAAGGAACATATCCGTTTGAGAGGTGAGCGCCATTGTAGCCAAATCTAAAGATTCACGTTGGCAACTCGAAACACCGGAAGTTGATCTGCATAGCAACTCCATTTGCCACCGACAGACGAGCATAGCTAGTGCACAAGTTAACGATATGCGCAGAATTCATTGGAAAAAAACTGTTGGCTTGACAAGACGTGACACCACATCGACATCAGAGGATGAGAAAAAGGAACCTCGCAATGTGCTTGAACATGCCACCATTTTGTTTGCCATGATATTAGCATGGAAGAATAGTTAAATCGTTCATTCATATGTTCATTGAGAAATAATACAGAAAATAAGACATAATTTATCATCAACATAACTTTATTCGGCGTTAAGCCATGAAAGTTTTCCACATCAGATACAATACATCATACATAAAACAAAATAAAACAGCACAGTTACATTTATCAGGGGTGGTCAAGCAAGGTGAAAGCAGCATTGGGGTGAGCGCGGTCAAACTAAGGCCCGATTATATTGCACAGGTAGCTAAGCTCATAGCAAATACAGCTCAGGACAGGGCTAAGAGATTGTCCCAAAACAGCACAATTACGTTTATCGGAAATAATCAAGCACATTGAAAGGAGGATTGGGATGGACATGGTCGAGCTAAGGCCCAATTGTATCACACAGGTGACTAAACTCATGATAAATACAGCTCAGGACAGGGGGAAGAGAATATCCCAATGGTGTCAATACACCATTGTGCCCTGGGATTATAGGCCACAAAACATCACCTAGCTGTCTGTTCCCCAAAGGTACAGCATTTGCTCTCATAAGCACAGACCACTATAGCCTATTTTTTGCAGGGCAGGGTGTTGAGCTCTATTGCACTATTTACTGGGGAGTGGCATCTCCTGTTGAAATTCAATAAGCCCTCTGCCATTCCCGAATCTCTGAGATCAATTCTAATAGAATCAAGGGCATTTTCTCCCTGCCGACAGATCCATCAACTTGCCTCTGGGTAATAAATAAACAGCTCCTCACTACCTGGATCCACAATTTTATCTGGGGCCCTCTTTTCATCCCCTGGGCCATGTGTTGCCCCCCACCCCCTTGTGCATGCCTCTTCCAACCATTCCAATCAAAGATAAAACTACATTTTTCAATATTGAAATTTCCGCTGGCACAGTGCTACACTGACAAACATTGGGCGCTGAACCTCCATAGTCAATATGTTTTAGTGTAGGGTTTGCAGCATGCTCACATGGGGCTAATGGGTTAATAGTTCCATTGTCTGGCAAAATATCGCTAGTTACCCCCGTTAATGCAGCCAGTGTGTCCCTTCCAAATGTTCCCCATCTTCAGTCTTGGGGATTAGTCTGCCTGGCACTAGCCCTTTAAACAACCCCTTACATAGTGCAACATTGGAGATCAAATTGCAGTGGTGCTCTAGTTGACAGTGGCTGGGGGACAAGACCGTAGGAGCTGCTGTAGACCAGGTAAGAGTAGTGGGGGTAGGAATCAGTAAAACATTGCCAGTAGTACCCCCTGTATCCTTCGTAGGGGAGGCTCCAACAATAGGTAACTGCGATGCGAACCCCATGCCTTTGTTGGGTAAATATGAACATATAGCCTTTTCGAGTTTTAGCGACGCGTCAATGGTGTTTACATCAGCCCCCTCGGGTCCATGGTGACTGAGCCACTAAATTATCCCAAAAACTGGTTCATTTAGCTGATAAGGGTGTAGGCTTCTCTTGGTGGCATTGCAGGGTTTGCTGAAGTAGTCATTGTAGTACAGCTGTCTGTGATAAATCTGCTACTGGGATTTTCCTTTTCACCATCCGAATTTTAGATTGAGGGATACAATCAGACACAGATGCAAGGTTCGCTGGCAGATCATGGGAGTTGTAAGTAACAGGGGTAGAGATATTGCCGTTGATTTCACCCAGTGATCTTTTTTCCGAGTCGAAAACGTCAACAAGGTGCTTAATAGCTTAAATGCTTATCCGCTGGTGCACAATCATGACATCTGTGTCGGTAATCACCGTTTATCCTGATTAATGGTAGCAAAGGCTCTCACCTGGGCTGCTAGTCAGTTATATACAGTCGCAATGCCCTGGACCCCTAATCTCATGTTTCCTTTCATGCGCAATCTGCGCTCTAGCCTCCTCTGGAATTCCAGTCAGTTGTCAGATCTCGGGTGTCAGCGGATGGCCTTTGTTAAAGAGGTGCTCCTTCCTATCAGCAGTCAGGGAAGGCTTCAGGTGTCGTGGCTGCCCGCAAACACCCGTCAGGTGCCAACACCCATGCCCCCTCCACTCAAACCCCCACGGGAAATAATTTATACAGAAGTGACTGCTGAAAAGACCTTATTGTGGCATAATGCAAGGCATAACAGCGCATCCACCAACCAAAACCTATTTTAGCTATGCTGGTAGAACCTTCCATTGCATGGATGGAATGGAAAGAGTACTGGCCAAACTATGTTAGGACAATGAAAATGATATGCCAGCAAAGAAGAAAACATTACTTGTACAATCCCTGGGCTGTGAAGGACAGCACGTTTTTCGAGGAATACCACCTTTAAGATCAGGAGAAGGAAGGAATGAATATAAAATTGCATTAAGCAATTAGACATGTATTACTATCCTAAAACTATTATTGCAGTCAATAGATACTATTTTTACTCAGTGGATAAATATCTAAGTGCACTCAAGAAATTGGCACAGCCATGCAATTTTTGAAGGGGAGTAACACAACATGATCTTACAAGGGATCATATTATAATCTATACAAACAGTAATATCATGCAGGAAAGATTGTGGATGTTCGGTGATCCCTCTCTCAAAAAAACCATAGTGATTGCAAAAAAAGGTTTGAACATACCACAATTTGTTCCAAAGCAATCAAAAAGGAAGAAAGGAGTTATAAACAGCAAAGGTTGCTGCAATTAAACAAAAGGAGGTGAAAGAGGCGGCTGCATTGAATCAAAAGGAAATAAAAGAATGATCAAACAAAATCCAAGAGGAGTGGAAGAATGTCCAAAGACGAGATTTAGGGGAACAGAAGCCAAGTTTTCAGAGAGGGAAGTAGTACTGATGTGGAAAGAAGGGGCACTCTGTCAACTCAAAGGATTGCCTGGCCTGTAATCAACTATGCTCTAGTTGCAGAATGAAAGGAAATTGTGCGATTATATGAAGAAACAAAAAGCAAGGACATCAATACAATTCTTGTGGAGTGCAATGGGTGCAAGGTGAAGAAGACTTAGAAAAACAAGAAGTGCAAGTAGTGACCATGGTACAAGGCAATAGGAACAAAGTTCCTGAAAGCATATTCAAAGTAGATGGAATATCCTAAGAACTAATCGTGGATTCAGGATCGCCAACACAATAATTACAAAGGACAAATGGATCAAAATGAGTAGGAGGGGTTATAACCCAGAGCTAATGAAATCCGCTATTAAGAATCATGGAGCATTTGATGGTTCAATAATTAGAATGATCAGGTATAGGATGGCCCTAGTTCAGTTTAAAGGAAGGATGGAAGAGGTCAAGGTATATGTAGCCAAAAGAGGAGTGAATGTCTTGGCATGGAAGAATCAGGCTAAACTCAAAATTAAACTCAACCCAGGCACTGATTAACCTTGCCAGTTATAGTAGCCAACAAAAACCAAGTAATTAAGGGAAATTTCACAAAGAATGGAGGATTAGTTTCAGAGTGTATTCAGGGAAGGTATAGGGAAGCTTACAGGGTATTGTCACAGGTTTGAGCTCAAATCAAGAGTTAGACTTATATCACGTTCGGTTAGACACATTCCCATCTATCTGAGGGAAGAAGTGAAGAAAGATTTAGAGAGGCTAAAAAAGGAAGAAATAACTGAGGAAGTGGAAGTTTCATAGAGGGTTTTTCCCTATAGTATTCACTAGGAAATCTAATGGTAAGGTGAGAATATCTATGGATCGGAGGGATTTCAACAAAGCAATAGTTGTGGAGAAGTACTCTTTACCTGTAATATCAAAAATGTTGAATTTGGTGGGTGAGGAAGATACGTTTTCTACCAGAGACTTGTCTGCAGCATATCCCCAAATCCAATTAAACCAAGAATCAAATAAGTACACTACATTTATTACTCCATTTGAAATGTATCATTAATTAAGGATGACTTTCAGGTTAGCATCTGCAACGGCAGTTCTTCAGTGCGCGATGTCTCACATGTTAAGAGAAATGGATGGGATACAAGTTTTCCAAGATGATATATTAGTGTATGGACAAGGGAAAATTACACAATGAGAGGTTGAATAATGTCCTGGTGAAGTTATAAGAAAAAGGACTCAGAGAAGAGCATAGTGAGAGCAAATTTGGAAAGAAAGAAGATTACCTAGGTCACACATTACCTAGAGGGTGGGAATACCCAATTAGAGAGCAATGAGAGCAGTAGAGGGCACACTACTACCTTATTCCTTTCTGGGTCTAGCTGAATATTATAATAAGTTTATTAAAGGGTTTGCAGTGATCACGCAACAGTTAAGAGATCTCATGAAGAAAGATGTAAAATCTGAAAGGACAGAGATTCAAGGTTGGGCAATGAAGAAAGTTAAAAGGGAAATATTTGAGGTACACTTGCTGGGAGGGTTTATACCTGGAAGAAAATCATCTATATTAACTATTGATGCAAGCTGTAAAGGGATAGGTGCAGTTCTATCCCGGAAAGATGGAGATCATGAAAGAATAATAATATTTGCATCTAAGGCAGTTACTAATACAGAAATATGATATTCTGTTGCAAAGAGAGAACCTTTAGCTGGTTGTTGGAGAGCAGAGCATTTTAGGCAATACATTTGGGGAGAGGAATTTGTTATGAGAACAACAGATCACAAGCCGTTGATAAATGTTTTGACAGTACGAGGAATGCCCAAGGCCACTCCCAAAATTGCTAGGTTAGGACTAAAATTGTTGGAGAACAATTGTCAAGTGGAATATTTACATGGGAAAATAAATAGTGTAGCCGATTTTATGTGCAGGATGCCTTTACCAAGATTTGAAACAATTCAAGATGAATTGAAGATATGGAAGAGCATGCAAGTAGCGAAAACTGGACGGAATGCAGTGAGAGCAGTGAGTTGTTAAACAGAGTGACTAAGTGGGTTAGGAAGGGATGACCAGAGAAAAGCACGTTGGTAGTTAAGGAGGGATTGACTGTGTAAAATGGTTGGCGTATGAGAGGGTGCAAAATAAAACTCCCGAGATCTTAGGAGGAGAAATTATCCAATTAGCACACAAAGGCCATCCTGGTATTACTATAACCTAGAGAAAGGCACGGGAAAGGCACTGGTGGCCAGCTATCAACATGCAAGTGGAAAGAAATGTAAGATCTTGTGCACCATGTTCCAACTGTGACAAGAATTTGATGACAAACAAGTTACTGCTAAATCCTCTTCCAGTTCCCAGGGGACCCTGGGTGGAATTGGGAATCAATATCTTAGGTCTGTATCAAGGTTGAGTGCAAGGCACTAGATCTCTGTTGGTTTTAGTAGATCAATACTTTTGTTGGCCCAAAGAAGCTATTATTGTCAGGTTTCCCAAGCCAAGAGTAAGTCGGAGTCCACCGGCATGTTGGCGCGGTAACCCAGCGATCCTTAGTCCCACACTGTGGAGTCCCAAGTGATACTGGGAGGTTCAGGGGTATTAGACAAAGGCGGGAGGGAAGGACAGCAACCAAAACACAAGCCCACAGGCTGAAACAATCAAAAGGACAGATATCGATATGTCAGGAATGGTATACACGAAACACAATACACAACAGCACTATACACCCACCTATGGCAAAAAGGAACCTGTTGGAAAACATAGTTGGTGACTGAATCCGTTTCCCCCCTAAACGTTGAGTCCACAGATCAGAAGACCCACGGGGAGCTGACCCGCTAGCATGGGGACGTTACTAAGGAAGGAAGGAGTAAGGAGAAGGAAGTCCAGTCCAAGGCCAAAAAAGTAGAACAATATCCAGGGGAAGTCCAGGAGCAGGTAGAGATCAATACAGGTCACAGGCTAAAACCAAACAAACAGAATCCAAAGGCAGTCCAGGTAATCAAGCGGAGTTGGAGCACAGGAAATCTGAGATTAGGTAATGGAGAAGGGAAAGAACAGGAGCGATCGGGAGGGGAAGGAATGAAAGGGAGACAGAAGAGGCAAGAACAAGGAAGAGTAGAATTACCAGGATGAGATACGAGCCTGAGCACAAACACACTCTTTAAGGAGCGCTGCAGTCTGATACTTGTGTCTTCTTATTGAAGATGCAGCATCCATTGTAGCACGGTCCGGTCACAGTATGCAGATCGATCGTAGCACCAGCTGGATGATGTGGGCTAGATGCTGGTGTAGGTGCAAGGTACGCCGGAACACGTAGTCCCTCCAATCCCGAAGCCTCCAAAGAAGGACACTGAAGCACTGTGGGATGCAGCGGTGTTGCATGATCGGATTCCTGACAATTATGAACAGGGTAATTTCTAATAATGTTGTGGCATTTTTGGATGAAGTTTTTAGGAGAGAAGGAAATCTTAAGTATGTACTAAGTGATAATGTGCCTCAATTTAGAGCCAAAGAGATCAAGAAATGTTGTAGACAATTGGGGTTTATGTGGAAACTCACATCCGTGTATCACTATGAAACCAATGGCATGGTAGAAAGAATGAACCGAGTGATGGGAAATTGTGCTTAGCAAACTCTAGCTAATGGGTTAGAGTGGAAAGGAGTGTTAAGTGATTTGGTATGGAGTATACGAGTGAAACCCTATAGTTCCACAGGAGTTTCGCCTTTCCGTTTGATATGGAGCAGAAAATCGAATAATAGGTTCAGTACAGCATGGCTAAATGGAAAGGTAGTGATCAAAAGCATAGGTGAAGGTTTTGTTGCATACAAAAGGTTGACAGCTCAAAATAAGTACAAGGAGTACCATTATAGAAGGTTAATTGAGAGTATTAAAATGAAGGAGATTAAAGTGGCAGATTATGTTAAAGTGAGATGGGTAAGGCAAAGGATTAAGGGGTTATCCAAGTATTCTGGCCCCATAAAAGTAATCAAATGTTTTTAAAATGCTGTAAAAGTAGAAGATGGAACTGTATGGAATCTCTACAGAGTGGTCAAGAATGGAAGTAAAGCAAAAGTCATAAGGAACAAGTTACTTACCTGTAACTGTTGTTCTCCAGCATGGGTCTGGCATGGATTCACATGCTCATGAATATTCCCCATCGTCAGGCTGGGAATCCTGGGTAAAGAAAAAATCAGTATCAGTTTCGTTTCTGATCTGTCTTTCGTAGTAGTAACCAATCACTGATCTCTGCGTCATACTGACCACAGCCAATGACTTCCCTCTACCTAAGCCCCGCCTCGGGCAGCCATCTTCAGATTTGGTAGCATGTGAAGAGGCAGTATGACCAAGTGAAGAGCCGCAGAGGGGAAGGCGGGAGGGTTCGCATGTGAATCCATGCCAGACCCATGCTGGAGAACAACAGTTACAGGTAAGTAACTTGTTCCTTCTCCAGCATGGGATCTGGCATGGATTCACATGCTCATGAATATAAGAATAAATAGCAGTACACACATGCACAACCACGGGGGGGGTGGCAAAAGGCTCAACATTAAGCAATACAAAAAACTCAACATTAAGCATCTCTTACCTCCTCACCAGGCTCACCTTAAGCGAACAGGTTGCGCAGCACTGCTTGGCCGACCCTGGACTCCTCCCTGGAATCCCGATTGACGCAGTAGTATCTCGTGAAGGTGTGCGTCGACCTCCACGTAGCAGCCCTGCAGATGTCCAGCAGAGGCACACCAGATAAGAACGCCGTAATAGCAGCGATCGCTCTGGTCGAATGGGCTCTCGGACGGCCTGGCAGCGGTCGGTTAGCCAACCGGTGGCAGTGCATGATGCAGCCGGAGAGCCATCTGGAAATAGAAGACTTCGAGAGAGCCTTCCCTTGATTCACAGGTCCAAAGTTCACGAACAGATGTGATGTCCTCCGGAAACTCTTTGTGCGGTCCACGTAGAACTTCAGCGCTCTAGCCACATCCAGCGAGTGCAAAGTCCTCTCGGCCGGCGACGAAGGAGACGGGAAGAAAACAGGTAACACCAAGGGCTCGTTAAGATGGAAGTCCGACGGCACCTTGGGCATAAAGGAGGGGTGCGTCCTAAGCACCACCCTCGAGGCATGGAAAGTCAAGTACGGTGCTTTGCAGGATAGGGTCTGGATCTCTCCCACTCGTCGTGCGGAGGTAATGACCACCAGGAATGCAGTCTTTCACGACACAAACTTCATCGGTGCGGAGTGCATCGGCTCGAATGGGGGCCCCATGAGCCTGGTCAGCACCACATTCAGTTCCCACGCCGGGGCCTTCACCGGCGGAACGACCGGAACAGTCCTTTCATAAACTCTTTTACCAGTCGATGGGACCACAGGGACGTCCGTCCTGTGGTTCTGGTATATCTGGAGATCGCCGCCAGATGAATCTTAATGGAGGCATGGGCTAGCCCAGCCTTTGCCAGCGATAGCAGGTACGGCAGTACTTGAGGGGCCGTAATCCGTAGGGGGTTGATCTTCTGTGCTCGGCACCAGATAGAGAACCTCTTCCACTTATGACCGTAGCATTTGAGAGTCGAGGACGCCCTGGCCTTTGCAAGAACCTCTCTGCAATCGGCCGGTATATCGTAGCCTCCAAACTCTAGCGCTGCAGGAGCCAAGCCTGCAGGTTCAGCGACGCCGGGTCGTGGTGGAAGATGGCGCCTCCTTCTCTGGAGAGAAGGTCCGCGTCCGCCGACAGCTTGATGGGAGGGGACGTTGACAAGTCCAGAAGGTCCGGGAACCAGATCTGCCACGCCGGTGCGACGAGGATCATCCTGCACCGGGACCTCTTGAGTTGGCTGATAAGTCGAAGCAGCAACGGCAACGGAGGGAACGCATACAGGTATAGGCCGTCCCAGGGGAACGAGAACGCATCGCCCATGCTTCTCGGCTGGGGAAACCTGCTGGCGAACCTCTTGCACTTCGAGTTCGTCGCTGTTGCGAACAGGTCGATTTGGGGTTTGCCCCATCGTTGGAAGAGTTGATCCACCTGATCCTGGCGCAGTTCCCACTCGTGACACGCGCGCAGCTCCCTGCTGAGCGAGTCGGCGATGGTGTTGCTTTCTCCTGCCAGATGGAAGGGAACCAGGAACATCCCCTGGGCGACCGCCCAGTGCCACACATCCTGTGCCTCCTTGGATAGGGCTGGGGATCTGGTGCCTCTCTGCTTCCCTATGTAAAACATTGTCGTGGTGTTGTCCGTGAAGATCCGCACCACCTTGCCCTTGAGCGACGGGAGGAACGATTTGAGGGCCCAGAACACGGCTCAGGACGTTGATGTGCAGGAGCCTCTCCTCCGGGAGCCAGAGGCCTCTTGCGTGGAGATCTCCGGTGTGGGCGCTCCAACCTTCCAGGGAGGCGTCCGTCGTCACCCTCTCCTGGTACGCCGGCGTCTGAAAGTCCTTGCCCGCCGTGAGGTGCGCTCGAACGCCCCACCACTGAATCGCCCGCCGGAACACCTCATTGAGGGGGACCCTGTCTTCGAAGGTGCCCGTCGCCTGCATCCAACGGGTGTCGAGAAATTCTTGAAGAGGGCGCATCCGTAGTCTGCAGAGGCGCACCAAGTAGATGCAAGAGGACATCATCCCCAGGAGGGACTTGATGGACCTCACCCTGGCCACGTCCGTGGCTAGCAGGTGCTGCACTTTGCCTAGAATGGTCTTCGTCCGTTCTTCCGACGGGGCCGCCAGGCGCCTCACTGTATCGAGCTTCGCTCCCAGAAACAAGGCCACCTGCGACGGCACCAGGTGGGACTTTGGGTAGTTTATGGCGAATCCCAGGTCTGTGAGTAGCTGGACGGTCCTCGCAGTGTGTTCGACGGTGAGTTCCCTCGTCCTTGAGCGGATGAGCCAGTCGTCCAGGTAGGGGTAGACGTGAATCCCCTGCAGGCACAGCCGCGCCGCCACTGGTGCTAGGCACTTGGTAAAGACCATGGGGGCCGACTTCAATCCGAACGGCAGTTCTCTGAATTGGTAGTGGCGTGCCTGGACGACGAACCTGAGGAACTTTCGGTGACTTTTGAGGATGGGAACGTGGAAGTATGCATCCTCCAGGTCCAACGACGATAGAAAGTCACCTTCCTCCAGCTGTCCCAGTACGTGCTGGAGGGTGACCATCCTGAACTTTTGTGATCTGATGTATTTGTTCAAACGACAAAGGTCCAGGATGGGGCGCCAGCCGCCCGTCTTCTTCCTGAAGACCACGGCCGGTTCATTCCTGCTTGGAGGTGGCCTTCCCGCCCTGGCCACCTTGCCGACGGCGGCGAGGCACTCCCTGCTTGCCGCGACCCCTGTAGGCCTCCTGAGACTAGGAGCGTGCCGCCTGGCGGTAGGACGACGAGCCACCGCTGGATCCCTTGGAGGCACCCTGTCTGCCTCCGGAGCGCCGAAAGGGCCGTCGTTGCTGAAGGGCTCCTAGGGCGCGGGCTGTCTCTGTGTCCGTTTTTATGGCTTGGAGGGATTCGTCCACCGCCCTCCCGAACAAGTTGCTGCCGTTGAACGCCATGTCCAACACCCTGGTCTGGACGTCCTGATGGAAGTCGGTCGCCCGGAGCCAACCCCGTCGTCGTAGGCAAACACCGTTGCCCAGCTAGTGGAACCCAGTATCGGCAATATCGGTTGCCACCGTTATGGCGTGGTCCGACGCCACCTCGCCCTCTTGCAGTATTTCCAGGGCCTCGGACCTCTTGTCGTCCGGCAGGAAGTCCAATATGGGGGCCAGCTTAAACCAGAGCTCCCTGTCGTAACGGGCCACGATCGCCACGATATGACCCGCCGCCCCATGGCGTCCAACTTCTTTCCCTCGCCGTCCGGCTGGGAATTCGACGTCGAGGCTCCTGACCCCGCCGCTTTCTTCTTCGCCGCCGCCGAGACGACCGAGTCTGGCGTTGGCTGGGCCCTGAGGCACAGGGGAGCGGTTTCAGGGACCCGGTACTTCTTCTCGTAGCGGTCCCGTTTGGCTGGTGCCGTGGAGGGGTTTTTGAGAACCGATAGGCCCTCCTCCCAGATGTCATCGATTAGAGGCACCGCGATGACAGTCTTCCTCTTGGCCTCCTGGCGCTGATAGAGGAAACCTTCCTTTTTCTGCTCCTCCGGGCAGAGCCGGGCAGAGCTGGAACAATTTGGACGCCCTGGCGATCATGGCGTGGAATGAGCCAATCTCGTCGGGCGGCGAGGCCCGTGCGACAGGAGACCCGTTCCGTCGTCGTCTCCCTCAGAACCCGTCGTCAAGCCCAACGCACCGTCATCTCCTGACTCGTGGGAGGATGAGGAGGGAACTGTAGGCCTTACGGGGGCGAGCGGAGGACAGGTTGGGTCCTCTGTCGTTTGTTCTGAGGACTTCCCGACGGGCCAGGTTGCGGGTCCTCCGACCTGGGCCGTGGGAATCTCGTCCTTATCTCAGAGCATAAGGACTGGATCACAGACAAAAAGGCCGCCGAGCCATCCTGAGGCCTAGGTTCCGGCCACGCCGGAAGGGAAGGCTGCTCTTCCTCGCCATCGTCGTCTTCCTCGGTTATCTCCCGCGGATCTTCCTTACGGGATCGAACCTTCTCGAATTGAACTTCGAGGTTCCTCACGGCCTCGGTCAGTTCCTCCTCCGAGGCTGACTCCGAGTTCGAGGAGGCTACCATGCCCCCCCTCGCTTCTTCCACCATGGCGGCCACGACGATGGGCTGAAAAGAGGATTCCCTCCTTGGCGGCAGGGAAACTCTAGTCCCAGAGGCAGTCTCCGCTGGCGGGGTCTCTGCCGGCTTGGCCAGAGTTGCCGCGATCGCCTCGATAGAGGCCTTTGCCTGCTGGGTAGGGGCCTTCACCACCTTAGGTGCGTCCCGGGCCTTCTCCTTCGGGGGAGGGGCGACGCCTCGCTCCCCCTCTTCCGAGATCGGACGGGGCTTCTCCCGAAGCTTACCCGGGGTCTCAGACTTCCTCTTCCCCGAACCGGAGCGCTGGCTCGTGGTTGACGTGCCAGGGAAGGTGCGCCCTGCCTGGCGACCGAAGAGCCCTACCTTTCGGCGCTCCCGGAGCCAGCAGACTCGCGGCGCTTGGCCTGGTGTTGGGCCCCCGTCGCCGGGGCGCCCGCACAGGACTTAGAAGCCCGCTCGGACCCTTTCTTCTTCTTCTCACCCGTTGAGCCCTTCTCCAACCAGCTGGCGAGACGGGATCGGTGGTCCCTCATGGTCCGCTCCGACAAGTTCTTGCAGAACTGGCAGTCCTTCTCTACATGAGTCTTGTCCCCATGAAGACAGTAGAGGCATTGCAAATGTTCGTCTTCCTTAAACACATTCTGCAGCCCGCATCCAGGGCAGCTGCGAAACAGTTTGGGTCCGGGCGACGAACTCGCATCCTGGGACATCTCGAAGTAGGCCGCGAATCTTCTGGAATCCTCCAAGAAGTTGATTCGACGAAATCTTCACCCTTGAAGGGCGTAGGAAAATCCTGCAACGGGTAGCCGTTAACGGGAGTAGAAACGGTGGAGCTTGAGGCTCGATTAACCAAAAAAATGTGAAAATTCACCTGAAAAAGCACGAAACACGCAGTAAAAGCTCGAGAGCTAAGCACGAGGACTCCTAACACTTGAACGTACGGTAAAAATCTAAAGATGGCTGCCAGAGGCGGGGCTTAGGTAGAGGGCAGTCATTGGCTGTGGTCAGTATGACGCAGAGATCAGTGATTGGTTACTACTACGAAAGACAGATCAGAAACGAAACTGATACTGATTTTTTCTTTACCGAGGATTCCCAACCTGACGACGGGGAATATTCATGAGCATGTGAATCCATGCCAGACCCCATGCTGGAGAAGAAGGGATTAGTGTATGACCAATAAGAGTGGGATCATGCAGTAGATGTAAGGTTGTGGGACAACAGACAGATTAGAGGTGAGCAATGAAGTGGTAGGAGAAAGGATTCAAGAAGTACAGAGAGGGTTGCAAACTGTGAGGGAAAGTCTAGATGATGTATGTGTGAGGAGACGTGTGAAGGGTAGGAGTATTCCCAACAAATTGCATACTCTTTTAATGTTTTTGTGTTTTGAAAGGTCTTTTTAAAGTTTTGTTTATTTTTTTATGTTCGGTTGTGATGTTATTTTAGTTATAAGGGAAGTGATGTGTAGTATGTAGTATAGCTTCTTGTCAGCAGAAGATTGGGGTTAGAAAGGGAGTGTTGAAGGAAGTGGTTTCCATTTGTGCCGCTTTGAGAAAGAGAAGGAGAAGCAAGCGGTTGTCCCGCTGGGGTAGCTGGCGGAATGGTATCCGCAGGGTTGCTCTTACAAGAGATGTACTTTTTCAAATAGATAGATGAAGCAAACATTGCACGTGTTGACATACATCAGAAAGATATTGGGTGGAAAAAGGGGTGGGAGAGTGTCGTGCAGCAGGAGAAAGTAGCCACACCAATCAAGCTCTCTGCTTAGCCCTGCTGGACAGAATTGGGAACTCAAAGCATTTATGGGCGGATAAGGTGCAGAATGTACTCGGAATTCCCAATCCTTAATGGATGAGTCAACCAGAACATTCCAAAAGGTATTCTAATTAAGTGATAATGCCATTCCGCATGGGCTGTCACGCCAGGTAAAGGCCAGCTGTCACAAGGTAATGGTTTTAGTGAAGGGAGGGCCTTACAGGTGGAGGCAGGATATTAGTAGGTGGGACAGCCCTTCTAGAATGCTATGATCACTATAAGCACCCCAGGGCCTTAATAGGTTTTTCCTTAAAATGAAATGTGCACTGCGCATATCGTGTGTGCCCAATTCCTTTCAAAAAACCTACAAAACAAATGGATGGAAGTCCTTTTTCTACTTCAAATGCAGTGCAAGCTGCCCGAGAAGTGGAAAAACATGCCGGAGACCATGTGAGTGAGGTGCTTAGGGAGGGGAGTTCTGATGGGTGACTAGAGGACCAGGAAGAGTGAGTATTGGGCGGATGTTGACAGGAGGCCAGGTGGAAAAACAATATGGCGGCTTAGGGTTGTCGCATAGGAGTGTTATGGAATGTAGGCTTATCCAACTTCCATATTCAGCGTTCCTTGCTTCCTGATTGTGAAGCACCACTTTCCTGGGTGCTACTGGTTTGTTTAAAGAAATCAGTTAAAACTTAGTCTGCTCTATTGACGAGGCACCTGCACATGGGTAGTTGTGAAATGCTGTAACAATGGCACAGCCGTGGAACTAGGGAGGCTAGACCCCACCATGCTGCAGATCAGTAGACTATGCATTCTCATCCTTCACCTTTCAATAGGATTTCAGCAAATCCTCTCTCCCTGACAGCAATGTATTTGTGTGAAGAGGAGGAGTTGCTCCCAACTCTCTCAATCACTTCACTAATTCGATGCCAAGACCCAGAGGCTCCTATTATGCCTGCTCTCCATTTACTACTCGAGAAGCAAAAAACAACAAGTTTCAAACATCAAACAGATTAAAGGACTTTGTTACCAAGAAGGACAGTCTTTTATCACTGAAACTTGAATACTCAAACTTTTGCTTCCGCTTGACTGCCCTCCAATCCGGACAAAGCTCCTCACGTAAATCTCTGCAACACTCCATCTTAATCCACGTTCTTCAGATCAGTACTTCGTTCACTGTTCTGGCTATATGTTACCGAGCACGCATTCGTTTAGAGCGGCGCGATAATTGTTGGACTACTCCCTGCAGCATGGTGCACGCGATAGCTAGAATTCCCTGCTCCGGAGTTCAGCTGTGCGTTTCTGGCAGCGCATAGCTGCATGCCGAGGTGCAGATGTCACAGAACTGAGGCAGCAGGTGTCGGAACTCTATTACGAAGTTCCGGGCACCAGTGGTTTCGTTCATCATGTTCATCACAGGGAGAATCACGGATCCAGCTGTGATTTCGAACGCTGCTGAGCGTTTTCCCATTGTCCCATTGGTTTCTAATTTGCACATGTACGAACGCCACCAGGCGGGCAGATTATGCAAACTGCACCCTCTGACTGGATATTACACCGGAAAGACGGGATCAAGCCCAAGCAACCTGAATACAGTTAAGTCTGGTGTTCACATCGGCAGCAGCCACCAAAACAATAACATTCCCTCACAAGGTTTCACCAAGGGGATAACGAGTGAGTGAGCAGACGCTCTGAGATGGCTTATGTGGGGGACTTATCTGGCTCGGAGTCTCCCCCGGCTGGTCCGTCAAGCTTCCGCTGGTTTCAGAAGACCAGCAGCAGCTGTTGCAAACAGTAATTTGGGCAGGGTTGGGACCCATTTCCAGTAAGGCTGATATCCTCCAGGACTGAATCTCCTTTCTCAGGCTCCCAGGGCATGGCCTTTGCAAAACGAAGACCACAGAACCCCCCTGCCCCCACACCCTCCCGGGTTTCCCACCCAGACGCTATGGTAAACACTCGCACTCAAGAAAGAATCTGCCGAAGACTGAAAGCATGCCCTGCCCGAGCACGAGGAAGAGCAACAGGGCACTAATGAAAGCAGTACTCCCAGATACACCGGGGTTGAGGAGTCCAAGCTATCGATTGCCCCTTACTGCCAGCGAAAGGGAGCATAAATAGCCATGAGGAGGCGCACAAGGGACAAAAGACTGTTGGAGCATTTCGGAAGGGGAGTTTGACCCTGCTTTGCTGGGGCATCCCAGGTCTTTGGAATGTGAGCCCTCAAGAGGCTGTTGTATTCTTATAATTACCCATGTCCCCCCTCCCCCACCCCTTTTTTTGTCTTGTGGTGCCTGGAAACACCTGTGTATAGGCGCCATACACATGTCCAATACATAAATAAAGACTCTGCTATCCAAAGAGGCTCGTAACAAGCTCAGAGCCGAGTGTCCTAGGCCTCCGCTTCCAGAAAAGGGTGCAGAGACGCCAATCAGCAATCTGAAAAAGCAAACGTTCATGGCGAGATATGCCAAGGATATCCGAAAAGGTATTGACAGGTCATAGTCCTCTTGCCAGGACACATTATTGGGCATCTTAGGGTTGCTGGCCAAGATAATGGAGATGGGTGAGGAAGCTAAACGGAAGAAGAGTGAGGTGGATCCGCAGGTGCTAGCAGGCTGGGCACAAAGGATAGCCTGCCTGGTTGGAACTGCCAACTGTGCTCTGGCAGCCAAAAGGCACAGATCAATTTTAGTGAAGAACAACCCCAAATTGGGCGAGTTGGTATCATCAGAAGTCATCGCCATGGTTGTCTGTTCGGAGAAGCCTTCATTAAGGATGTTGTAATAACTTGGAAGCTGATGAACACCCGAACCAGCAGGTAAGTTATTAAGTAGGTTTATTGCAGTTCAATTGCCAGGAACAAAACATTGACATGTCCTTTCCAAGTCAGCATACCTCCAACTGCCAAGCATAGAATCCCCCTTCAGATAACAACACACCAACACTCCACTCACACTGACATCACTACATTCCATTTAGCCATGATGTCATCCACTCAGCTAGCAAGACACATTACAACAGATGTCACTAAATCCTTTCACAGCTTTGCCACCTTCGACAAAGCGCAAGTAAACCTGCGGAAAGCCTTTGCTCCAAGAGCTTTTGGCCTTGCCGGCCGAGGGCATTCCGCCAGCCATGCAGGCGGACACAGGACCTCAAACAGAGGATCTTGGCACACACAAGACAACAGGAAGCCGAACCCCTTCTTCCCTACCCAGGGGAGAGACAGAGGTTGTAGTTGGAGAGGTGCCAACAGAGCTCCAAATACTGACACAGGTGAGAGCAGAAGCTCTGGCAGCGAAAGTCGTCGATGCGCTTCTCGTAATAGGTGGCAGAGCAGCCACGCGCTTGCAAGAATGGCAAAAGATTACCAGAGACGCCCGAGTCCTGTTGACAATTCAGGGTTTTCAGTTAGGCTTTATGCAGAGCCCAGTCTGACGGAGCCCCCCCCAAAACACTGATATTTTCCAAACAGGAGCAGAATCTGATGTCAGAAGAGATCTCCAAGCTTCTAAGAAAAGGGACAATCAAGTAGGTCAGCAATGAAATCAACCTCTTCCTATTGAAGAGAAAAGAGAAAGTCAGGCCAGTCATGAATCTCAGAGCTTTCACTGTTTTTCTAGTGTACCACCTTTTCAAGATGGAGGGCATCCATCTGTTACGGGATATCTTGCAAGCAGGAGATTGGCTTGCATATATATATCTCAGTAATGCCTGTCTAGCGATCCCCTGTGCACAAATCGCACCAACGTTTCCTTCAATTTCTTTGGAAGTGAAAGAGATGGCAATTCACTTGTCTTCCGTTTAGGCTGTCCTCAGCGCCTTTGTGCTTCATGAAGATATTAAAACCAGTGGTGACAGAGTTGCACCAGAGAGGCATAAGGCTTATAATCAATCTAGATGACATATGTATTATGGTGGAGGACGCCAAACTACTGCAGAAACAGTCAAAAAATAGTCATAGGCACCCCTCTGCAACAACTAACCCGGCTAAATGACCAGTTCTTTGGGAAGGTACCCACTCGAGAGTCCGCAGCCACACTTTAGCTCACTGTACCTTTCACAGAAGGGACATATCCATTTGCATATCAGTCTTTGTCCGACCCACTTGGGCAGTCCAGCACCAACATGCTATGGTAATTCTCTTCTGAACAAGAGTACCAACAGCAACCCCAGACACGTGTTTCAGCCTTGTTGGGCCTCATCAGTGAGGTGTGCCTCTCTGCAGAAACAGGTAGCAGAAACAACGAAGTTGTTAGAGCAGCTGGGGTTCCTCGTAAACTGGGAAAAGTCATAGACCGCTCCCACACAGAAGATGGAATTTCTGGGGGTTTCCATAGATTCACTGCAAGGGACACCGAGCCTCCCATTGCAAAAGATAAACAGCATAAAGAAAGAGATCAGAGCGATTCTGGGCAGAGGTCAGGTGTCCGTGAGGGAGTTGGCAAGGATCGTGGGAAAACTTGCTTCCTCCATTCAGGCAATCTTCCCCGGATCCTCCACTACAGAGCATTGCAACGTCTAAAAATACAGCACCTGCAGCAAGGCATATCATACGAGCACAGAGTCAGAAGCGAGGAAGGAATTGCTCTGATGGATCCAGCACATGGAATTATTGAAACTGGAAAGCCATATTCGGTTTACTTCCGGACCTGATAATTTAATCTGATGCCAGCCGCAGGGGCTGGGAAGACTGCTGTGGGGCGATCTCGAATGGAGGCCGTTGGTACCCCATGGAGAACTGACTGCAGATCAACTGCCCAGACCTCCTTGCAGGCTCCTTTTCCATCAGGAGTTTGGCGCAGGACAGAGCGAAGAGCTGTATTCTGATGAAGATGGGCAATGTCTCAGCCATGTGGTACATCAATCGGCTGGGCGGCACGAAGTCCGGACTGTTAACAGATACAGCCAAGGAATTCTGGGATCTTTGTCAGAAAAGGAAGATCAAGGTGACAACAGAATACCTGCTCGGTTTAGCGAATCAAGAAGCAGACTAGAACTCTGGTTACTTCAGAAATTCCAGTGCATGTCAGCTGGACACAGTAGCTTTTCTCAGCCTGATGAGGCTGAAAGGTCCCTGCGCGACGGATATTTTCACGTCCAAGCTAAATCGGCACTTACCACATTTCTCTAGTTGGAGACCGGACCTGGAAGCAGCCGCCACAGATGTGTTAATGCATGAGTAGAGGTCAAGCCAGGTGCATGCCTTCCCACCCTTCACGATGATTGTTAGGACTTTGGCGTAAGCGAGTCGGCAGAAGGGGAAGCTGGTCCTAGTCACGCTGGCTTGGAAGAGCCAAACTTGATTCCTCAACTTCCTACATCTGTCATGCGATGATCTGTTATTGTTACCCAGCTGGCCAGGGAATCTTCGGGATCCGGTGGGATTCTCACACCCGCTAGTACTCTCTCTGACTCTCAGACTGGCAGCCTGTGTGATTTGAGGGGTACCTGGAGAAAGCCATGCCTTTCGGGAGAAGCTGACCGCCTTATTGGAGAATTCTCTATGGTGAAGATGACTAAGTCCTATTGATCAGTCTGGGCAAAGTGGCGAAGGTGGTATCTGGCTAGGAACGTCCATCCCACTTCAGCAAATGCAATACATATGGTCAATATTTTAGTGCCTCTGGCTGCCCAGGGTAAGGCATATAGGACGATCAATACCTTCAGGCCGGTAATCCTAGCAGGGCACTAGATGGCGCTCCTATAAGAAAGCATGCAATAACACATTTGTGGGGCGTGGACATTGTATTAACATTTTTGCAGAGATGGCAATCTCTCAGCCATGCTGGCTATCCTATTTTACTTAGTAGCATGTAAGAGATTGTTGGATGTATGATCTTTTGGAGGTAGATGCCAAATCCTTTTCCCTGGACGGAGTGGCCTTTCACGTGAGGAAGAGGGCCAAGAATGCCATCACCACAGTATCCTTCCCAAGTTTCCCAAGGCAACCGAAACTATGCCCAGTCAGAGTCTTAAAAAACACGAGGTGAGAACTAGGCCCCTCAGGCCTGACGGAGAGAGCGGGTTTGTTCATTGCACTTCATAAGCCTTTTAGGGCAGTAGCCACCCTGGACCGATGGGTCAAGTGGATCATGTTCCAGGAAGGGGTTGACATTGAGAGATCGGAACACACTCGTCACAAGGTGCCATGGCTTCAAAGGCTTTCGCAAGCGGTGCATAGCTTCAAGATATCACAAAAGCCACTGATTGGTCAAATTAATCAACTTTCAAGACCTTTTATTTTAAGCCCGTTGAACAGGTGGCCCTGTTGGTGGTAAGTAAGCTTTGAAAAAGCATAATACGAGCTTTCGGGTCTTGGCATAGAATTCAGATTTTCCATACTAACGTTCTGGAAAGTCATAATTCTATTAAAGACACAAAGGCAAAGTATTATCCCACCCAAGCAATCGCTGAGCGGCTAGAGAGGGCACTGTACGCTTGCTAAGCAATGTGTGCGGAAAAGCACAAGCAACGAGGTTGAGATGAGGAGGAGCAGTGCAAGTGCACACGATTGCCCACCTGATGTCCTATGTGAGTGTCTATAACATCTTTTACTCTCTCTAGGAGCGGAGGCTAAGCCGGGAGGCTCATGAAGAATCGGTCAGAATCATGTGAGCGTAGACCAGAAGAAGTTGTGCCTCGTTGGGCACCAACAGTTCAGTTTTGTTGAACAATGCTAGGCTTCAGTGATAAGGAGCTGGGAGCAGCGGCAGAAAGAGGATTAAGGTGGAGTGTCTAAGGAATTTACGTGAGGAGCTGAGCCCTAATTGGTGGACAGAGTCACGTGGAAGCAGAAGTTGGAGCATTAAAGTTTCAGTGATAAGAGACTGTACTTATTGGGAATTCAATTCTTTAATGTGTTTGATGTTTGAAACTTGTTGTTTCTTTGATGCTTGAGTGGTGAATAAAGAGAGCAAGCATAATACTTTGCCTCTGTGTCTTTAATACAATTGCAACTTTCCTGACCGTTAGTAAGGAAAATCTGAATTGATGAGCACTGTAGGATACAAACTCAGAAAAAACAGTGTTTTTGTTGGAACACCGTTAGGCAGACCCTCCAGCGTATAGCGATTTTGCGATCCCGCAATATGCCGCGAAAACGGCCGTTTTGCGCAAAATGCCGCGAAAACGGCCCCTTTGTGCAAAAACAGCATTTAAAAAGTAATCTGCAAAAATTACTGTTTTAAAAAAAATAATACTCAGGGTGCCAGGTTCTCAACTTTTTTTTACACAAGACATGAAATGCGTTAACACATCTCATCACTTGCGCCCCAAAAAAGTGCAGCCCAATCCACAAGGGACACATGTATGGGCACATTTTATAAGCGCGCCCATCCAGATGGCCTTTTTCACCTCCTTGATCAAATAAAGTGGCGTTTCTGTCAATTTAAAAGCGCATCCCTCATTTCCAAGCAAGATGCACTTTTAAATGTGCAGAAAATGTAGGGAAACCTACGCGCAGAGAATGTGGGGCTGCCACTGCATGACAGGGTCTTTTTCCTGACTCTGTCATGCATTTCCTTTAAGGTATGAACCGCTGCTGTGTCGCTTGCATTTCTGTTCCTCAAACAGGATAAAAATGCATTTTTTGGGTCGCATTTTACAGCGGCAGGCACCTGGAGGGCCTGTCCCTGTGAAAGGCGCTGGGAGCTTGCAGAACACTGTCGGGAGAGCGATTCTATTCAAAGTACTGCCCATTTTGATGACAAAAATCTATCGAATGTTACAATTTGACCTATTTCGTCCAGTACTATTTGATCAATTTTTATAAATACTGAACATGTGTTGCGAGGGTGTCACCCGCTCCGCATGTTCAGTATTTTTGGTCTAGGGTGGTTGCAGAAGTGTTTTCCCCTTTTTCCTCAAAATTGGTGGCAGGGACAGAAAAAAAAAGAAAATAACGAAAAAGGGACCCTGCGGAATCGGATCCGACCCGCGTTAGAGGGACGGATCTGGCACCGCAGGGTTGCAGGGGAAGCGGCAGTGACCAAGCAGTTAAGTAGGGGAGCGGGAGGGGTGGTGGTGAAAGGTACATTTTGGGTTGTTTGGCTGAAGTGCAAATCAATTTGCAGCGAAATTGACTACGGTCAATTCCGCCGCAAATAATTACACTTCTGTCAAACAACCCAGAACACCATTCAAGGCAGCTGGCCAGCGCACAATTTGCGCTACAGCTCAAGCCTGTGGAAATGCGCCGGTCACCTTTGAGAATAAGGTGGCCTGCTCATTTCCAAAAATGGGTTGTCTAAAAATAGCATATCCTCCGTTCTTTTTTTAAATGCCCCATTATTTGAGGAACAGGGTCAAAATCTACATAAAAAAAATGGTTACACTATGAGAGAGAGGGAGAGTGATGGGTGAGATGTGAAGTGATAGCAGAGGAAGCAGTGATGCGGTGGGCAAAAAATTTGAGAGCGAGCAAAGGTATAGAAAGTAGAGGGAGCGTGTGGTCAGTGAGCCAGATAGCAGAGAGGAAGCGGTTGGCCAGAAAGAGGCAGTGAGCTGCAGATTGGGAAAAAGGATGAGGGAAGAGTGCGATAGAATGCAAGATGCAGAAGCAGCACAAAAGAATGAAGGACTGTATATTGCGGGAGGAATTGTAGAGTATAAAGGTGTGAGTTGGAAGTATGATTTGGAGTGTGGCCGGGGCTGGGCAGTGCAAATTGTGACGTGACAGTGTGACATAGCACGTGAGCATTTTTATGACAGAGTGAGAGGTTAAGGAATGTAAGTTGTGATGGAGAGTTGGTGAGCTGTGTGTTGGTGAGAGGTGTGTGGGTGTTTGGGGGATTGGAGAACATAGAAGGGGAATATTTTCAGCATTACAATTGATAATGATCAATTTAGTTAATACTATTAAATAGGCATGAACATTAAACCAGAAATGTAGCCAAATCATACACTGCCAAGCCAGAGACATCTGGGACTCTTCCTATTAAATTAATGCAAAAGATACATAATGATGACTCCCTGGCTCTCTTGTAGCCTTGCACTCTGCCTATTTCCTGCAATGTGGCAATCTTACACCCTCCAGTTAATATAAAATGTCCCGCAAAAATGCCGCAATAAATAAAGGTTTGTGCTGCAAAATTTGCCATTTCATGCCGCAAAATCCTGGAAGGTCTGATTAGGGGATGTTTGTTAGTAAAAAAATGGCTTACTCTGTGACAGTGACCTAGTGCGACTGAGTTTGACTTAATGAGTGTAACTGAATAAATAAGTGATTGGCAATGTCAATGAATGAAGTGAATGACAATGCGAAAGAATGACGGGGGTGGGGGGGGGGGGTGACTGAGGCAAAGTGATTTAGAAAGTGTGACAAACAGTGACAGGGAGTGTAACTGGATGTGAATGAGCCCTTATGACCGTGCGAGAGACTGAGCAAGTCCGAGTTTGTAAGGCAGCTTAAGTGCATTGGTTTCCTATTTGGGCAGCGTCCACATCTGAAGACCTGCATTTCCCATTATCTCCTCAGGATCACATAAGCTGCACCAAGCTCCCTGAAATGAGCCAATTAAAAGCGAGGACAGTGAACCCCCAGAGTGCTTAATTTGACTTTTTTTATTTACTCTTTTCATATTGTTTTTGGACAGGTATCTATCTACCAATACGTGAGTTTTAGAGGAACGCACACAATTGTTTTTTCAAAAACCTTTTTTTTAATTAATACGGCTCTTAAGTTTCCTGCGTTTTGATAATCTTTAAACAGAAAGAATAAAACCATGGACGAAAACGACATAGTTTAGCCCCAGTATCGACCTTCAGAGACATGGACAAGTCCCTGTGAATTTGTGTCAATCAGAAAAGGAAACAGCAAAGCAACTCAGGGAGTGGGCCTGCAGCTTCCACTAATGATTGCAAATATGGATATGAGGGCTCAGACACTGCTGAAACAGGAACCCACCTCCTACAGTGATGTGCACACTTTTAAGATGTGCTTCAGTACATCTAAAAAAAGAACATGTTGACTTCTCGGGCTCCTCTCCTGAACGGCAACCGCAATATTTCTAGAACAAGGAAATACGCAGCAGATGCCTGCATAACACCGAACAAGGCAACAGATTGTCCCTATCAACAGTGCTGGCATTGGGCCGGATCTTCCCAGATCCAGCAAAATAATTCTCCCAGGATCACAGATCCAACTACCCGATCCGGAGAGATCGATGTAAACTCTACATTTATTGTAGCACGTTTGGATTGCTTTAAAACTATGCTGTGGTGCTGATGCCGGGATTCTAACTGTAGTCGTTATGGTCAGGGATAAGACACTTTTACACAACACCACTTGTGACTCTGGTAGGGATCCCTGTGAAATCTCTTTTTAAGATTGCACTCTGCTGGATGAATGGTTGTGGGTCCCTAAAACGCGCATCCCAGGGAGGGTCCTGCGGCATCCGGTTCTGGGGGTTTTGTGGTCACTATGGAAGGAGGGGGGGCGATTATAGATGGCTCACATCATGGCCCTCACCTTTGAGCTGCTTTTATGCTCCGCCCATTAGGGACATTATAGATGAGCCACTGGCATTACAAAAGTGGTATGAAGCAGGTCTCAGCAGGGCTGGACAGTTGTGGGTGTGAGGAACCCTTATGTCCCTAAGGGATTTGGAGGAGGCCCTGGGCCTGGATAATCTTTCGCCCTTTCATCATCTGCAACTAAAGGGGGCCCTTACGGAGGATAGATGGGGGGACACCCTGTGGAGGGAGCTAACAGACTTTGAAACTTTCCCGATTACACATAAGGGTTCCAAGGGGGAGTATCCAGACTTCATAAGCTATTGCTCTTGGCGGCCCGAGGGATCCTCTGACTGCTCAGGTGCGATGGGAAAAGGATCTAGGTGAGGATATCGAGGACAAGAGGTGGAACATCTAACCGCTCGACTGCCTCGTTCCAATATCACCACCAGGCACTGAAACTGCTACATAGATGGCACTATCCCCCACAGAGGATAGCTCAGATGAGGGAAGGGTACAACCCACACCGCTGGAAGTGCCATGATGAAAAAGGAGACTATGGGCACATGTGGTGGAAATGCCCAGGGGTGCGGATGTAATGGGAAGAAGTCCTGTCCTGGATAAAGGGGGTGGATGGGATAGGAAGGACCTTGTCTCTGTGGCTTCTCCTTTTTGTGGTTGATGTGGAGGGAGACAACGGCGAGCACGACCACATGTTTCAGGTCCTGTTGGTAGCGACTAAGTGCTGCCTGGCCCAAAAATGGAAAACTCCGTGAATGCCAGCGGAGAAAGAATGGGTTACTAAAGTTTGTGCAATTTATGATATGGAATTTCTGACTCATCTCTTACATGAATCCAGGTTGAACATTGAAGGACTGTGGCTTCCCTTTTTTGAAAAATATGGATGGTCTAACATCAGGTTCCCGGGGAGTATCTGAGGCGGTATCTGGGTGATGCACATGCACAGAGGAGATTGAGGGACTGTGGGACATGTCATTTGGGTTGCACAAATGAAAAGAGGAGGATGGTGTGCCCCAGGTTCTAGCGTACACAGTAGAGCGATTCTGTAGGGGAAGTGAAATGATATATAATACGTCCGACTCTTGATGTAACAACAGGTGAATGGTCCGTGGCTGCTAGAAGGGGGAGGGGGGAGAAAAGGGGGCAGGTGTTATAATTCAAACTTAACAAAATGTTCTGATTGTGATTGCATGATGTTATAACCCAAATGCTAATAAAATTAAATTTTCAAAAAAAGATTGCACTCTCCAAGAAATATTTAAGTAGCGATTTTTAGGTTTAAAAGGTGTGCACCTGTTATACTTCGCCTACAACATTTTAGGAAATAGAGCTTCTTTCCAGGTTTTCATAATGAATCTTCTGAGAGGCCAATGTTTATTGAGAAATGAGGACAATAGCCCACCTCCAAGTGCCTGGTAGGATGCCACACTAAAAACAAGCATTGGCAAAGCCAACATTAGTGTAGGCATAGGAAAGGCACTTGGCAGGCACTGCCGTAGTGATATTAACAGGTCATTGTAGCAGGTGCAAAATGGGGTGAGAACTTGAGCATCTAATAGCAGTGCCTGGCAAATGCCTATTACTTATACACAAGGCAAAACTGTTGATTTGCCAATGTGTGTTTTTAACAGGACGTCAGTGAAGGCTACACATAATGCTTATAAATCGAGCAGATGAAGGCAGACCTGGTTTAGATATTTTTATTACACCGGTAGCGTGTTTACAGTTCCAATTAAGTCATTACCTCTCAGAAGACTGCTTTGAAAAAACAAAGTGGCAGGTGCTTTGAGTGTAATGTTTGATGGAAAGGCTTGAATAAAGGGAGCTCAAAGAGTTCTCATGAGGAGGTGTATTGGGCAGTGAGTGGTAGGAACTGGCTGGGAATGGCCACAGGGAATAGAATGGCTATGGGCAGTCAATGGGTGGGCAAATAACCAAATACCACCTACAAACACGGTGTGTTCTTCCTCATAAGCAATTTCTCCCTATATGTTCGTAAAGCAATAGTTTTGGTTTATAGGTGCCAGCCCAAACAAAAAATAAAAAAGCATTTCTCTCCCTGTTTGAGGGATAAAACTAAACCAAGACAGAAGTGACACTTCTGTCCCAGATTAACAAACATGCACAGATGTATCCGAAATGTACTCTTCTATGCATCCCACTGTGTTTATACCAAACAGGCGCTGTTGATGCATGTCTTTCTTGCACAGAAAGGCGCATTCCGTTTATCGGGATGCAATTCTTTTAATACTGTAAATGCATTCTTCAACCCCAAATATGTAACGTGTCATCGCAGATACACACAGTCTGATTCTCTTTGTGAATCGAAAACAAGAGGTGCATACATGTAGGTGAAAGGCATGTGTCAACCCATCTTTTCACCCGCAAAGCATTGTGAATCAGCCTTCAAATCTCTTCTTTTAAGAAAACTTTTAATTTGGGAATTTACCAAGCTTTGAAGGATTAAATAGTCCACTGAATAATTTCAAAAGGTTTGCAGACAATATCGGGGCTCATTTTTTTTTTTACTGTAAAATGTATAGTTTATTTCAAACTTTCTTTAACACTTAAACATTGTTTCCTATTACAGTTGTTAATGATCACTCTACACCAATCAAATCCTAAATCCTTTAGCTTAAAAATA
Organism: Ambystoma mexicanum; assembly: GCF_040938575.1. Lineage (NCBI taxonomy): Eukaryota > Metazoa > Chordata > Amphibia > Caudata > Ambystomatidae > Ambystoma > Ambystoma mexicanum. The sequence goes on along the minus strand of NC_090931.1, from coordinate 545,172,763 downwards.
AGCACAAAGAAAAGAAAAAAAAAACACTGTATCACCGAGTGATTGATTTACCACTCGACAACAAAACCACCTGTCCAGACTTGACAACTGCGCACTTACAATTGCCAGATTGGAGATTAATTAATAACATCAGGAACCTCAAGTCTTGTCCAGCAGAAGCATATCAAAATAGTTCATTACTGCACAAGTCAACTTGAAGTTTGACCTGGTTAGCACGGATAGCCACCACTCCTCCATATTTCTGTTCATTGGGGACACATTTTCCAGGAATAGGCTTCGTTGGACCTTTGTAGCTCGGCATTCCGTGACCAGTTGTTTTAAGGACTCAGCCGAGATGTTACAAAACCGACACTTATCATCCATGGTTGATTTATCATGTTTTTTTTTTTTTTTTTTTTTTTTATTACTTGTGTATAATCAAAGAAAAACATGATTTTTACAAGAGGTATCAGTTCTTAGTTCCATAAATTTCGAGAATCTACACAGGTGCAAAAGCCGGGAGTCAGGCAAGGTTTTGGGGAGTTGATGTGAAAACAAATCAAGTCAGGGCGGAATTTTTACTGATTAAAAGGAGAGAGATTCCGCCGGAGCCTGGTTCGCCTGTTGGAACCTCGTGTCGTGCACCTATGTTATCAAGTTGATGTCCAGCAACGAGCGCTTCCGGTAAAGAGGTCTTGCTTTGGTTCGCAATTTTGAGGAAAGCCGCCTGCATTATTTTTGCCGTGGCCGTTGCCCAGCGGGGTTTTTCACCAGAAATCAAACGGCACCACCATGTGTTTTCTTCAATCAAGATTGAGTCGTGCCATAATGGAAGAAGGTAGGCCATCCGTTCTCGGTTCAGCGAGGGGCAGTTTAGCAAAAGATGGCGTATTGACTCCGTGGAGTCAGAATCGTTACATAGTCTGCAGGTGGTTGTAGCAGTTAAAGATCTTATCCCCAAGATTTCTCTTGTATGAAGCAGGTTGAGACGTGCTCGCAGAAATATTCCTCTCAGATTTTTATCTGGGAATTTTGTACAGTATCCTAGGGGCGACTTCAACTTATTGAATGTTGGCGGGAGATGTCTCAAGCATTTCACAGCTACTGCTTTATCAATGGTGGAGATCCAGTCTTGGTTCTTTACTTTTTCGTTTACCCTTTGGGGGTTCGAAATTAGGTCAAGTTTGGAACATGACACTTCTTCCAGTATGTGTTCTTGTTTGCGGACCCAAAGCAGGGCGGCTTTCGAGGACGTGGAGGACAGCTCTTGGCCAATAAAGTTACAGATTGGAAGGCCATCTTTCATTAAGGTCTTTCTAAACAGGGCAAGCGAAGCCACCCTGACAGCCGCACTTAATGAGAGCAGGCCCAGCTCTCTTCTAACTGCTTCGATGGGAATTGCATTTGGTAGGCCCAAAAGTGATTTCCATATGTGTCCCTCTAGCCTACGCCATAGTTGGTGTGGGATTGTGAACATTGCGTCCATGCCATACGTTAACGCTGGCACTATTTTCCCTTTGTAGAAGGTAATGGCCGGCAATAGTGAATATTTGCCAAATTTTCTGTCGATCGCTTTGAGTTGAGAGGTCAGAAGCTTAGTTTTTGTCCAGAGGTGAGCTTGCATTTTCTGTTCCTTGCTTGAACCGTCGATGATCACCCCCAGATATTTGAAGTGGGAAACCACCTCAATTCTGATGTTATTTACAGACCACGATGTAAGATTTTTGTGAGGACGAGTGGCTTTTGAAAGGATCATGATTTTGGTTTTGGCCTGGTTTATTAGTAGGTTGTTAGCTGACATATAGGCTGCAAGGTTATCAAGCTGTCTTTGCAGGCCAATTGGCGTTTGGTCGAACAGAATCATATCATCTGCATAGAGGAGTCGAGACAGGACCGTGTTTCCAAGCTTTGGAGGAAAGGAACGAACGAGTCGTTCAGAGTCTTTATAGTCCCCAAGAAATGCAACAAAGAGGGCTGGGGCCAGTGGGCAGCCTTGCTTGACCCCTCTGTTTGCACTAATTTCCCTGGAGAGAGTGCCTTGTCTGTTCAGCCTGACCTTGAGAGTGGTATTGGTATGCAAGGCCATTAGTGGGTTTAGGACCGATTCTGGGCAGTTCCAATTTTTTAACTTGTCCCATAGTTTCCTTCTATCGACTTTGTCAAAAGCCTGTGAAAGGTCAATAAAAGCAGCATAAACAGGCTGCGAGGGCGTGGCTAACCGCCATGTAGGAAGGACGTGTTCGGCGCAGCTCCGCTCGATACGATTATGGATCCGCCACCAACTACCGCTTAAACTTGACTGCAGCCACTTGAAAACAGAATATAGGTCGTGTGAAGGAGTGTTCCGCCTGTTGACGAAGTTTGGGAGCCTCACGACCCTCTGAGGGCCCGCACCATCAAAAAGAAACGGAACGTCGTACGAGGACAGAAAATGGCAGCCATGACGATGCCCAGCCTGACGCTGTAGCGGAGCCCTGTGACCGACCGGGAGGAACCCGCAAGGGGCCAGCCTTTATGGAACTCGATCTGAAGTGGCAGAGATTGCCTAAGCTGAGACCTGTGCTCCTGTGTCCCGAAGAAGAGCAGCGAGGAGACGGAGGGGGGAGCGCCTGATGCGGCCTTAACTACACCCTCACCGGGCCCTGCTGAGCGGCCCACTGGTGCAGCCCGGCGGGCGGCCGACGCACAACCCCCCCCACGAAGCATCCCCAGCACGGCGCCATCGGACACAGACTGTGTAGTGCCTGCCGAGGCCCGACGGACCACGAAGATAGGACATGACCACTAAGGGCGCCCGAAGCAGACACCGCCAAACTACCATGGAGTCCTTCGCGGCCGCTGGAGCGATCGGACCCGCGGAGGCTTCTGCCCCTGTGGAGGTGCCGGGCGCCGCGAGACCCGAGCCAGCTAACTCCCAACTGCTAGAGGCCATCAAGACACTCCAGAAAACTATGGAGGACAAGATTGATGCGGTTGCGATCGACCTGAATTTACTGAGGCAGGATGTGCGCTCTATCACCGGCAGAACGGACGCTCTCGAGATCCAAGTCCGAGACAATACCGATGCCAAAACTCAACTTTTAAAGGATGTAGACATTTTGGCGCAGAAAGTGAAGAACCTAGAGGACAGGGCTGAGGAGGCCGAAGGAAGGGCCCGCAGAAACAATATCAGAATTATCGGCCTGCCCGAGGGCATCGAGGGCAACGACCCTACCAACTACGTCGAGAACCTGCTCATACAGGAAATTGGGGCCGGGAAACTGTCGCAGGGCTTCACTATTGAAAGAGCCCATCGCTCCTTAGCCAGGAGGCCCCCACCGGGGACCCCACCAAGACCCATAATAGCCAAAGTCCTCAACTATAGGGACAGGGAATCCATTTTGGCCTTCACCAGGATGGGCGGATCCATACAGAGGGACGCCGCAAAGATAGCAATCTACCCTGACTACACCCTGCAGGTTCAAAGGAGCAGGGCCCAGTTCCACCACACCAAGGCGAGACTCAAGGAAGCAGGCCTGCGCTATCTACTCCTCTACCCGGCTAGACTCAAGGTCCTGCGCAACAACAAGGCCCACTTGTTTGATAACCCAGCAGAGGCCTGCGAATGGATGGACAGAGAACAGATCCCGGACATCGAACGGAAGCAGCGCGGGCCCTAGCCGCCCGCAACATAGGAACTTCTCCACTCATTGACTGCAGTCGCCGATTGTACATTCATATGACAATAGTCGTGGCGACACTGATGGAACCGGAGCCGCGCCGGTCGTGGCGCACCTCCTGACAACACCTTCGGAGGCAGCCCCCTTCCTAACCCCAGGATACTTTGGGTGAGTTCACCCGCCCGTAGGGCACCGGAAGACCCTGGTCTGATGGGGCAGAAACGGGGATGTCAGAGCAAGGGCAACCTCGCTAGACGTGTTATGTTTGAAGTTGTGTTTTTTGTTAAGTTAGATGTTGTTGTTTGTGGGGGTTCGAACCCCAAGTTGGGATTGCAGTTTGAATTGGACACAAACCGGACCGGGACCAAGCGCAGCAGAATTGCAACCAGGACGACCAGGTTCGTCAAACCCCTCAACCTCACGCTTCCCACAGCCGCACGACCACACACAGACCATGGCTGAGAGGATCAGAGTCATGTCCTGGAACGTCAGGGGGCTAAACAGCTATATCAAACAGCGACGCATCCACGCCTACATGAAACGCCACAGGGTCGGAATCGCCCTCCTTCAGGAGACCCACTTATGTGGCCCTAAGCTTGCAGCGTTGGCCAAGGTCTGGCGGGGCACCCTAGTGGGCTCCCCCTACTCCACCTACGCCAGAGGCGTCTTGATATGGATCGCCCCCTCTGTCCCAGTCAAGCTGACCCACACCAAAACGGACAATGAAGGTAGGATGGCCCTGGTTCAGGGCACCATAGAGGGGAGGGACGTCCGCCTGATTTGCACCTATGCCCCGAATCATGATGCCACTGTTTTCTTTCGCTCGCTGTACGCTCGGCTGACCCCGAGTGATGAATGCATAACGATATGGGGAGGTGACAATAACTGTACCCTGAACCCTTGCATAGACAGGTCGGATGGTAAACACGGGGACCCCTCCCCACCCGCCAAGATATTGAACGCCCTCACGCAGCAATATGCCCTGAAAGACCTGTGGAGAGTGCAAAACCCCGAAACCAGAGGCTACTCCTTTTACTCCCCCCCACATAAGGTCCATACCAGGATAGACTGCCTGTTCATTAGCGAAGAGCATGTGGCGGGATTTGAGGACACGCAGTACCTAGCCAGGGTACTTTCAGACCATTCCCCTTTGATGACCTCGTGGGTGACCACGACGCCCAGGCCCCCCATCCCCACGTGGAAATTGAGAAGCGAAGCGCTGTTGGACAAAGCCTTCAGCGAACAAATCAGGGAGGGTTCCACACATTACTGGCAGACCAACATTGATAGCGTCAGATACTTAGGCACAGCCTGGGAAGCCTACAAGGTGGTAACTAGGGGGGAAATGATAGCCGCGGCTGGAGGGGCCCTAAAATCCGTCACGTCCCTGCTAGCGCACGCTGAGACTGAACTCCAAGATCTCGAAGCCACCCCGTCCCCTGATCCCGCCCACTTGCAAAAGATGATTGATCTTAAACAAACATGCCTAACACACTGGGAGACGCTGGGGAAGTTGAGCTATACTAAATTCACGGAGAGGAATCATGCCCTGGGCGATAAACCCGGGAAGCTTCTTGCATGGCTTTATAAACGAGAAACCCCCAGATACCCCATTTGCTCCATTCGTAATACAGACGGCCTGACCCTCCACACGCAAGTGGGTATCAATGCAGCGTTCAAACAATATTACCAAACCCTTTACTCCGATCCAGCCCCGCCCCCTGACCACGCGATCGAGGACGCCCTAGACGCCATCTGGCTCCCATGCCTGGAGGACCACTTGGCAGATCCCCTCGGAGCCCCCGTCACCCCCGACGAGGTCACAGCCACCATTAGGTCATTGCCCTCGGGTAAAACGCCGGGACCGGACGGTCTCCCGAGCGAATTTTATAAGGCCTATGAGGATATACTGGCCCCCCTGTTGTCCAAAGTATATAACGAGGCGTATGACATAGGCCACCTCCCCGACACCATGATTGAAGCCACCATCATCCCCCTACTTAAGCCCGACAAGGACAGCTCTGACTGCGGCTCATACCGCCCACTATCCATGTTGAATGTAGACAACAAAATCCTCACCGCATTACTGGCCAGAAGGCTTCGTGCAGCCGTCCCATACCTCATACACCAGGATCAGACGGGCTACATGCAGGGTCGCTCTATGTCCGAGAACCTGCGAAGGCTGCACCACGTGATACACAGCACAAACGGCATGCCCGGTAAATATGCAGTTGTGTCCCTCGACGCCTCTAAAGCCTTTGATTCGGTCCGATGGACATGGCTTTATGCCACCTTAGCAAAGATGGGGATCGGAACGGCTTTTTTGAACTGGGTAAAACTCATTTACACCAACCCCACCGCCAGAGTGCGTACCAACAACACTTTTTCTGAAAAATGGAGCCTGGCCAGGGGCACTCGACAAGGGTGCCCCCTATCCCCTCTACTTTACATCTTAGCGATTGAACCAGTGGCAGCATACCTTAGGCAGGAATACGGTGACGGGGGAATAACGATAAATGGTGTGAACCACCTTGTCTCCATGTATGCGGATGACATGCTCCTCTACCTGAGGGATCCCGAACACCTTCTCCCCTACATCCTGGAAACCCTAGACGGGTTCCACAGATGTACAGGGGTCCAGATTAACCACAGCAAGTCTTGCTTATTCCCCCTGGCTGCACTTAGTGGAACCAAGGAAGAACACCTCCCCCCTTTGGCCCTTAAATGGGAACCCACTACGTTCAAATATCTGGGCGTCGTGATCCACCGGGACCCTGAGACCGAACATGTTCTGAACACGGGCAGGGCTAAGGAGGGACTGGCTAAATCAATCGACCTATGGTGCAAACTGCCCCTTTCGATGGCTGGTAGGGCGGGACTCCTTAAAATGGTAGCACTCCCCCGTCTCCTACACTTCTTCACCAACGTCCCCTACAACATCCCCCAGCGTTTTTTCAAAGACCTGGCCATGCTATGTAGGAAACTCTTATGGCGGGAGGGGAGGCACAGAGTTGCCCTAGACATTACTCAAAGACCGTACGAGAGGGGAGGCCTGAACACACCTAACTTTGAGCTCTACTACATAGCGGCCCAGCTTAAGCACGTGATCCAGTGGATGGCTGATGATGCCATGACGGACACACGCCTATTGCAGCCCCCAGACGCACCATGGCTGCTCAGGGACCTCCTCTGGATCGGACCAATGCCCAAAACGCTGGACGCGCACCTCATCCGCCTAGGCACCCAAATTTGGAGTCGGGCCTGCAAGTTGGTCAAGCTGTCCGACCCTTACTCCCCACAGATCCCTATAGCCGCCATCATGTTCACTAGGCCGGAAGACCGGAGGGCGATCCGGAATATATGGGAGCCCTCTGGCGTCGCCACTCTGGGCGATCTGGTGGATGACCAGGGCATCCACACATTTCCCGAGCTGCACGAATTGACTGGGGTCCCACTGGGTCAGTTCCTTCTATACGGGGCGGTGCTGGACAGACTTAGGAGGCGATGGCCGGATGCAGAATCCCAATGCGCCGGACACGAGGCCATAGAGAACCTGATAGGTGTGGCAGAAGGGGGACATGAAACCTCTAGGCTTTATGAGATCCTAATTGACAACACCACACATAGCGAACTCACATGCAAGAGCAAATGGGAGGCCGAGCTGAACACACTATTTGGCGACACGGAGTGGGAAACAATAACACACTATCACAAAAAGGTCTCTAGGAATGCCCGATTTCAACTTATCCAATTTTACATCATCCATAGGGCCTACCTTACCCCAGCTGTCATCTCGAGATTCAATGGCGCTGGTGTGGTGCGGTGCCCCAAGTGCCAAGAACCTGCGGCCTCCCTGACCCACATGTTTTGGGCCTGCCCGAACATACGAACCTTCTGGTCGCAAATTCAGACCAAGGTAGCAGAGGAGGACATAACGCTAGACGTGCAATCCCCCAAGGCATGTCTATTGGGCTCGTACCCACGAGGGAAAAAAAACAAATCTCTCAACAGGCTCAAAGATTTGATGTACATCCTCGCTAAAAGGCGCATCGCAATGGCCTGGAAGTGTCCCAGAGCCCCTAAACTTGTAACATGGTGGGAGGACCTTCGCAGATGGACTGTGGCTGAAACCGGGGCCTGGGAGCTGGCGCAAAGACAGCAAAAAATAAATGACTCGGAGGACCTCCTGCAGTGGATTGCCCTCACGACGGCCCTGTTCAGTCCTAAGGAAGCCAGCACCTCAGGTGAGGACCCGGACAGCCCGGGCTCACCCTAATGCCAGCAGCAGACTGCGTAACCCCGGTCCGGGTTCACTTGGGGAGGGAGGGAATGGGAATTATTGCGGATATTTAATTGATTGTCGTGTTGATGATACTGGTTGTATGTTTCTTGAAAAAAACAATAAAAATATATTTAAAAAAAAAAAAAAACAGGCTGCGAAGTTTCTTTCGTTTTCGCTTTCAACAGGGATAGTATAAATATGTTCAGTGTCGTGCTCCCGTTCTTTTTAAAACCCGTTTGAAGAGGGTCACTACAGGGGGCTGTTTTGACCCATTGTTGAAAGTGACCTAGAAGGAGAGAAGCAAAGATCTTGCCCATAATGTCCAGCAAAGCAATCGGGCGATAATTACCCGGGGCGTCTCTGGTTCCCTGTTTGTAGATGGGAATAATGATCGATGTACACCACGAGAGGGGGATCTTTCTCGTCAATCTGCAGTGGTTAAACAAGTTGGAAATGAAGATGGACCATTCCTGATGATGTTTTTTTAGGTCTATGTTAGACAGCCCGTCCGGACCTGGCGCTCTGGACGGTTTTAGCCTTTTGATTGCGAGAGATATGTCTAGGACGGCTGAGAGATCCACCCATGGGGAGTCCGACACGGTGAAACACTGGGTTTTTGCTGTTGAAGGGCTCGCAAAAAGGTCAGTAAAGAAGGTAACCCACGCTTGCTCCGGAACAGCATTAATCATATTTGAAGAGGTTGTTGCTTGCGTGTGGTTTATTAGAGACCAAAAATCTGCTGTCTTTTTAGTTGTAAGGACTCGGAGCATAAGTTCAGCGTCCCGCTGGTAGATGTCTGCCCGTCTGGCTCTTAACCATGCTTTATATGTTCGGAATTCGTTGGCCCACTTGTTCCATGCTTCGACAGTTTTGACAGCTTTAACTTGTCTTTTTAGCTTTCTCAATGCCGTTTTTTTGAGTGCTATTTGTTTGTCGAAGTGGTGAGTATGGTTCTTTTGGGTTTTTGGACCCAACGCCGAGAGGTGTTTATAAGATAGAAGAAGTGGGAGGTAGTTTGGTCTACCAGGAAGCTCCCACGGTAACTCAGCGGCTTGGTTAGTCGCGTACTGAGAGGTGATTTCCCTTATATTTGTGGCAGACAGACGCAGACGCGTTTGTTGTGGGTTGAGCTCCACCTCGGGGAGATAGTTGCCGTTCGAGAGCGCTGTAGAGGCCCAAGAAAGGGACAAAAGGTTGTGGTCGCTTAACGTTGTTTCCACCACTTGAAAGTCTTGGACTTCTGTGCACAGGGCTGCAGAGGCAAAGATGTAGTCCAAAGTGGCCGCCCATTGGCCCCTTTTCCATGTTGGTGGGAGAGGCTGACCCTCTCTGATCTTGGCGACGTTGTATAAGTTCCTAGAGGACATGAGTGTCAGCCATAGTTCACCTCTTCTTTCGGCCTGCGTGGGATCCGTGTCCTTCGAAGAGATCTCCTTCGGCTGATCGCATTTTGCGTTGAGGTCACCACAAATGATGATCCATGGCGTCTCCCATTCAATACAGATGTCATCGATTGTTTCCTCCATAGTTTGACAAAAGAGAGATGAAGAAGTTCTCTGTGGGTTCCAGTAGGTGGTAATCAACGCAAGGGGGGGCGACAAAGTTGGTTTAGAGGATGGTTTGGAAGAGTCCAGCGGGCTGTTCCATGCCAACAAGACCGCCAGAACCCCGTAGGAGTTAGCAGTAGTTTTGAGAATTTTTAAGTTTTGGTCCGATCTCACCGCTATTAAGAGACCTCCTGAGGGACGGCCCAGAAGACCTTTTACCGCGGGTGATGTCACGATTTCGTAGCCATCCATCACGGGTTTGTCTAGCAGCCATGTTTCTTGGAGGCAAAGGATATCAAACTGTTGTAAGTCAATATTGCTTTGAGTCGATAAGTGAGCGTGTCCCCTTGTGTTCCAGGAGGCCAGCGTTAAAGGTTTTGAATGTAGGGGAGCGTCGGCTTCCTCTAGTGATTGCTATTTTGCCTTGTTTGGAGCTAGGACTTCTTTGATCCAATGCCATGGTCCTGTTGGCTTTACAATGGCTTTGTCTGGTGATAGGACAGAAGTTGAATGTCGGTGTTGAGACCTGTTGGCACGGCTGACACTTTGAGGTGAATGGTGTCTCCGGGCGTATGGTGATCTGCCCGTGCGCTGTCTGTCTTTCTGGTACTGAGACAAGGATCGGGTGGATGTGGCCTGCCTGTGTTCGTTATGGCCAAGGGACCTTTGGGGTGATGCATCTGCCCAGGCCACTTTCAATGAAGTTCTGTGTTGGGAGGAGTAATCCCTGGAAGGGTCTGCCCGATGTTCATGGACCTGGTCAGAAGTTGAGTTTTTTCTTGATGAAGCATTGAAATGAGACCTTAGCTTGTCTCTGCGCTCATGAAGGCGTCTAGATGGGCTCTGGTCATTGATAGTTTTCTTCTTTGAGTGTGTCCCATAAGGGGTTGGTTTGTCGACATAGGTTTTTATTTCTGAGAGGAGGAACCCCATTGCCTTTAAGTCTTCACCCGCTTGTTTACAAATGTCTTGTATTGCCGAGGTATAGATGTAAAGATACGCCTTGGCCTTATTGTCTCTGTGGTATGGTTCGACCCGCTGGAGGTGGTCCGAATTCAAGTGTTTTAAGGCGGATACTGACGATGATATTTTTAACACAGTTCTTCTATTGAGAATTATGTGTTTGTCTTTGCTTGAGATCTGCTCAATTTTGAATAGGGTTATGGTGCTGGTCGTCTTAGCCTTGGCCATGTTCGATTCCGTTGGTTTGAGGGAAATAGATAACTTTGACGGGCTTATTTTGTCTACCACGCTGTTTTGAACATGGTTAGTGTTCAATTTGGTCAGAGCGGTTGCAGCAGGTGTGGGCAGATGGCGAGACTCGAGGTTCCTCCCGGTCGGCTCTCCTGCTGCGGTGGATTGGACGACAGCGAGGACCTGTGCGGTGGGCGACCGGGGAGAGGTTTGTCCAGCGTCTTGAATGGATGAGAGCACCATAGGCAAATCGTCCACTTCTTGAACTGGGGTTGGAGATAGAAGGCTCAAATCAGAGGAGTCTTCAGGGATTTTCGGAGACTGAGCCAGGGCAGTTATAGTTTGAGACCGTGGCCTGGTCGAAGCCAAAGTATCCTTTGAGATAGAGTGGCTAGAGCTTGTTAAGCCGCCTTCTGACAGGTGGTTGCCGAGATGGGTCGGGGGAGAAGAGTGGCGATCGCTTGGCGCTAGTTTTAATGTCTTTTTCCCTGGGAGTCTCCGTTGGGTCCGATCCGGGTTTTGGGCAGGTGCGGGGTGAGAGCTGGAAGTGGATGTTGAGGCCACTGACGTGAACTTTGGTTTGCTCGAAAATATTGGAGCAAAGTCAATGCAGGGGTTAGTTAGGGGCGTCTGAGTAGAACTATCAGCCCACAGCTTTTGGGGAGAGATCATCACCCTTGTCGCTGGTGAATGTGGTTGCAACGGACCCAACGGTTTTGGATCTTTTGAAGAATGGAATATGTCGTGTTTCAAATCGATAGCAGTGATGTAGCCTTCGAGAAAGGTGAGTTTAGACTGAATAGAAGCTAAGATGGCCGTGTTGTCTCTCGATGCATCTCCTAATGATTCATACAGTTTGCAAAAAGGGGCCATTGCGATGGTTATTGCCGACATGATTGTCGTTAAATCTTTTCTATTGCCCGATGTGTCTTTTTGAGGTGTGGAGGCAGGGTCCAAGACTGGTCTTTTATTTCTTGGAAAGTCTCTGGGTCCTAAAGATGCCAGGTTCGCCAGGGAGTGCCTACGCCTTACTGATCTTCCTTCGAGTTCGACATCACTTGAGTATCTCTCTGTAACGGAGCTTTGATGTTGGTCGCTATCGTCTTGTATAATAATGCTGGGTGGGGGATCTGCCAGCAACGCCAGGGGAGGGAAAGTTAGTGGGTGTGGCTTAGTCTCCGATTGCGCAGACTTTGCTTTGTGAGAGGAGTCGGACTTGGGCTGTAGTAGATCTAGAATGCCCAAGAGACCCTGGTTTGCCGGACAGTCTTTAAGTGTTGGGTGAAGAAGTGAGCTGGGTTCCAAGTTTCTAGAGAGGAACTTCTCAGTTTGGGTGTCTGGAGCAGTGATAGGTGGAGCAGAGGGAATCCGCTCGGGGGTCAGCGAAACTGATGTCGGGAGATCTTGTAGGTTGTTTTTGGAAGTTAAGGTTTGGCTCAGGTCTGTGGGGCAAATAGGTGACTGGGGGCAATCAGTAGCCACAGTTTTTCTGGTTTTTAGGGCAGGTGCAGCTTCGTCAAAAGCTTCTAGAATTTCCGCGTCTGACAGCTCAGAGTCGGTGGATAGTTTTCTTTTCCCTTGGAGCTTGAAGAAATTTAACAAAGCAGATGACAAAAGAGGTGTAGGTAGAGAAAGTTTGGGTTCACCTCTCTTTTTCCGGGGCTGGGGTCGGGCCTCACTTGTTGGATGCCTGGTAGTTTTTGTTGATACAGACATCAGGGCTTGGTGTTTTTTTGTTTTTTTTGTTGGTGCCACCAGTTTATTGACCAATTGTGTCACTGGCGCAGGGTTCGTTCTTGTGTTGACTTGATTTTTATAGAGTGGTCTTTTTTTAGGTTGGGGGAGCAGTTTTTTATGTGAAGCAGCATTCGAGGAGATGGAGTCCTCGTCTGAGTCTGAATCAGTTATTGGATCTGAGAGAGAGTTCGATAATGAGTCTTTAGATTTCTTTTGAAGCTGGAGTTGTGGATCTGGAGAAGGGATGAGAAAAGGAAACTCAGCCGTGAGTATATTGTCTTGTAAGGAGCTGAGCTCGATATCGGCAGCTTGTGTGGGATTGGCTGAGATCAGGGCCGGCGCCTTTCGAAGCGCCATTGGGGCCTGAGCAGAGGCTGGGTGCTTTTTTTCAGCCTTGTCCGATGAGTTCCTGGGATCGTCCGTGATTGTATGGATCATCGCCTCGATGGTTGTATTGGATGTGCATGGTTGAGGCTCGGAGCGAAGGTCGGGCACAGGTGGCGGCTTATGAGCCAGGGTCAGATTGATTGAGGTGTCTAATGGTGCCGCCATGTTGTTCAGCTCCGCCATGCCATCTGATACAGCGAGGTCCGGCCAGACTGCATCGAGTGAGCTAGCTAGCGCGGGCGCCCTCAGACCTACTGACAGGGGCCCTCCGGTCCCTGCACAGAACGAGTCACTCGCCGAGGCGGTACGAGGGCGGGTCGCGTCAGGAGCTAGAGTCGTGCAGCTGGCTGTTGCTGTAGCGTTAGTTGGTCCGCCTTTATGCACTGTAGGGTGCGTATGGATGATCCGGGCCTCGGGCCCAGGGGAGGCCGGTGGCTGTAACCCAGAAATTGTGGCAGCTCCATTAAATTGGTTCAACAGGGGGAAAGGGGAGCCTTCACGAGGAGTCAAGGCGGGAGACAGCAGCTCGTCGGTCATCGCCATGGACCTCGATTGCTGTGAATGAACCGAGGCGGCCGGCGGTGCGCATAAGTTCTTACGCACTTTGCTTCTAAGTCTGCGCTGGTCTGGGTCTTCCTCCATGGTAAGGAGGGGGGGGGGGAATGGGAGATGGGAGATGGGGTAGGGGGGACGGATCACAGTGAGGGTAGGAGAGGGTGGGTGGGGAAGTGAAGTGAAGGAGAGAGGGAGAGAGAGAGGGAGAGAAGGAGAGAGAAGGAGAGAAGGATGGGAGTGTATGGTGCGTAGGAGGCAAAGGGGGAGAGAAGAAAGAGACGGTAGAAACGGTAGAAACGGTAGGAAGTAGGAGAAGTAGGAGAATAGGAGGAGGAGTAGGAGGAGTAGGAGATCGGAAAAGGGAAAAGGGAAAGGTGTAAGGACGGTCGTAGTTTATAGCCTTCGGGAACAGGTTAGTTGCAAGAGTTACCTTGAGGCATCTGGACCGGCTGTGCTCCGGGGCCTCGCGGAGCCGGCGCGGACTGGAGCAGACTGGAACTCTGCCCGAACTCCGCGCGCGCTCCGCGCGCAGGGCAAGTTTTTGAAGGTGCTGCTGGGAAAAATCCTTAAAGACACAGCAGCGTCAGCAGGAAAGCAGTCGAAAAGCAGGTCCTCACTCGTTAGTGACTGGAGCAGACTGGAACTCTGCCCGAACTCCGCGCGCGCTCCGCGCGCAGGGCAAGTTTTTGAAGGTGCTGCTGGGAAAAATCCTTAAAGACACAGCAGCGTCAGCAGGAAAGCAGTCGAAAAGCAGGTCCTCACTCGTTAGTGACTGGAGCAGACTGGAACTCTGCCCGAACTCCGCGCGCGCTCCGCGCGCAGGGCAAGTTTTTGAAGGTGCTGCTGGGAAAAATCCTTAAAGACACAGCAGCGTCAGCAGGAAAGCAGTCGAAAAGCAGGTCCTCACTCGTTAGTGACTGGAGCAGACTGGAACTCTGCCCGAACTCCGCGCGCGCTCCGCGCGCAGGGCAAGTTTTTGAAGGTGCTGCTGGGAAAAATCCTTAAAGACACAGCAGCGTCAGCAGGAAAGCAGTCGAAAAGCAGGTCCTCACTCGTTAGTGACTGGAGCAGACTGGAACTCTGCCCGAACTCCTTATCATGTTTTAGGAATAACATTTCCTTTGTGGGAAGCAGGTTTAGTCGTAACCTCAAAAATTGATTGAGGTGGTATTGAGATGGGAATTTTTCCAAGTATTTTGGAATCTGATTGGGCCTCATTCCAAGTTTTGAGTTAATGTCCTAGTGATTTCTTGAATCCGGTGGCACCTTTTCCGGCAGCCCCAGCCACGGAATCACAGGCGCATCTCAACACCACAGGCACCCGCATGCCACCGGCATTCCAGAAACACTGTGAGTAACCACATCACATGCTGTTTCCGCAATCCGAAATGCTGGTGCCACCATTTATGGCATCCATCACACAGAAACACTGTGACCGGAAACAGCGTCATCGCCGGAACTGGAAGCTCTCCGGTGGCCATCTTGGAAAACACAATCCACATGAAATCACCCACTTTCTGTTGCGATCTGGCCTCGGTTACACCAGCATCATATCAACACCATCTAAGACTCGCGTTCCCAAAGTCAGCCAAAGGAAACCACATTTCATGGAGCCCGAAATATTAACGGTGCTGACAGACACTATAGTGGACAATGCGGGGAGCTGTTCACAACCGATTACGGGCGTAGCACCCAAATGCATAAAACAGTGATATGGGAGGAGGTGGCACAGAAGGTGTCGGCTGTGGGCCCCATCTGCCGCATATCCAAAGATTGCCACAAGTGGTGGGACCACCTCCAACTGAGAGTCCGCAACCTGTTCTCTGCGCCCAGTAGGGAGTGCATAGCGACCGGAGGTGGGACGGCCTCCCCAATCAAATTGATGTCCTGGTAGGAGAGATGCAGCACTGTGCTGCACCTGGAAGGCATAGAGGGTGTTGGTGCAGCGGAGGCTGGTGCAGGGACACATGCAGAGGGCAGCGAGTACAACGTGTAACGCATAAAAATGACTGCAGGCATGCCAATGTAGCAAACACCACACAGACATGTCCAACTGCACAACAACAGACCCCATGCAACCTGCATAGTGGCCCACTAACAACCATAGTCGACGGGCAAGTGTGCTCTAACATTGTCCCCCCTCCTCCGCCCCCCACACAGATACACACAAATGAGTGCTGGTCATGTGCAGACAATGAAGACATGTCAAGCAACATGTGCACAAGGCACACACCCGCCAGCATGCATGCACTACAATCAAGATGTCCCCATAACACACTTAAAACAAGTGTCATAGTGCCCTTCACACCTCTGCACCTCTGTACCCACCTGTGGCATTCCCATGGAATCATTCAATCTGCATGGCCCCACAACACCTACCTCTGCCCCTCTGGCCAACATGATCACCACCATAGCACCCCACCACTGGTGTCTTGCTGATGACACTCCCCACCCTCCGACCCATATCCTGTACTTCCACTCCTCCCCTCCAAACTTAGTGCCTGACTGCATATTGTGCAACATGCACTGCTGACTATCCCTGCCTCAATCCCTGCTAGACAGAGAAGGCACTCATTATGACGGCTGTGCCCTGTCACCCACTCACTCCCTGGCAAACCTCTACGTGTCCCCTCCCCACACACCCCTGGAAGTACACAGACCCTGTTGTCACGCTGGACTTATCCCACACCTTGCATCCAGACATCAGAAACCATGGCAAGAGGTCTGACGCAGAGCACCACCACCTCAGAGGCACCCTCCCCTACCCCACTGATCTCCAGAAGCCCAATGTGACCTGAGCACTGCTTCCCACTGGCCTTGATGACAGCAACAAGCCCCTCTCACTGTACCTCACACCTCCCTTTGCGTCCTCAAAAACCATCCGGAATAGCACTGCATGACTCAAGCGGACCGCTTCTCTTTTGGCCTGGGATCCCTGGCTCTTTGTGATGGCATGGTCCAATACTGGGATCCCTGGGACCCATACACCATGATGCCTGTGGCCTGGTCCCACATGAGTCACACTGGTACGAGCACATCCACAGCCAGTCACCACCAGAACCCCTCCCAGGCACTTGCCCATGGACACCCTGCCCTGTACTAACCTGTATGTGGATCACCCCATTTTTCTCACTGTACTGCCCTCCCCCTTTCACCCCTTGAACCTGCCCCTGTTGCTGCTGTTTAAACCGGAACATCCCCTTGTGTACACCACCCCCTGCACAAGACCCCCTCCCGTCCTGGTACGCACAGTTCTCCCTGCCCAGCATGACACTGTGCCCTGCACATGCACGGTAACCATGCCACAAGGCCCTGAACGGCTGTTTCTGCTAATTTCTCTTTCCATGCACACCACCATCTCGCTGTTGTTGCCTGGTGACACTTGTGTATATGCGCCATACCACATGAGGATGCATTAACTGTATGCAGCATGCACATCCATCATGTGAGACGTGACTGAACAGCATGTAGCAGGGCCATAGACTTGGGCTGAGGTGACCAATGCAATGCCATCCCTCTCCAACAGGCACATCCTCTGACAGTGAACAAGGTGGACCTGGCACCTCAAGGGCGGCACCACAGAGGAGAGTTATGCCATGCCACACTGCTGCAGAGCCACCATCAGCAGCCCCTGCCACCACTCCAGCTGCTCCCACAGTGGCACCGTCAGCAGCCCCTGCCACCACTACAGATGCCCCGAGAGGTGCGGCAACAGGACGGCCATCCACCTCTCCCCACCATGGACGCATGTACATGGGTGCATCCACGGACGATGATGCTTGGCCGTATGCCGGGGACACAACCAACGGCACCTTAGAGCACAGCCCCTACCATCGTCCAACATTCAGCTCCCATGGCCTTCACAGCCCACCACCACCACCCATACCCAGCATCAGGGACAAGGATGCATGCTTACGGCGCATGGAGGAGAGGCACAAGCAAATGGCAGCACTTGTTGCACCAGCACTTTGAAAAGGCCTAGCTGATGTGGGAGGAGACTCAGTTGATAATGCGAAAGGGGTGCATGCCACAAGCCGGTGATGTGCACGTGCCCTGGCCCATTCAACCTGTGCTTTTGTCCTGCTGGCACAAAGGGTCAGAGAGGGAAATTAGGCCGTCTCGGCAATGGCTGAGAGCCTCGCCCTTTCCCTGCGTGCGGCACTGGAGGACAGGGCATTGGCCAGATCCAACCCACCATCCACAAGCACCACACCTGCTGGCTCTCAACAGAGCAGCCCGAGGCACAGATCCCTGCGCCTGTCAGCCTCACCACGGAAAGGCAGCTCAAGTGCAAAAGGCCACAAAAGCGATCCAGGCATACACATGCAGTGACACTGTAGCTCACTAGGGGGTGTTGAGGGGTTTGGTTTGTTGGGGAGGGATAGTTGAGGAGGCGATGGTGGGGAGGGGGTTGTGGGGAAGGATATTTGGGGAGGGATAGTTGGGGAGTTGGTGGTGGGCCAAACGTTCCTTGATCTTTGTACATCCATTAATACACATGGTTCTACATTCAAATTGATGTCCGGACATTCATGATTTGCGTCGCAGTGATTTATTTTTGTGCAATATCACATTCAGATAGTGGTTTTGGCTGTGTGCTGGGGCTGTGTACTCAGAAGTAATTTTAATTATTTCGGTATTATTCTTGTGTTTATGATATGATATGGTATGGCATTTATAACACACCTATACACAAGTGTTTCAAGGGATAGGTTCATCAAAAGCCTGAAGTCTGATGCAGAGGTGCCGTGGTTGATGACGTCTTTGTAGATGCTCGGGGCAGGGGTCACGTGAAGATTTGGTGTCCTTTATCAGTGTGGAAAAAACATCTTCATCTATTGGTTCAAATCGAACAAGTCTGGCTGTGGGTGGTGGATCGCCAGTTGTCAGTGGTTCCATGGTTGTGTTTATAGTTGTGCGGTGTGATGCTGGAAATGCTTTTGGAGGGACAGGGCCTACTAGAACTTGTCCTACCACTTCTATGCATGTGCTTTCTCTATGTTTTCTGCCACTGGGTTCCAGCCTGGACCTCTGGCAGTGCAGCTCAGCATGTTGTCCTTTTGGTGAACACCACTCTTGGGATACCCTAATGGCACCCAGGTGTGTTTTGTGGCACCTGTGTGTTGCCCACAGAGCAGCGTATGGGCTGGTGGCAGCTACATGCTGTCTTGGCAGTGGCTCAGAATGTCCCCCATTTTGGGGACACCCAGGCCCTGCCATAGGAATCAATGGATTCCTTATAGAAGGCAAGATGGCCACAGTGGCCCCTTACTTTCTATTGCCTTTTTTTTTTCCAAAGTTATTTTTATTATTTTCAACGTAACAAGTCATGCTGAGGTTAAGATCATTACATGTATGTCGGCTTGTTAGAACGTATAGATAGGAGAACATTACTTTGCGTGCTTTAGTCTAAGCTAATCTTGCGTTCTCTTCATTAATAAAAGCAAAAGAAATAATAACAGTAACAACTACAACAGGATGGGGGGGGGGGGAAAAGGGAAAGAAGGGGGGGGGGCAAGAGACAAGGAGCAGTTTTCACAAGGAGCTGATTTTACACATGAACAGGTTACTATCTGTTTCGCCAAGGAGTCTGTTTCAAGGGTTCGGAGTGGCACTTTCACTGGATTCTGCTGGGGTGCTTTGGTGTCAGGTCTTCCAAGTCCGGGGAACTCGGTTTATCGTTCGTGGCATTTCGGAGAACTGGGAGAACTCAGTTGCTTGTCTGGCTTAGGGCTGTGTTTTCTTTTTCAGTCTTGGGTTTCCATCCAGCGTAAGTTAGGTGGCTGCCTTGTCACCCCGGGGAATTGCTGCGCATAGTCCAGAAAGGGCGCCCATGTGCATTCAAATTTGGGTTTATTGCCTGACCTGATGGCTGTGACTTTCTCCGCTGCGGCGATTTCCCAGCATTTAGACCACCACATTTGTGTGGATGGACCCTCCGGGTTTTTCCAGAGTCTGGCGATGGAGATTTTGGCGGCTGTCAAGAGGTGGGAGCATAGTTCTGCCATGTTGCCGGTTAGAGGGAATTGGCCTTCTCCTGTCGACCCCAGAAGCACAATCCCTGGGTCCCAGGGGATGTTGAGTCCGGTGATTGTCTTAATTTGTTCCAGGATGTTTTCCCAAAATAGGGCGGCTTTGGGGCAGGACCAGAGGAGGTGGAATAGAGTCCCGCGGTCCGGGCATCCCCTCCAGCATTGCGCTGGGATAGCCGGGTTGCATTTGTTGAGGAATGACGGGGTTCTGTACCACCTATAGCAAACTTTAAACGCACATTCTTTGTTCGTTACGCATTTCGAGCTTTTCAGAGCGCGGGACCAGATGTGTTGCCATTCCTCCAGCTCAATCGGTCTCCCGATGTCCTCTTCCCATTTCACCATATATGGCTCTTTTTTTCCGGGGTCTGTTCTGTCTAGGATTTTGTACAGGGCTGATATTTTCCCCTTAGGGGGGGTTGTCAAGAGGGAGTGTTCCAGTGCGGTTAGCTCCCTGCTGCCTAGTTTCCTAACCAGAGGGTGCGATAGCCAGTGCCTCAGCTGGGAGTAGCGGAACCTTTCTGTTTCCTGGATCTTGAACTTTGTTTTGCACTCTTCGAAGTTCAGGGGGAGGCCGTTTTCGAAGAAATCGGAGATCGTTTCTAAGCCGCCGGCTCGCCACTCCGTGAACTGGTTTGGTGTGATTCCGGGGGAGAAGTCAGGGTTGTTCCAAATTGGCGTAAGTGGACCCATTGTGCTCCTGCATTTCCAC
This sequence comes from Ambystoma mexicanum, assembly GCF_040938575.1. Classification (NCBI taxonomy): domain Eukaryota; kingdom Metazoa; phylum Chordata; class Amphibia; order Caudata; family Ambystomatidae; genus Ambystoma; species Ambystoma mexicanum. Next base: position 545,152,679 of record NC_090931.1, on the reverse strand, counting down.
CGGCGTGCAGCCGCCCTCCAGCTGGCAACTGTGTTTCTTGTTGCTGATAGGGGGCCAAGGTCCCTGCCCCCCCCGAGCTCCCTGGAGTGGGGCAAGGATTCCAGTGGGGTCTGACACCAATCTTCCTCCAGAGTTAGCCACCGGGGTCGGTTGGTTGGAAGCTTCCAGGCAAAGGCCGGGGCTAGTTGGGCTGCGAGGCAATATCTTGACACGTCTGGGACCCCTAGGCCACCCAGGGCAGTGCTTCGGAGCATAATGCGTTTTGGGATGCGGGATTTCTTTCCTTCCCAGACTAAATTCAACACCTCCCTTTGCAGTTTTTGCAGGGCCTTTTCCCGGATCGACACCGGCAGGGCTTGGGCGTGGTATAGCAGCCGTGGCGTGAGATTCATTTTTATCGCAGTCGTTCGGCCGAACCAGGAGATTTCCTGTTTTTTCCAGCGGTTAATGTCCTTTCTCAGGTCTCTGAAGAGTGCCGGGAAATTGGTCTTGTACAGTTTCTCTGTTTTATTGGGTATCTGCACCCCCAGGTAGTTGAAGCTGCTTCCGGCCCAGGGAATTTGGAACTCCTCTTCGAGATGAGCCTTGGTCTTTCTTGGGATGTTAATGCCCAGTGCGATGGATTTAGAGATATTTATTGTGAATCCCGAGGCTGCTCGGAATTCTTCGAGTGTTTGCCATAGGGCTCTTATTGACTCTTCCGGACTGGTGAGTGTGAGGAGCACATCGTCTGCGTAGAGCGCAATTTTGTAGGATTCTTTTTTGTACGTTAGGCCTGATATTGATGCATTTCGGCGGACCCTTTCAGCGAATGGTTCCATAGATAGGGCAAATATAAGTGGGGAAAGAGGGCATCCCTGTCTCGTGCCTCTAGTTATGTTTATTCTACTGGATTTTTTCCCGTTGAGGCGAAGGTTTGTAGAGGGTTTTTGGTAGATGGCCAGAACCCATTTTGCGAAGTTTGGGCCAAAGTCGAAGTACTCTAGTGTGTTCCTAATATAGCCCCAGTCGAGCATGTCGAAAGCTTTATGCGCATCTAAGGAGAGGACTGCCAGTTTTGTGCCCAGTCTGTTCGCTGATTCAATGATGTTGATGGTTCTGCGAATGTTGTCTTGGGTACCCCGACCCGGGATGAATCCGGTCTGGTCCGGGTGGATGAGCTCTGGAAGGAAAGGGGATAGCCTATTTGCTAAGATTTTTGCGAATATCTTCGCGTCGTTGTTTAGGAGCGAGATGGGCCTGTACGATGAACATTGTGTTTGGTCTTTTCCTGGTTTAGGGATCAGCACTGTTATTGACTCGTTCATGGAGGGGGACGTGAAGCCGGTGGATAGGAATGAGTTGAATAGATTTGCCAGCTGTGGGGCTAGCAGGTGAGCGAATTTTTTGTAGAATTTTGCTGTAAACCCATCCGGGCCAGGTGTTGTGTTCTTCAGGCGGCGGATCGTCTCGCTCACTTCCTCCTCTGAGATAGGGCCCTCTAAGTTCGCTAGGGATGGAGGTGGCTGTTTCTTTGGTGCTAGGGTCAAGAATTGGGTAATGGCTGAGGTGGCTATTGGGGGCCCTGCCATGATTTCCTCGTGGTGTTGCACCATTAACCCGAGTTTTTCGGGGTCCCGGTGGAATAAGGTGCCGTTCCTGTCTTGCAGAGATTGGATATGGTTCCTGGTTTGTAACATTTTCAGTTTGTATGCTAAGAGTTTGTTCGCTTTGTTACTGTTCGGGTAATAGTATTGTTTGGTATAAGTTAATGCTTTGGCGGCTCGGTCCGCCAGGTGGATCTCGAGCTCCCTTTTAGTTTTCTTGAGTTCTTGGTGCGTTGTTTTCTTGTAGCAGGCTTTGAGTTTGTCTTCTAGGGCTGTGAGTTTTTGCTCGAGCTTTTGTTGCTTGAGTAGGTTTTGGCGCTTGAGTCTGGCTGTTAGGTCCATTGCGACCCCTCGGATCACCGGCTTCATGGCGTCCCACACCGTGGCTGTTGAGGAGTCGGGGGTCGTGTTCTCTGAGAAGTAATTCCGAATTGCCTCCGCGAGGTCCGAGCTAGCCGATATATCTGTCAGGATGTAATCTTGCAGTTTCCATTGCCTCTGCGTAGGCTCCGGGGCCCCGTGGATAGACACCACCATCGTGACTGGAGCATGGTCCGATATTGCGATTGGTCCGATTTGAATCCTCTCCACGCAGGGGGCCAGGTTATTCGTAGCGAGCAGGAGGTCGATGCGTGAGTAGCCTTTGTGCACGTGCGAAAAGAAGGTGTAGTCCCTTTCCCCTTGGTTGTGGAATCTCCATATGTCGATTGTTTCAGTTTCCCGCAAGAATTTCGCCAAGGCGAGGGATTTGCGGAAGTCCTCCCTCGAGGCTGGAAGCGTCTTATCCATCGTCGGATCAGGGGGGAGGTTGAGGTCCCCTCCGATTATTAGGCAGCCTTCTGCGAAGGACGTGATGATTGGGAGGAGGCTAAGGAGGAATTGGTCTTGTTCTTTGTTTGGCGCGTAAGCGGCCACCAGGGTGATCGGTAGCTCCACTAGGAGACCTTTCAGGAGTAGGAATCTGCCCTCGGGGTCTTTTTTGATGGTGATCTGTGTAAGTGGGAGATCTCTTTTTAGTAGGATAGCTACGCCTCTCTTTTTCTGTGTGGCTGAGGCGAAGTAACATTTTGGGTAGCGCCAGAATCTTAGTCGGCTTTGGTCGTCCGCAATGAGATGGGTTTCCTGAATACAGACAATGTCGGCTGCTAGTTGGTCTAGTTTGTGTTCCACTGCTTTCCGCTTTCTGGGCGCGTTGAGCCCCTGCACGTTCCAGGTTGTGATGGTCAGGGTTTTATCTAGCGAGCCCATCTTTTGGATTTCGTGTGAGTCGATTCAGATAGTTCCTTGAAGCTCTCTTGTTCCTTGTTCTTTCGTGACAAAGTTCTCCGTTCATTCGTCTTTAACTTGCTGTCCTCTGCCCCTCGCCCCCCCCCCCAGTCCCCCACCCCCCAGATCATAACAAGGCTTCCGGGCCAGCCTTCAACCAACGGGGCATACGGCCGGACCGGTATGTGAATTCGGCGTGGAGGCAACTGTGCCTCTTCCTTTGGCCAGTAAATGTTCAGGATAAGTTTAACTGATTTGAGTACGGTAGTCGTCTCAGGGAGGCTCGGCTCCACCGTCAGAGGGGCCGAGGGCTCGGCCTGGGGGGAGCTTGTGTTTTCCGTGTTCTAGACTGCCCCTTTAGCGGTTATTGTCCCTTTTGAATTTGCCCGCGGGACCACGTGGTCTACGGCGGCTGGGTACCTTGGACCAGGCTCTGGTGGGTTCCCCGCGTGAATCTCCGGGGACCTCGGCAGCATTAGGGGGGGCTCCCTCTTCACTCTCCGGGTTCATGAACCGCTCGGCCTCTTTGGGGGAAGGGATAGACCAGGATCTGCCCTCCCAGGTGAAGAGTAAAGAGGTGGGGAAGCCCCAACGGTATGTTGTTTTTCGTTCACGCAGCCACTCGGTTAGTGGCTTAAGAGCCTTCCTTTTCGTGAGAGTGGACGCCGCTAGGTCCTGGTATAGGGATATTTCGGCGTCCCGGAAGAGAATTCGGGCAGAGCTTCTGGCTTCTTGCATAATTTCTTCCTTTATTTTATAGAAGTGGATTCTTGCGAGGACGTCAGGCGCCACATTTGCGTTTTGTCTAGCTCTAACTCTGTGGACCCTATCCAGTTCTAAAGGGGCTCCGTCTGGGAGCGTTATAATGAAGCGAAAGAAGTCGTTGACATAGGAGTTGAGCTCCTCGTCGGAGACTGAGCTCGGGATTCCCCTCAGGCGAATATTGTTGCGTCTAGACCTATTTTCGGCCTCTTCTTGTTTGTTCTCGAGGGACTCACATCTGGCCTCGAGAGCGGAGAGTCTATCGGCCCCCTCCCCAATTTCAAAGTTCTGTTCACACAGAGTGGTTTCTATTTCTGTTGTTCTGGTTTCGACCTCGCCCACTCTCCTGTCCAGGGACGTAATTTTGTCTTTCAGTTCCTCTGTCCCTTTCTGGTATTCCTTGGTTATGGCGGAGAGGAGCTCCTGTAGGTCGGCTTTAGTCACCGCTTGGGCTGTGGCCCCCCCGGTGGATTCTTGGGCAGTTCCCCCCATGTCACTGCGGTCTCCTTTCTTGTTCTTTTCACCCATGTTAGTGGACAGCAGGGTCGCGATGTCTGTCTGTTTGGTTACTTTCGGATTTCTGGACATTGCTTCTTGTGGGATACGTTGGGGCCCGACCCACTCGGGGGTAGGGTGACCGCTGTGGAGCACCTAGGCCTCTCTCCGGACCCCCCCCACGCCCCCTCCACAGGCCCGCCAATTCAATTCTCGGAGCCGCTCCCCGGAAAGGACCGCATCTAGGCGGCTAGTTTGGCCGCTCCAGGGGTGCTAGGAGAGACCGGAGGGGCAAGGAAACCCCCCCGCAGTTGCGGCAGGTGCCGCCTTACCTTCCCTCCAGGAGCGTTCTTCAGGCACCGCGCCCCCGGGGGGGGTCGGCAGGCTGGGTCCCCCAGTCTCTTTTCCCTTGTTCAGGGCTACGAGGATCTTTCCGCCCCGAACCCACCAGGCCGTCGGATGGGGGGGCCGTCTTCTTTTCCCCCTCGCCTGGTGGGGCCGGCCGGGCTCCTCGTGCAGGCCTGGGGCGGAGGCAAGTCCCCGGAGGAAGGCCGGAGGCAGGCCGGAGGAAGGCCGGGCCCCGCGTTCTCCGTTGGCGGTCACTGGGGGACGTTGTATGGTGTGATCGGCCCCCCAGAGTCCCCGTCAGCAGCCAAAAGTTATCGGGGGGAGGGCGCGGGCCCAGCTATGCAAGGGTGGTGGGAGCAGGAGATCTGGGTCCGCAGCGGGGCTCTCGGGGAGGAGAGGGGGGTTTCACCCTGCTTCTGTGCACGGCGGAGTATTGTGCGGGTCCCCCGCCTGTTGCCACTCCCCCCGGCAGCCCCCCTAGGGGTGGGTGACTGTGGGAGCCGCGGGCTCCGCGGGGCTCGCACTCCGGCTCACGGAAACGCCGGGGGAGGGGAGAACCAGTGCCGATGATCCCCGGACCGGGCTCGGCCCCCGTCTCCGCGATCGGGGGGTGCGGGCGGCTCCACCAGTCAGGCCCCTCCGGGGAGATCCGCGGTTGTGTGCTTCGGAGGGGGAGGCTCCTCTAGTTCCGCATTCGTTCGGACATCAGAGGTGCCTTCGTGATGTAGGGCCGCAGTCCGCCATCTTGGTACGTTGCGCAAATCGCAGTCCTCCACTGGGGGAAGACAGGCCCAGCACAATCCCCACTTCGAACTGCTGAGATCAAGGCATGAGTCGCCCGAGCCTCCGGGCTTTGCAGGGTAACGATTTCCTTCGCCTAGTCTTGCTGTTTACTGGGGCATTTTAGGTAATACTCGGTCGCGGCCGGGAGCTCTCACCGGACCCAACCGTTCACCATGGCGCCAAGCCACGCCCCCTTTCTATTGCCTTTTACCTTTTTTCCCAAAGTCCTGGGAAGCCCTGACTCTGTCCCTTCCTCCTGACTGACTGTTGGGTGGAAATACCATATATGCTCTGGGGCTGTGTCCTGTCACACTGACTGGAGCCTTCCCAGGGACAATGTGTTGTGGATACACCCTAGGGTTGGGACCTCTGTGAATGGAGTCTGAAGTTAACTCACATTCTGTGTTATGGGTGTCTAGTTTCTGTGTGTGACACAATGCTTGAGACAGCCCTGACTAAGGTACTTACCCCAATCCACATTCTTTGTTATGGGTGTCCGGGTGGAATGAATGGCCCGAATGCCTGTGAGTCTGATTGGCTGCCTGCCTGAATGCCCTTCTGAGTGATTGGTTGACTGAGCCTGGCTCAGCCAGAGCGAATGGGGAACAGATGTGTATATCTGGGGACCTCTCACTTACCAATTTGTTCAGCACATGAAGCCGAAAGCTGAAGCAAAAAGAAGCTGTTCCTTGAAGCCCAGCTAGAGGAGAAGTCTGCTGCTGCATTTTCTTTGTGTAATTTAAAAGCAGCTGTGTTCTTCCATGGACTGATCCAGAGAGGACCCGCAAAGGAGACCTCTCCCGAGCTACGAGGGACCATTGTGCAACCTGCTACTCTTCATCCGAAGTGCCCTGGAAGCCAGTCCTGTGTGCCTGCCGTCCAGAGAAGGGGGTCTTTCGTGAGTCTTGAAGCTGAGTGTCGGGACATCTCGAGTCAAAGAAGTTCATTCTTGTCACCCAGGGTCTGGAGTTACGTTTCGTGAGCGCTGGAAACCGTTGCCGTCTACTGCCCAGAAGAGGGGGTACCCTGGCATAGTGTTGCTGGATACCCGGAGCTGCGAAAGTTCCCAACTGCCCAAGAACATTTCAAAGGACATTCTTGCCATCATCACTGACCACATTTTCCTGCCATAGAGAGTCCAGAGTTGCTGGGTGCAGAGGAAGGTCTGTTGGTGGGTTTCCCGCCACTAGAAGCTAGCGAAGACGTCCCAATAGTCCAGACTTGGTGAGACTCCAATGTCCACTCCAGTGGTCGAGTCCAGGTTGCCAGAAGCCGTCCAGAAGTCCATGATCCGGTTGCAGCACCGAAGAACCGGAGGTCGAACAACCGCATAAATCTGAAACCTGACACCAAAAGTGACCTATGCACCTGTCGCCACCAGAAGTCAGTGAACGGTCCCAGGAGTCTTACTCTCATCTGTCAAGCCTGTAGAGAGCCCACAGCAAGTTTCATCTATCCAGGACTTCTACAGCCGGAGAAATCGTCGACCAAAGGAGAGCACCACAAAGAGCCAAACTGCTGCACTTCACAAAGACATTGGTTCAATTTTTCTCCTTGGTCTCAGCATCACAGTGGCTCCTTCTTCCAAGGGGGGTCCATCCGTGGAGGGAATCATTGTGTGAAACCGAGACACTCTGCCGCTTCCCTGCCAAGGCACCAACGGTACTGTGACGAGGAAGAGTATCTTCTAGCGTCAGGAGCAGTCAGGGGGTCCCAGATTTGTCTTGGAACCTGTTCTCCTGTGGCCTCCCAGGTACTTTGGGGTGGTAGTTAGTGGTTATTGAAGATTGTTGTACTGGGCTGTAAAAGATGAGATAAATTACTCCCTAGCTTTTCCATTACAGGTTGCCCAGGCAGGGGGATCCTCACATACCTATCTAGTCTAAAGAAAGCATTCTGCCACTGTTCATAACTAACCTGCCTTTTGTCCCTATTCTATGCTGTTACACCTCACTTAGGAATTCACATGCCTATTTAAAACCGCCTGCAGTTGGTGCATTTATTACTGAATTAATTTATTGTGTAGTATCACAGAGTGTATATATTTGCCATTCTTTGAATAAGTATTGCCAAAGAACAAAGTGTTATTATTTAAATGTGTATATATATATAGTGCTAGGTTGTGGGTGAACTTCTGTCAGGTCTGCCCTATGGGGAGACGTACACTGTGGTGGTATCATTGGGCGTAGTAAAGCCCTGTAGGGTTTGGGTCTGAAGTCCTGGTGGAAAATGAGCTGTGGGGGAATGCAGTATTATCAAAAGTATCAAAGCTTTGTTATCTGGGCTCTCAGAGCAACCTTACCTTTGTGGCAGGGGGCCTTAACCAAGTGTCACGTTAGGCGATTACTTCTGTGTTCTGCGGGATGGGGAGTGGCAGTAACAAGACTCAGGGTACAGCTTCTGAGTGTGGTGGGATTCGAACAATGAGCAGAATCAACCTCACCTCAAACCTTTGAACACAGTGGAATTTAGAGCAGTTATGGTGTGGTGTTTGACTGTAGCAAGATTCAACAGTCAATGTACTTCTGGATGCAATAAGAATTAAACAGCGAGAATAATAAACGGCATGTGAGGCTAAGAGCACAGCAGAGTTTAAAGCAATGAATGTGTGTAGTTTGAGTGTTGCAAGGTTCAAGCCACGGCTGGAACTGATAGCAACTTAAACCTTTGTGCGCAGCAAGAATTACAGTCACAATGTGTACTGCTGAATACAGCAAGATTAAACAGCTAGAGGAATCAACACCAAGTAACACCTTTGTGCACAGCAAGAATTTAAACTGAAACAGACACAATGGGCCTCATTAATTCACACATTTTTCTGGTGCCCGGGAATGGGCAATTATGGCCCGCCAGACCCGGTAATTGCCCATTCCCATGCGCCGGTAAAAAATGCTCCCCATTCCCATTTCAGCCCCATAGGGCTCAATGGGAATGGGGAGGATGGATGCCCCAGCACCATTCAGAATGGTGCCGGTGCATCCGACATGCTTTGCTCGCGGGTGACGGTCCACCCGCCAGTTCATACCTGGCGGGCGAGAAGGCACCCGCGAGCAGAACTCATAGTTTGCCGGTACGGTAACAACGGTACCGGCAAGCTTACCAGTACCATTGTTACTGTACCGGCAAACTTGTAATGAGGCCCAATGAGTACATCTGAAAGCAGCAAGATTAAACAGCGAAAGCAATCAACAACACAAACCTTTGGGCGCAACAGAGATTAAAGTAGTTATGGTGTGTAGTATGAGTGGCAAGATTTGAACACTGGTTGGGACCAACAGCAACCGAGACTTTTATGCGCAGCAAGAATTAGACAGTCACAATGTGTACTCCTAAATGAAGCAAGATTAAATAGCAAGAGGAATCAACAGCTCGTTAAACCTTTGGGCGCAGCAGAATTCAAAGCAATGTTGGTTCAAAATGTATGCAGTACCTACAATGCAGTTAATTTCAAGATGTGTGCAGAACCTGCAATGCAGCTAGTTTCAATATATATGCAGTACCTTCAATCCAGCTAGTTTCAAGATGTGCGCAGTACCTACAATGCAGCAAGTTTCAATATATATGCAGTACCTACAATGCAGCTAGTTTCAAGATATATGCAGTGCCTATAATGTAGCTTGATCAATATATATGCAGAATCTACAATGCAGCTAGTTTCAAGATGTATGTATGTAGTGCCTACAATGCAGTTAGTTTCTAGATATATGCAGTGCCTACAATATAGCTTGTGTCAATATATATACAGAACCTACAATGCAGCTAGTTTCAAGGTGTATGTAGTAACTACAATGCAGGCAAGCATCAAGATTTACTTACAATGCAACTAGTTTCGAGATATATACAGAGCCTACAATGCAGATAGTTTCCATATTGTATTTATGTATTTATGGAGCATTTTCTAAGCACCTGTACAACAAAGTAGTGCTGCAAATAGTATTTCAAGGGGCCACAAGGCAAAATGGGGAGGGAACAAGGGAGAAAAAACATAATGGCAGAAGACAGAAGTATACAACTGTGGTCCTACTAGGCATTGGCATTCGGATGTGCAAGTGCTGTGAAGTGACATGCTGATAGAGGGGTTGCGGGGTAGAGTGGGGGGTACAAGGTATGGGCAAGTGCTGGTGGGAGTCCGGGAGGGAAGTCCTGAGCATGCCAGGAGAGGGACAGCTGGTTAAGTGCTAAGGCGGGGGAATCCCACGGGTGGGATGAAAAGCTGCCCAGTAAGGGGCCCATGCAGTGCTAGCGGGGGTCAATGGGGGTGCTGGTCAGGGGCCAGGTACAAGTGGAATTCATGAAGGTCCAGGCCACCAGTCTCAGAAACAGTGGGGTGATTATCAGGGGAGGGAAAGAGGGAAAGAAGTAGAGACGTGTCTGGAATTTGAGGAGGTCCGGCTCAAGTCTGAGTGGGGCAGGGAGGCGGCTGTTCCAAAGAGAGGCTCCAGCCAAAGAAAGAGACCTGCCCCCCCACTCTCTGCTTGGAGAAGTGTTTGACAAGCAGAGAATTGGAGTTAGTTTGGGCTCTAGCAGGGAGGTATTCAGGGAGATAAAGTTGGAGATAGCGTCGTCCCAGGCCCCAGAAAGCCGTGGATGATGCAGATGTCCTTGAATTTGTTCATCGCGGCCACTGGGAGACCATGGAGAGATCTTAGGGCAAGAGAGATACAGTCCCTGGGCTTGAGGCCAAGGATAAGTCTTGCAGCCCTATTCTGGATTATCTGAAGGGGTTGTAGGGAGGAAAAGGGGAGATTGAGGAAGAGGCTGTTGCAGTAGTCCAGCCTAGAGAGGACCAGAGCTCTATGCTGAACCTACAATGCAGCTAGTTTCTATATATATATATGTATATCCTACAGTGCAGCTACTTTCAAGATATGTGCTGTACCTACAATGCAGCAAGCCTCAAGACACGTGCAGTACCTACAATGCAGCTAGTTTCAATATATGTGCAGTACCTAAAATACAGCTAGTTTCTATATGTATGTAGTACCTACAGTGCAGCTGGTTTCAAGATATGTGCAGTAACTACAATGTATCCAGCCTCAAGAGATGTGCAGTACCTACAATGCAGCTAGTTTCAATATACATGCAGTACCTACAATGCAGCTAGTTTCAGTATATATGTGGTACCTTACCGACAATCCAGCTAGTTTTAAGATAATGCAGAACACACAATGCAGCTAGTTTCAATAGATATGCAGTACCTAAAAAAACACAGTTTTGAAAAAAGGTACAGTACCTAAAAAGCAGCTAGTGGCAAGGTATATGCAGTACTTAGAATGCACCTAGATGTGGTATCTAAAGTGCAGCTGGATTCAATGGATGTGGTTCTTAAGGGGTACCAGGATTTGAACAACAGCAAAGTCTATATATGGGGTTCACCCCTATTAAACTGTGGCTATATATAGTGTCATTCATGTATATGAAATATTTATTTACTGTTTACTTTTTAGGCGCTTATACAATAAGAAAATATTGTTTCAAAGCACCCACAGGGCAATGGAGGGAGCAGGGCTGGGAAATGCATTAGAATACTTTAAAAACACAATCAAATAAGAGCAGTGAGGGGAGCGGGGAAAAAAGGATGAACCTACTATGCCCTGTGAGTATTCAGAACGTGCAAGTGCAGCAAGGAAGAAGGCAGGGGGTCAGTGCTCAGGGGTCTGAGCTCATGGGCGAACCACAGATGAAGTGCTAGGCATGTTGAGTGCTACATGGCCTGGAGCAGTGAGGAGTGTAAGTGCAAGCCACCGGGGCGGAAAGTGTAAGTGCAAGTGCAGATAGACAGGAGCTAGGCCGATTGGGTGAGGGAAGTCAGGGCCCGAGGATGCATAAGGGCCCAGGACACCCAATCAGAAACAACTGCGGGATTAGCAGGGGAAAGAAGACGGGAAGGAGGAGGTAAAGATGAGTCTTAAGGAGCTTCCGGAATTTAAGAAGAAGATCCCTGGGCCCAGACCACCTTGTGGATGATGCAGAGGCATTTGAATGTAATCTGTGCAGCAACCTGGAGCCAGTGAAGACTTTTTAGTGCCGGAGAGATGCAGTCCCTGGGCTTAAAACCAAGAATAAGTCTTGCTGCCCTACTCTGGATTAGCTAGAGGGGTCGCAGAGTGGAAGATGGTAGATTCAGGAGGAGGCTTTTGCAATAGTCAAGCCTAGAGAGAACCAACACTTGGATCACATTGAGCCTCACTGTATTGCAATACCTCCCCTCAATAGTTCAGAGGCTACCTATACTATGCAACCTGTGTTCAGTAGTGGCTGTAAGTGGAAATCGTCTATAATCCACAGATGCTCTGTTGCAACAAATCACCCCAATTTGGCAGTGGCAATACTAGAGAAAACATGCTCTGATTCACCTTCAGAAGGAGTACAAGTGTAGCAGAATTTGAGTCGGCAGTTAAACAGAGAGTCCAGCAAGGAACAATATAATGACAAATCCAGCATACAGTGAGGTAAATATGTGATTGTAGCTTCTGATTTTAGTAGTATAAATCTGTAGCAGGGTTTTCTGGAGCACAGTAATGGCTGTATTCCCCACCCTTACCACCTTACCTGGTTGTAGCTGCTGAGATGGTCATCATTGGGTTGCATGGACAAGCAGGGGATGGGAGCTGCACTTTGCCTCTGGCCCATAGCCAGCTTCCCAGGGCCTCACTTCTAAAAGTACTTCCTGGCGATAGATGGCCATATCAGGGGCGGGGTGGGCAGGAGTGGGGTGGGGAGATGGGCAGGGGAAAGGAAATGGAGGGTGGAGTCGGCTGAGGGAGCCTCAGCCAATTGCTATGAAGATGGGAGGAGAGGGGAAAAGGACAGAAACAAACAAAGGACTACACTACAAAGGCAGTGCCTTCTACAAGCAATCCAGCACACAAAACGAATTGGGAATCACACTAAAAACACATTCAAAACCCTGCAAGGGACAGGCTCTAAACTCCTTACCAGGTGCTTGCTGCACAAGATGCCTAAGGATTACAAACAAGTAGAAGGCAGGGCAAACCAGTAACAAAATACTCCAAAAACAGAGAACACACACACCTGACCGTCTCAGACAATGGCTATGGTGAAAAAAAAACATTGATTTTTTTAATATCCTCATTTAGGTCAGTAACAAATACCTTAAGTGGCGGAAGAATAATATTAGAGAAGAAAGGCTATGCTACTCCATGTGACGAAGCCCCATTCTCAAAGTTGACAAGTGGGAGTGTGAAGGGCCATGCAGAGTGATGCTATTCCAAGAAGTGAGGTACAGAGGATTCCACATGGCCTCTCACCGATTCCAAGAGAAGAAACTGGGTTTGCAAATACGTTTTGGGGACGCATGACTTCTGCAGCAAGCCAGAAATAGAAACCAGTAGAGAAAACTTGCAGATTTGAGGCCCATGAACCGTCACTTACTGAATACACGCAGACCAAGGAGTGGCAGCTTGGACTGTGAATTTCTGAGCCAGGTAGACAGGACATTGTTTAGGTACCACAATGGGAGGCATGGTAGTATCAAGAGGCTGCATGATTGCAAGATGGTGACCCTTTTATCTATAACATTTGCCTGCAGCGAGTGGGCAATTCATTAATCATTACCATCCATTAATCATTAGGAAATAAACAGTAGCACCACGAGAGGGGGCAGGGTCAAACACAAGTGATCAATCCCTGATCCTAAATAATAAACACAAGTGTCCAGGATCAGACCATTAATATATCCATTTCCCAAAGGCCCAGAAACAAAATGATGCTAGCATTCAGGAAAAGTGTGAGAACAATGAGACAGTTAGAGATTGCAAAGCAGAAAAGGAGCAGGAGATTGGAGCAAGGACGTTAAATCGGGGAAAGAATAGTGCACCAGAATTGAAAGATCAGAAGGACATAGGAGGAAAGGAGAAGGAGGGAGGAAAGAAGGAAACCATCATAAGAAGATAGGAAGGAAAGACCAGGAAAAGGAACGAGTGGCAAAAGGTAAAGACCTGGATAAAGAAGGATGGAGGTAAACAGAAGGAACGAGAGGAGTTGGAGAAGGGAATAAAAGACTACCATCAGAGCCAAAATAATGAGGAGCAGGAGGGTAGAACAATAGTAGGTCTACTGAGAAAATCTAGCAACTGCTAAGCCATGATTGCAATAAAGTAGATGAGCCTGCCTAGTAGTGGAAGGCAAAGCCAGTCTGGGGCCAAGGTGGGAAGAAGCCAAGGTACCAGGTCTAAGATAGTCTAGTGGGCCTGGAGCAGGAGACTGGTGGCACCCAAGCTGACAGACAGCAGAGTAGCATGTAGATAATATATATATATTTTTATTTTTTTTATTTATAGTGTATTTGGTTAATTAAAACCTTAAACACTTAAAAACATAAACAATACTTAGTTAAATACATCACAATAAATCATCATTATTTCACATGTCACATATTTCAAAATGATAAAACTAAGTAAAAACATTGCAATATTGCCAGACCTAATATACACTTACAATTAAAATTATAATCATCTGTATACTAATCAAATCACAATTCATGTTAATTCATTACATTATTCTTTCTATAAAAAGTAATTTCTCAAAATTAGGGTGTCATTTTCTTCATATAACCATTCTCCAACATCCGCCTACTCCATAGTGAATATTTCATATAATTCTGACTTTCTAATATTGACTTACTAATGTTTCTCAACTATCTCATTCACCAGTTTCAGTTTATCCCCTTCAAGTACTATTCTTTTCCAAACATAAAATGCAGCTCCCACATACACCAAATGTTCTGCCATATAAATAGTGGACCACAACTGATCTGACCTGATCATTCTTTCATCGCAGACCAGATCCTTTTAACCATTGTGATACCATCCCTCCAATTTAGTACAGGAGGTAAGTAAATGCCTAGATGTCTCAATCTCCAATTTGCAGGACCGACGGACTCTTTTCAATAGGGACACCACTCCAAGCTCCCATATGTTCATAACTAGGTAACATATTAAACCTCAATAGCATATTAAATCTGTAGAATTCTCCAGTTCCAACCTACCACAGATAATTACGTGATTTGTTTACTAGTATTCCCTGCAAACAGTGTGTTGAAAACCTGCTCTTCATAGCTAACATATCCAAGTTATTATTAAGATACCATTGTAGAGTTTTTTTCTTCAGTATTCTATACAAAGAATTCACATTGTCTGTTTCTCTAGGCAATTGCATATTAATCATAATAAAAAAAGTAAGAGGTATTTTCCAAATCCTTCATTGCTACATTAGTGTTCCCTTGTTTGTTCACAATGATACCTATCCTCTCCAGAAAACTATCATACTTCTTTACTACTAGAGTCATTTTTATATATAATTTACAACATCTGATTTTCCACAAAGGTATCAAAGAAGTCAGACCTAACTCGCATCTGATGGCCTCTATAGGTGTAGATTTAGCTAACCTCAGTGCTGGTCTCCAAAGTTTGCCTTCAATTTTACTTAGATCTCTGGTAAGGCACTGGGCATAATACAAGTGTTATATATTTCCAATAATCCCTCTATCGAGTGTCCACCCTTTGTAGACATGTAGGCTCTCATAACGTTCCATTTTTTCAACACCTTTCTCTCTATCATCTCCTCATAATATTGTCTAGGGGGATTATATTTTATTGGCATTCACAAATATGGATAGGTTTCCACTATCTCGATAACTTGTTAATCCACTTTCCATTTAAATTTACATCTTTTCTTCTTACCTCCCTTTCCCCCTAAAATGAGTATCTTCGTTTTGCCCGCATTCATGGTAAGATTGTTTACTTTAGCATACCGATTAACTTCACAAAGCATCCTTTGGCGTTTTATGGGTGTTTTATCCATAAGAATGGTGTCGTCCATATATGACACCCAACTTATAGACACATTTCCAATATTAGGTGGAAAATGATTTATATCTTCCAAGCTTTCACCCATATCAGACACATATAGATTGTATAGAGCAGGTGATGTCACACACCCCTGTAAAAGTCCCATATTAGTTGTAACAGGTGTAGACCTTTCCTTTATTCACACATATGGTTACCGTTGTCTCCCTATACATCTCTTTGAGGAAGTGCAAAACTATGAGGCACATTTTCAATTTTTCTAATTTTCCCCACAGTCTTTCTCTATCCACACAATCACATTCTCTAGAGAAATCTATAAAACAGGCATATAACTGTTTTTTTTCTTATAGCTTCAGCCACAACATAATTTAATGTGACCATATTATCTATGGTGCTAAAGCCAGCTCTAAAGCCAGTTTGCAAGGGCGAGATCAGGTTGTTTGCAGTGCTCCAACAATTAATCATTTGCAACAGTAAGCAACAAAAAATCTTACAGCTGGAGTCTGCCATGGCTAACAGCCTATAATTGTTTGGGCACATTCTTCCCCCTTTTTTTAATAAATTGGGATCAAAATAGCCTCTCTCCAACGGTCCGGTATCTTACCGATCCTCTAGACTCCTATACATAGTTGCATCAAGATTACTGCCCATTTTTCTGGATTTCGTTTGATCACAATATCTGCCAATCTATCAGGCCCCAGAGCCCTAGAGGATGTCAGATTATTAATAATCTTTAGAACACCTTCTATCCCAAAGGGAAATATGAGATCCTCTGATTTCAATCTCATCTCATTTAAAGGTCTAAGCTGGCCAGGAGCGCGTTAGAAATAAAATAAATACAAATAAATACAAATACAAAACTACAAAATATAATAAAGAGATGTATTCAGTCCAAGCTTATATGGAAATTATATTAACATCCATATTTTCTTCTTCTATAATGTACTGCCTATATAGATACCAACTTTTTTGCATCATGAGTGCTGCAAAGCTTAAATACTATTTTCCAATTGGCATTGTGTAAATTGTTCTTGTATCCCCTGATTTCATACATGCATCACACTTAATACGTTTGATTTCTCCTTTGACCTCTTTTTTCTTATTTTCTATCTGGCAATCGTAAATATTTTCATGTTTTTTATCTGTCCTTTTATTAATTGCCATTCTGCAATCAGTCATCTGAATCATCCCCAAGAGATCTCCAATAACCTTCAAACCATTTAAAGCTATCTCTTGTCCACTTATGGGTAGAATTTTAAACATTTTGTCAAATTTGACCAGATTGGTCTCGGTCCAACATATCCTATTTCCCCTTGTGTTACTTTGAATATTCATACATTCATTGTTTCTCATAGTGAACCATGCTGGTCTTACCATAGTACATTTCAACATTTTATGATCACTATGATTAGAGTATATGTGTTCCAATTTATTTACTTGTTTTACCAATCCATTATTGACAAACATATTAGTCCAATCGGTGGTTAACCCTACCATTGGACCACGTTGGATAACGACCACCCTCAATTCTGGGTTCCAGAAATTCTAACCCCCAAATTGGTAACATGTTCATCCAGGTAATTCCATTCAATATTTGAGAATGAGGTGTTTGAAGAGTACCTAAATTCCCACAATCATCCTGGTTAGGTGTCTCATATTCCCCACACAGTGCATTCTATTATTCCACCTTACCCTCGGCAACATCACAATAAGCATTCAAATCCCCTGTTATCATAAAATCTGCCTTAGGGGATTCCAAGAACCATCCCTCAATAGTCTCCATGATGACCTTCCCAATCTCCTTTAAATTAGCTCCCAACGGTCGAGAATAAACATTAATCAATAACAATTCCTTGCCCGTGCAATAGTTGTCTATTATGACACACATGATGGAGTCCAAGTTTCCAAATTTACCATATTCTCTTACCCTTCTGGGTTTTTTAGCCCCTACACATAACCCCCCTTTCGGTCTTCCTCGTTCCCCAATACTGGCAGGTTTGATCAGGGTATTATACCCATCTATTAGAATCATTCCCTGCGCCCACGTTTCTTGTAGGGCAAAGTCATCACAACTTTTCAGGAGGGCAATACTGTCTTTGTGCAATATGGAGCGAAAGCCCCTACTATTCCAAGATATTATCGTGAAGCATGGCATCTCCTCCTTATCTCAGCCTTCCAAATGATAATTCTACATCTGGAAATGATAATTCTAATTTGTCCATTTCATTACTTCCCCACTCTCTCACTTTATTCCTTTCATTTTGCTCAAATTGTTGCTACCTTTCCCTACTTTGCCTCCAATGTTATTACATACAATCATTTCAAAATCATTGTTCCATATCTCCTTCACATGGTCATTAATTAATTCTACAATAACTGCTGATCCGAATTGAATAATAGCCCAATTTTCCCAGCTACCCACCTCCGGCAATATAACCCTTTCTATATCAGAATTCTTAATACATCGTAATTTGGGTACTTTATGAAGACAATTAAGTAACCAATGTCGACTAAGGAATGGGCTTTCATCTTTGGGGGATTTTTCTATTATTTTAACACTCTTACCTCTATTTACCACTGTTTTATCTTGCGTCACCTTAATTTACCAACTTTCAATCTCTTTATCATTTCTATTCCTACTCATCGCCAACCTCACCATTTCACCCCTATATATCTCCCTTGCTCTGGGATTCAGGTCATCCCTTTCATATTTAACTGCACATTGATAAAACGGATTCCTGCCTCAATTTCCTCCAACTGTTCTACATGTCCCTCATCTATACACGAGGTATCAGCCGTTTGTTTGCTTTTATCTACAATAATTGTAGTAGGGTCCTCCCTCTCTGGTCCCTCCTTCTTACCCTTTTCCTTCCCCTTCCCCTTTTAACCAATCATTCAAACCCCCTTCCTTTTGTCTCCGTGTTTACCACCAGTTACAATCTCTTCAATGTTCAGATTTAATTAAAATCTGTTTACAGCCTCTATACACTGTATATCATGTAGGGAAGGCAATGCTATACTTTTTAACTACATCTTCTTTTGGGATTTACCTACTTTGCTTTTGTTGCCTTTTTATAATTTCTTTTACAATGGGTACGTCTTTTAGGCCCCTGAGAGATCGAGGTTCCCCCTACCCCCTCAGTCCTAGCCATTCTGCTACTTTCAAGATCTGTAACCATGATATGTGTCCCAGACACTTCTACCTCCTCTTCATTATTCCCAACCTGTTCTCCATTTACCATTAGGGGTTATAGACAAATTAGTGCCAATTATATTATTAATTTCTACCAAATTCTCTATACTTTTATTGGTTAGTAATTTGTCCCCACCAGTAGTCAGTCCCACTGAATGTCTGCGAATATCATTTTGCATATTTGACACGGGTATATCATCGATCATTGGGAGAACTATCGGGTGCCCCATGAATTGGCATTGAAAAATCTTACAAAGATTAAGGAGAGAATTATGATCTACTACAGTGCTGTTCCCTGATTGTTGGGCTGACCCCTCATTATTGCATTCCTTCCCCACATTCATTTTTGTTAAAAAAAAAAATGTAACATTTTGGGTTGTTCCAAGTTAGAATGGTCAGTTCCACCTGTTTTTTTTTTAATTCTCCCTAGCCATTTGTTTTTACAAAACCTCGCTCAGGGTAACTCCTTTTATACCTTTATTCATTTTCCCTTTCTGTGATCTAAGTTTGGGAGCCATCCTAATTATGCTTTGCTTTACCACAAAGTGATGTTCCTACCAACTTTATGTATTCCCACCTGGTCAAAAATCTTCAGTAGGAGTGCTGCTATCCTTTATCAATCCACCTCAATAGAATACCTGGCTTCCTATCTTATATTGAGCCACCAGATACAGAGAACATCATTCTCAATATAAAGTGCAAATACAATGCAAACTGAGAATTCTCAATATAAAGTACAAGTGCAATATAACTGAGGGTGATATTCTCAATAAAAATCAATTCTCTCCTAAGCCACGGAATATAACTATCAATGCAATTCCCACAGATGATATTCTCTATATTAAATGCTAATGCAATGTAAATAGCTGTTAATATTCTCAATACAAAGTGCTAATGCAATCTAAACAGATGTTAGTATACTTAGTATAAAGTGCAAGTGCAATGTAAACAGATACTAATGTTCGCAATATAAAATGCCAATGCAATTTAAACAAAAAATGATGTGTGCAATATAAATCCAATTCCCCATACACTGGAGTTTATATAGTTAATATAAAGTGCACTTGCTAAACACCAAACCGGCCAGGCTTAACAGCACATAAACAAATTCAAATTGTTCACTGTTGATTCCGGAAGGGGGAGAGGCACCCTCGCAGCCCCCTACCGCTGCAATGCCGCTCCAATAGTCACCACAGTGGATTGCATGCCCGTCTTTGTAGACTATTACTGCTATGTGTTATTAAATGCAAAGAGAGACTTCCCTTTCTCTCACCGCTGACAGGGCGAGGCACGCCCGGCAATTTAAGGAGCTTCCTAAGTCCAACTCTTCCCCCCTGCCCTGTCAGCTCACACACCTATTAGTCAATATGTCTTTTATGAAAAAAATAGGCTCATTTACGATCAATTTCACCTGAGTTATAAAGTGCCGGTAGACCAAATCTTCAGCAAGGCCCTGCTGACGTGGACCTGGAGGTTTAAATATCCTCGTTCGACGGACTAAATATCCTCGTAACCCAAAGAACTCCCAGTAAAAGGGATTTGCTCCGGGCTTTTCGCTGTGAGGGCGACGGAGCTCTGTATTGTTTGTTTGTTTATTTATTTGGTAATGCGCACCGAACCCTCAAGTAGCTGGGCGCAGCAGTTACAAGAATATTTGAGACTTAGTTACAGCATACAGGTCAATGCATAAATCATAGAACATGTGCAATATATACAATTAGGTAGTAGATTCCTGACTGGGCGGTCTCCCAGCCCTTAAAGCAGAGGTCTTCAAACTGTGGGGCGTGCCCCCCCAAGGGTAATGGGGTCGCACCCTGGGGGAGAGGGTGCGGGGGGCATGAGAGCCCAGAATGAATTGTTAAAAAAAAAACATTTTATTTTTCTTTTTTTTTTTTTTTAGATTGGAGGAAATTGGACTATGAAACTGTTTCAGGCACCAGTGATAAAGTGGCCAGCAGTTGCAAAGCGATATATATTCCTTTAGTCACAGATCGTTTGAATAGTACCCAAGGGGGGTGTTTTTTGTTAGAATGTAAGCAAATTGTGATATTTAAAGAAGAACAAGTTACTCTCTTACCTGGTAACGTTCTTTCGATGGGATGGTCCGACGATGTATTCCATATCTATGACATGTAATCACCACAGCTGTGCTGCTTCGGAAAATCTTTGGCGTCTGCGTCCTGCGTCGATGACGTCGATACGCCGCTCTCGAGGACCTCCTCCGACGGCCGACGTCACTGGATGTTATAAGTAGGACGCACGACACCCGTAGCCTCAGTTGTAGTTTTTTTCCCCTGAACGTGTGGCACCAGTCTTCTGCCAGTCTGACACACAAAGCCTTGCTGAAACGTAAGCTGCAAACCCATAAGAAATTCTGTAGCAGGGAAGGCAGGGAGGGAGCGATATGGAATACGTCGTCGGACCATCCCATCGAAAGAACGTTACCAGGTAAGAGAGTAACTTGTTCTTCGAGGGGATTAGGTCCTCTGACGTATTCCATATCTATGACAGACTCCCAAAGCAGTTCCAATGCAAGGAGGTGGGAAAAGAATTTAGACACCAGAAATTTAGAATGCCCAATCAAATTGCAGAGTAAAGGACCGCCTTGCCAAAGGCCAGATCCTGCCCACGGATGGAATCGAGGGACTAGTGACGTACAAAAGTATGTACCGAAGCCCAGGTGGCTGCATCACAGATGTTACGAATAGGAACACCCCTCTGTAGGGCAGTAGAGGCAGCCATACCCCTGGTAGAATGGGCCCGCAAGCCGACCGGTGGATCCTTACCCGCCAAGCGGTAACACTCAGAGATAGCCAGAATAATCCAGCGAGACAAAGTCTGCTTCGTCACAGCTTGGCCCAAACGCTTTCCAGCGTAACCAATGAAGAGTTGATCGTCCACTCTAGACCGGGACATGCATGAAATATAAAAGCTTAACGCTCTCCTAGGATCAAGCCTATGGAGCCTCTCCTCTTCCTGGAGGAGGATAAAACGCTGGAAGAACAACCTTCTGGCCTAAATGAAATTCCGACACCACCTTCGGAAGAAAGGAAGGACGAACTCTCAGGACAATCCTGTCCTTCTGAAATACAGTGAAGGGTAGCTTAACTGAAAGTGCCTGTAACTCACTCACTCTGCGAGCGGAAGTGACCGCAACCAAAAATATAGTTTTAGGAGTTAACAGTCTCAAAGGGCATGAATGCAAAGGCTCAAACGGAGCACCCATCAGAAACTTGAGAACAAGGTTCAAATCCCAATCGGGCACCTGGAAAGGTGACGGAGGGAACACATTAGTGAGCCCTTTCAGAAACTGAGAAATTAAAGGAACTTTAAAATAGGAACACTCTTCAGACGAGCGCTTAAATATGGACAGCGCCGCCAGGTAACCTTTAACGGTACCCACTTGCAAGCCCCTGTGGGCCAAAGAAAGCAAAAAAGACAGAACAATGCGAATGTCACATGCAAAAGGATCCACATTCTTAACCCTGCACCAGTCGCAGAACTTATGCCAACAGCAACGGTACAGGGACTTTGTTGCGGGCCGTCTGGCCGAGAGCAACACCTCCATCACGTCTTCAGGGAGGTCCCAATCCTTATACCTCAACCTTTCAGAAACCAAGCGTGAAGGTTGAGGGATCTGACCTCTGGATGGAGAACCTGACCCCCCTCCTGTGAGAGCAGATCGTCTCGGTAGGGAAGACGACGTGGAGGGCAGATGGACAAGTCGAGAAGGTCCGGGTACCACGTCCTCCGGGCCCACGCCGGAGCAATAAGGATCATCCGAGAACCGAACCTCAGTAACCTCTGCAGTACTTGCGGGATGACGGGGACTGGAGGTAACGCGTACAGCAGTGGGAATGACCACTACACCACAAACGCGTCTCCTAAGGCTCCTTTTGGAGGAAATTCCCGCAAGCAGAACCTCTCGCACTTCCGGTTGACACTGGAGGCGAAGAGATCCACTTGAGGGGTCCCCCAAAGGGCGAAGATCTCCAGGAGAATCTCCTGAGCCAACTCCCACTCGTGAGAGATCGTGGTCTGCCTGCTCAGAGCGTCCGCCGCCTCATTTTCGTCTTCGGCCAGATGAACTGCCAAGATCGAAACTTCCTGCTGGATTGCCCAGAACCAGAGCTGCATCGCCTCCCTGCACAGAGGAAGTGACCCTGCCTCCCCCTTTTTGTTGAGGTAGTGCATGGCCACCGTGTTGTCCTTCAGGATCAGGACATTCTTCCCTCACACAGTCGGCAGAAAAGCCTTCAGGGCCAGCCTGACGGCCCTCAGCTCCAACAGATTGATATGGAGCCTGGACTCCGACGGAGACAAACGACCGCTGACTGTCAACTCGTTGGCATGAGCTCCCCATCCCGTGAGGGATGCGTCCGTCACGATCGTCACCTCCGTCCAGGGTAGCCAAAATGGAGCCCCCATCATCAGATTGTCTTCGACGGCCCACCATAGAAGGTCCTGGGCGACCGAGGACGGCACCTGAACAGGGTCAGACATCCTGCCGGAGGACTGAGACCACTGGAGCTTGAGTGCCCATTGCAAAGATCTCATCCGCAACATGGTCTCTGGCACCAGAAGAATGCAGAATGCCATGAGGCCGAGCAATCTCAAGAACTCAAACGCTGGGAGACTCTGGGCAAGCTGAAAATTGTGCACCATCTGCTGAATGTGATGAGCCCTCACCTGGGGAGGAAAACACTGCCCCAGGGATGTGTCGAGCACTGCTCCGATGTACTGGACCTCTGAGTTGGTGTCAAATGGGACATCTTTAAGTTGAGGGAGAAGCCCAGCTTGTGGAGGGAGTGGCAGGTGACTGACAGATGATCCAGGACTTGCTCTGGAGAGCGCGCCCTGATCAACCAATCGTCCAGGTAGGGGTAGACGTGAATCTCCCCTTTCCTGAGGTGCGCTGCCACCACTACCATGAGCTTGGTGAAGACCCTCGGGGCGAAGGTCAATCCGAACGGCAGGACCCAAAATTGAAAGTGCGAGTCAGCAACCGCGAACCTCAGGTACTTCTTGTGCTTGGGATGTATCGGCACATGAAAATAAGCGTCCTTGAGGTCGAGAGACACCAACCAGTCCTGACGTTGAAGGGCCTGGAGCACTTCAGAGAGAGTAACCATCTTGAACTTGTCCTTCCTGAAGAGTTTGTTCAAACCGTGCAAGTCTATGATGGGTCTCAATCCCCCGTCTTTCTTGGAAATCAAAAAATAAGGGGAATACCATCCCTGGTTCCTCTCCGCTACAGGCACCAGTTCTATGGCGCCTTTCTCCAGCAGGGATTGAATTTCCTGCGCAAGGAGCGGATCCAAACTCTTCAAAGAGAGATTCCCCGGTGGATTGTCTTGAAGCCTCTGCCGGAAAGGAAGAAAGTAGCCATGGGTTATGATCTCCAGAACCCACACATATGAAGTAATGGTGCGCAACTCTGCAAGATGCTACGACAGCCTTCACCCAACCGGCGAACCATGGGACATGGCCTCATGACTGAGCTGAAGCGGCTGCAGCATTGCCTGAGGGCAAAGAGGCAACAGTCCGAGCGGCCTTGGCAGCTCGAGTACCTTGTTTTCCACCTCTGGCACTCCTACGGTGGCCCCTTTGACTGGCAGCTCCTCTCGCTTTACCCAATGATGAGTAATAACGAAAGGAACCCCCCCTCCATTGCTGTCCCCTAGGACGAAAAGGCAGAGGTTGGCAAACTGCAGCGCCCAACGACTTCGCTGCAGCTTTGGAGGTCTGCAACCTCTAAAGGCTCTCGTCAGCCTTGCTGCCAAA
The DNA here is from genome assembly GCF_040938575.1 of Ambystoma mexicanum. Taxonomy (NCBI): domain Eukaryota; kingdom Metazoa; phylum Chordata; class Amphibia; order Caudata; family Ambystomatidae; genus Ambystoma; species Ambystoma mexicanum. Next base: position 545,128,632 of record NC_090931.1, on the reverse strand, counting down.
AAGATGTTCCCCATCAAAGGGCATGCTGAGGAGCCGGGCCTGCACATCAGGAGCAAACCCTGACTTCCGCAACCATGCAAACCTGCGTATTACGGTACTCGCCGCCATGGACCTGCTGACGCAATCGGCCATGTCCAAACCCGACTCAACGGCCTCACACATGGCATCCTTGCCATCCTGTATCATAGCAAGGAAACCATCCCATTCATCCCCTTCAGGAATATGTTCAGCCGCTAAGGAAACACAGTTCCACAGAGTGTGTGTGAAACGCGACAAGGCACATACGGAGTTGGCCGCCTGAAGCGCCATACCCCCTGAAGAAAATACTTTCTTCGCCCAGCCGTCAAAACGCTTGTCGTCCCTATCAGGAGGGATGGTAGGATATGACGCCTGCTTTGCCGGGGCCGTAGCCGACTGCACCACCAAACTCTCCGGAGTGGGGTGCTTGGTCAAGTAGCAGGGGTCACTACTGGCTGGGCGGTATTTTCGCGGTAAAGACTTGCCCACTGCTGGGAGACTCTCCGGAGCAGTCCATGCCGCCGCCATCCTCCTCTGTAGAGCCATATGGAATGGCAGTACCGGGTCAGTTGGTGGACCTTGGTCGAGGATATCCGTAAGGTCACCCTGAAGAAAATCCCCTGGGGGAGCAGACCACCCCAAGTACTCGGTGACCCTAGACATAAGGCGCCGGTACGAGGAGTCGGCTTGAGTGCCAGGCTCAGGCCTACAAAACTCCACCTCCAGAGAGGTGTCCAGTCCACTGGCGTCATGCAGGGACTGCCGCAGGTCCTCAATTTGGCTATGGCCTTAGAGAATCTGGTCTGGCACCGTATCAGGAACCATGCCATCATCAGAGCCCTCCTCCACCTCTGAAATGAACTCAAGATGGCGGTGTGAAGGCACAGAATGTGGAACAAAGCCATGCTTGACCTTGGCCAGAGCCTTTCCAGGGGGTTCCACCGAGCCTCGGGGTACCCCCGTCGAAACAGCCTCAAAAGGCATCGAGGGCGTCGAGTGAATCGGTGTCGACACAGAACGCGGCGCCGACAGCATCGACAGCGTCGACACAGGCCTCGAGGACGGAGCCCCGAGCGTGTCCCTCGACAGCCTGGGCGCCGATTGCGTCGACGACTTCTTTGGAGGCGGGGCCTCGAAAGAGTCCGTCGACGACCTCGGCGCCACCGGCGTCGACATCTTCCTTGAAGACACCACAGGTGCACATGGTCTCGAGCGCGTCGAGGACCGGGAACGGGCATGACGAGAACGATTCCCCTTGTCCGAGCGGGACCTCTCCCGCGAATCGTGCCGACCACCCGAGCCCGAAGGCGTATGAGCGGTGTCTCTCGACCGATCACGACCGACCCCACTCGGAGGCGCGGACGGACCAGTGCCCTGCGTTTCAAGAATCGCTAACATTTTCTTCCCGAAGGAAGCCCATTCCTCCGACGTCACATGCTTGGTGGGATAAGCGACCCACCGACGGGCGGAGTCCTCGGATGAGGACGGGGAAGGTGACCGATGACGGCGCTTTCCGGAGTGCCTCGAAGAGGCAGAGTAGTGGCGGGACCAACTCCGGGACCGAGACCCACTGGACTTCCGACGACGATGCGGAGAGTCACCCCTCGAATCGTCCGTCGAAAGCCTTGCAGACCTCGACTTCCGTGGCTTGGACGCCTTACCTACCGACAACTTCTTCTTGCGCTCCCACAAGGCTTTGGACCTGAGCGACTGGCAGTCGACACAGTCATCCGTGTCATGAGCCTCCCCGAGGCACCAGAGGCAGGCATTGTGCGAGTCCGTCACTGACATCTTGGACCCATAGTCCCCGCACTTATTAAAGCCCGGACGAGGGGTGGAAGACGAGGTAGACATCTTCATGAAGAATCGACTTTCACAATACGAACAGGTTTGAAGAACCGAGAAAGAACAGAAACTCCAAAGAATCGAGGCGTGCCGAGATCTCCTAAGCGAACACGTTCACGGAAAAAACGGAACTGAGGCTACGGGCGTCGTGCGTCCTACTTATAACATCCAGTGATGTCGGGCGTCAGAGGAGGTCCTCGAGGGCGGCGTATCGACGTCATCGACGGAGGACGCAGACGACGAAGATTTTCCGAATTAGCAAAGCTGTGGTGATTACATGTCATAGATATGGAATACGTCGGAGGACCCAATCCCCTCGAATATTTATTTTGCAACAATGGTCAAAACTACTAGCTGTATAGTGAAGTAACTCATCAAACTGTCCCACATTGGCCAGAAAAGTGGCCCATTTTGACTGTCCTACACTAGCATTTTGCTTTTTTGGTACGGGCATTGCCCTATTGCCCTATTGCCCTATAGGCCAGACGGAGCCTACCGGCTCATACATAATGGGCGAGGGGGCGTCCACCCAGTGGCCCCCTCACCCATTATGGAGGAGCCGAGGAGCCAGCCCAGTGAAACACTGAGCACTCCCTCAGATGCTTTTTCCAGCGGAGGGAGTGCTCCTGGGCTGGCTGAACTGTCAAAGGGAAACAAAGTTTCCCTTTGACAGTTCAGTTCCCCAGCCGCACATGCTCACTGAGCATGCAAGGCTGGGGGCGTTTTGCTTCGCCAGCCTTGCATAGCTCATTGGAAATGCTGGCTGGGGCATTGCATGTCTGTATGTGCGAGGGGGAGCTCCTGCGCCTCCTCGCACATACGGACAGAGCAACCTGGAGCAGGGCATTTCAGCATCCACGCGCTGGCACCTGCAGAAGGTACGTTTATGTTCATTTATTTTGTATTTAAATATGTGTATGGATTTGTGTATGCTTGTGTTATGAGTGAGTGTATGGTGATAGGTGCTTGTATGAATGATAGTGATTGCTGCGTGAATGTGTGTGTGTTTTGGTCCGTTGAGCTAATTTTGGCAAGTGGGGTTAGAGGGGGGGGAGGAGGGCTGTACAACAAAGGCATTTTAAAAATGCTTTTGTTCCACAATCCCCCTACCCACCTGCCAAAATCAGCTTTCCTTCTGAGGCGCGGTGGAGCCCAGGGGACAGGGATGGTATATTTTTTTACTGGATATCTATCATAGATGTCCAGCCAAGAATACCATGCTTTCCCCCTTGGCACCCCAGTGCCAACTGCCAACTGGTTGGCTTTGTACCCATTTTGTTTAAAGTATGCTCTAAAATGCAACATTTTAAGCCATTATTTTAAAAGAATTCACGGGGGGAAAACCCCCCAAACATCCTTTCATTAGTTCGGGCCCCCTCACTGCGCTCGGTCGCTATGGCATTTTTGTGGGATATATTTATGCCCCTCCACTTAAAGAATTCACCAGCTGCCACTCGCCCTCGGACTGTGTTGGGAACGGGGTGGGGGAGCCCAGGGACTGTGGTTGGAGCAGGATGGGCGGGAGCACTGGGATAGTGGCGGGAGCATGGTGGGGAGAGCACAGGGTCTGTGATGTGGTGAGGAGAGCCCAGGGACTAGGTAGGAGTGGGATAAGGAAGCCCAGCGACTGTGATGGGAGCAGGTGGGGAAGCCCAGGAATTATACTGGGAGTAGGGTGCTGTGACGGCACACAATAGTTCATAGCCATTTATACATACTGTGCATTTGGCATTTTTTGGGGGACAGAGCTTGCCCAAATTTTGCTCAGGGAGGTCCCAGGCCAAGAAAGTTTGAAGACCACTGCCTTAAAGTGACAGGAGTAGTAACTGTACACAGGATGAATGCTCCGTTCGCCAAAACACACAGAGCCCAACAGATAAGCAGCTTGCTGCAGGCTTATCCTGGTTAGACAGGAGCTATATTCCTGATGTGGTGGGAATGGCAGGCCCGTCAACGATATTAAAACACTTACCTAAAAGAAGAAGGAGATAAGCAGGCTTGCCAGGAGCCACGACCTGGACCTGTGTGTCTGGCAAACCCAACAAACCCATTAAAGAGAATAAAGAGAACAGGAGAGCCTACAGGAAACAGGAGCTTGTAGCTGGCTTCTAGAGCATTAATCCTGAGGGAAAAGAATAGCAGAATATTGGTGTGTGGAGATTTCACTCTAAGATTCCAAGAAATGTTCACTCTAATAACCCTTCTCTTTCATCTCTAGTGCCCACATCTGGGCTGGACAGTTTTTGCGCTCAGGGAACTAGTTGGGCAGTCCTGCTTTACTCAAAAGGGTTCAGCATGATAAACGGTGCAAGACCCTCTAACTGTCCACCACATTTCACCAGGACTTCAATTTACAGCTCCAGTATCATAGATGTTTTTGTGGTGAATAATCCCTCTCTTGTTGTTGACATGTCTATTTGCCACTGAAATTAGAGTGATCATTTGCCCATTGTACTCAACCTTGATATCATGGGCATAGAGTCGCAAAATCATAACTCTGGCGCCCTCACGATTAACTCTGTGTCTAGTCGAATCATTTGGAATTCAAACAAAATAGAAAAGTTCATCATTGAGGAACGCAGGGTCTTTAAGGACTTGGGACAGGCTGAGAGTACACCTGAGCCAACGCCTGCCTCTCTCATATGTGCCCATACTTTAATAAAGTTTGACAAATGTCTATTGTCCATTTAAAAGTTAATCAGTAATAACACAATGAGTAGAAGGGCCATGGGTTTAGACACAAGACATCGGCATCCATTCGACAAAAAGATCCAAGAAAGAAAAAAGGCCAATCACAAAGAGCTAAGAGCCTTGGCTGACTCAGAATCTGATCCTCTACGTTATGCCACAAGCTGGAAGTTAATAAAAACGAATTATGCTAAATGGCTAAAACTCCATCGTTATACTGTTGAGTGCCAACGGTGGAAAGATCTGGTCCATGCTACACTTACAAATAACAACCGTAAATGTTGGAACATAATAAATGGGAATCAAAATCACCTTGTTGATATTAACCTGGTGAATGGGCCTGAACGTATTGTTTATATTGGTAGTGTCCTTGGAGGATCAGAACAGGTAATCCCAATGGCCGTTTATGCATCAGGGATTTGGTCCTATGCAAAAAATAGAGAAAAAGTGGAAAAATGTATTAACTTCAGCAAATCCTCTAAGGCTCCAGGCCCCAATGGTCTTTGTAATCTACTCTTAAGAAGAGATTCCACCCTGTGGGCAACTGTTTTACATCAATTATTCATCTAAATCGCCAAAATGCAGTCCACACCTCTATCCTGGCACAACAGTATTCTGGTCCAAATATTTAAGAAAGGCTCCCATGCTGACCTCCGAAACTACAGGCTCCTTGCCATGCTTGATGTCTCGGCCAAAGTCTTTGCTCGCGTTTATCTTGAGGGGCTCAGCACTTGGGCCGCGGCCGAGAGCATCATACCCTTGAACTAAACTGGCTATCGCAAGGGCAGTAGTACTACCAACATCCTCGCCCTTATTATGGTGATTCAGCAAGCATGAATAATACTTAAAAGACCAGTTTACGTTGCATTCATAGATTATAGTGCCGCCTTCAACACTGTCAATAGAGTCAGACTCTGGCGTAAACTCCAAAGCCGAGGGATCCCTCCAGGAATACTAAAAATGTTGGTGACGCTGCACGATTAGACCAGGGTCAAGGTAAGATTGGAGGGAAATGGGGGGACCTCTAGCTGGATTCCCACACAAGGGAGTCAAGCAAGGTTATATTTTGTCTCCCATGCTCTTTAATGTATATCTTTCTGACATGGGGAAGGCACTGGCTGACTGGGAATGCATACCCCCTAAACTGGGACTGATGGTCCGTCAGTGGATGGCCTATGCGGACAACATTGACCTCTTTGGCCTAACCCCTGGAGGACTACATGCTGCATTTTATGGTCTTTATGAATATTTGGTTACCAATTCTTTAATGATTAATATATCTAAAACAAAGATCATGGTTTTTGATTATAAATTCAAGAGGGCTGCAAGAATAAAATGGAACAAATGATGAGACTATTGAGGAAGTTACTCATTACACATACATGGGCGCTACTCTGGATTCTAAACTCAAGGGCTCTAGTCAACTCGATCGAGTTAAGGTAAAAGCGGTCCAGACAGTTGGTGGTATTAGCACATAATAAAACAAAGGAGGCGGCTACTCAGTAGGGATATTGATGCATCTTTATTCCACTAAAGTATTGCCTCTACTCACAAACGTGGCCGATGCATGGGCTCTGGGAAGCTTAAAAACTATGTCCAAACTGGAACTCACGATCCTAAAGAAATTAAGGCTTCCTCCCTTTACTGCGCCTGAAATGGTTTATTTGGAATTTGGCATCCTCCCCATTACAGCACGAGTTATTCACAATTGCAGGATTACTTTACAGGAAGCTGGCTCATGCAGGAAAATATACCCTCATGGGCTGGCTGTTCAAAGCAATCGGAAGCAAAATTGCACATATGCAGACTTGTATATTAGCAACAATAAAAAAGAAGCGAATAAGTGGATCTCAAGATCACGATATGATTCCCTTCCAATGCCTCTTCCAGCAAACAAGGGAAGAATGAAATGTTTATTGCAATCTTTCATCAATGAGCAGTTGATCATTGACCTGTCAACCAAATCTATGAGTCAATGTTTATAAGATGTATACTTGAAAGGCAGGTATTCCTGGCATATATCAAACATTTAATTGGACATTTTTTAGTTTGGGATTACCTGCGGCTCAAATTCAATGCAGACAAATGAGATAGTTGGGGGGTGGAACAATATTTAGAGAAATTAGAGATTCTGTCGCTTGTGTGGTGAACTTGAAATTTAGTCTGTTCCCCATCTCTTATGCTCATGCTCAGCAATGCAATTGTTACGTCATCAAGCCTGTAAAGCTGCAGGAGTGGATGTGTGCACTACCAAGGTAGATCTATGGTCACTTTTAATTTCAGGATGTGACGAACGATGCATTGTATATTTTACCAAATGTTGGAGAAATGTTCCTCAGATTTTATTAATTTCTTTTGTTGAAAACTCTTTTTATTGGTTTTGCAACATGGTACGAATATCTGCGCACAAAGCTTGCTTTCTTACTTATGTATTGGAAGCCAGCTGTTTCATTTCATACACAATGCCCCTGTCCCAGTTTCCCCTCCTCCCTAATCTATAAGTGCTACTCTAATACTAGTGTCACTGGAGTATCCTGAAGAGTGTGCTTGGATGCCTCTAATGATGAATTCGCTGCTCGCCTCCTTAGCATGTTGTGTAATGCTCTTGCAAGCGGGTCCGCCCCCCCCCCCTTAACTCCCTCCTTGACCTAGATATAAGGGTCGACGATTTCCCAGAATCTTGTCCCTCTGCTCGGGTTGTGGGTTAGCTGTCTCTTAAATGCCGCTCTTTCTGACTGGCATGTTTTTGAGAGAAGTGTGGCCCGCTTGGTAGCTGAGGGTGGTGGTTTGGCCTTCCAGTGGATGACCAGGCGTTTTCGTGCTGTGAACAGTATGATACTAATGAGTTTGTGGACTAGTGTGTCTGCATGCCATTCCTCTGTATCTGCTCCTAGTAGCATTACCTCGGGTATGAATGTGACATTCACCCCATCAATGTCCTTAATTTGCTTGTGTTCACCACGCCAGAGGGGGTGATGATAGGGCAGTTCCACACTATGTGACCCATTGTACCCAGGATTTTGCACGTCTCCAGCATCCGGCTGTGGAGGCTATTCCCATTTTATGCAGCTTGGCTGGGGTGTAATAGAGTCGCTGCAGTATTTTGTATTGGATTTCCCCGTTTTTAAGATTCAGCGAGGCTAGCAGTATTGCGGTGAAGAATTTGAGGATGTCTGGTATACCAATTTGGAACCCTAGGTCCTCAGACCATGCCATCGCTAGGGTATGCTTTCTGCTAAGGTTGTTGGGGATTGCCATCAGGTAAAAGGTGCTGAGGTGTGGGAAGTTATTTATATGCTGTTCCGTCTCGCATGGGGCTGAGACACTGAAGCGGGAGTCCAGCGTTGTATGGGTGTGTATCGTGGCTTGTATAGTGCGGTATATGAGCCAGTCCCCCTGTTTCAGACCCAAAATCATGCATGCCGCCTGGAATTGCAGTAGCGTCCCCTCCTCGCTAATGTCCATCAGCCATATATTTGCCCATTCCTGGTCTTGTTTGCGATGTACTTTCTGCGGTAGCCCGTACGATAGTTTCGCCCGTAGGCTAGACTAAATCGGTACATTCTGGATTTGCACCCCCTGTGCGGCCCGTAGCATATGCCATTGGTTGATCGTTGGCCCTATAATCGGGTGCCGTTTGATGCTTGCCGGGAGTTTGCTTGGGGGTATGGCCATAGTTGATGGGGAGAGCAATTTTAGCAGGGCCATCTCCACAGCCCGACAGCTGGAGTTGTCCGACATGTCGAGTCAGCGTCTCATCCAGCAAACCTGTGCCGCTTGGTGTTAGGCTTTCAGTGATGGCCTGAAGCACGTGCCTTTTTCCCCTGCCAAATAAATGTAGATATGGCTCTGAGTAGATCCGGCATCATTTTAGGTGTCGGGCTGACTGGTACCATCATGACAATAAGTATTAGTTTGGGGAATTAATTAATTTTTAATGTGTGTATCCTCCCTGTCAGAGAAAGGGATAGAGCATCCCATCTGCCTAGGTCTAGACAGATGTTCTTTGTGGTCTGTGGATAATTTAGATCTCGGAGGTCGTCCAGTGAGGCGCTTACATTTATGCCTTTGTATTCAATGTGGTGCTCTTGGAGAATGAACGGGCCTTCCCCCCTGGATCCCCTGGGATGTCTCATCTGAGGGGCATGACTTCGGACTTGCTCCAATTTATTTTATAGCCTGCCATCGGGCTGACCTCTTGTTGTATTGTTCGGATGTACGGAAGAGGTGTGGGGCCGTTGCTAACATAGAGCAGCATGTCGTCTGCGTAGAGAGAGACGCGATGTTCTTCCCCGTCTTGGTGTATGCCCATCCAGCCTTCATCTGTGTGGAGTTTAATCGCTATCGGCTCTATGGAGAGTGCATAGAGCAGGGCCGAGAGTGGGCAACCTGGTGTGTGCCGGACTGTAGGTCAAATGCAGGGTGAGGTTATGCCGTTGGTGACCACATAGGCAGTCGGGCCTGTGTATAGCAATTCAATATGGATTAGATGTGGGGGGAAACCGTATCCGGGGAGGACCCTGAAAATAAATTCCCACTGTACCTTGTCAAACTCCTTTTCTGCGTTGACTGCCATTAAAATGTCCTCTGGGTCCCTATCTCCGGCAATCAAGTGCAACAGTCTTCGGATGTTGTCCTTTGAGTGTCTGTTGCAGATGAAACCCATTTGGTCTTTATGTATTATGGATGGGAGGCTGTTCTCAATACGCTGTTCCAGGCATTTTGCCATTATTTTAGCATCTGCATTTATTAAAGAGATAGGCTGTATGAGCTGCAAAGTTCGGGGTCCCTCTAGCCTTTATGAAAAACTATATTTGCTGCGAGCATTAATTGCGGGAGCCGGCACCGGGACACTGCCTCGTTGAATACCTTTTCGAGTCTGGGTGCTAGCTCGTCGCCCATGCTTTTATAGAAATATATGGAGAGCCTATCAGGGTCTGATGCTTTCCCGGCGGAGAGTGCAGCTATTGCACTTGAAATCTCTGTAACCGTGATACGGGTGTCTAGTGTGGCCCTATGGGCGGCTAGGATCGCTGGAATCACTTTGGAGTTCAGGCATGATTCGATGTCCTGAGCTGTGGATACGTCTGATGCCGTGTATAGATCTTTATAGAATTTCGCGAATCAGGCATTGATATGGTCGTCGTCGACCACTGTTACCCACTGTGTCCCTGATAGAGGAGATAATTTGCACAGCTTGGGCCTCATTACGACCCTGGCACTAAGGGATTACTGGTCACGGTAAGGGTACCCGTACCGGTAATCCCTTAGCGCCTGATTACGAGGTCCCTTTGCGGGTTCCCACCTTAACGGCTGATTTTACCAGCCGTTAAGGAATGGACCCGCAAAGGGACCTTGGTGCTAACTATGGTACCGCAATTTGCAGTACCGTAATTACCGCCTTCCCCATTCCCATTATGTCCTATGGGGCAAAAATGGGAATGGGGAAGGGCCATGGAGAAAGGGGGAATTACCACCCCGCCAACCTTGTAATGGGGTGGTAATTCCCCCTTTCTCCATGGCGGAGTCGGTAAGTTACCGGCATGGACCATGGTGCTATTAGCACCATGGTTTTCCGCCTGGGTCGTAATGAGGCCCCTTGTCTCTGCTTTAAAGCTAATGGCTGTCGCACTCTAAGTAATAGGCTTGTGACCAGCTAGTAAACAAATTCTGGGCCCTTTCTGCGGTTAATTGTCTAATCTTTTCCCTCCGTTTTTTTAGCTTGGGCCCCAATTGTTTGTTTCTGGTTTCTTTATGGCGCCCTTCTACGGTTCTGAGTTCTTCTGTCAGCTGGGTTTCGGCCTCCCCCTACGTTTTCCTTTTGTGCGCCCAGCGCAAAATACATTGTTCCCGCATGAAGGCTTTAAATGCGTCCCAACATGTATATGCTGTGTAGTTCTGCACCAGGTTGAGTTTCCAGAACCTGTCGATGTCGTCTGCAAGACGTTCTGGAATGTCAGGGTATTGTAGGATTCGCAGATTTAGGCACCATGCGGGGGGTTTGCATACAGTGTCTGGGAGGGCGATGCATAGCAGGACCGGGGCATGATCAGAGATGGTGGTCGGCAGGATCATGCATTCTGTGAATAGGTGGAGTGTGTTAGCTGGGGTCAGCCAGTAATCTAGTTTGTAATAACTATCGTGCGGGTGCGAGTATAACGTGTAGTCTTGGCTCTTCCTGTGGGTGCTTCTCCAGATGTCTATTAGGCGGAGGTCAGTCATCAATGTTTGGAGGGCTGTTCGTTTTTTTAGAGTTGTGCGGTTACCCATGGAAGTGCCCTGACGGTCAAGGTTTGTGTCAAGGGCTATGTTGAGGTCACCACCGATTATCATGATATTCTGCATACATTGGGCGCATGCTGCAAATGTACATGTGAAGAAGGTTGGGCATCAGTAGTAGGGGCATACATATTTAGCAGTGTTATAGGGTGTTAGTGGATTAGGCCCTGGGCAAGTACATATCTGCCTTCTTTATTTGCGCAGGTGTGTTCGATATGGAATGGGATCCTCCCGTTAATAAAATGGATACTCCCCACCTTCCGTGATGTGGTGAGTGAATTGCTGTGTCAACCCAACCCAGCTGCAGTTTATCCAACTCTATTTTCCACAGGTGGGTTTCCTGAAGGAACACCATCTCCCTGGAGATCTCACATGTTATTAAGAATTCCCCTCTGTTTGATGGGGTAGCCCAGCCCTTGAATGTTGAGTGCCACTAAGGTGATTTGGGTCATTATGTGTTTCCCTAGGCTGGTCTGTTGCAGTATCTGATCTGGGTACAATGGGGTGACTTTGGGGGAGCATCTGTAGAGGTTAAGCACGACCTTTGTCCAGTCTCCAGAGCATTATTCAAACATTGACTCGAACATGAGCCAAGCCTAAACCGTGAACCAAAACTAAAACTTAAACCATAACTTAAATATTGGGTTAGCCTTCGAAATGGCCTATAGCCAATACATGGCCACTGAGCCCATAAATGGGGGTTAGGGGTGCCTGCCCGTGGGTTGGCCTCTTCCCCACATGCCATGCCCCACTTTGGGCACTCATCACAGCCATATGCTCCTGTTGAGGTGCTGGGCTGCCTTGGATGGCTTGGAGCTTGTTGCTGTTCAGTCCGGTCTTCTTTCAAGCGTTGGTCGTATGGAGGTACGTTCCGTGCAATGAGTACCTGGATCAAGGGTTTGCCATGTGGTTTTCGCAGATAGATGCACAGAGGGATGTCTTTTGCTGGTTGGTGGAGGCGAGCCACCCATTTGGTGCAGTTCACTATTTCCTGCATCTCGGATATCACCCTTTTGGTCTTCTTCCTACTTTGTGCCATTTTCCATTCATGTGTTGCCTCTCTTGGCTGGTCAAGGGGTGATAATCCGTCAAATGAGTGCCATTGTTTATCCAACTGGATGCACCATGTTGCTGGACATTTTAGGTAGTGTCTGTGGTCATAGGATTTGAGTGCCTCGAAAATCAGGTTAAAGCTCTTGCGTCGTCTGGAGACTTCCATTGAATAGTCGTAAATCATAATTTCTGCCTCGCCGACTTGGACGGGGCCCGCGGCTCTGTAGGCTTTTAGAATGATCATCTTGTGCTGGAAATTGAGAAGGTGCATGTTATGATCCTGGGGTGTTCATTTGGTGGTGGTTTCGGTATTGGCGCCCGGTATACCCGCTCGATGGTGAGGTCTTGCATGTTATCTCTGCGTAGAGCGTCCCGAAGGAAGTCCTATACATATGCTTCTAGATTGGTTCCCTCCGCACTCTCAGGAAGACCGACCAGCCTCAGATTGTTTAGTCAGGAACCATTTTCCTGATCATCAAGTTTCTCCCTCAGTCTTTGCACCTCCCGGATGACCCCGTCCAGGTCTGTCGCCATGGTTGACTTCGATTGCGTTGATTCGCTGTTCGTTGTCTGTAATTCTCTCCGCTTGGGCAGTCAGGCGGGTCTAAATGTCTTGTAAGTCTCGTTTTAATGTCCAGTACGGTTGAGTTTTGTTAGGAAAGATTTCCATTTCTTGTGCAATTCTTCCTCCAGTTGTGTACCCCCCAACTTTTTGCTTTGTTTAAACAGCAAAGTCTGACTTTGCCAGAGGAGCCGGGCCTTCTGCTGAACTCCACTGGGATTTTCGCTCACTTTGTTTTGGGGAAACTGACATGACCTTGAAGACAGTCAGTACTGGGAAACTTTGTTTCCCTTAGTCCTTGTCTATGTTGCAACTTTTCTGCAACATGTTGCAAGTGCACAATGTACCTTACAGTACAGTGCACTTGGGTCTTCCTGTCATTTGTAAAGGCCCTATATACTCTCAAAGGATTTTTTAGGAGAAGTGCAGATGTGCCTTGGACAGGGCTGGTGGCAGCTCATCTTTTAATGTATTTCTAACCCTTTCCTGCCAGGTAAAACGCGCTTACAGCATTTGGCACAAATAGGGGGCCTGGCTCCAAAATGGCCATGCCACGAGGTTCTTTGTCCTGTAGTTTGGCTATCTTGCCCCTTCACCTTCCCCAGGTTGAGCCAACCCGGGTCAGGCCTAATTTGGGCATGCATTCTCCTGCAAAATGCCAAGCTTACGCGGGCTTCTGCTTGCCTTAAGTGTGTGCTTCCAGGATGTGGGCTGGACTGTCTGGTTCCAATACACATCCTGTGTGCCAGAGAGTCTGGTGTGCTGTGAATGCCTGGGACCACCGTGGTCCATGATTGGTCCAGTATGGTATGCCTGTATGTGGGCAGATCTCCCATTGGGTCCTCTTCGTTTTGGCGCGAAGGAGATTTTGGATAAGAGAAGGCTCCGAAACACCCATACCATGTCGATCTCTGGAGTTCTCACTGAATGAAAGACAGGATCCAAGTATCCTGAAACTAAGAAGATGAGTCGAGCAACCGTTGGTGACCCGCTGGAAGGTTTGGCACCCTGAGCCCGCTGTCGTCCTGCTAGACCCCTCTGCATCTGGTCGTCCTAGAAGGTCTGTGAAGACGCTTCGACCCATTGCAATAGTGGGAGCAACTATTCTCGGCCCCTTCATCAAAACCTGCAAGTAAGCCTTTTCGGAAGCGTTCCTGGGCCAACCAGTGGGCTGACCAGCTTGCGCAGGACCTTTGCCCTGATACCGCTGCCATTACGAGGAGGCCCTTAAAACTTGGTACACCGCAAGCTCTGTGTTCACAGCACTCTCACACCGAATTTCGTACACTTGCCGTTCCCAGGTCTAGAGTGAAGAGAGAGCGCCCGAACCAGAGTGCACACGTTTACTGTGTCGCCCAGCCCTGGTGACAGACTTTGCAAACTCATTGCAGCTGTGCTCCTCTGTGCCCTGAAGCCTTCTACAGCGGAACAGGCATATCCATCCACCAGGAGCGGAGAAATCGCAACTGTCTCGTATGGGAATCAACGCTGTATCTTTGTCGCTGAAGGCCGCAGCGCCGCGATACTGCCGAATTTGAACCGGCAACCAAAGTGGACTCAACTGCCGAAGTTTGGTCCAGAGTGTGCCAGGGGTCGGTTAGTAATTGCAACCCTAACGGGTGGTCCCTATCGCATCCATCCATTTTTACACATGATTGGCCCCTGAGGGCCCCTCTCCTTTCCACTGCTAGTGCGAACTAGAAAACTATTCCCAACTCTTGGAACCTGCTATGCCCGCAACGGGAGACCCGCATCGAATAGTGGGAACCTATTCTGCACAGGTGAAAAGATCAAATTAAAATGCCATGCAACTTGCAACACAGAGAACTGCATTTACTGTATACGGTGCCCTTGCGGTACATACTATGTTGGCGAAACAGGACGGAAAATACGTATACGCATTAATGAACATAAATCATGTAGACGCAACAAAAACACCAACTCTGCAGTAGCAAAACATTTCAATGAAAAAAAGCACAATATTTCATAACTTAGATTTGAAGTACTGGAATTAATTGACAATACTTGCAGAGATCCCAAAAGGAAAAGACAGCAGAGAGAAGCATATTGGATCGATCGGCTCGAAGCACCATCACCACGAGGAATTAATGATGAATTTGACCTTAATTGCTTTCTCTGATAATGCTATAAGTGACTAAGTACATTTCACTGTAATCTGAATCGTGATTGTAATTAACCAAGTTTCTATAAGTATTTCACTATAGGTTCATAGTTGTAGAGCATTTTTTCTTACCAAGTTAATCACAAGCTAAATTAGCGCTCCATAAGTAAGTATCAAACAGAGTAGTAAGCATCAAACAGAGCATGACGCATTCGCATTTCTATAGTTGACTTAAATAGAGTTGTTCTACCACTCATGACTTTCTTGGTCTGCACTATGCATTTAGTTGACAGGAAGAGTATCCGTGAACATCCACTACATACCTACCAGAAAGCAGATGGACATTGGCCACTCATTTTTTTTCACAACTTTATTGTGCACTTAACAACAACACACGATTCACACAGGTAACTCTTCATCTTTGACATCGAGTGTACTCGCATATACACTCTATAATTACATTGTGCTTTGGGACAACGAACGGGCATCAGTTAAGTAATATCAGCAGTTAGATTTAGCATTTTTCAGTTATTCCCATCAGGCAGATTTTATTAGCCCACACGAAGATGGCCGGTACACTTCGTCACGTTCGGCCATTTTAGATATACACATTGCCTTGACAACGATTTACTTTTCAGCCACAGGCAGGACTACACGAACGGATTGTAAAGGAAAGCAAGCTTTATAGGTAAGTATGAGTAATGATGAAGTGGTAACCCCATAAGTGCAGCATCGCGCTTTATCATGACAAGCACGCTAATATTTGTGTTCGTTTTATTTCAGTAGTTATAGCGTTACTCGAACGCACTTTACAACGTTGACCAGCGCAGGCAGCGCCTGGAAAATAGATGCACTTTGAAGGTTAGTGTTCGTAGGTGTAAAGCAAGAATAGATTGCAACAAAAATTGGTGAAAGCTTATAAACACACAGAGTAACTATTATTACATTTTGGTACAGTTGCTTCTATGGAAATATGAGCAACCATTTTTGAGAACATGTAGAATAGGATGTTCATTGCATTTTATGTTGCCGTAATCTGAGCATTATGTTATGCCATTTAATGATGAGAGTACATTGATCAATTGAAACGTGGATCTTGCAATAACCATCAAGGACTGTTTTCCAAGCAACTGATTATGACATGTGTTTTTCTCTCTTCTTTATGTGTTATTTGTGAATTGTCTCCGTTTATTGTGGGTACCCTGTCTTGCTAAATGCCTTCCCAAGATGTTTATTGCAACACTAATTGCACAATGTTGATTTTTTTGATCATTGATGAATAATTTATACATGCTTGCGTAGTTTTACCCGGCTCTGAAGAAGGAAACCATGATTTCCGAAATGCATTAGCCATAGGGTTGTTCATTTGCCTATTAAAAAGCAGACTACAAATTGGTGTTGTTTAACCAATGACAAACATTCATTGATTCACATTTTTTGTGGATTAAAAAATATCATTTGTACATCATGTGAACTGTTTTTATTTATGATTATATATTTTTTGATCAAGTAATTTACGCAAATATTTAACCATTCGTGGGAATTACAGGTGTGCGGCCCGCACCGATGGCTAATTAGCCTAGGTCCTTTTTTCTACAGTCTATCATTAGAGCCCAGCACAGAGGCACTATTCAGTGGGCTGCACCCTACTAAGCAACTCAAAACCAATTAAGAACATTATATTAAGAAATTCCTCAAAATCAAAGAGAACAGAGCTGTGCACCCTCTCCCTCGCTCCATTTTTTCAGGAACCTATTCTGCATCACCTCACCTGCCTTCCTGAGCTGCTACAGCCCCTGCAAAAGACCCTATTTCGCCCATCTGCACTACTGCGCGCGCCAGCTTCGCAAGTACATTTTAGTACTAGGCTCCCCTCATTTTAGGGACTGGAATGCCTTTCAGTTAGGAATCTGTTTGATGCAGAAGGGTCTAAGGACTATTTGCACTACCCGCTTCCTTCCCTCTTTAGGTTGTGGACCCATTTCGTGCATTAACCCTTTAGACCCCATTGGTCTTGTATATATGTATATTGATAGGATTGTGTTGGCTTAGAAGTATAAGTGTGATTTTATGTGTGTGTGTTGAATCTCAAAGGCCTTGAAATAAATGTATTTGTATTTTTAATATCTATACACCTGACTGGGAGTGATTTGTAAGTATCCTTTACTCTGTGTGCTCATTGAGGTCTTTCAGTCACCCAATCCCTCCCGAGACCTAATCTTGACCGCCGCCAATGCTACCTTGATTGGTCTTGCTTGTCCAGAAGGTTACCCTGTTCCAAGAAACTAGGCTGGCCTTCTGAACCCCTGCCCGCCAGGTCAGAGTTCAGAAATCCGTTTGAACAAGTTTGTCTCTGGAGTCCGTTGACCTATTATCCGCATTTATACCAGTATGGTCTGAAGCTGCGAATGGACATCCATCTCTATTTTATTCCGGTTGGATCTTCTTGGCAGGCTGTGTTGCGTGGCTTCGGAGTGGGGGGGGTTTCTTCCAGGGTTGGGGGTTGATCTCTCTGTTGCAGTCCCCTCCAGCCGTCCTTTCTGTGCGGGTCTCAGTGCACCTTGCCCGGTGGGATGGAGGGTGTGCTGCGTGCTTAGTCTTTGCCTTAATAGACTGGTATCTCGTTTGTGTGCTAAGTCTTGCCTGAGCCCCCTTGGGTAGGTGTGGATTTTCCCCTGGGGTCAGCATGTGCTTGGGGTTCCTGCAGCAGTATAGACTGGTCCCGCTGTTCGGAGTCGTCCACGCTCTATGTGCAGCTATCTTTGATTGTGGGGCGCACTTGCACCTGGGTGTGCGCGTAGTTCCAATGAGTTGTAGGTCTGCTGTTGGCACCCTTTGTCCTTCTGGTCCTGGGATCTTGTCCAATGGTATCCCCCTGGTTTCCCAGAGGGGTGGGGGGGGCAAACAGGGGCTCTTCTGTGATGCTCCTGGGGGTGGATCACCTTCCTGGGTGTGACCGCACCTCTGGGCGCTTTTCCGCATTGTGTGTGTGCCTCTTGTTGTCTTCCCCCAGGGGTACCGCCCTTGCGGGGTCTGTGCGGCTTGCTGGGGGCGTTCTGGGCTGTGGCGCTCGGCGTTGTAACCGAATATGTTAGGTTGTGTTTTTTGCTGTACCCACTTGGCTGTAGGAGCTTATCGCTGCTCGTGCCGGGGTGGTGGGGGGTAGTTGCCCCTTGATGAGTGTATGGACGCCGTTGGATGCCCCCAGGCAGAGTCTGTGTACAGGGCTTGTCTATGTTCAATTTTTTACCCCGCCATTTGCAATGCTGTGTCGGTTAATGTCTTTGGCCACTGGAGGGGGTAAGGGGGTGGAGCAGAGTCTATATTGGGGCCTGCACTGTGTTCGCGGGCCGGGGTTCTCCGGCACTCTGATGGCGTTGCCTGGGGCTGCTTCTCTCCCCTGCCTGGTTGTTGGTCTCCCCCTGCAGCCTCTCACTTACTTGAGTTGATGCCCTGTTGGTGCACGGTCAGTTCCCAACAGACATCTTTCTGCCCCTCTCTGCTTCTGAATGAGAGATGTCTCGGCCGTGGAGGCTGGGTTTCTCGGTCGGTGCTCAGTGCGAAAGCGCTCACCTCACACGCTCCACTGGCCTCCGATCTTGCGGCACAATGTCTCCCCCGTTCTGCTTGGCTGGCTGGTGCAGGCAGCTGCCATGTTTCCGGGCGCTTGTTGCCGGCGAAACCGTCCAGAGGGCCTGTGCCGGCTGGGGAGCTGGTGCTCCTTCTCGCTGCGGTCCAGGCTTGGTGTGCTGTCTCCAAGTGCGGCGGGGTGGTCCCTGGTCCGCTTCCTCCCTCAATGCTTCTGAGGTCAGATGGGGATTTCACTCCCCCAGCTGCAGGCAAGTGCTCTTTTGTCTGCGGCTCACACGGTGACCTCGCCCCCCGCCCTCTGGGGGCTACATTTTTGCATGCTTTGTTCGGATTCCCTCTGGTGCTCTGCAGCAGCCGCCTAGAGATATTTTCGGTTCCTCTGTGCGGTTTTCTGTATGCTAGGTATTCTTTTGATCCTGGTTGTTGCGGGCTGCTTGTGCCTCCATATGCCGGCATTTAATTCATTTTTACAGCATGTTTTCCCTATTTCTGCGCCACTGCTGGCAGGAGCTCTGTCAGCCCACCGCCATCTTGTTCGGGCTCTCTAGCCAGTTGTCTCCAGATTTTATTAATTTAAGAATACGAATGTTACCTATGTGAAGGGATCTGTTTTATTACTTATGTGAAGATTTTTTGTTCGTTTTCTTGTTGATGTGGCATGCATTCAAAGTTATTCGTTATGACTGCAAAATACTTAAAATTAAAAAGAAATAGCTGAAGCATCAAACCAGCTACCATATCAACCAATAACAGATGCCCTTGGCAGGTAGCTATACTACAATGATTACTGCCTAAAAAGAGACCTAGGACACACAGGAAAGAAACCGACTAATAACAGCATACAGGACACCACAGCCCAGGAGGTGTAGCCTTTGCCTAAAGACTAATATTGTGCTTGCAGGTCTCAGGACCATATATCTGAAGAACTGTAAAATATGTGCATTGATCAAAGGTCTCTGGAACATGTTGGTGTATGTAGGAGTCTCAGGAAACAAGACTCAGGGAAGAGTGGAGAGCGTGCTTCTTGATCCAGGAGAAGCCAAGTCTTAACACAACCCTGAAAGAGGCTACATTCACTGTACCTATTCAGTTCTCCTTTCCCTCACATTCGTGTAAGAAGACATATGTTTCGTTTTACCTTGCTCCAGCCTCATACCCTTGTTTTACAATAAAACGTGTATGGCACTACGTCTCATCTAAAGACCTTTGACCTGCTACCACTGTGTGAATCCCCCACCCAGAAATGTACACTATGAATACATGCATTCTATGTTTTACTCACCAATGGCTGCACTTTGAACATCCTTCCCACGCAGGACTACCAGATTAGCAATAGAGGTATTGAAGCGCAGTTCCATGTGCGGAGACAGTTTTGTTGCCACAGGGTCCCCGCTGGATGGTGCCCGCACTTGCCAATCAATGCCTATGGGGAGAGAGAGGCAGGCATGTAACACATCTCAAACAACCAGTCTCACACATCAAAGAAGAATCTGCTGTTATTGTCTTGAAAACATAGCTGTGACTAGAATTATTTGAGGCAAAGACAAATATACTCACTTATTACATACAGTCAGAACATGGAGCCAACACTAACATATCTTTTTCAATTTGATGCATGTGTTTAATTGTTAAGTATTTATTTTATTATAGTTCACTTAAGTAGGATTGAAAAGGGAAAGGTAACTCACCACGATGACTACTTTACATAGTCCTCTTTCCTCCATACTTGTGGATGCCTGTCCTATGGGGATGGGACAATAGCCTTTTGTACATCAAAGTCCATCAAATTTGAATCTGAGAGCGCAAACAGTATTCGTGTTGGGACTTGGCCTCAGTGCATGCTGACTTCACCTCCCAGCAACGTCTGCCAGTCCCTTTGCCCCCCACGTCAGCCTGGCTAGCTACATCTTATTAGGGGCACAGAGGACTGGCAAGCAGGCTATGGACCAGGAGTACAGTAGTCACTTTGGTGAGTAAATCAAGTGTACTTACCTGAAGTTATAGTTCTCCAGCAATGGTATCATTTATAAAATGATGTGCTAATTAAGAAACATGTTGAGGTGGGAGTCCCTCAATTAGATATGACATATTTCCCATAGCAATACAGGGCTTATTTTAACCGAACAACCACCAGCCCAGCTGACCTAAGTCCACACCTGTTACCTCACATCTCATATTTGAACCATTTGAGAGGGATGCATTGACAACCTTTGGAAAGGCTGGGTCACATTTGTGAATCTATAAAAGATACAAATGCTGGAGAACTAAACCTACAGGTAAGTACTCAGGCAGCAGTACTGTTCATGAAAATACTCGATGCTGAATTTGGCAATATAAAATATATATTAAAAGATCTATTTTAGAGGAAAGTTCTAATCATGTGATAACATTCCATGTGTATATAATTGCCTTTTTGAATTGCTTAAATTTTACATATTTGCCAAACACGCCGCTAGAGGTAAATATATCACATATGAAGAAAAAAGCCAAAGAATAGGACTTGGCACATCAACTGGCTAAGCATACAAAATAACTTGTGGATATCAAAACATTACATCTTTCTGGGTTTCCGGGGGTACCAAAATAAAACATATCAGAAATTTTCACAATAAAGAGGTATGCAGAATAGATCTAAAATGTAGACTCGATCTGCTTGATACATTAGAGGTGACAGGTGTAAGAACAGGGATTCCCAGGTCACAACATTTTTGTAGGTTACGTAAGAACGTCAACATGGTGGAAAGTATGAAACACCTATACCTGCATTGAGGAAGGATAGATTTGCGCCATTCTGAAGAGCAAGGCAAGGCTAACCTGACCATAGCACACTTTTTGGATTCTCAGATAATCTAAACTAAATATGGTAATCACATAAGATGGCATTTTAATGTATAAGGAAGAAAATGGCTATTGTAAAGATGTGATATATCGGATTTCAGCAACTGTTTAATTGTATTAAGTGATGGATTTATTTGTATTTATTGTAACTATGAATTTAAAGTGTATAAGGTTTACTTGTAACCAAAAGAGACTAATAGAATGTTTAAAAAGTAAGTAACTGATTTCTCCAGCATTGGATCTTTCATAGATTCACATGCTTACTGAGCATACACAGAATAGCAAGCAATAAATACCAGGGAGGCTAGCCTGGCCCAGCAAAGTATCTATTCTAGCATCTTTGTCCAGACAATAAAGCCAGGCAGATCACTAAGTAACTTATATTAATTGCACTTGGTCCTGAAGAAAGCTATCACATTGATTGCGGGAGTGCCGAAACATAGCTATTACATGGTGGTTTAGGATAGGGACACTCCAAGTACAAACACTGCTGCAAGGCTCCTCCTAGCCCTAGGCCCCAGAGAACACATCTCCCCGACCCTCCGTTTCCTTCACTGGCTTCCAATTGGACGACGATCCGCCCTCAAGGCGATGTGCACCACCCATCAAGCCTTTTACAAGGAAGGACTGGGATACCTGCAGCATAAATTCACACATTACAGGCCTAACAGAAAACTCAGATCAGGTTTAGCACTTCTCATCATTCAAGTGACAAAATGAACCGGTATGGGGGGGTTCCTCCATCTCAGTCAAAGCACCCACCATCTGGAACTCTCCCCCATTAACCATAAATTACATAGATGACCACCTTGCCTTCAGGAAGGCACTCTAAACTTGGCTCTTTCCCTCAGCACCCTTACACACTTAGCCCAGATCTCATGCCTAACTAAAGCGCTAACTACCGCCCAGCCTCGCTTCCTCGCGTGGAATTCAGGTGCACAAGAGGAGTCAGTTAGGTGGATCATAGCACTTCTTCCCATGCCTATACGATACGTACTGCATGATTAAAAGTAATATGCTTCAGTCCTTAATATGATATGATATATGATATGGCATTTATAACACACCTATACACAAGTGTTTCAAGGCGCAACGAGGCAAGGGAGGGGGAACAGAGAGAAGACAGACAACAATCCTACTAGGGCAGGTGTCATTCAGATTGCGCAAGTGCATGGGAAGGGGAGGGAGGAGAAGTGCGTGGGGAAAAGGGGGAGGACAGTGCAGTACATGGGATAAGAAAATAAAAAAAGTAAAAGTACGGCCAGCCGGTGGCAAGTGCAGGTTAAGTGCAGACATCAGGTGACAAGTGCTGGAAGTGGGACTGTAGGGATACAGAAAGCAGTCCACAAGTGCGGGGGTTGCCAGGAAGGGAGTGCAGGAGTGCGACTGGCGGGTGGGGGGACCTGGGCCTGAGATCAGAGGGTGGCCAGGTGACCAGTGTAATTTCAGTGTCAGCCAGGAAGTCAGCAAGGGAGAGGAGGAGAAAAAGCAGAAGCAAAGAGAAAGGTTTTGAGGTGCTTCCGGAACAGAAGATGATTCTCCTCAAGTTTCAGGGGGGCAGGGAGGCTGTTCCAGAGGGAGGCCCCAGCCGAATAAAGAGATCTACCACCAACTCGTTGCTTGGAGAAGCGACTGGCCCTGAGGGAGTTTGAGGCAGATGAGTGACGAGCTCGAGAAGGAAGGTATTTAGGAAGAGGGAGTTGAAGGTATTGAGGCTCCAGGCCCCAGAAGGCCTTGTGGACGATGCAGAGGGTTTTGAACTGAATCCTCGCAGCCACTGGGAGCCAGTGCAGAGATTTCAGTCCTGGAGAGATACAATCCCTGGGCTTGAGGCCAAGGACAAGTCTTGCAGTCCTGTTCTGGATAAGTTGCAGGGGGCGGAGGGTAGAGGCAGGCAGATTTAGAAAGAGGCTGTTGCAATAGTCCAGCCTAGAGAGAACCAGGGCTCTGGAGACAGTGAGCTTCTGGGGGAAGGAGAGGAAAGGAAGAATAACTCTGAGGAGGTGAGAGACGTCAGAGATGTGAGGAGAGAAGGAGAGTGTAGAGTTGAAGATGACCCTGGGGTTTTGAGCCTTGCAGGTGGGAACAGGAAGTGGGCCAAGAGAGGACGGCCAGAGAGCTGCAGGAAAGGAGGGAGCGGTGTGCCGGTGAGGAGAATCTCAGTCTTACTGGCATTAAGGCAGAGGTCATTGGCGGCACACCACTCCTGGATATCAGGCAGACAGTCGGAGATGAGGGAAGTAGAGGAGGAGGCCGAGGGTAGCCTGAAGATGAGGTGGGTGTCATCCGCATAACACTGAAAGTTGGGGCAGAGAGCAGCGATTTGGTGGGCCAGGAGTGCCAGGTATTGGTTGAACCGCCAGGGAGAGAGGTTAGACCCCTGGGGGACCCCACATGTAGAGAAAAAGATAGCGGAGAGGAAGGGCCCAAGTTGGACCTGAGAGGGTCGGTCGGAGAGGAAAGAGGTCAGCCACGCCAGAGCCTGACCAGTGACACCCAGGTTATCACGGAGACGATTGAGCAGGATGGCATGGTTGACAGTGTCAAAGGCAGAGGAGAGATCAAGCAGGATGAGGACGCAAGAGGTGTTAGAGTCCAGGTTGGAGAGCAGGTCTTCACAGATGTTCAGGAGAGCAGTTTCCGTGCTTCTGGCAGCCCTGAGGCCAGACTGATGGTCATGCAGACAACCAATAGATTCAGTGTGGAGATTAAGCTGGGAGATAGCCAGTTTCTCCAGGAGCTTGCCCAGGGAGATTGGGCGATAGTTGGCTGGGCAGGAAGGATCAGCAGTGGGTTTCTTAAGAAGAGGGTGCACAAGGGAGTGCTTCAGGGGGGGTGGGTAGACTCCAGTGGCAAAGGAGTGATTGCAGAAGTCAGCCAGGGCAGGAGCCAGGGAGTCGATGTGGTCCTTGATAGTTTTGGAGGAACGGGGGTGAACCTGTTTTGATGAGACTTTCATAGATCGGACTTGTCTAGAAACCTCGTCTGCGGAGAACAGGGGAAAGGCATAGAAGGAGGGACGAGAGGTGGCTGCGGAAAGGCTAGAGGAAGAGCAGGGAGTGGGGGGAGGGAGGGGATAGGATGAGAGAGAGGACAGGATGTCCTGAGTTTTAGAGATGAAGTGAGACGCCAGTGCCGTACAGAGGGCCTGGGAGGGGACAGGAGAGGTAGAGACTGCGGCAGGATTGGCAAGTTCCTTGCACATTTTAAAGAGTTCAGCCGAGTTGTTTGGTGCCGCAGAGACGCGGGATTGGATATGCACTCTATTCTTGGTTAGGACAGAGAGCCGGTATTGCCTTTGCAGCAGGCAGCAGGCCAATCTATCAGAGGATGTACATGAAGCACGCCATTTCCTCTCGGCCACCCTACACTTGCGTTTTAGGGTTACGAGGTCTGTGTCGTACCAGGAGTTGCACTTGGCTTTGGGCTTCAGGCGGATTCTCATGACAGGGGCAAGGATATCAAGAGTATCAGATATAGCAGAGTGGAGCGTGGAGAGGGCTGTGTCAGGAGGAGTGTCAGCCAAAAGGGTAGGGGGGGTGAGAAGGTGGCGGCGAAAGCCACAGCTGACACGCGCTTCATGGGTCGGATGACCGAGAAGGTGGGTGGCAACGATGGCGGTGGTTTGGCCTGAGGGTTAGGGAGGGTGAGGTGAGAGGAGAGGAGAAATTGATCACTCCAGGAGAGAGGAATGGTGAGAGGGACAGAGAGGGGAAGGTCTGAGGAGATCAGAACATCAAGAGTGTGCCCTGCAGAGTGAGTCGGGCCAGAGGGGAGAATAGTGAGTGAGAGAGTCACAGAGGTCACGAAAGAGTCCAGAGGGAGGACAGGAGGCATGCAGGTGGATATTGAAGTCTCCAAGCAGGAGCAGTTGAGTAGTACAGGCCAGGAGTGAGGTGGAGAGGTCCGCCCACTCAGAGAGGAAGGATGAAATCTGGCCAGGTGCCTGATAGATAGTAGCCACAGTAAGTGAACGGCTATGGGAGAGAGAGAGCCTGCAGACGAGGTATTCAAAAGAGGAGTAGGCCTGCGTAGGAGTGACAGAGGCAGGAATCCACTCGGTGAAAATCAGGGCTACACCCCCACCAGAGCGGTTGGCCCTTGGCACGTAGAGGATCTTGTAGCCGTCAGGTAAGAGCTAATCAAAGCTCATGACAGAGCTGGTCATGAACCATGTCTCGGTGAGACCGAGGACATCAGGGTTAAGTTCTTCCAGAAGGTGGAAGATATCAGAGGAGTGTTTGACAGCAGAGCAAGAGTTTAGAGTGGCAATATGGAGAAGGTTGCCATCCTTGAAGGACTTCCGGGGAGGGGTACAGATCAGAGGTATGCCCTGCGGAGGTGTAGAAGAGCCCGAGAGGGGGCAGAGAGGGAAGGGGACGGCAAGGTAACCAGGGAGGGGGCAGAAGGAAGAGGCGCGGTAGTCATGGAAAGGGGAGAGGGGACAGCAGGAGAAGAAAGGAAGTTAATGAGGCGCAGGAAGCGTCTATCAAAGAGGTGAAGTATGGCCCGAGGGCCTTGGACCAGGACGGCCCCATTGGAGTAGACATTAATGACTTTAGAGGAAAGGAATGATGCCAGGAGGGCGTCCCAGCAGGTGCCACCATTAATGGGAGAAGAGGAGAAAGGGGAGAGCAAAGAGACTATATGGTGGGTCCCATAGGTCTGGCGAAGGTACAACAAAGAGGATGTCGGTGAGAGTTTCCTTGGAGGAGGCACTGGTGTAGGTGTCGGCGATAGGGAGGCCTGGGTTGGAGACCAGGATGCCCTTTTTAAACTTCTTCCTACCAGATTTAGTGAGGAGAGCAGGATAGTCAATAGATAAGCAATTAGAAAAGATAGGAGAGACAGAGAGCACCATAGAGTAGGTGGGGGGGGGTGGAAGGGAGAGGGGAAGACACTAGCGAGGGTCACTGAGTAGGTAGACAAGACAGCGGGAGACAAGCGGTTGGGCAATAGGACAGACAACAACACTCAGGATAGGAGTTTTAAAAATGCGCCGGTATGAGACAGGTAAGAGGGCACAACCAAGTTTGAGAATCCTAAAAAGGGGAAAAAAGTTCTGTTTTTAACAACAAGGGGAATAAACACAACCGAGATAGGATCCTTGTGCACTGTGTCCAACCAAATACAGCCAAGTACCACGAAAATATCAGTCCAGTGTTCACATAGCTTGACTCTGACAATTTGACACAGCACCCGTTACTCACACTGTTGTAATATGGGCTGCTGTTAGATACCTAACCATTCTCTACCTACCTTCTAGCTGGCTATAAATGTACACATACATTTTACCACTGCTTTCATTACTTTCAACAGACTACGGTCTTTCAAGGGCGTTCATCCTCACAGCTCTACAAGGTCATACCAATGGCAGCATGATCATACAAATACCACCTAACATAACATATGTCAAAAACATTGGCCATTTTTACCATTTGCTCAACCTTTATAATAACCAATTGATCATTTTTGTTTGGTTACCCTATCATTTCTTTTTTTTGTTTTATATGTTGATTAAACTTAAAGAAGTTAATGCGATTATATTCATAAATAGAGCGTGATAAAGACTATGGTGGTCATTACGAGTCGGCGGTAAATCCGTCCAACGGAATTACTTTACCAGTGTGGTATCCGGCAAAATTACCACTGCATAACATCCTATTGGGTGCGTGCGCACACACCATCAACAGAAACAGTAATTCCGTTACTGCCAAAATAAGCCTCCCCAAATGTAAATACGATGAATTACCATTACCACTGTGCAATCGGCCCTAACTCTGCTGGTGGAATTACCGCTGGCAGAAATAGTGCCGATGCCGGAACGGGAAGCCCAGCGCTGGCCATTTTGAAAACTCACTCCAATCTCAATCCATCACTTCCTGTATCCACCCACAGCAACAGGATACATGAACCATGTCCCAGGACAGAGCCAAATCCAAGGTGCCAGAACACAGGCTCAGAAAGCCCAAGTTCAGTGAGCGGGAGCTGGAGGTCTTCACTGATGAAGTGGTGGCACATGCAGATGAAATGTATGTCAGCCGCCACAGGAAAACCTCAGGCCAGCGCACCTCAGCCATCCGAGCATCCATCTCCCAGAATTGTCAGCTGTGGGCAAAGTCCCCACGGGATGGCGAGGACTGTCGAAAAAGGTGGAACAACCTCAATGCCTGGGTGCGTAGCCTCTCGTCACAAGACTGGCAGGAGTCACTTGCCACTGGAGGCAGCACCACAGAGCGCCTCGTCCTCACCCCATGGGATGAGTAGGCCAGCTCAATCCTGGAAATGTATTTATTTATTTTCATTTTTGGTAACGCGCCAGCTCGCCCAAGGGCCTCAGGGAATAGAGAGAACAAACAAGACAAGACAACAAAGAAGGTCAAGATTCGAGCCGGTTTGGGAACAGAGACTTAGCTTGAAGGCACATTGAACAGATGGGTGTTTAGTTTCTTTTTAAATTTAGACGTCGTTTGGGTTTTTTAGATCAGGAGAGATGGAATTCCAAAGAACCGGGCTAGTACATCAAAACTAGTCCCTCAAGCTGAACGAGATTTGCTTGGTCCTGAGACCTCAGAGCACGTGGAGGCAAGTGAGGCTTAAGACGCTATGTAAGATAGCGGGGAGCCTCGAGGGCCAGGCATTTGTAGGTTAGAGTCAAGAGACCGGCAACCAGTGAAGTTTTCTTCTTGCCTCTGAGATGTGATGCCATCTAGGGAGACCTAGTGCTGCTCTTACTGCCCTGTTTTGGGTCACATGGGGAGCAGAGAAGTTAGATTGAGCAGTGCCGACCAACAGGCTATTGCAGTAGTCAAGGCGTGAGTTGACTAAAGTTGAGGCCACCAAGGACATATTTTTCTGTGAGAGAAAAGGGCGAATATGGCTGAGCAGCTTATTAATGAGACCGCAGGATGCACGCATCTTGGCGACGTGCTGTTTCATGGTTAGTTCAGCATCCAACGTGATGCCCAGAGTTTTTACGCTCTTAGCGACCGGGATGGTAGAGTTGGCGATGGAGAAATTGGCATAATCTGTAGTCTGTTTCTTTAGCATGTTGCTAGAGGGGGTAATGAGGAGTTCAGTTGTAGCTGCATTTAGAGCCATGGAGTTCGCTACCATCCAAGACTGAATGGTGGAATAAATGATGTTGATGGCCTGTGAGTCCTGGGAGTAGTTGCCAGTGAGTTTTAAGATGACCTGGGTGTCATCAGCATAATTAGTATACAGGACACCCAGGCCGTCAAGAATTGTCAACAGTGGCAAGATGTAAATCTTGAACAAAGTAGGCGAGAGGGAAGTGTCCTGTGGAACCCCGCAAGTAACCAATGTGGGTGAGGAACAAGCATCATCTATAGCAACTCTCGCAGTGCATGGGCCCAGGAAGGAGGCCACCCACTGCATTGCAGCCCTG
The DNA here is from genome assembly GCF_040938575.1 of Ambystoma mexicanum. NCBI lineage: Eukaryota > Metazoa > Chordata > Amphibia > Caudata > Ambystomatidae > Ambystoma > Ambystoma mexicanum. The sequence continues at coordinate 545,100,228 of NC_090931.1, read as the reverse complement.
GAACATCCTACCAGGGACTGTAACCTGGTCGCCAGAAGATCGTGGTCGACCAGATTGAAAGCAGCGGAGAGGTCCAACAACATAAGAAGGGCTGAGTGCCCATGATCGATGATGGTAGAGAGGTCCGATTTCAGGTCAAGCATGGCGGTCTCCGTGCCATGTTGAGCTCTGAAACTGGATTGCATGGAGGCAATCGAGGAAGTCGGTGGAGCTGAGGCTGGAGCCAGCAGCTAGGACCAATCTGGTGAGCCTCAATGCCCCCTTTCCCCAGACTATGCACTGGGGAGGGGGTGTGAAGCAAATCAAAATTCCCTGTGCGCTGCCAATGCCGTCACTGCATGCAAGGGTAGGTGGGCATGTAAGCATGCACAGAAGTATGAATGTCCATGAGTGCACATGCAACCATGTGCACCACCATGGCGGGCTTCATGGCCAGTGAACGTCATCACTCCCCCATAGCATACCCTGCAACGGCAGCTCAGGGAAACCGTCAAGGGCTCCTGCAAGCTTGCGTGGTGAGTGAATACGGCCTATTGAAAGGAAATGCGCCCCTCTCTCATGCTGACATGGTGCCTGTTTTGGGCCTGTATGTTGCTCTCATGCATGTGCCCTGATGTTTGGTTAGTTGTACCTCAGCGGGTTTCTGGCGTCTGCATCTCTTCCACGATGGCGTCATGTACCAGAGTACTTGGCTGAACAACTGCTAGCGTTACTGTTCTTTGGTGCTGTTTTGCACTTTGTGGTTCAATGATGAGGGCTATATGATGTTGCATTGTGGTACCTGCATTCATGTGTGTGTGTGTGGTAGTCTATTGTGCCAATGTGCACATGTGTATTCATACAGCATTGTCCATCATGTCCTAGTCCTGTGGGTTGTAGGCTGTCATTTGTGCAGTGAGAGGGCAAGTCATGCATGTACATGGCCTTGCCAGGGCATGCATTTTGCTGTTGTGCCTATATACCCCCCCCACTATGCTTTTCTGTAGTGCAGCACATTGACAGTGTTTGATGACACTTGTACTCACCCACTATCCACGTCAGTTGTTCTGTGCCTCTCCATGTATCCAGGCAGTGTACTATTACGTAGGACCAGGGCATCAGTGTGTGACTTGCGTTTGAGGGTGATAAGGTGCGAGTCATACCAGGAATTGCACTCCGCTTGAAGCCCAAAGCCAAGTGCAATTCCTGGTATGACTCACACCTCGTCACCCTCAATTCCTTTCCTGACACTTTTACTGTATGCTGCCAAACTCGTAATGGACCCTCCCATAAGTCTTATGTTTTATGTCTATGTAATTAGGACCATGCACAGTAGAAGGACTATTAGAAATAGATATTGAAATCATGTATTATTGTCCATGTGTTTCAATGTTTGTGACTAGTTCATAAGACTTAATACAATTTGTATTCTATTTTTCTTATATAGTTGCCTGCTAGGTTTTGGGTTTTAATTTTAGGCGCAAATTCATTTGTTAATAAGATTAAACATTCAATTGATTATCAAACCACTACTTGTAACTATGTTAACATGTGGTACCACGCTCTGTGGCCTAATTTGTGTAAAATTATCCGATTTGCAATTTAACAATTTCCTTTAATTCATGTTGCATTGAATTGGAAAGAAAGACCACTCATAACAGACTCTGTAGACAACAAATTTAGAATTCTGCCATTGTTAATGTGCCAATTAAATGGCAACACATCTTTCAAGCTGAGATGTGCAGGGATGCAAGGGGAGATTCTCCAACTGTGGATACGTTCTACGACACTGTGTACATATATTTATTTACTATTTTAGTTTACATGCTCAGCGCAATTTTGATCCCTTCCCCATTTTTGTTTAGATACAACCGATTATGTTTAATTTAATGAGGAAATACGAATCCAAACTCACTTAGTCTTTAAATGGTTGGAATGAGTTTTCCTTTTTGACTGCCCAAAGCAAGGACATTCACTGTCTTCAGAGAAATTAGCATGCAGAGCAACGCTAGATAAAAATCAGTTTGGTATTTATTCCAACTAGGACAATTACTTTGTTATTTTTGCTTTTTTAAAGATCTTTTTATTAGATTTCCAACAAAATATAACTCCATCACATAGGTTTCAATGAATTGCACTAACAAATGCCAATACAATAATGATATTATAACAATAACACTATTAAGCTATATCTAAAATCCCAGTATACCCTCACCAAAATATATCAATACACTATCATCCTATGCAAATAACAAAAAGAAAGTGATTATAAAAATTCACACTGACACACATAATACATCACAAAAGATAACAGGGAAAAAAAGGGTGGGGGGGTGAGGGGTTGCCTTCTCACTTTCCTCTCTCACCTTCTTACCACCTCTCTAGGACAACTACTTTGTGATATTGACAATAAAGCTGACAAGACTTTTAGTGACTTTCGGGTAGCTGCTTGCAACTATCTATCAAGAGAATGTTCGCTACCAAAGCTGTTGTAGCTGCTTTTCACCTCACAAAATGTCCAGTCACTCTGCCTGCCTTTCAGCCAGCCTAAAACACAACGTAATACAATCCACTATTCATCTAGTGTTTGCTGCCTTACGAATCGCATGCCCTTTCTTTGCAGAACCATGAGCTAGAAAACAACTGCAGTGTCTACCAATTATTCTTCAGGTCAACCTATGTAGTAGGTGTGATGCCTTTTTACATCAAGAGGGTAAAAAGCCAGCTCAGCTTTTGCGCATAAAGATTTGAAGACGACCAGTAAGCAGTTTTCTTTGTTCAGAATATATTCAGACACAACCTCAGGTAGAAATATTGGGTGTCTACTCAACGTAACCTTGTTGGGATGACATTTTAAGAAAGGTTTTAAAGCTGAAAAAGCCTGTATCTCGCTTACTCTGTTTGCTGATGTTATGGCAACCAAATATACGGTCTTCCAACACATATCATGTGGGACACCCAAATGATTGTCATTTTCAAATAAAAGATTGTTGAACTATAGGTCCTGAGTCCAAAGGGGTCAATGTAATGAACACAAATGTCTCTAGGACCCAAATAAAACCTCTCACCTTGGGGTAATAAGTCCTCTTCTCAAAGCCTGGTTGTTGCCCCTGATTAACTAGCAAGATGCAGGCTTTGCTGGGTTCCATACCCGGCGGACTAAGAGTCCTCAAATAGTCCTTTAAGAAGTCCAGCTCTGGGTCTAAAAGTGGTTCTCTGGGATTCCCTAGTTGATGCACCACTGCATCGCCTCAACCAGGTTTAGGTATAGTTTGAGATTCTCCTGGGGAGTGAGGGGGACTTGGAGCAGGGAGTTTCTACTACCACTCTTCACTTCCATACTCTTCCTCTCTCTGTCTTCTAGGCTGTAACACAGGACTTCCTTCCTTTGGAGTTCTTCACTGCTCTGATCTGCCCACCGTATCCTCCTTCACAGGTCATGCACGGCCTGCTTCTTCCTTCATGTTCTTGCTACTGCCATTAGTTTCCTTTTCCTGTTATCACATCCCCCAGCCCTTCGCAGCCTCCAACTGTTACCACCACCTAAAATGCTTCACCGCCTCCTCATGATGCTACAACTCCTCCAATTCTTCACTATCTTCTCATGTCGGTAGCTCCCCAAATTCTCCAACACCCTCCTAATGTTACCACATTTCATCCCCTCCTCCTGATGTTACCAGTTCCCCCTCAGTTTTTCACCACATCCTCATGAAGTTACCTCCTCCTCCCAACTCTAACCACCAAATCTTGGCTCCTTCCCCATGCCTGTTCCAAACAGCCTCCACACCTCTAAAGTCCTCATGGTGTGCTCCAAACTCCTCCAACCGGCCACTGGGCTGCTTCACTTACATAGGGAGACTGGTAAGACTCTGCGTGAAGGTCTGCACCCGTGGCTCACAATTGCTGGTGCGATAGGAATGGCTATTTACTTTTTCCCTGGGTCCAGTTGAGGCCAAGGGGTCGGACCTAAACCTATATACAGAGTGGCAGCCAGGTTCAATTCCCTGTGTATGTATGAAGGGGCTGGAAAAAACTGCCTTTGGGAGGATTGTCTCTGCTTGCTGCTGTTGTAATGGCTGTACACTCATCATCCACTAGTTCGGGAGGTACCTGCCCCCTGTACTCCCAACCCGCTGCTCCGCTTCACTCCCCCTCCCACCTCCCACCCCACCTCCCAAGTCATGTCTCCAAAGCCAGACATGAGGCTTCGTCCCATATTTTATAGATTTGAATTCGGCAGAGTGCATAGGCTCAAACGGGGCTGAGATGAACAATGTAAACACTATATTAAACTCCCATTGTTGGGCCGGTGGTCGCACTGGGGGGTGGGGGGGTGGTTTACTATACATGTAAAAGGCCTCGCAGATAATCCTTCACCAAAGGATGTGAAAACCAAGTGTTTTATTTTAATGTTTTCTTTTATTTAGAAACCCCAGCCAAATACTATATTATTGATAACTGATGCAAACCTGATTCTGCAAGGTGAAACAAATATGGCAAAATGGCCTTCAAGAGGCAGGTTGCTGGATTAATATTGTCGTCTGCACACTAGGAGCAAGATTATCTCAATTTTCTGAAATAAGGTGTATCAATTGCAAACATCCAGCAATGTGCAAAGACTTACATGAACCCTTGCAGGGAGGTTTAAAGACCTATACTCCAGTACCTGAGGAGTCAGGCTGCTAGACTGAGGGAGGCCAGGTTGCGATGCAAACCTTTCTCCTGGTGCATTGTCAGCTAAATTGGGTGCACCGCGCCCCAGCCCCATGCCAGGAATGTGATTCTCCAGCATTGGATCTTTCATAGATTTACTATTGACAGGGTGGGAATCCTTGGTACATTGATAAAGCAGTCTCTATAGAAAGACAACCACTACACTCACTTTAGTGTTCTATAAAATTTATTTTGAGCCATGTGCACTCCAGCCAATAGGCACTGACCCCTTCAGCTCCAATTCTGGAGGACATCTTCAGTTTTTTTCTACACTTTCATAGTTGGGCGTCCACTCGTAAATTCTCTGTTTTCTTTGACATTTTCTAAAGAGGCATACAAGCTACAATAACAAGATGTTCTCATTTTAAAGCTCAGGATTAGTACTTTAATATTGTGGAGTTTTGGCAACGTTTCACTCATTGTGTACTCCCAAAGGAGTAGGGTAGGGGGAGGGGGAGGGGGAGTTGCACTTTTTTTCTGGTGTCCACTCAGGGTTTGAGTCCACTGAAGTGTCCCTCCCCATCATCTCAGCATGGCTTATCCAAAATCAAACAAAAGCCTGTTTAAAACGTACTCTACCTGCAAGATTAAATATGTTTATGTGGAGGACAAGCAGGAGGAGGACCTTTAGTGCCTGTACCTCGACCATAATACAGATATATCCAACAAAACCATGAAAGACAGGCACAGATGTCTTGCATGGCTGGAAGAGGGGACCTCTGACTCGGACTGCCTCAGTGAGAAGCTGTGCCTCACTGCCTGAACGGTAACAAGACTGAACTGATATGTGGTTCCTCTCAGGCCTGGGCTATATTAGATGCCAGATACCAATCTTAAAATGCATGATTGGGACTCCAGTCGCTAAGAAAGTTAAGACCCTTGGTTTCCACCTTGAAGCCTCTCTCAATTCGGATTCTCAAATTAATCAGGCTGTAGCTAATTGCTCGTACTACCTCCGGCTTCTTAAAAACATGTGTCCAGTTCTCTCTAAGCCAGACAGCACATCCATTGCACACGCTGTGATCCTCCTAAGGATCGATACTGCAATGCATTATTGGGAAGCGCAACTAAAAGGAATCTACAAAAACTTCAAGTGATCCAAAATGATGCCGTCCGCGTTGTTAAAAAGAAAACCAGAAAAGATCATATAAGCGGTAAGTCCTGCACTGGCTCCCTGTCTCCGTAGGGTGCAATTTAAGGCAGCTAAACTGGTGCATAGATGCCTGTATAGTATTAGCCCCACTTACCTTAAAAATAGGACATACCCCTATGAGCCCTCAAGGACACTGCGTTCCCCTAACCTATCTCTAGTCAGCCCCCTAAGCTACAAGTGGTCCCACAGCCTTGGTAGATCATTTCCTGCGACAGCAGCGAAAACCTGGAACACTTTACCGCGTGAACATAGACAACAGAAACATACTAATACCCGCACACAGCTAAAAACATTGCTGTTCTCATAAACCCTCCCTAACACTTTTCCGTTCCAGACCTTTCTAGCTGTCTTTCTCTGTTCGCCCACAAATCCATCCACAACATCTAGATTATTTTGTCCTCCTGATGTCGCCTGTGCATGTGTTTTGGCGCCCTACAAATACATACAAATAAAAAAACTATTAGGCCACCAGAGAGAGCTTCTTATTCCCAACAAGCAATATCCCACAGAGAGCCATCCAGAGACAGGAGGGTGAGGAAGGAGGATTCCATCCAGGCTCAAATGGCTTCTGATAAGACCTGCCTGCCTACAAACTGCTGTGTCCTCGTTGTCAGGCCAAAAAACACACAAGTTGTTGAAGTTGATGATGAAAGATGCATCTTTGAAGCTGTTAACAGCAGCACCTCCATCCACGAGTCAAATGGCTCACCATGCATCTACAGCACTGTCCATGAGAAAATCTTTGCCGATGCCTCCATTGGCAAACACAAACAGAAATAGTCGATGACACCTAGGACCATCAGCTCATTGACAACCACCCCATCGAAATCTTTGGTGATAATATTGGCAACAACATCATGCACAACCATTCCACCAATGGCAATTCTGTTTGCAACCTCGATGATGCAGCGCCAAAAACATGTTTCTAGAACAACTTTCAATGTCGCCCAACACACGGGTCTCCAATTGCACCAAAACAAGGCATTTTCCCTTTAATATGTTTTGCCTTTAATATCTGAGCCCCCAGAGACACCTCCAGGGGACATCCTAATGCATGAGACTCAGACTTTGAGGTCCCATGAGGAAGGGGAGGAGTTACAAATTAGTGAGGCCAAGCCCTGTCAAGAGAATAGCCAAAAAGCACCATCACAACCAATGGAGCTGTTCAGACTACCAAGGCCAGCTGTGCAGCCCAAAGCGCATAACTTCTCTATAGACCTTGGCATGAGCCGACCTTGGACATCCCACTGCATGCCTAATGCAGCCCAGGCACTGGGCCACAACCAGGCAAAGTGCAGAGACGCTTCAAATGAGGGAGACCTCCGAGAACAGCAACCTGTCGACATGCCCTCAGACACAGATTCCCAGGATGAGATTCATAACACAGCCAATATCCACTCTTCGGAAACAGACAAGTTTGATGACTTGATCCATGCACTGGGGAAACTGGAAGAGTAACCTCCCAGAGATTCCCCTCCAGACGAGATCGGGGCATTTCATAACATCATTGCAAAGGCCACAAAAATGTTCATCCTGCTGCCCACGAAGCATAGCAAAGAGGGATTCTTGTACCAGCGATGAGAAAAAAAAAAAGAAAAGCAGTAATGTCAGTACCCTTTCTAGAAGGCATTTTGGGAAGATAACCTAGTGCAGGGGTCTGCAACCTTTGGCTCTCCAGATGTTTTGGACTACAACTCCCATCACTCCTATCATAGTGATATTCAATTGTGAGTGACCATGGTAGTTGTAGTCCATAACATCTGAAGAGCCACAGGTTGCAGACCCCTGACCTAGTGGCTGTAAGGAACCCCTACTTTGCATTGGCCAAAAATGACTGTCTAAGCAAAAATACATGACGCTCCTGATAATGCCCTGAAGTGTTAAACGACATAGCCAAGCCCGGATTCAGTGATCATGACAGCCACTACAAAGAGGTCTCCAGATCCATCCTCACCCTAGGCTGCCCCTTGCGGAAAGAGAAGGAAGGCAAATCAATGCCTTTTGCAAACGGGTCATCGCAACAGTCGCTACAACTACCAAGTCTGTACATTATGTGAAGAATCCGATAGGATTCTCCCCAGAAACCTGGCCTGGGACCCTCCTCATGTGGCCAGGGAAAGGCAGACGCTTCTGATCCTGACCCTGGGGGTGGTGTACTGCGGGAGGATTACATGGGGAGGGGGAGCACAGACCAGGAATACTGTGATAACCCCCTTTTCAACCTCCCCCGTAATCCGACCCTTTTAATGGCTTTTTGGCAAACTAAAGAGGTAGAGAAATCTCAAAATACATGTCCCAGAATCCTAGAGGGACTGAGACCAGGAAGAGGGCTGAAGAGGCATGTATGTGCAATGGTAAGGTAATTAGGCCTAATGGCCATTGCAGGAGTCAGGCAATTGAAACTGATGGCTCACACATGAAGCCAATTGTCAAACCTGAGAGGCATAAAAGGCCCTGGCAGGAAAGAAGAAGGAGAAAGATCTGGAGCAGGAGTTGAAAGGCTGGCAGTAGTAGCAGAGGAGAAGCACAAGGCTGGCAATTCACGAGGAAGTGTCTAGTGATCTTAAATATAGGTAGTGTGATCTTAATACATATTGCTCAATGTGTTGAAGCAGCTCACTATGTGAGGTCATCAGGGTAGAATGTTCTGAGAGGTATAGAATTTGAGGTGCGAGAGAGTTTGAGTAGGGAACAAGTTACTTACCTGTAACTGTTCTCCAGCATGGGTCTGGCATGGATTCACATGCTCATGAATATTCCCCGTCGTCAGGCTGGGAATCCTCGGTAAAGAAAAAAATCAGTATCAGTTTTGTTTCTGATCTGTCTTTCTTATTAGCAACCAATCACTGGTCTCTGGGTCATACAGCCCCCAGCCAATGACTGCCCTCTCCCTAAGCCCCTCCCCTGGCAGCCATCCTCAGATTTGGTAGCACGTAAAGTGGCAGTATGACCAAGTGAAGAGCCGCAGAGGGGTAGGAGGGAGGGTTCGCATGTGAATCCATGCCAGACCCATGCTGGAGAACAACAGTTACAGGTAAGTAACTTGTTCCTTCTCCAGCATGGGGTCTGGCATGGATTCACATGCTCATGAATATAAGAATACATAGCAGTACACACATGCACAACCACGGGAGGTGGAAAGGCTCAACATTAAGCATTACATAAACTCAACATTGAGCAACTCTTACCTCTTCACCAGGCCCACCTTCAGGCGAACCGGTTGCGAAGCACTGCTTGGCCGACCCTGGACTCCTCCCTGGAATCCCGGTTGACGCAGTAGAATCTTGTGAAGGTGTGCGTCGACATCCACGTAGCAGCCCTGCAGATGTCCAGCAGGGGTACACCAGACAAGAACGCTGTGGTAGCAGCGATCGCTCTGGTCGAATGGGCTCTCGGACGGCCGTGCAACAGTCAGTTGCCAACCGGTGACAGTGCATGATGCAGCCAGAGAGCCAGCTGGAAATGGAAGCCTTCGAGAGGGCCTTCCCTTGGTTCACAGGTCCAAAGTTCACAAACAGTTGTGATGTCTTCTGAAAACTCTTTGTGCGGTCCACGTAGAACTTCAGCGCTCTAGCTACATCCAGCGAGTGCAAAGTCCTCTCGGCCGGCGACGAAGGCGACGGGAAGAAAACTGGTAACACCAAGGGCTCGTTGAGATGGAAGTCCGACGGCACCTTGGGCATGAAGGAGGGGTGCGTCCTTAGCACCACCCTCGTCTCGTGAAAAGTAAAGTATGGAGGCTTGCAGGATAGGACCTGGATCTCTCCCACTCGTCGTGCAGAGGTGATGGCCACAAGAAATGCAGTTTTCCACGACAGGAGCTTCAACAGTGCCGAATGCAGGGGCTCGAAAGGCGCCCCCATGAGCCTGGTCAGCACCACGTTGAGCTCCCACGCCGGGGCCGGAGCCTTCACGGAACACTCCCTTCATAAACTCCTTCACCAGGCGATGAGACTACAGAGATGATCGTCCCATAGTTCTGGTGTAGCGAGAGATTGCCGCCAGATGTATTTTGATGGAGGCATGAGACAGCCCCGCTTTGGCCAGCGACAGCAGGTATGGCAGCACTTGAGGGGCCGTAATTCGCAGAGGGTTAATCTTCTGTGCACAGCACCAGACAGAGAACCTCTTCCATTTGTGTCCATAGCACTTGAGAGTTGAGGACGCCCTGGCCTTTGCAAGCACCTCCTTGCAGTCCGCCAGGATATCGTACCCTCCAAACTCTAGTGCCGCAGGAGCCAAACCTGCAAGTTCAGCGACCCCGTGTCGAGATGGAGGAAGGCGCCTCATTCTCTGGAGAGAAGATCTGCGTCCGTCGATAGTTTGACTGCGGGGGGGGGGGGGATGCTGACAAGTCCAGAAGGTCCGGGAACCAGATCTGTCTGGGCCACGCCGGTGCGACAAGGATCAACCTGCACTGGGACCTCTTGAGTTGGTTGACGAGTCGCAGTAGCAACAGCAACGGAGGGAATGCATACAGGAACAGGCCATCCCAGGGGAACGAGAAAGCATCGCCCATGCTCCTCGGATGGGGAAACCTGCTGGCGAACCTCTGGCACTTGGAGTTTGCTGCCGTCGCGAACAGGTCAATCTGGGGTTTGCCCCATCGTCGGAAAAGCCGATCCACTTGGTCCTGACGCAGTTCCCACTCGTGGCATGAGCCCAGCACCCTGCTCAGCGAGTCGGCCATGGTGTTCTTTATTCCTGCTAGGTGGAAGGGCACCAGAAACATCCCCTGGGCAACGGCCCAGTGCCACAGATCCTGGGCCTCCTTGGATAGGGCCGGGGACCTGGTTCCTCCCTGCTTCCAGATGTAGAACATCGTGGTGGTGTTGTCGGTGAAGATCCTCACCACCTTGCCCTTGAGGGACGAAACGACCCGAGAGCCCAGAATACTGCTCGGAGCTCCAGGATGTTGATGTGGAGTGACCTCTCCTCCGGGAGCCAAAGGCCTCTCACGTGAAGATCTCCGGTGTGTGCTCCCCAACCCTCCAGGGAGGCATCCGTCGTCACCGTCTCCTGGTGTGCTGGGGTCTGAAAGACGGTGCCCGCCGCTAGATGCGCACGGGTGCCCCACCACTGAATCGATTGGCGGAAGACCTTGTTGAGCGGGATCTTGTCTTCACAGCTGCCCGCCACTTGCATCCAACGGGCGTCGAGGAACTCCTGTAGAGGACGCATCCGCAGCCTGCACAGGCGCACCAGTTAGATGCAAGAGGACATCATGCCAAGAAGTGACTTGATGGACCTCACTCTGGCCACGTCCGTGGCCAGCAGGCGCTGCACCTTGCCCAGGATGTCCTTCGTCCTTTCCTCCGACGCGGAAGCCAATCGTGCCACTGTATCGAGCTTGGCTCCCAGAAACAGTGCGACCTGTGACAGAACCAGGTGGGAATTGGGGAAGTTGATGGAGAATCCCAGGTCCATGAGCAGTTGGACAGTCTTCGCTGTGTGCTCGATGGCAAGCTCCCTTGTCCTTGCTCGGATGAGCCAATCGTCCAGGTAGGGCTAAACGTGGATCCCTTGCAGGCGCAGCCGCGCCACCACTGGTGCTAGGCACTTGGTAAATACCCTGGACGCCGACTTCAATCCGAACAGCAGGGCCATGAATTGGTAGTGCCGTTTTTGGACTACAAATCTGAGAAACTTTCCTTTTAGAATAGGGATGTGGAAGTACGCATCCTCCAAGTCCAGCGACGATAGGAAGTCGCCTGCCTCCAGCTGTCCGAGTACGTGCTGGAGGGTGACCATCCGGAACTTCTGGGCTTTGATGTATTTGTTTAACCGATGCAGGTCCAGGATGGGGTGCCAACCGCCTGTCTTCTTTCTGACGAGGAAGTATCTTGAGTATACTCCAGAGCCCCTGAGCCTCTTCGGGACGGGCTTGATGGCCCCTTTCTTGAGCATCGCCCTTAATTCTAACAGCAGTTGTGGGATGTGATTTTCCTTCCTGGCCACGGGAGGAATTTGGTGACACTTCCTTAGAAATTCTTGAGTGTGCCGTGGGCCAGGGCATCCAGCACCCAACGGTCGGTGGAGATGGACTCCCACACGCTGGCGAACTTCGCCAGCCGGCCTCCCACCGGGGTGCTCAGGTGGGGGCCCGACGCTACGACCGGTTCAGTCCTGCTTGGAGGCGGCCTTGCCGCCCTAGCCTCCTTGCCGACGGCAACGGGTGTAACGCTCACCTGATTCCCGTAGAGGCGCCGGTCTTGACTGGGCGTATAACGTATCTTCAAAGGTGATGTGTAACACACGGCTGGCTCTTTGGGCTGGATCTCTGTGCACTGTATGTTTGACTCGAAGGGTAAGATGTCTGCAGATAGAAAATATGGGATTAATGAACTGGGTTATTGAATGTCTCTCTCTTCTTCCCTTTCTCTTCTCCTGTAGAACCCCGAAGGTTAACGCTCTCACCTTAGGTAAGTGAACGCCGTGCTCTCCATCTGCCTCGGGGCAGGGTGCTGTAACCAGTTTCTTCACTGAATAAGGGGAGCAGGCCTCTTGACTTCAGAGGACTGCTGTCCGTCGTTTACTGCACGAACGGTAAATTTTCGAGTAATTCTAATGTCTTTAAAGTCTTTAGTAATGATGTCTCTTGTTTTGCAGGGTTCCGGCGATGGTGGATGACGGGCTGAAGTGAGTTGAAGATGGAGCCCGTGTGATGAATAGAAGCGCCTGGAAGCACGTAAGTAAGCGCTTGTTGCCTGCTTCACGATGCGCTCTAACTGTCTTTTTATTTTGCAGGTACAAGTTCGGAGCGGCTGCAGGGTGCCGGAATACCCACTGGGTTAGATGTGGAAAGGAGTAATGGCACGCGAGTATTAAAGTTCCCCAATGTCTTTAAACGCACCTTGTTTTGTCTTTCAGATGCGGGATGCAGCGCCGAAGGGCTCCGGAGCGTGCGAAGAGTTGGTAAGCTTTTGTCTTTCAGATGCCGGAATGCAGTGTGAAGACCTCCGGAGCGCACGAAGAGTAGGTAAGCCTTTGTCTTTCAGAATGCAGCGCGAGGCGTTGGTGACAGCCGATGGCCCAGGTAAGTGAAGAGCTGTCACTGAAGACCGTAATGCTAACCTGTTCTTTCTTGTCTTTATAGGTGTTGCTGAAGACTGGATTCAGGATGGTAAGCCTTTTTCCTTAGGCCCAGGATCAGATGCAGAAGACACGATGAGCGTTCTGCTGCAGAGGATGCAGAATAATGCAAAGCAAGATTCATCCAAATAGCCTCCTGTAGTGCTTAGGTGTCTCCTTCCACAGCCACGCCTAGGTAAGAAAAGAGTTCCTGCTTTCCAGAAGAGTTCCAGTGTTCTGAACCTAGGGAGTGGCTCCTGCCCCACCCAACAGGAAAAGTAGTTCCAAACAGAAGAGGATCAGAGGCTCAACTGGCAGGCAAGTAAGCAGCATGGTCTGCTGCAGGTAAGTCCACCCAAGCATTATGAGCCCGGCGCTTCCAGCGCTGGGACTGGGCATATTTAAGAGCCTGGTGCCACTGGCGCCAGGACTTGGTCCAAAAGGTCCCAATTGGGACTGGTTGGCACTCGGAACCTGGGTTATGAATCTGCTTCCAAGGGAGTTGGGAAAACCCTGACCTTTTGGAAGCAGAGATCATGACAACGGGGTCCTCCTGACTTGCCGTGCCCTCTGTAGGCATCTTGTGACGAGGAACGGGCTGCCTGGCGGTACGTCGAGGAGCCACCGCCGAATCCTTTGGGGGCACCTTGCTTGCCTCTGGAGTTCCGAAAGGGCAGCCATCATTGCTGCAAAACTCCCAAGGCCAGAGCCATCTCTGTGTCGGTCTTGATGGCCTGAAGTGACTGATCTACTGTCTTTCCAAATAGGTTGTTCCCGTCGAAGGGCATGTCCAGAACTCTGGTTTGCATGTCCTGGTGAAAATCTGTTGCCTTGAGTCATCCCTGCGTCGAAGGCAAACACTGTTGCCCAACTGACGGAACCCGGTGTCTGCGATGTCCGTGGCCACCGTTATGGCATGGTCCGACGCCACCTCACCTTCCTGTAGTATCCCCAGGGCCTCCGCCCTCTTGTCATCTGTTATGAAGTCCAGCAGGGGGCGATCTTGTACCACAACTCCCTGTAGTAGCGGGCCACAATCGCTAGGCCGTTGGCCGCCTTAATTGTCGTCGCCATGGACGAGATGACTCGTCGTCCCATGGTGTCCAGTCTCTTTCCCTTGCCATCAGGTGGGGAGGTTGAAGTTGAAGCCGTCGCCCCCGCCGCCTTCTTCTTGGCCGCCGCCGAGACGACCGAATCCGGGGTCGGCTGCGCCCTGAGGCACAAAGGGGTGGAATAGGGGACCCGGTACTACTTCTCATACCGATCCCTCTTGGCAGGCGTCATGGACGGGTTCTTCAAGAGAGCAAGTCCCTCGTCCCAGATGTCGTCAAGCAACGGCATCGCGAGGACAGTCTTCCTCTTGGCCTTGCGCAGTTGATAGAGGAAGCCTTCCTTCTTTGGTTCTCCGGGGCAGAGCTGGAAAAGCTCAGATGCCCTGGAAATCATGGCGTGGAAGAACAAGTTACTTCTTACCTTGCAACGTTCTTTCGGTGGGATGTTCCTCCGACGTATTCCTTATCTTTGATAGATCATCTCCCAGCTTGCTGGCCTCGGAAAAAAGAATTTCAGTAGAGGGTGCTGCACGTCGACGTCCCTCGAGCCGATGTCCCTCGACGGCCTCCGTATCGGCGCCGACGTCACCACACGTATAAATAGACTAGCGCAGCGTCCGTTGCTCAGTTCCGTTTTGACGTTAACAGTCGTTTTACATGAATTGGTTATTGACCATGAAGGAGCGTAAGCTGCAACCACAAGGGAAGTATTACTGCAGGGATGGATGGGAGGGCGATAAGGAATACGTCGGAGGAACATCCCATCGAAAGAACGTTACAAGGTAAGAAGTAACTTGTTCTTCGAAGGGATTGTGTCCTCCGACGTATTCCTTATCTTTGATAGACTCCCATAGCAGTGGTGTGCAATTGGAGGTGGGAGTAAAACACCATGTTTCCTTTTAGGAATGAACCGAATGTAATACGGCTTTGCCAAACCTAGTCTCTTGACTAGAGGAGGAATCCAGGTATTAAAATCTTGTGAAGGTATGTGCGGACGACCATGTGGCAGCCGCACATATGTCTCGAACCGGCACCCCTCTTTGGAGGGCCGAGGAGGCTGCGATACCCCTGGTTGAATGAGCCCTAAGATTTTGAGGAGGCTCTGTCCCTGCCAGTTTGTAACATTCCAGGATGGCCAAAATAATCCATCTGGAAATGGTTGTTTTGTTATCGGTAGTCCCAACTTGTGCCCTGGGTAACCCACTAACAGTTGGTCTGCTTGCCTAATCCTAGCAAGTCTGCTGATGTAAAAGCTTAAAGCCCGCCTTGGGTCCAGCCTATGTAGCCTTTCTTCCTCTTTCCCCGGATGGGGAGGCGGATAGAATGAAGGTAATGTAATTTTCTGAGTGATGTGGAATTCAGAAACCACCTTTGGGAGGAAATTAGGCTTCACCTGTAGGACAACCTTGTCTTTATGAAAAATTGTATGAGGGGGTTTACAAGATAGAGCTTGTAATTCGCTCACCCTTCTAGCAGATGTTAAAGCCACTAATAAGACAGTTTTAAGGGTGAGAAATCTTAGCGAACAAGAGTAGAGTGGTTCGAAAGGAGTACCCATCAGGAAATTTAAGACTAAATTTAAGTCCCATAAAAGAACCTGGAAAGGTCTTGGAGGGTAGACATTAGTTAATCCCTTTAGAAATTGTATTACTAAGGGTAATTTGAAATACGAAGATTCCTCCGCAGTGTGCTTGAAGATCGATAGCGTTGCGAGATAGCCCTTGATAGTGCCAACTTGATGGCCTGAATTTACCAAGTAGAGTAGAAAGGATAACACTGTTGGTGTACCACATGAAAAGGGGTCGATATTCTCTTCTCTACACCAGCTGCAAAACTTGTTCCAACGGCAGCGGTATAAAGACTTTGTTGCTGGCCTTCTGGCCGAAAGCAACACTTCCATGACGTCATCAGGGAGGTCCCAATCCTTGTATCTCAACCTTTCAGAAGCCAGGCGTGAAGGTTGAGGGTTCTGATGTCTGGATGGAGAACCTGACCTCCCTTCTGTGAGAGAAGATTCTCCTTGAGTGGAAGACGAATTGGAGGGCATATGAACATGTCCAGAAGGTCCGGGTACCACGTTCTCCTGGCCCAGTCTGGGGCAATTAGGATCATGGTTCTCCGGAATCTTCTCAACCTCCTGATCATTTGAGGAATGACAGGGACTGGTGGAAACGCGTACAGGAGTGGAAACTCCCAGTCCACTACGAACGCGTCCCCTAGAGCTCCTCTCGGGGGAAATTCCCTTGAACAAAACAGATTGCACTTTCTGTTGGTACTGGTGGCAAACAGATCCACTTGAGGGGTTCCCCAAAGGGCGAAGATCTCCTGAAGGACTTCCTGAGCTAGTTCCCACTCGTGGGAGACTGTGCCCTGCCACCTCAGAGCGTCTGCCGTCAAGTTCTTCTCTCCGGCTAGGTGGACTGCCGATAGAGAGATTCCTTATTGAATTGCCCAAAACCAGAGCTGCATTGCCTCTCTGCACAGTGGTAGTGATCCTACGCCTCCTCTTTTGTTGAGGTAGTGCATGGCCACTGTGTTGTCTGTCATTATCAGGGCATTTTTCCCCTGTACAGATGGCAGAAAAGCCTTCAGCGCTAGTCTGATTGCTCACAGCTCTAACAGGTTGATATGTAGTCTGGACTCCGATGGAGACCAACGACCGCTGATGGTCAAGTCGTTGGTATGGGCTCCCCACCCCGTGAGTGAGGCATCTGTGACTACTGTTATCTCCGGCCATGGTTGCCAAAACAGTTCCCCCTTCAAGATGTTTTCCTGGCAGGCCCACCACTGAAGGTCTCAAGCCACCTTGTCCGGAATCTGAAGGAGGTCTGTCATTCTCCCTGAGAATTGCGACCACTGAATTCTCAGTGCCCACTGAAGAGATCTCATTCTCAGGCGAGCCTCTGGCACAAGGAAGATGCAGGATGCCATGAGGCCTAGCAACCTCAAAACGTCGAAGACTGGGAGACGTTGGGCATTTTGAAACTTGGTGACCATTTGCAGAATATTTTGAGCCCTCACCTCTGGTGGCGAGGCTTTTCCCAGGGAAGTGTCCAGGACCGCTCCAATGAACTGGAGTCTCTGTGATGGTATCATCTGTGACTTCTTTAAATTGAGGGAGAAGCCCAGTTTGTGAAGGAAGTGGCAGACATAATCTAGCTGGATCTGAGCTTGTTCCAAAGATACAGCTCTGATCAGCCAATCGTCCAGGTAGGGGTAGACGTGGATCCCTTCTCTCCTTAGATTTGCAGCCACTACCGACATTAGCTTGGTGAAGACCCTCGGGACGGAAGTCAGTCCAAATAGCAGAACTCTAAATTGATAATGAGAGCCGCCAATTGCGAACCTCAGGTATTTCCTGTGTTTGAGATGGATTGGCACATGGAAATAAGCATCCTGGAGGTAGAGTGGTTCGAAAGGAGTACCCATCAGGAAATTTAAGACTAAATTTAAGTCCCATAAAAGAACCTGGAAAGGTCTTGGAGGGTAGACATTAGTTAATCCCTTTAGAAATTGTATTACTAAGGGTAATTTGAAATACGAAGATTCCTCCGCAGTGTGCTTGAAGATCGATAGCGTTGCGAGATAGCCCTTGATAGTGCCAACTTGATGGCCTGAATTTACCAAGTAGAGTAGAAAGGATAACACTGTTGGTGTACCACATGAAAAGGGGTCGATATTCTCTTCTCTACACCAGCTGCAAAACTTGTTCCAACGGCAGCGGTATAAAGACTTTGTTGCTGGCCTTCTGGCCGAAAGCAACACTTCCATGACGTCATCAGGGAGGTCCCAATCCTTGTATCTCAACCTTTCAGAAGCCAGGCGTGAAGGTTGAGGGTTCTGATGTCTGGATGGAGAACCTGACCTCCCTTCTGTGAGAGAAGATTCTCCTTGAGTGGAAGACGAATTGGAGGGCATATGAACATGTCCAGAAGGTCCGGGTACCACGTTCTCCTGGCCCAGTCTGGGGCAATTAGGATCATGGTTCTCCGGAATCTTCTCAACCTCCTGATCATTTGAGGAATGACAGGGACTGGTGGAAACGCGTACAGGAGTGGAAACTCCCAGTCCACTACGAACGCGTCCCCTAGAGCTCCTCTCGGGGGAAATTCCCTTGAACAAAACAGATTGCACTTTCTGTTGGTACTGGTGGCAAACAGATCCACTTGAGGGGTTCCCCAAAGGGCGAAGATCTCCTGAAGGACTTCCTGAGCTAGTTCCCACTCGTGGGAGACTGTGCCCTGCCACCTCAGAGCGTCTGCCGTCAAGTTCTTCTCTCCGGCTAGGTGGACTGCCGATAGAGAGATTCCTTATTGAATTGCCCAAAACCAGAGCTGCATTGCCTCTCTGCACAGTGGTAGTGATCCTACGCCTCCTCTTTTGTTGAGGTAGTGCATGGCCACTGTGTTGTCTGTCATTATCAGGGCATTTTTCCCCTGTACAGATGGCAGAAAAGCCTTCAGCGCTAGTCTGATTGCTCACAGCTCTAACAGGTTGATATGTAGTCTGGACTCCGATGGAGACCAACGACCGCTGATGGTCAAGTCGTTGGTATGGGCTCCCCACCCCGTGAGTGAGGCATCTGTGACTACTGTTATCTCCGGCCATGGTTGCCAAAACAGTTCCCCCTTCAAGATGTTTTCCTGGCAGGCCCACCACTGAAGGTCTCAAGCCACCTTGTCCGGAATCTGAAGGAGGTCTGTCATTCTCCCTGAGAATTGCGACCACTGAATTCTCAGTGCCCACTGAAGAGATCTCATTCTCAGGCGAGCCTCTGGCACAAGGAAGATGCAGGATGCCATGAGGCCTAGCAACCTCAAAACGTCGAAGACTGGGAGACGTTGGGCATTTTGAAACTTGGTGACCATTTGCAGAATATTTTGAGCCCTCACCTCTGGTGGCGAGGCTTTTCCCAGGGAAGTGTCCAGGACCGCTCCAATGAACTGGAGTCTCTGTGATGGTATCATCTGTGACTTCTTTAAATTGAGGGAGAAGCCCAGTTTGTGAAGGAAGTGGCAGACATAATCTAGCTGGATCTGAGCTTGTTCCAAAGATACAGCTCTGATCAGCCAATCGTCCAGGTAGGGGTAGACGTGGATCCCTTCTCTCCTTAGATTTGCAGCCACTACCGACATTAGCTTGGTGAAGACCCTCGGGACGGAAGTCAGTCCAAATAGCAGAACTCTAAATTGATAATGAGAGCCGCCAATTGCGAACCTCAGGTATTTCCTGTGTTTGAGATGGATTGGCACATGGAAATAAGCATCCTGGAGGTCCACAGATACCAGCCAGTCCTGGAGCTGGAGGGCCTGAAGGATCTGAGAGAGAGTTACCATCTCGAACTTGTCCTTCCTGAGGAACATGTTCAATTTTCCTAAGTCCAAGATAGGTCTCAGTCCTCTGTATTTCTTCGGTATGACAAAGTAGCGGGAGTACCAGCCCTTGTTCCTCTCCGCTACAGGTACCGGTGCTATGGCACCTTTCTCTCGCAGGTCTACAATTTCCTGCAAGAGGAGCAGATCTTGAACTCTCAGAGAGCTGTTCCCCGGTGGATGACTCTGAGGGATGCATAGAAAAGGCAGGCAGTAACCTTGGGCAACTGTCTCCAATGCCCAAGCATCTGACGTAATAGCCTGCCATTCCGTCAGATGTTGAGTTAACCTGCCCCCTACTGGTGTTTTGTGAAGAGAGTCCTCAGAGCGGTTTGGAGGCGGCTGATGCAGATGCCGAGGGTAAAGTGGCACCTGCTGCTGCTACGGCTTTTGTGTTTTTACCCCGTCCACCTCGGGTGAATTTCTTCTTCCCTTTGAACCGACTGGCCTCTGCCCTTTCCGAATGCGGAATAGAAGCGAAAGGACTTACCTCTCCAAGAGGTTCCTGAGGGGCGATATGGTATCTGACGGATTGCAGCTCCTAAGGATTTTGCGGCTGCCTTTGATGTTTGTAGTTTTTCTAAACTGTCATCCGCCTTCTTACCAAACAAAGAGCCGTCAAAGGGCATATTCAAGAGTCTGCTTTGCACATCTGGAGCAAAACCAGACTTTCGCAACCAAGCAAATGTCCTGGTTGTTGTACTTGCCGCCATGGCCCCGCTGATACTGTCAGCAGAATCGATGCCAGTCTGAAGGGATTCGCACATTGCGTCCTTACCATCCTTAATGATGTTGAGAAACGCTTCCCTTTCTTCTCCCTCCGGGAGGCAGTCAGCCGCTGATGAAGCACAGTCCCAAAGTGTGTGGCTGAACCTTGCAAGCGTACAAGAAGCATTGATGGATTTCAACGCCATGCTACATGCGGAAAAGACTTGTTTGGCCATAGAGTCATATCTCTTATCATCCCCGTCCTGTGGAACAGTAGGGTAAGCTGATTTACTACCTGCTGAAGTAGCTGCCTGAACAACCAGACTCTCCGGAGTTGGGTGTTTGGATAAATATTCAGGGTCAGCAGAAGACACCTGATATTTAGCTGATAATTTTTTGTCAACTGCCGGGATTACCTCAGGCGTTTCCCAGTTTGCCAATATTCTCCTTTGTAATGCCGCATGAAATGGCACTACAGGATCCTCCTGTGGACCTTCGACCAAGATGTCTGTGAGGTCGTCTTGCTGAAAAGCAGGTGAGGGTGTGGACCATCCCATAAACTCTATTATCCTTGCCATCAAGGTTCTATAAGGGGTTTCAGCATGTTCCCCTGGGTCTGGTGTGGCAAATTCCACTTCTGGGGAAGTGTCCAACCCACTTGCTTCCAGTAGGGTTTCATGGAGGTCTTTCAACCTACCTTCCTCAGAGGTAAATTCCTCTGGTGCAGGAGTTGCAGATCCCTGCAACTCAAAAGTTCTTTCCTGATCCGAATCCTCCCCTTCTTCATACATAGAAGATAAGACCCTGGAGTGATCAGGTCTTGAAAATGGTATAAATCCCATTTCCAGAGCAGAAGGAGCCAAATTTGTCATAATTGGCTGAGAAAACGTCGACGTCGTCGACGCAGACGTTAAAGGCTTCGAAGCCATCGAAAAAGGCGTCGAGAAAGGTGGTAGAGGCCTCGATGAACTCGAGAGTATCGGGATTCTACTCGAGGTTGTCGACGACATTCTCGTGCTCGAGGCTCTGGGTATGGCCACTGGCTGTGAGGTGGCAGTGGGTTTATCCTTTCTCGGCGTCGACGTCGGCTCGACTGACCTGTGCGTTGAAGAACCCTTCGATAACGGCGTCGATGACGCCGATCTATGTGTCGAAGGGATCTTCGACGACGGCGAAGACGCAACTTTGCCTTTACTCGAGGGTTTGTGACGCTCTCAAGTGGCTTCTTTTGACCCGGTACTGCGACTCATGGCTTTTTGATTTTTCGGGTCTTTCACCCAGGGTATCACCCTCAGGAGTCTTCGAGGGGGTCGAGGCCACTTTCTCGAAGACGAGTAGCATCTTTTTCCTGAATTCCTCCCACTCAGCCTGAGAGCTATGTTTTGTGGGGCAGGAGACCCTTTTTGAGGAAACGGAAGACTAAGACGAGGAAGGGGATCTTCGACGTCTCTTTTTTGAATGCTTAGATCTCGAAGAGTGATGGGAACTGCTTTGAGACCTAGAACGAGAATGTCTTTTGTGATGGCGAGGAGACGAATGTCTCGACTCCGCCGAGGAAACTTTCGAAGAAGTTTTAACTGCCTTACCTCTCTCGAGCTTCCCCTTACGATCCTTCAAGGCTTTCGCCGTCATGGACATGCAGTCCTCGCACTCCGAATAATGGTGCTCGATTCCCAGGTACCACAAACAGATCCTATGAGGATCCGTCAACGACATTTTCTTTCCACAGTCTCGACATTTTTTGAAGCCGGAACGTGGAGTCGTCGGTTCGGGTGAGGAAGCCATCGAGTACGAGTCGGTATTCACGAGGAATATATTGATATATTTGACTTAAGAACTGAGCAACGATATTCCGAGGCCCCACGAAGCACGGAAAAACGGAACTGAGCAACGGACGCTGCGCGAGTCTAATTATACGCGTGGTGACGTCGGTGCCGATACGGAGGCCGTCGAGGGACATCGGCTCGAGGGACGTCGACGTGCAGCGCCCTCTACTGAAAAAAGAAATTCTGAGGCCAGCACGCTGGGAGATGATCGATCAAAGATAAGGAATACATCGGAGGACACAATCCCTTCGAAGGAGCCAATTTCGTCAGGCGGGCAGGCTCGAGGGGGTGGTGATTCAAGGCCCATCCCGTCGTCGCCACCGTCCTCATCCGTCCCTGTCGTGGCCGTATCTGTTCCTGTGTCATCCCTATGATCAGGGGAAGGAGATGAAGGCTGAGCGGGCCGTAAGGGCTGGAAAGGCGGGGGGTGTGAAGTCTCCTATGCTTGTTTGGAGGGCTTCCCGACGGGCCCGGTTCTGTTGGGTAGTCCATTGGGGGTAGAGGCAACCTCGTCCTTATCTCTGTGCATAAGGTTTGGATTGCCATCAAAATGGCCACCGAGTTGTCGGGCACTGGCTGCAACGGGCACAATGGTTGCTCCTCCTCCCCGGGAGCCTCAACAGCGCCACCGTCGCTCTCTTCGTCCACCTCCTCGGGATAACTCCCGTGTGACCGGACCTCCTCAAACCTCTGGTTGAGGCCTTGCACGACTTCAACCAGCTCCTCTTCAGAGGCTGTATCCATGTCTGTGATGGCCACCGGCCCCCCCTCTTTTTCCACTGGGGTCTTCACGGGGGTCTTATCGATGGCTGAAAAGAGGATTCCCTCCGCGGTGGCAAGAAAACTCTGGGCCCCAAGGTCGTCTCCACTGGGGTAGCCTCCACAGGCTTCGCCAGGGTCGCCATGGCTCCCTCGATAGAGGCCATAGCCGGGTGAAACAGGGCCTTCACGACCTTTGGCGTGCTTGAAGACTTCATCTTGGGGGGAGGAACACTGCCTCGCTCCCCCTAGGCTGCTTCCGTCGGGATCGACTGGGGCTTCTCCAGAAGCTTACCCGGGATCTCCGACATTCTCTTCCCCGAGCCGGAGCGTTGGCTCGTGGTTGATGGCGTCTGTGAAAGTGCGCCCTGCCTGGCAGCCGAGGAGCACGACCATTCGGTGCTCCCGGTTCCCCTGGACACGCAGTGCTTAGCCTTCTGTTGGGCCCCCCTCACCGGAGCACCCTCAAAGGACTTAGACCGCTCGCACCTCTTCTTCTCACCTACCGCTGGGCTCTTTCCTTCCAGCCAGTTGGTGAGGCGGATCTGTCGATCCCTCATGGTCCGCTCCGACATGTTCTTGCAAAACGCACATTCCCACGTGCGTTTTGTCTTCGGGAAGGCAATAGAGGCATCTAGAATGCTTGTCCTCCTTGAACACATTCTGCAATCCGCATCCAGGGCAGTTCCTGAGCAGCTTGGATCTGGGCGTCGAGCTTCCCTTGTCCTGGGCCATGTCCACGGGGTAGGCCTCAAGGTCTTCCGGAATCCTCCAAGAAGCGTATTCGATGAAAACTTCGCCCTTGAGGGGCGTAGAAAATTCCGAAACGGGTCCCCGTTGATCGGAAGTAGAAACGGTGGATCTTGAGGCTCGATTGACCAAAAAATTAGATTAAACTCTTAAAAATCGCAAAACGCTTTAAAAGCTCGAGAGCTATAGCACGAGGACTTCCAACACTTTAACGTGCGGTAAAAAGCTGAGGATGGCTGCCAGAGCAAGGGCTTAGGGAAAGGGCAGTCATTGGCTGGGGGCAGTATGACCCAGAGATCAGTGATTGGTTACTACTAAGAAAGACAGATCAGAAACGAAACTGATACTGATTTTTTCTTTACCGAGGATTCCGAGCCTGACGACGTGGAATATTCATGAGCATTTGAATCCATGCCAGACCCCATGCTGGAGAATGACGGTTGGGGTGAGCTGACATGGGGGCTGGTAGATGTCTTAAGCTCTGAACTGTATCTTAATATATCATCTGTAACTTGCACAACTTGGCAGTAAACGTGCTTAAATCAATATAAGATTCTGTCTCGTTTATGTGGTACGACATAACTTTACAGAGTGGCAGCCCAGAAGGGACACCGGAACATGGAGAGAGCAGATTTCACCTGCAAGTTCTGAGAAGGTCCTGTGTTGCATAGGCTGCACAGAGAAAGACGCACTGGAATTGAAGTTTTCCCCATGTGAGCCGAGTCGCAGTGACTGCAGAGCTGTGACTGTGCTGCAACCCAAGGCCAGAAGCAGAAGGCAGACCGAGGGTTTAGGGAGAGAAAGAGACTCCCAATTAAGGTGGCCAGACCGAAGACACCCGTGCAGGAGAGGGGTGTGGATCCCAAGTGAGCCGAAGTAGTAGCAGAGGTCGAGGAAGTCGGGGAAGCAGAGCAACCTACAACCGCAGTGTCCCTGAAGCCGGTGAGTGAAGCACAGCATTCAGATTCACTCAACAAGCCTTGCCGCTAACTGTAACCAGCTCCGAAGTGGCTCGCGTAGAGTTAAAAGCGAGTAGAAGTTGTTTGTTATTACTAAACAGAATATTAACAATGGAAATGTAACACCACGTTTATTCTGAAAGATGAAGTGTTTGCTTGGGAGAAAAATCCATTACATCCACTGTTGAACTGTTTCGCATTTACCGGAGTGGTTGTGTGTCCTTAATTGTAGAAGGAACGCTTATTGAAGCTATTCCGAAAACCTGACATTAACATTTACAAGAGTTACAAATGAAACTGCATCAAAGGAAGGTCGCCTGTGACCAATCATGTTTCCCGAAGGAAGGTAGAAGATGCCTCTTAGACATTGCACGGGAATACAATTCCATTCAATAATTTAAGTTTAAAAATCTACCTTAAAGAATGTTCACATGTGCCTAATAATGTTTTTACTTTGAAGACTGAACCTTGAATTATCCAGAATTGATTGTTTATTTCAAGAAGCTACTAGACTGAAGGAGAGAACAAGCATTACCCAAGCCAAGAGGCAAACCCTTTTCATAGTGAAACGAGCTGAGTTGAACCCCTCCGCTTAATCTATAAAGTTGCCAGCAGTCCAGTGACCTCATATATAAGAATGCCATTGTTACCTGAAGCTGAAAGAGTGACACTACAGCATCTGGGTCATAACCTGAGCAGAAGAGGTGTGAGAAAGCTGGGAAAGGGGAGCTGGGTGCTTGTAAAGAAATTGCAGAAAATTACCTGTAATGCTAAAAGACTGCTGAAGATGAAAGGAAGTAAGTCTTGTGGGCAGAGGCAGGTTATCCTTGTGGCTGTTAGACAGACAGAAGAGGCAAAGCGGCTGCCCAGTTTTAGAAAGTCATTAAAGGAAAGAGTGCCTTACCTACCTGAAGAGGTCAAGTGTCTTGTCAGACTCTGCCTGCTAATTCTGACGTACAAAGCAGTGGTAAAAGTACTGGAACTGTGTTGGTATGCAAAGTTGTCAGTGGATGTCACATTGGAGTGGTTTTGAAGTAGTGGAATACTGTGAAACAAAAGTAACTGTTTTCATAGTTATTTATTTATTAATTTGCATTAAAAAGTGAAATACATTTTTTTTGCAATAGTTTTGATTTTCAAATAAATTAACTCTATCCAAAAAAAACTTTGATACTGGTAGTAAAAAGAAAAGGAATAACAATGAAGAATAAAAACAAAATAGAAACTCCTGTAGTCAAGACAATGAAGTCGGGCAATTAGATCAAGCAATGAAAACAGACCAACCTCACAAAGGACTTCAGACAAAAATGCAGTCACAGCAATTACATATTTCGTCTTGCGCCCTTCCATAATTGACTTCCACCAAGAATCTTAATCTAATAATGCGAAATCCCAAACAAGTGATCTAAAATGGTTTGATCGGACATCGCTTAAGGCCGGACATGTTGTAATAAAGTGGTACAAAGATTCGACCTCGGAAACGTCCTTACAGTGGCGGCAGTGATTTTCTAGGGTTAAACCCTGAATTCCTTTAATCTCATTCATTGGATATAAATTCAAGCGCGCTCGGAGAAATTGGTCTCTGACATTATTGTCAGGGAACTGCTTTAGTGTTAGGGAGAATTGGCATTTATGGCTAATTTCCCTCACCTAGTGAGTCCCCCAGCAGCTTTGAAGGACTTCTGGAGTTTATTGTTTCCACTTGGTAAGAGTGAGAGCTTTTCCCCCACTCTTTCCTGTGTTTTGCTATGTGTTTCTACCTGTTTTTGTGATTGTGGACTCTGAAGTACACCACTTCAGTAGCCCCCTTCTTTTTGTGTGTCACACAGCACCTTCAGTGCTGTGGCACAGGGTTGTCTTTGAGACTTCCCTCGACTCCATTTCTGAGGAGAATACCGTCCCCCAGAAAAGGGCAAAGTTACCATTAACTTTACTTAGTCAATCTACCACAGATCGAGTACACCCCATCTTCCATGGAGTACTGGAAAGGGTCAATTTGTATCCCTTTGTATCTGTACCTCCTAGAGCATTGTTTTGCTCTTTACATTTAGACTTTGCTGGTGGCAGTGGTATCTACCCTAACTTTTCTACCGTGATTATATTAGATAAACGTGGTACTGTTCTTGGCGATTATATTAGCCTTGAACATAAACCCGCTTGGCTCCGGTTGCGTTTATTCGCCATTTCATTTTGTTAAAGTCCTTCTTGTGTTTTACTTTGCGCGGCAAACTAGGTTCGCCTTCTTTGTTCACTGTCTTTTGGCGGGCTTCTGCTCGGAAGCCCTCCTCAAGGCGCCTGGGTGTCTAGGTGGGCTGAATGTGAGGGAGGGGTGTAGTCACCCCATGCACAGGGTATCCTAGGAAACCCAAGTCGCACTTTGTCATTATTGGCAAGGGTAGTTGTCCGGGCTGGACAACCCCCCTGCTGGGTGATTGACAGCCAGGCTTGTGTGAATGAGGGTTTTTTGCATAAAAGGCAGGTCTCTTGGGCTAGAAGTCAGAGGGTCGCCACTGGAACTACAAGGAACTGAAGAGAAGCGGAGAGAACGACGGCTGCTGCAACTACACCGTCCCGGTGAAGCCCTGCTGCAGTCCTGAGCGATCTTCCCTTCAACGCCTTAGATAAGATCCAGTCTGGAGTCTTCTTCCCTTGAGCTTGGTGGGGACAACCAGCTCACCTTCTACAACCAGAGGAACCTCTTCCTTGGTCGAAATCGCTGCATGCTGCTGTAGTAGTCCGGCTAGCCATCTGAGGAGCCTCTGCTGTCTTTAAGGAGCACACCTTTTATTCTTCATCGCTGCTGCCGGCTTCATCCCTGTGTGGTGCAGACCCCCTTCAGACGTCGTCCTTCACAGCGAAGCTGCAGGAATCGTGGGTCTGCGGAAACCAACAGGAAGAACTGCAAGGGCACCAGCTGCACCATTGGAACAAGGTACTGCGTTCTACTTGAGGAAACTGGGTGAACCCCTTTTCTTCATTTCCAAGGCTTGCCCTTGTCTTCCCTCCTTCTTATAACTTTTGTGTCCGAACATTGACAATATCAAAGTACTTTTTGGCTACGCTGAACCATGAACTGTCTGACTGTGTGATCTTTGGCAACAGGCTCTGGCGTCTTTCGACTCTGGCTCCGGCCCTTTGACTTTTGAACTCCTGTCTCTGAGTGTTTCTTGATTCTGCCTGCCTAACCAAAATATTGCCTGTGATTTTTGCGTACAACTCCCTCTGGGTATCTCAGGTGCTAAGTGTGTTTTGCCCCAGTAGTATTTCATGTCACAGATATGCGTTTATTTAGTAGACCGAACTGTCAAAAAGTGATCGCAATCGTATTCGTGGTAACGTGTTTTGTCCATAACACTGGTCCATTCAAACACGGGGTACTTACCTTGAGACTTACTGTACAAAGTGAATTGGTTAGTTGTAGTGTATTTAACGTGTGGTTTTCATTTAAGTTTAATAGAAGTGTTGTGTTTATAACAAATGGTTTAAAAATAAATGTACTTATATTTTTCTACCTGAAACCTTGAGTCAGTGTTTGCTTGGGTCACAGTAATTGTGGTCCCTTTGGGTAATCTCTGCTACTGCTCATATACTCTTGAGATAAGCCTGGCTGCTCCGCCACTGCTACCACTCTGACATAGTAGTACAGGCTTTTACCAAAGGTAAAATTTGTATTGCCACCTGTAGTCTTAATCATGTGTAGTGATCCCTAAGGGCACTGCACAGGATTCTGCCTAACATTTAGGTATTCGCAAACCATGTTCAATTTCCGACCTCCAAGGTTTTGATCCAGTCATGATATTTTACTTTTTTTTTTTTTTACTCGGACTGGGTTAGTCAGCAATTGGTTTTGCAATCTTCCAATTTCTGCGAGGTAGTCCATCGTTCTCGAGCGCCACCTATTTAAGGTTTGTTTACGGTCGGACATCATTTCCTTGAATATCATTTCCAAATTCGGCGGCCGTGATGAAGAGAAACATTTCCCAAACAAACAAAGCAAGTCTGTTCCAGACAACCTTACACTGCAGGGATGTGAGCCCCAATTCTCTACGGATGATGGCAATTGGAGTAGACAGGGGAACCCCCATTACCCTTTTCCAAAAGGAACCTTCAAGCCGGTACCACATCGGTTTTATACTACCTTAGAACGGGCATGATGGGAAAACGGCCAAACTTTCTGTTTAGAGCACGTGCTTTCATAGTACTAACAGTAGACTATTGGTTGTTAAACGGAAGCAGCAACCCAAAGAGAAACATCCTGAAAACTATACCAAATGTATTGCAGGAGTCTTAACCCATTGTAAAGTTTTAACTGGAGAACTTATTCTTTTGAACTGTGGCAAACAATCTTGAAGAAATGATAATCAGGATTACCACTGGTGCAATTTTTATTGCTGAAATTGGAAGGGGATCTTTTCAACCAAACCGCAGAATTGTTATCAGTGGATTTCTCTTTAATGAACTTTACCTTTCACATGGAACTGATAAGAACTGGTTCAAGACTTTTCTTTTACTTTGGACATTTTGAAGCTGACTTTCAGAATCTGGGGAAAGGGTTTTTCCCAGGACAGGTGAAGGTCATCCAAATATTATTAAATTATTGTTTATTATCTTGTGTTGCTTTATTACTTTCGTTTGGATGTTTGTTGTTTTAAGTGAGGGCCAGTTTACTCATGCTAGAGATTGTTCCCTTATCCTCTAGACTAGTTAGGGACTTGCGCAGTACAGTAGAGCAAGCAAGGTGTCAGAGCGAATCGCCTGCAGCTGCCAGCCTTGCTCTGGTGGCGCTGGCGAAGGAGGGTGCCCATTCCATCATGGCAGCGCAATGCTCCACTCTGACCTCCCCAAGATGGCCACCACTACGGAACATCAGCATGAACACGATGAGGCCATGCCAAAGGCAGTCCAGCCTTACACTGCCTATAAGAATCACTGGCACTGGTAAACTCTTGCGTTGCAACTGTTTCCTTGTTGCTATAACGCTTGTTTTTTCCTGTCTTGTTGTTCCTGCAAGCTGCACTACACTGACCTTCTTGGTATCCCTGGTCTTAAATGTTTGCTCCTTTATTATATTTTCTGCTCCTGCATAAATATCCCCTCTGTTGCTGCCTCCTCTTCATTTTGTCCTTGGCTCTGCTGAAGCCCAGTCCTGACTTGTTGCCTCCTCATCTGCCCCAAACTCCTCTGCAACACCATCCTACCTTGGTGTTTTGGAACTTTTGACTACGCTTCTACACTGCTCTTTTTTTCCCATTAAAGGGTTTTTCCCCAGACCAGGATCTGCCCTCAGATCCAGCCTATCCCTCCCCCTGTTCTATCAGTGATCGGGGTAGCTGCCCCAAAGGACAGACCCTTTCTCTTCCCTGACTGTACCCAGAAAAGAGCCCAGATAAGGCGTGCATCTAGCACAAGGCTTTATTTGCAAACTTCTACTTTAATAAAATGTCTTACTTTGAGAAAACTACAAGCAGTTGTCCTCCTCGCATTACGAACCCCTCATGATTCTCTAGCCTTGGAAGCAAGACAGGTTCGATCCCTGGGTCCGTGCTTAGAAACCTCTGGGTATTAAGCGCGTTTTAAATAACCTATCATATCATATCATAGCCATTCTGGCCCAATATGAGAGAGAGCTGTGGTATAAAACGGGTCATCTTCATGAATTCCTGCAAGACGATAAAAAACAAAAAGCCTTAACACTTTTCAGAGTTGGTAATGCTGCAGTGGGCATCAATATAGCAGATACTTTTTATTAGCAAATGGGAAATGGAGCGTTCTCCGCCGTCAAGGCTTGTTGAAGGCTACAAACTTCAGGCCTGAGGTTCAAACTAAGGTCATCGATATGCCCTTTGACAGAGAAGACTTTTTCCAGAAAAAGGTACATGACACTTTAATGGGTATAAACACAGAAACAGCCAGATTGTTGGCCACTAGAGTGGTCAAAAGTCCTTTTGTCCAAGAAATTGCATCTCGAGATCAGGCAGGCACTCCCATTAGTCATATTGTTCGAGTCAACGGAGCGTCTTTGACTCATCAGTGGGAGACAGCAACAACAGACCATGGGTGCTTTCCATGATATCACACAGACACACCCTAACATTTTTACAAAGCCACCAATCACACCTTTTAGCTCACCTCTGCAGAGCAAAAAATCATCTGCAGTTGCTAAACGTGCAAGAAGAACAAGTTACTTTCTTACCTGGTAACGTTCTTTCGATGGGATGGTCCGACGACGTATCCCATATCTATGACATGTAATCACCACAGCTGTGCTGCTTCGGAAACTTTTTTCGGCGTCTGCGTCCTGCGTCGATGACGTCGATGCGCCGTCGTCGAGGACCTCCCCCGACGTCCGACGTCATCCGATGTGATAAGTAGGACGCACGACGCCCGTAGCCTCAGTTGTAGTTTTTTCCCCCAGAACGTGTGACATTAGTCAACTGCCAGTCAGACACAAAGCCTTGCGGAACGGAAGCTGCAATCGCAAAATAAATTCTGCAGCGGGGAAGGCAGGGCAGGAGCGATATGGAATACGTCGTCGGACCATCCCATCGAAAGAACGTTACCAGGTAAGAAAGTAACTTGTTCTTCGAGGGGATTGGGTCCTCCGACGTATTCCATATCTATGACAGACTCCCAAAGCAGTACCAGAGCAAGGAGGAGGGAAAGAATTTAGAATAAAAATTTAGAATAGCCAATCAAATAGCAGAGCAAAGGACCGCCTTGCCAAAGGCCAGATCCTATCCTCGGATGGAATCGAGGGAATAGTGACGTACAAATGTATGTACTGAAGCCCAGGTGGCTGCTTCACAGATGTTGAGAATAGGAACACCCCTCTGCAGGGCAGTAGATGCAGCCATACCCCTGGTAGAATGGGCCCGCAAGCCAGCTGGTGGGTCCTTAACTGCCAAGCGGTAACACTCCGAGATGGCCAAAACAATCCAGCGAGACAAAGTCTGTTTCGTCACAGCTTGCCCCAAACGCTTTCCAGCGCAACCAATAAATAGTTGATCATCCACTCTGACCCGGGACATGCGTGAAACATAAAAGCTTAAAGCCTATGGAGCCTCTCCTCTTCCTTCCCAGGATGCGGAGGAGGATAGAATGCCGGAAGAACAACCTTCTGGGCCAAATGAAATTCGGTCACTACCTTCGGAAGAAAAGAAGGACAAACTCTAAGGACAACCCTGTCCTTGTGAAATACAGTGAAAGGTGGCTTAACCGAAAGTGCCTGTAACTCACTCACTCTGCGAGCGGAAGTAACCGCAACTAAAAACACAGTTTTCAGAGTTAACAGCCTCAAAGGGCAAGAATGTAAAGGCTCAAACGGAGCACCCATAAGAAACTTAAGAACAAGGTTTAAATCCCAATCGGGCACCAGGAAAGGTGACGGAGGGAATACATTTGTGAGCCCTTTCAGAAACTGTGAAATTAAAGGGATTTTAAAGTAAGAACACTCTTCAGACGAGCGCTTAAAGATGGACAGCGCCGCCAGGTAACCTTTAATGGTACCCACTTGCAAGCCCCTGTCGGCCAAAGAAAGTAAAAAGGACAGAACCATGGGGATGTCACATGCAAAAGGATCCACATTCTGAACTCTGCACCAGTCGCAGAACTTACGCCAACGGTACAGAGACTTTGTTGCTGGCCTTCGGGCCGAAAGCAACACCTCCATCACGTCTTCAGGGAGGTCCCAATCCTTATACCTCAACCTTTCAGAAGCCAAGCGTGAAGGTTGAGGGATCTGACCTCTGGATGGAGAACCTGACCCCACTCCCGTGAGAGCAGATCGTCTCGGTAGGGAAGACGACGTGGAGGGCAGATGGACAAGTCGAGAAGGTCCGGGTACCACGTCCTCCGAGCCCACGCCGGAGCAATGAGGATCATCCGGGAACCGAACTTCCGTAACATCCGCAGCACTTGCGGGATGACGGGGACTGGAGGAAACGCGTACAGCAGCGGGAATGACCACTCCACCACGAACACGTCTCCTAAGGCTCCTTTTGGAGGAAATTTCCGCGAGCAAAACCTTTCGCACTTCCGTTTGACACTGGAGGCGAAGAGATCCACTTGAAGGGTCCCCCAAAGGGCGAAGATCTCCAGGAGAATCTCCTGAGCCAACTCCCACTCGTGAGAGATCGCGGTCTGCCTGCTCAGAGCGTCCGCCGTCACGTTTTCATCTCCGGCCAGATGAACTGCCGAGATCGAAACTTCCTGCTGGATGGCCCAGAACTCGAGCTGCATCGCCTCCCTGCACAGAGGAAGTGACCCTGCCCCCCCCTTTTTGTTGAGGTAGTGCATGGCCACTGTGTTGTCCGTCAGGATCAGGACACTCTTTCCTCGCACAGTCGGCAGAAAAGCCTTCAGGGTTAGCCTGACGGCCCTCAGCTCCAACAGATTGATATGGAGTCTGGACTCCGACGGAGACCAACGACCGCTGACTGTCAGCCCGTTGGCATGAGCTCCCCATCCCGTGAGGGATGCATCCGTCACGATCGTCACCTCCGGCCAGGGAAGCCAAAATGGAGCCCCCTTCATCAGGTTGCCTTCGACGGCCCACCACAGAAGGTCTCGGGCGACCGAGGGCGGCACCTGAACCGGGTCCGACATCCTGCCGGAGGACTGCGACCATTGCGTCTTGAGTGCCCACTGCAAAGATCTCATCCGGAAGCGAGCCTCTGGCACCAGAACAATGCAGGATGCCATGAGGCCGAGCAACCTCAAGAACTCGAACGCTGGGAGCGTCTGGGCATGCTGAGACTTGTGCACCATCTGCTGAATGTGAAGAGCCCGTTACCTGGGGAGGAAAACACTGCCCCAGGGTAGTGTCGAGCACTGCTGCGATGTCCTGGAGCCGCTGTGTTGGCGTCAAATGGGACTTCTTTAAATTGAGGGAGAAGCCCAGCCTGTGAAGGGAGTGGCAGGTGACGGACAGATGATCCAGGACTTGCTTGGGAGAGCTCCCCCTGATCAACCAATCGTCCAGGTAGGGGTAGACGTGAATCCCCCCTTGCCTGAGATGCGCTGTCACCACCACCATGAGCTTGGTGAAAACCCTTGGGGCGGAGGTCAATCCGAACGGCAGGACCCGAAACTGAAAGTGCGAGTCGCCAACCGCGAACCTCAGGTACTTCTTGTGCTTGGGATGGATCGGCACATGGAAGTAAGCATCGTTGAGGTCGAGTGACACCAACCAGTCCTGAAGCTGAAGGGCCTGGAGGACTTGAGAGAGAGTAACCATCTTGAACTTGTCCTTCCTGAGGAGTTTGTTCAAGTCCATGATGGGTCTCAATCCCCCGTCTTTCTTCAAAATCAAAAAATAAGGGGAATACCATCCCTTGTTCCTCTCCGCTACAGGCACCAGTTCTATGGCGCCTTTCTCCAGCAGGGCTTGAATTTCCTGCGCAAGGAGCGGATCCGGACTCTGCAAAGAGAGGTTCCCCGGTGGATTGTCGCGAGGCCTGTGTCGAAAGGGAAGACAGTAGCCGTGGGTTATGATCTCCAGAACCCACACATCCGAAGTAATGGCTTGCCACTCTACAAGATGCTGCGCCAGCCTTCCCCCAACCGGCGAACCATGGGACATGGCCTCATGACTGAGTGGGAGCGGCTGCGGCATTACCTGAGGGCAAAGAGGCAACTGCACGAGCGGCCTTGGCACCACGGGTACCCTGTCGTCCACCTCTGGTATCCCTGCGCTGGCCTCTTTGACTGCCAGCTCCTCTCGCTTTACTGAAGGACGAGTAATAGCGAAAGGAACCACCCCTCCACTGCTGTCCCCTAGGACGAAAAGGCGGAGGTTGGCGAACTGCAGCACCCAACGACTTCGCTGCAGCTTTTGAGGTCTACAACCTCTCAAGGCTCTCGTCAGCCTTGCTGCCAAAAAGGTGTTCACCGTCAAAGGGCATGTTGAGGAGCCGGGACTGCACATCGGGAGCAAACCCCGACTTCCGCAACCACGCAAACCTGCGTATCACGGTGCTCGCCGCCATGGACCTACTGACGCATTCAGCTAAGTCCAAACCCGACTGAACAGACTCACACATGGCATCCTTACCATCCTGGACCATAGCAAGGAAACCATCCCGTTCGTCCCCTTCGGGAATATGTTCAGCCGCTAATGCAACACAGTTCCACAGAGTGTGTGTGAAACGAGACAAGGCACAAATGGAGTTGGCCGCCTGAAGCGCCATTACCACCAGAAGAAAACACTTTCTTCGTCCAGCCATCAAAACGTTTGTCGTCCCTATCAGGAGGGATGGTAGGGTATGACGCCTGCTTTGCCGGGGCCGTGGCCACCTGCACCACCAAACTCTCCGGAGTGGGGTGCCTAGTCAAGTAGCAGGGGTCGCTACTGGCTGGACGGTATTTTCACGACAAGGATCTGCCCACCGCCGGGAGACTCTCCGGAGCAGTCCAAGCCGCCGCCACCCTTCTCTGTAAAGCCATATGGAACGGCAGTACCGGGTCAGTTGGGGGACCAACATCAAGGATGTCCGTTAGATCATCCTGCACAAACTCCCCTGGGGGAGCAGACCATCCCAAGTACTCAGAAACCCTAGCCATAAGGTGCCGGTACGAGGAATCGGCATGAGAGCCAGGCTCAGGCCTACAAAACTCCACCTCCGGAGAGGTGTCCAGTCCACTGGCATCATGCAGTGACTGCCTCAAATCGTCAAACTGACTATGGCCCGAGACAATTTCATCTGGAACCTGACTAGGAACCAGGCCATCAGAATCCTCATCCGCCTCTGAAATATAATCCAGGTGGCTAAAAGAAGGCACCCGAGAGTGCTTGCTCTTTACCAGAGCCTTCCTAGGGGGTTCCCCCGTGCCACGGGGTACCTCCGACACGAAAGGCGTCGAGCGAATCGGCGCCGGCGTCGAGAGAACAGGCATCGGCGCCAAGAGGATCGGCGTCGAGGAAATCGGCGTCGACGTCAGATGCAGCGCCGCCAGCATCGGCGGCATCGACACAGCCCTCGAAGCCAGAGCCCCGAGCGTGTCCTTCGACGACCTGAGCGTCGACGGCTTTGACGACTTCCTCGGAGCCTCGAGAAAGCCTGTCGACGCCCTCGACGCCTCAGACGTCGTCGTCTTCCTCGAAGACCTCACAGGTGCCCACGGTCTCGAACACGTCGAGGACCGGGACCTGGAACGGGTACGTCGAGAACGAGTCTCCTTGTCCGAACGGGACCTCTACCGTGACTCGTGCCGACCACTCTTGCGAGCGGTGTCTCTCGACCTCTCACCACCGACCCCACGCGGGGGCGCGGATGGCTTAGTACCCTGCGACTCAGGAATCGCCAGCATTTTCTTCCCGAAGGAAGCCCATTCCTCCGGCGTCGCACGGCTGGTGGGGTAAGCGACGTGCCGGGCAGAGTCCTCCGAAGAGGACCTGGAAGACGACCGGTGTCGGCGCTTCCGAGAATGCCTCGAAGAGGCTGAGGAGTGGCGAGACCGAATCCTAGAAGGAGACCCACGAGACTTCTGACGATGACGGGGAGAGTCACCCCTCGAATCATCCGTCGAAAGCCCGGCAGACTTCGACTGCCGGGGCTTGGACACCCGACCTACCGACAACTTCTTCTTACGTTCGCGTAAGGCTTTGGACGTGAGCGACTGGCAGTCGATACAGTCATCCGTGTCGTGGGCCTCCCCGAGGCACCAGAGGCAGGCGTCGTGCGAGTCCATCACCGACATCTTGGACCCACACTCCCCGCACTTCTTGAAGCCCGGACGCGGGGTCGAAGACGAAGTAGAAGACATCTTCACACGAAGGATTTTCACAAAAACGAACAGGTTCGAAGAACCGCGAAGAACAGAACTCCAAAGAGTCGAGGCGTTAACCGAGATTCACGAAGCAACACGTTCGCGGAAAAAACAGAACTGAGGCTACGGGCGTTGTGCGTCCTACTTATCACATCGGATGACGTCGGGGGAGGTCCTTGACGACGGCGCATCGACGTCATCGACGCAGACGCCGAAAAAGTTTCCGAAGCAGCACAGCTGTGGTGATTACATGTCATAGATATGGAATACGTGGGAGGACCCAATCCCCTCGAAAGGGTCTTACTACTTATGGTAGGCCGTAGAGCCAGGTCCTCAATGTTAAGTAATTGAGGAGTCTATTCCCATTTATGGTTCGCCAGAAATCAGGGGGCTGGGTGCCCATTCTCAACCTCAGGTTACTCAACATGTTCCTAAGGTCTCAAAAGTTCCAGATGATTTACTCTACAAAAGATCCTGGGGAAACTTCACAAGGAAGATGTTCTCTCATCTTCATGGAGAACACCTATTTCCACATCCCCATTCACCCAAGCCACTGCAGTTACCTTCGCTTCATGGTGGCTGGGCACCGTTACCAAATCAAAGTGCTCCCGTTTGGTCTAAAATCAGCACCAAGGTTTTTTTTCCAATCATGCTTTATTAATTTGTAAACCAATGACAGTACAGTCGCGGGCATCATACACATGCAAGGGGAATTTCAGTTGTCTCATATTTGCATCAAGGTTCCTAGCATAATAATCCAAATCCCTAGTAACATCCTCCCTTGCCACCAACCCTTGTTCATAGAGCCTCAGCACAGGCAGGTTTCTTTTTGGCACATTTTTAACCCTGTGCCCAAATAATACTGTGTTATACATTACACGAAACGGGGTAGCGAGCGGTTAGTTATGGTTAAGTAGCTAAACTCATAGGAAGAACGCTTTTTCAGCGGCTTATAACTTCGCTGCCCCTGGATGAATCCTCACCAAACTTTGCAAAAAAAAGTACATGGCCGGCTCTGAATTTTTTTGCCCAGTTGGGAGAGGGTTCGTGCGGGGTGGGCAAAGTTATATGGGGGGTCCCGCATTTTTTCCCCCCACTGAATGGGGGAAAACTTTGCGCACGGCTACAGCCCAATCGGCTGGATGGATTTTCACCAAATTTGCAGCAGGGGGATGGGTCAGAGAGTGTGCTTTTGTTTGTTTGGTGGAAATCGGACCAGTACTTCTTTTGCAAAACACTGAAATGTACGTCCCAAAAAACTTAGTGATATCTGGGTCCACTCCGCGGACCCATTTCCCGGTTCGCTCCGCGGACCAAAGTCTCATTGGCCGTGATGTCGGCGAACATTGGACACAGCCGGTGGTTGGCTGGAGGGAAGCGTGTTGTGCGTGAACCATTTTGGGAAACGGCGCCATGGTGTATCGGAGGATAGTGGCATGCCGAAAGGCGTTGGAAAACATAATTTGCAGGATTGGCTGGGTGAAAGAGGGCAAAGCGAAGATATTGGCAATGATTTCTGCTGTAGCACACGGCTGCCGGTGGTTATGTTGATTTAGCGCGTTTACATCGTTTTGCAGCGGTGGGTTTGTGGCGAAATGTTTGCTTGCTTGTCTGACTTGGCTTGTAGTGATTTTGGGTAAGGCGTAGCCTTTTTACTGAATGGGCATGGCATGTAGAAAGAGCCTAGGGCTTGGGCCCCACCCTTGCAATGTAATGCTTCCATGCATGGGAGAGCAGTGGGGCACACCGTTGCTGCAAGGGAGGCAATAACGACATGGAGAAATGGAAGGATTGTGTGGCACCACACTGTTGCGATGTGGAGCATTCCCACAGCTGCTGGCATACACTGCATTGGTGGACTTTTATATGTTGGTCAGTGTAGGCAGACTGCATAGGGGATGGGCAGTGCATTGGAGATATGCGAATATTTGCAGTTGGTGTACTATGTTTTGGTGTGCCTGCAAAGGCCCTACTGCCTTGTGTGCATGGCTACGGCCCTTGGCTATAACAGTGTGGGCACTGGTTGGAAGTAGGTGTGAAAATGTTGCCTTGTTTAGGTCCGTTAGTATACCTATACGTATTTGTAGGCAGGAAAGCACTGTGGGAAATGTTACCATGCATGCCTCCATTGCCTTCCAGTGGGTGGGTAGTAGGACTAGGCAACTGGGTGCATGGGCGGAGGATGTAGGCCTCCGCCTATGTACTGAAGAGCATAGGGCTTGGGCACAGCCTTGCTTTAGGGATGGCAGTCAGACATTGGCACATGGAAGGAATGTGTACGCAAGTACTCACATATACTTTATTGGTGGGCAGTAGTGGAAGTGACGATCCTTTTCTGGTGAGTGCAGGGAGACTCCATTGGGGATGGGGAGTGCATTGGAGACAAAATGAGGATATTTGCAGCCGGAGTGCTATGTTGTATTGTGCCTGCAAAACCCATACTGGCTTGTGCGCATGGCTGGGGCCCTTGGACATAACAGGGTGGGCACTGGTTGGAAGTAGGTAACAGAAAGTTGCCTTGCTTGGGTTCACTGCTGTACCGATATGTACTTGTGGACAGAAAAGGTAGGTGGTCACATGTTCCCATGCTGGCCACTGGTTGGACGTAGGTTGGAGAATGAAACGTTGCGTGAGTTCATTAGTTTACTCATAAGTACCGGTAGTCAGGAAAGGTACGTGGCCACATGGTACCATGCATGCCTCTATTGCATTTTACTGGATCTATTGAAGGTGTAGGCTATTGGGTGCATGGGTGGAGGCCGTAGGCCTCTACCTATGTACCCCAGAGCCTAGGCCTTGGGCACAGCCTTGGTGTAGGGAGGGTAGTCAGACATTAGCACATAGAAGGAATTTGTACGGAGGTACTCACATATACTGCATCAGTGGGCAGTTGTAGAGGTCACTATAATTTTTCGGTGAGTGCAGGCAGACTCCATTGGGAATGGGGAGTGCACTGGAGACAATATGAGGATATTTGCAGCTGGAGTGCTATCATGTGTTGTGCCTGCAAAACTCCTAATGGCCTGTGTGCATGGCTGGGGCCCTTTGACATAACAGGGTTGCTACTGGTTGGAAGTAGGTTATAGAATGTTGCCTTGATTGCGGTCATTACTGTACCAATCTGTACCTGTGGACAGGAAAGATAGGTGGTCACATGTTTCCATGAATGGCTCCATTGCTTTGCAGTGGGTGTGGTGAAGGAGTAGGCTGTTGGCAATAAAACTGCAAAGAAATGCTGCAATATATGGGAGTACTGTGATATTTTGGCGATGGGGAGTGAATTGGAGGTAATATGAAGGTATTTGCAGTTGATGTATGATGGTGTGTTGTGCCTGTAAATGAGTACTGGATTGTGTGCATGGCTAGGGCTATTGCATGTAACAGTTTGGCCACTGGTTGGAAGTAGGTTGGAGAACGTAGCGTTGTGTGAGTTCGTTAGTGTACACATACGTACTGGTAGTCAGGAAAGGTACGTGGCCAGATGGTAGCATGCATGTCTATATTGCATTTTAGTGGGTAGGGCTTGGGCACAGCCTTGTTTTAGGGAGGGCAGTGAGACATTAGCACATGGAAGGAATTTGTACGCAG
The DNA here is from genome assembly GCF_040938575.1 of Ambystoma mexicanum. Classification (NCBI taxonomy): domain Eukaryota; kingdom Metazoa; phylum Chordata; class Amphibia; order Caudata; family Ambystomatidae; genus Ambystoma; species Ambystoma mexicanum. The sequence continues at coordinate 545,060,532 of NC_090931.1, read as the reverse complement.
GTACTCACACATACTTTATCGGTGGGTACTTGCAGAGGCGACTATAATTTTTTGGTGAGTGCAGGCAGACTCCATTGGGGCTGGGGAGTGCATTGGAGATAATATGAGGATATTTGCAGTGGAAGTGCTATGTTCTATTGTGCCTGCAAAACCCATACTGGCTTGTGTGCATGGCTGGGGCTCTTGGACATAACAGGGTGGGCACTGGTTGGAAGTAGGTAACAGAAAGTTGCCTTGATTGGGTTCACTACTGAATCGATATGTACGTGTGGACGGAAAAGGTAAGTGGTGACATGTTTCATGCATGGGTCTATTGCTTTGCAGTGTGTGTGATGAAGGAGTAGCCTGTTGCTAACAAACCGGCAATGCAATGTTGCTATGTATGAGAGTACAGTGATATTTGTATGTGGATTGCAGACATATGTACAAAGAGTACTTTCACTTTGCCTTAAGTCATTCACATAATTTATTATAAGCATACCTTGTGCCATACAGTACACTTGTACATATGTAAGTGTCGTAAGGTTCCCGCCTTTGCAGAATCACTGTGGAGGACATGATCCAGTTCGTAAAGGATCATGCGTGAGACAAGACACCATTACGTTAGGAGTGGTGTGGACGTGAACAGAGCTTCACTTCAGGCAGTGTATTAACAAAGTGGGACATGAAAGGATTGTTTCACTGCCTGTTTGCGACATGGCCCATGTACGCAGAGACTAACATATAAAGAGTTGCGGGGGGAGGTGCGCAGACGACAACCTTCAGAGGCTATTGGGGATGGGGCGTGTATTGCAGATGATGTAAGATTTTTGTAATCGGTGTACCATGTTGTGTTGGGAGTGGCAAGCGCCTACTGCCGTGTATGGATGCCTATGGGCGTTTGAAGTAACAATGTGGACATTGATTTGGAAGTAGGTTTCAGAAGGTTGCCTTCTTTGGGTCAGTTCTTATACTGATATGTAACTGCAGGGTACACGGTTGGAAATATGTATGTCTCCTATGGGTGCTCACTGTGACAGCATGGTTGTGGAGGAAATTTTGCAGTTGGCACACCAGTAGAGGTGGCGTGAAGTGACTGCACTTGAATATGGTGAACGTTGTTGGCGTTTTTCCATACTGAGATGCCACAATTAATGTACAGTATGGTATATCTCTCATAATACCCTGTACTTTGAGAGCGAAGGAAGGTAGTCCGACGTGACACGAGTTAATAAGCATTACACATGTAAAGTATGGACAATGTACAGTCCCAATGTACAGTCCAACACACGTACATTTGCAGCCGATAACATCATGAACGCTGTTAAGTCCAGCTATAACAGGATGGCAGGCCATCAGACTGTTACCTTTGTTTGGCATATTTGTTGAGATGAGCAACGGAAGCGAGTGGAGCAGTTAGTGTGTGCAATTTTAATGTGTGCATCACTTCTGTTAGCTATGTCTGTGTGTGGCATACACCATTGCAGCAGTTACTGGCATCAGTGACTTCATTTGTGGACAGTCGTTCCTCACAGCGTGCAGTTCAGGTATTTATTTTAAAGCATGCCAATCGTAGCGCACTCTGTCATGTGAGCACGTAGCTCTGGAAAGGAACATAACAAAAGCAAAAGCGGACATGCGCACACAGAGTATACGGTTCCAAAACATTCCATACTTTACTAACAATACAGTGAGTGGTTGGAAGTGCTTTATTTTGCCACAGAATGTAAACGACAACGTGCCAGTTGGTGCATTCACCGCTCTTTTATTTCGCAAACAAAATCCAGTGAGCAATGCCGTCTATGCAATTCTGTACTTCTGATCTCGTCTAGCAAAGTAGGAAAAGGAGTACGTAATGGTGCTTGGTGACCCGTGTGAAAGAATACATTTTCTTAGAAAGGTAGCGAAAATAGCATCTGGTGCCTCTGGGATGGCTTACAGAGTAAAGGTTTGCTGGTTGGTTCTTATAGCAGGAACTGCAAGTGGACATACCGGGCCATATCGGTGGGCCCAGATAATAACGATGGAAAAGAAATTGCTTATGGTAATCTTCCAATCGTTGGTCCACCAGCCGTCTCTTGGAACGTGGAAGGTGTGGCACGCGCAGTATGGGAAGGCGTGGCACGCGCAGTATGGTGCAAGATATCGGAGAAAATAGAGGAATAAGAGTAGATGTAAGTAGCGGGTATTAGTTGCAGCGTACAGGACAAAATTTTGCATGAAACATAATGTAGTAATAGCTGCATGCTTGATGCACCATGAACTGTGTGTTAGCACGTAGCGTCATATGTTAACCCACTGCCTTGGTCTCTGGTTTGTAGGTAATACTGTGATTGTACGGGTGCACACAGGTAGGTAGGGAGGGAGCGATATGGAATACGTCGTCGGACCATCCCATCGAAAGAACGTTACCAGGTAAAAGAGCAACTTGTTCTTCGAGGGGATTGGGTCCTCCGACGTATTCCATATCTATGACAGACTCCCAAAGCAGTACCAACGTATGGAGGAGGGAAAACAATTTAGAATATAGAAATTTAGAATGCCCAATTAAATTGCACAGTAAAGGACCGCCTTGCCAAAGGCCAGATCCTACCCATGGATAGAATCTGGGGAGTAGTGTCTTACAAAAGTATGGACCGAAGCCCATGTGGCTGCTTCACAGTTGTTATGAATAGGAACACCCCTCTGCAGGGCCGTAGAGGCAGCCATACCCCTAGTAGAATGGGCCCGTAAGCCTACCGGAGGGTCCTTACCCGCCAAGCAGTAACATTCAGAAATTGCCAAGATAATCCATCTAGACAAAGTCTGCTTAGTAACAGCTTGTCCCAACCGCCTTCCAGCGTAACCTATAAAGAGCTGATTGTCCACTCTGACCCGGGACATGCGTGAAATGTAGAAACTTAAAGCTCTCCTTTGATCCAACCTATGGAGCCTCTCCAATTCCTTACCACGATGCGGAGGAGGATAAAATGCCGGAAGAATGACCTTCTGGCTTAAATGAAATTCCGACACCACTTTCGGAAGAAAGGAAGGACAAACCCTAAGGACAACCCTGTCCTTATGAAACACTGTGAAGGGTGGCTTAACAGAAAGTGCCTGTAACTCACTCACTCTGCGAGCGGAAGTAACCGCAACTAAAAATACAGTTTTAAGAGTTAACAGTCTCAAAGGACAAGAATGTAAAGGCTCAAATGGAGCACCCATTAGGATTTTTAGATCAAGGTTCAAATCCCAACCGAGTACCTGGAAAGGTGACGGCAGAAACACATTAGTGAGCCCTTTCAGAAACTGAGAAATTAAAGGAATTTTGAAATAAGAACAGTCCTCAGACGAGCGCTTAAATATGGACAGCGCCACCAGGTAACCTTTAATGGTACCCATTTGCAGGCCCTTGTGGGCTAACAAAAGCAAAAAAGACAGAACCACAGGAATGTCACATGAAAAAGGATCCACATTCTTAACCCTGCACCAGTCACAGAACTTTCTCCAACGGCAACGGAACAGGGACTTGGTTGCAGGCCATCTGGCCGAAAGCAACATCTCCATCACGTCTTCAGGGAGGTCCCAATCCTTATACCTCAACCTTTCAGAAGCCAAGCATGAAGGTTGAGGGATCTGACCTCTGGATGAAGAACCTGACTCCCCTCTTGTGAGAGCAGATCGTCTCGGTAGGGAAGACGGTGTGGAGGGCAGATGGACAAGTCGAGAAGGTCCGGGTACCACGCTCTCCGAGCCCATGCCGGAGCAATAAGGATCATCCGAGAACCGAACCTCAGTAACCTCCGCAGTACTTGCGGGATGACGGGGACTGGAGGAAACGCTTACAGCAGTGGGAAGGACCACTCCACCACGAACGCGTCCCCTGATGCTCCTCTTGGAGGAAATTCCCGCAAGCAGAACCTTTCGCACTTCCGGTTGACACTGGAGGCGAAGAGTTCCACTTGTGGGGTCCCCCAAAGGGCGAAGATCTCCACGAGAATCTCCTGAGCCAGCTCCCACTCGTCAGAGATCGCGCTCTGCCTGCTCAGAGCGTCCGCCGTCTCGTTTTCGTCTCCGGCCAGATGAACTGCCGAGATCGAAATTTCCTGCTGGATGGCCCAGAACCTGAGCTGCATCGCCTCCCTGCACAGAGGACGTGACCCTGCCCCCGCCTTTTTGTTGAGGTAGTGCATGGCCACTGTGTTGTCCGTCACAATCAGGACATTCTTTCCTCGCACAGTCGGCAGAAAAGCCTTCAGAGCAAGCCTGACAGCCCTCAGCTCCAACAGATTGATATGGAGTCTGGACTTCGATGGCGACCAACGACTGCTGACTGTCAACTCGCTGGCATGAGCCCCCCATCCTGTGAGGGATACTATCGTCACCTCTGGCCAAGGTAGGCAAAATGGAGCCCCCCTCATCAGATTGCCTTCGACGGCCCACAACAGAAGATCCTGGGCGACCGAGGGCGGCACCTGAACGGGGTCCGACATCCTGCCGGAGGACTGTGACCACTGCATCTTGAGAGCCCATTACAGAGATCTCATCTGCAACCTGGCCTCTGGCACCAGAAGAATGCAGGATGCCATGAGGCCGAGCAACCTCAAGAACTCGAATGCCGGGAGGCTCTGGGCATGTTGAAACTTGTGCACCATCTGCTGAATGTGACGACTCCTCACCTGGGGAGGGAAACACTACCCCAGGGACGTGTCGAGCACTGCTCCGATGTACTGGAGCCGCTGTGGTGGCGTCAAGTGGGACTTCTTTAAGTTGAGGGAGAAGCCCAGCTTGTGAAGGGAGTGGCAGGTGACTGACAGATGATCCAGGACTTGCTCGGGAGAGTGCGCCCTGATCAACCAATCGTCCAGGTAGGGGTAGACGTCAATCCCCCCTTTCCTGAGATACGCTGCCACCACCACCATGAGCTTGGTAAAAACCCTCGGGGCAGAGGTCAATCCGAACGGCAGGACCCAAAACTGAAAGTGCGAGTCGCCAACCGCGAACCTCAGGTACTTCTTGTGCTTGGGATGGATCGGCACATGAAAGTAAGCGTCCTTGAGGTCGAGAGACACCAAACAGTCCTGAAGTTGAAGGGCCTGGAGGACTTGAGAGAGAGTAACCATCTTGAACTTGTTCAAACCACGCAAGTCCATGATGGGTCTCAATCCTCCGTCTTTCTTCGAAATCAGAAAAAAAGGGGAATACCATCTCTTGTTCCTCTCCGCTACAGGCACCAGTTCTATGGCACCTTTCTCCAGCAGGGATTTTATTTCCTGCGCAAGGAGCGGATCCGGACTCCTCAAAGAGAGATTCCCTGGTGGATTGTCGGGAGGCCTCTGTCAAAAAGGAAGACAGTAGCCGTGGGCTATGATCTCCAGAACACATACATCTGAAGTAATGGCACGTCATTCTACAAGATGCTGCGTCAGCCTTCCCCCAACTGGCGAACCATGGGACATGGCCTCATGACTGAGCTGAAGCGGCTGCGGCATTGCCTGAGGGTAAAGAGGCAACTGCCCGAGCGGCTTTAGCACCTCGAGTACCTTGTTTTCCACCTCTGGTACTCCTACGGTGGCCCCTTTGACTTGCAGCTCCTCTCGATCTACCAAAGGATGAGTAATATCGAACGGAACCTCCCCTCCATTGCTGTCCCCTAGGACGAAAAGACAGAGGTTGGCGAACTGCAGCGCTCAACGACTTCGCTGCAGCTTTGGAGGTCTGCAACTTCTCAAGGCTCTCGTCAGCCTTGCTGCCAAAAAGATGTTCACCATCAAAGGGCATGTTGAGAAGCTAGGCTTGTACATCAGGAGCAAACCCCGACTTCCGCAACCACACAAATCTGCGCATTATGGTGCTCGCCGCCATGGACCTGCTGACGCAATCTGCCATGTCCAGACCCGACTGAACGGATTCACACATGGCATCCTTGTCATCCTGAACAAGAGCAAGAAAGCCATCCCGTTCCTCCCCTTCGGGAATGTGTTCAGCCGCCAAAGAGATACAATTCCATAAAGTATGAGTGAAATGTGCTAAGGCACACACGGTGTTGGCTGCCTATAAAGCCATACCCCCTGAAGAAAACACTTTCTTCGCCCAGCCATGAAAACGTTTGTCGTCCCTATCAGGAGGGATGGTAGAGTACGATGCCTGTTTTGCCGGGGCCGTAGCCGCCTACACCATCAAACTCTCCGGAGTGGGGTACGTAGTCAAGTAGCTGGGGTCGCTACTGGCTGGATGGTATTTTTTTGGCAAAGACTTGCTTACTGCCGGGAGACTCTCTGGAGCAGTCCAAGCCAATGCCACCCTTCTTTGCAAGGCCATATGGAATGGCAGTACCGGGTAGGTTGGGGGACCTTGGTCAAGGATATCCGTCAGGTCATCCTGCAGAAAATCCACTGGTGGCACAGACCAGCCCAAGTATTCCGTCACCCTCGACATAAGGCACCAGTACAAGGACTCGGCGTGCGTACCAGGCTCAGGCCTACCGAACTCAACCTCCGGAGAGGTGTCCAGACCACTGGCGTCATGCAAGGACTGACGCAGGTCTTCTAGCTGGCTATGACCAGACAAGAGTTCGTCAGGAACCTCTTCAGGAGCCATACCTTCATCAGACCCTTCATCCACCTCAGAGATGTAATCCAGAGGCTGGAACAAATCCCTGGATGAGGTCAGAGGAAAAGGCTCGAATACAGGCCTTAATGACTTCTGCAGGGCCTTTCTCGGAGTTTCCACCGGTCTCCGGGGAACCTCTGAAAAATCCTCCTGGAAAGGCGTCGAGGGAATTGGCGTCGACACAGAGCGTGGCGCTGATGGCTTTGACACAGGCCTCAAGGGTGGAGCCCCGAGCGTGTCCTTCGACAGCCTCGGCGCCGATGGCTTCCTCGGAGGTGGAGCCTAGAGAGAGTCCTTCGACGGTCTCGGCGCAGAAGGCATCGACGTCTTCATCGAAGACTTCACAGGCACCGACGGTCTCGATGGCGTCAAAGACCAGGACCTGGAGCGGGCATGGCTAGAGCGATCCACCTTGTCCGACCAGGACCTCGAAGGTTCCCGGTGATTGCGACGACCGCTCGAGTCTTAAAGGATAGTTCCGGGACTTTTTTTTTATTGTCCCTACGGTTCGGCCATGTGTTTTTAAGCATAAATCGGTAGATCGTAGAAAACTTTCCTATGGACCTTACCCGACGTTTCGTCCATTAACGCACTCGAAATCAGCCGCCATTTTCTGATAATCCTATCATTTCCCCCCATCGCCCTGGCTCACCTGCTTTTGCGGCACTAAATCAAATCCCCCGCCCCTGAAACAGACTATCAAAACATTCATATTCCCCGCCTCTATCCGTGACGTGACTGTGCTGCGTAGGCAAACGCGCCCAGGCGTCTTCTACGCGACTACACACAGAACCCGGAAACCAACACAGATTAGCTCACAACACAGCGCGCCATAATTCGGAATATGAAACTGTACTTTTAAATCAAACCGCAAGATTGTAAATTTGGTAAAGTACATTTATTTGACATCAAATGTTTAGAGAATATTCAGCGATTTGCATTTTTATTTGCTCACGTTCCAAAAAGTTCTTTTTGAGGCACGCGATGTTCCTTTGCTGTACACAGGGTCTTAGATCATCTCACAATACAGCGCCACAATTCGGAATATGAAACTGTGGTCTAAAAGCAAACGGCAAGATTGTCCATTTGGCAAAGTACATTTATTGGACATCAAATGTTTAGAGAATATTCTGCGATTTGCATTTTTCTTTGCTCTCGATCCAAAATAGTTCGTCTTGAGGCAAGCGATGTTCGTGTGCAGTACACAGGGTGTTGGTTTACGATAAAATAAGCTCTTCGGTCGCACTGATAATCGCATGGCTGTTCCAACAACGAGGCACTAGGCCACCACAACGGTCTGTATGTTGCATCTAGCCGTTAGTACCGCGTAAGGGCATACTTGTACTTGGCGATCGTCCCATAAAATGATCAGGGTGGTAACGTTGTTCACGCGGAGAAGCAACTGGCGGTTATAAAAGCCATCCGCCGGTGTTTGGTACTCGTGACACATACAATAATGAAGGATGTACCTGTTTTAAAAACATAAAAAATGAAATTAGTCTCACCATCAGATCTTTATTAAAATTATTCATTTTATATATTAGGTCGGGAAATTATTTCATAGCTAGGACAGTGCAAATGGGTATTATACGTCAAGGGGGGGCTGTAGGATACTGAGACAGTCCCCCAGTGCAGGGGTTGACAGGGAGGCAGTGCAGGTGGAGAGTGGAAGGGCCCAGGACCGAGGTCGCAGACAGTGGACCAGTTGTAGCAGGGGAGAGGGAGAGAGAAAGCAGAAGCAAAGAGGAAGGTTTTGAGGTGCTTCCGTAAAAGGAGATGTTCTCCTCAAGATAGTGCGCGGTACAAAACAATATGCCACATAGAACGAACAAGTACAACTTAACCCGTCTTTAAAGCTACTGTATAGTAATTAAATTGCGGTATAAACTCATCTAAAGAGTTACTTACATTATATTTGCATTTTCCATTGTGTCTGTGCGTAGGGCAGCCCCGAAATACCACTCCTTCTATGCCGACGTTATTTCTTCTAATGAACGAACATTAAATGGCTTTCCTTTCTGAAATTATATTCATTATCGTTTCTTACGTTATTGCCCCACACCCCCAAAAAGAAGTCTTTCGGGATGGTCCCGGCCTGTCAAGGTCAAATAACGATAGAACCTTATACTGAGTCGTGGGCCATTCCGGCACCCGAGCAAAAAATCAAAGCAGCTGACCTTCACTTTGAACGAGCACACATTCCTAGTTAGCTACATTCAGTGTAAGGCCATCTCACAGGACTTGAAATTTACACTCCATCTTTGCATTTTGTCTGCGTGCATTTGCAGCCCCAGAGAACCATAAATACGGAGATATTCTATATTTTTTGAAAAATGATTTTTATTACTGTTTGGTTTAATTTAATGCGCAAATGAACAAGTTTGGATAGACACATTGCATGTACATTGAGCAATCACTTTTATTTACACAATACATAGTTACACATATTCAATGGGCCTGCAACATGAGGAGACTCCAGAGCAAAGTCACAGGTGACACCCGGGTGGTTCGCACAACTGCACGGTGAAGGGAGGGGCAACGGTGGAGAGACACATTGCATGTACACTAAGCAATCACTTATTTACACATTACATAGGTACACATATTCAATGGGCCTGCGACATGTGGAGACTCGAGAGAACAGACAATCAAATTACAATCATTTAAACCGTGATGTGTATTTCTCAATGAGCTCTTCTTTAGGTGGACATGGAACAGAGGCAATGTTGGGTGGCAATGCAGTTGTCCCCTGCACAGGTTCGTTCACAACTCCATGTATGTGCCTATCTAGGACATCAACAATAAGTCTCTCAATAAACTCATATTGCATATCCTGAAACACTGGTTTGATCACCCATTGTTTACTTCTTTTAGTGAAGGCCTTACTGTAGCGAAGCGTCCCTAAAGTTCCGGTCGTCCTACTTTGTTGACGGCCAACATTATGGTTATGTGCCAAGACCGCTAGAAGAGTCCGATTTATCATGCCCTCCATGCCAAAATGCAATCGTTTTGGCCTGTACTTTAGGCACATATTGTGGAACACCTCCAAATCTCCTGTGTGGCAGAATTCCGTGAGTCCCCTCAGATCTCTTGTTATAGTTTTATCAAATACAATCTTTTCAATGGCTTTGTGAGTGGGTGATGAAGGAATCAACCACTTCTTCTTCCGTGCCTCCTCTGTGGACAAATGGCCATGTTCACAATTGTGGAAATGTTGGTTTGTGGTCCAGCGGTGAACGTTGCTACAGTGTAGCATTACTGACCGCCATTTTTCCAGTAGAATTTCCAACGACCCTCCACATGTTTTTGAGCTCCACCAAAGATGGTTGCTGATTGACTTGGACCACTGTGAAATACCTTGCATATCTTTTTTTTTACCTGCAGCCGACATTTTTTTATTGATTGTTTTTGCAAGATGCCAAACGTCAAATTGGTGATTTATATTTTTGTACTCTTCTCTCATTGTCTTGGCAATTGAAACGTGTCTGTCCGTGGCTATCAGGTCGATCACCATTCCCCGCGATTGTAGTTCTTGCAATGATGCTACAAAGCCAACTTTCTCCATGGCCACTGAGGATGTACTTTGTGACACCTGCACGACCACCAAACTCACAATTTTCTTACTTTCCATGTCCTGAAAGTGGTAGGTGCAGTACTTGGCTGAAAATTCTGGGCTGTCGCACTGTCCATCACCGGCTAGCCTGAACCGTTTGCCCGCGAATGTACTATCAATAGACATTTTTTCCATTCTCCAAGCTTCGCTAATGGCTGGAAATAGATAATCGGTTTGGTATTTGTAGAACTGAGTTTTCGCAATGAAATGGATTCCCACAAACTGAAAGAAAGACTCTAACTTTTTAAAACTTGAACCACTAAAAAGTGCAGCCGCTGCACAAAGTAGATTGCCTGCTGGCAGTTGCCCCAGCATGGGTTGTGCAGACCATGAGAAAGGATGATATTTTGTACAGGTGGCATGTATTTTAAGGTTAGTGCCTCGAATTGCACGAGTCACATTAATCAATGGCTCCCCACATACTTCCCCACCAACCGAATGCCCACATTTCATCCGAATAATAATATCAATCAAACAACTATCGAATACAATGAATTTGGCCTCTTTCCTTATACTGTCACTCTGCATCCCAGCTGGTTCGGCCTGTAACGTTGAGGACATGTCACTCACATGAAAGGTAGAATCTCTGATATCGTCTTCCGCTATGTTCAGTGATATTGATGGTGTTTCATTGTCGTCCACTTCATTCTCTTCCATTGCAACATCTGTTCCTTCTCCAGCGATGGGTGAATAAAACAATTTCTTCAATTTTCTCGCGGTCTTAGTTTTTGCGGGTGTGGATTCTGTGAATTGATCCCCGACTGCATCCGAACTACCAGGAGGACATTCACTATCAATGGCTGGATGTGGTATAGCTCCGTTGTCAATCACTTCATATTCTTCCCATTGGCACGATGCATCTCCAGTCTCAAGCCCCTGCCAAAAGGTTTGACAAGCAACATCTCTCGTTCGCTTCACTGTCTGTGTAGATCTAGTTCGTACACCCAATCGCAACTAGAGGACAGATTGGAAAAGGGATGTTCAGTTTAAACACAACTTACAGTATTGAACTATTAACAGTGAAAAACAACATAATATAGTGGCCAGGACACTAACCTTCTTTTGCTTTCTTTTCTTTGAAACTTTCTTGCCTCGAACTTCAACATCGGGACGCTGTTGCTCCGACTCGTGTGTGCATGTCTCCACTTCCTCTTGCGCTGCAACGACTATATTTTCATGATAAGCACATCCATCACGCACTGACGCTCCATCGACTCCCTGAAACATAGAACTTTCATTAGTATGTATAATAATATTGAAAACACAAAATGTACTTGGGGACCAATACCCACGTACATCTCAATAGCAAAACACGAATGAACGCTTTGTGTAGAACATTCAAACGACAATTATTCACGCATTGTTGATCTAGTTAGATGGAACTGTCAAGATCCATACCTCGGGCTCCTCATGGACTTCCATTGATGATATTATTGAAGATGATGCTTCAGTAACTCCCTGAAACACAGTAATTGCATTAGTATGGTTTTCTATTTTGTTAAAAAGAACATACACTTTGTGCAGGCGTCAACGGCTCATCTAAATAGACCTGCACAAATGATCAGTTGTCTAAAATAAATAATGGATATCTAAATATGATTCGATTTGCTCGATCGTTGGCAGTGTCACCACCCAGAGATCTGCATCAACTACTAGGGGTGATGTTCTTGTAGAAGAAGCTCCGTCATCTCCCTGAAACATAGTACTTGCGTTAATAAAGAAGGAAGTATAGCGGATGTAATCACGTCATATGATTTCGCTTGATTGAACTGTCAGTATCCATACCTCGAAATGCATAAGAACATCAAGGGACGATGTAACTGCGGTGCACACTTCTGCAAGCTGTTGCGCCGACCCGTAACTGCATGCTCCCCCTTCTTCTTGGACTAATGCTCCATCGACTCCCTGAAACATAGGACTTTCATTAGTAATGAACACAATATTGAAAAAAGAAGACACATAGTAGGGCGACGACAGAAGGACATATCAATGGCTAAAAACGAAAGAAACATTGTGTGTAACAATCACGCTACAAGAATGCAAGATCTGATGATCTCCATCGATGGAACTGACCGGAAACGTACCTCGAGCATCTGAGTGACATCAACGGTTGTCGTCAATGCGTTGGACTCCTCAGCATCTCCCTGAAAGACAGTACTTGCATTATTTTGGATAACAATAATTATAACTGAAAACAAAGACTAGAGGACGAGTACAAGGGTGTACCATTAGGTAAGATAATCACACGATAAATTAAAACTATTGATTTACATGCCTAAAACAAGTCAGTGGCAGAATAGCTAAGTAAGATTACCCGATAGGCGCTTGAAGTGGCTGATGACTGCAATAACGACACGGATGGAGAATCTTCCGCCTTCATATTGAGTGGATACATAAATGGGGAAATTATTGTTAGCTAATGCTACACACTACCGCAAGGCCGAGAGATAAATACGTAAACTTGACTCATCAGTGGAGGGATGTGGACGAATAGAGTGGGAATAGCGGTTGAGAGCAATTTTCGCTTCGCTCGCGGTGTGTTCTTCTTTATTAGCAATGATGTGGAGTACATGTCAGAGGTAAAGTGCCTGCTGCAGATGCGGTATCGATCACCCCTCTTGTCCGCAAAGACTTCTAGGACTCTACTTTCAAGCTCAGACGGTGGATATCCCCCAATATCGGACACATTCTCTTATCTGATCTATTGTCTTAGGGAAAACATGCATTATAGTACCTTCAGATTTACTATGAGTCTTCGAAGGGCAACCGCCAATGGAACAGGCAGGCATTGTGGAAAGTTCTGAAAAGTAAAGATCAACAATTCTCTATGAATACCAATGTGTTAAAAAATAAAATGACACATAAAAGGTTCAATGCAAGGTTTGTTTTGGTTCTTGGAACTATACACGTTATTCACATGCGGATAAGTATTTGAATAACTTTAAAAAAATAGAAAAATAATTTGACTAAACTCAGAACATGTGACTAGTTCCTTGCATGTACTGTCTTGAACGAAAAGAAATTGGACGCAAAATGATTATGGTACATGGCCTTACCTTGACGAACAAACAGTTAGATTCCGGGATCAGAGTAGTTTCTTGTCGTAGAACAGGGAGCAGTTCACAGGTTGCAAACTGACGAGTTTCCTCGAAGTGGTCACGGAAGTTCACAGAGACGAAGAGCAGATAACCAGCACCTTCACGGGTTGACTAGCAAAGCGCAAAGAAGTTCTCATTAGAAATATGAAGTGGGTTATAAAGAATTCGAAACAGGGGTGTGTTTGTGAATGAATGACGTGTATATGTCGTGGCATTATGCGGTTTGCAGGGGGCCGTCCAGCGTGAGGGGGGATGCTTGGCAGGAGACACGGGGTCTGGAGGTAGACATGGGAACAACAACCCATGCTCTATAGACCACTTTGAAGTGTACATGGTCTTTGGCACCTCTTAGCCTTTATCGCTCCCTGACAGCTCCACTTGCCAGCACAAGTACCCCGGTGCGAACTGCCTTTGATAGGGCGGGGGGTGGATTGGGGCGGTGGTCGTGCAGACAAGACTCGTTTGCCGCAGGGCCTCACCAAGGAGAGGCCATCTAACTGCATGTAAGAGGCAGGCTGCAGGATCTAGTACATGGAAGGCAGGGGGGTGAGTTTATAAATACCTCACCGTCCCAGGAGAATATATGGGTGCAGTTCACCCTGGAGACCCTGGATGCCTAGGCTTGATGCCAACCCGCAAAATAACATATGTATGTCTGCTGCATATGGGTTCAACGGTTATGTGGATTGAAGGTGGGCGGCCAGCGTGAGGGAGGATGCTGGCCGGGGACATGTGGTGTGACAAGACAAGGCACAGGAAGACTATTCAATGGAGACACACTAGATTCATTTAAAAAATCAAAACAACCATTGTTAAAATATATGTTGGGTTTTATTTTAGATCTTAATTTCAATTGAACATAAATAATAAACATTACACATTGTAAAGTTCCGGTTGCAGCACATCCAGGGAAAATCCGCGGTATTGTCCACTGTCGCTGGGGAAATGTTGTCTAATGGCAAGTACCGCACAGGCAGGTATTACTCTCCGAACGCGGTGTCCGAGCCTCCCGTGAAGCCACCAAGTGAAGCAACGATAGGCCACCAGCCTGTACCACCTGTGAAAAAGAAAGATGCAAACTGTATTAAAATGACAAAACTTTCTTATCACTGTCGATTCAGGTAAAAAATGTCATTCTGCTTTGAAAAAAATTCTATCTAGAAAATGCACAATATGGAACCAATTTACATGCATTCGAATGATATGTAGATGTAATTTTATATGTGGGAGACGACCATGAAATAGTAGTGGCATCACTGACATCACAACCAGAGTATACTTACTCGTTACTCGGATTACGCGGACGAACAGTGCCGCGAAGTTCGTGCATAAGCACCATCATCATCCTCAACACGGTCCGTGAGAGGCAGGCTTCCCTGAACTCTGGCAGCTCGGTGATGCATTGCGGACTTGGCTCGCCTTCCGAAATGTAGGCCAAGCACCCGGAATTTTCACGGCAGCAGCAGTTCTCCTCCTCAGTTGGCATTAGCTAGCACCGATTGCACGTGCACCAGGTGGAGACGCCGTCCATGCGACATGGTCCAGGCTCTTCATCCGTTGACTGGTCCTCCCAACTGCCGTCCGAATCCCCATCGTTTCCGCGTGCTTGCCTTTCCAGTAGTTCTTCCTCGGTGTACTCGGGCTCGTACATATACGGCATTATTGTAGCCATTGTGTGGTAAAGAAAGTAAAATAATTTACAGAGATGGTACAGGTGTTCACAAGGCCTAGAAGCGGCGAAGGTAGCTGACCAGAGCACAGAAACGAGTCACAGAATACTCAAAGTAACACAGAGAGAAAAATGGAATCGAAAATCTGCTGCTGTGTGTTGTGAAACGGTGTGTTTATACTTATTGAGGAAAGAGGCGTCATGCCATTTCCATGGCGACACGTCATTAGCTGAGGCGCAGCGATTGTTGACACGAAACGTGCTTTGGCGTTGGGAAATGGGCGGTACGCGTCTGCTGATGTCAGGCTCAGGGGCGGGGGATTTGATTTAGTGCCGCAAAAGCAGGTGAGCCAGGGCGATGGGGGGAAATGATAGGATTATCACAAAATGGCGGCTGATTTCGAGTGCGTTAATGGACGAAAAGTCGGGTAAGGTCCATAGGAAAGTTTTCTACGATCTACCGATTTATGCTTAAAAACACATGGCCGAACCATAGGGACAATAAAAAAAAAAGTCCCGGAACTATCCTTTAAGGCGTGCGAACAGTGTCTCTAGCACGTTCCCTGCCGGCGCCTTTCGACAGCGCGGATGGAACGGAGCCCTGAAAAATCACCATCATCTCCTTACGGAATGAATCCCATTCCGCAGGAGTGGAATGCTTGGTGGGACAAGCAACCCGCCGATGGGTGGAGTCCTCGGACGAGGACGGGGAAGGCGACCGATGATGGCGCTTCCGTGAGTACCTCAAAGAGGCAGAAGAATGTCAGGACCCGCTCTGGGACCGAGACCCCCTGGATTTACGCAGACGATGCGGAGAGTCGCCCCTTGAATCGTCAAGTCAAAAGCCCAGTGGATTTCGACTTCCGGGGCTTGGACACCTTACCGACAGAAAACTTCTTCTTACGCTCCCGCAAGGCCTTCGAAGTTAACACCTGGCAATCGTCACAATCGTCCGTGGCGTGGTCCTCACTGAGGCACCAGAGGCAGGCGTCGTGCAGGTCCGTCAGTGACATCTTGGAACCGCAGTCCCGACACTTCTTGAAACCCGGCCCACGGGGTAGAAGAAGACGAAGACATCATGGAAATCTTCACAAAGAAACTGGTTCGAAGAACTGATAGAACAACTCAGAAGAACCGAGGCGCGCCGAGATCTCTGAGCGAACACGTTTGCGGAAAAAACGGAACTGAGGCTACGTGCATCGAGCGTCCTACTTATAACGTCCGGCGATGTCGGCTCGACGGAGGCCCTCGAGGGCAGCGTATCGATGTCATCAACGCAAACGCCGAAAATGTTCCAAAGCAGCACAGCTGTGGTGATTACCTGTCATAGATATGGAATACGTCGGAGGACCCAATCCCCTCGAAGATGGGTTATTTATAAGTTTCCGCGAAGCACAGCGCATCCTAGGACTGGGTGAAGGGGACTGGCTATGCTACCACACCATTCAGGCTACGATACAAAAGCGCACAACAGCAGAATCCTGCCAGCAGTCACCTGTACAATGCGAGAGGGAAATGGAACATAACCTAGAAACCTTCCCACGACTCCACACATTCTACGCTATGTCAATCCCAGATAACAAAGGTAGAATGCAAGCACTATCCAAAGCTATGGGCGGAAGACCTAGGTGTCCTGGTCATGAAGTCAGGGGCACAGGCATGCAGGGGTCGCATGCACAGGAGACCTGGGTGGACACTGTCCTGGCGCGTTTGGCGCCAGGCTCATGAACAAAAGTAAACAAGAACATCCATTTAACACCAAAAAGCTTTTATTATGGACATAGCACTTCAGATGCATTAACCTTGAACATTCCATCCATTAAGCACTTCAGATGCATTAACCTTGAACATTACATCCATTAAGCACTTCAGATGCATTAACCATGAACATTCCATCCATTAAGCAGCCCCAAGTGTATTCTTGGGTGTGGCTGCTAATGGATTCACAGCTATATAAGCTGCCCTGATCCTCAAGACAGACACTTCATGTTATTCTGCACTTACCAGCAGCGTAACTCTCACCGTCGCCTGAGGTCAGACCTGCTTACCTTTGAAGACCCTGCTTCCTGGACATCCTGCTTCTTGCCAGCATACTTACCAACTGGGGGAAGCTGTTCTTACCTGTACATCTCTTCGGCGAACCGAGCATTCATCTTTACACTTTCCGGAACGCCGAAATCTTCATCTTGGCACCGCAGCATGACACTCTCCATCGTCAACAGCAGCGCCTGCAAGGAAAAACAGAAGACAAGGTTAGACATCGAGAAAACAGTCTGTTTAAGGTCGCGCTTCACCATACTTCGCGCTTTTCCTTAAACCATCACTTACCTGCTGTCAAACATTGCGGTAGCATCAATCTTCCATCCGGCCGCGTCTCGAGTCTCACAGCTGCATTGAGGCCACATTTCCATCTAGGGGAAGAAAGCAGAAGAGACATTATTGTGGGCATAAGGAGCAACATATAAAGACATTAAACAGAATTAACAGAATCACAAGAGCTCAAGAGACACTTACCAATCATAACGAGAAGTATAGTCGCAGCTGGACTGGACTAATCCTTATCAGAGATCAGTGAAGGAACAAGATCCCATTCAACGCGCTCCTGCCAGACGTAGCAGGACGGAGAGCTTACTTTCCATAATTAACAGGTGAGCTTTAAAGGCTGGCGCAAGCGCCCAGAAACCGTACATTGGGGATAAGGGTTCAAGAGGTACAACAATCACAGATTGGCGCACTCACACACTCTTTTCTCCACGCGGGAGCAGTATCACCACGTACCACCGCTTACAGCTTTTCTACCGAGGGAGAGGCCTGAAGGGGGTGATTAAAGTTCAGGGAGGGCTGCAACCGTGCCCCAACGCCTCCGCAGAGACCAGGTGAGCGTAACTCTAGGGGTCCCAATCAGCAGTCTAGACATGCTCACCTTCTTCCAGGCCATCCAGGCAGTGTCCCTCAGCCTTAAAAACAGAGAGATACAGTACAAAATCCTCCACAGACTCTACTATACCCCAGTCAAACTACACAAAATGGGTCTCCAACCCTCAGCACTGTGCTGGAGAGGCTGCAAGGGCATTGGGTCAATGGGTCTCATACTCTGGTCATGCCCTGCACTAATCCCATACTGGCATAGAGGCCACCGACAACTTACAGGCATCGCTGGGTCAGACATAGCCTTCACCCCCAACGCAATGCTCCTAGGTGCAGACGAGACAGACTGGCATGCGGATGCACTAACATTGAAGCTCATAAGCATTATATTATTTACTGCATGCAAACTCCTAGTCTCGCACTGGAAAGCACCAAAGCCACCTTCCCACAACGAGTGGGTCACCACCCTCTCCAAGACATGCAGACTTGAACGGGCCGCCTTCAAAAGACAATCAAGGCTTAACCCAGAGAGAGCAGACCGATAGGGGGAATTATTGGAACCATACATCTAGCAGGAAAGAGACCACCTAACGAGGATAACACACCATTGGGTACAGCAATAGAAGAGATCAAGCTGGCACAGCAGACGGCACACATGTACAGCGACCAATAATAGAGCACATCCTGGGAAAGGGGAGGGTAAAGGGTTTTTGGGTAATTGAGGGGAGGGGAGGAATCATGTTACAGTGGCCGGTTGGCCTATGTTAGTCAGGCGATGCCGAACTCGCATGTTTTTTTTTTCTGGTTTACAATGCATATGACAGTCTTTAACAACCGCAAAAATCAATAAAAAGAGTTTGAAAAAAAAAAAGAAAAACAAGCCCGGAATATGCTTTGGAATCTGCAACCACTCATTGGGCATCATCCTTGTGGCAACTGCACTGCCTGAAAATTCAAATCCAAATGCATTCCTTCCTGGTGGGTAACAAAACATGGCAAATGCAACACTTTTATAATTTCAAAACTACAAATGCCATTTACTGTATTCAATGCCCCTGTGGCTTACACTACATAGGGCAAACAAGTGGAGCAACACATATATGGATAGTAGAACACTGCTTTAGGATCCACTGCAATAACACTGCTGTCCCCATGGTGACACAGTATCTTGAACAACATCACACACCTAATGATATTTTCTGGTGGACCCTGGACGTCATGCAGACTTCAGCTAACACCCAACGCTCAGTGCTTTACAAAGAAGCGTGGTGGATCCACTGCATGGAAACTCATGCTGCAGGTTTAAACGAGCAATTGCCTCTTCAGTTTTAGACCTACCTGGCTTTTGCTCGGATATGCCCCACTTAATCCATATGTTTGTAGACAATGTTGCTACTGCAAACCTGATGCAACAAGTTTACCTTTGGTGTATTGCATCCTAAATCTACACATCTGGTTATGCACCACTGAGGTATCCCCCCGCTCAGCCTCCCTTTGCTGCTTATGGTTAAGGCTCACGCATAGGTCATGATATCCTCCGACACTTTTATGTACTCCTATATGTCCCTTAAATACAGTAGGATATGCACCGATCGCACACATATTTCTAGCGCAGTGTAATTATGAGTGACGTCAATGTCCTCTCCATCACTGTTGTCTGTGGCATCAGTACGTTTTCCACATCTGAACGTGCTGGTAAGTGGTCTGACGTGGCAAGAAGCCCATCTTATTCAAGGCTTCCTTTCCACTTATACAGCATGTGCCAGAGCAGGCTACAGGATTCCGACTCAGCTCACAACAGAGTACTTAAGTTACAGTACTCTATTACTGTTCTTATCATTCTCTCTGTCTGCTGCTGAGTTAGCACAACTAGCTCTTAATGATTTCTCTTGTTTTGCCCGCAGGCTGCTGACAGTTTGTCTCACAACAATGATTATATGATATGATATGGCATTTATAACGCGCCTATACACAAGTGTTTCAAGGCGCGACGAGGCAAGGGAGGGAGAACAGAGGGAAGACAGACAACGATCCTACTAGGCCAGGTGTCATTCAGATCGAGCAAGTGCATGGGAGGGGGAAGGGGGAGAGGACAGTGCAGTAAATGGAAGTGCTATTAAATACACCTAGCTACAGGTAGCTTCTCCTGTATGATCTATAACTCCATGCATACATACTTGACTTCTCCAAATAGACTGTTCCATTAACTTTGGCATTCCTCTCTTCTCCATATTTCTACAGTAGGTGAGACCTACAGAGCCAGGAAATAGTCCTGTCATCCCCAGCTCCATGTGTGAGAACCTGTGCCCCCGCCATTTTTAATGCAGGTGAGTCAACACACCACTTTCCATTTGAAACAAGGTGGCAATCTCTTTGCTCTCCACGTCAAACACCAATTATCTTTCCTTGTGTCCTTTGCGGATAGGGTCCTTCAATATTCAGGATCCTTACAAAGGCAAACGGTTAACTCCTCTTCGCCGAAACATCTGTGAGCATTCATTTTTGTGGTGCCTTCAAGTCCTCCACACCTTAGCCTGACATTTACTCTGTAACACACTCGATCACGACATTCACTGCGGTTCTGAGCTGACCTTGACACAATAAGGTGCTAGTAAGCCCATGCTGGATAGTTTGAAGAAAAGTCACAAAGTTTCTCCTCTTACTTATCCTGCATAAATAGAATTTGATTAGCAGAGAATGTACTATGTTAGTCAGCCATGTGATTGAACCTTGCCTTTTAATTTCTGTATCTATGATGACAGTGATTGCATCTTGTATATCTATTTGACAATAAGTTGCTATGGACATTCATTTTTTTACAACACTATGAGTACTTTAATACATTCTAATGCATAGATGATTTAGCACTCACTGTGCTCTATGTCTTGGATGAATTCCATATACATTAAGTATACAAATGGATTCTCAGGTAGCTTTTACACAACATTTTGATTCATTCCTGGTTTTAGCAATGTTTTCAGCATTGAGATTGCCTCAATCTACTAGCCATTTTATGGCCCACATGAATGATCAATAACTTATGATAACCATTTGTGTTCAGCTAGGAACTTCTTTTTCTTAGTATAGCTAAATTGGGGCAAATAGAGTTTGGTGGTAAATCCGCCGGAATACTGCCAAGCGGAATTACTGTTAAAGCCACTTGGTCCAGCGGAATTACCGCCAGATTACAAGTGGTGATATGGTGGTGTTAGTCCTCATGTATGCAGTCCGTAGGACTGCATGGGGATTTCGGCAGAATACCCACCGGCGGGAATTCTGTTGATTTTTAGGATTTTTTGCAGTAAGGGTGCGGAATTACCTCCAGCATTTTGCTGGGGGTTTTTCCTCCGCCTCACCACCAAAGTTGTAGTATGGCGGGGCAGTAATGCGGTGGTAAAAGAGTTGCCACTGCATTACTGCTGTTTTTTCCCGCACTGCAATACTTGTAATGAAGCGCTGTGAATATTATAGGTGGAGGTCTGACAGAGGCGGCAGATCAAATTATACCATAGTGAGCAAGAAAGCCTTAATTATAATATATCAGCACTGATATAGAACACTGCCTAGTTCACTGGCAGGCAGAGCAGCACTTGCCAAAATGGGCATCCTGCCGTAGGTAGTATGCTAGTTTGTGGAATGTATCATGTCTACTTCCAAGACATTCACCACATGCAAAACAAGGCTAGGAAGACTGGCCTGGGCAGGAGGCTGAGTGTGTATTAGCATGAACACACTAACTAGAACTCAGTCTAAGGAGGGATTATTAGTCCCGGATCTGTACTCGGCTTATCTGGCAGCCTAACTGCAACATGCAGAGCCACATCAGACATGTGGAGAAATTCATTCATGTGCCAATGGAGAAGAATCAAAGCATTTCATTTAACACCAGCTCCTATTTAGCATTTCCAGACATGTGGAAAGGGAGGGCATGGTATCAAGTGAAATGCACAATTAGATCGTGGGTGGAGAAACTGAAATATATAAAAAATAACTAAGCCAAATATACCAGTGTAGAACTTGAAGGACTCTTCACTTACACATAAAATTATTAGTGTACAGCATAGTCCAGGTCCAAGAGCAAATTAATACATTGGGAGATGTGTTCCTGAAGGGCAGATTCATAGATATTAAATCAGTTCTCAGATAGAGGGGAGTTGCCTAGGCATATCGATGCTACGCAGGCCTCTTCTGAGGGCAATAGTGAGCAGTTTCCCCATGGCTCCTACTACTATTAAATTCCTACCATATGCATCTCTTTGCAGACGGATGCTGCCATATGCTTACTGCACTGCATAACGGAATAGGAGATGCTTGATCTAAAGAACCAAATAAATCCATGCTAAAATGGACGAGGGATTTGATTGAACAAACTAAAAAGTGTTCTTGAACGCCAGTTTCCTTTAATACGAGATTCTGATCATGTTTTACAGCACAGCAGAATGGCTACATTGAGTGTTTCACTGTGTTATTTGGGACTGTGCCAAGTGCAGAAAGTGTCAATTTTCCGTGTTATACTTATTGTCAGAAAGCATGGTCATACAAACATTTTAGAATCAAGTTCTGTATGACATTTCTCTAATAGTGTCAGTGGGCAAGCAAATTCCCAGGAATACACTTAATACACCTCTAACAGTGAACATGGGGCTAGAGCCTATACAGACTCATTGGGCTGGCTATATTACAGCAAAAAGACAAACTTTAATATGCTGCCTTCAACTCAAGCCTCAAGGACTTTGGATACGTGATATGCTATACTGCCATGAGAATCCTAAAAGAAAATGGTGGCGCTGTCTTTTTCTCCTTTTAAAAAAAGAAAGCGGTCTGTGCTGCACACAGTCAAAAAGAAAAAAAAAATCCTTTCCATTATAAATATATTGTTGCTTTGGTTTAGAGTCCTTGAAACTGCAAACTGTGCCCTCTTCGGGTAAATGTATATTTTCACCTCTTGTGCTGGTGCCTTTATCTGGAAGGACAATTCACAAAATGGATGCCACACGAAGCTACTTGCTGTGCCGATTTTCATTGGAACTTAAAAAAATGTTCAATTGTGAAAGAATATTTATTGTACCCATCTTCTTGTCTTCGGGAAAATTATTTGTATATTTTAAAACAAAATTACTTTTTTGTGTTTATGATTGAGAAGCGAATAAATTCCATTAGCGCTTGAAACCTTAAAAGTGGAGGCACTCTAATGTGGTCCTTGAAGTGACCATGGTGAAAAATGCTCTGCCGTAAATTCGCCTATAAATAAAAACATGGTAAACATTAGTTGCACATGCACGCTCCTAGCTCTAATAAAGAATCCACCAAACTTGGAATCCACGTTGATTAACATTTACACCCTTACGTATTAATGTCCCCATGTAAATGTGAAGTAGTGAGTCTTAATGAATATGTTCTCTTCTATAAACTAAGCAGTCTGAGAAAACAGTAATACTGAGACAAACCTATTCTGGGAAGGGAGCTTAACTTGGAATGGTCTCCTGGGGCTTTGTTGGCCGCAGGCCTCATGAACACAATCTTTCTTACAACATGGCCATGGCCGGGCCAGCGAAACATCCAAGTCCCAACCCCCAGCGGCTTGGGATAATGCCCACATTGAAAGGAGATAGTTATTTTAGGCCCATGCTCGCACATTCTCACCTTCTTCCATCTTGGCGTTGGCAATTAGCATTTGTCGGAGGTGTCGCAGGAGGCCCGGCCAAGTAAAGGTGCTGTATGCCAGCGAGGTTTCCGACATTTGCGGAATGTTCCGCAGGCCTAGCAGCTTGAACTCGGGGTGGGGGACCAGCCGCTCCATTAAGTCCCCTAGAAATCAAAACAAAAACAGTCAGGCCATGAGACGGAAAAACACACTGCTAAATAAAGGGACGCGCGTGCGGTTACTGTTAAGGTGCCGTTTCATGTGTTATTTGATAGGTCACGCACCATAAATGGCAGATTACACTGTCATCTCTAAAGCTTTATGAGGGGCCAACGAGCCAAGAATGAAATGAGCCAGCAAGTCAAAGAATGAACTAAAAAACAATTGCACAACTGCCCAGAATGAAAAACCTAACATACTTAGAACAGGCCAATGAGAGGAAAAGGAGAAACATTCATACGCCCTGGAGCAGAGGAAGGTGAATGAAAGAATGAGGACTTATTTAAGGATAGATTTTTTTCCCCCCAGAAATGCCGCTTACGTAATAACTGTTCCCAAATGTGCTTATACGGGTATATCATTGGCAATGGCGGTGGTCGATGGGGAGGCGAGCGGACCAGAGGTGTGATGTTGCCAATCCTCCCTGCTCGCAGCATGGGAGGCGAGTGTGTTATAGGGCTTGATGGGGTCCCGGACAAATCAACACACGTTCACTCGTGTTACGATCGTTACTTACGGTGCTGCCCTTTCGGGCACATATGCCTGGTTCGTTTGTCCCTCTTTCCTTTCCTCACATCACGTGAAGCAGTGGCCTCCCGTCGTACACCACATTCATTGCATTTTAAACAACAGTGCAGTCACTTAACAGTTCAGGGTCGTGTGTCCTGGTGCCTCAGACATGTCCTTCACCAAGGTACTTCCTCCAGGTGGTACACCCCATTGATTGATTAATTATTTATTAGGCGCTTATACACAAGTGGTTCAAAGCGCAACCATGCATGGGAAGTGAAGACATAAGGAAGACAAGACAAACGATCTTACTAGGCATGGTACATTCAGATTATGCCAGTGAACAGAGAAGGAAGTGGGGGGTCGGGCCAGTGCTAGTCATTGTGCCAGATGTGTAGCCAGATTGTGGGATCTGGCCAGAATCAGCAGCCCCCAGACCAGCTGTGATGGAATACTTAAATAAAAAGAAAAATTGCCTTTTACCACCGGCTTTGTCACTGGACTGTAAAGTGCTCCTGGGACTTACTGTCACCTACTGTTCCTGTCAGCACAGTGAGATAGCTGTGATGAGCCCAACATGTCTGATCTGACGCCTTTATTGACACACTGGCCTGTCTTCAAACACTTGTGCAAATGAAGGCGTGTTGAGATAGTAATGTGTCAGTAATGGCCTGCAAGGTCACCTCCATTGTTTGCACACAGATCTGTGCCTCCTAAAGAACCAACAGCTCCCCCCACAACTCTGACAAATTAACACCACTCAGAGATCAAAGCGCCCCCTTTCTTTCTGCAATTAACTGCTTGTAGGGCTGAGCAAATGAGACATGCATAAGCTTTCAATGTCCAGCTCGGATCTTTCTTTTGTGCAAAACAAGGGGTGAGACTTAACGCTCTCTCTGCAGCAAGGAAGGGTTTCAAAGCGAAACCGTTTTGTCGGTCCAGAGATTTAAAACGGTTTGAGAAAGAAAGAATGGTGTGTAATGCACGATGCTCGCTACATGCCAAACTGAAAGGAATCAGTTGTACGTGTAGTGAGCATTGTGCATTACACACCAGTGTCAAAGCCGGTGGTAAAAGGCAATGCAGCCGTCGCAGGAGCTTTTTCCAGCATTGCTGGATGCAAAGACTATTCTGTTAAACTGCTTTGTATTTTTCAGGTTCTAAGCTATCACATTTTTTTTTAGCAACCCCGCCATGGCTGTTAAACAATTCTTCAACAGAACAGTTATAAACCAAATAGAAGCCCCAATTCACAGGTTTTATAATGACAAAACCCCCGTGGGAAACGCTCTGTGAATTAGGCCAAAGATTCATTTGATCGGAGGTCCACTACCAGCCGTGCCCCCTCTAGAGCACGCCCCTCGCCCCCCCCACGCCCCAACTCCTCCCCCAGTCTGACCCTTGTGGGATCCCCCACCAAATATTTTCCATTTCCACCACTGGTCGGGGCAATAGGGACAAGTTCACCCAGTCCCGTCAGAACACGGGTTAAGTGCAGAGAGATGCCATTCTCATGGGTCGTAACCGAAGTGCAGTAGCGCTGTGGCAAGTGTAAGGCCCGGGGCCAAGTGCAGGAGACTCGCAAGGAAAGCTTGGGACCTGTGAGGCTCAGAAAGTACACCAGGCAGCCAGTCAGAGAACCTGAGCAGAAGTAGAGGAGAGAGATCGAGAGATCAGAGAGGTGGTTAGCAGGGAAGGGGAAAAGAGAAGGAGGAGGCAAAGAGGGAAGTCTTGAGGAGTTTCCGGAATTTAAGGAGAGGCAGGGAGGTTGTTCCAGAGGGAGGCACCCACAGAGAGTTGGTGGAAGAGAAGGCGAGCATTTCAGGACTTGAATCCGGAGCGTTCTCTGCCTCTTTCCGGGACTTCACAGTGGATAGCTGCCGTACAAACAGCCTCGCATTTTCATCAGGACGACGTCCTTTTTTGCAGCACTCGAACTGCCTGGACTAATAGAAACCGACAAAGGTGACTGTGTTTTACGCACGTTGTGCACTTTCAGTTGGTAACCACATTGTGCACGTTGTGTGTGCACTTTCAGTTAGCAACTACGTTGTGCACGTCGTGGATGTATTTCACCACTTATTATCTTTGCTGAACACTTATATAGTTCTCTCTGTTGTGTTTCCTCAAGGGCTACTGCAGACTTTGGCCACGCCTCCCTGCAAGCCCGCTCGGCCCTTCATTATTCCACGTCATAGCGCACCCGGGCGCGCACTCGGCAAGTTCTATAAGTACTGTTTGCGGGTCGCGCGGTCTAGGTCCCAGGTATTACCTACTTTCTACTTTTTAGTTTAATTTCTATCCCTTTTTATTTTAGTTTATTTTCCCATTCTGGTTTCTGCAGTTAGTGGTTAATTGTATGATCCCGTACACTCTAACCACCAGCATGCCGCCCATTCTAGAGACCCGCATGAAATTGATAGAGGCAAGGTGTGAGAACGCCATGAGAAAAGTTTTACTCCAACCTCGACTAACAAGTCTATTACCATGTGTGGGGCGGGCTACAACTCAGCGCACCCAATCACTTCCTGATGACATTCAATCGTGTCAATCTGAGGGGTTTACATCTGAGGATAAGGGTCACTCTGGCCACTTGCCTCCAACAATACAATCTGTTTCTACGAGAGCAGATGTTGTAGACCAGCTGTCTGGCCCTATAATTCCTGACCCCATGCCTACAATAGCCTCTGATATATCATCTTGAGAATCCAACTCGCATGGTGCTCCCACTGATAACACGCTGATAGCAGCTTGCGCGGCAGATGACCTACGACCTGTCACAGCCCTTTTTCCAGGAGACACGAATTGAGGAAGCAGCCTCCTTCATAGCACCTACCCCGAGACAACCATGTTTTGATCAGGGCCCTCGAGTAACTGATTTCTTTCTTAACCCCATTCACAGGGAGAGATACTCATTTCCAGAGGCTCCTGCCCTGAACAATACGTTGGCAGTGATGAACACAGCCCTGTTAGCTGTGGCAAAACTATACGAGGGGTTAGATGCAAAAATCTCAAAACAATCCATCAGTCTTGAGCACCTGCTTTCCGTATACTCAAAAATCACAACACAACCCAACTCATCTGAGCAGATCAAGAACCAGTGAGATTAAAAATCACTCAAGCAGTTTCTACACAGACGCCATATAGTAATCTTATCTCGCACACAGGATTAGAAACAATTCAATCCAATTTGCCGATGGTGCCGCTGTCCAACCAACTGTCCAGAACAATTCGAGATACTACTACTGTTGACAGTCCTAAAAACCATCGGAAGGCTCTGTCATGGCATCATCAACTGGTCTCAAAGAAGCTTCTGCATCTGTGCTTGTCGCTGTAGCAGTGTCAAGTGGCCATGTAGATGTTCCTGTACCTGTTACTAGCTTTCAAACAAGTCAATCTTCTTGTACCTTAATGTCAAAGAATATGTTTGAGGTTTTTAACACAACCTCTACTAAATCTACAACACAACGGCCCACTAAGAGAAGAAAAGTCCAATCCGTTAAATCTAAAGCTCCTGCCGCAAAATTAACGGCAGGGAAAAAACGGAAAAATCTTGTGGACTCATCAATTGATCAGACGAACATTACCATATCTGATATTAGCACCAAGAATCCTGAGGCAACTGCATTGAGCATGCCGATTGTTCCGCACAAACCATTGGATGATCTAGTGCAGATAGTTGAATGTAATAACGAACAGCGAGAATCTCAGTCTAAAACCTCCAAAGTAACATCTCCGGTCTCCTCAGTTGCGGTAGCAACAGCATTAGCGGAGTCTTCAAATTATCCATCTGGAGTCCAAGGTGCTCCCATATTGATGGCAATTCAGGCTCAGGTTCAGAAATCTATTGAATCATACCTGAAATTTTTGCCAAATAAATCCCCTCAGATAGCAAGACAAGAAAATTGTAATATTGGGTATCCAAAAACTGTGGGCGACCAAGTCAAGGCTCACCTCTTACAACTTGATAGTAGACAAAGCCTGCAGACTGATGGCCAGTCAATCCAGAGCTCAGTGGCCCAGTTAGCCCCGCCAAAAGATGACTGTTTTACGATAAATGTGGAGGATCAAATTAGAGCCTCAGTGGAGGTATATCTGACGCGCAATGCCAATTCTGATCCTCAGTTGAACCCTTCTCATCCACCTCAGGTTTCTGCTTCCCCTCCTCCTCCGGTCTTTAATCAGACCTCAGTTTCTCGACAAGAGCTACGTGAAGAGATCAAGGCCTCCATCGAAGCCTTTTTCCACCAATCAAATGAGATTAATTCATCTAAACTAACAGAAAAAGGGTTTCCCTCACTCAAGCCCCTAATACAGGGGCCCCAGACAACTCTTGCCACTCATCAAGACAGAAGGGCCCATTCCCCGGGAAGGCTACCAATGTTGCCAAGAGAGCGACCTACACAAACCAAAGCCAAGCAAGAACCATCTCACCATCGCTTTATAATTAAATGTAGAGAAACACCATTTAAGTCTTATGATTTGAATCAATCTAGCATCCTTAACATCTGTGCAGAAATCCCTGCTCTGTTAGCCATCTCGTCATTGGATATTGAACAAATATATTCGATCCTCATTGGTAGCTGAAACCTTGTGGCAGGCTAGAATGGCATTATTTGACATAGGGTTTGTTCTATCACAAGAACCAATGCCTGGTCCTGCAACATTACAGGGCCATGTCACGCATATTCACATCAACCTCCAATAGCTCCTCTCATCAAGATTCAATGGATCTGACCAGACATGCATAACTATGCCATGATACCAAGGTCTTGACCCTAATTTCTTGGAATACACGGGGTCACAGCCATCTCAGCTCTCTAAGAAATAGAGATCTAATTGACAGTGATATTTTTGCCCTTCAAGAAACATGGCTTGTTTTACCACCAGTCTGGGACTCACACACCATACTATTTACTCCTGCAGAAAAAGGTGCTCAGGGCAGACCCAAAGTAGGATTGATATTAGCAGTGAAAAAGACCTGTGGTTTAGAGGCAACCGAGTGTAAGGTTCCCTCTGTATCATTTCAGGTGGTAAAGTTATCTGGTATTCATCAAAGAATAGCAATTGTTAACATCTATTGGTGTAGTAACACTTTAGCCTCAGAAGATTTCTTTAAACAACTTGTGGAAATACTAGATGCACTTGCCATTGACTCCACCTTGACACACACACTGATATTGGGTGACCTTAATTTAAATCTTATTTCAGAGGGGTTTGTTCCATTACCAGAAGATGAAATAAAATGGTCCTTAATTATGGGAGAGGGCAACTTCGTAATGGTAAATGGCAATGTGAGGGGTCATTGCCCTGTCCAGCCCACCTGGCAGAGGGGTGCCCAACATGCCATAATCGATTATATCTATATCAATGTCAGAAATTTTAACTCAGTCCAAGAGTTACAAGTGGTCAGTACTGATCTAAGTGATCACCACAAACTCAAATTGTCACTACAGATTATTGATATTCAAACGATGCATTGGTTTAACATGAATGTAATTGGTGCTGCTGTGAACAACGGGAGAAACAGATTGTCAAGGGACAAAGAGAAACTGAGAACTCTAGATTATAACCTAGAGACTATGTATCAGAATAGTCATACGGTTAAAGACTATACAACTGCCATTAAGATGTTCACCCGAGTTATTACTAACGATGGGCTGACTAAACAGCGACATAATCATGCCCATGATTTAGAAATAAAATATTGAAAATCTGACTTGAGACAGGAAATTCGATATTTACGGACATTGCAGAGATTCGACATG
Organism: Ambystoma mexicanum; assembly: GCF_040938575.1. NCBI lineage: Eukaryota > Metazoa > Chordata > Amphibia > Caudata > Ambystomatidae > Ambystoma > Ambystoma mexicanum. The sequence continues at coordinate 545,030,573 of NC_090931.1, read as the reverse complement.
GCTGGAAAAATCAGGGCAGCCAAGCGAAATTATATAAAATGGCTCAGGATAAAAAGAGCCAAGATGTATGAATTTGAGGGGATAGCTATGCTAAAACAATTAGTTTCAAAATCCACAGCTGGCATCTGGGCCCTGCTTAACCGTACAGCTGGCATCCCTCAACATGTAGCCCAAATCAACTCGATTTCATCTGAGACATGGCAGTTGTATTTTCAGAAACTATATCTTTCCCCCTTCCCCGACATGCAAATAGATCTCAATCTGTCAACAGCTACAAAGGAACTCACGTTTGATATTGATGATCTTAGACTGTGCATCTTGAAACTGAGCTCGTCCCGGGCAGTAGGCCCAGATGGGCTGCACAATGCCATGTTAAAAATGCATATTGATGAATGGGCAGGCATTCTTAACCGTATTTTCAATCAAGTATTGATATCTGGTGCTATCCCTGAAACCTGGAAAAAGTCAATTATCCTCCCGATTTTTAAAAAAGGTAATCACGAGAATCCCAGATCATATAGGCCTATAGCATTACTGGACTGTCCTGGGAAATTGTTTGCCAGACTTCTCCTGAAAGAATTTAATACATGGCTACAGAGGAGTAACTTGCGAGATCCATATCAAACAGGTTTTTTGCAAGGAATAGGCACTGGTATAAACATCATCACCCTGTCAAGTCTCATCCAGCGAGCCTATCAAAGAAAACAGCCCCTGTATCTCGCCTTTATTGATTTTCAGATGGCATTTGATGCGGTGCCAAGAGAACTTTTGTATAAGAAACTGGCAGATGCTGATTGTCCGTGGCACATTCTAAAATGGATAATACAACTATATACCAATACTATAATTCAAGTACGACTCACCAACGGTGGCTTACTAACTCCTCCCATTCCAACAGCTAGAGGCCTGAAGCAAGGCTGTTTACTAGCTTCCGCCCTGTTTAACTTCTTTGTTTCCGACATCCAACGTAGCTTTAGCAAAATGATATCTGACTCTCCAAGGTTAATGGGAGTTCAGATTCAGTGGCTATTGTATGCTGACGACATGGTCTTGATGTCGCACACTCCTTACTTACCAGAATTACTAGGTGCCCTCGATGGTTATACAAAAACAAATGGTATAACAATTAACATTGCCAAGACAAATGTCGTCCAATTTGGCACTAGGAAACAAAGCCTAGCCCAGCATCATTGGCCTCTTCAGAACAGTAAGATTACTGTTACTAATGTCTATGTATACCTAGGCATCATCATCATCTCTAATCTGTGTGCCCAGGATCAGTACAATAAACAAGGGCTCCACAAACTCCAAATGTGCATCTCACAAGCTAAGATCATTAAGGCGAGATATTGCAAATTCTCTCTCTTACCGATTCTTACATACTAGAAGCAAAAACTAGTACCTGTTATTTTGTATGGTGCTGAGACCCGACATATTATGTCATATACCTATTGGGCCATCAGGGAAGGTCATTTTTGGAGGCAAATTTTACAGCTACCAACATCGCAGCCCTTACCACTTGTAAGACATGAGGTAGGGTTAATCTCCCTATATGCAATTTATAAATGGCACCTATGTGCCTTATACCGCAAATGCCTCCTAAATCAAGCCACAACAGGGATTACCAATATCATATCTATGTATCTACTAAACTCTATGGATACTTTCCCGAAAACATGGCGACAAAAAATCCAGTCAATTCTAAGGAAAGCTCAGATAGATCCAACGGTATTATTGGAGAACCCAGATAAAGCAAGATCAAAAATCTGGGAAGATGACTGGATCCGGACACGCCTGGCTTGTGTAAACTACAAACATTTTGAGGCTTTTCCATTCGCACTTAAATGCTATAATACGGTGGCCGATTATATGGTGAGGTCCCCTAACTCAAGCCACCGGAATGGATTTATGAGATTAAGGTTAAATCTGTGGTTGACCAATGAAGTGGTGAATTGACGGGATAATCAAAATACCCAATTACCCTGCCGATTCTGTAGACAACATGTAGAAACCCTTCAGCATTTGTGCACAGAATGTGATAGCCCATTGTCAATTCGCTATGCTCACTTCAAACCCTTATTTTTGGCCCAAGAGATCCTGACTCCAGAAAACCTTTGGGTCCTATTATTTCACACTACCAGAAAGGCTGTAAAATATGCCATGGTTAATTATTTACATCAGCTCAAAATACCGATGTATGCACTGTCAAAAAGCTGAATTGTGAGCAAAATACAATTTGTAAGATCTACTGTTGAAACTCCATAATGAGCAATGTTTTAAATTTGTTTTCTACATGTAAAGATCTAATCACCTTTTGTTATTTATCTTGTATATATGTCAATTATGTAAATTGTTGTAAATTTGTGTATATGAGTTTTTAATTTTTTTTTAAAAAGTTGAAAGGTCTCGATTTTGTCGAGACCAAACCAACTAAATAAAAAAATAAAAAAAAAAAATAAAAAAAAAAGAAGGTGAGCATTTAGGAAGAGAGCGTTGCAGATAGAGTGGACCCAAGCCCCAGAAAGCCTTGTGGACGATGCAAAGGGTCTTGAACTTAATTCTTGCAGCCACAGGGAGCCAGTGAAGGGATTTCAGCGCCGGAGAGATGTGGCCCCTGGGCTTGCGACCAAGGATAAGTCTTGCAGTTCTGTTCTGGATGAGTTGAATAGGGTAGAAAAGGGCAGGTTGAAAAAGAGGCTGTTGCAGTAGACCAGCATAGAGGCGACCAGGGATCTGGAGATGATGAGCCTCTGGGGGAAGGTGAGAAAAGGCAGAATACCTCTGGGAAGGTGAAGTTGGTAGTGAGACTTTTCAGAAATGTCCGTGATGTGAGACGAGAAGGAGAGAGTGGAGTCGAAGATGACCCCCATGTTTCTTGCCTCATTGGTAGGTGGAGGCGCAGGGCCAGGGGAGGCTGGCCAGAGAGAAAGAGGGAAGGCCGGAGCAGGGGTCCCAATGAGGACAATCTCTGGCTTACTGGCATTAAGGCAGAGGTCGTTTGCAGCACAAAATGACTGAATTGCGGACAGACAGTCAGGTATGAGGCAGGAAGAGGCCGAGGGGAGACTGAAGGAGAGCTGCGTGTCTTCTGCGTAACACAAAGTTGGAGGTGAAGATGGCTATCGTATGGGCCAGGGGGTACATGTAGCCATTGAAAAACAGGGGGATAGGTTAGATCCCTGGGGGACACCGCAAGTAGAGATTGATAGGGGAGAGAAAAGACCCCAGTTCCACCTGGGATGGGTGGGATTAAGCACATACCCTCGCAGTCGGGAGGATGGCTGAGGCCATTCTCTCAATGCATAACTAGATCCTCGCCTCCTCTCTGGGGAGTTGGCTTCTTCACTTTTAACGATGCTAGGGCCAGGGGTTTCAGGTGCCACAGTGGTTTCATCCACCTCGTTCATTACTTCTCCACCCAAGTTTTCCTCTTGATGTTCTGGCACCGCCTCACTCCCAGAGGTTTCTGTTGCTTGCTCTTTCCTCAGGGTGCGAGGTACATTCCAGAAGTGGGATATGTTTCAGGTGACCTCCTCTTGTCCTCTGGCCGACATCAGCATGCTATGGTCCGTCTCTACAACTGTCCAAAGGTGTGACTCATATGACACTGTCATCGTTTTGAGTGTGGATCAACTCTTTACTAGTATGGAGTCTCCCTTTTGAAGTTCTCTGTGTTGTGTCTGGCGAAAACGGCTCTCCTTCTCGTTGTGCTGCTTCCGTGCTCTCTCTATGTGTTCCATGTCTGTCTCTGGCACCACCCAGTTCAGGTGGAGAGAAAGTCCTGCTTGAATTGGTACACCAAACATCAGCGCGGCAGGGCTTATATGGGTGGCTGGGTCTGTCGGTAAGATCCCAGAAACCGATGTACTGCTGGCAGCCATGGCTGTTGTTGGTCTTTGGCGATTCGTATGACCTTGTTTAATGATCCCATGAACCTCTCAGCATCTCCATTTGCCTGTGGCCAGCATGGGGTAATTTTATGGTGGAGTATGTTGAGGTTCTCCAGAAAGTTCTGCAGCTCCCGACTTATGAATTGGTGTCCGTTGTCACTCTTCAGTTTGGTCGGCAGTCCATGAACTGCACACATCTTCTCCATGGCAGTTAGGACCGAAAACGCATCTGTGGACCCGACGGATTCTACTTCAGGATACAGGCTGAACTCGTCTACAGCTACTAGTAGATGGCCTTCATTTGCTATCGTGCAAAAGTCCACACTCACTGACTCCTACCTTTTCTGACTTCTGGGGGTGCTAGCTATGGGCTCTGGGCCCATTTGCCGCTGGGAAGATTGACATGCTACAGAGGTTTCAATGAGGTTCAGGACCCTCTGTTGAATCTTGGGCACTGTGCTATGGAGGGAGTTGTTTCTAGTCACCTGCCAGTAAAATCAAGTGGGAACAATACAAGTACCAGAATCCTCAGTCAAAATTAACTTGCCACACCTGAAAAAGAAATGCAGACACGCCTGAAAAAGCAAAGAAACTCAGCCTCTCTGAAGATTGATGTAGTCATGAAAACGTGCGGTTGGAGGAGACGCTAATGACTGGTAATAGAGCGGCTGCCTTACCAACTTTTAAACATTGTTCCAGGAGTCCCGGGCTCAAAGGCAGCAGGGCCATCATGCCTTACAATGGAGAGCCACAACCATGGCTTTCCCCCTCCCCCCATCAAGGGGAAGATTTGAGCTATGGAGGGAGTTGTTTCCAGTCACCTGCCAGTAAAATCAAGTGCGAAAAATACAAGTACCAGAATCCTCATAGTCCATTAACTTGCCATACCTGAAAAAGAAATGCAGACACGCCTGAAAAAGCAAAGAAACTCAGCCTCCCTGAAGATTGATGGAGTCATGAAAATGTGCGTTTGGAGAAGAAGCTAATGACTGGTAACAGAGCTCCTGCCTTACCAACTTTTAAACCCTTTTAGAATAATGCCTTCAGTGGAGATGGGTGGTTTATTTCGAATCCCAAATAGGGCCTGCAGCTTCTCTTGCACTGTGGCTGTGCAATGTGGCATGGCTGACAGGAAGTTCTTCCAGGTTCCTGACTGGACTGTATGGGTTTGTTTTCCTTGTTGCAGGCATCGGTCTTTATCTGTTTCTTCCACTATTTCCGGTAGTGACATTGCTTTTGGGCAGGTGCATGCTACCACATGGCACACATGTTCCTCCGTCTCTTGCACGTGTTCACACACCTGTTGGGTTGCCGGTCATGGGTGCCAGGACAAATAATCTTCTAGGATGTCTGCTCCTGCCCGATATATGACTTCAATGTTGAACGGCTGTAGCATCCATTTTTCCAGTCTGTCTGGGGGGTGGGGGGGGGGGACTGCTGACCCTTTGAATATCGGGACCAGAGGCTTGTGGTCTGTGAAAATCTTGGCTGGCTGACCTAGAAGGTACACTTGAAAATGTCAGCATCCCCAAAATATTGCTAGGGCTTCCTTCTCAATGCGCGCATAGTTTTGTTCTGTTTTGGTGAGCGCTCAGCTTGCGAACGCGATGCGGAATATGGTGCCTTCATGGTTTACTTGGGTGAGAACAGCTCCCAGGTCTACAGGGCTGGCGTCCAAAAATGGTTTGGTATTTCGTTCGGTGTTGAAGAACGCCATTTTTGCTTTTCCTGAGAGTGAGACCTTAATTTTCTGAAACACTCTTTCTTGTTCTTCACCCCAATTTCATGTTACCTCTTTCTGGCTTAGTGCTCTCTGCGTGGCTGCAACTGTATTCAGGTCGGGAATTAACCTGGCGGAGTAAGTGGCCATGCGCATGAAACTCCTGATTTCGGATGCTGACGTGGGAACATTGGCTCTCTTGCTATCCGCCACTTTGGCCGGTTTGGGCAACACCCTACAGCGTTGAAAACATATCCAAAGAAAGCAAGTTCATTCTTGCCAAATTTGAATTTCTCGGCATGCAAAGTGATTCTTCTACACGTTGTAGCATCGCTCCCAGCCAGGCATTGTGTTCTTGTGGCGTCTTTCCATATACCATGTCATCATTGCTGACATTTGTCGTACCTGCCAGATCATGTAGCACTATTCAGATTTCATTATGGAAGACTTTAGTTGCAGAGGATATCCTGAAGTTCATCCTGCGATACCTCCGGACACCAAGATGGGATAAGAATGTCATGATGAATCTTGAGTTATGTGTTAGACCTATCTGGTTATACCTAGAATGTAGGTCCAGCTTTCGGAATACCATTGCTCCTTTCAGATCTATGACCAGTTCGGCAATAGTTGGTGTTATGTGGTGTTCACGTCATATTGCCACGTTTGGTAGTCTTATGTCTATACAAATACAGATGGCGTTTGGTGGTTTGTGTTACTACCATGGGGGATACCCATGGGTTGGAGCCAGATATCTTCTCGATATGCGCATTAGGCACCTAATGTTGTTAAATTCATCTTTGCTGGACTATAATGATGTACAGGAGGAGAATAACCAGAGCGGCTTGTTACCTGTGTTAGATTCCAGTTAAGGTTTTATCAAGTCTAAATTGTGAGCAGGCCATCCTGTGAGGGTGCAATTGGAATTGTGATAAACTCTGTACCAGGTATGAATCTGGTTGCTCGCATAACAATAATCATCAGGAGGAGGGTAGCTGAAGGGAAGCTCTTATTGTATGAAGATAGGAGGGAGTACTGATTGGTATACCGTTGTTTCATTGACAGTTATTTTTACGACTGCGTTTTTACAAGTACACTATTACAAAGAAATTCATTGAAATTTTGGGAGGGGGGCGGTGGAAAAGGGCAGATAAGGGTTTGGGGAGTCCGGAATAGTTAAAAATAGATGGGGGAATGGGAGCTCAGGGGGGAACCCCCCGAAAATAAAAAATTCAAATGTTGATGACTTTTTTCTGGCAGAAAGTATTCGTAAAAGCAAAGGTTGTAAAAATGACTGGCGATGAAATGACATATAACCTACTGATCTACATCTTTATTTGTAGATCACACAGAGTGGGCTTTTATGGAAGGGACTCTGTAGCATTGACAGTGCGCAACATGCAGCACAGCTGTGGGTGAGTGAATCCCTCTTGTGGTGCACAATAGGGTATACAATGTTTCATGACTTGAAGAGCCTGATTAGTTTTTTCTGTACTTGCCTTTATGTTTATTACCATAGTGATCGAATGCTCCATCTGAGAGGTCAGTGTTGGGTATGTGCTATTAAAGGATTTAATTGTTGTTTTGTTAATTTAAACTTTGACAGTTAAACTGATGAAAGTACTCCTAGTGAGTGATGATCTATATATCTTTTGGCTTTCAAATACTTGTGAATTTGAGAAATTAACAGTTTAACAGCCTTGATAAAGGATATTGGTCTGAAATGCATCAGCTATTTGGAAGTGTCAGCTATTTACATCAATTTCTATTGGACACTCAGTGTTTAAACTGCCTGTCGTTAGGCAGATTTAGTTCTAAAATGTATTCAGACTTTTTGTTCATCTACGGATGAAAGTTTTGTTTTTCTTTCTTTTTACCTCAACATGTACAATTCAATACAAATGTAATTAGTTTGTTTTTGTTTGTAAAAACATGCTGTGTTTAATCTAATGCTATTAGGATGTGAGATCTGATAACACACTGATAAAGTTGCTTTACAATTAACTATCTTGTTGCTTTATTGTAGTAAAAATTTTTTGTTACATTTACCACTTTGTATCAAGTCAGTTACTTATGGAATGAGTGATTTTTATGTCTTATTGTTTATTGTGAGAGAGCTACTTATTTCTATTTCATTGATTAGTCCATAGGAGTGCACTCAGGTTCACCGGTTGGCAACAACAGGCTTGTTTTTCTGTCTTCTCGATGATCCCCGTGCTTTCTAGTTTTTCCAACTCTGCTTCCCTGGTCTCCCGCAGGCGGAAAGGGATGCGACAGTGTCTCATCACTCTTGGCTCAACAGTCAGGTGAATGTGCAGTTTGACCGTTTGTCCCTTCAGACACCCGATCCTCTAAATCAACTTGCCATGCTGTCCTACTGGCTTATCGATTTCGGGTGCGTTGATGATGAATGCAAAGTATCAGTTTGAGCTTTTCACCTGTCTTGCAGCTCATGAGGGTCTCTAGTCCTACGTCAACCACGTAGATGCAAGTCCTGCATGTGGTTCCGTTGTGGGTTAGGTCTGACCGGAATGATCCTACAACTGGCAAGGGCTTCTTGCATCCATATGCAAAGAGCTGTACTGTCTTGTTCTGGAGCCGAGGTGCTGGTTTCAGTTCTTCGAATTTCACCAGAGGCTTTATGTTTACTATCGCTCCAGTGTCTATCACCACTTTCATGGGGATCCCATCTGCTAGGATAAGACACATTGGTTGAGCGATTTTCTTCTTACCACGTGATTTCTTGCCTGGTACAATGGCTGAAATCATATGAACTTGCTCGCTGCGTCTCTTGGGACGATTTCCTGGCCGTTTGGACGAAGACTCATCTTCTGATGCTCCTTCCTCTTCACCATCACTGGATTGTTTTTGATCCACTACTACTGCTCGCGCCTTCCCTTTGTCGTGTCGCTTGTACATGTTGCAACTTGTTTGTCCCATTTATTTCCGAGGGGGTGCGTTAAGGCAGACTGCTCTGAAGTGGTGGAGTGTCTTGCACTTTCAGGAGGTGGCTCCTAACGCTGGGCAGGGTTCTCCACCATGCCACGTACCTCCACACCATTTACAGGATTCTTGCCACCTGCCTTGCCAGTGTGGTGGGATGTTGGTGGTCCTTTTCCTGTCAAGCTTAAACCTGATGGCTAAAACTAACTGGTTGTAGAGGTGCACTCAGTTTCCTTAAGGTAATTATAGTAACACAAAATAAATAAAGCAAGTGACTCAGGTGCTCCTTGTTAGATCTGTGCTACCAAATCCAAAACTAGGGCAATGCAAGTTCCCACAAAACAAAACGGGGGGCAAACAAGGGCACACTTATTCCAATATAATTAGTAAAAATCAACACTTTTCAGCCATAATGTTTAATTTTTTAAATATATATATTTATATATATATGTGTGTGTAAATAACAGGAAAGTGTTTAAACTTTCAAAAATGTGTGTGTCAAGTCAAACAATATATACAAACAAATGTATTGTTTCTGTTTACAATTCAATCAATGGTCATACACAGTAATTATTCCTCATTACGGTGCTTCTCATCTCAAGATTTGAGTTTATGTAAAGGCTTTCATTCAATCAACATTATTTTCTCAAAACATATATCACATTTACATAATATTCTCAGCATTGCATTCAACAGAATTTATAGATCCAGATATGTTGATAGGAACTAAATATGGATGCTTTGGTCGTGTTGGTAACTCTCAAGTAGGCATCCCCTATCCTTCACTAGGCGTTTCGGGCTTCGTCGTGCCCTTCTTCAGGTGAAGATATCAGAGCATCATGCTTGTTCTAAAAATAAACAGATAAAATAGACCATGTTTAAATATGTTTACTGATGTTATTAATAACATTTGCTATTCCTATTTACTCATCATCAAAATTAGATTCTTAGAACTCAAGGTTGCTAATGTTAGAATCAGAAGAGAGCTGGGTTGCAGGGCTCTTATTGTTAGTCGGAAAGAAATGTTTTCACGTGCCTCTTCTGTGGCTAACAACACTATTATTATTGTATCTACTGTTGTTAAAATTGTCTCCTGTGGGACAAGTCGCTTGTAAGGCGCTGTGTCCGACTAGGAGACCAAAATGCATACAAACTCACGATGTGCTAGGTCTATTCGGCCAATTTCACTCACCTAGTAGGTTTGCTGCCAAGTGTGGTATAGACAGCTTCTTTCTACTGAACCAGTCTGTTGAACAGTAAATTGTGTCTTCATTAGCTGAAATGAATTATGGGAGTTAATAATCTATTGTTTAGCTTGCATTTATTGTGTTACACCAGCCCATTAGGGATGTGTTTGATATCTGTGCGCTCATACCTTAAAGAACGGAACAACCATCATGTTCTCGCATATCTTTTCTGTTTTGCTGGGAAAACGCTTGTGGCGTCGTCCTCGATAGCGTTTTGTGTTTGGATATTCGATCTGCTGCTGTCTCCTCCCTATATGAATGTATATAATGGAATTAGTCATGTATAACCCCTAAAGCTATTCCTATCATCATACAGTTGTATCATCATACAACTATGTGGTTAAGTAGTTTTCTGAGTTTACCTTTTCGGACAATTCCGCGTCGTACCTCTGCATCCGCAGATGCTCTGATCAGCTTCACACAGAGTTTGCATCGTCGTGTTGCTAGGCGACCACTATGCTTGTCCGTCTTTTATGCATGTGCTTAACTTCTTATCTGCCAACATGTGTGCCCATCTTGTATGTATTGAAAATACATCTGGTCATTAACTCTATATGTATTTTAAGGATTGTTATTTCTTAAACGAAGAATTACAAGATAATCTGTCTGATTCAGGGTATCTAAATTGCACTGCAGTGGGCAGGTGTTTGCTGAATATCATGGGGCTAAGCCGTGCAGTTGCAATAAATCGCATGTGTATGGAGTTAATCTACGGCATTGTCTAAACAATGGCTGATAATTCCCTTGGTAGTATAGTAAGCATGTATATGCTGGATACTGTCGAGCTGACAAGCCAAGTTCCAAGTACCTTGAAATCTACCACAGATACATCGATAACCACCTACTCTTTTTTAGACCATGTCAGAGCAGAAGAGGTAAAAAGAAAAAAACCTGACAAGGAAAGTGAATCTTCCACAAAAGAAAACTTAATAGTGAACATCTCTAGCTACAAGTCAACCAAGTTTGAACGTCAGACACTACAGAAAGGGATAGCAGGTGTAAGTGGATCTTAGTCACCTGGCCTAAGCCCCGCCCATCTGGCACCTTCCTGCTTGCCGCTCTTTTTCACCACTTAGTAAGCCCTGCCCACCTGGTGCCTTCCTGCTGCTGCTCTTTTTCACCACTTAGCAAGTCCTGCCCACCTGGTGTCTTCCTGCTTGCCACTCTTTTGCCTACTTAAAGGATAGTTCCGGGACTTTTTTTTTATTGTCCCTACGGTTCGGCCATGTATTTTTAAGCATAAATCGGTAGATCGTAGAAAACTTTCCTATGGACCTTACCCGACTTTTCGTCCATTAACGCACTCGAAATCAGCCGACATTTTCTGATAATCCTATCATTTCCCCCCATCGCCCTGGCTCACCTGCTTTTGCGGCACTAAATCAAATCCCCCGCCCCTGAGCCTGACATCAGCAGACGCGTACCGCCCATTTCCCAACGCCAAAGCACGTTTCGTGTCAACAATCGCTGTGCCTCAGCTAATGACGTGTCGCCATGGAAATGGCAGGACGCCTCTTTCCTCAATAAGTATAAACACACCGTTTCACAACACACAGCAGCAGATTTTCGATTCCATTTTTCTCTCTGTGTTACTTTGAGTATTCTGTGACTCGTTTCTGTGCTCTGGTCAGCTGCCTTCGCCGCTTCTAGGCCTTGTGAACACCTGTACCATCTCTGTAAATTATTTTACTTTCTTTACCACACAATGGCTACAATAATGCCGTATATGTACGAGCCCGAGTACACCGAGGAAGAACTACTGGAAAGGCAAGCACGCGGAAACGATGGGGATTCGGACGGCAGTTGGGAGGACCAGTCAACGGATGAAGAGCCTGGACCATGTCGCATGGACGGCGTCTCCACCTGGTGCACGTGCAATCGGTGCGAGCTAATGCCAACTGAGGAGGAGAACTGCTGCTGCCGTGAAAATTCCGGGTGCTTGGCCTACATTTCGGAAGGCGAGCCAAGTCCGCAATGCATCACCAAGCTGCCAGAGTTCAGGGAAGCCTGCCTCTCACGGACCGTGTTGAGGATGATGATGGTGCTTATGCACGAACTTCGCGGCACTGTTCGTCCGCGTAATCCGAGTAACGAGTAAGTATACTCTGGTTGTGATGTCAGTGATGCCACTACTATTTCATGGTCGTCTCCCACATATAAAATTACATCTACATATCATTCGAATGCATGTAAATTGGTTCCATATTGTGCATTTTCTAGATAGAATTTTTTTCAAAGCAGAATGACATTTTTTACCTGAATCGACAGTAATAAGAAAGTTTTGTCATTTTAATACAGTTTGCATCTTTCATTTTCACAGGTGGTACAGGCTGGTGGCCTATCGTTGCTTCACTTGGTGGCTTCACGGGAGGCTCGGACACCGCGTTCGGAGAGTAATACCTGCCTGTGCGGTACTTGCCATTAGACAACATTTCCCCAGCGACAGTGGACAATACCGCGGATTTTCCCTGGATGTGCTGCAACCGGAACTTTACAATGTGTAATGTTTATTATTTATGTTCAATTGAAATTAAGATCTAAAATAAAACCCAACATATATTTTAACAATGGTTGTTTTGATTTTTTAAATTAATCTAGTGTGTCTCCATTGAATAGTCTTCCTGTGCCTTGTCTTGTCACACCACATGTCTCCGGCCAGCATCCTCCCTCACGCTGGCCGCCCACCTTCAATCCACATAACCGTTGAACCCATATGCAGCAGACATACATATGTTATTTTGCGGGTTGGCATCAAGCCTCCCGGCCTTGCCTCCTCCCCCAAAAATACTTACCACACCACTTTGTTCAAGCGTTGGCAATAAAAGGCCGTTGGATTTTATTGATACAAAACATGGTTATAGGTAAATAATCAATATGGTTGATCATAATAAATCATCCTTTTGGGCACCGGGTACAGAGATGACCCCCTCTGGCCCGTGCCGCCTTGCCACCACAGGCCAGCCTGCTGCTGACTAACTGCCTAGGCATCCAGGGTCTCCAGGGTGAACTGCACCCATATATTCTCCTGGGAGGCTGAGGTATTTATAAACTCACCCCCCTGCCTTCCATGTACTAGATCCTGCAGCCTGCCTGTTACATGCAGTTAGATGGCCTCTCCTTGATGAGGCCCTGCGGCAAACGAGTCTTGTCTGCACGACCACCGCCCCAATCCACCCCCCGCCCTATCAAAGGCAGTTCGCACCGGGGTACTTGTGCTGGCAAGTGGAGCTGTCAGGGAGCGATAAAGGCCAAGAGGTGCCAAATAGCATGTACACTTCAAAGTGGTCTATAGAGCATGGGTTGTTGTTCCCATGTCTTCCTCCAGACCCCGTGTCTCCTGCCAAGCATCCCCCCTCACGCTGAACGCCCCCCTGCAATCCACATAAGTGTGTCTCCATTCACGAGTCTTCCTGTGTCTTGTATGCACGACCACCGCCCCAATCCACCCCCCACCCTATCAAAGGCAGTTCGCACCGGGGTACTTGTGCTGGCAAGTGGAGCTGTCAGGGAGCGATAAAGGCCAAGAGGTGCCAAATACCATGTACACTTCAAAGTGGTCTATAGAGCATGGGTTGTTGTTCCCATGTCTATCTCCATACCCCGTGTCTCCTGCCAAGCATCCCCACTCACGCTGGACGCCCCCCTGCAAACCGCATAATGCCACGACATATACACGTCATTCACAAACACACTCCTGTTTCGAATTCTTTATAACCCACTTCATATTTCTAATGAGAACTTCTTTGCGCTTTGCTAGTCAACCCGTGAAGGTGCTGGTTATCTGCTCTTCGTCTCTGTGAACTTCCGTGACCACTTCGAGGAAACTCGTCAGTTTGCAACCTGTGAACTGCTCCCTGTTCTACGACAAGAAACTACTCTGATCCCTGCATCTAACTGTTTGTTCGTCAAGGTAAGGCCATGTACCATAATCATTTTGCGTCCAATTTCTTTTCGTTCAAGACAGTACATGCAAGGAACTAGTCACATGTTCTGAGTTTAGTGAAATTATTTTTCTATTTTTTTAAAGTTATTCAAATACTTATCCGCATGTGAATAACGTGTATAGTTCCAAGAACCAAAACGAACCTTGCATTGAACCTTTTATGTGTCATTTTATTTTTTAACACATTGGTATTCATAGAGAATTGTTGATCTTTACTTTTCAGAACTTTCCACAATGCCTGCCTGTTCCATTGGCGGTTGCCCTTCGAAGACTCATAGTAAATCTGAAGGTACTATAATGCATGTTTTCCCTAAGACAATAGATCAGATAAGAGAATGGGTCCGATATTGCGGATATCCACCGTCTGAGCTTGAAAGTAGAGTCCTAGAAGTCTTTGCGGACAAGAGGGGTGATCGATACCGCATCTGCAGCAGGCACTTTACCTCTGACATGTACTCCACATCATTGCTAATAAAGAAGAACACACCGCGAGCAAAGCGAAAATTGCTCTCAACCGCTATTCCCACTCTATTCGTCCACATCCCTCCACTGGTGAGTCAAGTTTACGTATTTATCTCTCGGCCTTGCGGTAGTGTGTAGCATTAGCTAACAATAATTTCCCCATTTATGTATCCACTCAATATGAAGGCGGAAGATTCTCCATCCGTGTCGTTATTGCAGTCATCAGCCACTTCAAGCGCCTATCGGGTAATCTTACTTAGCTATTCTGCCACTGACTTGTTTTAGGCATGTAAATCAATAGTTTTAATTTATCGTGTGATTATTTTACCTAATGGTACACCCTTGTACTCGTCCTCTAGTCTTTGTTTTCAGTTATAATTATTGTTATCCAAAATAATGCAAGTACTGTCTTTCAAGGAGATGCTGAGGAGTCCAACGCATTGACGACAACCGTTGATGTCACTCAGATGCTCGAGGTACGTTTCCGGACAGTTCCATCGATGGAGATCATCAGATCTTGCATTCTTGTAGCGTGATTGTTACACACAATGTTTCTTTTGTTTTTAGCCATTGATATGTCCTTCTGTCGTCGCCCTCCTATGTGTCTTCTTTTTTCAATATTGTGTTCATTACTAATGAAAGTCCTATGTGTCAGGGAGTCGATGGAGCATTAGTCCAAGAAGAAGGGGGAGCATGCAGTTACGGGTCGGCGCAACAGCTTGCAGAAGTGTGCACCACAGTTACATCGTCCCTTGATGTTCTTATGCATTTCGAGGTATGGATACTGACAGTTCGATCAAGCGAAATCATATGACGTGATTACATCCGCTATACTTCCTTCTTTATTAACGCAAGTACTATGTTTCAGGGAGATGACGGAGCTTCTTCTACAAGAACATCACCCCTAGTAGTTGATGCAGATCTCTAGGTGGTGACACTTCCAACGATCGAGCAAATCGAATCATATTTAGATATCCATTATTTATTTTAGACAACTGATCATTTGTGCAGGTCTATTTAGATGAGCCGTTGACGCCTGCACAAAGTGTATGTTCTTTTTAACAAAATAGAAAACCATACTAATGCAATTACTGTGTTTCAGGGAGTTACTGAAGCATCATCTTCAATAATATCATCAATGGAAGTCTATGAGGAGCCCGAGGTATGGATCTTGACAGTTCCATCTAACTAGATCAACAATGTGTGAATAATTGTCGTTTGAATGTTCTACACAAAGCGTTCATTCGTGTTTTGCTATTGAGATGTACGTGGGTATTGGTCCCCAAGTACATTTTGTGTTTTCAATATTATTATACATACTAATGAAAGTTCTATGTTTCAGGGAGTCGATGGAGCGTCAGTGCGTGATGGATGTGCTCATCATGAAAATATAGTCGTTGCAGCGCAAGAGGAAGTGGAGACATGCACACACGAGTCGGAGCAACAGCGTCCCGATGTTGAAGTTCGAGGCAAGAAAGTTTCAAAGAAAAGAAAGCAAAAGAAGGTTAGTGTCCTGGTCACTATATTATGTTGTTTTTCACTGTTAATAGTTCAATACTGTAAGTTGTGTTTAAACTGAACATCCCTTTTCCAATCTGTCCTCTAGTTGCGAGTGGGTGTACGAACTAGATCTACACAGACAGTGAAGCGAACGAGAGATGTTGCTTGTCAAACCTTTTGGCAGGGACTTGAGACTGGAGATGCATCGTGCTAATGGGAAGAATATGAAGTGATTGACAACTGAGCTATACCACATCCAGCCATTGATAGTGAATGTCCTCCTGGTAGTTCGGATGCAGTCGGAGATCAATTCACAGAATCCACACCCGCAAAAACTAAGACCGCGAGAAAGTTGAAGAAATTGTTTTATTCACCCATCGCCGGAGAAGGAACAGATGTTGCAATGGAAGAGAATGAAGTGGACGACAATGAAACACCATCAATATCACTGAACATAGCGGAAGACGATATCAGAGATTCTACCTTTCATGTGAGTGACATGTCCTCAACGTTACAGGCCGAACCAGCTGGGATGCAGAGTGACAGTATAAGGAAAGAGGCCAAATTCATTGTATTCGATAGTTGTTTGATTGATATTATTATTCGGATGAAATGTGGGCATTCGGTTGGTGGGGAAGTATGTGGGGAGCCATTGATTAATGTGACTCGTGCAATTCGAGGCACTAACCTTAAAATACATGCCACCTGTACAAAATATCATCCTTTCTCATGGTCTGCACAACCCATGCTGGGGCAACTGCCAGCAGGCAATCTACTTTGTGCAGCGGCTGCACTTTTTAGTGGTTCAAGTTTTAAAAAGTTAGAGTCTTTCTTTCAGTTTGTGGGAATCCATTTCATTGCGAAAACTCAGTTCTACAAATACCAAACCGATTATCTATTTCCAGCCATTAGCGAAGCTTGGAGAATGGAAAAAATGTCTATTGATAGTACATTCGCGGGCAAACGGTTCAGGCTAGCCGGTGATGGACAGTGCGACAGCCCAGGATTTTCAGCCAAGTACTGCACCTACCACTTTCAGGACATGGAAAGTAAGAAAATTGTGAGTCCGGTGGTCGTGCAGGTGTCACAAAGTACATCCTCAGTGGCCATGGAGAAAGTTGGCTTTGTAGCATCATTGCAAGAACTACAATCGCGGGGAATGGTGATCGACCTGATAGCCACGGACAGACACATTTCAATTACCAAGACAATGAGAGAAGAGTACAAAAATATAAATCACCAATTTGACGTTTGGCATCTTGCAAAAACAATCAATAAAAAAATGTCGGCTGCAGGTAAAAAAAAAGATATGCAAGGTATTTCACAGTGGTCCAAGTTAATCAGCAACCATCTTTGGTGGAGCTCAAAAACATGTGGAGGGTCGTTGGAAATTCTACTGGAAAAATGGCGGTCAGTAATGCTACACTGTAGCAACGTTCACCGCTGGACCACAAACCAACATTTCCACAATTGTGAACATGGCCATTTGTCCACAGAGGAGGCACGGAAGAAGAAGTGGTTGATTCCTTCATCACCCACTCACAAGCCATTGAAAAGATTGTATTTGATAAAACTATAACAAGAGATTTGAGGGGACTCACGGAATTCTGCCACACAGGAGATTTGGAGGTGTTCCACAATATGTGCCTAAAGTACAGGCCAAAACGATTGCATTTTGGCATGGAGGGCATGATAAATCGGACTCTTCTAGCGGTCTTGGCACATAACCATAATGTTGGCCGTCAACAAAGTAGGACGACCGGAACTTTAGGGACGCTTCGCTACAATAAGGCCTTCACTAAAAGAAGTAAACAATGGGTGATCAAACCAGTGTTTCAGGATATGCAATATGAGTTTATTGAGAGACTTATTGTTGATGTCCTAGATAGGCACATACATGGAGTTGTGAACGAACCTGTGCAGGGGACAACTGCATTGCCACCCAACATTGCCTCTGTTCCATGTCCACCTAAAGAAGAGCTCATTGAGAAATACACATCACGGTTTAAATGATTGTAATTTGATTGTCTGTTCTCTCGAGTCTCCTCATGTCGCAGGCCCATTGAATATGTGTATCTATGTAATGTGTAAATAAAAGTGATTGCTCAGTGTACATGCAATGTGTCTCTCCACCGTTGCCCCTCCCTTCACCGTGCAGTTGTGCGAACCACCCGGGTGTCACCTGTGACTTTGCTCTGGAGTCTCCTCATGTTGCAGGCCCATTGAATATGTGTAGCTATGTATTGTGTAAATAAAAGTGATTGCTCAATGTACATGCAATGTGTCTATCCAACCTTGTTCATTTGCGCATTAAATTAAACCAAACAGTAATATAAATCATTTTTCAAAAAATATAGAATGTCTCCGTATTTATGGTTCTCTGGGGCTGCAAATGCACGCAGACAAAATGCAAAGATGGAGTGTAAATTTCAAGTCCTGTGAGATGGCCTTACACTGAATGTAGCTAACTAGGAATGTGTGCTCGTTCAAAGTGAAGGTCAGCTGCTTTGATTTTTTGCTCGGGTGCCGGAATGGCCCACGACTCAGTATAAGGTTCTATTGTTATTTGACCTTGACAGGCCGGGACCATCCCGAAAGACTTCTTTTTGGGGGTGTGGTGCAATAACGTAAACGATAATGAATATAATTTCAGAAACGAAAGCCATTTAATGTTCGTTCATTAGAAGAAATAACGTCGGCATAGAAGGAGTGGTATTTCGGGGCTGCCCTACGCACAGACACAATGGAAAATGCAAATATAATGTAAGTAACTCTTTAGATGAGTTTATACCGCAATTTAATTACTATACAGTAGCTTTAAAGACGGGTTAAGTTGTACTTGTTCGTTCTATGTGGCATATTGTTTTGTACCGCGCACTATGAGGAGAACCTTCTCCTTTTACGGAAGCACCTCAAAACCTTCCTCTTTGCTTCTGCTTTCTCTCTCTCTCTCCCTCTCCCCTGCTACAACTGGTCCACTGTCTGCGACCTCGGTCCTGGGCCCTTCCACTCTCCACCTGCACTGCCTCCCTGTCAACCCCTGCACTGGGGGACTGTCTCAGTATCCTACAGCCCCCCCTTGACGTATAATACCCAGTTGCACTGTCCTTGCTATGAAATAATTTCCCGACCTAATATATAAAATGAATAATTTTAATAAAGATCTGATGGTGAGACTAATTTCATTTTTTATGTTTTTAAAACAGGTACATCCTTCATTATTGTATGTGTCAAGAGTACCAAACACCGGCGGATGGCTTTTATAACCGCCAGTTGCTTCTCCGCGTGAACAACGTTACCACCCTGACCATTTTATGGGACGATCGCCAAGTACAAGTATGCCCTTACGCGGTACTAACGGCTAGATGCAACATACAGACCGTTGTGGTGGCCTAGTGCCTCGTTGTTGGAACAGCCATGCGATTATCAGTGCGACCGAAGAGCTTATTTTATCGTAAACCAACACCCTGTGTACTGCACACGAACATCGCTTGCCTCAAGACGAACTATTTTGGATCGAGAGCAAAGAAAAATGCAAATCGCAGAATATTCTCTAAACATTTGATGTCCAATAAATTTACTTTGCCAAATGGACAATCTTGCCGTTTGCTTTTAAACCACAGTTTCATATTCCGAATTGTGACGCTGTATTGTGAGATGATCCAAGACCCTGTGTACAGCAAAGGAACATCGCGTGCCTCAAAACGAACTTTTTGGAACGTGAGCAAATAAAAATGCAAATCGCTGAATATTCTCTAAACATTTGATGTCAAATAAATGTACTTTACCAAATTTACAATCTTGCGGTTTGATTTAAAAGTACAGTTTCATATTCCGAATTGTGGCGCGCTGTGTTGTGAGCTAATCTGTGTTGGTTTCCGGGTTCTGTGTGTAGTCGCGTAGAAGACGCCTGGGCGCGTTTGCCTATGCAGCACAGTCACCTCACGGATAGAGGCGGGGAATATGAATGTTTTGATAAAGTCTGTTTCAGGGGCGGGGGATTTGATTTAGTGCCGCAAAAGCAGGTGAGCCAGGGCGATGGGGGGAAATGATAGGATTATCAGAAAATGGCAGCTGATTTCGAGTGCGTTAATGGACGAAAAGTCGGGTAAGGTCCATAGGAAAGTTTTCTACGATCTACCGATTTATGCTTAAAAACACATGGCCGAACCGTAGGGACAATAAAAAAAAAGTCCCGGAACTATCCTTTAAGGAGCCCTCCAGCCTCTTTTCCTTTGCAGATGGGGAGCAAGTGCAAGTGGGTCTAGGTGACCTAGCCTAAGCCCCGGCCACCTGCTACCTTCCAGTTTGTCGCTCTTTTCCCCACTTAGCAACCCCCGCCCACCTTGTGCCTTTCAGGTTGCCACTCTTTTCCACACTTAGCAAGCCCCACCCACCTGGTGCCTTCCTGGTTGCCACTCCTTTCCCTACTTAAGGAGCCCTCCGGCCTCTTTTTCGTTGCAGATGAGGAGCAGGTGCAAGTGGGTCTAGGTCACCTGGCCTAAGCCCCGCCCACCTGGTGCTTTCCAGGTTGTCGCTCTTTTCCCCACTTAGCAAGCCCCGCCCACCTGGTGCCTTCCAGGTTGCCACTCTTTTCCCAACTTAGCAAGCTTCTCCCACCTGGTGCCTTCCTGGTTGCTGCACTTTTCCCTATTTAAGCAGCCCTCAAGCCTCTTTCTTTGCAGATGGGGAGCAGGTGCAAGTGGGTCTAGGAGACCTGGCCTAAGCCCCGCCCACCTGGTGCCTTCCAGTTTGCCGCTCTTTTCCACACTTAGCAAGCCCCACCCACCTGGTGCATTCCTGGTTGCCGCTCTTTTCCCTAATTAAGGAACCCTCCAGCCTCTTTTTCATTGCAGATGAGGAGCAGGTGCAAGTGGGTCTAGGTCACCTGGCCTAAGGTCCGCCCACCTGGTGCCTTCCAGGTTGCCACTCTTTTCCCAATTAAGCAAGCTCCACCCACCTGGTGCCTTCGTGGTTGCTGCTCTTTTCCCTACTTAAGCAGCCCTCAAGCCTCTTTCTTTGCAGATGGGGAGCAGGTGCAAGTGGGTCTAGGTGACCTGGCCTAAGCCCAGCCCACCTGGTGCCTTCCAGTTTGCCGCTCTTTTCCACACTTAGCAAGCCCCACCCACCTGGTGCATTCCTGGTTGCCGCTCTTTTCCCTAATTAAGGAACCCTCCAGCCTCTTTTTTATTGCAGATGAGGAGCAGGTGCAAGTGGGTCTAGGTCACCTAGCCTAAGGCCCGCCCACCTGGTGCTTTCCAGGTTGTCGCTCTTTTCCCCACTTAGCAAGCCCCGCCCACCTGGTGCCTTCCAGGTTGCCACTCTTTTCCCAACTTAGCAAGCTCCACCCACCTGGTGCCTTCCTAGTTGCTGCACTTTTCCCTATTTAAGCAGCCCTCAAGCCTCTTTCTTTGCAGATGGGGAGCAGGTGCAAGTGGGTCTAGGAGACCTGGCCTAAGCCCCGCCTACCTGGTGCCTTCCAGTTTGCCGCTCTTTTCCCCACTTAGCAAGCACCACCCACCTGGTGCCTTCCTGGTTGCCGCTCTTTTCCACACTTAGCAAGCCCCACCCACCTGGTGCATTCCTGGTTGCCGCTCTTTTCCCTAATTAAGGAACCCTCCAGCCTCTTTTTCATTGCAGATGAGGAGCAGGTGCAAGTGGGTCTAGGTCACCTGGCCTAAGGCCCGCCCACCTGGTGCCTTCCAGGTTGCCGCTCTTTTCCCCACTTAGCAAGCCCCACCCACCTGGTGCCTTCCAGGTTGCCACTCTTTTCCCAATTAAGCAAGCTCCACCCACCTGGTGCCTTCGTGGTTGCTGCTCTTTTCCCTACTTAAGCAGCCCTCAAGCCTCTTTCTTTGCAGATGGGGAGCAGGTGCAAGTGGGTCTAGGTGACCTGGCCTAAGCCCAGCCCACCTGGTGCCTTCCAGTTTGCCGCTCTTTTCCCCACTTAGCAAGCCCCGCCCACCTGGTGCCTTCCTGGTTGCCGCTCTTTTCAACACTTAGCAAGCCCCACCCACCTGGTGCCTTGCTAGTTGTTGCTCTTTTCCCTACTTAAGGAGCCCTCCAGCCTCTTTTTCATGGCAGATGAGGAGCAACCTGGTGCCTTCCAGGTTGCCACTCTTTTCCCTACTTAAGAAGCCCTCCAGCCTCTTTTTCTCTGCACATGGGAGCAAGTGCAAGTGGGTCTAGGTCACCTGGCCTAAGCACCACCCACCTTCTTAGCCCTGCCTCTTCCTTGCTGCTCTTAACTCTTGGATCAAGGGCATCTCTCACCCGGGCATCCGAAGTGAAGGACAGACAATGAAAAGGGCAATTCCTGTGTGAACCTGTTCAGACCAGGAAGACCCAGGGCCCGACCCCCTGCTCAGACAGCAAGGGAATTATCAGCCATTGTTTAGACAATGTCGTAGATTAACTCCATACACACGATTTATTGCAACTGCACCGCTTAGCCCCATGATATTCAGCAGACACCTGCCCAGTGCAGCGCAATTTAGATCATCTAAATCAGACAGATTATTTTGTAATTCACCGTTTAAGAAAGAACGATCCTTAAAATACAAAAAGGTTAATGACCAGACGTATTTTCAATACATACAAGATGGCGCACAAATGTTGACAAATTAGAAGTTCAGCGCATGCATAAAAGACAGACAAGCATTGTGGTTGCCTAGCAACGCGCCGATGCAAACTCTGTGTGAAGCCGATCAGAGCGTCTGAGGACGCAGAGGTACAACACAGAATTCTCCAAAAAGGTAAACCCAGAAAACTACTTAACCACATATTTGTGTGATGATAGGAATAGCTCTAGGGGTTATACATGACTAATTCAATTACATACATTCATATAGGGAGGAGACAGCAGCCGATCGAATATCTAAACACAAAACGCTATTGAGGACGACGCCACAAGGGTTTTCCAAGCAACACAGAAAAGATATGCGAGAACATGACAGTTGTTCTGTTGTTTAAGGTATGAGTGAACAGATATCAAACACATCCCTAATGGGCTGGTGTAACACAATAAATGCAAACTAAACAATAGATTATTAACAGCCATAATTATTTACAGCTAATGAAGACACAACTTACTGTTTAGCAGACTGGTCCAGTAGAAAGAAGCTGTCTATACCACACACGGCAGCATACCTAATAGGTGAGTGAAATTAGCCAAATAGACGTAGCACATCGTGAGTTTTTATGCATTTCGGTCTCCTAGTGGGACGCAGCACCTTACAAGCGACTTGTCCCACAGGAGACCATTTTTAACAAAGGCAGATACAATAATAATAGAGTGTTCTTAGCCACAGAACAGGCACATGAAAAAAGGTCTTTCTGACTAACAAGAAGAGCCCTGCAACCCGGCCCTCTTCTGATTCTAATGTTAGTGACCTTGAGTTCTAAGAATCTAATTTGGATGATGAGTAAATAGGAATAGCAAATCTTAGTAATAACACCAGTAAACATATTTAAACAGGGTCTATTTTATCTGTTAATCTTTAGAAAAAGCATAAAGCTCTGATATCTTCACCTGAAGAAGGCCACGACGAAGCCCAAACGCGTAGTGAAGGATAGGGGATGCCTACTTGAGAGTTATCAACACGACCAAAGCATCCATATTTAGTTCCTATTAAGATATTTGGATCTATAAATTGTGTTGAATGCAATTCTGAGATTATGATGTAAATGTGATATATGTTTTGAGAAAATGTTGATTGAATGAAAGCCTTTACATCACTCACAAATATGAAATTCAATGGAAAAACATTGCTACACGGACGTTATGGTTACAGGTAAAACCTAAAGACCCCAGAAATTCACAAGTTATGGTAAGGTACGCAACCATAACTCCCGCTACCACTGTGCACTGCAAGGACTAACACCCATGACATTCCAAGCAAATTGAGTATCATGAGAGACGCTTCAATGAGACATCAATCCCTTGTTCCCCTCACCAGGAGCTTGTTGAAATGGGAAAATCCCCAATTTATGTATCCGTTTCTTGTCCCTCTTCCCTTTCCGAATAGTCACTATGAATGTGTGCTAATAAAGATTGATATGTTAATTTGTACTGATTGTGTATGTCCATTTAACAAGGCCATTGTACGTGTGAAGGGCACAGCACTAGTAGGGATGATTGCAAGTGTGAAAAATGGAGGAGGCGGACAACCGCCGCACCTGGGTTCTCTATGCGCAATCACAATAAAACCATCCGTAGGACGCACTACAGGCCGCATGTTTGCATGCACACAACCGCCTGTAAATTTTTGCATGAGCATCCATTTATCTGTGGCACAACTGCGCACATGCGTATATCGTCCTGTGACGCCTGGTAACACTGTCCCTGGTGAACATATGCGAATGTACGTGGGATGCAGTTGTACTAGCTGGAAGCGTGCACCCACGTCCTGCGAGTATTTTTGCACGTAAACATTCCACCTACTGTATCGTGCTCCCTGCAAGCGTAGGTAGAAATGTGCATGTGCCATATGTTTAAGTAGTCCGGGGAGGGCAAGAGTATGAGTAGGAGAACAATGCCGTGGCCACAAAGTATAATGGCCAATATACGTCCGGCAGAAAAGCTGATGGAGAACAATGGCGACGTTACCATTGTAACGGATCAATGGTGGGCGTGGTCCTTTATTTGGCGGACATGACCCAGATCTGTACACAACGAAAGAGGACATTTTTCTGCAATGTATGGAGTGTTACAGTGATAATACACCTTTACAGATAGCCTCCACTCTTCCTTCTACATGTAGATATTGTAGGGAAAGAGTTAGTGCCACTTTGTGGTGTCACGTGCAACACATCAACCCTATCAAAGGACACACACCACAAGTGCTCTGTTTTCCTTCTAGAGAAGAGCACCGGAGCACATTGGTTGGGGCATAAATTGCTTTCTCACCAATTGTGTGCCTGCAAACTACTTCACCAAGTAATGGCCACCAGAGCTTCTGCTACTACCTCTGACTCAGGAGCACCCACACCCTCACCACCAACACCTCCTTCTGAAAGTCCTGAGCAAGGTGACAGGATTCATAATGTGGAGGGACATTGAAAAGGAAATGAGAATAAAGTAGAAGGAATCCCCATTTCCTACATAGTGTAAATCCTAGGTGTGGAAAATATTTAGGACCGTTGGAGATGTGCCAAAATCACATGCAAACCAGGTGCAGAGCACTGAGTACTCAGTCGCGGAAAACCTGGCTTGTACAGCTATGGCACCACCTCCATGTGGCGGCACCTAAAAGCGAACCACCAGGCAGCTATTCGGAGGGTTGTCTCCTTCCAAGCAGACAGTAGGTTATTGTCCTCTACAGCATCCTCTGCATCTGCTCTTTCCACCACTAGGGACACTCCAGTGGGCCATCGCGTCCCGCAAGCAGCCTTGGACGACATACGCAGTGCAACATACCACTACCTTTCAAAGGTCACTGTATTGTGCATATACTGCAATGAGGTACTGTGTAGGGGAGAACATTTACAAAGTGCTTTTGAGGCTTTGGTCCGGGAGCATGACAAACACTGCCCCCTACCCAAGTAAGGTGCACCCCACATCTTCTGCTCTCCACGTACAATTTCTTATCCCTGTGGTTGGTACCCTTTGCCAAATCTCCCTTCCACTGCTGGCTTTTCTGGCGTCTTATAACAGGAAAAATACTACACAGCCAGAAGGTGGGAGGAACAAAAAGGCTCTTTTCAGAGCCACCTTGCACTGTTCAAAAATCGAAGTTGAATGCAAGCATGCCGGCGGTGACGCTGCCTATAAGCGATGTGTACAGAGATGGCAACAATTGGCGGCGGGATGCTGTCAAAAGCATTTACACCATTTGCTAAAAGAAGTGGTGGCTCTTAAAAGAGCCTTTTTGTGCGGGTTGTATTTTCAATGTTAAAAGTTGTCAACAACGACAGGGAAAATGCTTCCTACACTTGCAGGAAGCACTGCACGGCATTTTGGTTATTACGCAGAAAGATCTAATTGCCAGCATCAGTCAGATTAACTCCATCTGAACGAAAAATGTTCCTACTACGAAACGTAATGTTTTCATTGTGGAAGGAGAACAGGCCAATGTCGTGCAAACAGCCTTGTTCACATTGCACCACACTTTCTCCATTTTTGAGTCACAGAAAGAAGAACGCAGCCACATCTGTCTCTGGGCAATGCGAGAAAAAATTATGTGTGATTTTGGAAACATTTCCATGAGTTGCCGAAATGTCTCTTCATTGCAAAATGCAGTGAAATGCCAGTAACACGCCCTAAACCGTTCCCTCCACAATGAACAACAATAATGTCTGGGTGAGCAAGTGTCACCAAACTGGCACAAAGAGGACCCACATGGAACCACTGCATCCCACGTATTCCGTACTAGTGCACATCGAAATTATGGAAACCAAGGTGTGCTACTAGTGCACAATGTTCTGCGTAAACTTGTACCCAATGTATCCACAAGTCCCTGTCATGATGCCTACCCCCGGGCATCAGGACCAAGGCCCTGAGCTCCGGGAGCAGGCATCCAGACATTTGTTTAAACCTCAGCAGCCCCGGCTGGGGGCTGTCTGGGTTCAGTCCTGGCGCCCTAGGCACGAGGCTCATCATAGAAATCAGTCCTGGCGCCATAGGCGCCAGGCTCATAGACTTTACTTACTTGATGCAGACCATGCTGCAAAAGAGCCCAAGCCTACATGAGGTCGGGATGGGACTATTTTGTTACAGGGACTATTTTTTACTCGAGTGTGGCTCTAGGGAACTTCTTACCTGGAACTACTTTGGAGGCTATTTAAACCACACCCGAACAGCAGCACATGCTTCGCGTTATTCTGCATCCAGCAGCGTGAAGCTCACCGTGCCTGCAGCCAGCATCCAGTCTTCTGCCACGCCCGCCTCGAATCCGGAGCTCCTAGAATAAAGAAGAAGAAAAGGACAAGGTTAGAAAACAAACTTATTTCAAATTCCTCACCTAATTCCGGAACCATTTCATCTCCGGACCTGGAAAGTACATCAGTCCTGCACGCGTCGCTTCGCCAGCACCAGCACGGCGCCAAACTCAACAGTTCTCACAGCATCTTTCAATCCGGCACTGTCTCCATCATTTCTTCGCCGTAATCCGGCACCTAGGGGACACAAGAAAAAACAAGGTGAGCCAAGGGAATCAACAAATACAACCTCTTACCACCATAGACTTACCTGATTTACCACCGGCGGTATTGTTCCATAACTCTCCAGATTTTCATATGCCGCATCTGTAAAGAGGGAGAAAAACAACACGTTAACGCATGCAATTTAAGGAAGGAAGGGAACAAGAGTGAACATATGGCACATTGAACTCTTTGAACTTGATACTTACCAATCCTGCCAGGGACTTCAGAGTCAATATTTACCGGAACTCTCCCAACGCCTTCAAACCAGTGAAGTACCTGGTATCTACGCGCCCCTGCAAGACACGCAGGATGGAGAGCTCATCTTTTACGAACATAAGGTGAGGTTACTAAGGGGTATCGGAGGTGATTAGTGGGGGAGAGCGAGAACAGTTGGGAGACCATCACTAAAACCCACAGGTGGTTAATCCCTGTCTCCACTTGCAGGAAAATACTTCTTCGGGTCCAGCAGACAAGACTAGGCGGGCCATTCCAGACAGTCATCTCTGCACTACGGATCACATTGAAGGAGACCGCAGCTGTCTGGGTCCGATCGACACCCCTGTGGGGTCCAGGTGAGCATAACAGTCCCCCAACAACCATATAGTCCGCCTACTGAACGGCACACCCATCCCCATAGCCATGTCCACTCCTATTGGCAAATAGACATTCTGGCACAATTTGTTGCTACACGCCACACCCACAAATTCATATTGACCAATCCCAACTCCTGTACAGTCCCATTTCCATTGCAGCCACCCTCAAAAGACCTGGATGTAGCATGTGCGTGCCCCCAAAAGGCGCGGCTTTGGCCAACATATTGCCCTGTATACGGGGCTGCACAAACACATTTTCTGCGTCATAGAAAGTGGGAATCTTCGTAGAAGTAGTGCAAAGTGTTTTTTCAAATTTTGCTAAAGGGACGTGTAAATAAACACCTTTTTGTGTGCTCTTTGTTAGGGGTTGTTCTTGGCTTGTCCTCCGTACATTTCTACACGTGTGTCTGCAGCTTGCATTGTACATAGTGCAACAGATTACTAATTGCAACAGGGGGAAAAAAAATTCACCCCCACTGACAAACTTCCCACTACAAGCACTAACGTTGTTATGGGCACAAAAGAACATCCTACCATGAAACACAAAAGCAGACACGTGAATTGCTAAACCGTAGTCCCATTTCCATAGCAAGCACATTACAAAGGACAGCATGAAGCACGTGCGATTTGCCCAACTAATGCGACGGCCACGGCCAGTAAATCAGGCCCAGTCCTTCTTCCCTTTCAAGTACTCTTTCAGAAGCACTCGCCGATTGGCTACTGTTCAAGTATTACATATGCATCCACCAATTACATCCAAGAACTGTGCATGTGATGCTATCACATCTATTGAACAGTGTGTAACAGAATCACGCAGAGATGAAATAGGTGGTGTTTGCTTTATACAATAAGGGAAACAGAAGTTTGAAAACGTAAGCAGTAACGCAGTAGTTGCAATATGGCTGGCGAGCTATGACCCATGCGCTGCAGTGAAATATGTGTTGGATACCTTTTTTTGAAATGGTGAACATACAAATGAAAATGACCTAATGGCCTACACAGTGGCAGTGGAAAGCAAGGAGCCAAATGTGGCAGAAGTTAGGACAGGTACGTAAGATGTATGGATGCATTCATCAAGTTGCATTGTTGTGATTGTGCAGAATATCGGGTAGGTCACTGTAGTGTTGTGCATTAAGTGTGTCCACTTATTGTAGGCTTAAGTAAAGAGTGAACATAGGAAATAGGTTATGTATTGTGTGGAAAAAATGGCAGCCAATGTCAACTGCAGTGGCTAAGGGGTAGGTGGATGTCTTATGTGTGGGGTTAGTGGTACATGGATAGATGTTTGTATGCATAGTTGTATAGTGCAGCAGCAACTGTGGGCAGGGTGTACAATGTTGAGTGCATGGCTACAGCCCCTACACTGCAATGGGTGTAGTGAAGCGTGTAGGGGGTAGGCACAAGCTGCGTAGTGTAATATAGGGGTGCATTGCAAATGGTGGAATTGCTATGCGTATAGCAGAAATAAGTACACAGATTGCACTGCGGACATTGCAAAGAAGTATAATAGCAATCGTTGCAGACTTACTGTTTGGATTGAGGAGGGCCTGTACTGTGTTTTGTGCATCGAATGTGAAATGTTGCAGTACTGATTGCTGCATTATCTGTGGGAAAAGAGAACAGAACATGTTGGAGCAGGTATTTTGTTAGTTTGCAGTCCAGTACATAGCATATATGTCTTTACTTTGTGGACCCTCATAACTAGTACTTCATAAGTACAATCCTTTGAAGCAGTGTACTGTGCAATGAGCACAGTTCCTGTGTTTCTTTGCATAATCATTGGGTCTGTGGGGAAAACAAATCCATGCTGGATTTTTTTTTTAAACGTGCAAATTGCTTTGCTGCTACGGTGCACAAGGAATGATAGGCACGTTTGGATTGGTTACTGCGCTTTTTAAGGTGTACTCTTGAAGTCGTAGGAAATATAATGGTTTAAGATTGTGGCCTATACATGTTGGTAGGGTGGGTGGCGTTGTATAACAGGTGGTGTTTTGTAAATGGTTACCTACTTCCTTTTCGTACTATTGTCTCTTTATGCGTTTGGTTGCTGCTGGTGGTTTGTAAGTATTGTGGCACTGTACTGTGATACTGCAGAAATGCAACGGTAGTTACGTATCTGTTGGTGTATTGTAACTGCTCATACTTTGGAAGTGTTTCAGGATATGTTTGTAGCACAGTAGTTGTTGAAGGTTGAGTTGGGTTGTTTTAATGCTGCAAATAACATTGTAGTATTCTGGTTGCAGTTAGGTTGCAGTTAGCGTATTCTAACTGTTCAGAGTGTCCCATTCATAAAGGGTATGTTTACAAGCTTGTGCATTCCTGTTGCTACTTGCACATATGTGTACATTCTGAAGTGGTAATGTACCATTATGGGTTTACGTGGTGATAGGTCCATAAGTCTTGGAGTTGTACGACTACTCTTAGAGAGCTGGTGACTGATTTGGTTACGTGGTGGTTTCAGAGGTTACTGCGGATAGTTTTGAACCCTCATACTTAGTACTTTCCCTGTCACATATGCTGTGGAAAATACTGCTACTGTGATTTGTGTACACGTATTGTTTGTGTGAGTGTATTCATTGGGGATAAAAATTATCCAAAACACACTTTAGTGCATTTCGTCAATGCTTGCAGTATGCCAAGTTGCTGTAGGGCGACAGTGTGGAAGGAAAACACATTTTTGTCCACTTACGAAGTTACTGGTTGGTGCTGGGGAGTAAAGTATAGTACGTTTGTACATCAATGAGTAAATATTGGCTTCAAGAATATTAAGTAGGCATTTGCAAGATTTGCAGGTAATCTCTGATTTGGAGTGATGGAAGAATCATTGCATTCCCACCATGACCATTGATTTCTAATGTATGCAGTATAGTGGCCTCCATTGGTTGAGTCGCCTGTGTGGTAGTTTATGGCTACTGTTGGAAAGGTTTTCTATGTGAGTGTATGTAGCGTTGAACAATTATCAGAATTGCACGGCGTACAGAATATGCTATGGTTTGCATTTTGCACTAGTTGCTGAAATGGAATGGAGTCACAGTTAGGTATTGATGCATACACAAAGCATTTGTTAGGGACTTGTTCCTGAATGACATGGTTGCACAGACTGCATGCATGTTTCCACATGTAGGAAATGTGAAATATTTCATTTATGGGTATATTTTTCCTTTCCAGTGTTTGTACTAAGTACATTAGAAATTCCTGTGGATCCTCTTGTCAGTTTAAAGTGAATCTCACCATTCCAGCACTGTAGTCCAATTCTTGCCTTATTCCTGAGACATGTAAATGGTGTCAGGATTAGTTACTTCATTTCTGTGAAGGACAAGCATTTGCAAACACAACTGGTTTGTGCCATTCAAAAACATGTTTTCAACAATTGCTGGCATTTGGAATAGAGAATTCATTGTTACATTTGCATAGCAATTAACACCTGGTGTATTGGACAATTTGAATGGCCCAGGTATTTCTGTGTCTGAGCACTTTGATGGAAGAGTATGTTGTTTCTTTGAACAGGCTTTATTTGTGGGTGGAGTTGGGCATGGTTTGCCTTTTTTACTGTAGTATGAGTTGCTTTCATTTTCTTAGATGGTACTGTTGCCAAATCATTTGCAACTTTTGATTTAATGAGCCTTTTTTTTAAACCTTTTGGTTTCTGAGGAATAGGGTACATTTTCAGATGGGGTGTGTACAGTGCACATAGTCTATTGTACTCTATGATGCAAGGAATGTCTGCACTGACTGCAGCTGCATCAAAATTCACTAGATACAGTCCTTCCAGTGTACGTAGCCGTGACAGTGCTCCATAACTCATGCTTCCTTTAAAGACTGTGCTGCAATATCAATTAATGCTTTGTCTAAGGTTAGACCTTGCAATTTATGAATAGTTACTTCATAAGCTAGCGACAGAGAAAAATTTTCTCTTTGTACATACATGTCTTTGAAAAGAAGGAACTGCGCCGTTGTGCATACTATATTTTTAACCTCTGAAAGTTTGTCAAACTTGATGTTCACAAACAGAATGCTGTTGTCCCGATGGTATGTCTGGAAGCCAACAACTGTACCAAGTGCTCCATTAACTAAACCTTGCTCTATGTCAATGTTACGCTTTAGGATAACTCTACAGTTGACACATAATGTTAAAACTTTCTCCACACCAGCTGCGTTGGAGATAGAGTTCTCTAAGATTTTTAGTCGTGCTATGCCTTGTTGACACATAGATATTGTCATACCGTGTACGTCCAGTTAGTCTGTGGCCTGAATTTCCAGTGGTTATTTTTCTTTTTTCAGCATTGTTGCATTAAGTTGTGCACAGCTTGCTAGAGTTGGCATTAAGGACAAACAGCTGACATTTTTCTGAGCTAATTGTTCCATGACATCAGTAGCACATGTGTTATGCCCGTACAGCTCATGGATGCGTCTAGTATTGAGGGTAGACTGCGCCTCCTTTGATAGTACACCAATCTGTATGTTTTTTTAAATGTTGGCGTAGCTGAGGTCTGCAGACTGACATGTTTTGAGTTAGTTCTCTGTATTGGAAATGTTGCCAAAGATTTACTTTCCCGATGCTTCCAAGACTTTAACGGCACTGTTTGTGTCCTAGGGTTTTGAAGATAGGTTCAACTTTGACTGGTGTCAATTGAAGGAGATCTCCGAAAACAATGACATGTTTTGTTTTCCTCCAAAGAGTTCTTCGTGGTCTGTTGTGAGCACCACTTGCAATATGAGGTTAATCAAAGCCAACATTAGGTTGGAGACCATGCTCACCTCATCTATTAGGAGCATTTTTATTTGTTTGACAACTCTGCGTAGCTCCATAGCAGATTCTTCTGAAAGTTTATAGTACTCTAATTTGTTTTGGTGTTCTACTGGAAGGAGTAGCAATCGGTGTAGAGTGACTCCACCTATGTTGTAGGCAGCCAAACCTGTAAGGGCGGTTACAACAGCAGAAAGGTTGTTATTTGTTAATTGTTGGAGGTATTTACTGATAATTTTTATTAAGAATGTTTTACCTGACCTAGCTTTACCACTTACATACAGCATTATAGGTTTGTAGTTCAATGGTTTCACTTACTTCTACAAAAATGGTAAGCTGCTCATTGTTTAGTTGGGATTTCAGTACTGTCAACGCTTCTGCAGAGTGCTCATACTGAAGCATAGTGGAGGTTACATCCGTCATGGCTAATTCTGCCTCATTTGCTATGAGTGGCTGTCCAAGTGGTTCTTGGCTGCCTGTTAGAGAAGGTTCACTGCTCTCAGAAGTGTCTACATTTAGTTGTGCATGAAGGTCTTCTTCTTGTTGGCTTTCATTGTCCAATATGGTTTTGTACCGTATAAGGTTTTCATCTGTAATTGTACTTTCACTGGCATTAAAAGCATCTTCATAGGAGGTGTGGGTGGCTCATAAATAATCTTCTTTTCTTCATTGTTTGAAAAGTTGTAGTAGAGCCATGTAATGCAGTTCTTTGTGTTGAGGAGATTTTAATGACAGCTTCAAATGATTAATCAGGCTGTGTTTGGTAAGTTTTATCAGGCTGCCTTCACAACTTTCCACTCTGTATCTACCTTTTTCCTCATTTGGTTTAATGTTGTTTTTGTATGCAACGTTTTAGGCTATCTGGTACAGGCACAAGGCTTCCAAAGTAATACACCTGTTCAGGTAGTATGTGTCCAATAAGTTGTTGTTCAAAATGTCCTGGCTGTTGGGATCGCTTTTGGCTATTGTTTTTATGTCTTCGTACAATTTAAGTACTCTTTTTCTGGATGCAGCAGGACCAAGGCTTAGCCACACTATGTTTTCAGTTTTCCCATACAAGGCGGTGCCAGTTAAACGGTCAGTGGCTCCGTAGCTGCCACATTCTCTATGGGACAGCATTTTAATGCCAAAGCTGTACAATTTTTGTGCCATTGTTTTGTCAGATGATATGTCATCCCAGACGTCTTTGAGCTCTGTTTTCTCTGCTTTGGTTAAGTAGGCTGTGTGATGGAATTAGTGAGGTCATCAATGACATTTGTGATGTCATCTCTAAGGTCATGGGTGTTAGTCCGTGCAGCACACAGTGTTAGCGCGAGTTATGGCTGCATACCTTACCAGAACTGGCGAATTTCTGGGGGGTTTCGGTTTTACCTGTAACCATAACGTCCCTGTAACCACGTTTTCCCATTGAATTTCATAGGTTTTTTAGTAGTGCAATTTAAACATAAATGTCCCCTTAAAGTTTTTTGTTAGTGATATATATATATATATATATAAAAATTAAACCTTACGGCTGAAAAGTATTGATTTTTACCAATTATATTGGAATAAGTGTGCCCTTGTTTGCCCCCCTTTTTGTTTCGTGGGACCTTGCATTGCCTTTGAATCTGAGGGCTGCAATGTTCTATTCTTCCTTGGAGTTGTCAATTGGAAGCCAGCTCATAGTCACTTCCATTGCTACCACTTGCTCGTCAGTGCATTCTTGCTGTCGACCCATAGCTAGGATTCGATCCAGTGGTAGGTTTTTCTCTGAAAGGATTGCTCTCTGCACCTTTTTTGATGAGATCCCGTGGGTGATCAGTTGACGGATTGCAAAGTCCTCATCTGGGAACTCGCAACCCTCTGCCATTTCCCAGAGGAAGGCGTGAAAATCGTCTATCTTCTCTCCAGGTCGTTGCCGGGCCATGCTCATCTGAAACTGTTTATAGTCTGGGTTCAGTTCTTGTTTAAACTTCCCAATCAGGGCTGCCTTTGCTGCTTCATAGTCATCCGCCTGCCCTTTATCAGGCAGGGCATTGAATAATCTCAGGTCTAGCGTGCTCAAGTTGAGCATTAGTAACGTTCTCTGTTACTCTGCATCTGTAATTTTCTTGGCTTTGATGTTGAGCTCCAATTGTTGGAGCCACAGTTCCCACCCAGTGCCGCTCCCATTGCATAAGGGTCGAATGGCCTCAAGAAGGCACTATGGGTTGTGTCTAACACTGGGATAGGCCCTTCCTGTTCTTTTGCCAATCTCATTGCTGTCCTGGGGGTGCTCCCCCATGCTGCGCCTGCTTGGGGGCTGTCCATCCTTCTGGTTTGTATACCTTCTCTTTGT
This sequence comes from Ambystoma mexicanum, assembly GCF_040938575.1. Taxonomy (NCBI): domain Eukaryota; kingdom Metazoa; phylum Chordata; class Amphibia; order Caudata; family Ambystomatidae; genus Ambystoma; species Ambystoma mexicanum. Next base: position 544,996,072 of record NC_090931.1, on the reverse strand, counting down.
ATTGTGGCAGTGTGTTACGGGGTACTTGCGTTTCCTTTTCTGTGTCTCACGGCTACTTCCTACCTGTGCAGAGGTTGTCCTTGTGTTGGGCAGATCTTTCAGCAATCAACGGCTGTTCTTGCACCCTCTCCTCTCAATGGGCATGGGCTGTCTTAGCTCTCTTTGCCGGGTCCTAGTCTTTCACTTGGGTCCTGTGAGACATGTTTTTGTGGGCCCAGCTCCACTTGGTAATTGGCACTTGGTCACCGGCCTCAGGCTCCCCACAGCTTACATTACCCTCTGTCGTGGAGCCCTAACCGGTATAAACGCAGTTGTCCCAGAGCAATCAATCCGAATTTGGCGTGCATTGGGATTTACTGCTTGTTGTGGTGCACAGCCCAGTCCTTCGTTCCTACAGCTGATTTTTATTGTAATGTTCTTTTTTTTTTTTTTTAGCATCACCCACTAAGCGTGACATGTTTTGGCCACCTGGAGCACTGACACAGGTGGCGTGTGCTTGGCGGCGCATCAAACAAACGTTTTACCAGATCACGGCATCACGCGGGCATGCAGCGCGGCGCAGCAGGCCGACGCTGGAGGCAGATTGCTACGCAGGTCTGGATCATGGCGCTCGTCACCAGGGTGATGTTGCCAAACTTTCCCACTCGCACAACGGGCGGGGAGGGTGTTATAGGCCTTGATGGGGACACAGCCAAATAAAGACACGTTTATTTGTGTTGCGATCGTAACTCGCAGTGCTGCCATTTACGGCACACATGCATGGTTTATTGGTTCCTCCATTTCCTTTCCTCACATCACGTGGGGCAGTCTCCCCCTCATATCACGTGACGTCAGGAGGGCATAACATCACAATAGAGAGGATACAAGCTTAATCGGGCCGTAGCCCTGATTGGCAAATGCTGTAGGAGGAAGGGCATAAGCCCTTGAAGAAGCCTGTATAAGGGAGGAAGCACCAGGATGGCTGCGGGACCAAACGGTAATGGGTATCTCTGAGGGTCTGCGATTGGAAGCTGGTTTATGAAACCGCAGGAAATGAGGGGAAGCAGCCAATGAAATACAGAGGGGGTGCTCAGGACTTTAAAAGCCATCCCTGAAAAAAAAGAAGAGCCTCACTTTGCTGGCACCACTCGGGGAAGCAACAAGGCGCACAATGTCCGAATAAACCACCCTCCCTCTCAACTATGTGAGGAGTTTAGAGACAACGGGATTTTGGAGTTACTGATGAATGCAACTGCTGTAGTCAGAGTGGTGGTGTGCAAGCAACCAGTACAGTTACATAAAAAACGAGCTGGGTGAAAACTGGAGGGAGTTTTCGCCTCCTCTGCGGTAAAGCCCCCCTCTGAGGCCAAACGACGAGGAGGCTTAAACAAAATGATAAAGCTCAACTTCCCCCCTCATGAACGGTGGTCCTCCAGCACAAGATCCCTTGCAAGGGCAGGCAGTCCTCTGGGAATTACGGCTGGGGAGTTTTGGCCTAAATAAGTTGGATGGAAGAAAGTTAACTTAGTCGGCTGGTCACTGCATAAATTTGTTTACAAATTTGCAATGGGGATATACTTTGATGATGAATAATGCAATCTAGTTTGTGATTTGCAGTGATGATAAACAAGAAACATAGAAATTAATGTTAGAGTTTGAAGTGTTTTTTAAAGTTTTAATAAAACATGCAGCTATGTAAGGCTCCAGCAAAACCTCATTAGCATCAGTGTTTGATTAATGATTATTCTGCAGGCAAATGTATTGTTTGTTTTAATGATGATATGGTGGGAAAGAGCCGTGAAGTGGCCTAGTGCCATGGTTATGGATCGGGTGGTATACTTAGGGAAATGGATTGGTTACAATATAGGTTCACAATCCCAGTAGATTTTTTTTTAAATGTACAAAAGGGTCGATTCTAACTCCTTTGCGTGTTACATGCCAAAGGCATGGAAAGGTGGACATCAGGGATACATGCTTTTCGCCAATTTGTCTAAAGTAAACAAAAACTTTGTTTTGCTGTATTTATGGGACATGCTTGGAGTCCACTTAAGTACAGAGAAACAATGCTTAAAAACTTGATTGGTATTGTTCAAATATAAACATGAGGTATTTATAATGAATTGGAAATTACTGCATTCGAAATTCCCAAAGAATATATCACAGATTAATTCAACTAGGCCCAAAATTCGTTGGGCGGTGAAACAGGAATTATTTCCAATTAACACCCTGGAAGAGGGGGAGGGGGGCAGACAGCCTCCTAACCAATCAGTGAGGGCCAGGAAGTAGGAAGTCTACCAGCTAACCAGGAAGCTTGGAATGCAGGCTTTACCTCATGGGAAATCCAGTGTTATGTTCCAAGTCCCCTCAGCAGTGGGAGACTGCCCTTTTCCCCACCGGGAAGCAGGTAAGTCCTCCTGCGCCCCCTACCTCCGTCCCCAATTTCCAGCTCCCTCATCCACTCCCCCTATCCCCAACCCCTGCCCCACTTACCTGGTGCTGGATGGTCCCTCTCCGTGCCTGGAACACTCAGTGTTCCGGTGCTTCCCCAACGCTGCAATGGCTGACCACTGAACGGGAGAAAGAGCTATGTTTAGTTCCCGTCTCCCATGACCATGCCGTTATTCAACTTAATAAAACAACCAATAGCATCCTGGGAAACCATGCCTGGAATCCTAATGGCAATAAACCCTACTGGGTGCAGGGCTTTGCCGGGTCTATAATGTCCGGGGCCGGGTCGATGATGTCCAGAGTTCATTTTAAGGCCCCCTGTTTCGATTGTAACTTGTCCCCCAGGATTACCTGACGCAGTAAGGTACAAGTTACTTACCTGTAACCTTTGTTCTCAGGCATTGGATGTTTCATGGATTCACATGCAAAATTAATATTCCCCGTCGTCAGGCTGGGAATCTTCAGTAATATTAAAACAGTTTACCCTTATATTTCAAAAATGCTCGTCACTTTAGTACTCTATTAGTGTCCTTTTGGGTCATACTGCCCACAGCCAATTAGACAGGACCCCTTAGCTCCACCCCTGGTGGAGCTCTTCAGATTTTTTACTGCACATTAAAGTGTTGGGAGTACTCGATTTTGCTCTTCGATAAATGTGACATTTTGGATCTATTTTTGATAGCTTTTTCCATCAACAACTTCTTGTTTGGTGCTGCATGGCTATAATCTATGGTGAAATGTGTACAGTGAAGTTAAGCCCCTTCATCCACCAAGGAATTCAGTCTGAGGCCTTCAGTAGTTCATGGTGATGACAGACACGAGGAAGAAGCACCTTTTCAAGGCCTGTTCAAGATGTAACCTAAAGAAGGTTTACATCGAAGATCTTCATGAGAAGTGTCTTTATTGTCTATAACTGGATCAAGACTTGAATAGTTGTTCCATTGGCCAATCGTTCTCATCCAAGGACCTCCACTACAGGCTGGTGGCCCAGTTGGATGAAGGTGCCAGAGCCTCTGACTAGGCAGCTATCTGCAGTTATGCCTCTGCTAGGCACAGCAGACTCTTAGAGCGCACTCACTCATCAAAGAGGTTGAGATCCCACAAGGAATATTCCCGGGGAAGAGAGCAAAGAAGGGACATGGGTCGCACACTCTGGCTGCTCCAGTCAACCATGTCGCTGACGTCTCCTTCTACACCTACGGTCACCTTGTTTACCACTTCGGGTCCTAGAACACCTCTGTCTATAGTTACATCGTCTAAGCACTCTTCAGAGAAGCAACAGTCGACCATGAATACCATTTCTTCATCGACGACAACCCTGTCAATGACTCAAAGTCCACTTAGATGACCAACACCTCATCGACACCCTTGTTGACGACCCCGTCGACCACCTCGTCACCTGCTACCACCTTGCCGATGGCCAAGATAACTATGATTAAAACCAGTACTACTCCATCACAAACATGTGTTTACTTCTTTGCCATCTAAACCACCAAGCACGTCTTCGTCGTCTTGGCCTATGACACCAGTTAAGAGGCCCTTTGTCTCCAAGTCCACGAAGGGAATTGGCATTGACAGGGATGTACCATCTGCCTTGGCATCCCTTCCCAGGCCAACACATGCTCAGTCACTGTTTTCGATTGCTCCCCATGCACCTCCTGCAGTCCGCTGCCCAAACATTGGCTTCTCGTGAGCAGCTGCTACAGCAAGGTGAAGAATCAGACATGGTGGTTCTGGAGGCTTTGTGCTACTCCAGTGCCACAGCCTTTTCCAAGTGGTCATGTCCCAATGGGCACTCCTTCTGGCTCCAGGGACTGGTCTAGACAGTCTATCCACTTTGCAGACACTGGTTTCTGAGCTCTGGCAACACCTTCCGGCGCCATTGTTACCTCCTCCAATGCAACCACATTAGTTCCCGGTAAGGGAGGGCATATTCCCCCCCACCGCCCAGACCTATTCTGCAGGTTCTTTCTCTGCCACCTTTCACTCTCACTGATACAGACACTGTAACTGATGCTTATCCATTGGATGTTTTTCCAGGCACACAATCTACAGATGAGTTTGAAGACCTAACGCCAGGTGACGGTGAGCCAGCCGACCTACCACCAAAATATTTGCCTCCAGGTGTGATTGGCTCCTTTTATGCAATCATGACACGGGCGGCCAAGCTATTCAATCCCATACTTGAGAAGCAGAAAAGGTTTTCTTTATCAGAGACGAGAATCTACCAAAAATCAATGGTCTCCATCTTGATGCTTGAGGATATCTGAGAGGATGGCCTTCTTGTTATGAAACGCCCTTTCTCAGACCCCCACCCCAGAAGGATTGCTGTGACAAAAAGTAGAAGCTTCCTGATTCCGCGCCAAAATGCTTGTGCACACAACCGTGCCCGCACTCTGCGGTTCCTGCTGCAGCACTTAAGCGTTCTGCCAATCCTCCTTTTCCCTGCATGGTGCTCCCAGAGAAGGAAGGCAAGCAGCTAGAATCTTTTGGAAAGAGAGTTATATCTATGGCCGCTACGACCATCAATGCAGCTAATTCACTGGAGATTCTCTCCTGCTACGATTGTGAACTTTGGTTCAAATTGGGAGCAATCTTAGAATTTCTATCAGATGACAAGCGGGACAAATCGCTGCTCTGCTGCATGAAGGCGAGGCGCCATCAGATCATGCTATCTCCATGGCAATAGACATTGCGGATACAGGATTCCTCCAATGGGGAACGGGCAGTGTTAAGGCACCAAGGCTGGTTAAAAGCCACCAACTTCTGGCTGGAGGTCAAATCAAAGGTAGTGGATATGCCCTTTGACGGTGTCAACCTCTTTGGTAAAAAAGTGGATGAAACCCTACAGGCCATCAAGGCCGACACTGAAACAGCCTGCTCGCTAGACACTCTGTAACAACACTGTCAGTCCTTTCGCTTGGCGAAAGCGAGACTTTCAAGAACGTTCAGGGGTTATATGTCTTCCTACCTGCTACAGTCATCCTGCACTGGAACCTAGGAGAGTTACAGGTGAAGGTCCTAGTCCTACAGACGAAACCAACACTGAGGCAAAGTTTCATCCAGAACCCAAGCAGGCCTGACCAGTCCACGCACCTGACCCTCCACTTCATCACCCCAGTAGGGGGGTGGTTAACCAACTTTGTGCGCAGTGGGAAAACATCACCACCGACAAATGGGTGTTACACATCATTCATCAGGGCCATACCCTGGAATTCATAGGGAAATGCCCCTCCATCCCTCCTGTCCCAAAGACGGAAAAACATCAATCCTTCCTCCAGCCAAAACTGGTGGCCATCCACACAGCTCCTCTTGGTGGGCATTATCTAGTGCCTGCAAAATGGGTAACCATATATGGCTTTTCCTACCTACAAACAGGAGGGAGACAGACTATAAAGCAAGTAGTTTGAGAAGAGAGGGCCTAAAACAAAAAGAGCCATACTGGCTACTACATAGTGATATATGTTAGCCTTGGGGTAAAAAATAAAGGTGCACAGTAGTAGTAGTGCACCATGATCAAAAGGTTAGACTGCTACCAGCCTGCAAGGAACATACTGCCTAGGCGAGAAAACCCATTCAGGAACAGTGGGAGATAGGGTCCCCCATGTACTGGTAGTCATAGAGGCTAGCATTACTATCCAAACATCATATGAGGATGGATCCACTCTGCACTGGCAATGCCAAGGACTGGCCAATGCTGCCAAATCAATGAGCTACATTGATAAGTGATAAGTGAGCATGACCAAGTTCCTTGCATACCCAAACAGAGATTAGGAGTACAAAAACAGGCAGCAAACACACTGAGTATCTTAGAGAATGAGGCTAAAAAGCAGCAAAAAAGGCAAACACATTCCTAACACGGCCAGGGGAAAGAACAGTGGTTCTAGGGTTAAGAAAATACTTCAGACAGAACTGATCTGTGTAATAAAGAAACGATCACGCTGTACATACATCATTTTCTTTTACATGTTTACCTTACTGAGGAGGAAATCTAAAAGAATGCATTTGCACTAACAGGCCCTTGAATGCCTGTCACTGCAAATGTTTACTGACTGCACATGTGTATAGGGAGAGGACCCAAGCCCCAACCCATGTGGGGTCAGTGAGTCCATACATATTCAAGTGACAGGGACACAGCAATACAAGTATATGCAGAGAGGGGCTAGAGGCTGGTCCTTTACACACGCAGACATACTCTTCTTTAACTCCCAAGGCCCCGTACATGAATGCAGGACTTGCAAGTTGTCATCTGCGGGCACAGAGGTGCAAGCGCAAATAACTCTTGCACTTCTGCCCTCAAACATGTTCTGTGTACCTGCCACCGGCTGTTCAATATAGTGCTTCATACTGCTGTTTAACCTGCTTTGAAGTGTTCCTAATGTCTGCACAAAATGGATCCATGGCACAATGAAATAACATGATTGGCTGGGATCACATCATTTGGCATCATAGAGAAACCTGGAATAGAACTCGAGGCCCACAGTCACTATTTGGCCACACCATCACTACAGGTACTGGGCATTAATTCACATAACTATAATGTTTAGAAATAGAGTATCAGGAAATTACCTGAAAAGGATGTACCATAATGAGCAAGTATTGGGGGATGGATCACTACAGATTTTAGTACTGCTACAAGGTTTAAATGGCTGGACGATAGAGGAACCAGAGCTAAGCATAATGAAGTGTTACTTAGACATACAAGACATTTTCAAGTGTTGTACAGTGATGGTTGCATACCACATCCTAGAATCATATAATTGAGCAGATGTTAGTACCTAGAGGACTTCTGCTGTATTGCGTTGCCCCTTCTGAGGAATATGTCGGCTGGAGCACACTTCCAAGCTGATGCGCAATCACTTTATTCACATCCCTGAAGGAGATCTGCTTGATATTCATAAGCTGGGCACAAATCTTGTGGACAATGTCATTTTCATGTATGAGGAGGGCATCAGAGGACTGGTACAGATGGGAAAGTGTGAGTATAGCGTTGTAGTTCTGGACAATAACCTGTGAAGACAAATGGAACTAATCATGATTACAGTACAAGTAAGAACAGAAATGTGTGAGCATTATAAAAGGCCTCCTTGCAGACATCCAGCAGTCTCTCTTCATTCCCACTATCTAGTATGTGTGGTATTCAACTACACCAGTGATTACCTGGAAACGAACAGACTAAAGGACACTCTCTAATGTGGGTGCTGCAGTAGACTCTACAAAAACAGCACAGTCACACACAAAGATATCAAACGTTTGTACAGCTAAACACTGCCAACTCCCTACTGTGAGGTAGTCATGGTATCACAAGTAGACACTGACAAAAGAGTTGCAAGTTTGAAAACCTTTATTGTTAGATTCAAGGGGGTTGCAAAAACTCCTTTCTGGCGCTATAACTAAGATGGGAGTAACCTCGACCATCAAATACTACAAAAACAGTCCTAGTCAGTCTTAGTCAAACAATAAAGGCTTATACTAACAAAAACCTAATACCTATCCTTCACTCCAATACAAACTAATGTGACATTGGGATATGTATCTAAAAAAGGAAAAATCAGTGGTGAAACGAAATGTCAGAATGGCAATACAAATCAGTAGTAATTCTCGTCCCCCACATTATATAGCACATGGGTTGATTGAACACTTGATGGATGAACACACTTTGGCTTGGAAACACAGTTAGGTGGCTGGCTCTGCCTTCAAGAGCCTTCTTGGCCTTTCAAGTCTGAGTCACAAGTTCACGGGTTTAACCTCTCAAGTTCCCATCACCCAAGTCCAGGTCACCAATGCTGGAGAACAGGAGTCACAGGTAAGTAACTTATTCCTTATCCAGCATTGGATCTTTAATAAATACACATGCTCTATGAATAGACTACAAAGCAGCACCACATAACCATAATGGGCGGAGGCAAGCTCCTTGAAGAAACCCATGAGACACTTACCTCACGCAAACAGGTTATGCATAACTGCCTGGCTGACCTTGGACTCCTCCCTGGAATCCTTGTTGACAGTAAGACCTTGTAAAGGTGTGCACAGATCTCCAGGTCGCAGCCCTGCAAATGTTCAGTAAGGGGACTACAGAGAGGAAAGTTGTTGTGGCAGCAACTCCCCCTTGTAGAATGAGCCCAGGGCTTGCCACAGAGAGGCTTGCCAGCTTGCTAATGAGAGAAAGAGATGCAGGAGGAATTCCACCTCGCGACTGAAGCCTTTGAAAGTGTGTTCCCCATGCCAGAGGGAATAAAAGTCACAAAAAGCAGAGCGGTCATCCTGAACGACTTAATACAGGAAACATAGTATTTAAAAGCATGCACCACATGCAGAGAGGGCAGCAGGCGTTCCACAGGGGAGGACGGTATACCAAAGGAAACAGGTAGCACCACTGGCTCATTGAGGTGAAACGCTGAAGGAACATTCGGCACAAAGGAAGGATTAGAGCACAGCACTGCCTTGGACTTGTGGAAAACCCAAGTAGAGGGGTTTTCAGGAAAAAGCCTGAAACTCCCTATACATCTAGCCGACATGCTAGTGACCAGCAATGCAGTCTTCGAGGATAGGAGTTTGAGCAAAGATTTTTGGAGGGGTTCAAAAGAGCAAGGATGACGTTGAAGTCCCTGAACGGGGCTGGTCGTGTGACTGAAGGGAAAAAGCGGAGCAGGCCCTTCAGGAACACCTTGATCAAACATCGGAACCATGGACAAGGCCCAGAACAGGAGTGAGTATAGTGTGAAATACCGGCCTGATGGGTGAATGTGGCAGGTCCGCTTTAGCCAAAGCTAGCAAATATGGTATAACGTCTTTATGCAGCATCTTGAAAGGGTAAAGGCCCTGCGTCTTTCACCAGCAGGAAAACCGCTTCCATTTACTTTTGTAGCAGGCCAGCATGGAAGAACCTTGGGCTCTAGCCAGAACATCCTTGCAGTCTTGTGGCAGTGGTACATTATCGAACTCTAGGAGTGAAGAGCCACTGTAAGAGCCAGGCCATCACCTTTGCTCCTGGAGAGAAGGTTGCACAGAGTGGAATCTTTATTGGCGAGCCGAGGACAGGGCCAGGAAGTTGGAGTATGAATATTGTCTTGGCCAAGTCCGGCCACTAAGATCAGTTTGCACTGATATTATCTGAAGACATTTTGCACCGAGCTAGCAGGGGTATCGGGGGCAGAAGGGGGATTGGAGGGGAGGAAGCGTACAGGAATTTCCCTTCCCAGGGGAGTGTGATGGTATCTCCCAGGCTCTCCGGATGATGGAACTTGCTTGCAAAAGCCACACACCTCTTGTTGGCATGGATGGCAAAGAGATCGACTTCTGGAGTGCCTCATCGACTAAAGATCCGGCGAAGATGAGATTTCTGGAGTTCCTATTCTTGACAGGAGCTGAACTCTATGATGAGGGAATCCACCATTGTGTGCTGAACACCCAGCAGATGGAAAAGAATCAGGAAGATGTGTTACCACACCCAGCTCCACAACACTTGGGCTTCTGTTCACAGAGCAAGATTCCTTATGTCCCCTTTCTTGCAGATATAAAACATTATGGTGGGGTTGTCCGTGAAGGCCCGGATTATCTGACCGCTGAAATGAGGAAAGGAAGACTTGAGGGCCCAAAACACTGCGTGCAACTCAAGAAGATTGATATGCAGAGTCTTCTTTGACTCCTCTCTCTCCTTCTCTTTTCACATCTTGGACCTTGCCAAGAAGGCTCACTTTCAGCTGCACCTCCTCCGAGGCATTTTCCTTTTCCTCACCTTCCCCTAGAAACTCAATGTCTCCAGAGCTCTGGTCCTCTATAAGCTGGACTACTGCAGCAGCCTCTTCCTCAATCTGCCTTCATCCTCGCTCTGCCCTCTTCAACTAATCCAGAATAGGACTGCAAGATTTATTCTTGGCTTCAAGCCTAGGGACCGCATCTCTCCAACCCTAAAATCTTTTCACTGGATCCCGGTGGCTGCAAGGATCAAGTTCACGACCCTTTGCATCATCTGACTCCAGCTCATTTTCAGGCTACCCTCGGCCTCCTCCTCCTCCTCTCCTTCCCTCATCTCTGACTGTCTGTCTGCTATCCAGGAATGGTGCGCCGCTAATGACCTCTGCCTTAATGCCAGTAAGACTGAGATTCTCCTCATCGGCACACCCACTCCCTCCTTCCCTGCAGCTCTCTGGCCGGCCTCTCTTGGCCCCCTTCCTGCTCCTACCTGCAATGCAAAAAACCACAGGGTTATCTTCGACTCCACACTCTCCTTCTCTCCTCATATATCTGACGTCTCAAAGAAGTCACACTACCAGCTGCACCTCCTCAGAGGTATTCTTCCCTTCCTCTCCTTCCCCCAGAAGCTCACTGTCTCCCGAGCCCTGGTTCTCTCAAAGCTGGACTACTGTAACAGCCTCTATCTTAATCTGCCTGCCTCCACTCTCCGCCCTCTGCAACTTATCCAGAACAGAACTGCAAGACTTGTCCTTGGCCTCAAGCCCAGGGACCGAATCTCTCCAGGACTGAAATCTCTACATTGGCTCCCAGTGGCTGCAAGGATAAAGTTCAAAACCCTCTGCATTGTCCACAAGGCCTTCTGGGGACTGGGGCCTAAATACCTTCAACTCTCTCTTCCTAAATATCTTCCTTCCCGAGCCCTTCGCTCATCCGTCTCCAACTCCCTCAGGGTCAGCCGCTTCTCGAAGCAACGAGCTGGGGGTAGATCTCTCTCCGCGGCTGGGGCCTCCCTCTGGAACAGCCTTCCTGTCTCCCTGAAACTTGAGGAGGACCATCTCCGGTTCCGGAAGCACCTCAAAACCTTCCTCTTTGCCTCTGCTTTCTCTCTCCCTCTCCCCTGCTAATTCTTGCTGAAACTGCACTGTATCTGCAACTGGGCCACTCTTACCGACCCCGATCCTGGGCCCTGCCACTCTCGACTTGCACTGCCTACCTGGCAACCCCTCCCTGGCAATCCCTGCACTGCGGGACTGTCTCTGTATCCCGACAGCCCCCACTTCCCAGCACTTGTCTGCACTTACCTTGCACTTGCCACCAGCTGGCCCTCTTTATTTATTATTTATTTATTTTTATTCTACTTACCTTGTACTGCACTTCCCCCCCTTCCCCTTGCACCTTCTCCCTTCCCCCTACCCCTGCACTTGCGCGATCGGAATGACACCTGGCCTAGTAGGATTGTTGTCTGTCTTCCCTTTGTTCCCCCTCCCTGCCTCGTCGCGCCTTGAAACACTTGTGTATAGGTGCGCTACAAATGCCATATCATATCATATCCACAAGACTTTCTGGGGCCTGGGATCCGAGTACATCCAACTCTCTTTCCCTAAATACCTCCCTTCTAGAACCCTTTGGTCTACTAGCTCCAACTCTCTGCAGATCAGACGCTTCTCCAAGCAGAGAGTGGGGGGGGATCTATCTCTCCGGCAGGAGCTGCCCCTCTGGAATGGCCTCTCTGCCCCTCTCAGGCTTCAGCTGGATCTCCTTAAATTAGAGAAGCTTCTCAAGACCTTCCTTCTCTTTCTTCCTTCCCCCCCTACACTGCTAATTCCCCCCTCTACCCCATTGGCTGGCTGCTTGGTCCCTTCTGAGTCCCCAGGCCCTCTTCGCCAAGTCTACCCCAGCACCCTGGTCTCCCTGACCTAACCCCACCCTTTAACCTCCCCTTGCCCTCCCAGGAACCCCTTCCCCCGACTAGCCTGGCAGGGTATTCATCCCCACCAAACCTGGTCCACCCCCGTCATCACACTTCGCGTGTGGTCCTCACTCCATGCACTCCCTGCATCCCTTGACACTGCCCACTTGGACTCCCCTTAGCACTTGCCTATCCCCAGGGGCCCTCCTCTTTCCCTCCACCTACCCCCTGCACTTGTATGCCTCCACTCTGCCCCGCACTTCCCTCCCACCCTAGCATTATCCCTTCTGCCCGACCGTCATTTCCCAATCCCCTCCCCCTACACTTATTATTAATGCACTTCACAATCCGAATGACCAAGCCCTAGTAGGATCGTTATTGTTGTTTTTTTCCCCTGCCCCCCCTTTTGTCTTGTGGCGCCTTGAAACACCATTTGATGTATAGCCGCTTTATAAATATAAAATAATTACATAACTTCTCTCCCCCCTCCCCCCCCCCCAACATGTAGATCCCCAGTGGGCACGCCCCAGCCTCTAGGGAAGGGAGGCGTCTATCATGACAGTGACTTGATGTGGAGGAATACAAAATGGGGAGCCCTGGACTAGGTAATCCTGGACTGACCACCAGCATAGAGCATCCTTGAATTGTCTCCTCAAAGAGATCTTGTCCTCCCAGGAACCCAAGGCCTGCCTCCAGTGTACATCGAGGAACTGCAATGTTGAAGCAGATAATCCCTAATAGACACTTCAGGAGGCGTACTAAGGCTGTCAACATTCAGGAGAGTAAAAGTACCTGGACAAGAAGAGCTTGCACCCCGCCCTCCAAGGGAGTAGTGTGAGGGGTCCGAAATGTAAGGCAGACAACTTTGTGAAGATTTTTCAAAAGATGCCATTTTATTAAGTTAGAAGATTGGATAAACACCTCACTATCCCACCCTTGACAAGGATTTCCCTGTCTAAAATAAACTAAAGGAAACACTCTAACAAAAGTTTTCTGTCCCTCACACTTGTGCATACAACCATTCAATAAGTTAATATATGGCAAATCAAAAATGACAAATATAACTGTTAAATCCGCATCTGATAACTGTTTCATCTTCCAGTCTGGGTGAATTCCTCTTCCCCAGATCCTGTCTTACAATAAAGTGCTAACTCTGTTCTTTTGATTCTAACTTGACAACAAAAGTTCCAGTATAATTCCGCTTGTTACATCTTGAAGTCAACAAACAGTTCAAAAGTATTCCACAAGGTTTTCCTCTTTTCACTTTTGACAAAAGAGCTTGAAGAAACTTCTTCTCCCAGATGAAGAATGCTTTCTTCTTTCATTAGAATAAACAAACATTTATTTGTTAGGATTGTTCTGCAACAGTTCACAAAACACTTATCAACGTTGGATAATTCTGCAGCAGTTCATATAACACTTGCTTCAGTGATATATGTTTGTCAGGATGATTATGTAGTAATTCATACAACCATGTTAGTGGTTCTGCCACTTCTTTACGACACTTCCCCAGGACACAACAGTATTTCGACTTCCACCTGGTCTACTCACCTGCCAGGCCTACTACTACAAGGTTCTTCTACTCTGGTGTAATCTCCTGCCAGAACAGAACAAATGGGCTACACTGTCCTCAGAACTGGTGTACTCTCCTGCTAGGCCAGAGTAAACTACTAACTACAAGTACTTCTGTGGCAAAGGTACAATTCCAACAAAATATTAATTTCTCTTGCTTCACAACATCAAACTATCACAAACTTTACCCCTGGCCGAGGAACTCGGGGCCTCTGGCCCTCGCCCCAGTATTCCTGCAAGGCCCCAAGGGCCAAGCCATGCCCCTCTCGGCTGTCCTGTAGCCAGTCCTGGCGCCTTTGGCACCAGGCTCATATGGTACATGGAGTTTCTATTGGGGAAAGGACCAACATGGCTGCCCCCACAAGGATCGACGTGGAACTGCATCATGCAGTCTAGCATCCAGACCGTGGTCCGCCCTGGAGGCACCTAGGATACCTGCTGGCTATTTAAGCCACGTCCAAGCTGAGGCACGCGCTTCACGTTGTTCTGCACTTGCAACGTGACGTTCACCACGACCAGCTCGCAGCATCCTTGGCCTGCATCGTCTGGAAGAAGAAGAACACCATTATTCTTCCTTAACTGTTCTGCATCCAGCATATTGCTCTCTCCGGAATCTTCACTAGACCTCTTCTTCCTCCGCGAGCTACACCCTAGAAAGGAGAGACCAGAAGGGAAATAATTACTGAGCATTCGTCTTCCGACATCATCATCTCCAGACTTTGCTACTTACCGCAGCCCTCCTGGAAGTTTGACTGCTGCCTGGGCATCCTCCATCGTACGCTCCGCTTCCATCTGGCAACATACCTTCCAGAACTTCTCGGTGACCTGTAGGAAGGACAGCACAGGTTAGCCTTATTCAAAGACACTCATAGCGCTGCGCTTTGCGCATTCTCTTACCTTCTCGAGCACTTCCCTCGCCATCAGCTCGACTTCGCCATCACCCTTCTGCATCAACGAGAAAAGGAGAAGGTCAACAGGGCAATAACTATTGCAGACACTCATTCTTCAAAGACTCAAGACTTAATTCAAGAAGGGAGTCGCAGCCGGCCTGGACTCCTGGGCCCACGCCAGTGAAGCAACTCGGCGAAAGGTGCCCACCGCGACGCGCCCCTGCACAGAATGGCAGGATGGAGAGCACACCTTAACGAAATACAAGGTGAGAGAGGCTCCGAGGGGGTCGCAAAGGGAACACTTGGGAGGCGGGCCCTAGAGGAGGTGATTGTAGCTAAAACCGAACTCCTGTCTTCCAGGATAAGCCCACGGCTGCGCGAGTCCCCGGGGAAGGTGAACCAGCTCCAGAAGCACTCCGGACCAGTCGGGTGGCGTCCCTGTGGATACAAGGTGAGCGTTACACAAATTTAGCAATCTCTTCTTGGAAAACAAGAACCACAATGGTGATGTTTGTTACATACTTGTGACTGCCCCACACAATGCAGGTTTATGCTCCACTCCCTCTGAATACTTTCTATCAGAAGGTCAGCCTTTTTGTCACTATTTCCCCTTTCCTTTTAACAAACCACTGAACAATCTTCATTTATCACATTTGCCCGTCTTTGTCTTAAGCAATTTTGTTCATAATCATGTGGTTGTTTTATTGCTCTCTCTCTACATTGCTGGTAGAAAGAAGCTTGCTTAAGAACCACTTTCTCTTAGCTTGGGTAATGTTCTTTATTGTAAGCTTTCTATAATGCCACTTACTCTTACTTTTGGCAATGATAGTCCTGGTTGACTTGTTCAAATCTTGTCCCCTTTTTATATTTGTACTTCACTTGATCCTTGTAACAATAACTATAACCTTTCCGTGAGAGAGAGGCGTGGCTTGCTGCCATGAAGTAGGTCATCTCCTGCGATAGCTCCCGACCGATCCTGCAAGATCCGCTTGGAAGATATGCTTTAACGCTGACATATTGCCCGAAAACAAGCAAGCGCCGAGAGAAACTGTTTGTGAGTGCACAGCCGGGAGTGTAGGAATGCAGCTTTCATAGAACGCCAGTGACGCAGTGTGGAAATGTGAGGCCGGCAACAAAGCCAGGAACAACATGGTGACCGGGATGCAGTGAAGAGGCTGAATGCATGATTGGAGCTCGGAATGCAGTGAGAGGCAAGAGAATCCTGGCAGAGAAGTGGAAAAGCAGCGGATGAAGGTTCAGCCCCCTGTGAAAGCACGGGGGTACACACAGAAGCAAGCGGAGAGGCCCCGCGCCGGCACAGTTGGACCGGTATAAATGCACACAGATGTTCGAAATGCAATGATTACAGACGCCTGTTGAAAGTATGCCCAGAACGGTACAGTGGTAAGGACAACCCACAGCAGATACACGCAGGGCGCCTCGCACAGCCCCTCCTAGAGTGCCCACCACAGGGCTACAGAGGAGGCGGCTTATTTCAGCGAACCCGGGCTGGGCAGTGTTGCAGAAAGGCAGTATCCCTCTGTCTCCGGGACACATTGAGTGCTGGCAGGACCCAGCGGCTGCCTGGCGTAAGGTAGAAGCAACATCCGGGGGACACAGGAGAGCAGATTCAAGCACAAGTCTAACAGGAGAAAGCAGTGAAGCGCAAAGGCATCAAGGAGGGTGGCAAGGATACTTGAGCACACCTGGCAAAGGACACATTCAGCTTGCAGAAATCGCCCCGAATTACAAAACGCCTGCAGAAAGCTCATACGTTCTGGGGATTCCGACTGAAAGGCCTCACATTACGCCCTAATACCTACTTGTAGAGCATTGTGCATACACAATTGCAGCCAACCAGGGCAGGTCTGAGCAGACTGGATGCCTCCTAAAGTTCAGACAAAAGTGCCCCAAATAGCTACCCATAGATATTGCACAATTTGTTGGAGACACAAGTTCACAAATAAAAGGATTGTACCATTTTATCAAGCATATGTCAAGGATGGAGTTGTCTGGTGTATGAAATTATATACAAAAGTGTATTCAATGTAAAATATTATAAAAAGCTGACCATGGGGCCAAATGCAAACAACTAAAACATGTACAAAACACATATACAACATACAACCTGGTGTGGTTGTTCCATAATAATTTCTTATTTGACTGCTCTGAATCACTTAGCCACAGACAAAAATAGAGGTGATGTTGGTAACCAGAGGGTGACTTGTTTGAAAATTCGTTTTTTTAATATATACAAAAAGCCCCACAATGACAGTGTCGACAGTAAAGATCTGCTTCCAGCCTTGCTAGTAAGTACAATCAGCCTTTTTTTATTTTTTCAAACATGGGCGATGGTTTTAAGGCTTTCTTCAGGACGCAAAATCTGTTCTTTAGGGACAGATGATGTTGTGAAAATTGTTTGTGTTGTCAAAGGGCCTCATTACAAGTGAGGGGGTAAGGGGTTAACAGCGCCGGTAGAGGTGCCAGAGCCGTTAACCCCGTACCGCCTCATTATGAGGTCCCCTCACGGGACCCGCTCTGGACGTCTGGACCCGCTTTAACTATTCACCTCCCCCATGGCAGAGACCGTCATGGCCAGGCCAAATGAATTATGAGCTACCTGGTCCCAAAACCCACCGCCTTTGAGATACCAGTTAGGTGCCCCACTGACCCAATGGTATCTCAGATTGCCCCAAATCTAACAGACCACAAAGGCAGTTATCCTTCCTTGTGCAAACATCCCCCATCATTTACTGCATCAAACAGAGTAAAATGATGAAGATAACCTGACCCATGCCGCCTGATAAGACACCTGGACCCACGAGACTGGACCCCTTGCTACTGACAACTTTATGATGATGTATGGAAACAGACTCGTATTACATATTGTTTTCCTGTGTTCCCACCTAGGTATTAGGTTAACGTGTTAGAAGTTTTAAAAAACAACTTGGTATAGTTGAGTGTGATGAATGGGTATGAAAGGCCATCAGGGCAAGTTTCTAGAACTATCGTGGTTAATCACCATTGACAACCAACGCCCAAGAGCTCCACTCCGATGAGCCCAGCTGACCCAAGCACATCGTGATGCCACCACGTGGATCGCCGCCAATCATGGAGCACCGAACTTATATTCTACATAATAGCTAGGCATCGCCACCCAATCCCCAAGCCTGTGTGGCTCCTATAGCTTACCTCATGCATGACGTGTATTTGTAATATAACTGACTGTCTTTGCTATTGTCAGACAGAGCGCTCTTGGAGTCTGCAGAGTCCTTTGCATGCCCTGTTTGATTTAGATAAAAACCTTTTAACTTCACCCGCACTTAGTCGTGGTCTCATTCCCTCCTGGGGTGTGTCCTTTATTGCCTCTCATTAGGGGGGGGGGGGTTTCTACCTCATTGGGGGACGCTTACTTTCAGTGGTGACCCCATATATGTGATTCATCTTAACTGTCCCCTTTTGGCACGAGACAACCCCGGCCACAGTGGAGACGCACGGTGCGCCCGCTCAAGAGAGCTGCCCGCCTCCGGCAACTGGTACGTTTAGACGTGCGCACGCAGTAAGGCGAAAGGGTAATGGTTCCGCTCAAAAAATCCCTTAGTACCGCTCGCCGAGGGCGGCCATTGAGTGTGAGGCAGCACTGCCTAGACGGACCAAGTCTGGAGAGTCTCGGATCAAGACGGGCACGTGAGTATTAAGTGCGAGTGACAATAAAAGGAGTGGGAGGGAGACCAGGGTATATGAGGTCAGGTGAGGTAAAGAAGAAATATTTTCTTAGGGGCAAATTAACGGGTACTTCAATACATTAATACTATCCTCTTTCTCTGCATATGGCCATTAGGATAATAAGGTGAAAAAGGAAACGACGGGAACGTAACTCTGCAAGGGGGTAGAAGGCGGCGCCGCATAGTGCTATCTTTACTAGTACTGGGAATAAATGGAATAGTGGAAATAGAAATAGAGGTGTCTGAGAAAAGGGAGACACAGTGTATAAATTAGAAAAATGCTTTTTCTCTTCTCTTCTTCTTTCTTGTGGGTGAATTAATGCTAGGCAAAATACTATAACCTCTAAGGGTCGAAGGGAAGAACTGGGTGAGCGACAGAGGGTCTTTTCAAAGAAAGATTACAGGGCAAGAAAAGGGAGGGTCTTTGTTACATGTTGTACGTTAAGTGTTTGTTAAATGTCTATTTTGTGTTAAATATGCTATGCCATTTATGTTAAGAAAAATTGCACTGCAAAATAATAATGTTGGATGAATGATATAAAGGGGGGATCCTGTGGTATGGTCATTATAAGTGTGACCCAGTGAGATTCAAGACAGATGTATTGTGAAAAAGCATTTTAGCATTAGAAGATTGTTAATATGAAAACACACACACACACACACACACGCGCGAAGGCACAGCGATAGTCACAGACAACACAGGAGAGTGAACAACTAAAAAGACAACATGGGGGCAGAAACACCCCTGGCCCATATTCGTAAAAATCTACCTGGCTATGCAGAAAGCATAACCAAGTACCATGACCAGTGGATCACGGAATTAAAAGGGGAAGGGCTACCTCAGGTATGGCCACAAGGAGGGTCGTTTGACAAAAGTGTCTTGGACATGGTTGCCACATGCATATTCATAAAATATAAAGGAAAACAATTCCATAATAGAAGAGAGGTACTCGATCTGTGGAGGCTGTTTGAAGAGGACCCCCAATTAAAAGAAAAGAGATGGCACGAGAACAGCCCACTACTACCAACACTCCCCTGACAGCAAACGGGAGTGAAGGTGCGGATAGGGGGAAAGAAGGATCAATAGAGGTAACACGGCTGTACCCTCTCCTTAACAAGCTAGTGCTCACCAAAGGGTATAGTGATCCTGTGTATGTGCCCACCCCTACCACCGCAGCTACCCCACGGCCAACTGCACCGCCACCATAGGATTGCCCCAGGACTAGTGGGCAGGTAAGTACTCCTACAGTAGACATTGAAAAACTAACAGAAGACTTAGATTCCCGACTCTCTATGGCCAGAAATTAGCTATCTAGAATACGAACGATATGTGAACAGAGTGGAACGAGTATGTCAAGAACAGAACAACCGCCGAGGATACAAACACTCGACAGGTCCTCCGAGGAAGGGTGGAAAAAGGGGGAAATATTATTCCCGGATACAGGAAGAGCCAACTAGAATAATAGAATTGGAACCACATGATCTCAGAGAAAACACAGGGGAGGAAGGGATGGCCACTGGGGGAATGGGAGAGCTGTGGTGTGATATAGAGGACGACGAGCAGGAAGCTGGAAGACTGGGGGTAGCAGCAGGGGGAAGATCAGGGAGGATGGATGAGACACCCCTTGGAAGGGCCATGGTAGAAGAGTGGACAGGGAGGCTAAGAAACAGGATGGGAAGAATGGCCACACTGGGGAGAAAAGGGTTGAAGGTAAATACCGGAAAAGGAACTAGAAATAAACTACAGCTTCCATTGATACATAGAGGGGGAGGGAGGCCAAACTACATACCCTGGGCTCAGATGGATAAGGCAAATTTACTAAAGTTATTGCCCCCGCTGTCGGGAGGAGCAAGTAATTGGATATATGCATTTGAGAAGCATACAGCGGGAGTGCCATTAGCTGTGGGTGATGTCAAAAGTTTGTTGGTATCAGCAGTAGGTGACCAAGCAGACAGGACAAAGGCTGGTTTTCCAGGAGTAACACTAGATTGTGACTGCCATGATGGAGCCTCCTTTAATACAGTACGTGCAAGAATCTGGGAAGCCTTAAGAGAGAGCTTCCCAGACACGCCAGATTTACAGTCAGTAATGCAATGTACCATGAATGATGGGGAAGATGCTATGGATTTCATTTTTCGAGTGCAGGAGATGTGGAGAGCGGAGACGGGTACGGCTTGGGATCAATCAACATCCCTATTTTACTTTATAATAAAGGGGGGGCTCCCAAAAGAAGTTCAAAAAGCACTCGACAAAATAGCAGGGATTGAAGCGAAAGGCTGGCCAGAAATTCAAAGTATAATAGTGCACCACTGCAAGAGAATTAAAGAAAGAGAGAAGGAGATAGCACAGAAAAGGTTGGCAGACAAGGCGAAATTAATACAGATGAAACTGGTGAAGGTTGCCGCAGCCGTAGCAGCACTCCCCACAGATAAGGATGCGGAGGGGGAGGAGGGACGAGTAGCGATACAAGGGAGGATGGCAGCAACTTGGGCAGGCAATGAACAGGCACAGTGGAATGGACAGGGGCAGTACAGAGGACCGCAGTGGCAAGTGTGGAGTCCCCGGGGAGGAAGAGGTGAGTACAGAGGGCGCAGAGGGGGTGGTCAGGGGTACAAAGGAAATGGCGGGTATGGGGGGCAGGGCCATAGAGGAGGACAAGGGAACTGTTGGAACTGTGGGAGGGGGGACACTTCTTACGTGAATGCAGGAGTAGGCCAAACAACAATTATCAAGATGATCAACCTTATGGTCACCCGCATCCAGGAAGTCCATATGGGTTACCCATGAGTGGGGGGGGAAAGGACAGCAGGAACACAGGTGCCCAGAACAACACAGGGAGCAACCACACAATGTCCAGCAGCACCCACAGTACATCGAACATATACCATATACACAGGGCAATCCTTTCGCCACAACAGCAAACGGTGCACCTGCACCGTGTGGGGGAGTGGCAGTGGTATCAGGAAACGTTTTCAGTCAAGGGGGGACCATGAGACACCCAGCATAGGACAGCCCACAGAGAGCACTTGCGTGTCCAGTACTATCGACAACCCTCAATGCAGTAGAGGAACCATTGATATGGGCGGAGATAGGGAACAAACAATTCATTTTTATGGTGGATTCGGGAGCTGTGAAGTCATGTTTGCGTGAAATCTGGTTTCCGCTATCTAATTGTAAATTGGAGAGGCAGGGGTTCTCTGGGGCGGTGGTCAAAGTTCCTTACACAGAAGAATTAGATGTCACAGTGGGGAGTAAAACAGTAAGGGCACCCCTATTGTACTATGAACAGTCGCCGATTAACTTACTGGGGAGGGATCTCCTCAGTAAGCTTAACATGACCATATCTTTCAGCGAGAGGAATAGTCTGCTCAATACCAGGTATTTGCCCTATGCGCGTAATGCTGGTGGCGCATGCGCGGGCAACAGCACCAGAAGTGCGCGGCATACCAGTGGACCCTGACATGTTTATTCAAGGATTGAAAACATTGGCACGGGTGGTCCCAGAATTAAAGAACCTAGAATGGAGGGTGCCCGCAGAGTTTATTTTTTGCCCCATAGCACGCCCGGAGATAGTGCCTGGGACAGTGATGTCATTGGATTTACACGCAGTCCAGATCTCAGCCAAAATAATAGAAATCATCGCAAAGGACATACACGGCTGCAGATGGCACACAGTTTTGTGCATCAATGCCGACATTGCATTAAGAGATTTGTCAGACGAAGACCTCTTCACAGAGTCAGATAGTGATGGGGAAATAATAATGGAAATAGCAATCCCCTGTGACATCATGATACAGGAAAGACAAGTGACAGTACAACTGTGGTGTGGCTGTGGTGGGAGCACCACCTTCTTTCTTTGATAATGACATGCAATCCGTGCTGAGTAACCTGTGGACCACCGGCCCCCACGATGTGGGACTACTGCATGGGGTAACACCAGTTAAGGTAAAGCTCAAACCGGGAGCCTTGCTGCCCAGAGTGAAACAATACCCCCTGTCCCAGGAAGCAGATGAAGGAATAAAAGAAACAGTCAGCGCATTATTAGCACAAGGAATAATAGTGCCCTCAAACTCACCAAAGTGTAATACCTGTATTTACCCCATTAAAAAAGCGAAAGGAGGGGAATGGAGGATGATCCAAGATCTACGCCCACTCAATGACGTCATTCAAAAAGAGTTCCCTTTGGTCCCCAATCCTGCATCTATTCTGTGCAGCATCCCAAGGGATGCATCTCCCTTCACAGTGGTAGTTTTGAAGAACGCATTCTTCTCAATACCACTCGCAGAAGAGAGCAGATATTTAACATTTTTACCTTGGGAGGAAAAAGATACGAGCAATACAGATTACCCGAGGGTTACTGCGAGAGCCCCAGCATATTCAACCGAATTCTACACGAAGTCCAAGGTAATATGATAGCAGACAGTGCAATTATTCAATACGTGGATGATCGGCTGATCTGCGGAAAAAATGAGGAAGAGTGTAGAAAAGACTATTACCCTCCTGACATTGTTGGCCAACAAGGGTTACAAAGTTGAGAAAGAGAAATTGCAGTACTGCCAACGAGAAGTGTTATACCTGGGACAGTTCATTTCAAAAGATGGCAAGAAAATAATACCAGAGAGGGTAGCGGCCATTACAGCAGTAGGAAGACCAAAAACAGTGAAGGAAATGCAAACATTTCTCGGTACGTGCAATTATTGCCGAGCATGGATCCTAGATTACGCAGCATACAAGAGGCCCTTATTGCAGGGACTCAAAGAAGCTCAAAGAGAAAACACTGATATACAAGTCTGCAGAACTAGATGGTGCTTTCACCTCACTAAAAGAACTGATTTCAAGCGCACTGGTACTCGCAAACCCAGATTATGAACGCGAGTTTGATCTCTTCACATTGTAAGGGGTCCCTCATGACAGCAGTACTGACGCAAACGACATCGCTGGGTCACAAGCCCCAGGCAGATTACAGAGGCACACTGGATGCAGTAATGCAAGGACACTTCACTTGCGAGCAGTCTCGCAGCCGCAGGGTTCGCCATGGAAAAAAGTGCAACGATAGTGGTGGGATGTTCTGTGACACTGTTCGTGGAGCACTCACTATTCACAATCCTGGAACGATCAAAAAGCACACTCACAACACAAAGAGCCACTGCATATGAAATTATTCTGTCTAGTGCAAACATACACACGATGCAAAACGGTGAACCCAGCAATATTCATTACAGAGCCATGCACATTAGAGGACATGCAAGCACACGATTGTGCAACATACAAGGGTGAGGAGGGAGAAACCACCATAGTAAGTGAAAATGCGCTGAGCGAAGGAGAGGTATTTTTCATAGACGGGTCAGCATCAATAAATTCAGAGACAGGAGAAAAACACGTAGGGATAGCTGTTGTAAGGTGAAAAGAAGGGAAGTACGAAGTGCTAATACAACAACTCCTACCTGCCCATTTCTCAGCACAAGCAACAGAGTTAATAGCACTCATTGAGGCATTGCATGCAGCGAAGGGGTGTGCAGTCACAATATACACAGATTCAGCCTATATGACTACTACCGTGCATGGGGGATTAGCAGAATGGGGACGGAGAGGGTTTCACTGAGCAGATGGGTCATCTGTACAGCACGCAGAGCTTCTAAAAGAACTGATGGAAGCGTTAAAAGGCCCCACCGTGGTAGCCATAGTGAAGTGCCACGCCCATATGAACAATACAGATGTGATCTCTTTGGGAAAAGCGGCAGCGGACGCTGCTGCCAAGGAAGCTTCTTACGTAGTAAAAGAGAGAATAGGTGATTACCTGATACAAAAACAAGTAGAAGAGAATCTCCCAGATGGCTATAATGCCATGCCCGTGTCACAACTACTGGATCTGCAAGAAGGAGCAACAAAAGAGGAAAAGGAATCGTGGGAAAAAAAGAGGATGTAGCCAGTCAGTAACAGATCTCCTATGGCATCAAAACAACACTGGAAAGGTGGTGATGCCAATCAAACTATTGGAAATAGCTTTCTAACAACTTCATTTCCCAGCACACAACACAAAACAGCATATTGCCGCAGAGATGCAGGAGAATTGGTTCATACCAGGGTTACAGGAACAACTATCAAAAATGGCAATGGACTGTACAACATGCCAAATCTATAATTCAGGAATTACATTAAGAACACTACAGGAACAATACCAAAACCAAAAGGGTCCCTTCAGAGAGCTGCACATTGATTATGCAGATATGGGGGAGAGGTGCAATGGATCACGGTACATGATAGTGGTAGTTTGTCCATTTTCAAGGTGGGTCGAGGCAGGGCCCTGTGCACATCCGGATGGCAAATGTGCTGCAAAGTTCTTGGTGAGGGAAGTATTCCTTCGCTGGGGAATTTGCGACGTAATTCACTCGGATAATGGCACACATTTTGTCAATGATCTTTTCAAAGAAGTAACAGCATTGCTAGGAATCAAACACAAATTGTGCTCGATTTATCATCCGCAAAGTAATGGCGTGGTCGAGAAAATCAACGGCCTCTCGAAGGGGAGGTTGTCAAAATTATGTTTCTCACTTAAAAAGAACTGGATGCACAGTCTGCCCTTGGCCTTGTTCGAGCTGAGAAATCAGCTTAGCAAGCACCACCATCTGTCACCACACGAAATAGTGATAGGAAGGCGCATGCACACAGCACACTCTCCACTCCGCAGACATTCAGACGCCCATAGAAGCGCCACGGTACTAGGTGAAGAGTTTAATGAATACTTGACAAAGCTCACCAAAGCAGCTCGTATGATAGCAAGACAGCTCGCGCCCCCATTCACACACGAGGAAGGAAATGAAACAACAAAATTCACAGACAAAAACCCAACAGGTCAGCTAATGCCAGGAGAGGTGGTGTATGTGAGGAGTTTCGTGCGTAGGTGGAATGCCCTAAGATTTCATGGCCTGTACGAGATAGTATTTTGTACACCGACGGCAGTGAAGGTAAAGGGCCTGAGAAATTTGGATACATTTCACAGACGTACGAAAAGCCTATGACAATATCACACAGAGAGAGGAGGAAGGGGTACAACAAACAGAAGTGTGTAACAAGAGATAAATTGGAAGAAATGTAGCCGCATCCTATCATTAAATAGTGGTATGGATTGAAAAAGAAGTAAACTGAATAAAATGACTGTATAGAATGGAAAATGTATATCATTTTGAAAAATTTAACATGAAGATCTCTCTCTCTCTCTCTCTCTCTCTCTCTCGCTCGCTCTAGGAAATAACGTCTGTATACTTGTTGTAAGGTTGCTTAATGCACTTTAATGTTTTAATGTATAGGAGAAACCATGGCAACGAATGGGCAACCCGCACAGAATAATGTTAGGGCAGACAGAAATGGCAACGAGAATTTTGATTTGCGTAGATATTCGTATGAGTGTGGTCTGTTTGTGTGTGCAGTTATATTCTTTACAATGATGTTCGGACTAACCTTCTATTGGGCAATTACATTCATCTCTATCGAGATGAATGAGGGGGGAGGGAATGGAACCAACAATGGAACAAGCATGGGGAATGGGACAAAGATGATTAAAGAAGGGGCCTATTTAGTATGGGATGGCTTCCAGCTCGTATGGGCTTATGACATTCACCCTGATCATGCATAGCACCCAAATGACAGCAGTAATGGTCTGACCCCACGGCCAACACTCCTGCACAATGCTTCGGAATATAGTATTCATGGTTTAAATAATCGAAACCCCCCTGTTTTATCATGGTTATATGACACCACCTCCACCCCGCCCTCACCAACAATCACTTCACTCATACAAAATGAATCGCCCGCAAGCAGAAAGGAAGAAAATTATGAGATGTCCGAAAGATTTCTGACCCTATATGATGAATGGGAAAAGGGGGGGAGGGGCGGGTAAACATGGCACAACACTGCAAGCAGCAAGAAGCTCAAAGAGCTACTTCAAACACAACCGAAGGAAGAGGGAGGAGAAAATATGAGTATTCTGGCCTGTGACTAGACACAATAGAAGACCTTAGACATCCACATCAGTCAAATAAATGGTATGCGGATATGAGCTCCACCGCAAAACAGACAACTAATGAGAGTTGTTACATATGTTCCTTGATTCCCCACGCCTCAGGCACACCTAAGGTACTACTGCCTCAAGAATTGCCTCTTGCAGATGCCCAGTGTCTCCTTCATCTCACCCTATGTAGAATTAAGAACACCTTGCAGGCACACACAGTGTCTTTTGAAATGCTGCAAAACGAAAAGACTTGCTACTCAAGAGCCATGGGAGTGATATGTTTGAAAGAACCTTTTCCGTGATTAAAGGAACATTGTTTTCAGAAAATAAATGGAAAGATGAAGTAATAACATGCAAGGCTCTAGCGCTACGAGGACTGCCAGCAGAGAAACTACAATGGATCGAGAAAACCTGCACACCTGTTTGGACGGAGCATATCACAAAGTTAACATGGGTGACAGCCATAAAGAAGCCGTTCAAACTACAAAAAGAAATATCCTACGACCTATGCTTCCATGGTGAGGGGAAAAACAACATGGGCACAAATAAGAACTGCAATCGAACACTCACTATCCCAGGCATGAAGAAAGGGACAGCAGCACTTATGGACACTTACTGGGTCTGCGGTAAAGAGGCATACTTGCACCTCCCACAATCTTGGAGGGGCACATGTTCTCCGGCGACGCTGCACTCGGCCCAGATGGTGATCCCAGAAAGTCATATCGAAGGAGGAAAAGGACTGCAAACCATTTGTCGCCCAGAAAATCCAAAACCAGCAGAAGAACCACCACTGTATGTCCTGACCACAGACAACACACAAGGTGTGATATCACGAAAGCGGAGATCATCCAACTACATATCCAAAGCCCCCTCAGATCTGTTGGCACAGATCCCTGACAAATATCGGCTGTTCAACTCCGCTGAAACATTCTTTGCCTCCCTCGTCCCGAGTATCCAGGCACGAGTCAACGCAAAATGGCTGCAAATAACGCGCTGGGATCTGATCCAACTGGCCAACGACACTGAAGAGGGGTTCAACGTGATCAAGGTAGAGCTAAGGGCTCTAAGGCTAATGACAATGCAGAACAGGTATATCCTAGACCTGTTAACAGCTATGGATGGAGGGGTTTGCCGAAAAATCGGGAGCATGTGCTGCACATTTGTACCTTCTGAAGACGCAGATAATTGAACACTATCACATGTCATCGCGGCAGTGCACAACTTGGGGGAACGGAAGAAAGAAGGTGGAGTGGACCCGAGCTCTTGGTTTGACAACATTTTTTCCTGGGTACCGTCCTAGCTGGGATTGACTATCAAGATGCTGATACCGATCGTTGTATTTTTACTCCTGATTTTTTGTGTGTGCCAGCTAGGTCTTTGGGGCTGCCCAAACGCAGTCCCTAATGGTGCAATGATGATGGTGACAATGGGCAATGCTAGAGGAACAGCACAGATCATGCAGGAGGCTCAAGTACAGACAGGTGAGGATCTTGAACCCAAGTATAGAATGGTGCCGTTATACTATGCCGGAGATATAGTAGACAGATTATACCATACAACAATAAAAGAGCCCCTGTAACGAGAATGGTATAAAGAGGTATGGGTAGATCTGGAGGTAGATGGGGGATGTATATACATGACCTGCACGCCAGACGAATATGCCAGGAGGGGGAAAGTCTCCGAGGGGTGTGCAGAGCGTGGATTCCAATAAAGGGAACAACAGCATGGAATGAAGCGGTTACAAATGAAAAGGAACGCCAGAGGTTGGGCAAGTTGCAGTATTTGTTACTTAAGTAACGAAAGGGGGGAAATGTATGGAAGGAAAGGTCTTTAAGACCACTCTCCCCAGCAATGCCCACCTACGTGAGGCTCATGACTCGTTGGCAGCCCCCCATGCACCTGGGCCCGGGAGGCAGGGCGGCTGCGGATCGACACGTGAGGCTGTGCAGCCAGTAGAGCCAGTAGCCTGGCGTAACGGACACCATTTTGTAATAAGCAAGACTCAATTTTAAAGGTACTGAACCCAGGCCCATGCAGAATAGCTAGTGTACAAAACTGCAGCTCGGTCCCCACTTGACCGCACACAGAGGCCTGCACTTCCCCCAGCCTCCACCCCATGGCAGATCCGCTGAAAGCCCATTCTCACGAGCAACTAGACACGAACAAGTAACAGAACAAATACTGTATCATTTACCTTCCGCAGTACATCATTGCCCTAGGAATGACCAGACTCGTAGTTGGAGTCTGGAAAATAACAAAAAACCATCCCCCTCAAACACACCCTGACCCCGCGTCTAACCTCTACACGAGTAATATATGGTGTCCCTGACCCCCCCTGCCCAGTTTCCCAGATGAAGTGTTAACCATACATACTAAACCCTCGAGTCTCTCAGCCTTATTCCTGTTGCTCAAGGATGTGTAATAATTAATGGTAAATGTATAATACAGACTACTTATATTAACGCAAAGTGACCCCGCACACCCTCAAGATGCCCTCATGATCCAAGGCCCAGTTTATAACTACTCAATATATTAATTCTGTGCCAACCAATGTTTGCTGCTATTGTAAAAAGGGTCATTGAAAAAGCAATATATAAAATGCTTGTGTATGATGTAACGAAATATGACGTATGACTTGTAGGTTACGTAGGGTATCAAATCAGTTTGTAGTATAATTGAAACGTTACATTAACATGCTGCTTTCATGCTCCTGAGGGTGTGACCCAACCTGATACTACCTCATGTTTTATTCGTCCGCCTTTCCCATGAATTATAAGTATTAAGACCGACTAATGTTATATACTGTATGTGATATTGACAAATCTCTATTGTTATGAACTTAGTAATGTAGACAATGTAAACAACAGAAATGTGTAATTTCCCTAATGCTCCCAGCTTTAGCATTCGTCCCCTCCAATGGTATAGTGTGCCGCCCTGTGAATAGAAAGTTGCTCAGAGTTACAAGGCCGTCTCCCCCTCCTCCCACCAAGGCCCGCAGGGGCTCGCTGGTGTTCGAGCAGCATAGCCTCACCGCCCCACATTCCTGCTGGACCCGCTTCAAGTATTCACCTCCCCCATGGCAGACCGCCATGGCCAGGCCAAATGAATTATGAGTCACCTGGTCCTAGATCCCACCACCTTTGAGGTACCAGTTAGGTGCCTGACTGACCCAATGGTATCCCAAATCGCCCCGAATCTAACAGACCACAAAGGCAGTTGTCCGTCCTTGTGCAAACATCCTCCCCCCCCCCCCCCCCCCCGAGTCATCATTTACTGCATCAAACTGAGTAAAATGATGACCCATGCCCCCTGATAAGACACCTGGACCCACGAGACTGGACCCCTTGCTACTGACAACTTTATGATGATGTATGGAAACAGCCTCCTATTGCTATGAAAGGCCACAAGGGCAAGTTTCTAGAACTATCGTGGTGAATCTTCATTGACAACCAGCGCCCAAGAGCTCCACCCCGATGAGCCCAGCTGACCCAAGCACATTGTGATGGCACCACGTGGATCTCCGCCAATCATGGAGCACCAAACCTATATTCTACATAATAGCTAGGCATCGCCACCAAATCCCCAAGCCTGTGTGGCCCCTACAGCTTACCTCATGCATGACGTGTATTTGAAATATAATTGACTGTCTTTGCTATTGTCAGACAGAGCGCTTTCGGAGTCTGCAGAGTCCTTTGCATGCCCTATTTGATTTAGATAAAAACTGTTTAACTTCACCCGCACTTGGTCATGGTCTCATTCCCTCATGGGGTGTGTCCTTTATTGCCTCTCATTAGGGGGGGGTTTCTACCTCATTGGGGGACGCTTACTTTCAGGACCAGCAAGCTAACAACAGGCCTGTCATTAACGGGCCCGTTGTTAGCTTGCTCCCCATTCCCATTGAGCACTATGGGGGCTCAAATAGGAATGGGGATGGTCTGGATCTGGGTTCCCTGAATGGGGAAATACCGGGCCCTCCAAAGTCGGAATGGCCTGGTATTTCCCCATTCAGGGACCACAGACCCGGACCCGAGTTTGGAGGCAGCCAAGGGCATGGCTGCCTCCAAACTCGTGATGAGGCCCAAAGTGTTTTATTTAGTCCTTTATATACATTTTTTGTTTTTAGATATCTGTTTGCAGCATTTATAAGCCAAGTAGCCATTCACAACATCATCAGTCCCTAAGAAGGGATTCTGTGTTCTGGAGAAAGCCTTAAAACCATCGCCCATGTTTGAAGAAATAAAAAAAGGCTGATTGTACTTACTAGTATGGCTGGAGACAGATCTTTACTGTCAGACTTCAGGACTTATAGCAGCAGGACTGAAATACATGCTGATTTACCCGGCGTGACTAAAAGTCATACATAAAAACAGGGCCTGGTTCTTTGAACTTCCAGAGGAAGCACAAACATGGAGGGATAGAGAGAAGATACGTCCCAATGAAAGAGACGAGTCGGACGACCATGAGAGGCACAAGCGTGGCACGACCTAACTAGCAACAGTACTCGACTGCGGTACCTCTTACTGATGTTACAGACCACCAGCGCGACTTTGGCAAAACTACAGTGCTCATAAGAGCTCCAGGATAAGAGGGCTCTTATGGGCCAGCCAGCGCCTTTTTGTGGGGTTTTCTTTTTTGGTTCCGGGAAAGTACTTAAGCCTTTTCCGCATGGCGGGATATGCCAATGGTCAACAACACAAACTATACGAGGAGAGACCAGACTTACGGCTGAGCTTAGCCACAGCTCAGAGTTCCATTTTTGGGGGCACTTGTTTCTGCGCCCACCCGCTGTGCACCAGCCTCCGGTATGTACAATCAGACACTTAACAAATAAATGGAGAGGGCGAGTGTTTGGCTCTCTGTATTCCACCTATGCATGGGGGGGTTTTGATATGGATAGCGCCCACAGTACCATTTAATGTTACCCACATTAAAACAGACAACGTGAGCAGAATGGTTCTGGTAAAGGGTCTCCTAGAACAGGTCGACACCTGGATTGTCAACAAGTGCGCACCCAACCACAGTCTGGCAGTATTCTTTCAATCACTATACCCACGATGGGCCCATAAAGTAACAGCAACAGGATATGGAGTGGGGGGGGCATTTTCAACTGCACACTTAACCCAATCCTAGGCAGATCAGATGCCAAATACTTGGCTCAGGGCGTAGCCATGCCCACCTCCGCCAGGCCATCCAGACTAGCCTATACCAACATGATCACCAAACCCATAACACGCAGAGTACGTGCAGGCGGCTCCAGCTTCCCGGCCATCAGAGCTGCCCACTGGAATGCCCTACCACCGCACATTAGGGGTATTGACTTCCACTTAGCGTTCTGCAAAGCTATCAAAACAACGCTGTTTGTCTAAACTGCCTTTGTCAAATCCCAAATTAGCGCTACTCTGTAAAATACTGTAACCTAACATTGTCAACCTAACTGTACTGTGTAACCTGCTAACATGCTGTAACTAAGTAACCACTGCATCTTCTGTAATTTTGCTTACGTACACCTTCTTGTAACAAGCGCCTCAATGCCTTTGGGCTGCAGCGCGTTATACAAATGTAAAAAATAAATAAAATAAATACAGTAAACCAGCTCCACCAGCTAAAACATTACAAATGCTTTTAGGAGCATTGCATCTGATTGACATCTGGCGGGCACTCCACCCGGACACTAGACATTACTTGCATTATTATTGTCTGCTATTCAGGAATGGTGGGCCACCAACGATCTCTGCCTTAATGCCAGTAAGACAGAAATCCTCCTCATCGACACACCTTCACCATCCTTTCCTGTGACTCTCTGGCCGGCCTCCCTTGGCCCTCCTCCTGCCCACACCTGCGAGGCTAAGAACCTTGGGGTCCTCTTCGACTCCACGCTTTCCTTCTCTGCCCACATCTCTGATGTCTCGAAAAAGTCAAACTTCCAACTGCACCTCCTCAGAGGTATTCTGCCTTTCCTCTCCTTCCCCCAGAAGCTCACTGTATCGGAGTCTTGGTTCTCTATAGGCTGGATTACTGTAACAGTCTCTTTCTTAATCTACCTGCTTCTACTCTCCGCCCTTTGCAACTCATCCAGAACAGCACTGCAAGACTTGTCCTGGACCTCAAGCCCTGAGATCGTATCTCTCCAGCCCTGAAATCTCTTCATTGGCTCCCAGTGGCTGCAAGGATTACATTCAAGACCCTTTGCATTGTCCACAAGGCTTTCTGGGGCCTGGGTCCAAAATACCTTCAACTCTCCCTCCGCAAATACCTTCTCTCACAAGCTCTTCACTCCTCCACCACCAACTCCCTCACGGTAAGTCATTTCTCCAAGAATCATGCTGGTGGTAGATCTCGGTCTTCGGGTGGGGCCTCCCTCTGGAACAGCATCCCTGCCACTCCGAAACTTGAGGAGAACCGTCTCTGGTTCCGGAAGCACCTCAAGACCTTCCTCTTTGCTTCTGCCCTGTCCCTTGTTAACTGTTCAGCTTAGGCATCGTGCACCTGGTTACCCTCTGATCCCGGGCCCAGGTACTTACCCACCCTGCCGCGCACCCGCACTGCCTCCTGGCAACCCTTGCACTTTGGGTGTGTATATATAACCCTACAGCCCCCCCCTTACCCTGCACTTATCAGACACCCCCGGTCTGTGACTTAAACCTAGCACTTGCCACTTGCTGGCTGCACTACCACTTCTTGTTACTTTTCATTCCTATGCTCAGCACTTTCCTCCTCCCCCCCTGCACTTCCCCCTTCCCGCTCGCCTGCACTTGCGCTTTCTCAATGTCACTGGCCCTAGTAAGACTGTTTTTGTTCTCCCTTGTTCCCCTCCCTTGCCAACGTCGCGCTCTGAAACACATGTGTATGAGCGCGATACAAGTAAAATATCAATATCAATTCAGCACCACACGCAGTGCATACTAGAATAGACTACCTTTTTGTGGGGCAAGAAATTGCACATTTAATCACAATGGCAGGTCCTGTCAGATCATGCCCCGCTTAGTTTACAGTGGCAGCTTAAGCCCCCTAGAGCCCCAAAACCTACGTGGAGACTTAGAGGAGAACTTCTGCAGGACCCCCCCCCCTTCCGTGATTGCGTCAAAGACAGCATTGTGGACTATGTCACACACAACGCTAGTAGTGTAACAAGCGGAGGAACATTTTGAGAAGCGCTAAAGGTGGTAGTTAGAGGAGCCGCCATAGCAGGATCAAGTAGCGTCCAAGCAGCCATTAATAGAGAACTGTCCTCTGCGGAGGAACAAATACAGAAACTGGAGGCAACCGTGTGAAGCTGCGAAGGTTGTGGTACTAAAACAGAAATGTATGGAATGCTAGGAGCGGCTGGGCAAGCATAATTATTCTAAATACATTGAGAGACAGCAAAAAGAGCAAGACAATCCTGGCCGATTACTGGTGAGGCTATATAAAAATGAAGAGAAGCGGGGCCCTATTCACTAGTTCCGCACAAGGAAGGGAGACCTTTTCAATACCCAAAACAGTATCAATTAGGATTTCCAGGAATTCTACCAGGGTCTGTACCAAGAGGGACCCCCGATGCTACGTGCATATTTAGATTAGGCTAGGATGCCAGGGACAGACTAGAAGAGCCTTTTACTTTACAGGAAATACAAGAGACTATCTGAGGCTGGCCGAGAGGAAAGTCTCCAGGCTCGGACGGACTGTCTAGCGAATTTTATAAGGAATATGCTCAGGAACTAGCCCCACATCTACTTAACACCTTTGCCGAATCTTACAAGGCTGCTGTCCTTCCCAAAAGCCAAAGGGAATCTATTATTATACACCTTCCCAAACCCCACAAACCAGAGATGAGTGCAGTTCCTATAGGACCCTGTCAATGCTTGACCAGGACAATAACATACTGACATCCATACTGGCGAATAGGATGAAAAGGGTGATACACACTCTGGCACAGCTGGATCAAACGGGCTATGTGCCAGGCCGTCAAATGTCTTTGAATTTGAGGCGGTTGCATCATGTGATAAATAGCATAGCAACCTGGGAAACCCCTGTGCGCCATAGCTACGCTTGATGCTGTGAAAGTGTTTGACTCTGTTAGATGGGACTGGCTTTTTGCAACACTGCATAGGTTTGGTTTTGGGCAGGTATATATTAAATGGGTTCAATTGGTGTATACCATACCGATTGCAAGAGTTAAAACGGGCAGATACATCTCGCAAGCATGGAAACTAGGTAAAGGTACCAGACAAGGCTGCCCAATATCCCCACTGCTTTAAGTTCTCACCATGGAACCAACTGCACAGTACCTTAGGGTTGAATACAAAGGGGTAGGTATAAAAATAGAAGGAGTCACGCATCTGATATCATTGTATGCTGACGACACGTCATATATATAAAGAATCCTGAAGACAATTTAAAGCTGTTGTTAGAGGCTCTGGCGTTATTTGCAAGATTATCAGGGATCACGATCAGCGCAGATAAATCAGCACTGTTCCCGTTAGCAGGACTGCGCAAGATAGGGCCAAAATCAGTGCAAGTTTCAGCACTACAATGGAAAGAGTCCACGTTCAGATATTTAGGGGTCAATATATATCATGACCTGGTTATGATATTAATAAGCAATGAATAAAAAAATATATTTTTGATTTACGATTACAGTGAATAATTATTGAAACCACGAACATTTGAATTTAACCGCCTTTGAGTGGTCTACTGTTGTGCAGCCCACACCGGTGGCTTCACGGCCAAGGTCTCTTTTTTCCAATACCATAAAAAGGTGTCACAGAATGCAAGATTGCAACTGATACAACTGCTGATAACACATAGGGCATACATGACGACCCAGATCATTTCAAGGTTCCCAGGCACTGCGGCACGACTATGCCCCATGCGCAAAGAGGCAGATGTGGGAATATTATACATGTTCTGGGCATGTCCCGCAGTAAAGCAATACTGACGAGAGGTGGCGAGTAGAATGAACAAAGGGGGATTGGACTGGACTATGTCACCTGGAGCAGATTTGCTGAGATGCTTTCCACGTCCCAAAAATACAAAACACAGCAATAAAATTAAAGATTTGGTGTACATATTGGTCAAACGCAGAATTACTATGGCATGGAAGTCCCCCAAGGGCCCAGACATGGAGGAATGATGGCAAGATTTGAAGAAATGGGTGATGGCCGAAACAGCGGCATTGAGGGGCCAGTACAGCTTGGCCACTGGGAGAACACAGCAGGAATCATGGAATGGGAGGTAGGGTTACAAACCCTGTTATGCAGCGGAGGCTATAGATACAGCTGGAGTGGATGAAACCCAATACCCAATAAAGATCAGAGGTAATCAAAAGAAGCGACATGAAGTGCATTGACATTATGCAAGCGCTTTATGCAATGTTGGGGGGTGGTAGTAGAAAGGGAAGGATACAAGTGGGGCTAGTGCTTTTGTTGTGTTGCAACCCGAAAATTGTGGACACTGTATGAAGCAGTGCTGTGAAACTGTTTCATTTTTCATGTATACATAAAAAACAATAAAACACATTTAAAAATATATATATATAATCTTTCCCTGTGTTCACAATGTTTCTGCTCTGCTCCTTAATATCAGTTTGGTACTCAAATGTAGGATTAAAGACTAGCGTTCGTTTATGGAGCATTCCGGGGTTTCCACGCTTAGGCAAACTTACCGGTCTCTTTGCTAGTCTCTGTGCAAAATTCTGGCACTGCCTCTTCTCCTGCTTCAAGAGCTCCTGTCCACTTTGGTCGCTCTCCAGTGGTCCGCGCCGCTTGGAAAAGGAACTTGCTTTGCCCCTTTGATCCTCCGGTGCTCGACAGCGACACAGTGCAAACAAGCATTTCAGAGAGTCTCTCTCTCTGATGAAAAGGTCTGTCACGGCACTGCTTCCCGCAGCGCGGCCTCTGCAACTCAGAACTCCTGCTCTGATGACCTTCTCATAACCCAGCTCCACGTATACACTGGTTGTGTTCCCAGCGTCTCTTGCATTCAACAACAGCCACTCACAGCTGTCACAACTACTCCGCTTCCAACTGCTTCTACTGGTCAACAGCTGAGGGGGTTTTAAATACCTCCCAATACCTCTCAGGTGTGGCTCTTTAACATCAATTAACTGCACATGGCAGTCTTGTGCCACTGTTCCCTCTTCTTCCTCACAGTACTTTGAGCATTGTGGGACTTGAAGTTCTAATTGCTTCTTTTCATGACAATAAAATTATTACATGCATTTCTTTCCTCATTTAAATTCTCTAAAGGAGGGTTATAAGGATATAATGAAGGTTTTTCGAATCTCCATTGTCAATGTTTAGAGTTTCATTTTTAATCCCCTGTAAATCATAGGAACTTTCATCTCTGGGAATGTTCGTGACCTCAAAAGGGTTTTTATTCTTCCCAAGGTATAAGTGTTTAGGATTGCTCTTAACCACATTGAAATCATTTGTTTGGGAAGTTAACAGCTCTTTCGAACAGCAAGCAATTACATATTTCAGTATCACTGATCTTTCTTCCCTTTGGGCAAATAAATACTGCGTCACATCCAACAGAGTCCTCCTATTCTCCTGGGACCCTTCTCCTCCCGGTTGATCCTCCCCTAACACCGCAACCAGAATCAGTATCAGGAAGCATCTGCCTTTCCCAGGCCAGCTGGGACGAGACTTTAGGTAGGGTTTTTGTGAGGACTCCGCAGGATTCATCACATAGGTCATGCAGGATTGGAATGTGTCCAGTTGAGCACCCAAATAGAGTGCTCACCAAGAAGGGATTACACAGGATTTTTGAATTTTTACAGAGAATCCTAGATACTGTAGGCATTGGATGGTGTTTTCGGTATGGCAGGCCACCAGGGAGAAAGATTCCGCCCAAACCAGCCAGTCGTCAAGGTACAGACAGATGTGTGCACCTGAGCGGCGAAGGTGCGCAACCGCCAGGCCATTGGTTAACACCCTTGGGGCTGATCGAAGTCCGAAGGGCAACACCCTGAATTGGAAGTGGCAACCTGCCACCGTGAAGCATAGGAAGCAGTTGTGTTTTCGATGAATAGGGATGTGAAAATATGCAACCTCCAAATCCAGGGATGCAAGAAAATCCCCTACTTGGAGCTGAAACAGGACGTACTGTAGAGTCACCATCCTGAAGTTCTGGGCCTTGAGGAATTTGTTGCGGACCCGGAGATCGAGGTTGGGCCTCCAGCCTCCCAAATTCTTTTTGACTAAGAAATACCTGGAGTACACACCCTGTCCTGCTGACCTGATGGGACGCTTTCAATTGCTCCCTTTGCCAGCAGTAATTGTACTTCTTGTAATAGTAAAGGCACATGTTTCTCTACCTTTTGCAAGGAAGGAATCATGGTTGGTTTCTTGATAGATTCCGGCATGTAACCCTGCTGAATGAGGGAAAACACCCTCTGTGGTGATAGTTTTCTACTGATCGATGAATTCGGAAAGCCTCTTGCTCACTGGGGTGTGAAAGTGCTGGTCAAGTTAGCTGGTTAGCTACTGGTGTGCGAGGAGCCTGGTCGTCGCTGGTTTCCCCGGTATGACTAGGACTTGGACTTATTGGTGTCCAGAGTTGTGTATACTTAGGTCCGGTATGGAGTGGACTGGTATAAAGGCCGGTAGTCATTCCATGTTCGAGAGAAATTAGATTTTACAGATGGAAAGGATTGGCACAGTTGTTGCAGCGTACCCAGGAAACATGTCGTCTGTGTCCGTCTTGATGGTTTGCAATGTTGCGTCCACCTTCCTGCCAAACAAATGCCCCCCTTAAAGGCATGTCCACTAATTTAGACTGGACTTCCGGCAGGATGTTAGTGGCCTTAAGCCATCCTCGTCTGTGCAAGAAAGTGCCTTTGCCCAGTTGTCTGAAGCCAGTATCCGCAGTGTCGACATAGAAAAATGGCATGGTGTGAAGCAGCTTCGCCCTCTCAAAGCAGGGAGAAAGCTTACACCTTCTTATTCTCTGGTATTCTCCAGTAGGAATTCAAGAATGGGACCCAACTTGAACCAATGCTCTCTGTCATATCCTGAGAGGCTGGCCATAGCATTGGCCGCCTTGATGGTGGTGGTGGCCGTTGTGATGATACGCTTGCCGAAAGTGTTGTGATGTTTGCCATCTTTGTCGGGGGAGACAGCATGGCCAGAAAGGGTTGGATGAGTGCTTGCGTGCAACCGCAGAAACCACAGAGCCAGGATTGGGTTGAGACCTGAGGCCCTTCGGTGCGGAATCTGGAGCCCATTAGTTCTTGTCA
This sequence comes from Ambystoma mexicanum, assembly GCF_040938575.1. NCBI lineage: Eukaryota > Metazoa > Chordata > Amphibia > Caudata > Ambystomatidae > Ambystoma > Ambystoma mexicanum. Next base: position 544,957,625 of record NC_090931.1, on the reverse strand, counting down.
AACCTCTCTTTCTTTTGAGGGCATAGGAGGGGGTTGGACATGGTCAACAGACAGTTCTCCCATGTCTTCCAGAACAGGAATTGCTACCACTGATTTTATAGGCTGCTTAAGGCGCTGGTAGAGGAAACCCTCCTTCTTCTGTTCATTGGAAACTAAGGCAAACATCTTAATGCTGCTTGACATTAGGGCATGAAAGGACCCGATTTCGTCAGGGGGCGAGTCACGGTGAGCAACATCATCTGGTTCCCTGTCACCAGGCCGTCAAACACATCTGTGCCTGTGGTGTGTGTAGCATCCCCCTGCGATGCATTGTTTTCCAATTCAGTGTCTATAAGATTATGTACAGGTGCAGGCAGCAGAGGACGAGGAGGTACAGCCTGTGCTCGGCTGGTTTTTGCTGTGGTGTGGCTAGGCCAGGTAGTCTTTGCTGCAGTTCTCACACTAGGGACTGCAGTGTGGTCAGAATGTCCAATGAGACATCTCTTCCTTGTGGTTGGCCAGCTGGAGTGGGAGAAGGCAGGAACTCAGCTGCTGGCACCGACCTAGGATGAGGCATGGTCGAGTGAGGAAGAGTCTGCACAGTCTCTGACCCTGCATTGTCTGTTGCAGTCACAGAGAAAACCTCACCAGGCTCCTCTGGTTCAATATCCTTAGGGATATGCTTAGAAGGGGTCACCGATGAGCTTGGTATAGCTGCGGTGACGCATAAGGCCAGTGGAAATGGGCCTGGAGGCCTGGGCAGAGCAGCCAGGATGGACAAAGCATGAGGGTAGGTAGATCTGTGCCTGATGGTATGAAGTTTTGCCAGCCGATGTTGGGGTGGACGACTTCACCTTCTGTGCCATCATTGTGGTCGTGAACGAGGGCTTCGTCGACAGGGTCATAGTCACCAATTTGCTCATGGCAGTTGATGAAGCACTGGACAAAGACTTGCCAAATGGACTCATCGATGACGATCTGGCTTGGATCGTCGACAAAGTAGTTGATGAAGAAGGCCTGGCTGTTTGCTCATTGATGCCGTCGACGAGGAATGCTGCTTAGCCCCCAAAGTTATCATCTGCGAAGTAGCGAAGTCGACATTGAGGCAACTTTGGTAGAGGGCGACTGGGCCCTTTTAGCATTCTTATTCCAAGCGGTATCCTCGTACAATCTCCACCTCTTTCAAGAGGAAGCACGCTGGACTGGTCTGCTCTGTCTGAGGGTAGCATAACCCTGGACTGAAGCCGCGACAGAGGCCCCCGTGTCATTGAGCCAAGCCACTAACCTGTGGTGGCGGTCTCAAAGAGTCTTGTTTGAGAATGACTGATAGATTGAACATACCTGAATGTCATGTGCTGGATAAGGGCAGTAGAGACAGTCTTCATGGATGTCTTCCATGTAGCCATTCTTGGGGCCACAGGTGGCACATGCCTTGAAAAGACACCGTTTGGTGCTCGCCATGGATGGGTGAAGGCCTCACACGTGAAGATGAGAATCTGATCTGATGGGGCAAAGGCCACGGGAACTTGAGTAACCCCAGATGACACCAGAGCTGAGAATTCAAGAATTCAAGATTTGAAGAATTGTAGATGAAAACGTTAAATAATTATCAAGAGGTTTTTCTGAAGTCTCCTAACACATAACGTGTGGTAAAAGATCTGAAGATGGACCCAGGGGTCGAGCTAAGGGAGCCTTTTCCACTGGCTGTGGGTAATATGACCCACAATGACTCCACTAGAGCAGTAAAGTGACTGCAGTTTTAATTTGAAAAATAAACTGCTCTATGTTACTGAGGTTTCCCAGTCTGATGGCAGGGAACATTCATACAGCATGTGAATGTATGAAAGATCTCATGCTGGGGAATGGACTTCTTTGTATTTGTTGTGTTAAGTTAATTAGCTTTTATACTGTGCAGATCACCACCGTAGCAGTCGTATAGTAATGAAACCTTGTCTGTATGGGCGAACTGTGACCCCACGCACGGCATAAAGCAGACTGTGGGCTGTGCGGTAAAAAAGAGGAAAAGATAAGTGGGCAATCGCAAAGAGGGAGAAAGTCAGAGAATAAAACACACATACATAGGTCAAGACAAAAAGGAAAAGAAAAGAAGGTTGACTGATGGAGATTACTGGGATGCACATATTGTAGTATGGGTTTCGACCAAAAAAAGATAATGAAAACAGTTGGTAGTGCAATGTGTTGTTGGTATCATTTAAAACTGTGTTATGGATGCATGGATGCTTCGCAGCATCCCCTCTTCAAGGCCGTACATGACTGATGTCAGATTTGGAAGGCAGAAAACACCAGTTAAAAGGTAGAAACCTACAGGGTGAGGACTCAAGTGTGACTAAAGCATGATGCTATAGGACATCACTAGTATAATTCTGAGGGAGGGAGGGATGATGAACCATGTGTTTTGGGGGCATAGTAGATGGGCCAGGCAGCCCCAGTCTCTTTACTTGTTCTAAGGAGAACAGGGTGAGGTAAATGTGTTGCAATTACTTACCCCGCCGAGTCTAATTTTTCCAGATGACTAGATGGGTCGACTGGGGGTCGCTGGAGGTAGGTTTTCCTGCCATTGGTTCCAGTGAGAGGTGCCCAAGAGATGCAGCTGCAAGCATTCTTCTGTTCAGTTCGCGGAGCAGAGTGCATCCCTTTGCCAAATGCACCAATGCAGACATCCTCAGGACACTTCTCAAGATGGGGAAGGCGAGTTCCAGCAACGGCTACCGCACATGGGCGACAGAAGGCATCCCTCCAGTCACGGTTGAAGAAGACCTTCAAGAGCAGGATCCCTGGATGCCAGGTGACAAACTCAGCAGGAAGGCAACTTATCCCACAAGCGACCACCGAAAGTTCAGGCGACTAATACGGAACGGCGATGATTCTACCGAGGTAGCCCACTGGAGAGCTGGTCAGTCCACCAGGTGGTCAAAGGACACTTCCGACAGCTCAGGACGGCTGGAACCGTGGGAATGTGCCAAGACTGTTTGGTCCCACCTGTACAAGGGGCGGAAGCACCACTCACTCTGCCTTGCCAGATCAGAAAGTCCAGCAGGGCTTCACCGGGCCAATCACAGCAAAGGATGCTGGGCTTCTTCAGTAGTCGTCCACCGATTTTCAGGCAACTGCGCATCTACACAGGATACTTGGCTCCAACACTGATCTGAAGAAATGGCAGCAGGAGTCCTCTTCCTAAATCCTGCTTGGAAGAAAGTCCCACCAATGGTAAGGACCTGCACAACTCAAACAGCCAGCAGTGGTCCAATCAGTGACGACTGTGGGTTTCACTCAGGCCACACAACCAGACTCTCTGTCACCACAGATGTGGAGCGGGACCACACAGTCCCTCCCACTTCTGAGCCACACACACACAAAGACATCACAAGCCGACTAAAACAGCAGCTTTCCTGCGCAAGTGCATGACATTATATGGGATTTCCTGTCCTGAGAAGGCAGGAAGGCCAAACAAGAATATTGCCAAAGAAGCAAAAATCTCATGGTACATTCATTTTAAGGGGCTACCCAAGTTTAGTAGCCATACACGGTAAACATGAATGTGCGCACTAAAAATAATGCAAAAATTATAAAAAAAAAGGTCTTTGTTGCCCCCTTTAGGCATATTGAGAAGTAACCACAGTAACCAAAAAGCCCAAGTGTAAAAGGCTGGGGTGATACAAAGGTATCCCCACTGCACTGCATTGTAAGATGCTGTGTGCACGTTTAAAAAGTTGCCAAAAAGTAAAAAGGTAAGAAGACCCAAGGAAAACAGTTTCCCAGAACTGATAGTCTGAAGGACTGATCAGTTTCTTCATAACAAAATGAGCAAAAGGCCAGAAGAGTGAAGTTGAAGGCTTCACTTCCCTTTAAAAAGTCAGGACAGGTTCAAAAACATAAGCAAAAAGTTTGGGAGTCCATAGAATATGGAGGGAAAGTTGCCTAAAGATTATTCTTACAATATTAATATTCCGCATATGTACAACCCGAGGACTAGTTGGCAGCATTGATGTACCCACAGGAAACAGCTATCTTTGCAAGACTCCAGCTGATACAGCTTAAAATTTTACATAGGGTATATTAACCGCAAGTTGCACTGTATCGATGGAATCGAGCCACCGACCCCAAATGCTTGTGCTGCTTGCTTGCAAGAAGAGGGCACCTTCTTTCATATTTTGTGGGAATGCCCCAAGATTCAAGAATACTGGCAGCGCTGCTGCAACAAACTGACTGCAGTCTTGGTCCGCATTATTCCCAGGGAGTCTAAATTGATGTTGCTGGGTAAGGAGGAGACAATACACGCTTTGAGAAACTGTTTCTTTCCACAACCACTAAGTTGATTAAACGCAATATAGCAAAAGTGTGGGGGTCCAATGTGGTCCCACTATTCGCACAATGGGTAGCGGATGTGAGCGTTTGCATGTTAACGGAACAACGCAAATACACAGCCAAGCGGTGCCCTGGGAAAGCGAAAAAGATTTGGCAGAAGTGGGGAAATGCAGGCTGAAGCAAACTCTGAACAATGTATTGAATAACGGTTGGGAATATGTCATGGATGAGATGAACCGTATCATCGGATGGTTTTGGAGTCGTTTTATTTCGCTCATTTTATATATCTGTTTTGTTTACTATGTAATGTTTCAGGTGTTACCGAATACCCATGTTTAAACTAATAAAAAATATTCTGTATATGCACAAAGAGGAGAGCATTTTACAAATCTCAAATAAACAGACCCCTAAAGGGCAAAAGTCCTGCAGAAATGCTTCAAGAAGCAGCAGACAAAAGAGAGCCAATGAAACTAGTTTGATGAAATGGCCACTCTATCGAGCTTGTACCAAATCCCCACAGAGGTTATCCTGGTTAATCTAATAAAAGATTAAAGGTGCGTTAAATTGGATTAGTACCCGGCGAGCGACAATGGGATGGTAACAACTGATCTCATTGGCCCTCACCAAGTCGTTACCAGCCCGACAAAGTCTTCTGACGCTCAACACATTTTTGCATGGCCGTCATGGAACAGGGAGAACGGACTACGTATCCAGTTCCATGGTGGGCATTTTTTTTGGTTTTTTTTGTTGCTAATAGCCTAAGCGTTTGACAACTGAAAAAAGACACTATTAATACCCTGTTCTAACAGGCCAGAGTACTATTAGCAATAAGCCCTGAGCTGGGGATGCATTACCCCTTCAGGCCCTGAAGCGTCATGCCCCCCAAGCTCGGGGCTTATTGCATAAGTAGCGCATAGGTGTGCGTTCAGTTAAAGGGGCCTGAATCAACGTGATCTCAAGAGATGTCCGAAGATATTAAAAGCGGTAGTATAGAATAGTATTACATCACAAATCTACGTGCCTGTGAGTCTTGTGTTAAAATATAAGGTGGTCCAAATCACGTTAAGTACAAATTACAGTGGTTGATTATAGTGCGTGCGCTGAGAGGAGCTGGTGAGAGTAAATCTCATGTCGGGAGTTCAGAGGTCTGTCCAAACAACAGATCTGTGGCCATTCGATACTATACCAGTTCCCTTTAAGGATGGCCAAACAGGATGTAGCAGTTAGTGGAAATGGGTGTGGGATGATATTTAAAGGAGGACCTTTTAGAATGCAAATCCCTTCATATTTGTAGATGCATTACTAGTCATGTGGGGCTCCCTAGAGGTTCCCCCAGGTGTGAAATTGCTATGCATGAACAGACAGGTGTGGGGGAGGGAATCAATAGATGGAGAGATGGCAGGAACAAGGAAGGGCCGGATGTGTATGTTTTTAGTGGCAGCTTTATTTCGAACTGCTACGTTATACTGAACTGTAACTTCTAGTATGGATGGTAATGCTGTATGATGCCCGTTTGAAATGCACATGCCACTTACTTTTATCCATGCTTTCACTATATGTTTGAGGTCAGCAACTCGCAAGAACAGTTCTTTAAGCAGAGTAAGAAAGGGAGGTCCATATCAAATCACAATAATTTAGGGGTAGGGCAACTGCCTTGTCTGCTGCAGCCAAAAAAGCATAACTAGTAAAGAGAATGTATAAGGAAAAAACTATTAGGTAAAAGTGGCTGAACAGATGGGGGTTGTAGTATGAAGCACAGGACAGAGATGATAATTATAATGTCTTTAGGTTTATTGTTTATATAAGTATAAAGTTACTTTTAAGTATATATAATGGGGAATAGGGAAGGAGTCTCTGGAGGGAGCTGCTTCTGTATCTCCAACCGTCCTCTGAGTCCTGCATTCCACCTCCACATTCTCCTTCTGGAATCCTTGTGGATTCCACACCAGTGTAGCACAAGATGCACCATGCTACAGGGGTCGGGTGCGCTTTTTATCTATTATAAAAATTACACAAAGCATGAAAGGGAAACCAATCTATTTTGTTGAATAAAACAGAATCAGACGTTCTGTGAAAATACAATAAAAATCTTCAACTAAATAAAATCCTGTAAAAATGCCATATGCAATCCCAGTGAGATAAGTCAGGCGGTGCTATTGCAGAGCCCCCAAACACATATGCATGTTCCATCTCATAGGCATTGATGATGTCATGGTGCAGCTAGCTCTTTGTGGATTTGTTGGTGTGCACAATACACATGAAAATGAAGATACAAAGCAATAACAGGAACGATTTCTTATGCCAAGATAGATGTGCCATATTTTACATAAAACAGGTTCTCACTGGTCAGATGCAGCAGAAAATGTGCTCTTCTTGCACTGCCACCGGCATAAACATAATCTAAACGAAAAAGCTTACCTTCTTTGTCCTGGATTTTTGCCTTGACATTTTCTATTGTATCAACCTCGACCTTTGAGTTATCCTTGCATATCTCCAATGCCTCTTCCACCCATCATTGGATGGTTCTGGGAACAGATGCTGAATTTCTCAAACTGAAGGAATCTTTCTCTCTGCCATTAACACTACACCATGCATCGACTGTATTTAGCCTCGCACCCCCTCGGGATCCTCCGACAGCAATCCAAAACTTGAACACTTTATCCCCTCCATGGTGACAGAAACCAGGCTCCATCTCCTGAACAAGATCTGTCCCCATCTCAGCATACTGACAAAGAAATTGGATTTTCTTCTCTGATCTAATACAGAGCTAAAGCATGATTGTAGACCCTCTGGGGGGATTCATAATGTAGAACAGAATATTGTAACTTGCATGCTCTCAGTAGAAGTGGCTCTGGCACCTTAGGCAAACGGTGGAAAACAGGGATTTAGTAAGGGTAATTCAGACATGGAACCCTTGCTTTTTTCGTCTAGAAAGATGTTCAACTACAACATCTGATATTGCACAACAAGAAAGAAACACGTGTTTGGGGTTGCTGGCAACTACTACTATTAATACTAATAGAAGAGAGGTGACTGGCATTTCGTGCTGGACTGTCCTTATGGGCAGTTCCAGACAGCTCTGCAAATTGATATTAGCTAAAACATAACAGTTGATCCTGCTTAGAGTGCACCATTCCATATAAACGTGTATGTTTAGTCAATCTCACCCTAGTCCTCAGCAAACTATTTCACTAATCCAGACTTCTCGTAGCATGTCGAAAAATTTGCAATAGACACTAACCACTGACAAGTGGTAATTCAATCTTGGCAAGAAATAAACTGTTTTGATGTATCTGTATGGTCAACTGACATTCATGCCAGGTGGTGAGTGACAAATGTTTGGCTAATATCTTAACTTGAAAATCTACACCCAACTCACAGGATTCAACCTTTACTCTTTTGCCCCTCTCAATAATGTGCTGAACTTTGCTACCTGCACCCAAGATAAACTCTAACAGTCCTCACCCACCTGAGCGCACCACCTTTACGATGGGTGTCTATTCAATATCGCTCCCTCTTCAACCTACTTCTTGAATACGAATCCATCCATGGACTAGGCCCATCCCACATAGCTGAATGGCTACATCTGTATCTGGCGTCTCTCCCCTAGGCTAATATTACAATGTGTTGAGAACCTCATACAAATGTAAGGCCCTCCTCAGAATGGCTTCCATTACTTCAGCCGCAGTAGTAGTTCTCATGGGAGCAGATAACACAAACTAAACCTGTAGTGATAAGTAAGCCACTGAGACCCATTTCACCACCATTTCAGGAATTGGCAGTCCCCAAGGGATACTGACAAAGCTCCTACTGGCACAGGACAAGTGTCTCAAATCATTGGGGCCTTTAAAAGCTCAATGAGGACCGCAAACACCCAACTATGGCCTATAGCGGCACCACTTATGCTTAGCAGCTCATGCCATGGACTGTCTTAAAATTTCGCAATGTTGCATTATTCACCACCTCTTTCCATAAATCACTCAAGCATTGCAGCACTGACTAATTAGTATTCGTCACAACCTATGCAAATTAGCTATACATGCAGGATTGACACCTGATACAATATTTACCACTGTGGTGCAAGGGCAATAACATGTTTTTCTTGCCCTCTGAACTTCTATACCTAGTGACAAGGAACTGAAAACTAGGTACCGATTTCAGAATATATTCGCTTTGTGGGAAATGCCAGATACTGTGACAGTGGACGGCCACATGACAAATTGACACTTTGTGACATGTGGCCTAGAGATTAGGTATGCAATTTTGACCTCTTCCTCCTGTATTGCAGTGCTTCTTAGTGGGCCATCTGAGAGTGATTGGTTGGGTACAGCAATCAGCAGGGCCTTTTTATCACCATGCCAGCAGGCACATTTGAGCAATTAAATTTGCCTGCATGGATTTAACGGTTTGATTTTCCGCTTCTGTAAACAAATAAGAATATTTGAACGGTAGATGTACACACATTCCCACACTTCTCGGAGATGACCCTTCCCTCCTTGTCAGTAGGACACCAGAAAATTCAGGGGAGAGGACTACTTACCCTCTGTCTATGGAAGGAGGACAAATTGCTTAGAGGTGACCATAGATAACATTAGTCTGGGATACACAGACGCAAAGTAACACACTTACAGAACAAGATGGAACTTCATGCAGAGTTGTGGCTTTCCCTACAACAAGTTCACAGGACGTTCTTTGGGCGACTACGAGTAGTGGGACACTATCAATTCAAAAAATAAAGGCACCTCACAGTAATACCGAACTAAAAATGCAGATTTCCTAACTTGCCTATGTGAAAAAATGGTTAATATTAAGGTCACGGAAGCGGGTGTTTTGCATGACTTTCTTTACAGAAACAAAATTATTTATCATCAAGAAAAATTCGATGCAACAGAGAAAACTGGACAACCAGAAATTCAATGTTTCCGCAGCAGCAGAAGTCACATTCCTTTTTCAATTATCTATGCCTACTTACCCTTTCTTTACTTTTTCCGTTTTGGAACAAGAACTTTCAACAACGGTAGTGAGTGTTTTGCTCGACCCTAACTTAGCAAATTGTTTTTGGTTAATTTATTTTTACCGTTTTTACCACCAAAATGTAGGTGGTGGGTTGGGGTCAGACAATACTATTTGCAGTGGGATAGGGGTTGGAGAGTTTCAATGGGGGGGATGAAGCGGACTCCTCCTCACCCCCCATGTTCTGTGGTAAAAACTTTATTTAAAAAAATGTATTGTGTTTTAGTTCATTGATGAACATTTCAGAAATATGCAGAAGAAATTAAATCACAAAAACCAAATCAAAAATACCAAAGAAACACAGACCAGCAAATCCAATCAGTCCAGATCTGTAGGCAATGTTTCTTTTAAAAATCTCATTAGATATATTTTTAAAAACACATGCAGACTATTAAGCATTTGCCATAATGTTAACGCAGTGCTTACTTTAAAGTCCTTAACAATATTTCCCAAATATCTTTTTCTGAAAACGTTTAAATGATCACATTCAAGCGTTACATGTTGTAAAGTTTCAATGGATTGAGCTTTACAATAACGACAAATCCGGTTTACTCTGGGGATTTTCTCCCACGCTCCTAAGATTTCATTTGTATTGAGGAGGTTCAACCTTACTTTCGTTAAATACGGTCTCCATTGCAAATCTGGGAACTTGGTTAAATAACTAATTAAATCGAACAAAACCTTCCCATCCATGTCAATATAATGACAAGAATACAATTCAGGAGGTTTCAATTGTTTGAATCCCTTCCGATTGACAGTCTTTTTTCACCTTTGAAGGATTTACAGACAAAATGTTCTACAGACGTTTCCAATTTTGACAGAATTTCTATACATGCATTCTCCCACTTGATTAGGGCTGTAACCCAAAAGAATTCAGAAAAGAAATTCAGCCAATAAATGTGACTGCTTAAATTCAATAAAAACTTCATAAATCAAAGATTGGATCTAACCTTTGTAGCGGCTATCAATTAAAAAGTCTGCCTTTGAAGGCAGCCTGCAGCATTCTTCATCCAGACTTGGACTTATGATGCTGAAAACAAAAAGGAAGAATAGAGCACAAATAGCATGGGGAGGGCCTCTTTAAGAACCATACTCAAATTGGAGGGATACTTGTGGGTCTTTAGTAGAAACAATTCATTCCTTTATGTTCATTAGGAAGGTCTACATTCTATAGCAAGGCCAAAGGCGTCTGATTATGCTTTATTATAGGGGGCAATCTCACCCACTGTTAGGTTTTCTTTCAAAATCTGCAGCAACCTTCAGCGCACGCTCCTTTCTACTTGTACAGATATGGGACGAAGTTTTCTCTGACAGCTGATCATAACTGAATCACAAGGTTCCCCAATTCTTGGCAATTTTGTCATTTGAGAGTTCTGGTACAGATTTCTACTTTTCAAGCATTTTAGGGTACTTGAATCCCTAAAGTCAACCTGCAGAGCAAGGACTTGTTGTCTATCTCATGTAACAGATCTGGCCATAGGGCCTTGGCAGAGGAGTACTGTAAAATGACAATTTGTTGCTCAGGGATTGTATGAACAGGGTGTTATTCTCTTTTTCCTTAAGGTGGCTCTAGTTTGATCACAGTGAAACAATTTGTATATTATCTGTGAAGGACTGCATTTGAGAAATTATCAATACGTTTATAGTAGAATGTTTGGAATCTACTCTTACCTCGCCAGTCTGCTGCCTTTCTAATTTCCAACAGTTTAGCCCCTGCTACAAACATTCGAATGGCCACGTCCCTTTTGCTGTACAGGCTCACTTTTTGGAGGTGTCCAGTCCACTTGCTGCATAAGTCACCTGACAGACTGGAGGGTCCATGGGGGTGACACAAATTAAGTTTCCTGAAGTGATCTGCAGCTGGCACACAGAAGAGTGCCTAAAAGCCTGTGTCATTGCTTCATAGGTCTTCTAGCACCTAACGACGAACATTGAACAAATCAGAAGCAAATTCATCTGTGCATGCTCTTTTGTTACATTATGCTAATATGCTTTTATACTGCAACAAATCACCACCGCAGTAGGCTTGTCTGAGGGGAAGATAAGAGAATGGGGAAATGGGAAGTAGATGCCACTAATACAAGGAGGGAGAGATGCCGGGTGGCGTGGGGCAGTGTTGGGAGGGTATGTTTTACCCAGAAAATGTAGTGGTGAAACACTAGTTCAGAGGTGTAAGGACTGCTAATCCCACCTGCCATGTAATGTTCATCTAAAGTGCCAAACTTACTAAGGAAAAAAAGCTGCAACTCTGAGCCACATTGCATTATAGGTGTGGGGCAAGGGCTTTTCCCACCCTTTGTACTCGTCGATGGTGGGTGCACATGCTCCACGGCCTTCCATCAAAGCACTCTATGTTGGGGGTGCCTGACCAAACACTGTATTTAGGTCTCTCACTTGGGGAAGCAGAATGTCTGCCTTAGGAAACCACCCCAATGCCATGGCATTTTGCTCTTCATCTCTATTTCTGGACGCTGGTTACCTTGGCCTTGTGGGCCACTGTTACTTTATGACCTACCGAGTCAGTATGTGTGACTTTTGGCCTTGTGGGTCATTGCGATATAGTCTACTCCCTGGCTATTAAAACAGGAAGCACAACAACATAGGATGCAAACGATTTAATGAGGTGCAACCAATGCTGTTTTTGGAGAATGGGAAGTTATGTTCACTACCTGACACCCTTTCTTGTCATACAAGATTTGATTTTACAGTGACCATTTTGAAGAACCGCGGCATACTGAAACAATTCTGCATTAGCACTCAATGCATAATTGTTTGTCAGTACGCCACGGTTCATGTAAAGTTGTTGTAACTTGAGTGTCGTGTAGATATGTGAGACCTCCGTCCCCAAGTGCCGCACAGGGAGAATGACACATTCACTCTCTATGCAACCTTTGAGGCCACAGGTGGAGAAAAATCCGGAACCGCGAAGTACTGAAGCCCCACGGAAGCTGTGAAGGAAAACAGCGTTAAGTACCGAGCAAACAGGGTAATGCGCAGGTAACCAAAAAACAGGAAGGATCTTACCAGGAATTGAAAGAAGGAGGGATTCCGGGGCTCACGTAGGGAAAGGTCCTGAATAGGAGGCACTTACTGGTAGCCACACCAGACCCCACCTGGGGAAGAACTGTAGGCAAGACTGAACCAGGTTTTAGGCAAGGATGATGGAGAGTCGTAGTTCATACAATGCTCCAGATTCTGTGAAGAGGGGTAATCCACAAGAAGTCCGTGAGAACAATCCAGGGTCTAGAGCCAAGGCTAGCAGTCCAAACTGACGGAACAATGAAGAGGCGGGATCCAAAAAGAAGTCCGTGACAACGATCCGAGGTCAAGAGCCAAGTGTATCAGTCCAAGCCGGTAAAGCACAGATGGAACGTAATCCAAAAAGAGTTCCGAGAAGAGTTAGCCGGGTCCAAGGTCAATCATGAAACGGGGTAAGAATCGTAGGCCAAACAGGGTCTCCGAGAAAACAGCTGTGAAGCGCGGTACTGAAGCACTTCACTACTTAAGTACCGTTGCTTCCTGATCACGTGATCACGAGTGCAGGTCACGTGATCGCGAGTTCAGGTCACGTGATCGGATAGGCCCAGCAACAAGATGCGAGGAAGCGACCTTGATTTTCTGATGGCCTAATCTCCACGGCAACTGCCAATGGAGGAACGGTCGCAGTCGTGACTGTGGAGTGGTAGCGTGAAGCTGCTGCTGTAGCTGTGTGCGAGATGGCCTGGACCGCCAACGTGAGCCCCAGGAGGTAAGTGGGGGATGTATTCGGGCCGAGGAGGACCTGGGATCACTGGTGGGTCAGATGGAGGGCATAACAAAAGTGTACGTTCATTCAAAGAAGTGGGATGCATGAATAGTCATTGTTTACACCGGAAGTTTGAAATATTGTGGATCTCTACTCGACCCAGAGAGGTCACAGGCCAGTTACTAGATGGAATATTGTCTGGCTATTGAATTAGACATAACGAAGGGTATGTGGTCTGCTACGGATCAAAAGTGGCAGGTGAGATTACGTGCTACCTCGGAGCAAGTATAAGTGAAGAAAATCTGATCAATTTGGAGTTTGTGGAAATTTTTTCACAGGGCAGAAGTAGTATAATTTATAGAATTTTTAAATTGTACTGTTGTTTCTTGCGAGTCACCCACAGCACAAAGTGTTTGAAAAAAAATCAAAATAATACATTGAAGGACATCCCCTGATGAATGTTGTACCAGCGTGGTGCGATGAACAGAAACAAGTTGGGAGTTATGGGACACTTTATTTGTGTTTGAGTCATCACTGTTGTTAAACTGTGTCTTTTGTATAATTATTATTTTTCATTGTTTTGTGAATTAGTATTGATTCTTTTTGATGCTTTGTGTAATTACGGGTGTGTATTTGAGTTTTTAATAATTGATACTGATCAAATTAATTAAATAATTTTCTATATAATTGTACAGGTTTACTGTGTAAATTTTTTCAGGACCGACAGTGAGTGACAAATGGGATCTACCACCAATCATGAGAGAAGTGTTTTGAATTAGGATTATCTATCTCTCTTCTTATATATGGAATGTCCACATTGCGATAGGGTCAAAAGTTAATCTTCAATAGATGGTTAACCAGAAAACCACTTCTTGCAGCTCTACTAAGAAGGTCTTCAAAAACAATTTTGTTTTAGAAAACCTGTTTTTTTTCCTCTCGATCTTCAAACTCCACCCTGTAGCCCCCTCAAATATACTGAAGATGTTGCATCACTTTGGTTACAAAATTAATTACAAAGGGTACTTTGAAAAGGTTTTTTCTGTGTGCTGCATTTCCAGCGTTAGTCCTCATCACTCCCATATACTATGGAGAGGTCAGATAGTCAGTACCTTTGTTTCTCTCGCCTGTCTATTTAATTTAAAACACATTAAGGTAATGTGCTTATCATTAGCAAGCATTTAATATGAAAGGGAATAAAATGTTGAAACTGTGAGAAATAGATGGAGTATATAGAGCAAAATAAATGTTCCCAGTTTTGGATTAGATGGAATTTAGCACCACCCCTAAAAAGACCTTTTTTCTCTTGATGCCCTTCCAAAGAATGCTTTTTAAGGCTGATCCACTTTCAGTTTAGGTCTCCCACGTACCTACTATCACGGTGCCCCATATTTTTCAGGGGATCTGAGATATTTCCTTACTAAAAGAAATGTCTGTGACCTAAAAGCGCCCAGTATACGAATGCCAAATGGGCACCTAGAGAAGTATTTGCATGTTTATTTTTGTTCCGGCATTTGTTCCGATTCAGAGGAGATAACTTTCTTACCCAATGGAAAAATGGCATATGTATCTATGCTAATGTTAAAGGTATTTGTACTGCGAACCGTCACAAGCGGAGTGGTCTACAGGCGCTCTGGTGGATTTGAAAAGGAGGGTGTGGGGGGGGGAGTAGTAGGGTGTAACGGAAATAGGAAAGTGAGAGTTGTGATGTCCTGTTGGCAGCTTCAGTTCGGTTTGCACTATTTGCTGAGCTTAAGTGCTGTTTTTGGGTCAGTGCAACTTCCCATGTGCTGTTATGCCGGGTTATGTGTTGTTAGTCTGTTGTTGCAGTGTGGTGAAGTATGTGCGGTTTGCTGTGCAGAGAGGTGGTTGTGTGAGTTTCTGTATGGGAGGTGTATGCAGAAGGTTGAGGTTTTAGAGTTGGGTTAGAAGGTTTTCCTCATCTCTTTGCCTTTGCGTTTCGGTGCTCAAATATCTTTGATTATCCCGTGTGTTTGGTATTGTAGTTTGTCCGCCTAGATGGCAGGCATGTTGAGGAGTGGCAGTGTTACTGTAGTGGTCTGTCTACCTGGCTAATGCAGGCGTGTACCCCACCCTGGGTTGGCGATGTTTGGGTTAGAGGCCAGACGAGTAGACAGGGTAGGGCCTGAGCAGGCAAGACCCACCCAGACTCTGTACATGCCCACTCAGTAGCGCTGTGTGGGCATTTACAGATGTTAATGTTACTGCAGTGGGCCCAACTACATTAGCTTCAGGCCCCACTTATTAGACAATTCTGGCTACGCCTCTGTTAGAGGCTCTTATCCTCTTACAATGCGATAGCTGGGTGCCCTCTATGGGTGTTTGTCCAATTAGTGGGTTAGGTTCTGGTGTTCCTCTATCTATGGATGGCCTCTCTAAACAGGGCTCAAGTCGGGTACTATGTGTTGGAAGAGGGTGGCGCAGTTCGGAGGAGGGTGGCAGATTCCTAATTAACTTGGGCAGTGACCTGGCTATCGTTACTCACGTTCGGTGGTTGCTGGGTGTTCCTGGGGGTAAGGGGCTTCTATGAATCACAGATGGCAGGCAATGGGGGAACACACTGGATAGTGGAAGAAAACCCCTGGGTTTCACAAAATGGCAGTCAATTTAGAGAAACACACCTAGATCTGAGATTCCTAGATAGTGGGAGAAAAGGCCTGGGTTTCACCATACAATGGACGCTTCAATGTGTGCCTGTAAATTGGGTGCACACTGGACTCCACAGGGCATGTCTTGGGTGTATATGAATAGTGGGTGAAGTACTTATCACATGGTTTATTTCATAGTCTAAGTGTGACGCAAGCTAATCTTCACAGTTCTGTCTAGATGTGATACAAGCTGATCTTCACAAATCTGTCTAGATATGACGCAAGCTAATCTTCACTGCTCTGTCTAGACGTAATGCAAGCTATTGATATTTTATTTGTATCACGGTTGTACACGTGCTTCAGAGCATGTAAAGCTAATCTTCAGAATTCTGTCTAGATGTGACGCAAGCTAATCTTCACAATTCTCTCTAGATGTGATGCAAGCTAATCTTCACTGCTCTGTCTAGACGTGATGCAAGCTATTGATATTTTATTTGTATCATGCTTGTACACATGTTTCAGAGCGCAAAAAGCTAATCTTCACAATTCTGTCTAGATGTGACTCAAGCTTATCTTCACAATTCTGTCTAGATGTGTCACACAAGCTAATCTTCACGAATATGTCTAGATGTGACTCAAGCTAATCTTCACAGTTCTGTCTAGATGTGATACAAGCTGATCTTCACAAATCTGTCTAGATGTGACGCAAGCTAATCTTCACTGCTTTGTCTAGACGTAATGCAAGCTATTGATATTTTATTTGTACCACGCTCGTACACGTGCTTCAGAGCACGCAAAGCTAATCTTCACAGTTCTGTCTAGATGTGACGCAAGCTAATCTTCACAATTCTGTATAGATGTGATGCAAACTAATCTTCACTGCTCTGTCTAGATGTGATGCAAGCTATTGATATTGATATTTTATTTGTATTGTGCTTGTACACATGTTTCAGAGCGCAAAAAGCTAATCTTCACAATTCTGTCTCGATGTGACTCAAGCTTATCTTCACAATTCTGTCTAGATGTCACACAAGCTAATCTTCACGAATATGTCTAGATGTGACTCAAGCTAATCTTTACAGTTCTGTCTAGATGTGACGCAAGCTAATCTTCACAATTCTGTCTCGATGTGACGCAAGCTAATCTTCACAAATCTGTCTAGATGTGACACAAGCTAATCTTTACAGTTCTGTCTAGATGTGACGCAAGCTAATCTTCACAATTCTGTCTAGATGTGACGCAAGCTAATCTTCACAAATCTGTCTAGATGTCACACAAGCTAACCTTCACAATTCTGTCTAGATGTGACGCAAGCTAATCGTCACGATTCTATCAAGATGTGATGCAAGCTAATCTTCAGAGTTCGGCCTAGATGTGATGCAAGCAAATCTTCACAATTCTGTCTCAATGTGATGCAAGCTACTCTTCACAATTCTGTCTCGATGTGACGCAAGCTGGTATTCACAGTGGATGCAGTAATACTTAAACTGATGGTTTTTAAGGTAAAACAGGCTAAATATGAGATATGTACAACAGACTACAGGCTCCTAGATAATATTAAAATAAGGTAAAACAAGATGGGTCGGACAGTCTATGGGGAGCCTTGAGTGACTCACAGCTCAGGCTGAAAGAGTGAGTGAGTGTGTCTGTGTGTGTGTGTCCGTGTGTGTGTGTGTGTGTGTGTGTGTGTGTGTCCCCGTGTGTGTGTCCCCGTGTTTGTGTGTCCGTGTGTGTGTGTCCGTGTTTGTGTGTCCGTGTTTGTGTGTCCGTGTGTGTGTCCGTGTGTGTGTGTGTGTGTGTGAGACGAGGACTTATTAACTTACTTTGCAGAAATAATTTGAAAGACAAGACATAGGATACACTTCACTGTTCACACACACGAACGATCGCCGGGGGTGGGTGGAGGGTGCAGGGGTGGTGGCCCTGCCCTGGATCTATTGAACTTTCAAGTTCAGTAATATAATTGTTCGATCGCTCCACCGGGCCCACACAGGTCTGGCTCCACTTCCACTCACCACCATGCCAGGACTGCCTGAGGCAAGGAGAGCGAGCCCGCCGGCTGCAGCCAGCCATTCTTCAGCCTGGAAATGATCCTCTTCTTCTATTCTCTTCCGTTCCGTTTGCAAATCGGACTGGTCAGAATGGATGGATACTTGAAAGGTGGATGAGCCAGTGCACCGTGCACGCAGGCAACAGCCTGTGCCAACTGCCAGTGTAACAGTGATACATTGCCTGTAGGCTGCATCCAGCCAGCCCCTCATTGGCATTGCTTTGCTGCTCATGTAATGGATTGGGGAATCACATTCATTGGCACTATGGTGCGAACCATGCAAATCATAAAATGACACACTGCTGCCATGCCATAGTGTCCTGAGGCTCAGCACATTCTCATGCATCGAATGCCTGCAGGCTCTTGCTCCCCTGGGGCGCTTAAGTCTTGTGCAAGAATGGCACTATAGTGCGATAATAATTATAACACTCTCTGTTTGCACTCTACTTTTCATTTCCCCCGGCCCGGCCAAGCCGGGCAGGGGCAGGACCAG
This sequence comes from Ambystoma mexicanum, assembly GCF_040938575.1. Taxonomy (NCBI): domain Eukaryota; kingdom Metazoa; phylum Chordata; class Amphibia; order Caudata; family Ambystomatidae; genus Ambystoma; species Ambystoma mexicanum. The sequence continues at coordinate 544,939,413 of NC_090931.1, read as the reverse complement.
GAAATTTGGAACTAGACCGGCACATTGGGCTGGCAGGCCACACTTGCTATAAATGTAGCAATCAGCCAGGCAAGAAACAAACAAGTGCCTGGGTCACACACCGGACCAACTGAGGAATTCAGTTCAGTCAGGAGCAGTCCACCAAGACTATGCTGAGTGACTAAGGCTTGCTTGAGCCAGCCTGGCCTGCCAGTGCCTCTGCTTGCCTTGCTCGTGCCTTCCACCCGCCACAGCCGCTGCCACAACCAGCGATTCACAAGAGTGCTTCTGCCCCCAGGCCTCCTGGTCCTCCTTCCTGGATGGACCGTGCCTTGAGTTGCCGACAGACAAGTGTGAGCCCGTTCACCTGCTGCTGCTGGGCACACTGGCACAGCCTGCTGTATCCCTGCCACTGCAGGCAGCCTGCCCTGACTGAACAAAGCCCAGCTTGGCCTGCTGCACGGCCATAGCTGCAGGCGAGTCAAGAAGAGTGAGTGACACCTCACCAGTCACCACCCGGCAAATACTCCCATGAAATAAAAATAGGGAGTAAAAATACGCCCCACAAAAAATGAGAAACAGACACATTTGACCTTGTGCTTCTCCTTTCTCCTCGAACAGCTTTATTGATATGTTTGGACCAGTGGAGCACATAGTGTCACAGAAAGAAATTGCTATTATTACTGCCTCATCGAACAAGGTAAACATACATCTTTTACTGTGTATGAATAACTAGGTACAAAGACATAATTATTACAGAAACATTTCCGTTTCCCAATTAGAAATGTTGCACTTGCTTATAAAATACTCTCATTGTTAATTGGACTTACATTTTTACTCCCTAAAGAAATCATTTTACTCCTTACTTTAAAAAATAGGGAGTAAAATTCTCCCACTCCAAAATCTTATCTGGAGCACTGACTATCTCCTTTACCAGTCCATAAATGGCCAATGCTATGAAGTACAGTTTCCAACTGAAGAACTACAGAATTTAGATCTCCAGTCAAGGCACAAACAAACCTATGTCGCATAAGCCTCAATTATGCATCAGGCCCTAAAAAAGGTTTCTTCTATTGTCAAATTGATGGAGTCCATCAACTGTCTCAAGTAGTAATTGGTCAACGTTTTTGTTTGGCTCTGTATGTTTGGTGCCTCAAATGATGTTCAACAGTTAAGACATAAGTGCTAGAAATCCAAGGCTACCTCTTTGGCACACAGGAAATACTTTCCGCTGTAAGTAGAACGCAGTACTGAACATTGCCCTTAGCCAAGCTCTCCAATGCGGAAGAACCTGCCAGAAGCTCAGGCAAGTGATTTGGAGGCAGGACTCCGTTGGGGACCATTTGCTACTTACTGTCTCCCCAGCCTTCAAACAGGCATCCCACTTCATGAGTATGCAAAGAGCAAACTAGGGGATTACCCCACCCTTCCAGGTAAATCTACTAATGGTGTTCTGTTGTCACTTCTTCTGACTGGAATAAATACTGAAAAAACCCTTCCATAAGCAACATGTTGTCAAGCTCTGTAGTTAAGTTGTTCAGGTATATAATCATCCACTCTCAGAGCTCAAAAGCCACCATGTACATAACTTTAAGACTTTAAGGAACCACCCTAGTGCAAAGAAATGACTCAATGTCAAGCAGGTGCATTCCCACATATTTCCTGCCCACTCAAACGAAAGTAAATCAGCTTAAAAGCCTAAAACAAACAGGAGTTCTCTAACTTTATAAGAGAACATGCGATCATTGAATCTTGTCCCTCTGCCCTGGACAAGAAAGGAGTATGAAGAAATTCGAGCCACAGAGTACCCTATAAATGGTGGAGCCTTCCATTTCAGTTGGGAAGTTTTTGCGTGTGAGAAGGCAGCAAGCAGCACAACAGTGAGAAAGTTAGCAGTGAGCAGTAGGACTGCGGAGTGAGATGCAATGCAAACCGGCAATCAGAAAGATCCACTGTATGTGACTAAGAGCTTGCAGATTGCTGTTGTCGCAGGCCACCGGTACAAAATTCAAGCGTACCTGTGCTTGAAGATCACATGAACTTTGAAAATGAGAGTATTTCATGCTGGCCAACGTTCCAGAACTCTGGTGGACGCACGCCTACAAACTCAGTAAGTGACTGTCCGAGACACATGCTGCAAAGGCAGGACCCTGGCAGACCCATGGCTGAGGGAGGGATGGTGTGGCGGGGCTTTAGAAGCCCTTTAAACCCTCCGACCTGTACAAAACCACCCCAGGAAAAAGGTCTAGTAATTGGCTCAGGGATCCAGGACCAAAGGGAGGAGGAGCATAAAAAGGGACCTGGGAAGCAGGGCCATGTGGGTTGTTCGGGTGAGGTTGTAGGAGGAGAAGGTGGATCAAGAGACCAGGCAGAGGTAGGACGGTACAGCAGAGTATGGAGGAAGATTATTGAGAGCATGTGCAAGGTGAGGTATTGGTTGGTGATAGAAAGTAGAGCTTGGGTATAAGAGAACATTCATGGTAGGGAGGGTGAGTGAGTGAAATTAAGTAGCAGTGTAAGGAAGTAAGTAAGGCTGATGGGGAGAAGTGATTGAGAGAGTGAAAGGAGAGTGACTGTGTAAGAAGGAGGGGTGGAGAAGGGAGAGTAGTAGAGTGGATGGGGAGAATAGTACAGAGGAGAGCAGTAGAGAGGAGAACGCAGTACAGGGCTTGGGAGAGTAGTACTAGACAGAAGAACCTCAGAAGAGGAAAGGCAAAGAGATAGGAAGAGAGTATAAGGAAGGGAAAGGAAGCTTAAAACATCAGGGCAAGGAGTTCAATATCCTGAGAAGGGAAGATCAAGTGAGATCCAGGTGACTGAAAGGAACCAATCCTGGTTACTATTCTTATTGTGTAGTCACCAGTCAGGTTACATGTAGAAGACCCCAAAGGGATTAAGAAAGATAAGGCGATTGCCTTTAGGCCCTTACAAGTAGTCTGTCAACTCTTAAGATAGAAGTGGATACTGTGGGAGGTCAGAAGGAGGAGACAAACCTATCAGTGCCATTTTCAAAAGTTCTATTGGAAAATAATAAAGAAAATGCCTAACTTTCCCTATCCTAAGGGTTCCCCTGGCTAACACAACTAAACTAGGGTGCTTGTTGTCAACGGTGAAGTCCAAAGTAAATGTTCTGTATCACGTCCAAACATAAGCTCCACTGACCCAACCACTAATACTAAATAACTAAAGACCAGGAGAATGGCTCCCTTCTCCTGGATTGCTTTTCAGCAAAGTTCTCCTCAACACAGGATATTCAGATAGTCTCTTGCTATCTCTTGTAATACGTTCTTTGGTTCTTTCAAGGGGGTTTTCCAAGCCTTCGCATTTTGGTTCCTCTCTAGATTTCCTCAGATTCTTCACTGAGTCTCTGAATATATGTTGTGTTTCACAACCCTTATTTCTTCTTTAGGATAAATAAATCTGTTCTCAGAACAACCCTCTTTCCTGTTACTTATCTTCTCACTGAAACAAGTAAGCCAAGCCTTTGTTTTATTACTGCTCTTCTTGTGATCTTGCCATTCACTGGGACGAGTATGACTAGTCCCTAACTGGTTCACCCTCTTTTTATATTCTTGCCATTTGTTAGGTATGATTTTCATAGCAATGATAAATCTTCCAGACCTGTGTCAACCCCAGAACCTTTTGATTTTAGTGGTGGATTATTTTTCCTTATACCTCTGTGAGTGAGAACGTTTTTCCACACTCAGAGAATCTTTTACTCTTTTTATGGGTGTCATTCGTAAGATTCTCCATAGTGTTTTTTTTAAAGGTTATCCTCTTTGACACCTTTTGGCAATAAGCGCCTATTGTTGCCGGGTTACCCTAGGGGCTCCCCTTTTACAGTTCTCTGGCTAACCTTTGTGAGAACTACCGTTACCAAGGGTAGAAAGGATCTTTGGATCCCTTTTACATTTTATTTGCTGAAACTAGCACATCCCACCTTATATGGAGTGCTGGGAAGATACAATGTATTCCCTTTCACCCTAAAACTGTAACAATTCTGTTACAGGGACAAACTAAACTTTAATGGCTGGTGGCAGTGAACCTTTTCATTAATTCTGTGCACCTTTACCGCAGGCTGTTTGCACATCCCCAGTAAAGGCACCCGAGGGGGTTCATTTTCCGCCATTTTAGTGATCCTTGTCCTTTCTTGTTCCTTCCCCGAACCCCCAGTGTGGGAAATTCCTTTGTGTGATTCTTATCTTCGACAGGAGTTTTGTGGACTTCACGCCCTGCTCCAGAGTGTCTGTGAAGGCAGGAAGCGAGGGAGGAGTCCAAAAGTCTGCAGTCCTTTGTCTTCCACCCTGACTGCGAGAATCCAGTTCAATCTGGAAGGCTGGCTGTCCTGAAAGGACTGACAACCTCCCAAGTTTGAATGTTGCAAGGTTGTCTGATTGGCTGGGTTCCTGCATAAGAGTTTGATCTTGGAAGCTTAAGAGGTAATCGACTACTGGAACCAAAACTGAAGAGGAAGATTCAAAATTTGCAGCTGAAACAATTTCCTGCGACCGGAGAGCCTGCTGTGTAACTGGAGCATGCTGTAGCCCTTCCTTCCAATCGACCAGGCGACTCTAACAATGCCGACCCTGACCCAGCACCCGGGAAGACCCATTAGACTCAATAACCCCTGCATTCTGAGCCACAGCACACCGTGCTGCGACTTTGCGAGCTGCAATACCCCAATACCCTAGGACCTCGAGCCACTGCCCGGTGCAATGTCTTCTGAATTCCGAATCCCACTGAAACTTTGTGGGCATCCTGCTGGATATCCAGAGGCACGATTCCAGTCTAGAAAGTCCCCTCACCAGAGTGTTGCACCTTGCAAACAACAAGAATCCGACCAGCAATATCCTGTCTTCTTCTGTGCTCCTATAAAAGATGCCGAATACACAGAGCCGCATTCAGCTGCGAGGAAACCAAAAGTCCTTTCAGCGTCCCGTCTTCTGTCTTCTTAATGAAGGGATTCAACGACCAGGTTTTTGGCTGCAGATCCTGAAGTTCTCCTGCTGCAAAATCTTCTTCTGTGCTGAGGTACTTTGCTAGCTTGTGTATTTACTTACCTTAAGTCTCTTGTGATTCCGGTGTAGTTCTGTGATTGGGAGTCCTCGCGTCCAGTGCACCCAGGCCCCTGATGGAATCCTCCTAGGGTGTCTTCTGTGAAGCCCCTGGACCCTCAACTAACTCTAAAGTAAAGTACTTAATTATTCTAACAGTCTTCCTTAGGAACTTTGACTTTTGCTATTTAAGAACCTATCCTGACCTGCCTGTTGGGCACTAGACCCTAGTGCCCCCCCCCTTCTGCCACTGAGAACACTCATACTCCAATAATAAGGGAAAACCTTCTAAGGATTGGGCCTTTTGCCTAGAAAACAGAATACGTTTTTAAAAGTTACTTACTTGCAAAAGAAGTTGGTTGGTAACTGTAACTCTGAAAGCGAACAGTTACAAAAGTTATTATTTACCTTAGAAATGTTCTGCCATTCTGAAAAATAGATGTAAGGTTATTACTTACCTCGGAAATGCGCTGCCATTCTGAAAAGTAGATGTCGGGTTGTTTTACTTACCTTAGACATTTTTTGCTATTCTGAAAAGAATATGTAACAAATTTCTTTCCTTAGAAACTGTTTCACCATTCTAACAGAAAGTAGATGTAAGGTTATATTACTTACCTGTGATTTGGTTGTGCCTCTTCCCAAAAGTAATGCTGTTGGTTTCACTTCACTATTCCTGTTAAGTTAAATGTATGAGTGTCCCCAACTTGCTTCCCCTGAACTGCTGTTAGCCTGTCCAGAATAAGTCTGCCTTAGGTTTTACCTACCTAGAATAACCTTGAGTCATTCATAAAGTGGAACACTGGGTTTTGCTTTACCTGGTCTGTTTTAGACAGACACAAAAAGAGTCTTAGGTTTAAATCTGCCTTTAAGTTGCTAATAGCTCCTGTAAAAAACGTATAGGTTTTACTTATCTTGAGCATAACTGATGTTATCCTAAAATAAGTTAGAGTTACTGCTTCCCTTAGTCTGTGAACTGAAAAGCAACTGTAATTGAATATTACACCCCGCGGCCCAACTTCCCTACACTAACTGTGTTATCCTGAATCACAATTATAGGTTTATAAAGTTCCTAGAATTTGTATTTCACTAGATCAGAAAAGTATATTGTCCAATTGATATTATGTGATTTCTTGCTGAGCGTCACGGTACAACTGATCGGGTCTACTACCCTGGTATTACTGAAAGTAATCTAAAAGTAACTATTGGTTTTGATTTCCCTAGAACTCCTGTTAGGGGTTCTAAATAAGGTTATATACTTTGGTCTGTGTACCTTCAATCATATTGTTGTGTTTTTCTATAATGTGTTTATATGATCTGTGAAAGTACTTATTTCCCCCAAGATTTATCTGGGCCTACTTGTATTTAAATAAACAATTTATTTTTTTACAATAAATAAGGCCCGATTCATGGAATTAAGTGCACCGAAAAAGGGGGATTTCCGCGCGCAAGCAGCGGTTTGTCAATTCGTGGAATACAATGCGCAAGGCTTACCAGAGACTTGCGAAGAATCCGTGCGTGTCCAAAAGTCACTGTGAACGCCTTGCGCGAGACTCCTAGCGAAGGCACGTACCGTCTTGCGCGGTCACCTAAAAAGGGGGCGGAACACGTGGAATGGGGAACAACAAGCGAAAATGTGGGCGTACCAAGGGAAGTACCACAGAAAAATCCTTGCAATGCTCATAAACCGCACCAATAACCCGTATTCATGGAATTGACCAGGGCTCTCCGGCAACGTTCCCTGCAAGGTGCGCGCCTGTGCGGCCACGTACCTTTGATTTGGGAGCCGCGCATATTGCATATTTTACCGCGCACGTGCTCATTTTGCTGCAAATCTTTTTTTTTTTTAAATAAAACAAATTTCTTTTTTGGGGACCCGTTGGCTGGGCTGGTAATGTGCCGAACTAGGAGGATGGCCCTTGCCGAACTAGGAGGATGGCCCTGTCAGCACAGCAGCACTCGGCATGAGTCTGCTTCGCTATCCAGGCCTTCAGGAAAGGGCCTGCTGGGTGGAGGAGGTGGAGTTTGCCAGGGCCTAGGAGGTGGAGTTTGCCAGGGCCCCGCATGGGCTGGGCTGCTTCACCATGCTTGGAGGAGATGGGGTTTGCAGCTTGAGGAGGTGAAGTTTATCCGGGCTCACTGGAACATTCCAGAATTGATTGTTCGCGAAGGCACGTGAAACCACCTCACTGACAGTGTCAGAGACAGTTGAGCAGCACTCCATTCGGGACGGGCACCATTAAAAATCCTGTTGCCAGTGCTGTGCCAAGGATTTTAAAAGGTGAGTGAGCACTGAGCAGCCCCCCGCCCCCACACAGGACCGCTATACTGTTTTTCTTCTTCCCTTCCGTTCTTTCTTTCCCTCTGTCCGCCTCCGTTCTGTCCTGCAGGCCGCTTCCCCCTTCGGGTACTTACTGTGACGTGACCCCGTTCTTTCTTTCCCTCTGTCCGGTCCACCTCCGTTCTGTCCCACGGCCACGGGCCGCTTATTTCCCCTCAATCTGCGAGAGTAAGGAAGTAACACAGGGCGAGAGCATCTCTGCACCATAAAGGGACACGCACCAGAAGAGAAAGATAGACCCATGCTTCAGCAAAGAAGGCACAGAGTGTCCCCAAAGAAGGCACAGGAGTGTCACCAGAGCAGGCATGGGAGTGTCACCGAAGAAGGTGCAGGCATGTCACCAAAGAAGGCGCAGGCATGTCACCAAAGAATGCATAGTGCATAAAGCAATATTAACTGGCAGCTGGCATCTTACTCCATGTCATCCAGGAGGGAGTCATCCAGTCCTGTATTTTCTTGAAATTTTGATTCTTCAATTTTTTTTCTTATCCATTTTAAACTAGAAGTCAAAGCGAGTAAAAACATGCATGGCTGGCGTTCTCTTTCACGGCAGGGAGAAACTTGCGAGCTCTGTGAACTTTCACAAAAAAACACTGTACACCAATGTGATCACTGCTGGAGAACATGTCATATTTTATGTTCCTGCGTTGGCACTGCAGTATTTGTCTAATTTGCCTAGCAAATAAAGGTGTGATTGTGTGTGCGCGCCCGAGTCTTGCATGTATGTGCAGGTGAGGGCACAGGAGTAACGTGGTCTCTGGGTGCAGGTCAGGATACCCAAGGTCCGACTCCTAGTCCCGACCATTCCGCATGCTACCCCCAGACTGAATGAACAATTGCTCAACGCATAAACGTAGACGTAGTTTTAATATGGCACATGTTCCCCTCTTGCCCTGTCCATTTCAGGGCAAGTTTTAAGATTGGTATATAAAACACAGCGGGTGGAGAGGGACAGAATGGACGAAAAGTCTCCAGTCTGCACAGCTGGATTCGTGTTTACATTATAGTGGCACTTCAGCATCACCAGATAGTTTTCATGTTGGTGAAAAAAGAAAGATACGATTCTCGGACACAGGAATGGAGGTAGTTTTTCTTTTTCATTAGTGCTATCCTTGCCAGGCGAGTTCCATGCAAAATGGTGTAGGCTGGATGTTGCACTATTATGCCATTATACGAGTGGTGCAACAAGATAAACGTGTCTATGTCAAGTTGTGGGAAAGGCATTGGGACTTACACCAATGCACAGCCATGTTAGTCTAAGTCCCTGACTGTCCCTGGGCCCAACAGGGCCATCACAGAGGACATTAAGAACAGAGCAAGAATAATGCCTTCATTCCCCTAAAATCCGGCAATAATAGACTCCCATAATCTGGTAATGGGTAGACTACTTCTTCTGGCCGTATCTTTTTCAATTAAATGTAAATCGATCTATAGTCCATGGGAGGCGCTCTCCTCCATTGTTTTCCTACACCTAACATTTTAAGTTTGCATGAATGTTGAGACACTGTGTAATAGGTCGAATGTGCACGGAAAAAAATTAGGGAAGGGAATACACGATTATACTGCTCTAAATCTCAATCCTGTGATGACTGGTAAAAAAAATAATTGGACAAAGTAATCGCTACTGCGTGATTGGAGGAGATTCTTCGCAGCCGTCACCCTTAGTGAACCACTGTTGTGTGTTTCTATACAGAGGAATAATGGCTGCCCACACCTTTATGCTTTGCTGATTATTATCTCAACATGACTTGTTGTGTCTATACGATTGTATTACTTCAGAATGGCTCCCTAGCACCAAGATGCTAGGGAACAATTATGCCGTGTGTATGCCAATTGAATCTTGGTGCTACGGAGCAATTCAAAAGTAATCTCTCCTACACTTCCTGTTCTCTCCTCTCCAGGCCGCCTCACCTCCTTTACCTTCTCAATGTTTCTCCACATGCTCGTTTGTCCACCCTTCCTAGGTTCACTCTTTGTAGGTATTGGGCATGCCCCCCATTCCCCTTTCTTCTTCCATCCTCTTCCTTTGTCCCCTTCTAGCCTTCCTAATGTCGTATCTCTTCTACTCCTGAATGTCTTCTCCTCCTCTCTCCTTCCCTTCAAGTTCTCCTTCAGACTCCTCCCGATGTCTCCTTCCGGCCTCCTCGTATCTCTTTCACTTCTCTCTACCCCAGGTGGCCCTGTTTTCTTATTGGGATACGTCTATCGGAAATGCAATGTTCATTTTCCGTATTGTTCTATTCTATGTTTTGTTACAGCTTGTTGAATGTGTTTATATCAAGAACCGGATGGTACGACATGTCTTAGAGCAGACAATGTGGATCATATGATTGCATGGCTTGCCATGGCACCCATTCAGGAGGTGGCATGGTTTGGGGCACATCTTGCCTACAATAATTAAATTGACAAGGACATGAGCCGACCTTAAATGAGGTTTCTTGCTGTGATCTTGAGTTTGGACATCCGGCGTATGTTCAGCCCAGATATTCATTTTCTCGAGGCAGAGGGCACATTGCGAGATGTAAATGCTTAATAGGGCGAGGTTGGCAATTCCAGACACACAGAGCTATTTGATTAAAAGCGCTACAAACACGTTACACGACCATCAAACACTGAGCCTTGTCTCTCCTTGTGCCGACCCTTCAGAATATTCATTGATTTCTAAATTTTGCAGCCAAAAATAATGGAAATATTGTGTGGCACAAACATGTACATCTTGCAGCATTTATGCTTATTTAAAATCGTTGTCGGTAGATTCCAAACTTGTAGAATTCCAGTCCCAAATGTTCTTATTTATCTTCCAAACTGGAAGCAATCTCTCACAGAGAGAGGTTTTAAGGCCACTGTTTCTCATGCGACAATATAGAAGGCACGATAAGGCCTTTGTAAGTGTGTCCTGTGATTATCTTGTCTGGTACCTGTACTAACACCTGTGCACCTTTTTGTCTGCAGCTGAAAACGAAAACGTGTTATTTAGCCTGAAAAAATGCAGTTTCATATTGTCTAAATAAACGATATCCCTTGCTAGAAATCTTGTGTTTTCGGCCACATCTAAAGCCACTCGTAATTGTTATTTTGTATTTGTTTCACATGATATTTATAAAGTGCACCATTGCCATTTACATAACATTGTGTGACTTTAAGGACCGCTTTGCTTGATTTCATTTGAATTGTGCAGTGTTACTTAAGTTATGATTGGTATGGTTTGGGTGGGAACTGTAAGTGAGTAGTCCTGGTGAGTGGAGCAAGGTTGACTGGGTGCGGAATGCGGATATGCATCTGTGGTGTTTGGGAAGTGAGTAACCGTGGCAGGGAAGTCTGTTTCCCTGTGCATCACTTACCTGGTGTGTTTTACTGCAGTGATAAATAACCCTGCAAATCCTGAATGGTGCTGTCTGAAGTGAATGATGATGCACTGGCTTGCACATTGCATTTTATGGTATAAGATTGTGGGGTAGGGTAGGTGTGCCGTCCTGCCTGCCTGTCTCTGGTGTATTCATATGAGGTATGAGTGTCTGTGCAATTCTCAACTATCACACTGCAATTGTTGGTGATGCATTGACCTCTGGAAGGCCTACCAGCAGCACACACCAGGGAAATGGTTAACCCAGCAAATGCCAGAAATAGACTGGGATGGGTTCTCAGGGGAAACCCGTTGAGTAAGGAAGGGGTGGGATATGACGAGTAGCAAGGGGATAATATGGTATCACAAACAATCTAATTGATATGGTGTCGGGCCGGCAGCAGTCATCACCTTTGAATATACAGGGGCTGGGAAGGCCAATTAAAATGTGCAGATTATTGGACAGTATGAGGGATCTCCTCCAGATGATTGATGTTAGAGCTCTGTGATTGGAAGGATGGTAAATTTGTCAAGGGAATAAAGACAGACCAGGAGGCTCAGTGAGGCGGATGCAGACATTGCTAACATTCCCTCCGTCTTTCATTTGGAAAATGCTAAGTCGCGTTTTCATTTTTGGTTATTAGCCAGCACTTTAGCGACACTGTATGAAAGCCCCTAGAGTCTTTCACACCAGAAAAAATACAACCGCGGATTGGGGCTAAACATGTTTTGCGCCTTTATCTAGTAGGCAAGCAGCAGATTGATTCTAACTTTGCTCTGTACCAAATCTAAGCATGCTGTTCTACTGAAGTTTTACTTTTGCCCTGGCCCTCTTCATTGCATATAGCGATCTACAAGGAGGCATGGGTGTACCCAAGTCAAAATGTTGGGGGGAGGAGGTCTAACCCTTTAAATGTGGGAGAGGTGCCAACTTCATAGATTGTGGGGTCAGAGCAAACTTACTTGTGTGGGGTCCTCTAACTTCTTCACACATTCTAATGAGACTATTGTAGTGCAGCTTCAATGTTACTAGCAGTTAACTCTCTCCTTCACATCTGAAACCACACAGTAAAGGAGTGCTGTGAGAATGAGCTGTCACCTGCCCCTTAGTACCCTTCTAATCACTCCCACCCAGTCCCTGCCCTGACATGCAAGTACTAACCCCATCAATTGCCTAAAAACGTATGCATATGAATGGGGTTGCTAACAATGAAACCCTTTACATTAGTAATTGCAGAGCCTTTGTTAACTGTGCAGCCGCGGAGAGCACGGTTTTCCGTCTGTGCCCTGCCTGCCAAAGGATCTGTAGTGTACGTCAGAAAGGTCATGTCAACAGACTCTGACTCACCATAACCCAACATTTCAGGGGGTGAGGGAGGGGGAGGGCTGAATCTCAACCTGGCCACTTGACATGGGTGTGGTGGTGGACTGATGGTGGTCTGGGAGGACAACCAACATTAGACATTTTCAAGTGCAACAGGCAGTGGTACTGTAGTTCTAGCCAGCCTTGTAACTGTAGTATCTACTATTCTGATAGAAGCTGCCTGATCTAGGTGGGACATGCCTGACCACATTATGGCATGTAGAATCAGAATACCTGGAGCTAAGGTGTTTACAGAGTTCTAGAAGGGAAGACTGGAATTGAATCATAACTGTCCAGATCCCTTTGCTACTAGTTGTCTCCCTCCTCCTTTTACTCATACTGTTATATACTTATATTATTATATGTATTATTCAATAAATATACTTACGGTTATAATCGCCTCCTGCCATTTGTACCATATCGATTGTGGCTACTTCATTTGGCGACGAGGATGGCTCCAGTTGAAAGGCTGCTGCATCAAGTTGTACGGAGCTGCTCCGCTCATGCCCGAGTGTAGAAGCGGCCCCGTCTTTCTGTTCCTGAAGGTAACGCTCGGCTTTCGTTTTAATTGTATCTAGTCGGCGTTGTGTTGTATTCACTTCAGTGCGGCACATAAGGAATTTGACGGAATTTGAGGGTCTGTGCTACATATCACTGAACCGCTGCATCTACATTACCCATTGGATTTCGCGCATGCGTTGAATGAGCTGAAGAAGGAAGACAATTTTAAAGGCGCAGTACACTGTTTTTTTTCAAACGCAAGACTGCTTCTCTCATGCACTTTGACAGAATTGAATAAGCATAACAAACTGTCATGGCATTTAGCAGTGTGCCTCCACCTGCCTTCTTTATGCCCAGCACTGACGAACCTGCTTTACCTTGGAAGAGGTGGATCAAATCTTTCGAACATTATGCGGGGGTGATTTGTGGTCCCAATTGCAGTGCAGAGAAAAGGAAGTCATTACTCTTGCACTGTTTAGGTCCTGTTGGTCAAGAAAAATATGAAACACTTCCAGAATTACCAGAAGAGGAGAGTGTGGACCTAAATGAATACCAGCTAGCTGTAAAGAAAATTGATAAACATTTTGAAAAGAAAGTGAGCATAATTCTAGAACGTTACAAGTTTGGCAAACGCACACAGGAGGAGGGAGAGAGTGTGGAGAAGTTTGTCACTGCATTAAGGAAATTAGCAAAGTCATGCAATTTCAATGAGCAACTGGATGAGAGACTCAGAGACCAATTTATGTTAGAGTGTCGCAGTAGCAAAGTGAGGGAAAGATTGTGGTCAGAAAGTGATCCTTCTCTTGACACTGTTCTCCGAGTAGCAAAAGAAGTAGAACACACCGAGGAGTGTGTTAAAGAATTGGAGATTAAGATGAAACAAGTAAAAATAGGAAGCAGTAATAGTAAAATGCATGATATACCTGATGAGGAGTCAATTTCCATGATCAATAATGACACCATTAAGAGGAGATCTGTCACAAAACAAAATAATGTATGGAGAACGGACAAAAGATCAAGCAAATATGGTCAAAAGGGTTCATTATATGAAGCCTATAAGAAAAACAGTCCAGAGAATCAATTAAGGAAAGTGGAAAAAAAACGCCAAGGAAAGTGTTACAGATGCGGCAATGTGAATCATTGGGCTGATGACCCAGATTGTCCAGCATTAAAAATCATTTGCAACAAGTGCAAAGGAAAAGGTCACTTCTCAAAGTGTTGCAGATCTCGCGACAATGCCATGAACTGGATAGGGGACAATTCTGATAGTGATCGTAGTGAAAAGGATACTCAAGACGAATGTGTATGTACTATAACTGATGACGATGATGAAGAAGTGTTGGAAAGTCCCAGGGCGATGGTGTCCATTGATGGCAATGAAGTATGTATGATGATTGATACGGGTGCAAAATATACACTCCTGCCGAGACAATTTTGGAACAAGAATAAACATGACTATTTACATGAGGCGGATATCAATCCAAGAGCCTATGGAGGTGTGAAAATTAATGTCATTGGTTGGCATTGGGGAAAGTTGAAATTTAAAAACAGAGTTGCCAATGGCAAAATATATATCACAGGTGAAGGGAAAACTGCTCTACTCAGCTGGACTCACCAGAGTAAATTACGAGTGAAAGTGGACTCCACCAGTATGGAATCAGTTTTGTCTATAAGTAGTGGAGGCGCTGAATCGATTAATGGTGGTGATGTTATACGTAAAGCTGGTTTGCTAAAGGTTTTCCGAGATAAGATAGGATGTCTTCAAGGTTATACCCATCAGATATTACTCAAGCCAGATAAAAAACCGATAGCTCAAAGGTTAAGAAGCATTCCTTTAGCTGTACGAGAAGAAGTCAGCAAGGAAATAAAGAAAATGGAAGAAGATGGAATCATAGAAAGCATTGATGCCAGCGAATGGGTTTCTCCACTTGTGGTGATAAGAAAAAAATCAGGAAAACTTGGAATTTGTGTTGATTTACGCGAGTTGAACAAATGTGTCATACCTGATCGCCATCCTTTACCAAATATACAAGAAATTGTTTCTACCATTGGACCCTCCAAAATATTTTCGACGCTAGACTTATCATCTGCTTACCATCAGATTAAATTGCATAAAAGTTCAAGGAAACTGACTGCGTTCATAACTCCTGATGGGTTGTATCAATTTAAAAGAATGCCGTTTGGATTAGTGTCGGCAGCATCAGTCTTCCAGAAGGTTATGCATGGTATGTTCAAGAATACCAATGGAGTGATTTGTTTTCAAGACGATATATTAATTCATGCTGTCAATCAAGAATTACACGACAAGAGATTATTACATGTATGTAAAAAATTGTATGATGCTGGCATGACTTTGAGCAAGGACAAATGTAAGATAAATTGCATGGAAATCGAATATTTGGGACATAAAATTACAGCAGAAGGAATTTTTCCAAAACCACAATTGGTCAATACCATTGTGGGAATGCCGAGCCCGAGTAACAAAGATGAGATTCGTACATTTATTGGCATGGCCGAATATTACTCAAAATTTGTCAAGGATTTTGCCATACACACTGTTCCATTACGAGAGGCACTCAAGAGGAAATTGTTTGAGTGGAACGTGGAGTGTGAAAATGAATTCAATTTTATAAAAAATGCGATAAATTCTGCCCCTGCATTAAAGAATTTTTGTACCAATGACAAGATTATCATCACTACGGATGCCAGCAACATAGGCTTGGGAGCAGTGTTGTCCCAAGAGAAAGATGGTCATGAAGCAATAATTGCTTTTGCATCAAGATTGCTTAAGGGAGCAGAGATTTCATACGCCACTATAGAGAAGGAAGCCCTAGCTATTAAGTGGGCAGCTGACAAGTTTAGAAGCTTTATATGGGGAAACCAAGTTGAGTTTCGAACTGATCACAAGCCTTTAACTCAAGTGTTCATGTCAAAGGGTCTCAATAAGGTATCCAACAGAATGAGAAGATGGGTCATGATGCTGCAAGAGTTCAACTACATTGTGATATATGTTCCAGGAATAAAGAATGTGTCTGCTGATTGTTTATCTCGTTTAACTAACATTTCTGACATTGTCGATGAAGATGAAGACATGGAAGTTGTCTTTTGTGTGGAAACTTCTTCCATATCCAAAGATGTGTGGGATCAGGCTGAATCCAATGATAATAACATCAAGAAATTGAAAGAATTAATTCAAAGTCATCATTGTATGAAGAAATCTAAATTTGAAGAAGCCAACTTAATTGCTTTTTGGACGGTTGCAGATGAACTGCATGTTCACGATAATTTTGTAATGAGAGGAGATAAAGTCATTCCTCCGACGGATCTGCGTTTGAAGATTATAGAACTGGGTCATGAAGGTCATCAAGGAGTGATAAAGACTAAACAAAGGATTAGAAATGGCTATTGGTGGCCTGGTTGTGACCTGCAGATTGAGCGATATATTAGGGAATGTATCCTTTGTTGTGATGATGAAAAAGAATGTGTGGGTTCCAGGCAACCCATGGTTATTACTGACATTCCCAATAGTGTATGGAGGGATATAAGCATGGATATTTTAGGTCCTATATGTTGTAAAGGTGTACAAAAGTATTGTTTAGTGGTCATAGATCTTCTCACCAGGTGGGCAGAGATTTTAATTACTTCTAGTGTCACGGGTAAAACTGTGGTTGAATTTTTATCAAATATATGTGAGAGGGAAGGATATCCGAGAAGTATTCTTTCCGATAACGGTACTCAATTTAAGTCTAAAGAAGTGGCAGACTTCTGTAAAAATTTGCCATTGAGCATAAGACTAGCTCAATTTATCATCCCCAAACTAACGGAACAGTAGAACGTTTTAACAAAATCTTGAAAGAGACCATCAGAATGGCGTGGGCCAATGGGTTGGATTGGGAGGATGCTCTCAGGGAGAAAGTTACTGCTCATCGCTTTACTCCACACACCAGTACAGGTATTTCCCCTTTTGAGCATAGCAGAGGAAGAAAGGCAAACACCAAACTAGCTCCCATTTGGCTTATTAAAGGGGGTAAAGAAATTGAAAAAAATCTGGTTAACGCAAAGGACAAAATTAGGGAAACACAAAAGAGAAACAAGGTGAATTATGATAAGAAGGTTCGCAACAACAAGTATGATATGCATACAGCTGTTGGTAAGTTGGTTAAAGTGTTACTTCCTCCTGCTCTAAGAAATGGACCATGCAAATGGTCTAATCCTATTAGGGTTATAGAGGCGTTTCGTAATGCTGTCAGGACAGAGGACAAAAGGATATGGAATGTAGAAAGAATTTGGGTGTGTGAAGGTAATGATTGTGACAAGAAAGAAAGGAAAAATGTAGGCCAGAATACAGTTAGTAATGTTAAGACATCTAGAAATTTAAGCAGTGGTGTGAAAGGTAAAAGTAGCAGTACTCTTGAGAAGAGATATGATGGCAGTTCTGAGCAGTTTCAATTTTCCTTGCCAACCAGCTCCAGATATGGAGGATGTATGTCGAGATCCAGCAGACTTTATCGTCTACCGAAGAGGATGGAGGACTATGTGGAGTTCAAGTGAACCAGCTGGAACTGTTGTTACATCAGTTGTGGTATATAGTTATGAACAATATAAGGGAATATAGTTTGTTTGGAACAATATAAAGGGAAGGAGATGTGTAGTATCTACTATTCTGATAGAAGCTGCCTGATCTAGGTGGGACATGCCTGACTACATTATGGCATGTAGAATCAGAATACCTGGAGCTCAGGTGTTTACAGAGTTCTAGAAGGGAAGACTGGAATTGAATCATAACTGTCCAGATCCCTTTGCTACTAGTTGTCTCCCTCCTCCTTTTACACATACTGTTATATACTTATATTATTATATGTATTATTCAATAAATATACTTACGGTTATAATCGCCTCCTGCCATTTGTACCATATCGATTGTGGCTACTTCAGTAACACATACCACAGTGCTTCCCTAGTCCAGCTTGTTATGGGCAGTCAGTCAAGTCCAACTGAGAGGTGTAAGCTGCTCATTTAGTCATCAAGTGTTCTGTAGCTCATATTAGATAAGCATTTTGCTACTTGTACTTGTGTGCCTGCCTGTGGGTAAACAATTCAAGATGCAAGCGAATAGCCAGGCATAAAAGCATCTGCCCTTGGCCTGGGGTGTGATGAATACAAGTTCTCCACTTGCACATAGACAGCAGAAGCACAGTACTTTGTTTCAGTGCAAATAAATGCTATTTCTTTTTTAACCAGATAATGGATAAACTCTTCAACTTCAGAAGATCCAAGTCTTCTTCATCAAAGGAAGGGGAAGGGAGCACTGCAGCAACTGCTGCACCAGCACCACCTAAGAACAAATGTTGCGCTGCTTTCAAAGATTGGTTAAAGGAAATAGTCGAAACAGAGTCCCAGAAATCAAAGATAAGGTACATGTGCGACTTGGAGAGATTTTTCAGTACAATGCTGATGTGGGCCTGATTTGCATAGTATGTGCGGAAGCTAAAGTTACTGGAGAATTTTCTACAGGAAAGAAATGGGCCGATGGTTGGAAATTGGACTACATGAAACGCCATTTAGTTGGAAAAGTTCATGGCTCTGCTGTACAGGCTCTCAGGCGCAAGAATTCAGCAGAGAAACTGGGGTTTGGATTGCGTAGTATGCTGGCACAAACGTCAACTGAGAGAGGTAATAGATTGGCCATGGTTGAGCGACAACAGTCCAAGCCTGAAGAGGTGAAAGTTCTACTGCACAATGTTTTGCTAGCTGTAAAATTAAACACTTCCATGCTATCTGTGCAAGAAATCCACAATCACATAGCGCAGTACACCAAAATACCAGATAGCTGGAGAAGTAAAAATTATGCGTTTGAATTCCTGGAGTCCATCAGCAGCGTAATAAAATCAGAAATCTTGGCAGAGGTTCGCAATGCTCCATTTCACACTCTGATTGTTGATGAAAGCACTGACATTTCAGTCAGCAAAATGCTAGTTATTTACTTTAAAATCAGATCTCTTGCACCAACAACACCACATTCAATGTACAAAACTGTGTTCGGTGGGATTGTCAAGATAACGTCTTGCAATGCAGAAGCTGTCACTTTAGCAATTACTGAATTTTACTCTGCCAAAGGTCTGAGTCTGCAGAACATGGTGATGTTCACATCAGATGGTGCATCCGTTATGCTTGGTAAAAACAACGGTGTTGCTACAAGGCTTAAACAATCTGTTCCACATTTAATTGAGCAACACTGTGTAGCTCACCATGAAGAATTGGGCATCGAGGATGCTTGGAAGAAGGTGCCAATGATTAGGGAAGTAGAAACCTTGCTAAGAACTGTTTATTCTTTTTTTTGCAGATCTCCATTGAGAAAATCTAAATTTGAAGAAATGGCATCCGTCATTGAATGTGATGCTTTGTCATTTCGACCCCTCAATGAAGTGAGGTGGTTATCGAGGCATTTTGCAGTGAATGCATTAATGCGCAATTATGAGGTGTTGCTAAAATACTTTGATCAGGAAATGAAGGCGGAAAATGATCCTATAGTGAAATACTGTTTCAAGAAACTGACCCCACTTATCACATTTCTTTGGCAGTGTTAAATAATATTCTTCGCGATCTAGCGGACTTGTCCAAGGTACTCCAAAAAAGCAGTCTTACCCCAATTGAAGCCATGCAGTTTGCACGCGGCAAGATCAATCGGATCAGGGGACAGTACCTTGGTCAGGAAGTGTTCTGGAGCAGCACAGTTAGAGATCTGATCTCAACATACTCTGACAATGAGAAGGACTTCAGTCCTGCATCTATTCTGAGTTTTATTGGCTTAGTGTGTGAGCATATGGAGAAAAGGTTTCCTGAAAACGAACTGAAGGACTGGGCCAGTTTTGATTTTGATTCACTAGCCACTCAACAATGTAGCTTTGACTTTGGAATAGAAAATGTTAAGCATCTTGTTGAAAAATACAAAGACATTTTAGATTGTAAGGAGGTGGACTGTTTAGAATCAGACCCTACCATGCTTGCGGTGGATTCCATCGTTACACAGTATAATGCCTTAAAGTAGGTGGTAGCAGAGGGGAACAAGTGGGGTTCTTTAAAATGTTTTCAAGACATGGTGAATTTCACACTTCAACATGCCATGGAGTACAATGTAGTGGCACAGCTCATGGACATCTGCGCCACATTTCAAGCCTCAAGCGCTGAGTGTGAGCGAGGGTTCAGTCTCATGAACAGCATTAAGACCAAATCAAGGAATCGACTGGAAGAAAGTCACCTTGACATGCTCATGCGAACGAAGGGGTACCTTTTACACAATGAAGTAAATCTTGATGATTTGTATCAGCACTGGAAGAGCGGCAAAGACAGGCGAGAGAAGCATGTGAATCAGGGGGAGTCTGACAGGAGGACAAGTTTCAGTAGTGCTGCTACGGCGGGCAGTGCACTGCCATTGGCGAGTGGTAGCACCACTGAAGTGTAGATAACTACAGACAGACACCGTCAACTTCTCATCAATGCCATTGCTGACACTTTGTTTGGCCTGACTTCTCACTTTGTGGCTTTTAGAGCTTATTGATGCTTTGCTCACCAGAGAGAACTTTGACATTTAAAAACAAAAGCATATTAGAAAGAAGCTTTCAATGGAAACTTGTTTATGCTGTTGAAACGTTCCAACTTTAACGAACAGCAATTGGTATGTATGCCATTCACTTATCCCTTCATTTAAATGAAAATGTTTAGATTTGTATTTTTTCTTGTATTAACATGTCATCAGCTTACAATTTATGGCAAAACTGGTGGTGCTCTCTGTCCTGTTGTGTGATTACATTTGTTTTCTGTGTTATTTATATAATAGTTTAATTTATTTTCTTCATTGATTGTAAAACAATTAATTTTGTTATGTGCTACCAGGCTGCTAGTGCACTGTACCGGTCCCAGAGTCCCCCATGAATCCGATCCCCCAGTTCCTTCATCTTTATATGTATTGTTCATGTTGAATAAAATAGTAAACATAATATAAACCCTTCCTTGTTAGAGTGTTGCCTCTTGTTGGACCTCTGATTTGGTTGCAGTCCTCTTATGATGCTGTACTAGTAGTCTTAGGCACCCTTTTCTTTGAAGACTTTCTGAGACTGTCGGGTTAACTAGTTCCAGGACAATCATCTGAGATTACATGATTACATGATTCAGTGCTTTATATTTAACTGTCAGAGTCCAATGTCCATTCATACCCCCCCTTCTATTAAGTCGTCTTTCTCATTAATCATGTACTTTTTATTTCATTAAACCAATAGAAAGCATTTCTTTATATTCCATACATTTAGTGAATTTGTGAGGCAGAATCTGTGTTCCACTACAAGAACCCCACTGTTTTTGTACCAACCCTTCATAAAATGAAAGATCTTGCTAATGTTTAGAGATGTAAAAGGACACAATTTCAGATGAGCTAAAGTCTTGGGAGGAGAATAGAGCAACCGAATGTCCCTTGAAGTAGAGCTTTTTGTGCCGCAAATTTGCATTCCTCGCTTGCACACTGTGGAATCTGATCACTAAGCCTTGCTCACTGGTGGGGCGCTGCGCCGCCGCTGCCGCTGCCGCCGCGCACCACCCCCGGTCTGTCAGCGCATCACTCAGTTGCGCACATGACTGAAAAACAGCCCGCACACAACTATTCTTTGGCGCACACAGCCCAAACAAATTAGAGGGAACATTGCTCTCCGGCATGCAGAAAAAGTCACGCAAATACGTAAACAAGTCCACCACGCAAAAGCTGGCGTAAGCGTCACCGCACACTAAAACAAATGCATATAAATGCTGTGCACATAACTAAAGCGCGTATACAGCTACGATGAATGTACCATTTCTCGCAGCAGTGATCGTGGGACACCGCAGGAGGATGGCCAGGGCCTGCATTTTTCTACCCAGGACCAGCCTTTTTGGGATGCCTGATGACCAGGTCTATACCAGGTATAGGTTTCCACCTCATATCATATTAGACCTGGTCAGGGAGTGGGAAGATGACCTCACATCACCCACCCTGTGCTCCCAAGAACTGAGCCCCTTGGAAAAGGTGCTCAATGTACTGCATTTTTTGGCCACTGGGTCATTTCAGCGGACAACTGCCATAGTTGGGGGCATTTCAAAGCCCACGCAGTCACGCTGCCTACACTAGGTGTTGGCAATAATGACTGCATGCCCCTCAGTCCGCAGGCACATCTACATGCCCAGAACACTGGCAGAAAGGCAGGCCGTGGTCCAGGAGTTTTACGGGGTGGCACACTTCCCTAACATGCTTGGTGCCATCGATTGCACCAATGTGGCTCTACGTCCACCTAGGGCCACAGAGCACATCTATCACAAACGCAAGCACTGGCATTCCATCAACGTGCAGGTTGTATGTGATGCCAAGGGAATCATTACGTCTGTATATGCAAACTATCCAGGGTCCACCCATGATAGTTTCATATTCATAATGTCACCCCTACAATGGGCCCCGGAAGCTGGGAGGCATGGCAACACATGGCTCATTGGTGAGTAGAATTGCACCTGCACATGCATGCATGTCATACACAGACAAACACACACCACTGAGAAACATTTTCACCTCTACAGGGGACAGTGCTTACCCTCTGAGCACCTACATGATGACGCAAATACAGAACCCTGCCACACCACCCCAAGTAAGGTACAACGCAGTCCATATTGCAACTCGGGCCATAGTGGAGCGCACATTCGGAGTGCTCAAGTCACGCTTCCGCTCCCTTGACCACTCTGGTGGTGAGCTGCTATATGCACCACCAGTAGTGTGCAGGATGATTGTGGCGGCATGTGTCCTGCACAATGTTTCAACACGGTGTGGTGTACCGGTGGACATGGTGGTGCCCTCACATCCCCAACCACATGAACGGGGGCTGCGCATGGCAGGGGAAAGGGCACTTGGTGAGGCTGCCCGTACACAGTTTGTGGCTACATTTTTCACCTAAAATCCAACCCCTCTGGAGTGCACACAGCCCTGGCACATTCCAGGTGCCATTCAATGATGACAAAGGGACAATCATCTGTCCCCACCAAACCACGCTGCGAATGTGTCCTTGGAAGTGCTACATTGTGTGCATCCCTTAGAACGTAAAATAATTCAATCTGGTGTGTACAAAAGGAAGACGTAGAAGAAGGAGTATGCCACTAACACCATGCGAAAGTACACATCTAATTGCCGGTGAGTCACATAAACCCTCCCACATGTCATGTAAAATTATCGCCACACTGTGCCATGCCATGTACTGTCAAACGAGATCCATAAATGGCCAATACATAACACTACTGTCACAAAGCACTCAACAATGTATGGAACAAGTTGAGAAATGGTACACAAAAAACGGTTGGACGGGGAAAGGGTACTTAGATTGCCAGTGTACAACTGCCATGAGTAGATGTTGGAGGTTTGGAAGTCCAAGGTGGACGTTAGATAGGGAGATGCTCTGGCCCTCTGATCAGGTACCCCTGGCCCCACCTAGGTGGAAAGGAGGGCGATTTTATCTGGGGTAACCTGAGTGTCGGCAAGCCTTAATGTGGGGCTTTGTATAGGAGGGACAAAGTCATTAGGTGATTCTCTTTTTATGGGGTGATATATATCCCCCGCTAGTGGTGGGAACACCAATAGCATATTGGAAAAAACAACAACAGAGTCACGCGGCAACCGCCGAAGGGTTCTAAGTAGCTTGGAGAGTGAAATTAGATCTCAAAATGGTGACTCAAGCACCTTGTAACTAGCATGAATGGTATAGGGGCATTGGGATTTCCAAGTAAATGCTTTATTGACCCAAATGTCTCAAAATTCTTTACATGCGGGCGGTTGTCTAGGTAAAAAACTTTTAATAGAATAAACTAAACAAAAAAGTTTTAAAAAATGTCAATTGTTTCGCACTTGAGGTGCTAGAAACCATTTTGCACTGGGTTGTGGTATGCAGTGTCTTGGTATTCCCTCCTTGTCTTGGGGATATCGTAGAGTGTTGTGGAGGGGCCACAACAGGTCACGTCGATAAATTTCGATGGTTATAAGCAGTTAAGGACCATCTTCTTCAGGACGTACGATTTCTTCATATGATGGTCAAATCGCTTACTGTACTCGCAGGTAGGACAGCATGCACGGCGTAACCAGGCTACATACAATCCTGTATTTGGGAAACATAATGGAACATTGCAAGGAGGGCATGAATAACCTCTAGTTGCAATGTTGGTTGCATAACAGAATATTCCAGAGCATTCATGATCATGTCACAGTAGCTGTTATTGCTATATAAAGAGAGAAAATGTGCTCTTTTTTGCATTTGAGCATAGCCACAGAGTAGTGGCTTGTACATAGGCCTGTAGAACCCTTAGCCCAGACCACCGGGGTAGGGGGAATGCAAGTGGGGGTTGGAGGGGGGCAGTGAAGGGGAGCCGTGTTGGAGGGTGAGATGGCTCTGGGATTGAAAAAATGCCTTTGCAAGGTAAACGGTACCGTGTTTGATCACTAGGAAGGAGGAAAGTAGAGAGAGCTCCGCTAGGTGGATGATGCCGTGTTAGTCATTGACAATGCGAGGTCTGTGAGGAAAGCCTGGGGGAGAGTTAACCTACCTGGGTGTAGTCCGGGGAACGTGTGATCTCTTCAGGGTTGGGATCACATTGGTTCGTGCCGCAGCGCTGCGTCTGTATAGACACAAATGAACGCTAGTTATAGCGGGCGGCGGGACAGAAAAAGGCCAGGAAACACAGAACTGCCCTGGGCAAAAGGGGGCTCTTACCAAGTGGATGAGGCTGTGCTCCTTGCAGGCCCTCCAGCCACTACACTCACACCCCCCGTCCAGGCGCCCAGGCATTGGAAAAGGCCAGGGCTCACACACCCCTCAGCCCACGCTGCCCATTGGACCTAGGCTAGACTACTGCAATGCCCTGTACTCTGGAAGCAACAAATACATCACAGAAAACTTCAAAGACTGCAGAACAATGCCCTGAGAGCAGCACTAAACATCCCCTTTAGAGAGCACATCACTAACTGCAGGAAAGAGGCTAACTGGCTAAAAATAACAGACAGAGTTCTACTTAAAACAGCTTCCCTCACATGTAAATGTCATAACAACTTAGCCCCCCCGTATCTAATGGAAAAAATCAATAGGAAAATTTCCACGCGGCCCACGAGATCTGCCAACACCTTCAAACTAGAGACTCCAAGGTTTAAACGTTCCACCGCGGGAGGAACTAGCTTTCCCGTCAAAGCTGCTCACTGCTGGAACAAATTACCTCTTGAACTGAGAACTGAACAACCGTACCCGAAATTCAGGCACAAGTTAATCAATTGGCTGCACGCCAATGACACATAGCCTGACCTACACATAGCTTATTCCCACCCAGCCACTACCGGACACCCCAAGACTTGCCCTGCTCCTGGTCATTTGTCTGTATATATTCTTGTATATATTTGCTTTTTTCCGCCGCCTGTGTTCTTTTAGGCTTATGCTTGTACATACTACTACATATATTTGCTCTTATTATGCTATGTTGTACATACTATTGCCAAACTATGTAACAAGCTTAAGTTGTCATGTAAACTGCTGCGCCCGGCTACCCTCGGGTTTGGTGCGCATTACCAAATAATAATAAATAAACAAACAAACAAGCCTATGTACACGCCACTACTCTGTGGCTATGCTCAAATGCAAAACAGAGCACATTTTCTCTCTTTATATAGCAATAACAGCTACTGTGACATGATCATGAATGCTCTGGAATATTCTGTTATGCAACATTGCAACTAGAGGTTATTCATGCCCTCCTTGCAATGTTCCATTATGTTTCCCATGTTTCCCAAATACAGGATTCTATGTAGCCTGGTTGCGCCGTGCATGCTGTCCTACCTGCGAGTACAGCAAGCGATTTGACCATCATATGAAGAAATCGTACGTCCTGAAGAAGATGGTCCTTAACTGCTTATA
This sequence comes from Ambystoma mexicanum, assembly GCF_040938575.1. Lineage (NCBI taxonomy): Eukaryota > Metazoa > Chordata > Amphibia > Caudata > Ambystomatidae > Ambystoma > Ambystoma mexicanum. The sequence goes on along the minus strand of NC_090931.1, from coordinate 544,913,882 downwards.
ACCATCGAAACCGGTCGACCTGACCTGTTTTGGCCCCTCCACAACACTCTACGATATCCCCAAGACAAGGAGGGGATACCAAGACACTGAATACCACAACCCAGTGCAAAATGGCTTTCTAGCACCTCAAGTGCAAAAAAAACTTTTTTGTTAAGTTTATTCTATTAAAAGTTTTTTACCTAGACAACCGCCAGCATGTAAAGGATTTTGTGACATTTGGGTCAGTAAAGCATTTACTTGGAAATCCCAATGCCCCTATACCATTCATGTTAGTTACAAGGTGCTCGAGTCACCATTTTGAGATCTAATTTCCCTCTCCAAGCTACTTAGAACCCTTCGGCGGTTGCTGCGTGGCTCTGTTGTTTTTTCCAATAGGCTATTAGTGTTCCCACCACTAGCGGGGGATATCCATCACCCCATAAAAAGAGAATCATCTAATGACTTTGTCCCTCCTATACAAAGCCTCACATTAAGGCTTGTCTACACTCAGGTTACCCCAGATAAAATCCCCCTCCTTTCCATCTAGGTAGGGGCAGGGGTACCTGATCAGAGGGCCAGAGCATCTCCCTATCTAGCGTCCACCTTGGACTTCCAAACCTCAAACATCCACTCATGGCAGTTGTACACTGCTAATCTAAGTACCCTTTCCCTGTCCAACCGTTTTTTTTGTACCATTATACCCCTACGGTTAGGGATGACAATTGTTCCTTTGGCTGAAGCAAGCTGCAATTAGCCCTGTTGCTATTAACAAGTTGAGAAATAACACACGCTCATACATTTCCATAATAATGTTGACAGGACCAGTAATTGCCTAGTACAACATACCATAAACACTGGACCTAACTGTGAATCTGCCCGATAGTGACTCACCATATTACCACAAGTGCCTCAATGTGTTGAAGGTTGCTCCGGGCACCCAGGTAGGTTTCGTGTGGCTCTGCCAATGTAAGGTGGCAGGTAAGCACAAACAGCAGGAAGTCAAACAAGAATGGAGATATACAAGGTAATTCATAACGACGGAACTGGAACAATGGATCGATCTCAATGTTCAAACAAAAAGGGATGGGAACCATGCACTGGACAAACAATCAGGAACCCCACTAGGGGTGTATACACAGGTTGGACTAGAGACTGCCCACAGATATGAGGGAAGCCCAATGCCTCTGTGTAAGTTACTTTTACTGGCACGACTCCTTGCAAGCCCATAGAAAGGGGAAGCAGGAGTGGCTTCTGGGTCTGGACCCTAAGGCACAAACAAGGAGTGTACTAAGAGCCGGTATGGGTCCAGCCAGAACCTACAGTGGATGCCCTCGGAGGGTACAGTACGCAACACACTGTTACATAAATTCACAATAGACCACAGGTAAGACAAGGGAAAGTGCAGAGATTGCCTGCTGGTAACCCCAGCAGCCTAACTCTGAACAAAGAAATAACATATGCACAAGTGAGGACGAGAACGGAAACTAAAATAACTAGGGGAAAATAGGCATTAAAGCAAGCAAGCTTCTGGATGTGAAAAAGAAGAAGAAAAAAAATCAAAAATGTCAATTGTGGACCGGTGGTGGGGAGGGACCACCCAGGAGGGTGGAGGGGCAGGGTGCACGTCAAGCCCTACATGTGTGTATGTTGAGAGAAAAAAACACCTCCATGGGTTCATGGGCCGCATGGCTATCATGTATTGGGAGGGCTGTCGCCACCTTCCTGTGTAGCATCTGAAGGTGGTAGTGGTAAAGGAGGTTCACCATGGATAGCCCTGGCCTGGTCCTCCATGGCAGCAGCCAGGCGGGACTGAGATGAATGCATCTGTAACATGAAGCCTTAGAGTACTGCATGCAACACCTCACGGGATGCACAGAGTTCTTCCGAGATGGTATGAGTCAACAGTTGCATCTGCTGTTCATACTGTGTACTGCGGGCTACCTCTAGCACTTCCAGTGTAGCTCTGAGATACAGAAACTCTTGCCACAGGGTGTCCCTCTGGGCCCAACCCTCTGCAAGCAGGGATGCCTGCAGAGACCTCAGTTCGGCCCGTCGGCTCCTGTTGCTGGCCTCCATGTGCAGCCTGGGTGAGCGGCATGTGGACCTCAATGCCTGCAGCTGGTGATCTACCTGTGCTGCTGGGGGATCATGGAATTTGCCACCCTATCCATGCCCTGAGCCAACATCTCATAGGAAGCACCCTGTTGTGAAAAAGTATACATGGACTGGTCCCACACTATCGCCAGCTGCAACACTGCCACCGCGTGTGCGGACCCCACGTCTGCCTGACCCAAGGGAGCATGGCCCTTGATGTGATGCCGCTGTCTGTGGCTGCAGGACTGCATCCCTCCCTTGCTCAGCTGTCCCAGGACCAGGAACCAATATTGTGGAGTATGCCCTGCAGCCGTAACCACCACAGACGGATGCGACAACACTGACTGGCCCTGTGAGGGGACATGACCCCCTGCAGATGTTTGGGCTACAACAGCACCAACACTTGATGCACTCACCTGCGACAGCATAGAGGAATTCACATCCGGTTCACAACCAGAGCTACTGTTTTCATCAGAGGTGGACTCATACTGAGTCAGGCCCTGGATGTTCTGTAGCACCAGTGGATAATCATGGGCTGCCACAACACGTCCTCCAATGGTGCTCAGTGGCGGCTCAGGATCCTGTTCCTCCTCAACCTCCTCCTCTGCATCCAGTGCCTCATCACCTGCACATGGACATAAAAATGCATGAATAACCATGTAAATAAAAGAAACCTGAAGGTGTCTCACCCGCTAGTCCCTGAGGATCTGTCATCCAGGTGGCCAGGACACGGCCATCGTTTTTGGATCCAGTTCCTGGGGGTGGATCATTGCAGGAGGATCAACTGGATGAGGGGTCTTCGGGGAGTGCAAGTGGGACACTGGATGATGAGACGCAGTATCCCCTTTCCCAGTAACACTGATTCCCCATCCTACCAGGTATGATACTTAGGAACTCGCCCCAACCCTCTTTTCAGACGCAAACACTTTCTCACGGACAGCTCACTGTGAGAGAAAACGGACTAACACCCGAGCCGTATACCGGACATGTCCCAATACAATGGTCAGGCAAGGTCAGGCAATTACTGATCATTACACACACCTGACGTCCATCATACTTTCCCACACAGATAAAAGATAGCGCACAAAAGCACACTCTGAGCAAGGCAAAGCACACGAGGAAGCAGCAGTTCCAAGGTTGCAGTTTAATACAAGGAGAAAGACGGCAAGACTGGAGAGGGTTGCAAGGTGGGAAGTGCCCTTGACCTCTTTAGAGAAAGACCGTTACTCTCATGAGCCTTCGAGAATAAGAAACATAAGACCCGGAATCAAAGCTGAAGAACCCTGCATTGTGGGTCGGAGGTACCTGGGGCTCTCCTGCGTCGATAGCCAAAGCGGGAGGATTGTTTGCTGCTGTGGTACTGTCCTTGGCTCCTACAACAAAGCAGCGGCAGTAAAGTCAGCACAGCTGGTGAGTTGGGGAGACTGATACCAGACCGGTCTGTGCTAAAGTCAAGGTTGCAAGCGGCAACATTGTATAGAGAAAACGGCAGAGAACAGTGTGTGAAGCGTATGTGACAAGCGACGCAATATAATTAAACAGCAGATGAGTGACTGAACTTTTGAAGCCAAGACAGATACCATAAACAGAGTGGTCAGGCGCCACGTGGGTGCTCATTCGAAGGTCTCGGTTAGGTATGCAACTGTAAAGTGGCAATTGTAAAAAGGGATTGTGACATTGAAGTGGTCCTACAAAGAAATTGGTCCGAACCCGGCTGAGAGAGATTAGCTGTATAAAGAAGGGGATCTCCCCGGCTGAGGGGGATCCGGGTTGAACCGTGAGTCACCCGAGAAAGAATAGCCTATGAGCATTGTGAAAGAGGATCTGAACCTGGAAGAGAGGGATGTAAAGTGACAATTGTTGTATTAAAGGGATCTGAGCCTGGCTGAGGGGGATCTGGGGTGAATAGTTAATAACATGAATTAAGTGCTTGTAAGAGGAAAATAACTTTTTGTTTGTTTTGTTGTATCAGGCCCTCTGCATGAAGAGACTTTGATAGGCAAAGAGACTTGGGCACAGAAGGCCCTGATGCTAATGAATGAACTGTATCCTTGTGCCAAAGAAGCAAGAGACTGTGCTACATTCGAGTGAACCGCCTTGTCCCGTGCTGAAAACGTGGGGCCGGACTTATTTTTGTGAACACTTCTTTCTTTTTTATAAACACTACCCCACACTATTTGTATTTAGACGTAAGGTTTGGCAGTACTTCTTTTGTTAGAATAGTCCCTTTTATTTTGACAAGACACCACTAGGACTGTGTTATTATTTGATTGTCGTAGATTACTCCCATCTCTAGATTTAGGATTAGATAGGCGTTCATCATACCCTTGTTGAAGTTCAATAAACACCCTTGAACTCTGGTCACTTGTGTCTGTCTTACTATTGATACCATGCCTTCCTTACAATACCTACAGGGCGAATACCCCAAGCTATGTTGTGGAGGGCACTACATTCCTGTTGACTTGAATACATGGAACACTGAAGTAGAGAGAACCCTGGATGTGGGTGCGCTCGTAGGGCACTATGTACCAGGAGAACCCCTAATGATTGTATTTCAGACTAAGGCTGGACTGGAGACTTCTGTTTTGGCAAAAGGATTAGGGACATTTTAATTTAAGATATCTTTTATGAGAGCTATTTACTGTGAAATCTCCAAAGTAACAACTAACTACCACCTCAAAAATAAAACAGAACATTTCCTGAAGGAGATATGCTGGATTACCAGCTGTGATAGTTTCAGTCATTCTGCAAAAATTGCCCTATCAAAAAAGGCTGATCTCTGGGATTGGCTCGAAAACTATGAACACCTTGGTAAACTTCGGAAATACCAATACTTACATCACATGCTATATATACTTAAACAAATGCAGAGCTACTTGAATCTTTGTCCTTTAAGTAAGCTAAGACGATTCATTCTATTATTGAGGATGGATAATCTACCGGCCTTGACAAATAGGAGCATACATAGACATCGGTCCTCCTCTGAAAGATTCTGTCGTATATGTAAAAATAGAGTGATCAAAGAAACTGTAAAACACCTACTGACAGAATGTGTAAACATGGTAGATATGTACCAATTATGCTATTGCAAGTATGTACATGACTTCGAATCCATCAGAGAACCCATGTTTTGGCTATGCTGTATTCATTCCCAAAGCTTCAAGGTATTAATTGCTTTATTTAACGTCTGGCTAAAAATTGAAAATCTTCTGGGTATCTCCATCTAAGATCACTCGACAATACTGAGTTCCCGTAAATCAATGTAGAAAGTGCCATTAACTACTGGGAAAAAGATCAGCTAAAGACTGATGTATTGACTTAAAGCAATTGTGGTGAAGCGTGAGATTCGCCAAGCTTGTAGACATACTGTACAGTGACAAATGCTAAAAATAATACTTAGATAAGAGGAAAGATGTTATCATCCCTGTCTTTGCGTCGTAGGTATCTATTTCTGTTTCTATTATATGACTGTACTTGGTGACTGTTTGAACAGGAAGCATTTAGGAATGAGATATTTTTTAACTGCACACTGTGTTTCTTATGTTTCACATTTTTTCCTACTCATTTTCTTACTTTTTACTTGTCTTTGTTGCTTGCTTAAATTAATTTGTAATCATGTGTAAAGTTTATTTATAAACTGTATCACATTATTAATAAATATTAAAGATAACTGTTAGAGCAGAATTAATCAATTTTTTGGGAGTTCTAATGTCCCATTTTATGTGCAGACTTACACTGGCATGAATCCGGTTTTGCTTCTCTTCTTTCCGGGGCTGAATCTCAAACCTGGTACTGGAGCTCCTCTGGTGTAGGTTACTGTCTTCTACATACCTGTTGGGTAGAACTCAGACATTACTCACTTGTCTCCATAACTACTGATGTGTCTACAGACTGTCCTATTAAATCCTACTGGGAACTTGTATCACCTTGGAAAATTCAATATAAATGGCTTTGAAAGGTACTTACCTGAACACTGGCATTTTACCTAGACTGTCCTATGATCTCTGAGGTCTCAAACAAACTGAATTTTTAGGTTTTACATGCATTTTTAATGTTCTGCATAACCATCCTGTCTATGAAAACTCTCTAATTTACATTGTATAATTAGTTACTATTGCTATCGTATCTATTTTCTAGGAGTGTAACAATACCTTATGGGTCTAGTACTATAAAAACAAATCTAATTCTATTTTTTGGTGGCACTCTGTACTTGCTTGTTAAAGTATTAACCCCTTTTCCCTCTCTCTCTGTGCTATATGAGTGCATGGTGTCAATTTGTAACATTTAAGCTGCTATGTGCTAGAGGCGTAGAAATTATTGTGACTGTTTTCTGTGTGACATTTTGGGCCCTGATCATGACTATATTAATGTTGGTTTTTATTCTCTAGTGTTCCCTTTTCTTCCTGTCCCTTAGCCTATATTTTTAGTGCCTATCATTTGGTAGTGGGCTTACATTTACTATTAGGAGTAATTGTAATTTGTAATTGTTTATTTATACAGCGCTTATACACAGGTGGAGTGCTTCAAAGCCCTTCAAGGCGGGAAGGGAACAAGGGAATACACTAATCATTCTTAGGCCTTGAAGTTTCCGAATGATCCCACAGAAAAAATAGCATACTAGGCCTGACGGCATTTCTAATATTTCAAGTCCATGAAGTGTTAAAGTTGGGACCAAGCTAGGGAGGGGGGACAAAAAAAAGATGGGGGGGCGGGACATGACAGACGAAACTTAGTAGTCCTAGCACATATAGGGCATGCAGGCGTACAGAGGGAGGTGCAAGGAAGGGGGCTTGGAACAAACAAGTCCATTCCAGCAGGGCCCTGGGTTAAGTGCAAAGAGGTTGCCCCGCTCATTGAGCAGAAGCTGAAAGGGCAGTAATGCTGAACATAGTGCAGCGGCTCTGAGGCAAGTGCAAAAGACTTGCGGGTGAGCATGGGACCTGTAAGGCTCTGGAAATGAACCAGGCAACCAGTCAGCAAAAACTGAACAGAGTTGGGGAGGAGAAGGAGAAAGGAGGGTGGAGAGAAAGAACGGAGGTTAGCAGGGACGAGGGAGGGAGAAGGATGAAGAGAAGAGGATGGTCTTGAGGAGTTTCCAGAACTTAAGGTACTGCGGCTCAAGATGGAGAGAGGCAGGGAGGCTGTTCCAGAGGGAGGCGCCTGCAGAGGATAAAGATCTACCCCCAAATCTCTGTTTTTGAAAGCGACTCACCCGCAGAGAGTTGGAGGACGAGCAAAGGACTCTAGAAGGAGAGTATTTAGGAAGGGAGCATTGTAGATAGTGTGGGCCCAGGCCCCAGAAAGCCTTGTTGATTATGCAGAGGGTCTTGAACTTGATCCTTGCAGCCACGGGGAGCCAGTGGAGGGATTTCAGTGCCAGAGAGATGCAGTGCCTGGGATTGAGACCAAGGATAAGTCTCGCGATTCTGTTCTGGATGAGTTGTAGAGGACGGAGAGTAGAAGTAGGAAGATTGAGAAAGAGGCTGTTGCAGTAGTCCAACCTAGAGAGAACCAGGGCTCTCGAGGTGGTGAGCCTCTGGGGGAACGTGAGAAAAGGTAGAATGCCTCTGACGAGGTGAAGTTGGTAGTGGGACTTTTTGGAGATGTCCAAGATGTGTGAAGATAAGGAGAGATTAGACTCAAAGATGACCCCTAGATTTTTTGCCCCATTGGTAGGTGAGGGTGCAGGGCCAAGGGAGGATGGCCAGTGTGAAAGAGTGAAAGTGGGAGCAGGGGTCCCAATGAGGATGATCTCTGTCTTACTGGCATTCAGGCAGATATTGTTACAAGCAAACCAACACTGAATTGCGGATAGACAGTCAGAGATGAGTGAGGAGGAGGAGGAGGCCGAGGGTAGCCTGAAAGAGAGCTGCATGTCATTTGCATAACACTGAAAGTTAGAGGTAAATGTAGAGATCCTGTGGGCCAAGGGGGCCATGTAGATTTTGAAGAACCATGAGGATAGGGTAGATCCTTGGGGGACACCACAAGTAGAGAGAGTGAAAGGACCCAAATTCCACCTGGGAGGGCCAATCAGAGATCTGTAATGCCCAGGGTATCACAGAGACGGGAGATCAGGATGTTGTGGTTTACGTATCGAAAGCAGAAGAGAGGTCGAGAAGAATGAGGACAGAGGGAGAGATCGAGTCAAGATATGAGAGCAGGTGATGCCATGGGTGTTCAGAAGAGCAGTTTCCATGCTTCTGGATTCTCTAAAGGCAGACTGATGGTCATAGAGACAACTGACAGATTCAGTGTGGAGGGTAAATTGAGTGGTAGCTAGGTTCTCCAGGAGTTTTCCCAGGAAAGGGTTGATGGATATTGGGCAATAGTTTACCAGAATAGACGGGTTGGCAGAGGGTTTTTTAAGCACAGGGTGCACAAGAGAGTGCTTAAGAGGGGAGGGGAATACTCCAGTGGCGAAAGAGAGGTTGCAGAGGTCGACCAAGACTGGAGCGAGAGTATCAATATTGTCCTTGATGGTTTTGGAGGAGCAGGGGTCCCACCTGTTTGGAAGAGGCTTTCATAGACCGGACTTATCTAGAGACCTCATCACGTGTGACAGGGGAGAGGGAGGAGAGAAGAAGGGGAGGGGTGAGGGGCAGCAGAGGGAGGCCCGAGAGATGTTGGTGCAGAATAGAGAGAGGATAGGATGTCCTGTGTTTTGGTGGTGAAATGTGCAGCCAGGGCCGAGCAAAGGTCCTGGAGTAGACAAGTTGGTTTTCCCGCTCTGGGACAAGCCGCTGAAGGGAGCTACAGAGACCCGAAAGGTGTCAGGAAACACTAGGAACGTCAAAGTGCTTCAAGAGTCCTTGCAATGGTTAATGGGCCACAGAAGTAGCGAAAACTACATTTATTGAATATCGAACTGCATGAAAGGTGCTGCTTAAGCCCATATAAGCATTCTGGGACAATCAAGTATATCAAGTAATCCACTACCAGAAAAGCACTTTAAGGAAAATGTGAAAGTAAAGATTTGTCTTGCATATTACTGTATCAAAGGCTTTGATGGAACGTATGGTTGAGTGACCTGTGATGGGTGGACCGTGTGGTCTGACAACTGCACCTAGACCAGGGCGTTTTCTAACACTAACATTACCAACATCAAAAGTGAAATCACAGACAAGGCATGTGGTTGCTGGTTGCGTGACCTGTATTGGGTGGACCGTGGGGTCTGATTAACTGCGCCTAAAGCAGAAACCACTACATATTGGAAAATCAGTAAAGAAGTGTGAGTCCTTGTTGAAGCTAACTGAAGGATAGATCAAACAGACCAGGTATTGTCTTATGAACTTGTGAACGGAGGAAGCAAGTTAACTGTTCAGTTTAAATCTTGGGTAGGGAACCCTGAGAACCACAAGATCACAGTGTTGTATGAACTTTATTACATTTGACCCTGGGGAAGGGAAACCTAAGACCATCTTTTGATGCGAACTGTGATACCAGTGAAGCTACAGTACACTTCATAACAGGATCAAACCTCCTTGAAACGAAGTTACATTGGAACTATATTGAGCTTGAGTACTTATATTTTGGTTGAGAACATTTCCCCACTAGATTTATGTTGTAGTTGTGAGGACAAGCATAGGTTTTGACACAGACAGACTGTTGGTTTGGACCTATAGACACAGACTTTCATTAGATTTCATTAGGTAGGGCAAATCCCACCATAGCATAGGGTTAGTAAGGCGTTCTATCATCCTGATCATTAATAAAGCTTTGTTTAGAAACATTTATCTGTTGTCTGTGTCATCTCTCTTGATACCCCACATCGCTTTTAAATTGCCTATACTGTTAAGAGTCATTTGTACAATAGCATGGACATCTGAAGCTGGTATGTCCTAGAAGTACTGGACTGTTCTGTGATTCCAAGAGAACTGTGGGCTGGCGTTTCATATGTACATTTCAGACTGATCTGCATATCAGCAATTTACGTGGATGGGTTACACATGTGTAAGTCTAGAAATAAGGATACCTCTACTTTGAGACCGCAAACGCATTTTGGTGGCCGTGGGCCAACCCTCTCATGCACGATATGACAGAATATAGGTATTCGAGTTTGCCAATGAGCGGCCATTTTGATGTAACAAGAATCACCATTTTGTTTTCCAACCATTGCTCATTGCTTTCTGTTCCTATTGCTTCGCAGTATATTTTCCGTTTACACTGCTCGACTGTGAAACATTGTTGTCTGTATGTGAAAAGGACAAGGCCACAGGGCCGTGAGGATAACAAGAGTTGGCTGAAACACAAATGTAGGCAGCGCCAGGAAGAATGCCCGGCTCCCTCCCGAATGTAGCCTTGAAGCAGAGCTGCAGGGCATTTAATCATTTCACTGCTGCCAGTCAGTCCCGTTATATGGTAGAATATGTTAGAATAATACTGCTAGAGGCTTGAATTATGCTTTTCTAACGGCCCCCCTTTGCTGAGTCCGCCAGAGCATGTCGGCTCCCAGGACGCGAATAGCACCTGATAGATTGCAAGGTCCGGAATGCAACTCCGCCCGTATGTAGTTTGCTTCCAAGAACAGAAGCGCTGTGTTCTATTCAATAACCGAAAGATGCCTTTGCACTCACAAATTGCAAATTGTTACTAGAATAGATGTTTGAAGGTGTCATAGTGGTCGGAGATGTCCATCATCACGCCAAGTTCAAAGAAACCCAATAAAGGGGGGTGTTAACCATGTCATCGCTGATTGTTTGATATGCATTTTGTATATATGTAACTGATGTACGTAATTCGCTCTCTTGCGTCCCTCAAGGTCTAGAGATGCACGTCGCGGGGTGTGAGATCGAGTTGGCCAACTGAGACTTTTGCTTTGCAATAAAACCCTAGCTTTGGGAATACAACCTTGTGTCTGGCGTCTCTATCGTGTGTGGTGATCCGCCTTGTTCCCATAGACATCAGGGTCCCCTAGGGGCCCCTTTTCATGTATCAACAAGACACTGCATGATCAATTTCGTAACAAAGCAGGGCAATGGCAGTCAATCCTCTTTCATCTGGAGATAGTCAGGCTGCTGGAGACAATGTGCGTGGTTGCACGGTGGTCTGTGGGTTGGCTACGTCAGTTACTAATTCTGCATGTATTTAGTACCGAGAAGTCGCATGACCAGGGAGGGCCTGAATGCTGCTGCTTTTAAAGTTTGTATACAAGGTTTGGATGATGGTAGGGGGACTGCTGTCTAGCTGAATTTACTAGCCAGGTGTTCATGGTCATCTAAGTATTTATCGCATTTAGGGGTATACGAAGGGTAATTCATGTGTCCTGAGCTGTTCTGGGCCTTAATATAATGTTTAATACCTTTCCCTCTTTAGAGGTCATGCAGGCACCAATTACTGAGATCAAATGTATACCATGAAATGCAGAGTGAACCCTCTGTTCTAAAGCTATGGAGGGATAAGCAGGAGGATAAACACTGGAATAGGAAGGTCTTAAACTGGATCTGAAATGGGCATCACTGTGTTGCAGCCAAAAGATCAAGTGGGAGGAGATAAAATATGCATTGATTTCATACTGCAAAGTACCATCTACCACTAGTGCAATACTTATACAGGGAACTAAACAGGTGGGAGCTATTTAGCTTCTGGTTGCAGCCTAGAAGAGCCTAGTTAGCTTTACCCAAACTACTACCAGGAGCTACTTTAATTCCCAGGTCAACTGGTGCTATACAAATTTACAAGTAACATTTACTCAATGTGTTTTGGGAACTTGAATACAAATACATTAGGACAACTCTAAAGCACACTAAAATCACAATTGGCAATGTGTAATTAAGGCTCCCTGTTTTCTGTTTTTTAGGGAAATAGCCAATAAACAGGCAGAAATCACTATTGCCTTTCAGTATTTATTTCTAAGAAATGGAAAAGAAGAAACATATCACTGTTGCTTAGCCTTCAGGTTGTCAATCCTGCCTTGCATGCCAATGGGTGTGCAAAGTAATCAAATGGAGAGACTTAAAGTGAATTTTTCTTTTTTATTTTTATTGTGTATGGTTTACAAAAAAAAACCTTTACAAAAGAAATCCTTAAATACAAAAAAAAAACAAGAAAGAAGGGATCATACATTACTGTTACATTGCATATTGATTTCATTTCATTACCGATATGATAAGAAAACACAAAGATCCACATATCCTTTTTCTATCAGTAACATATAAAAAGATTGGTTAAAGAATTCAGTGCACATTAAAATTTTCGACACAATTTTTGATAGTTAAAAGGAAAAAGAAATTCCCTTTACATAAACAAAAATGTATTTAGCAGCAGTATCAATTAAAATTCCAGAGTTTGTATGCATACATGATAGAATTGATAGAATATAAAGATGGAATTCATCAAACAAATTGATCAAATGGGAGGGGGATACAGATCAAGAGACTTAATAAAACCCGCCACAGCAAGCCCTTCTTTAATTTTAGAAATTGAAAGAGACTGGGACCAAATAACATTCTCTGCCCCCAATAGACCCAGGGTGTTGAATCTACAGGTGTTCAGGGCAGTACATTCTAAAAAAATATGGCGTGTAGATTCAATCACCCCGGGGGTATGACAAAATCGACATAAAAAGTCCAAATCACTAATCTCCTTCCTTCTATAAAGAACTTCTTTAGTAGGTAGGCGATTCCATCTGAGTTTGAGAAGAAGTGAACGATAATAGCGGTTAGGAAATTGAGTCAAGATAAAAGACCGGCAGTCTCTTTTCTTGTGGTCAAATTGCAGATCACAGAGAGATGGGTAAGCATGCAATTTTTCCAGCGTATTACTCCAATTGCTAGTGAAAAGACATTCTTTGACTTTGTTGGGGTTAGTTAACAGGGTATCCCTGTCAGTGGAAAGATCTGATAGAGTCTTATCACAGAGGTCGCTAAATCTCGAAATATATAAGTTTCGGTCTTGTGATCCCGACGAGCAGAGCATCTTACCAACATCAACATAAAAGGTATCCTGTTTCGGAGAGAGCAAAGCAGAGAAAAGTGTCAGAACTCTCCATAGAATTCTAGCTCGCAGAGAGACTAAACCCAATTCGTACCTTATGGCAACTATTGGAACACAATTAGGCAGCTTCAAAATTTTTCTCCAGTAGATACCCTCAAGGGTGTCCCAGAAAGTCAAAAGAACAAGATAATGCAGTTCCATTCCGTATATTAGTTTTGGAATCACCTTTCCCTTGAAGAAATCCACTACCGGTTTGAAGGAGAAAATGCCATATTTGCTATCCAGCTTAATAGATTGAGAAATAAGCAGAAGTATTTTGTGTCTGAGGGAACGTCTTAATTAAATGTCCGATGGTTGGGCCAGAATGAGGAATCCCAAATAGACAATTTTGTGTGCTCTAATGATATTTTCACCACCAATTTTCCATAGTTTTTTATTACCCTCCCCCCTCCCTCTAGAGAAGACCATTGTTCGAGTTTTACTTGGGTTAATTTTTCAACCCATTAATTAAGGCATATTCTTCAAATTTAGAGATAAGCCTCTGTAAGCCGACTTTGGTGTGATAAAAAAAAAGAAAATCGTCGGCGTATGCCAGCCACGAGAGCCTCAGATCCCCCAATTTTGCATTTACCATGCCTGTACTTTCAAGGAATTCCCCTACGTCTGCCAAGTAGAGGATAAAAAGGCATGGAGCTAACGAGCAGCCTTGTCTAACCCCAATAAGAGTCCTTATCCTTCTAGAGAGGGTACCCTTAAGATCAATCCTAATATGGACCCCCGAATTCTCATACATTGCCATAATTAAGGTGAGTAGACCTGCCGGAATCCCCCATTTAGTTAGTTTTTCCCAGAGTCTCGACCTAATGACTAAATCAAAAGCATTTGATAGGTCGATTGAGAAGCCACATAGAGAGAGCCACCATATTTTCCCCATGTTGAACTTTGAAGGGCAGTTAGAATAAATCCATTAAGATTGGTTGAGTGTCCAACCCTGAAGCCCGTTTGTTGCTTTGGGAGAATATTATTTTCCTTAATCCAATCAATGAGAGAGATTGGTCTATAATTCTTGACCAATGTCCGTAGAACTCTCTTAAAAATGGGGACAATATGGGCGGTCTGCCAGCTAGATGGGACATTACCAGAGTTAACTACATCTTGGAATAGGAGTCAAAGGAGTTTAGCCACATTTCGGGTTCCGCTTTAAATGTGTTATTTGTTAAGCCGTTAGGGCTAGGGGCCCTTGATTTCTTGGCTTTGACAATAAAGCCTAGTATTGTCTCATAGTCAATGTCAGGCTTCCAAGTATCATTAAGAGCATACTCCCTCTTATTGCAGAGCTCTGGGCCATCTCCCCCCATATCAAAGAGTTTGGTGTAATGCGCGACCCATTTGGCCTCAGGAATAGCATTCAACTGGTTGGCCACCGCCACATCATCCTGGCCAGAAGAAATAGCCCAAAAAGCTCTAAGATTTCTTTTGACAAGGACTTTAAGCATAAACTCTGCATCATTTTGTAACAGACTAGATTTTCTGGATTTGCAATAATTTTTATATTTTTGACGGAAAGCTCTAATTTTTGTTTTTTTGTTATCCCATTCAATATCAAGGAGATGGACCTCTCTAATAAGTTTTCGAGTATGGGCCTTTTCACAGGCCAACTCCTGATCGAACCTATGGGCATGGGTTGCTTAGGAATACCCTTCCTTAGTGAACCAGAAATGCTGCTGTGAAGGGCATTAAGAAAGCTATCAAAGTATAGGGTATTGAAAACTGCGTGTTTCCAGGAGAGAGAAGTGTGATTGAATGAGTAAATCAATTTATAGTTAAGTAGATTAATATTGTCAGGAGACCAACGTACCCCTATCCCTTGTCCCACGGTTTTAAGATGGCATGGCCCCCCTGCGGGAAGAGGCTTCATGGGAAAAGGAGAAGAAAATGTAACCAGCAGTGAACCATGGTCACTCCATGGGTTAAAGAAGACCTTGACCTCAGAGGAGAGAAGGGACAGAGAATGATCTACCTAGACATAGTCAATGGTAGATGATGAAAGACCTCTATGCCATGTAGGGCAGAGTGGGAGAGTAGCATCAAAAGACCCGTTAAGGCAAGTTAGGCCTACCGAGTCCAAAGCGAGATTCCAAAGTCTACCCCAAACATATTTCTGGCCTTGCCGATTGTCATCCTCCAAAGCCAAACCCATGTCGTCATAGTTGGCCTCGGACGAAATGGAACAGTCGGAGTTAAAATCACCAGCCAAGATCAATTTCCCCCTGGGATGTAAGGATCTCCATGAAAGTACCATATCCGTTAAGCATTCTAAAAAAGGCTCAAGGGCAGCCATGCCTTTGTGCCAGTATACATTTATCAAGAGGAGATTAACCAGTTGGTCAAGGGAGGAGTCCTCCATAGCTAAAACACCAAATGGCGTATCCGCGAGAACCTTATTCCTGAAACCAAGAAAAGCCCTGAATCCAATGAGAAGACCCCCAGAGGCCCTCGCCCCTAAACTAGGTTTAGCATTTTGGGAATGAATATCAAATCCATCAACAATGGGAGGCGAGAGTAACCAGGTTTCTTGTAAAAAAAAAAGCAATCTGAGACAGTAATCATAAGTACTGTCTCAGTATTTGTGAACAGATGAGAATTTCCCCTGGAATTCCAGGAAAGAAAAATAAATTAATTTGGGACCTTAATATTGATAAGAGTACCAGGGCACTTAAAAGAGTGGTGCTCATTTCCACAAACCTGAGGTGACCTGGGCCCAGTTTCTGGCATTACCATTAAATCTGGCTGTAAATTGCCTCCGTTGAGGTTGTGAGGCTCATTCCGGGTGATAAACCATAGTAAGGTTTCCCCTATACTCTTCACACCCACCATTTTTTCCAGACTGCTGATTGGGTTGTAGCAAATTTACTTCAAAACCAAGCTGCATTAAACCTTCCCTTTGACCCATTATTAGTTCTAGTACCACTCTAGATTTCAGAATAATGTTACTCATGTCTACACGTCCTTGAGTAGGAAAGAAAATCCTTTCCATGTCGTAACTAGAGATAAGTGAAAGTGAAGGAAGTTGGTGGAAGATTTTTAAAATATTTCCACAATTAAGACAGATAGGCATATCTTGACCTCATAAACTAGTAAACTGCAAAATTTCAATAGGATCTTTAGCCTCAGTTGATTGAGTTAAAGAGTCAGTAATACTTTTTGTAAATTGACTCAAAGAGTCAGCTTCCAGATCAGTACCCCTAGCGCCCCTTAATATAGTCCTATTTTGGGTAACGCGGGGTCCCACAGGAAATCTTTCATAAAGATTGGGAAAATTCATATTTTGGGAAGGTTCAGGCCCAGTGGAAAGACCTACAGAGCCACTTGAGGGCTTTGAGTGAGCGGAGTTAAGAAAGTTGGGAACAGAGACCCTCCACTGGTCTAAATCCCATAACATGCTCTCCCATTATACACTCTGTGCTGGTCAAGTGACCATCAGAATGGCAGGGTGGGTGACCATCTGTGGAGGGAAAAGTTGTTATGGGAACCCTAACCTGAGATAAGCCTGAAGTCAAATTGAAGTCCACCCCAGTAAGTGAGTTTGAGCTCACGAGCTCCTGAAATAGATATTTCACCATGTCAAGATTGACAAGATTTGCCGTTACCGGGATGGGAGTGGGCTCAGAGTGGGTAGGGTTTATACCAGTTTGGAAATTACCCATAGTAGTTAAGGGATCTGCAATCAGATCGAGTGGCAATGGGTTACCTGTGATTTGTGTATTCAAAATAACTGAAGCAATGTTATTTAAAGGCTCCGGTTGCGCTAAGATTATCTTTGGATGGCATATATCATGAGTTTCCTCCCCCTGGATTATATTGCCCACCTCCTCAAGGGGAATAAAATACTTTGACACAGAACTCCCTGGCAAAGTTTCGGGCTGACCGGAAACATCCGGAATAGTAGGAACCGAGGTTGAACCAACGGAGACAATTGCATTAAAGGTAGCGGTATCAGTTATCGCTGATTCCCCCAGAGTCTTGACCCCCTTCGGGGGGGAAGGAGTTGTAACACCCCCCAAAGGAGCACATGCCATGAACAGGTTTTTAAAGAATTTGTTAGAAAAAGAATTACTTTTTTTCAAATTCTTCAGGATTTTAGTTTTCTTTATTTGCTGGATATGTTTTTATTACCTATATGAGCAAAGACCTTTAAGGATACCGTTTCCTTAGTGAGATCGATACAGTCAAGAGGCTTCTCCAAGGGAAGATCTAATATAGAAACAGGCAGTGTCTCCTTTGTGTGGTTCAGCCGCTTCCGATGTAATAGATTTACCATAGAGTCCCTGAGAAGTGGAGCCAGGGAGATTAGGAGTCAACCCCTCTTGGGCTTTTTCCACTAAAGAATTAGTAATCACTTTTATGGGAGTGACACACAGTTTAGCATCCGGGGGAGGATACACTAAAACGCCCTCAGGGTTCGAGCGGGGGATCAGAGAAAATTGATTACCGGAACCTCTGTCCGAACAAGGAGGGGCAGTATTGACTTGGAGCATATTAAGAGCGACCCCCGGAATACTATCTTTCTCCAAATTAGGGACTTTGTTAAGCAGAAGCCCTTTCATATAAGGTTGGCTGGGAAGAATAGGGTCTGGGCACTGTTTTGTTATTGAGGGGTAATCTTCCTTAATAATTTTAACCAACTCATCAAATCTATCTAGACCTTCTAGCCTAGTATAGATTTCAGTGAGGAGGACAGAGTGAGATCTAACCTCCGACCAAATTTTATCATACAGACTCACAAACAAACTTAGAACCATATTGAGTGCAGATAATGTAGGTTGAGTTAATTTTATTCTGTCATATGACTCTTTAAGGGTATGGTGCATGAACGACTCACTTACATGATCCTTTTGTATATCTGGGAGTAGACCCCTTTCACTAAGCCATTTTTGCTTCTCTGTGTACTCATCAATAACATTTGTGAGTTCTGAAGGGGAACCCATATAGGAGGCATCACAAGTTTGCTGGATTACATTATTAGTATTAATGGAATTAGATACCAAGTGACTCTCAGCTACTGTCTTGTCTGCACATGCTATAATACTAATATCGTTGATATCATTATCAGCAAGATCTTCAGTCTCTAATTTCTTTGCTACATTCTCAAGATGCGTATGGTCCAAGGAAGCCACTGTTAAAACTGAATGTGGGGGTTTAATGAGAGTACTAGTGGCAGTCCTTTTACCAAAGAAATTGGAGATTTTTTTCCCTTGAATAGGTTTACCCATACTAGGTTTTGTTTTGGGTGTATGAAGTAAAGATTTTGTAAGTGGAGTTTTGAAAACAATAGGTTTCTCTGTCGAGGTAGGAGCAGCAGGTACAGAGATAGCAGAAAGATTAACATGAATAGAGGAAGTATAATTGGCCTCCCCATTAGAGGAGGGTACCTCTGGTGTTAACTTGACAGAAGGACCACCCTGGTTCCTATAGCCCTCTAGTGGGGGAGGGGGGGGTTGAAGAACAATCGCCACCTTAGATAGTACAGGAGGTCTTATAGAGTTCCCGTCAGGGGCATCCAATGTTGGTATAGGCAGGGGCAACCTAGGTTGTAATTGGGCGGGGGTTGGGTGTATATTGTTCACCGTACTATTATTCAGATGATCCATACCCTCCCTTGCCCTAGATTGGGAACCAATTCAGAGCTATAGTAGCTGCTAAATGTTCTTCCTGTGCATTTATGGAGATATCTTGTTTACCAAAGAAGATGCAGCTATTATTGATTGGGGTACGTGGGATAATACCCATCAAATTGAGTACAGCAGACCTATCATGTGAGTGGATTTGGCCTTGGGCCACATTTTTTTGTAGAGAACAGACCAGGGAGTTCTCTACTAATGTATGTTGTGGCTTACCCAGAGGGGTAGGAATAGGGTTCATAGATGGGGTAGAGTCTAACAGAGCAGGAAAAGGAACCACCTCAGGAAGAAGGGTAGAGTCAAAAGAAGCCTCCATAGTGGCCTGGCTCCTGAGTCCCTTGCGTGTCATCCAAACAATGAGAGTGCCTGGAGGAGTAAGAGGTGGAGAGCAGGAAGGGAGACAGCAAAGTGGCTCAGTGAATGCTTAGATGCAAGAGGTTATACATTAATATTAAATTAAATATCACAGGGAGTAGAGATCACAGGTACTGAAAACAGTGAAGCAGCAAACAGGAATTATTAAAATGCACTGAATAAGGGGAGTGGCAAAAAGACACGTAACAGTACCTCAAATACAGATTAAATATAAAACACAGGATAATATGGATCCTTTGTTAAAATCAAGGAAATGGGTAAGAAATGTATCCAAATTAGGCCCCTAGAATATTATGTTAAAAGTCATAGGCTGGGTAATCATTCCAGGAAATCAGGAGACGACTGAGGCTGCACTCAGTATCAGGGTAAGCAACGCCAGACAGCTTGAGGAGCTGCCAGAGTCCGACTCTCCCCCCTTACCCTGAATACTGGTTAGAGTTCACACAAGTGGAGTGGTAACTTATAGCCGCAGTCTATGATACTCACAGGGCCGTTGCACGGGCACAGTCACAGGTCACAGACAAACAGCAAAACAGAAGCTCCAGCCCTTACTGCCTCCAGGGCTTAACGCCGCAAGGGAGGTTGGGCCAGCAATTTGTGTCGGAGAGCAGTCACATGTCCGTATTAGGCCCCGCCTCCTCCAGGAAGCAGGGAAAGCAGTAAGAGCTTGGCTCGCAGTGCTGCCCAGTTGAGGAAAATTACAGGCAAAGTAGAACGTTGGAACATTCAGAACACGAAGCGCTCACACCCAAGT
Organism: Ambystoma mexicanum; assembly: GCF_040938575.1. Classification (NCBI taxonomy): domain Eukaryota; kingdom Metazoa; phylum Chordata; class Amphibia; order Caudata; family Ambystomatidae; genus Ambystoma; species Ambystoma mexicanum. Next base: position 544,894,064 of record NC_090931.1, on the reverse strand, counting down.
AACAGAACAACAAAGTGAATTCATTATCCTCTAAAGTTGTTTAAACAACCACAAAGATGTTGTGTTGATCAGTAGCAACTGCAAGTTATTTGTTTGAAGATGAAAATGGACCAGGGCTTGATGTGCTAGAACCCTTGAGCGTCCCATTGGGCATCCACACAGTACATTTTTTATTTCAAGCCATGCCTGCTGCGGGAAATGGTGCCGCTGTCTGTCCCGTCGTACTGGCCCTGAGACCCTGTCTTTGTTGCTCCCAAGGTAACACCCCCTGTTTGCTGCTGTTTAGGAGGAAGAGGAAGGGTTAAGTCTCCCTCGTGGTTCCCCTTGCGGCGTAGCCTGCCACCGGAATGTGTGCTGCTGTCTGTGCTGGCGTGCTGGCCTTGAGACCCTAACTTTGTTGCTCCTGAGGTCACGCACCCTGTTTGCTGCTGTTTGGGAGGAAGAGGAAGGGTCAATACCCACCCTCCCCACGATCACCCTTGCGGCAAAGCCTGCCGCGGGAAAGGCTGCTGCTGTCTGTGCTGGTGTGCCGCTGAAGGATACAGTGACCACAAGGCAAGCGCACCGATACAAGCCATCCTGTGAGGTAAGGGATATGACACTGGCGTGGGCAGAGAACACTAACTGTGCTCTCACATTACGGCCTATAATTGAAGTGGGCCAAACTTTTGGTTTCTCTCTAAATTAATCCTGACCTGACCTTCGTCTTGCAGGGCGTCGTACGGCACGGAGAAATCACTCTTGACTCTCAATTTTATAATTGGAAAAACTACTATCAATCTCACTTTTGGGTAGGGCAGGGAGGGTGGAGATGGACCCTTCCTCCAGGGTGCTATTGCTTTCTCAAATTGTTTTATGCCCTGAGCAAAAAGCTGAAAGCATTTCCAAGCTCTTCCAAGCAACTGTGAAAGAGAAGAGGTGAGGTGGAGAACTTTAATCTGGTGGCTCCCCTTCTTCTATTCTGTAAACACATCAATTGGCTAATCTGCCACCCGGGGCCCCCGAGGGCTGCGAGCCTGCTCTCCCTCAGTGTGGTCTGCTGGTGGTTAGCTGGGCACTGTGGTCTGGCGGATTGTGGCACATTTTTGTGAACTCTGGATTCGGACTCCCTGGTGTTTTGATGTCTGTATCTACACCGAGGAGCTACATTTTGTCATCTTGAAGAGACATCTTAATTTTGTATTATTGATTTTATTTAACAACATCATCTTTTAACTCCTCAATTGGCTTAATTAACTTTTTAAATCATGTTTAAATCACTTTTGCATTGATCATTAATCTCATTTTAACATTCTCATTGTCTAACCTGAATATTGGGAAGGAGAAGGGAATCTTGGCCCATGGCCATAGGTGAAAAAACGAAATTCTACTAACTTGTCAGGGGCGCAGAGACGGACAATGAAAGCCATTGGAGAGCCAGATGGGCGTACCCTTGATATACATTTCCAGATAACGATAATGATCTGTTTCGGGTATTCAATCGACTAGAACCTCCAAATATTCTATCTGTTATTACTGTGTCTTATTGTCCTTTTGCTCCCCTTTTATTTGGGCTCTTTACTGGCCTCCTATGGACTGACTGGGAGTTTCCCAGAGGCATAGTAACTGACCTGTGGTAAATCAAGGTTGCCACAGGGCCGACAGAGAAGAGTAATTGTGTGATTGTGGCATAAGGGGTGTTAATAATGGTTAAACGAAAAGCTTTGACAAGCCTTTTGGCAACCCAGGGTCTGAATAAAGTCAGAAGAGTCAAGGAAAAGGAAAAATCCCCTCTGCTGGACAACATTGTGGCACTAGCAGAGGGTGCACCCGGAGTGTTGCATAGTTCCAATTTCCAGGGGGGGCACCTTGGACTCTCATCTACAAAAAGTCATACGACTGGATGAGTAGATTAGGGTGGCAGAGCTGGCAATCACCTCCTGGGGGAGGCAGACCACCCTTCGTAATCCTGTCTCAGCAGGTACCCAAGAGACACCCAGACCAGTTCTCGGGGCGAGAGACGGTCTATGTCCATTGGCTGTCTCGTGCCCAATGCCTGGCCTGGATGCTGTATCAGTAATCCCTTCCCTATCTCCTTTAATGGGTGTCTTTGACCAGGCTGACCCGCTTAATGTTGCTCACAAAGGTAATGATATCTCTCACTCGTTGGTAGTCGATTCACAGAATATGCCTAGAAGGCTGGGGGCAGAGGAACTAAAAAATGAATTATTGCTAACCATGATGAATTTTTTGACTAATTTTAAAATGGGCATCATGAATACCTTGCTGATCTGAGATGATCAGGTGAGGTCATTGAAAAAAGAGGTTGAGGTAATAAGCACCCAGATCATACAACGTCTAAACTATTACCCATTAGGGAAGGTGGTCGTCAGGGGCAGTCTGATAACCCAGTAGGAGGTATGGGGAGGAGTGGGCAGAAGGTCACGAGTCAAGAACTAGTGGTTCCCGTTGAAATACATGGTCCTTCCAACCATCTTCCCAGCCAGTGTATGCTCCCCCCGATGGCAGAATGACCCCTATCTTTATCACAGCACTTGAGACCCCTAGGTACACAATGAGGGGAAGAAGTCATAACAAGGGGGGGCGCCAAAACCAGTGCAGGATAAGGATGGACTTAAGGCGCCAATCCCACCAGCTGCGCCCTGAGGTTCTACCACTAGTGGTTGTAATATTGAATGTACCATTCCTGGGAACTGGGTGTACTGAAGACTGTGGTGCCCTGATTAATAAAGCTCAGTGGGTGAATTCAAATATTCGGGGTGACTTCATAAATCCTCGACTGATTCTTGTGGCCCGCAGAGTACACTGGGTGGGCTCTATGACCAAATCGATAGCCGGAGATTGTGTGGTGGTAACCTTTAAAACTGCACAGGTAATAGATGAGGTGAGTGGAGAGAGGGATGGGGAGGGTTAGGGATACAAATAGAGTAACGTAGCTTTAAATATCTCGCAGTCAGGATCCCAAGGGAGCTGCTGGACAAATTATATGAGGAAAACTCCACCCCCCCTCCCTTCTGCATTGACTCTTCAGGGATCTAGATAGCTGGGCAAAATTAACCATATCATGGTTGGGACGTTTAAACATGCTGAAGATGGTTCTACTCCCGAGGTTGCTTTACCTTTATCAGGCACTCCCAACAGAATTACCAGATGCACACTTTGGGGAACTGAAGAGGAAAATGATAAAATTCCTATGGGAGGGGAAATCACATAGGGTAACCTATAGGCTATTGGTACAATCCACGGAAAAGGGGGGGTGGGGCTCCCTGAAATGCGCACCTACTATAGGGCAGCCCAGTTTAGAGCTTTAATCCCCCACTTGAGGGGCGATAAACAAAAGCAGTGGGTAGACATTGAAAATCACCTGTTCTGCCCGATGACGCTTGGGGAATGGCTGTGGGCACCAAGAGAAGCAGTCCCGAGTAAGGTGCGGAGGTATAGGATACTGGCCCACTCTGATCCCTTTGGAGAGTCAAGAGGGAGATGGCAGGGGTGACGGCTTGGCCCTCCCCACTAAGCCACATCTGGGTACCCCCCATAAGAGACCGGATCCCCGGACATGAAAGGTTTCAAGACTGGTTTGAGGGCGGTGTGGAAAGGGTGGCACAGGCCCTGAAAAAAGATGGGTTCATATAGATGAATGAACTCGTAGACAAGTTGGGGGTGGGGGAGATTTTGGTGTTTAAATACCTGCAGCTCAAGAGGGTCCTGATGTCCGAGGATTGTAAGGAGAACCTGCAGAGAGAATTGACATGTACAGAAAGGGTGTTGGACACAGAGAAAGGGACAAGGGGACTTATCTCTGGGTTGTATTTGTATTTATATAGTGCCTTAATCCAAGGCGCTTTACAGTTTAACAACAAGAATACATCAAACATGGAACAGTAGAAGCAAACAATATACATGAGTCAAACTAAAAAACAGTATGTAGAACAATTTGCATATGAGAAGGAGGAGAGGAGGAGGATGGGGAAGGAAGGATGAAGGAGAGAGAGTAGGGAGTAAAGTGAGTAGTAGGAAGAGAGGTCATGGGGAAGATTAATAGAACTAAAATGGGGTACGAGAGAGAGAGAGAGAGAGAGAGAGAGAGAGAGAGAGAGAGAGAGAGAGAGAAAGGGTAAACAAGGGGGAATAGGGTGTTGGGGAGGGGAATGAAGAAGGAGTGATTTCAAGGAGGAACGGAAGGAAGCATAGGTAGTGATGGAGCAGATAGAAAGAGGCAGGGAGTTCCAGTGTAAAGGGGCAAGGAGCTGAAAGGAGCGGAACCGAGAAGAGGCACAAGGGGGTGGGGGAACAGAAAGTAAGAAGAGATCCGCGGAGCGAAGGGAGTGTGGAATGAGAGAAGAGAGGAGAGATATGGAGGGGCAAGGTCATGAAGAGATTTAAAGACAAGACAGAGGAAGTGAAATTTAAGTTGGGAGTGGGAAGGAAGCCAGCCTAGGTTAGATAGTGAGTTAGAGATGGAGTCAACGGGAGAGAGAAAGCAGAGGGTATGGATTGCAGAGTGGTAAAGGGATTTGAGGGGGCGAGGTGGGGAGACCAAGGAAGAGGGAAGAACAATAGAAGAGGCGAGAAAAGATGAGGGAGGAGATTAAAAGTTTGGTAGCATGGATGGTGAGAGAGGAACAGACTTTACGGATATGAAAGAGGTGGAAGCGACATGCGCGAGAAGTAAGGGAGATATGATGGGGAAAAAGAGAGGGAAGGGTTGAATATTTAACCCAATCACCATCTGCCACCAAGTTACATTGAGCTTTGCTAGGGTGGTCTTGCAATTGGTGAATTACGGACTAAAAATTTCTCATGTCCCCATTCCCAATTATTTTTAGCTTTGCTTCGCCATCCTGCTGAAGACGTTGCGCTCTTCTGCTGGATTACCAATATTTATAGGCCTGGTTTAGGGCTCTCACCTTTTCCCCCTCTTCTTCCACACTAAGAGTGGAGGGCTTTAACATTCTCTTCTGTTGGTTTAGGAATTTTTTCCTCAACCATGTCTCCTCATCAAAAGTGTGAGGGTGCGCCCGCTTTTACAAACCTCCTGCACTACTTGGTGGGCAGATGGACCAAATATACCTGACAAAGTTTTCAAACTTACAATTCAGTTGCCAGGTTACCTCTGGAGTCGATGCCAATGCATCATTCAGTGCTCCACCCTCCCGTTTATACTTTAACAGTCTCAGTTTTCCTTTTCTACTCGTTACTTTGTGAGCATGTTTGTCTGGTTGACTGAAGGTAATATCTGAGAATGTTAATTCTAAATGGGAGTGATCACTCCCTGCATCATCTTTAATCCTCAGATGAACCTTTCTGGTAAACAAACCTGCTGACATAAAGATATAACCCAATGTTGGACTTGAATTCCCATGGGACCATGTTGTGGCAACTTGTTGATCCCCTGCTAATGCCTCATTGACCATACTCAAGCCCCAACTGCCCAGGAACTCGACCCACCTTTTCCCATTTTCAGATATATTTAGTGATTTCTGAATTAAATTATCCTTAATCAGGGGAATGCACTGTGAGTTTAGATCCCCTGCCACAATTATGTGTGCTCCCCCCAAATGAGAGTTTAATCTTTTCTAACAGTACTGACAGATCTTCCATGAAGGCTTGAATTTTGGAACAGGCTGCATTCCAATAAATGTTTATTGTAATCACCTGAAAGGCTTTTTTCTGCCCCTTGATTGTGAAAACACATGCTTGAATGCCCATGTTATCAGAGGCGATCTCCTTGAGATTCCCAATAGTTGCATTTTTAAATGCCATTAGGAGCCCCCCTGCCGGTCTACCCTTAGATTTTTGGAGAGCCGGTTTCACAAACACAACATACCCCTTCACAGCTACAGGGTTCACTAACCAGGTTTCTTGTAATATAACCACATCATATCTTGGAAAAGGATTGTTTTCATTTTCTTTGATGTGAATGTGTTGGAACCCCGTGTGTTCCAGCTCACTAAGTGAATTTTTGTCTGACTAAAGGGACTGAGTCCCCACACCCAGTTTCTGTAGGACCTGCATTAGAATTTCTGGTAGCAAGACAAGGGTCTCATCTTGGGGCTTTGTTGTGGTTTCATTTCTGCCATTCCCTGAATGTCTCCTCTTAGATGCTTTCTCCCTTTCTAAAAGGGAGTGTTATGGACCAACCCATCCCGCCTGGCTGATGTCGCGCAATTCGGAGGGCGCTAAAGGGGATACTAAAAATCCTTGGTCCATCAATTCCCTTGATGCCCACAAAATGGCATCCAACGCTTTGCGTGAGGTCAAACCAACTTCCACCAAAAATGGCTTTTGTCCAAATGGGAAACGAACAAACTCCATATCCGATGATTTGAACAAATAAATATTCGTCACCTTTTCAAAGTGTGACAAGATTGCAGTTCTACAGAGGGACTTATAGTTCTGATTCTTTGCTACTAAAGTTGACCAGACTTTTGGCACAGCAAATGCTGAGATGACTTAATCTTTGTTCTTCTGTTGGTGGGGGGGGGGGGTAACTGGGGAACAGAGATCACTGGGGTGACTTCCTTAGCGTATGACGATTTGCCAGTCCCATTGAGTATTTTCTGAGTAAAATTAGTTTCCCCTCCACCTTCCTCACCACCTCTTCCATCTTATTCAGTTTTGTATCCTTATTCAATTGTTTTAGGAATAAAGGTGCGATGTTACCCTTCACTCCTGCTGACGCTTTGGATCCAAAGGTTTCTTTTGAGCAATGGGGTTGATTGGGTCGTTTGTTGAATAAAAAAACAGGAGCTAATGGCAACACTGCTTTCTTTACAGCCTGATGGCGAATTCCCCCAGTGGGTTAGTATTTCCCGTTGAAGGGTGGTCTTGGCTCTTCTTATTTTTTATCAGGGGCTGCTCTTACCTTTCCAACTGTTCGACTTGAGCGTCAGTTTGAAGTCCTACACTGATTTTGTGATTATTGCCTCTTTTTCAGGTCTGGCTGCTTCAAGCTTCCTTTACTCCTTTTGTGCTTTAGTTCTTGATTCCTGCATTACCAAACCAATCATACAATCTATTGGGTCGTCCTGGAGGGGGCAAGAGGGGCTGGAGGTTTCCTCCTTCGACAGATGCCCCTCTCTTCCTGGCTTAGAGAGGGCCCTGAAGAAGGCATTTGCTTCCGATTTTATTCAGAGAAGGGTGTGTCTGAGTCTGGATCTCTCCCCACCTCCTCTTTATCTTCTCCTAGAGGGCTCTCCGGTTTCCAATATAAAAGCAGTTCTTGCAGAAGTGCTGTATTTGATTCTTATTCTTTTCTTTGCTTTATCAAAGAAGTTTGTATTGACCAAATGTCCAGCCCTTGCTTTTTGACTTCTAGTCTCACTTCCTTCACTTCAGGTACTAAGACAGAGCTAATAATGTTGGTTAATCCAACTAACGTTGAGTCGCAATTTCCGATTTCCTTGGAGATTTCAATCAGTGCCGCTGCTTGGGATTGAACCTCTGTCTTTAGCAGCTCAAATACAGAAAATAGGGCGTTTAAAACAAAATAGAGTGCTGAGAGAGTAGCACTGCTTGCTTTGCCAGTCAATTGGGAAGCTCCTGTAATTAAAGTTATACTTAATTTATGGAAGGCTCTTCACAACACTCTTCCTCACTCTGAGCCCTCTGGGTAGTTTGCCCTTTCTTTGTTTGTTCAGTCATTATTGCATTCTCTTCCCTTTCTGCCAAAAGGTCCCTTTGCTAGAAGAGCCTCCTGTTCTTCTGTTTCCTCATCGTCTCATTTGGGGAGAGTAGGCAGCAATCGCATCTTCACTGTCATTAACACTCTTGCTCCGTTTCCTTCCAAAGTGGGCTTGGATTCTTTTTCGGATTTTCTCAGTAGTCGCTGTGAATTCCAAGCCACGTTTCCATGACTTCCTTATTAATTGCTGATACTCCTCAGCTGCTGCCCCCCCCCCATTGTAAGAAGAGGCTCATCTTTTCGAACTTGATTTAAAGGGGTTGAGTTAATCACCATAGTGTTCTCTGATCCCAGCGGGGGCTGCAGTTCACTTGTGATACTGTGATCTATGATCAAATTTTCCCATTCAGGGGATTTTTTATCCTCTGACAACAGGGTACTCCTCAGTTTCATTCCCTTAGATTGAGACGCCTTCTAGTCCCAACAAATCCCCAAGGGGCCAGGGAGTAGCGACCAGTGCAGGCTGAAGATGGATGGACTTGCTTTCACAAGCCCTGCTCTAACTCTCTCGGCCACTGGGATCTGTTTCACTAGGAGCTGCTGTTTCCGGAATTCCACATGGTTTTATTTATCCTCGTGAGGGAAGAATGTCACATCCTTTTTTTTATTTTTGCTTGTGGATGAAAGCAGTATTCCACGCAAAAATCTCAATACACAATGTCTTAGTGCTCGGAATACCGTTCTGTTCCTTCCAATTCCTTACTGTAAACTCTATATAAGGAAAGAGATACCCCGCTTCTGAGAGCGAGTGCAAACCAGCAGTCTCCTACTGCAGTTAGGGCAAAGAATATTAGGGTATAGTAATATAATATGGCAGCATAAGCTACCCGACGTTTGTATATTATCCTTTTACTTCTGGACAGTTTCCAAGGAGCCCCCGGCTTCCCGCTTACAGCACCGCTGACAATGTCCATCCAATCGATTTTGCTTCAGAGGGTCCCGCTGCTCCTCGCGGAATAGGAGCACAGGCTTCCCTTGTTTCTCTGCCTCGTCTGCCCCAAGGCCACAAAGACTCTACAGCCGACTCTGCGGCTGCTCCGCGGAGACAGAGTTTGAAGGAAAAGGCAGTAGACAACAAAATGTGACTACGGTCCCGACTCATCAGCAGTAGCAGTTCTCCAATAGCAGCAAACAGAGTTTCAGACACAAACTCTACAGCCGACTCTGCGGCCGCTCCGCAGAGTCAGAGTCTCTTTGAAGGAAAAGGCAGTAGACAACAAAATGGGACTACGGTCCCGACTCCTCAGCAGTAGCAGTTCTCCAATAGCAGCAAACAGAGTCTCAGACACAAGACAGCCGACATACACATTTTTGTACTACACTGTCCCCCTGTTCATTTATATGACACTTCCCTCCTGCCTCCTTGGATTTCAAACTGGCCCCTTTCACATCTCTAATTTAATAGTATTAACATTCCCAGATCTTCTGTAACCTCCTATCATGATAGATCAACTTGTTAATCATCATTCTATTCCCTTATGTCAGTGTCAGTGGTATATCCTGACTCCATAATACCACAATGTTGCTTATGACACCACAGAACCAGTAGCTCAATGTACCTTGTTGTCCCAATCTCCTCCCACACACTCTGCAGGACTAGGATTAGCCCTGGATTAACAGTCTACTCCACTTCCGGATAGTTAAAATGGCATGCAAGACCATTAGCAAAGCACTGTTCTATACCTAGACAGTGTTTGGTAATCTCCTCTTTGTATTATGCAGGACAGTAGTGCTCTCTAGGGCGACTCATGTTTTGGAGCTTAACTGCCATGTAGTACACGTTCGAGAGGTATTTGTATTGTATCAGTAATAGGCATTGTCATGTAAAAATCTCTCTTGTGGCCTATAGTGTCTCTCTCCAATCGGCACATGAGAGTTCGCCCACAATCTTTCCCATTTTGCTTTTAGACATTCGAAGAGATTTGTTGCTAATGAAGAGATGAGATGAGATTCAACTGCATTTAGAACGCTACTAGATTAGTGCCCATGAGTGAGGGTTCAGGGAGCCTTTGTCCAATTCGGCAGTCAACACATGCCTCATCTGAAGTCATTTGTCAATGTGTGTGTTGCAAAACAAAGTTCTCTGTAATATCCTGGTAAAACGTGTCACCCCTTTTTTGATCACATTCAGCAGTCATGGCACGTCCTACTCTTCCTAACCTCTAAACCCTTTGTGTTGGCCAACTCAGTAGTGATGACTACTCTTCCACAGCCGAGTAGACGTAGCAATTTTGCCTGCATGGATTACTTGGCCGCAGCTTGTCACCATGCAGCTGTAACCCTTCTGGTTATTGGAAGGATCTCCAGGCCCATACCTCTTTCTCATAGTATGGGGTCAATACAATTGCATGTCAGATTTCTGTTTGGCTTGTGTTTTCACATATTTGCCAACATCAACTTGATGGGCCAACAGAAGCCTTGCAGCCTAGGTCGTCTCTGTTAGGAAGAATTCTCTCTTTAGGCTGAATTTCCTAACCTAGTGAGTCCCCCAGCAGCTTTGCTGGATTTCTGGAGTTTGTTTTTTTTCTCCTGCCAAGAGTAAGACTCTTTTTCTCCCACTCTTGGACATGATTTATGGTGTTCCTTGGACTGTTAATGTGTTTTATGGGCTATGGGGTCCTTTACTCCATAGGGTCTCATGTGTTTTTCCTATGTGTGTTACACAGCACCCTCTGTGCAGTAACACAGGGGTGTCATAGTGACACCCCACCATAGAATCCATACCCTGGGACTGACTACTGTCTCCCAGGACATGTAAAGTCACCATTGGCTTTACTAGTCCCAAATTATGAACAGAAACCAGTACAAACCATCATATTGTGGACGTACCGGTCGGGGCAATTCAATTGCCCCGGGGTCTGTTAGTCGAGGCGGCACGTCTCCGTCCCCCTGATCGAGTTTTGGCTGGTGGCAGTGGATACTACTTTTTATATTCGACCGCGAATATATCCCTATGGGATTTTCCCATTGTTCGAGGCTACCAACTTTAATTATTTAATTCTCATAGCCTCGAACATACCGCCGGTTTATTTATTTAATATGAATTCTCCGGTTGGTATTTTTTGCCAGGACTCGATTCTAAAATGGCGTTTGTGTTCTCTTCTGTGACTCCAATCCAAGTCGAGCCCTTTGTTCCACTTTTTGGCGGGCTTCTCCACAGAAGCCTCCAAAAGTGGTGCCACTCTGTCTGGGTACCACAGGGGGTGTGGGAGGGGGTTTAGGCACCCTGGACTGAGTTACCTGGGTAACTCAAGTCGCACTCTTGTGTGATTGGCCCAAGTGGTGAGCCGGCCGGCTCACCACTTAGCATGTTTGATTGACAGCTAGGCTGGGTGAATGGGGGTGTGCTGCATAAAAGTAGGGCTTTGGGGACTGGAACTTCAGAAGTTGTCACAGGACCTGAGAATCCGACGAGGGAGAAGCTGAGCTGACCTACCACGACAACACCACCGGTGGAGCCCTGCGGAACCGACTCACCACTTCCCGACGACAGAGAAGATCTCCCGGCTGGAGAGGCTTCTTCCCCTGACTGGTGGGCACAACCAGTTTACCTTCTTCTCTTCGCATCCCAGGCCGTCTTGTGGTCGAATTGCCTGTGCCAAGCACCCCGGCAACCGGATAGCCACTTACCACTGGACCACGAATAAAAGGACCGCTCCTTTTACCTGAGAACTCCGCGGCTGGTTTCTTCCCTGGCAGTGCAACGGACTCCTGTCTTCCTCCCCGACGAGATCCTCTCTTCCCCCGGACGAAGCACTGACTTGCATCCACTGCCAGGAACAATTGCCCCCGCTGGAGTATTCTCACCACTTTAAGGTACTGTGTCCGCCAGGCCTCCCTTTCTAAAGATTGCTACAAGGTAATAATAATCCCTTAACCTTCTGGACTGGGCTGGCCGCCTTGACCTTCTAACGGTCCCTTTCTTTTGGTCCAACACTTTTTTTGAACCTTTGCAAGACTCTTGTGCACACATTTTGTTCTGATCCTCTTAAAGTGGATCCGGCCTTCTGAACTCTAACTTCACGGTTTTACTTGCCTTTCCCTCTTGTGTTGTTCTTATGAAAGTGTTGGGATCTGTTTCATATTATACTCTGCATTTCTCGCCCTTTTAAAACGAATTATTAGAGTGCCATCTGCGTTAAGCGCTTACCGCTGTCTGAAAATAAGTGGGGCTTTACTTAAGACTTGTCTAAAATTCTTCTAAGGGAGTGCATATCTTTTGGTGACCGTGTTTTTGAATTGCTTACTATTAGTGCCTGTATGTTTTTCTAGATGTGGTTTTAAATAAATAATTATATCTCTTTTACACCAAGCTCTGGTCTGTGTTTACTTGTTCTACTGTGTTCTTTTGACCTATTGTGAATACTCTGTATACTGCCTAACTCTTCTTTAGGGAAGTCTGACTGCTCAGCCACAGCTACCAAGTGAATCTGTGTGGTACAGACTGCTACCAATTGGGTTTACTGCCAAACACCTGTAGTCTTAAATCTTTTGCAGTGGTCCCAGAGGGAACTGCACAGGTTTCTGCCCAACAGTCTCATCCCTTCCCCTTACACTGAATTATACAGTGTTATCATAGTGATTCTAGGGGTTTCAATGTTCAAGATCAGACTATACATTTCTGTTTCTACCTTCTGGAAGTCTAACCTTTCCAGAACAAATGTGTTATTCTATACTACACAGAGATGCATCAGAAATATGCCATTTTATGGTGTGCCACCCTTTGTAACAATGTCACATTGTGTGATCCACTGTAGGCACATATGGAGGCTCCATCCACAGGAGCAAATCTTACCAAACGCCTCTACAGACAGCTCAGGGTCTGCTTGCACAAGCAAACAGGACTCCAGCAACAGAGCAGCACAAGCGAATAGACAATTTCACTTAATTTTAGGCACATATTAAGTGTAGCCAATCATGAAAGAGGAGAAAATAAGTATAAGTGGCTGAGGAACCAAAGAGGGAAAACTAGAAAACACAATGAAAAGCACACAAACACAGAGCCAAGCCATTCAGAAAATCAGATGGAAGGGGAAAGAGGTCAAAGATGCACCAATCAATGACAGTAATCATGTGAATTATAAAAGCCCAAAGTTTGCTGCAGTGAGAGGCATTGACCAGGCTACCTCTTGGAAGCAGAAAGAACGGGGAATGAGCAAGAGGTGGGATACCAGACCCAGAAAAGAGAAAACCAAAAGTAACCTAAAGGATATATCTCAGAGCCTGGCACGAGTCAAAGACAGAAGAGACTTTGGCACAACAGGGTGACCACTGGTTAGGGATGTTACCATCACAGTCTGACAAAAAACATAAGCAAGGGGAAAGAAGTGCATCATGGTAGAAGTACGTTAAAGGTATCATCATTAAACCAGGAGAGAGACCCGAGGAAGAGGGTGATGATATCTATTCCCAAGTCTGTATCCTAAACAAAGTTTAGAGACTAAGAATATCTCAGCCGAAAAGGTACCATAAAGCCAGGACGAAGATGGCAAACCGTAAGGTGAGCGCACACTTTATCCACTTAGACTAATTTAGAGCTAAGAACCAAGTTGGGAACTATATCCCTTAGACTGTATTAGATATTGGGAATCTTTTTTTTCGTTTTTTTAAAAAAACTTTATTTATCAAGCACTTGGTCTCAAGTTATAATACTTTGCAATACATTCTTAAGAGATCGACATATCACATGAGCATGAATCCAACCATAATACTAAAATCAGCAATGAAACATTACAATCTCAATCTGAAGTATTAGCGAGATAATGATGTAATATCCCTGGGACGGCCAGTGTCCGGTGTAGATTGTACATAAAGTTCTTCATTCATATTGGCCCAAATGACATATAACCAATCTGACAATTTTGGAGGACTACTCTTGGTCCATCGCATCACAATAACTCTCTTAGTCAACAGTACATTTAAGATAAAAAATGTGCGTTGAACATTAGACATTTTTCCTGTGTAACCCAATACACATTCTATTGGCGTAAGAAGCATTGTCTTCGCTAGTATTATATCCAGTGTCAGTTTATTTTAACTTCTTTTTATTGGCATTTGTTCAAATACATTACAATGGGTCCAAGTAATCGTGCTGCTTAATTATATGCATTTCTATAACAGTTCAATTGAGTCATGCCATTATGTCATTATATCCAGTGTCAGACATACTTCTTTCCAATACGTCGACAGTTTGTGGGAGCCCCATAACATATGCAGCAAATGAGCATCAGGGCTTCAACATCTAAGCCACACTTGAGCAGTAGTCGTTCAAAACTTTTATATACTCGCTGGCGTGTAATACAGTCTGTTTAAAACTTTGAAATTAATGAGTCAATACTTTGAATTAATCGATATTCCCTTGTTTAACTGACATATTTGCTTCCATTTTTAATCTGCAATTACAGTGCCCAGGGTCCCTCTCCCATTTAGCCTTACTATCTGGGCCTTTTACAACCACAAATGATTGTGTCAGTTTATAAAGCACAGCTACAGATTTCTTGTGCATATGGGGTAAAAGAATGTATGATAAACATGGATGTGGAACATGTTCTATTGGATACCCTGTCCAACATTTCATAATTGCAGCTATCATACAGTGTTCTTGTAGCTGATGTGTAGCCGTATCAACCACATGCTCTTTGACCACTTCCCAGATAAAAAAATCGCCCGTCTTTTATACAAATCACCCAGCATCTGGATACCTGCCCTTCCCCAATCCCTCGCTAACCTAGTGTGTTGTGGGCTCCGCCATAGTCATGCCCATATAGGGATCCTCCTATCATAGGGAGTAGGCACCTCAGCCCTTTTATTCAACCTAAGGCCATCCATCCTGCGTCGCCCATGCTGGATATAATCCATACTTGCAGCCATCTGCATTCCCCAAAAGTAATTGAACCGCTGGAGCACGACCATCCCGCAACCTCTACAGCCTCGCATGTGGCACCTCCGGTTGATTATCATTCCAGTAGGTTGCATATTCAAAACCTGGGGCGGACAAGCCCCCAACCTAATAGGGCCTGTCCAGGCAGTCCCACCCCAATCCGATCCTGACCTCCAGACCACCTAAAAGAGGAACATATACCAACCAGTTCCGAGAAAGGATTAGGGAATCTTGAAAGGACTGGTGGTAGCTTAGGAAGGCCCTTGCACCGTTTCAGCAAACACACCTTCTAGTACAGCTATCCTTACTGTGTTTGAGTCAGAAACTCTAAAATTGTGGATGCAGGGCCTGGAGGGCCACATGTCACCAGCTCCCACAGTGAAGAACTAGACCGTAAGTGTTCAGAATGTCCAGGATATAGGTGATCCAGGAGAAGGTTGATCAGGATCATTTGACAAAAGGGCAAGTCTGGAGATGGAGTGTGCAGAAGAACAACAGCGGTTTGAGGACTGTCAAGGAGGATAGTGGCAGGAGGGAGAAAGAGCATGTTAGGAGGAAAGGGGGAGGACAGGCAAGTACAATGCATGTGCCGCATGAAGAAATATTTAGAGGAGTGAAAAGATGCAGAGAGAGCAAGGAGGAAAGAAATACAAAGGAAGAGAAAAGGAGAGTGGGGGGAAAAGGCACAGCAAAGAGAAAGATGGAAGAAGACAATTTGAGGGGAGGAGATAAGGCGAAGAAAGAAAAGGCAGTTAAAGAGAAAAGAGAAAGAGATAACCAGGGTGACAAGTCACTCCAAGTAAGGTAGCGGTCAGATGTGTAAAAAGTAAGTTGGGAAAGGAGGAAGAGAGGAAAGTAAAAGACTTTGGACAGACACAAGTAAGAAAGTATAAAGAGGCATGAGGTGGATATTGACTAATGACGTGAGGGAAGAGGAGAAGCCTTAATAAAGGGGGAGACGGGGTGGAATAACAGAGGGGGCGAAAGGATGTGTCTAAAAGGGATGAAGAGATAAGTTGTCCTGAGGTGAGAAATAAAGAAAGAGACCCTTAGTTATAGGGGACCACCAGGGAATGGGAGAAAGCGATGAGCAGAATGAAGTGCAAAAAAGCACTGCTGAAGGAGAGGCGAGAAGGGCAGAAAAGGAGAGGAGGAAGAGAAGAACAAGTTACTCTCTTACCTGGTAATGTTCTTTCGATGGGATGGTCTGACGACGTATTCCATATCTATGACAGGTAATAACCACAGCTGTGCTGCTTCGGAAAATCTTTCGGCGTCTGCGTCCTGCGTCGATGACGACAATACGCTGTCCTCGAGGGCCTCTGTCGAGCCGACATCACCGGATGTTATAAGTAGGACCCACGACGCCCGTAGCCTCAGTTGTAGTTTTTTCCTCAGAACGTGTGGCACCAATCTTCTGCCAGAATGACTACAGAAAGCCTTGCGGAAACGTAAGCTGCAATCGCATAAGAAATTCTGTAGCGGGGCAGGTAGGGAGGGAGCGATATGGAATACATCGTCGGACCATCCCATCGAAAGATCGCTACCAGGTAAGAGAGTAACTTGTTCTTCGAGGGGATTGGGTCCTCCAATGTATTCCATATCTATGACAGACTCCCAAAGCAGTACCAACGTATGGAGGAGGGAAAAGAATTTAGAATATAGAAATTTAGAATGCCCAATCAAATTGCAGAGTAAAGGACTGCCTTGCCAAAGGCCAGATCCTGCCCATGGATAGAGTCTAGGGAGTAATGTCTTACAAAAGTATGGACTGAAGCCCAAGTGGCTGCTTCACAGATGTTACGAATAGGAACACCCCTCTGCAGGGCAGTAGAGGCAGCCATACCCCTAGTAGAATGGGCCCGTAAGCCTACCGGAGGGTCCTTACCTGCATAGCGGTAACTTTCACAAATTGCCAAGATAACTCATCTAGACAAAGTCTGTTTTGTAACAGCTTGTCTCAAACGCCTTCCAGCGTAACCTATAAAGAGCTGATCATCCACTCTGACCCCGGGACATGCGTGAAATGTAGAAAATTAAAGCTCTCCTAGGATCCAACCTATGGAGCCTGTCCTCTTCCTTACCAGGTTGCGGAGGAGGATAAAATGCCAGAAGAATGACCTTCTGACTTAAATGAAATTCCGATATAACTTTTGGAAGAAAGGGAGGATGAACCCTAAGGACAACCCTGTCCTTATGAAACAGCGTGAAGGGTGGCTTAACAGAAAGTGCCTGAAACTCACTCACTCTGCAAGTGGAAGTGACCGCAACTAAAAACACAGTTTTAAGGGTTAACAGTCTCACACAACAAGAATGTAAAGGCTCAAATGGAGCACCCATTAGGAACTTTAGAACAAGGTTCAAATCCCAACCGGGCACCTGGAAAGGTGACGGTGGAAACACATTAGTGAGCCCTTTCAGAAACTGAGAAATCAAAAGAATTTTGAAATAAGAACACTCCTCAGACGAGCACTTAAATATGGACAGCGCCGCCAGGTAACCTTTAATGGTACCCACTTGCAGGCTCTTGTGGGCTAAAGAAAGCAAAAAAGACAGAACCACAGGAATGCCACATGAAAAAGGATCCACATTCTTAACCCTGCACCAGTCGCAGAACTTTCTCCAATGGCAACGGTACAGGGACTTTGTTGCAGGCTGTCTGGCCGAAAGCAACACCTCCATCACGTCTTCAGGGAGGTACCAAATCTTATACCTCAACCTTTCAGAAGCCAAGCGTGAAGGTTGAGGGATCTGACCTCTGGATGGAGAACCTGACCCCTGGATGGGGAACCTGACCCCCCCCTCCCATGAGAGCAGATCGTCTCGGTAGGTGAATACTGCGGCGAGGGCAGATGGACAAGTCGAGAAGGTCCCGGTACCACGTTCTCCGGGCCCATGCCGGAGCAATGAGGATCATCCGGGAACCGATCCTCCGTAACCTCTGCAGCACTTGCGGGATGACGGGGACTGGAGGAAACGAATACAGCAGTGGGAAGGACCACTTCATCACGAACGCGTCTCCTAAGGCTCCTCTTGGAGGAAATTCCCACGAGCAGAAACTTTTGCATTTCCGGTTGACACTGGAGGCGAAGAGATCCACTTGTGGGTTCCCCCAAAGGGCGAAGATCTCCAGGAGAATCTCCTGAGCCAGCTCCCACTCGTGAGAGATCGCGTTCTGCCTGCTCAGAGCGTCCGCCATCTCGTTTTCGTCACCGGCCAGATGAACTGCCGAGATCGAAATTTCCTGCTGGATGACCCAGAACCAGAGCTGCATCGCCTCCCTGCACAGAGGAAGTGACCCTGCCCGCCCCTTTTTGTTGAGGTAGCGCATGGCCACTGTGTTGTCCGTCAGAATCAGGACATTCTTCCCTCGCACAGTCGGCTGAAAAGCCTTAAGGGCAAGCCTGACGGCCCTCAGCTCCAACAGATTGATATGGAGTCTGGACTCCGACGGAGACCAACGACCACTGACTGTCAACTCGTTGGCATGAGCTCCCCATCCCGTGAGGGATGAGTCCGTCGCGATCGTCACCTCCGGCCAGGGTAACCAAAATGGAGCCCCCTCATCAGATTGCCTTCGACGGCCCACCACAGAAGATCCTGGGCGACTGAGGGCGGCACCTGAACGGGGTCTGACATCCTGCCGGAGGACTGTGACCACTGCATCTTGAAAGCCCAATGCAGAGATCTCATATGCAACCTGGCCTCTGGCACCAGAAGAATGCAGGATGCCATGCGGCCGAGCAACCTCAAGAACTCGAACGCCGGGAGACTCTGGGCATGTTGAAACTTGTGTACCATCTGCTGAATGTGATGAGCCCTCACTTGGGGAGGGAAACACTGCTCCAGGAACGTGTCGAGCACTGTTCCGATGTACTGGAGCCGCTGAGTTTGCGTCAAGTGGGACTTCTTTAAGTTGAGGGAGAAGCCCAGCTTGTGAAGGGAGTGGCAGGTGACAGATAGATAATCCAGGACTTGCTCAGGAGAGCGTGCCCTGATCAACCAATCATCCAGGTAGGGCTAGACGTGAATCCCCCCTTGCCTGAGATACGCTGCCACCACCACCATGAGCTTGGTGAAGACCCTGGGGGCGGAGGTCAATCTGAACGTCAAGACCCGAAACTGAACGTGCGAGTCACCAACCGAGAACCTCAGGTACTTCTTGTGCTTGGGATGGATCGGCACATGAAAGTAAGCGTCCTTGAGGTCGAGAGATACCAACCAGTCCTGCAGTTGAAGGGCCTGGAGGACTTGAGAAAGAGTAACCATCTTGAACTTGTCCTTCCTGAGGAGCTTGTTCAAACCGCGCAAGTCCATGATGGGTCTCAATCCTCCATCCTTCTTGGAAATCAAAAAATAAGGGGAATACCATCCCTTGTTCCTCTACGCTACACACACCAGTTCTATGGCGCCTTTCTCCAGCAGGGATTGTATTTCTTGCGCAAGGAACGGATCCAGACTCTTCAAAGAGAGATTCCCTGGTGGATTGTCGTGAGGCCTCTGCCGGAAAGGAAGACAGTAGCCGTGGGCTATGATCTCCAGAACCCACACATCTGAAGTAATGGCACGCCATTCTACAAGATGCTGCGCCAGCCTTCCCCCAACCGGCGAACCATGGGACATGGCCTCATGACTGAGCTGAAGCGGCTGCAGCATTGCCTGAGGGTAAAGAGGCAACTGCCGAGTGACCTTGGCACCTCGAGTACCTTGTTTTCCACCTCTGGTACTCCGACGGTTGCCCCTTTGAGTTGCAGCTCCCCTCGATCTACCACAAGATGAGTAATATCAAAAGGAGCCTCCACTCCACTGTTGACCCCTAGGATGAAAAGGCGGAGGTTGGTGAACTGCAGCGCTCAACGACTTCGCTGCAGCTTTCGAGGTCTGCAACCTCTCAAGGCTCTCGTCAGCCTTGCTGCCAAAAAGATGTTCACCATCAAAGGGCATGTTGAGGAGCCGGACTTGTACATCAGGAGCAAACCCCGAATTCCGCAACCACACAAATCTGTGCATTACGGTGCTCGCCGCATTGGACCGGCTGATGCAATCTGCCATGTCCAGGCCCGACCGAACGGATTCACACATGGCATCCTTGCCCTCCTGAACAAGAGCAAGAAAGCCATCCCGTTCCTCCCCTTCGGGAATGTGTTCAGCCGCCAAAGAGACACAATTCCACAGAGTACGAGTGAAACGTGCTAAGGCACACACGGAGTTGGCTGCCTGTAAAGCCAGACCCCCTGAGGAAAACACTTTCTTCGTCCAGCCATCAAAATGTTTGTCATCCCTATTAGGAGGGATGGTAGGGTACGACGCCTGTTTTTCCGGGGCCGTAGCCGCCTGCCCCACCAAACTCTCCGGAGTGGGGTGCGTAGTCAAGTAACTGGGGTCGCTACTGGCTGGATGATATTTCTTCGGCAAAAACTTGCTCGCTGCCGGGAGACTCTCCGGAGCCACCCTTCTCTGCAAGGCCATATGGATTGGCAGTACTGGGTCAGTTGGTGGACCTTGGTCAAGGATATCCGTCATGTCATCTTGCGGAAAATCCACTGGTGGTGCAGACCACCCCAAGTATTCCGTTACCCTCGACATAAGGCGCCGGTACGAGGACTCGGCGTGGGTGCCAGGCTCAGGCCTACCGAACTCCACCTCCGGAGAGGTGTCCAACGACTGACGCAGGTCTTCAAGCTGGCTATGACCAGACAAAATCTCGTCAGGTACCTCCTTCCTCAGACCCTTCTTCCACCTCAGAAATATAATCCAGAGGCTGGAATGGGGGCACAGAAAAAGGGACAAAGACATTTTTAGACTTGTCCAGAGCCTTTCTAGAGGGTTCCACCGTGCCACAGGGTACCTCCGACAAAGCAGCCTCGAAAGGCATCCATGGAATCGACGTCGAGCGTGGCGCCGACGGCTTCGACACAGTCCTTGAGGGCGGATCCCCGAGTGTGTCCTGCGACAGCCTGGGCGCCGATGGCATCAATGGCTTCCTCAGAGGCGGAGCCTCCAGAGAGTCCCTCGACGACCTCGGCACCGAAGGCGTCGATGTCGTCTTCGAAGACCTCACAGGCTCTGACGGTCTCAAGGGCGTCGAGGACCGGGACTTGGAGCGGGCATGTCCAGAGCGATCCACCTTGTCCGTTTGAGACCTCGAAAGTGCTCGATGATCACGCCGACCACCCGAGCCCGAAGGCGTGCGAGTGACGGCTCTAGCACGGTCACGGCCGGCGTCTTTCGACAGAACGGAGCCCTGCGACTGAAAAATTGCCATCATCTCCTGCCAAAAGGAATCCCATTCCGCAGGAGTGGAATGCTTGTTGGGACAAGCAACCCGCCGACATGCGGAGCCCTCGTACGAGGACGGGGAAGGCGGCCAGTGACGGCGCTTCCGTGAGTGCCTTGAAGAGGCAGAGGAATGGCAGGACCTACTCCGTGACCGAGACCCCCCCGGACTCACGACGACGATGCAGAGAGTCGCCCCTCGAATCGTCAGTCGATCTCGACTTCCGAGGCTTGGCTACCGTACCGACAGTAAGCTTCTTCTTACGCTCCCGCAAGGCCTTCGACGTAAGCGACTGGGAGTCTACACAATCATCCGTGTCGTGGCCCTCACCGAGGCACCAGAGGCAGGCGTTGTGCGAGTCTGTCAATGACATCTTGGACCCACAGTCCCGACACTTCTTAAAACCTGGCCGCAGGATGGAAGAAGACGAAGACATCATGGAAATCTTCACAACGAACAGGTTCGAAGAACCGAAAGAACAGAACTCAGAAGAACCGTGGCGCACCGATATCTCCGAAGCGAACACTTTCGCGGAAAAAACGGAACTGAGGCTACGGGCATTGTGCGTCCTACTTATAACATCCGGTGACGTCGGCTCGCCGGAGGCCCTCGAGGACAGCGTATCGACGTCATCGACGCAGGACGCAGAAAGATTTTTTCCGAAGCAGCACAGCTGTGGTGATTACCTGTCATACATATGGAATACATCGGAGGACCCAATCCACTCGAAAGAGTAGCTGGTGAAGCACTGAAATCAGTGGAAAGTGCTACACCCTAGAATATAGCGACGAGGAGAGGACAAACTCAGAGGTCAGAGACGAGTGGAGCCGGTCTGTATAAACAGGGGCTTAGTCAGAAAGCCCCCTGGCACCAAAACTAGAAAACATTAAGAAATATTCCCAATGTCCAGGATGAGAAGTAGAGGCGTGTCAGAGATGAACAAGTTACTTTCTTACCTGGTAACGTTCTTTCGATGGGATGGTCCGACGACCTATTCCATATCTATGACATGTAACCACCACAGCTGTGCTGCTTCGGAAACTTTTTTTGACGTCTGCGTCCTGCGTCCATGACGTCGATGCGCCAGCGTCGAGGACCTCCTCCGACGTCATCCGATGTGATAAGTAGGACGCACGACGCCCGTAGCCTCAGTTGTAGTTTTTTCCCTCAGAACGTGTGACATTAGTCAACTGCCAGTCAGACACAAAGCCTTGCGGAACGTAAGCTGCAATCGCAAAAGAAATTCTGCAGCGGGGAAGGCAGGGAGGGAGCGGTTTGGAATACGTCGTCGGACCATCCCATCGAAAGAACGTTACCAGGTAAGAAAGTAACTTGTTCTTCGAGGGGATTGGGTCCTCCGACGTATTCCATATCTATGACAGACTCCCAAAGCAGTACCAGAGCAAGGAGGAGGGAATGAATTTAGAATCAAAATTTAGAATTGCCAATCAAATAGCAGAGCAAAGGACCGCCTTGCCAAAGGCCAGATCCTGTCCTCGGATGGAATCGAGGGAATAGTGATGTACAAATGTATGTACTGAAGCCCAGGTGGCTGCATCACAGATGTTGCGAATAGGAATACCCTTCTGCAGGGCAGTAGATGCAGCCATACCCCTGGTAGAATGGGCCCGCAAGCCAGCCGGTGGGTCCTTACCCGCCAAGCGGTAACACTCCGAGATGCCCAAAATAATCCAGTGAGACAAAGTCTGTATCGTCACAGCTTGCCCCAAACGCTTTCCAGCGCAACTAATAAAGAGTTGATCGTCCACTCTGACCCGGGACATGCGTGAAACATAAAAGCTTAAAGCTCTCCTAGGATCAAGCCTATGGAGCCTCTCCTCTTCCTTACCAGGATGCGGAGGAGGATAGAATGCCGGAAGAACAACCTTCTGGGCCAAATGAAATTCCGTCACTACCTTCGGGAGAAAAGAAGGACGAACTCTAAGGACAACCCTGTCCTTGTGAAATACAGTGAAGGGTGGCTTAACTGAAAGTGCCTGTAACTCACTCACTCTGCGAGCGGAAGTAACCGCAACTAAAAACACAGTTTTCAGAGTTAACAGCCTCAAAGGGCAAGAATGTAAAGGCTCAAACGGAGCACCCATAAGAAACTTAAGAACAAGGTTTAAATCCCAACCGGGCACCAGGAAAGGTGACGGAGAGAACACATTAGTGAGCCCTTTCAGAAACTGTGAAATTAAAAGGGATTTTAAAGTAAGAACACTCTTCAGACGAGCGCTTAAAGATGGACAGCGCCGCCAGGTAACCTTTTAATGGTACCCACTTGCAAGCCCCTGTGGGCCAAAGAAAGTAAAAAGGACAGAACCATGGGGATGTCACATGCAAAAGGATCCACATTCTGAACTCTGCACCAGTCGCAGAACTTATGCCAACGGTACAGAGACTTTGTTGCTGGCCTTCGGGCCGAAAGCAACACCTCCATCACGTCTTCAGGGAGGTCCCAATCCTTATACCTCAACCTTTCAGAAGCCAAGCGTGAAGGTTGAGGGATCTGACCTCTGGATGGAGAACCTGACCGCCCTCCCGTGAGAGCAGATCGTCTCGGTAGGGAAGACGACGTGGAGGGCAGATGGACAAGTCGAGAAGGTCCGGGTACAACGTCCTCCGAGCCCACGCCGGAGCAATGAGGATCATCCGGGAACCGAACTTCCGTAACCTCCGCAGCACTTGCGGGATGACGGGGACTGGAGGAAACGCGTACAGCAGCGGGAATGACCACTCCACCACGAATGCGTCTCCTAAGGCTCCTTTTGGAGGAAATTCCCGCGAGCAAAACCTTTCGCACTTCCGGTTGACACTGGAGGCGAAGAGATCCACTTGAGGGGTCCCCCAAAGGGCGAAGATCTCCAGGAGAATCTCCTGAGCCAACTCCCACTCGTGAGAGATCGTGCTCTGCCTGCTCAGAGCATCCGCCGTCACGTTTTCGTCTCCGGCCAGATGAACTGCCGAGATCGAAACTTCCTCCTGGATGGCCCATAACTCGAGCTGCATCGCCACCCTGCACAGCGGAAGTGACCCAGCCCCCCCCTTTTTGTTGAGGTAGTGCATGGCCACTGTGTTGTCCGTCAGGATCAGGACACTCTTTCCTCGCACAGTCGGCAGAAAAGCCTTCAGGGCTAACCTGACGGCCCTCAGCTCCAACAGATTGATATGGAGTCTGGACTCCGACGGAGACCAAAGAACGCTGACTGTCAGCCCGTTGGCATGAGCTCCCCATCCCGTGAGGGATGCATCCGTCACGATCGCCACCTCCGGCTAGGGAAGCCAAAATGGAGCCCCCTTCATCAAGTTGCCTTCGACGGCCCACCACAGAAGGTCCCGGGCGACCGAGGGCGGCACCTAAACTGGGTCCGACATCCTGCCGGAGGACTGCGACCATTGCATCTTGAGTGCCCACTGCAAAGATCTCATCCGCAGGCGAGCCTCTGGCACCAGAAGAATGCAGGATGCCATGAGGCCGAGCAACCTCAAGAACTCGAACGCTGGGAGCGTCTGGGCATGCTGAAACTTGTGCACCATCTGCTGAATGTGAAGAGCCCATACCTGGGGAGGAAAACACTGCCCCAGGGAAGTGTCTAGCACTGCTCCGATGTACTGGAGCGCTGTGTTGGCGTCAAATGGGACTTCTTTAAATTGAGGGAGAAGCCCAGCCTGTGAAGGGAGTGGCAGGTGACGGACATATGATCCAGGACCTGCTCGGAGAGCTCCCCCTGATCAACCAATCGTCCAGGTAGGGGTAGACGTGAATCCCCCCTTGCCTGAGATGCGCTGCCACCACCACCATGAGCTTGGTGAAAACCCTCGGGGCGGAGGTCAATCCGAATGGCAGGACCCAAAACTGAAAGTGCGAGTCGCCAACCGCGAACCTCAGGTACTTCTTGTGCTTGGGATGGATCGGCACATGGAAGTAAGCATCCTTGAGGTCGAGAGACACCAACCAGTCCTGAAGCTGAAGGGCCTGGAGGACTTGAGAGAGAGTAACCATCTTGAACTTGTCCTTCCTTAGGAGTTTGTTCAAACCGCGCAAGTCCATGATGGGTCTCAATCCCCCGTCTTTCTTCGAAATCAAAAAATAAGGGGAATACCATCCCTTGTTCCTCTCCGCTACAGGCACCAGTTCTATGGCGCCTTTCTCCAGCAGGGCTTGAATTTCCTGCGCAAGGAGCGGATCCGGACTCTGCAAAGAGAGGTTCCCCGGTGGATTGTCGCGAGGCCTGTGCCGAAAGGGAAGACAGTAGCCGTGGGTTATGATCTCCAGAACCGACACATCTGAAGTAATGGCACGCCACTCTACAAGATGCTGCGCCAGCCTTCCCCCAACCGGCGAACCATGGGGTATGGCCTCATGACTGAGTGGTAGCGGCTGCAGCGTTACCTGAGGGCAAAGAGGCAACTGCCCGAGCGGCCTTGGCACCACGGGTACCCTGTCGTCCACCTCTGGTACCCCTGAGTTGGCCTCTGACTGCCAGCTCCTCTCGCTTTACTGAAGGACGAGTAATAGTGAAAGGAACCACCCCTCCATTGCTGTCCCCTAGGACGAAAAGGCGGAGGTTGGCGAACTGCAGCACCCAACGACTTTGCTGCAGCTTTTGAGGTCTGCAACCTCTCAAGGCTCTCGTCAGCCTTGCTGCCAAAAAGGTGTTCACCGTCAAAGGGCATGTTGAGGAGCCGGGACTGCACATCAGGAGCAAACCCCGACTTCCGCAACCACGCAAACCTGCGTATCACGGTGCTCGCCGCCATGGACCTGCTGACGCATTCAGCGAAGTCCAAACCCAACTGAACGGACTCACACATGGCATCCTTACCATCCTGGACCATAGCAAGGAAACCATCCCGTTCATCCCCTTCAGGAATATGTTCAGCCGCTAACGCAACACAGTTCCACAGAGTGTGTGTGAAACGAGACAAGGCACAAATGGAGTTGGCTGCCTGAAGCGCCATACCACCAGAAGAAAACACTTTCTTCGCCCAGCCATCAAAATGTTTGTCGGCCCTATCGGGAGGGATGGTAGGGTACGACGCCTGCTTTGCCGGGGCCGTGGCCGCCTGCACCAACAAACTCTCCGGAGTGGGGTGCCTGGTCAAGTAGCAGGGGTCGCTACTGGCTGGATGGTATTTTCGCGACAAGGACCTGCCCACCGCCGGGAGACTCTCCGGAGCAGTCCAAGCCACCGCCACCCTTCTCTGTAAAGCCATATGGAACGGCAGTACCGGGTCAGTTGGGGGGCCAAGATCAAGGATGTCCGCGAGATCATCCTGCACAAACTCCCCTGGGGGAGCAGACCACCCCAAGTACTCAGAAACCCTAGCCATAAGGCGTCGGTACGAGGAATCGGCATGAGAGCCAGGCTCAGGCCTACAAAACTCGACCTCCGGAGAGGTGTCCAGTCCACTGGCATCATGCTGTGACTGCCTCAAATCGTCAAACTGACTATGGCCCGAGACAATTTCATCTGGAACCTGACTAGGAACCAAGCCATCAGAATCCTCATCCGCCTCTGAAATATATTCCAGGTGGCGAAAAGAAGGCACCCGAGAGTGCTTGCTCTTAACCAGAGCCTTCCTAGGGGGTTCCCCCGTGCCACGGGGTACCTCCGACACAAAAGGCGTCGAGGGCGTCGAGTGAATCGGCGCCGGCGTCGAGAGAACCGGCATTGGCGCCGAGAGGATCGGCGTCGAGGAAATCGGCGTCGACGTCAGATGCAGCGCCGCCAGCATCGGCAGCGTCGACACAGTCCTCGAAGCCGGAGCTGCGAGCGTGTCCTTCGACGACCTGAGCGTCAACGGCTTCGACGACATCCTCGGAGCCGAAGCCTCAAGAAAGCCTGTCGACGCCCTCAACGCCTCAGACGTCGATGTCTTCCTCGAAGACATCACAGGTGCACACGGTCTCGAACGCGTCGAGGACCGGGACCTGGAACGGGTACGTCGAGAACGAGTCCCCTTGTCCGAACAGGACCTCTCCCGTGACTCGTGCCGACCACTCTTGCGAGCGGTGTCTCTCGACCTCTCACGACCGACCCCACTCGGGGGCGCGGACGGCTTAGTACCCTGCGACTCGAGAATCGCCAGCATTTTCTTCCCGAAGGAAGCCCATTCCTCCGGTGTCGCACGGCTGTTGGGGTAAGCGATGTGCCGGGCAGAGTCCTCCGAAGAGGACCTGGAAGACGACCGGTGTCGGCGCTTCATAGAATGCCTCGAAGAGGCTGAGGAGTGGCGAAACCGACTCCTAGAAGGAGACCCACGAGACTTCCGACGATGACGCGGAGAGTCTCCTCTCGAATCATCCGTCGAAAGCCCCGCAGACTTCGACTTCCGGGGCTTGGACACCCGACCTACCGACAACTTCTTCTTACGTTTACGTAAGGCTTTGGACGTGAGCGAATGGCAGTCGATACAGTCATCCGTGTCGTGGGCCTCCCCAAGGCACCAGAGGCAGGCGTTGTGCGAGTCCGTCACCGACATCTTGGACCCACACTCACCGCACTTCTTGAAGCCCGGACGCGTTCTCGGAAAAAACGGAACTGAGGCTACGGGCGTCGTGCGTCCTACTTATCACATCGGATGACGTCGGAGGAGGTCCTCGACGACGGCGCGTCGACGTCATCGATGCAAGACGCAGACGCCGAAAAAAGTTTCCAAAGCAGCACAGCTGTGGTGATTACATGTCATAGATATGGAATACGTCGGAGGACCCAATCCCCTCAAAATTGACTTATCTAGATTTAATTCATCCTCGGCTAGTGGGAAGGGTCGGATTTAATAGTCCCTGACACACAATCCCTATCCTTAATTCGTTTGACAAGAAACAGGTTGCTTTTGTCAATTCTGATATTTGTTTTTTTATGGAAAATAAAGTCAGTACAGAAGTGGTCCTCAGCTTTATGCAAGGGAAGTCACCACAATATTATTCAATCACATGCAGCTTGTGCACACAGACGAAATTGACCTGCCTGCTTAAATCTCAACGATATTATACACACACACACCCTTCTACGTAATCTAATTATATATGGTTTGAATTATGAATAACAATAGCACATTCTAATTATAGCTCTGCAGTTCACCTGCCATTTGTTTCACATAAATCTTAGGCCCGGATTTAAAGAAACATTTTATAATGGCGCAATCCCATAGGAAAACACTCTGTGCTGTTATTACAAGTGCTGTTATTACAAAACTGTGGTGTGCCCACTTATCTCCTCTGCGATTATGGTGATGAGGTCTGCTGGTGTGTGTGTGTGTGTGTGACACCTAAGGTAGCCTCCTAGTGTTTTTCAGCAAACGCCTGTAGGGAAACAGTGCCACCATTTTAGAATGTGCTCAATTTCCAGTCACCCACCTCCCCGAATCTAAGAGAATCGTGCTCAGGGTGTATTGAATAGATATAAGTACCTCTTCACTTCACAAATAAGTCCCTCTTTACTAATGAATCGCCTTCTGCAGTTTCAGAATGAGGGGCTGCATGGGGAGTTGCATTCAATTTTGCTTTATGGAAACAGAAATGACTTCTGTAAGTTACCTTCCATCCATAAATATCTCATGAAATATCTAACGGCCACCACAGACTGCAGGATATCAATAACTATGTCAGGCTATGAAACTTCATGATTATTAGTCTAAATGTTCATCTATGCCTGTGGAAATGCTAATTCAATATAATTGGACTTAATTTACAAAAACAAAACTTTGCTTAGATTGCCAAGAAGTGCTATCTGCTTTACACTGAGAATACAAAATGCAAATCGGTTTTATTGAAATTAAATCTCACTTTGCACTTAATTATACAAATGAAAGTACAGTGCATTTTACCAAACAATGTTCCTGTGTTCTATTGGAACCCAACGTCCCATACTGCTCCCAAATCACCGACTCCATGGACTTGGAAGGGCAATTCATATTTATATTGGGAATTCTATTTACTTACTTTTAATGATGCTTGAATGTCATGTGTGTTTTACTATAACGCTCACCTGTACCCTGGGTCTGAGTGTGGGTTTTCGAAGGAAAGAACTTTTCTAACTCAGCCTGAAAACCCAGACATCTCGTAATTTGGTCCTAGTGGGAATTCTCTCTTTACTGGCATTGCTTGAAATTTGATTTAGCTTGAACAATTTGGTTGTGGCAAATAGTTATCAGTTCCTGTCATGTCCCAGGGAATTGGACCTTGGGTTGTCAGACCGACCCTTGGGTTATCATTTTAACAGCACAGTCAAAAATGAATCTGGAGGAAGTTTTGAGCATTTTTATTTAAAATGTATGAGGAGATGAGTGATCGACAGACAACTCAGTCGAGAATATGGTTCTTCAACTGATTATTAAATTATACAAACTTAATGGTTTGGGGTTAGGGGTATAGACCAATTGATGGCCTGACCTCCAAAACAGGATAACGCAAACGCAACTTTATGATTATGATTGGTTATTTAAAACGCACTTAATACCCGGAGGTCTCTAAGCGCGGATACAGGGATCGAACATGTGTTGCTCCGCGTCGTCTTGCTTCCAAGGCAAGTGCGTTGCCCCTGAGCTATCCTCCCGAGAACTACAAAGAAAGTGCAGCTTGCACTCGTTCATGAATACAGCATACTTGTTAGGGTCCCCAGTGAACCTTTCCGGGAAGGTAGGCTGCGTAATGACCTGGATAGGGACTGCCACTGGTAGTATATCCTCAGAGGAAGCTGTACCCGCCATACTCTGTAGGAACGGGATCCCTAGGTAGAGGCACTGTCCCAGCTTCAAAACTCATTCAATCTAGTGGCTATGTCATTGGTCCTCTCTATTGACCACTAGCTCCATTTGGAGGGCATTGGTTTGTGCCTGTGCTGCTTAGATCTCAGCACTAAGGTCACCTAAAACCCCAGCAAGGGCATCTTCCTCTGAGGACTCCATGGCACCCATGCAAGACTAAATCATGGGTTCAGTGTTCTGTAACACTCACCTGTACCCTGGGTCTTCAAAGGGTCACCAAGGATGTCCTCACCTATCACTGCAAGATTCCAAGTGTGCTTTCTGATAATCTCAAATGAAAACTTTCCCAAGAGGGGTAGAGTTGTTCCTCCCATGTGTCTGGTGATGTCTGCGTCTACTACCCTTGCCTCAGGAGCTGTGCTGCACCACCTGTAATATGGATGAGAGTGTGAACTATATTATGCAAAAGAAAACCCCACTACCTTCCCCCCTTTGACCCATTAAAGCCCTCCCTCTCCCCCTCAGTCTGCACCATAAGAGAGGCTTGGGAGCACTGAAAAGTGGGTTGAACCAGTTACTTCACTGGATTCAATGATGTAGACCTGCTGCTGACATTGACATGGTAGGAGTTGAAGTTATCTTTTTTTAATCGGATATGTAGTCAAATATGGGATACATTACTCACCGTAATCGTATTTCTGATGCTTGTATCTGCTTAGATTCACATGCTGTGCATAGGCCGACATCTAGTGGAAGCTGCAGAGTATTACAGTTTGTTTTTCGAAACTCGAATATGGACGTCGACACAGGGCGTGTCAGTAATACTATCCTTAGTGTGACGTCCACTGTACCCATGATCCCTCACGCGTGTAGGACCCTCAGATTGTTTTTTCCCGCCATATTTTTTCTCACATGAGGTAGCATGAGGAGTAACGCGAGTACAGATTATCCAAGCAGATAGATAGAAAGATAAGACTACAAGCATCCATGCGCCTTCTCTCCGAGGGGAGGAAGGGCGGGCGCATGTGAATCTAAGCAGATGCAAGCATCAGAAATACGATTACGGTGAGTAATGTATCCCTTCTGAGGCTTGTGGAATCTGCTTAGATCACATGCTGTGCATAGATTAGCAAGCATTGTTAGAAGAAGGAGGTGGGATATGAGAAGGGTCATGAGCAAATAAATTTCTTAGAACCGCTTGTCCCACTTGAGTATCTTCTTGGAATGAGTGTCAATGCAGTAGTGCTGAGTAAACGTGTGAATAGAGCTCCATGTAGCTGCTTTGCAAATGCTGTCAGGGGTACATTTGCAATGAAAGCCAGAGTGGCCCCAGTGCCTCTAGTAGAGCGGGCTCTTGGTGTAAAAGGCAGAGTTCTTTCAGAAAGGGAGTAAAATAGCTGGATACAATTGACTATCCACTTCGAGATGGCACCTTTTGACGCGATCTCCTTCTCTGCCTGTAGCTACGGAGACAAACAGTTGGTCTGCTTTTCTTAGCGGCCTGGTCTTGTCTGCGTAGTAGAGGACCGCTCTTCGCACATCTAGAGTGTGTAGTTTCACCTCAGCAGAGCTTCTGGGTTCTTGGAAGAAGGCCGGAAGCTCAATGGACTGGTTAACGTGGAATTTAGAAATGAATTTAGGTGAGAACCTAGGGTGTATTCGTAGAACCAGTTTATCCTTATGAACCGTAAAGAAAGGATCCTGCACTGACACAGCCTAAATTTCACTGACCCTTCTTATGGATGTAATGGCTACTAAGAAGGCAGTTTTATAGGTCAGGTGTTTGAGACTGGCTTTATGCATGGGTTCAAAGGGTGGGCCATGAGCTTAGCAAGCACCACATTAAGGTCCCATCCTGGTGGTGGGTTTAAAATTGGAGGGTGGAGTCTCTTTACCCCTTCCATGAAGGCTTTAACCACTGGTACTTTCCACCATGAAACCTTGTTATGGGAGGTGGTGTAGGCTGACAGCGCTGACAGGTGTACCTTGAGTGAGTTAAATACCAACCCTGCACCCAGCAGGTGGAGCATGTATGTGACAATATTGGAAGGAGTGCAATCAACCGGGTTGATTTGCTTATTCTGGCACCAGATAACAAATCTTTTCCATTAGTCAAAGTAACGGTGCCTCGTGTTAGGTTAGCTAGATTCTTTTAGGATGTCCATACATCTCTGTGGTAAGTCGAGATGTCCAAACTCTATGACTTCAGGAGCCATGCTGCCAAGTTCATTGAGCTAGGTTGAGGATGCACTGTTTGACCTTGGTGCTGGGACAGTAGGTTGTACCAGCACGGGAGTCTGATGGGTTCGCACACCGCTAGCACGCATAAGTGTGGGAACCACGGTTGCCTCGCCCACATGGGAGCAACTAGGATGAGCGTCATCGATTCCCTGTGCATCTTGCTGACCACCTTCCTCATGAGAGGGGTTGGTGGAAAAGCGTAGGCAAACATCCCTGACCAGTTCATCCACAGGGCGTTCCCCTTGGAGTCTGGCTGGGGGAATCTGGATGCGAATCCTGGGCATTTCCTGTTTTCGCTTGTGGCAAATAGGACTGTAATGGGGAAACCCCACTGTGAGAAGATGTGTTCTACAACTTCTCTGTGTAGACACCATTCGTGTTCTTCTGGGAGGGGATCTCTGCTTAACGCGTCTGCTAGTGAATTGAGATCCCCTGGAACATGTTGAGATGACGGGTAAATGTTCCGTCTGAGTGCCCATGTCCACATTTTCTGGGCAAGCCTGGACAGATTTGGCGAACGAGTCCCTCCCTGTTTGTTTATGTAAAACATCGCCGTCGTACTGTCTGTTAGGATTTGTACTGACAGGTTCAACAGGTGGGGTTTGAACGCTCGAAGCGCTCTGAAGACTGCCAGAAGCTCTAGCAGATTGATAGGATTCTTGGCCACTGAGTAAGACCAGAGACCCTGAGCTGTGTGGTGGAGGAGGTGTGCTCCCCACCCTGACAGGGAAGCATCTGTAGTTACTACAGCTTGTTTCTCCAGGTCGTAAAAGGGTTTCCCCTTTGACAGGTTCTCTCTTGTCCACCAGTGAAGAATTTGTACAAGTGTTGGCGAAACGACCACTAGATCGTCCCACTGACCACTTGCCTGAGACCACTGTTTCGCCAACCATTCCTGCATGGGTCGCATGCGCAGGCGTGCGTGGGGTATCAGGTAAATACATGACGCCATCATGCCTAGCAAACGCATCGCTTTCCGCACCCTTATCTGGCGACTGGGCTGATATAGAGGAATTTGCAGTAGTAGATTCCGAATTCTTTCCTCTGATGAAAAGGCCAACCCCTCTTGAGTGTTTAGGACAGCCCCTAGGAACTGTTTGGAGATGCTTGGCACCAGGCTTGATTTTTTCTCCTTAATAGAGAAACCCAATTGGAAGAGGAGGTCGATCATTCTTTGAATGTTTGATCTGCAAATTACTGGGATCTCCCCCGTGATGAGCCAGTCATCCAAGTAAGGGTACACTGGGATTGCCTCCCTGCGTAGGTGTGCCGCTGCCACCGCCAGTACCTTGGTGAATACCCTTGGAGCTGAGGCTATACCAAAGGGCAGCACCTTGAACTGGTAGTGCTGACTGTCTACCTTGAAGCACAAGAATCTTCTGTGCGCTGGAACATGGAAAAATGAAAATAGGCATCTTTCATGTCCAATGTTGCCATATAATCCCCCCTTTTTAGGAGAGGGATTACCTCTTGGAGAGTAGGCATGTAAAATTTTTGGGGCTTGATATACTTGTTTGCAGGGCGTAAGTCTAATACTGAGCGCATTGTCAGATCTTTTTTTGGCACAAGGAAGTAAGTTGAATAAATACCCTTGTTTACCTAGTTGCCCGGGACAAGTTCTATCGCGTCCTTTGCTAGAAGATTGACAATCTCCTTGAGGAGAATCTTTTGGTGGTCCAGGGAATGTATTTTTTGTCATGGAGGGTGGTTTCAGGGGAGCTCGAGCAGTTCGATGCAGTATCCTGCAGACACTGTGGAAAGCACCCATCTGTCTGATGTGATCCCTTCCCATGCTTGGGTGAAGTTGGAAATGCGCCCCCCTACTGGGGATGCATGAGAAGGGACCCTGACCGGAACGTCACTGCTTTGCGGGAGGCGTACCGCCTCTGCTGGGGCTGCCTCTACCTCAACCACGGCTCCTTTTGTTTCCTCTGCCGTAACTCTGGGTAGTCTGCTGGTTGTTACCCCATGATGTACCCTGTCCCTGTGTATAATTGGAGCCCCTTTGGGAATTTTGGCCGCGTGGGCGATGAAAATTACTATTCCCTCTTTGATTAGGGGGCTTATTTGTCAATTGTCCCAGGGACTTCAGAGTATCATACTCGTCTTTGACAGTCTTTAATGTGTCCTCTACCGCTTTGCCAAACAGAAGATTAGGTTCCAATGGCATGTCAATTAGGGATGCCTGGGTCTCGGGTTTAAACCCTGACTGTCTTAACCACGCAAGCCTCTTCATGACAGTGCTCTCTGCTATGAGCCGGCCAGCGTTATCTGCAGCGTCAAAGGTTGTCTTAAGGATGCAACCGGACACGGCTCTTCCCTCCGACGGGATCTGGGCCAACTGACCCTTTAGTGGTTCCGGTGCGGAGTCAATGAGGGCAGCTACCTGCTCCCACTGGTGGCAATTGTAACTTGCCAGCAGAGTGGTGGTGTTGGTAATCCTTGCTTGGTAAGCGGAAGTGGAGGCTACCTTCCTTGGCAACCCATAAATTCTCTTGCTCTGCTTGTCTGGGGTGGCCTCAGATGATGATAGAGGAATCTCCGCTCTCTTTCTGGTGTTTGTAATTACCAAGGAGTCGGGCTTCAGTTGACCCCTTATGTAAAGTGGGTCTGACTGGGTGGCCCTGAAAAATTTCTCGATTCTGGGGTTTACGGCCCTGGTGAGATTAGGAGTGAGAAGGGAAGGCTCAATTCTCTGTTGGATGGACTTGAGAATTGGGATGGCTTGAGCAATGGGTCTTTTTTCTCCTACTAGTTCTTCTGCAAAGTCCCTCTCTTCCTGCGCCCCTTGAGTGTCTATGCAGAAGTGCTCTGCAGCTCTAGACAAGACAGGAGGGGCTGTTTATCTACTGGAGAGTCGGTAACCTGAGGTTCTTTGCTAACAGGAAAGTCTATCCTGTAGACCTCTGCGACGTCTTCCTCCTCCCCATCCTGGCCCTTGTCATCTCCATAATAATCCACCCCAGTTTGGTCGTCCAACATTACTTAATCTGTATCCTCATCATACTGTTGAGGATCTTCACCATACTGTTGGTAGGGTTGTATGTAGAAAGGGTCTGAAACCAGGCCCTGAGTTGGAGTCCCAAACCAAGGTTTCTTACTAAGGGGCTGAGAGTCTCTGGATCCTGAAGGAGTAGCGTTATTTGGGGTATAGCTGAGGAAATGTTCTGGGTTTTTAGAGTAGAAATCAGCCAGGGAAGACATTCTCCTCATAACCCTGTCTATTTCTTCACTGCTCCATTCTTTGGAGCTGGGAATGACGGCTTCCTGAGAAGTCTTTTCTTCTATAATTGTCTTGGATTTAGGGGCAGGAATAGGGGTCTTGGATTTTTGTTTATCTGAAGACTTCTGTTTTTCCCTATGTGTCTGTGGTGCAGAAATAGGTTGAGAAGACCTTTTCTGCTGTTTCCCCCCATCCCCTTGAGAAGAAGAGTGTTTCCCTGATGTTTTCACCTTCTCTGAGCTTTTCGACGCCTGGCGTCGAGATTCGGGGATACTAGTTCTGTCTTTCGAGTGTGCACGTCGGGACTCGGAGGCAGACGCTGAGCGGGCTGCCGGAGCCGACTCCTGGTGTGCGGCCTGGGGGTGGAGGTCGGATTCGTCTTCTGACAAACTTACCTCCGTGAATTGGGGAAGCGAGGCACTCTTGGCAACTGTGGATGGTTGCCTTGCGTCATGCAGCGATCTCGACCTGGAACGCCCAGAGGACACAGATTCCGTAGACCGCTCCCTTTGTGCCTCTTTCTGAGAACTCGACACGCCTGTCGAGTCTCGGCTGGACTTAGAGTGTTTATGTGTAGTAGTGGTGTGGCTAGCGCTCGTGTCGCCGGGTGTGTTCCCCATAACTGCCCTGCCGGACAATCTACCGAGATCGGGGACTTGCGCTTGGGCGTCTTTTGACACCTCTGTGCCCTTGCCGTCCAAAAGTACAGCGTCGCTGCCATCACTGAAGGCACCCTCCACTTCCATGGCCTCGAGTTGCCTGGCGTGGTGGGCCCAATGTTTGGTCAAGCGGTCCTTTAATGTTTTCGCCTTGAACAGGCTACACACTCTGCAGTTCGCCTCAGGGTGATCCCTCGGCAAGCAGAGGTTACAGGTGGCGTGTTTGTCAACCTAAGGATACTTGCGGCTGCACTTGGGCAAAATTTAAATGCTCTCCACATGCACCTATGGCAGGGGGCTGGTGTGTGTAGGAAATAATAATAAGAGTGTAGAGTATGTTTCCACCCCCCATTCTCCCTACTTGCGGGGGCCGAGACAAGAGGCCTTCCAAGGCCTGGGCCGAGGCCAGAGGCCTTCCGAGTCCCAAAGTCCATCGTGCAGCTCTCGACGGTTTTTTGTTCTTCGGACCGGCGTCGATCTTCGATGTCTCGACGTGGCAGTGAAAGAACAGGGAAATTAATATTGATTTTTTGCAAAATGGCTGAAAGCCAGGGAACTCCGCACAATGCTTCCGACCAATATGGCGGGAAAAAACAATCTGAGGGTCCTACACGCGTGAGGGATCATGGGTACAGTGGACGTCACACTAGGGATAGTATTACTGGCACGCCCTGTGACGACACCCATTTTCGAGTTTCGAAAAACAAACTGTAATACTCCGCAGCTTCCACTAGATATTTGTTGGCCGTTGCACAGCATGTGATCTAAGCAGATTCCACAAGCCTCAGAAATACATATCACATATCACACACACACACACACACACACACACACACACACACACACACACACACACGCCCCCCGCCTCCCCCAACAAGGGAGAATGTTGGGCATTCCCAGAGTTCGTCGAAATCCTTTTGGGGTGTGTGCAAGAGACCCGGGGTATGGTCTTCCGAGTTTGTGGTGCACACCAAAGTCCTTCTGCAGTTTGGGGATTTATGGGATGGGAGCCTAGTCTCTCAGATAGCGATGAAGTGTTCCGGTGTAGGTAAGAGGCCAGGTAAGTGTCCCGGGTTCAGGCGAGTGGTCCAGTCCTCAGCCAGCTAAGTGTGCAGAGTTCTGGTGCTCCGGTCCAATGACAGAAGGTATCAGATGCGTAATCAGCTGTCCAAAAGACCCTGATGGAAGAGCGTCCAAAGGATCACATCAAGCAAAGTCTGAGCAGGTAAGTTCTTCTGGTGATCGCCTACACGGGAGTGGCAGCACTTATATTGGGGTTCCAGGGAAACAGCCACTGAGACCTCGAATTTGTGATCGTCATCATAATGGTCCTCACTATGATTTCTTTCATCTGCCCACTTTCTTTGTCCCCCAGCAGTACACCATCCAGGTCCAGGAACCAGCCGGGGGTTTGAGCCTGCCAGTGTGTGGGTTTGTGCTGCCTGTGCAGGGGGGCTTGTGCCTGCCTGTGTGTGATTATGGCCGGGACCATATCATTAACAGCCGACTGGTAGAAGATCAGGCCCAGTTTGCAACACATGACAGGGGCTAAAAAGAAAACCTGGAGATAGTGGTTGTTGCATAAAATGGTTTATGTACCACAGCCCTGCCTGGATTAACAGACAATGGTCAGAAACCAGTGTACCATTGTTCTTCACCTTGACAGAAAAAGGAAGGGGAATATGAAGTAATCTGGAAAGGTTGACCTTATCGTTTTGGATGAAGTTGAATGACACTTATTGACAAGCAATTATGAGCAGATGCATGACAGCCTAAGCAGAAGACCACATCATCTAAGCAATTATGGTTTGAATTTTCAATTGCAATAACATTATACATTAGAACCTGAGAGCAGAAAACTGCTTATTGACTCCCCATGAATTAGTGCAAGTGTTTAGCAAAGAAAACATTCTAGCGCTAATTGAATTTCCAGTTGACCTCCTGCCCAAACCTCAAGAAAAAGATGGTTAGTAGAATGAACTTCAAGTTGAGAAAGACAAGATTTTGTTCACCCATCCCTTATGGACCTATACACCTGGTGGAAGATCTCACAGTGGAGGGGGATTGAAAAAAAGGCAGACACAAGACCTGCGGGACAGTCAGGAGATGCATCCTCCTATAATGCTTCTATGTGGTAATGAAGATGCCCTGCTTGGCTATCTTTGGGTGTTTGATATGGTGATGCTCAAGATTATGGTGAGATCACATGAAACAGGATCACACAGACCATAATGAGCATGGCAAAGATGCTTTTTTCCTCCTGTCTGTCGGATGGAAAATCGGGGGAGATTGAGGAAAGAGCAGGCCCAAGGCCTTAAATAAGACGATACCAAGACCCTGCTATTATGTTTTCTTGTGTAGATGGGCCTCTACTTACCTGTTTTCTGACATTGTGGTAATTGTAGACCTTGTAAGAGAGACAGAAAGACCAGTTGTCTTTAAACGCTCAATATTTATGGAAGCACATGGAACATGAAAGGAACACTGCATACATAACTGCCAGTGCATACAAGGCAGCTTGGGCTTGTTTAACCTGTGTTTTAGTGTGATGTGGATGGATATATGCCCTCTAGTACAATAGCTGGGTGGTGGAAATGGATCCAATAACTTAAG
The DNA here is from genome assembly GCF_040938575.1 of Ambystoma mexicanum. Taxonomy (NCBI): domain Eukaryota; kingdom Metazoa; phylum Chordata; class Amphibia; order Caudata; family Ambystomatidae; genus Ambystoma; species Ambystoma mexicanum. Next base: position 544,855,769 of record NC_090931.1, on the reverse strand, counting down.
GAAATAGGAAGGAGTAAGATCTTTTGTATCCTAACAGTCTGTGGATGCATTCATTGTAACCCATTCCAGCCGAGAGAAAACATGGGTTGGGGAAAGGAAACTAACTGAAAAGTTAGTGGCACAGATGGAACAAGCACATGTCTATTTGTGTTATTTACTTGTGGCATTAATTGTGCCTTCCTTGCCTGCCTTCTGGTAACCCACCTTGAGATACACTGCATTTGGAATAAGGTAATGGAATTTCAGTTGCTGTCGGGCCATCGCTGAGACATTGTGCACCTACACACCATTGGATGAGCTTTGGGAGTGATAGCACTCAAGCACGGGATACTCCGTAATGGGTGGGGTAGAGAAAATGCACTTTCATTGTGCCTGTTCAGGAAATGATAAAGACGGAGCCCTACATGCCCAAATACTGGTGACTGCCTTTAGCATGTCTCCTGGCATGGAACTGTATGTCCACTGAGGCAGAGGCTGAACGAAACGAAACAAAGTGCAGTGCCTTACAGTATCTCAGTACCACTTGGAGTCTGTGAGGACTAGGCTTACAGTAGTGACATTCACTGTGCAAGCTGGTCTCTTCCGAGATTGACTCCAGTTTAATCTGTATGTAGGGCGGCAACAATGGTTCCCCAGCTGGGTTGGGAGATGTGACAGAGGAAGAGATTATTGCTGTGCTTTATAGAGAGCCACACTGCCCCAGCTGTACAGACATGTCTTTTTCTTCACAAGATATATACATATTTATCGTCAGTTTTAATGGGCTGTCAATGACGTTAGTTTTGCCTTGTTTAAGGTGGAGTTCAATGTTGGCCATTCATCCTTCGATGTAGTACAAGCATCTCCTTAAAGTAACATTTATTGGAAGAATGGGAAAGTCAAATGTACACCAACATGTCACCAACATAGAACTAAAAACAACATCAAATTGAGGAATGAAAGGGGACAAATGTAGATATTAAAGAAGTAAGAGGTACAATTGTCACCTTTGCTGAGTAATGCACAGGAGTTTATAGACAGGAGATAAATATCCCAGTTTGATGTGATGACTTCTGTTGTCCAAGAATGGCCTATATGGAGCAGTAAGCAATGGAGTGAAACCAACTAAGAAGTAGGGGATACACAGTGTTGAATGATGAGGTGACTAAGAAAGAGAAGGATAGCACTACTCTTATCTGTTATGGGGTAACACTACTTATATCTGCCATTTAAGATCAACTTCCCAGACAGAGAGTAGAGCAGACCTGGTCGATTGTAGGGAATGAAAGCCAGAGTTAAGGTAATTCAAGAGAGAATTGCTAAGAATTTAGTTTTTAAGTGGAAAAACTGCTATTTATTCAAGAGGTTTGGAGACAGGGTGTCAAAGCACAATTACCTGTAGTTCCTAGTGAAAAAGGAGGTCTCATGAGTGCATTTTCCAAAGTGGGCTTTACAAAGATATTCCTGTAGTTGGTAGGATACGTTCTGAAAAGGGAGCCTTAAAGATACTGTAATGCAGTGGTCAAACAGATAAGGAAAAAGCATTGCTGAGTGAGAGATAGGGTCATCAACAGAGGAAGTTAGTTTTATTAGGTAGAAGTAGAATAGATTCCATGGCGACTATGGAGAAATTGAAACAAACGTCTAAGTTGTCATCAATGTTTGCTGGACCATACTCTGCTATGGGCATTAGTTGGAGACCAGGTCACCTGTTCTCTGCCTTCACACAGCCTGGTTTTGTGTGGCAGTAATATTATACATGCTAGGCGGCTGCATGCTTCTCCCTCATCCCATGCTGGAAAGAAGAAACTGTTTACCTCCTGATGGGCCTATTCTGAAAAAGGAAGTGCCCCACTCTAGAGCCCAACTACAGGATATATAAAAGCACAACAGCCTCAAACTGCCCCGCACGTCAAGCTTAGTCAGGTTACATCCAGGTCTATTCAAAGTGTACCCAATCCTAGGCTAATCTATTGGCATCCTGTCTAAACAAAATTCCATTCTATATCAAATAAAAAAAGCACAATTATCTACCCCAAAATATAAAAATCAGAATGGAGAATAATATGCAGTACTTGTCTCTGTGCCAGCATCTAAGTTAGAGGAAGTGGCCGACGAAAAGGGCTTAGAATGCATAATGGATAAGGGGCTATTGTGGGTGAAGCTACAGAGAGGATAACTGGTTTTCTGAATTCCTGTGTGTTATCACGAAATTCAGTTTGCAAATTACATAGAGTCACAAAAATAAAGAAGTAAATACATAACAGAAAACAACTGGTCTTGTCTTAATGTAGTATTAAAAACAATACCAATATTCTTCAGTCTTTTAAAGGGGGTCATGTCAGTGCGAAGGCCCCTGCTGTGAGAAACCAAAGGGTGTCTCAGATACTATTCCCCGGGGATCTCTCTCTCTCAGGTGGCCAGGGCACGGCCACCGCCTTTGGATCCAGACCCTGGGGGTGGACAAGTGCAGGAGGATCACCTGGGTGAGTGGTTTTAGGGGAGTGGGGGTGAGGCGACCGATGGTGAGATGCAGTATTCCCCCTTTCCCATACCCTTAACCCATCCTATTTCATAGGATTCTCTGATATCCCAACTTACCCCCTTTCTACACAAACACTGGGCAAAGGAAGAGGGCGACAGAGTAAAGAGGCTAACCCTTACATATCGCATTGGACATGTCCCGCTAATCGGGTCAGGCAAAGTCAGACACTTGACTTTAAGGGCACACATCTGATACCAATTAGCTCTCCTCACACGGATAAAAGGCGGAACAAAGATACACACTCTGGTCAAGGTGGAACACGAGCAGGAGCAGAACGTCTGGGGCGAAGGCAAACCTACTGGAGAAGAGCAATAGACCGAGGGACGAGAGCAAAAGGTAGAGAACTCCAGAAGTTCCCTGCAGGAGGTCATTGCCTCCATAAAGGACGCAACAGATCTGTGGAGAAGGCCAAATCCCAAACAAGAAGGCTGCATTGTGTTTCAAGGACACCAGCAACACTCCTGGATAAACAGAAGAGTTGGGGAGGTGAGGCCAAGCCTGTGGTATTAACCTTGACTCGTGAAAAACTACAAAGACAAGAAAGAAATGAACACAGCAGGAGAGTTGGCAAGCAACATGAAAGATTGGTGTGTGTTAGGTAAAGATTCAAGTGGCAACAATATAACGTACCAATTGAAGGCTGCATGCATGTGGATGAGATGCGAAGAAAGGCATACCTGTGAATGAACTTTGAAGTACTGATAGTTGTGAAACCAGCAATACTAAGTAACTAAGTGGGATCTGGCGAAAGGAAGTAGCTCACTGGAAGGTCTCTGTGAAAGGTGAAATCTTTGTAGAAATAAAGTGAATGATCTATAAAAGCGACGGGATCAAAATTAACCCAGAGAGAAGGTGATAGTAAAAGGTGAACGTTGCACTTTGGTGCTTATGACATCAAACTACCCAGAACAAGAGACAATGGGGCAAATAACGCAAGAGTGTGATTTTAAAGGGAAAGTCGAAGTGGTCCTGCAGAGGTCTATAGTAAAAAGCCATGCACAAAGTCTTCGACATCAAAGAAAAGGTCTGAGCCCGACTGAGGCAGACTGGAAGTGTGATTAGTTAGGGGAAGGGAACCCCAAAAGAATGTGAGTTAAGCATGGGGAAGGGAACCTCTGCAAGTGTTGTGCTCTGAAAGGTCCAAGCTCGACTGAGGGAGACCAACGTGGACTTTTGCTTTGAAAGGTCTGAGCCCGACTGAGGGAGAACGGCGTGAACCTTTTGTTTAACTGTGTTTTGGAAGCTGGAAAGTCAGACTTTAACGTAGAATCCCAGACGGGCCTCGATCCACATTTTGAACTGCTTTTGTGTTAAGAATCTGAGCCAGAGTGGGTGATCCTGCCTACGGGCACAGCCTTACTCCGTGCTGTCTAAATGTGGGGAGGAGCGCTGACTCAGCCACCTTTATTCTTTATATTTGAACACTGACTTTCCTTTGCATAAATATTCTCCTTTACACACTTTTTGTACGAGAGATAGGGCAGGCATTAGGTTTTGTTAGTACAAGCCATTCTGATTTGACGGACTCAACTAGGACTGTTTTATTTATCATTTCATGGTCGAGACTACTCCCATCCTAGCTATAGGGCAAAGTAGGAGTTTCTCCAACCCCATTGAAAACTTCAATAAAGGTTTTACAAATGGTACCTTTTGTGTCAGTGTCATACTTGTGGTACCATGCCTTCCTTACACTGCACATCACGCACCACTCAATCTGGCCAATGCAAAGTCATCTGTTCGTTTGGCATTACATGAAGTGTCAACTTCATTTCTCATCTCCTTAATACTCTCTCTTTTCTTGGGATTCACGATTGGGCTGTTACCTGGATTTAATCCTACCTCGCACTTCACAATTCTCTGTCTCCTGGAACAACAACCCTTCTCAACTCACTCCTCTAACTGTTAGTGTTCCCCAAGGCTCTCTCTGGGGTCCTCTCCTCTTTACTCGACAACTCTGCTCTTGGGGCACTAATCTCCTTTCTTTGGGTTCTCGTACCAACACCCAAATCGTCTTTTCTTTTCCTGAACTCTCCTCTTATCTCTCTATTAAACCTTTCAACTGTCTTGCTGCAAATAAATATTGGATGGCTTCACACTCTCTGATGTTAAACTCTTCCAAAACAGAGGTGGTCTTCTTCCCTGCCAAATACTCGTTCTCATCTCCTCCCCTTTCTATCCAGTTCCCATCTGGCCCTCTCCCATACTCCACTTCAACTAGAAGTCATCTATAACTTCTCACACCACTACTTTCCTCTCAAAAACTGCAATGGCAGCTCGCCTCAACCTCCAAAATATTAGGATAATCAGGCACTTCCTTTCAACACTGTCAAGCATCTCTTAACCACATTTGTCTTCTCTAAACTGTACTACTATGCCAGCGTCCACTTTGATCTACCCAACTACACTTTATGTCCTTTCGACAAGATCAAAAACTTTGCTATCAGGACTCTCTTTATACTCCTCCACGTCACACCTACTTTCTCTTACCGTCACAGGCTGGATGGCTGACGATGCAAAATAGGCCATATTTTAATTTCTTCTCCTGGTTCACAAATCTATCCACAGTAAGGTACAACTATATCCCATCCAACTCTCCAAGCCTTCTCGTGAATCTCTGTTCGGTCTCCTCGATTACGCTTGTGGCACCTCGCTCTGCCTGTGCTTCCTTTTGCTTCTGCCCAGTCTCTCTTCTTGCTCCACTTGCATTAAATTCTCTTTTCCTAGGCATCTGAGAAATAGTTCACACCTCGCCTCAGAGTTACCCTCTTAACCTACCTGTGTCCCTCACTTTCTCTGCCTCTAGTCTAGCACTTCATCCATCACGGTCACATGTCTTGGATAGTTGGCCGTACCGCCTACCTGCACTTAAAAAGATTGAATGTTGTTTGTCCTTAATCTATGCAAGTCTCCCATGTATTGTTCCTGGTGACTGTTCCATTTACTCCCCACCACAACTTGGTCAGAATATCACTCACACTAACCCCATTGTAAGAAGCTCACTGCTCCTGCCAAATTATCTATCGTACGTTCTTTCGCGATCAAAAGAGCATTGTTCTTCCTTGTATATAAATACATGAATAAAATAAATCGTCTGTGGTTAATTCGGTGAGCCAAACAGCATACACTGCAACAAAGGCTACCTCTAAGAGAAAATTAGCACTTTAGTCTGAAATCTAATTTGAAGACAAAGAGCAGAAGGAACACTTACCTCGCCTGTTCCATAGGGCCAAATAACCTGATTGAGCAGAAAGCTGTTGGGGTAGGCATCTCGCAAACACTGCGTCACATAAGTTCCCATGCCAGATCCAGTGCCACCTGCCATGCTCATAGTAGTAAAAAAGCCACTTAGACGATCACACTTCTCCACTTCCTTCCGAACCAAGTCCATGATGGAGTCCTTGTGCTTGGGGCCATGGACACAGTAACTAGAAAATTAAAATAAAAAATACATTAACTTAGCATAAGTGACCTCAAAGTGTTGAGCTGGGTATTCATATCAAGAACTGAAAGTGTTAAGAGGAGGTGTTTGGTGTAAAGTACAATTACAAACTCAAGAAACTGTCAAGCAATATATATTCCACACAAGTACTAACATTCTCTGCATATTTAGCAACACATATCAGTTAAGTCAACATGCTAAAAGGCAAGTAAACAATATATTCACATAAACAATCACAGTTTGGCATTCAAAATGCTACACAAGCCACACTTCAGAATTTACACAGTTTCAACAGCAATATACTGTTACAATGACCTAACATGGGGGAATAAGATGTCAGAGGAAATGATCATAGGCCTCATAATGGTAGAACGCTTGTGATGAAATCCCATGCCGGGACCCTTGTCTACTGACCATGAGCCAGGAGACTCAGGGAGCCAGGTGCCTATATTAATCAGTAATGGAAAAATACATTTCAAAGAATGCCCTCAAAAACAGAAACAAAACCCGGATCAGATAACAGAAGCTAAATTAAGAGCCAGAGAAAGGGTAAACTTGGCAAAATACCCAGTCCTGTCCCTTTAGTCAGAGAAGACACCAGAAAACCAGTCACAGAGCCCAAACATTGAAATTGTACAAGCAAACCAACCGCAGATGGACTATATCACCCAAAATGACCTTCTCTCCAAACCAGAAAACTCAGAACGGATCAGGGAAATTAAACGATCCCTTCAAGGACAGGGATGACATACTAAAACCTTTAAGGACAGGAAGACCCTGGGAGAACCTGCACACGTGCCTTCTGAACAACATCACAGCAGGAAATACTCCACATAACCAGCCTGTTCAGCTTCTACATGCACAAAGAGTTTCAAAACGGCCATCAGGGCTCTGATAGGTTTAACCCAGCTCTTTTAGTCTCAATCTGACTATCAGAAAGTGAGAGAGCCCGGCCAATCCCAACCCCCATACCCTTCAGGCTCACAACAGCAGTCCATCAGTCCTTATTTCAATCAGAGGATGGGGACACAGTGCTATCAAAGAGCCCATTTCAGGGTGGTGTCTGACAGGTACATGTAACTCCAGTTTGGAGAAGGATGGAGAGAAGGGGTGCAGCAGAGGAGAGGTGCTGCAGAGACCTTGAAGGTTGGAGACAGGCGTTCACTGGAGAAGTGGAAGCAGGAGTGAGCAGGAGGTGATCTCTACAGAACACAAGAAAGTGATGAGAAGTGGGGAGAAAAAGGAGATAAAGATGTAGGAAGTCAAACCAGGAGAGGAATTGAAGTCAGTAATATGAACAGGAGAAAGGGGAGAAGAAGCAATACCAGGAGTGGAGAGGAAGGAAGGCAGTAGTAAGAACAGTGGAAAAGAAAGAGGAAGTAAAACCAGAAGTCGAGTGGCAGGAGAAGACAAGCACAGACAGAAGTAGGGAGGAAATAAAACCTGTAATGGCACTAAAGGTAGGAGTAACGTTAGAAGACCGGAGGGAGGAAGAAACACCAGGAGTGGAGTGGAAGATGGTGACATCAGACCAAGGCAGTAGTAAGAGGGCAGTAGCAAATCAGAAGGTGGAGACAATAGGCGATAGTGAGGAGACTAAGGACTATACTTCTTCAAAGGTGGAAAGTGAAGAAGATGGGCCAGGGGCCAACTAGTATTAGGAGAAAGAAGAAAGAAGAAAACAATAGCAATAAGAGATCAGGATTTCATTAAGATATTGAAAAGAGAGGAAACGAGGCAGAAGCAGGCTTGTTTGCTAGAAGTAGGAGGTTCCAGAGTGCCAGGTCAGACCCTAGGCAGGTTTAGCAGGTGGAAGGAGGTTAGGATGTTTCAAGGGTGCTTACATTCTGCTTCAACATATTTAGGCCATTCAGCACCATAGAATAGCCATTTGACACTCATGGTGATTGTTGCCCCTGGCAAGATGGCAGTCAAAAGCACCATAGTTGATATCTGAACTGTCACTAGGCTCCCAACTGTCACTAGCTCAGGTACAGCCACACCCTCCTACAAGTTTTACAATGTAAATTTGTGTGTCTGCAGCTCAATACCTAGCCTAAACCAAGTTACACGCACACAAAGACTACTTACCAGGCTCTGGCAAGAGCTGCAAATAGTATGCCCATACATAGCAACATTCTACCCCTAGCAAGGAGAAAGAAGGTCAAAGGGACAGTGAAGCACAATGATAGTTCTTCAACAACTTGGTGAGCCACCAAGAGAACAGCAGTGCACAAATGGCCTATGTGAGTACACCAGAGTACACTCAAAAAGGTAAACATAAAGCTAACACTGCCAACTAGCCTGTCTAGTCTCCATATAGAATGGGAAAAACACTCATACTTCAAAAACAACATTTCCCTGCACAAAGGTCTCCTGTGCTGCAATAGACTTAAGCGGGAGACAGTGCCCCCTGCACTGACAGAATAAAGGATAATTAAGTGAATTAAGCTAGAGTGTGGTTTGGAAAGACCTCATCCTCAAAAATCAGGTTAGAGCACCAACACTGTCACCAGATATGCTATTAGTTCCAGTGAAGCTGGATGGGAACGCTGCAAAAGAAAAAAAAAAAAGTTATCAGAACATTAATGCTTGTAGAAATCATGAGGTGCAGCCCGAGTGGCTAGCCTACACAATTACGAGAAAGGGTTATGCGTTTGATAGACCATTAATACTTTCACTCCTCTGTTGGAATGTTCATGAAGTAATGAACGCACTGGAATAGCACAGCTCATAGGAACACAATATGCAGTAGCAACCAATTCAACTATGGTGATCTTGACTGCCCTCTTGCCAGGGTCAAAAATCACCATGAGTGTCAAATGGCTAATCTTTGGTGCTGAATGGCCTACATATGTTGAAGCACAATTTAAGCACCCTATAAACATCCTAATTATACAGCATCACCTAAGCTAAAGAAGCATGCACACTTGAAAGGAAGACTGGAAAGGTGATCTCTTGACAGATATAAAAAACAGAAAGGGCTTTTAGAACAAAAGAATGGGTATGAATGGGGTACCATCTTGACTCTACAGAATACAATGCACGACTCCTTTAACGAAAGGGCATGTAGTTTGCTAATTTACATGATAGATGTCATTGACACACAAAAAACAGACCCCTTGTACAATTACTCCAGATTACTGGAAGTCATAGGCTGAAAAAGTAGGTGCATTATACAGACTGCAGCCAGGTTGATATCTTATTGAGGAACAGGCACTCTCGTAGTGGATATAGATGAAAAAGGCTTAAAGTACTAATTCTTTAATGAAATCCTTGGGAGGTTTCAAATAGCAATAGTCGAAAGGAAGTGCTTACAAGATTCTATGAGCATTTATGTGCCAATTAAGTCAGTCATGAAAGACTGTTAACCTGTTCAGCCGGGAAGGAGGCATGTCCCTGCCCTGGGCTGTTCATTGTGAGAGGTCAGAAATGAGACACAGACACAAAGTTGTAATTTATTCAACATTTTCCATGCTTATTAACATAAAAAGGGTATGGGATTAAGACCTATCTATCCCTATCCTAACAAAAATTTTCTTGCCCATCAAACTAAAGCTAAAGAAAATTGACCTTGTGCCCTAATATATCGGACCTCACACTAACATATACAACCCAAATGTGCAAGGTAAATGTATTTGTTTTTAGTTCAACAAAAATGTGCAAAAGTTTAACTCCAACAAAGCAATCCTTTAACCAGGGTTGAACTCCCTTCCCCTGAATTCAATTCGGGAAGACTTTTTTGAAAGAGTTCTGTCCCAACAATATTGTATTCAGTTCAATGAAATATGTCTCTTTCATCCAACACGTCCCTCAAGTTGGCAAAGTAAGTGTCCCTTCCATAGAACACTTGTTCAAAACCAAATCAACTGTTTATTTAATGAAATATTCTTCTGAAGATGTCAAAATGATTACTTAGGAGGATACAAAAGTCTTTACAGTAGAATACGTTTCTCAAGATGTTAATACAAGTGTTTCTTTCATAGAAGGTTTTTCTCAGGAGGACAAAGTAAGTGTTTCCTTCATAGACTACTTTGGTCAGAATGGCAAAGCAAATGTCTCTTGTTGTACAATAGTTTGTCAGGATGATAAAGCAAATGTTCTGTTACCACAACATTGCTTATAACCACAATGTTTTCTCCTTTACACAACCATTTCTTTCCTGGTTTACTCACCTGCCAGGAAAGGTTTCTACTTTGCACAACTGTTAATGTCTCTCTGCTTGTGGCAATGTTTGTTCCACGTTTCTCCACACCGACATCTCATATGAGGAGAATTGTACAATATTTGCCCAGCTCTTTATTTATGGCAATGTGGGTTCCAGGTTTCCCCAAAGTAACATCTCACGTGAGGAGACTTGTAATCTCTTTACCCTTCTGTCTAATCTTCAAAGTCTTGTAGCTAGCGGCAATGCAGGTGCTGGGTTTCACCAAACTGACATCTCATGTGAGGAGAATTGTAACCTTTTTGCCCTTCTGTCTCTTCCTCCAAGTCTCTTGGCTGGTGGCAACGCGGGTTCCAGGTTTCCCCAAATTGACATCTCATGTGAGGGGAACTGTACGCTTTTTGCCCTTTTTTCTACTTAGTCGGTATTCAAATTGCCTCCCCAAGTGTCTTTCAACTTTATAATATTTCTCGGGGCCCCCAACTCCTTTTGATTGACTCACCGGCTTAACATGTATCGATAACGAAGAACTGTTGTCGGGCCGGTTTTCCCAGTTATTCAGAGTCTCTCTTGGTTCCCGCGTTGGTCTCTTGCGCTTCCGCCAATAGGACCTTTGCCGTCCTGCAGGACTGCGTCTCATCCGGTCTTGCGAAAAACAACAGATTTTCGCTGGAGTCCTTCTCCACCATGCAATGCCTTCAAGCGAATGCCTCTGAGCATCTTCCTCCTTCAGCACAGCTCACTGCTGTGACTCTGCCTTGAAGTTCTTCTCCCGCTCCACATCCTCTGTGGCTTTCCGCTCCTTCTCCTTCATTTGTACTGCGACGACATCCTCCTTCCCTCCCACCCGGTGCATGGCAGGGGGCACCATTTTTAAACTCCTGCACAGTTGATCATCTTCAAACTAAATAGTCTGTGTCTTAAGCTTAAGGTTGTTCCTGTTCCACATTCTCTCTTCCTCGTGCCAGTACAATAGGTATCCTGGGAATTGAAGTACATATTGTTTTTAAACTTTGCAAGGTTATATTGTTTCAGATGGTTGTTGGAATTGAGTTTGTCAGGAACAGGAGTGGTTATGTGAACATCATGTGCAGCGATATTGTATTCAGGACTCTTACCCAGGACAGATCCATTAGAATCAAGGGATGTCGCATGGGACCCATGTGTTTCTAAATAAAGTGTAAAGCTTATACTGTTTATGGGGTTTTTCATACTTTGTTCTTTGGGTTTCAACATTGGTGGAACTTGCAAAGGAACAGCATGCCATCAGGCATTTGGGGATTATAGGATCTTCATCTTCACAGAAAGAAGAATAGCATGTCTCTCCCAAGGGAGTCACCACTTCTCCCCAACAGCCATCTCCTCCATGTGATCCTCACTCACAATGCCACCCCCAGAGTCAGGATCAGGTAGAGACTGCCTTCCCCTGGACACATGGGAGGAGATTTTAGGCTGGGGATCAGTGATGACTCCGCAGGATTCATCACATCATGTAAAGAATTTGTTGATAGAGCTTGGTGAAATCAAGCTCTGGGAACATCCTTAAGTTATCACCAAGGCTACTTCCTACCGAGTTAAGAGGTTGTTCTTGGCTAAGACCAGGATGAATATGGAGGAATCTTGCCTTAGGCTAAAGGTTGGGCCTAGGCTATCTAAGGTGCAAACAAGAGTTTGGTTACGAATGTCACCTAGACCTTGTCAGCCCTCCTTTTGACATTATATATATATATATATATATATATATATATATATATATATATATATATATATATATATATATATATATATATATATATATATATATATATATATTAGGCTGGCCAGCTTTACAAAGTCATGGGAAGTGTCTGGCACGGGCATTTGATCTCTCTGTGCTCTGTAGGAGGAGACTATTTTTGCACTCGTCTTAGAGCACTGAGAGGCTCTACTTGAAACCGCTGTCAAGATCAGCGGGGGCCATAGCATTTTGCAAACAAACTGATGATCTGCAGACTGTTTATCAGGTAGTTAAATATATCCATCAAGCTTGGCTATTCAATTAAGACAAAGGGAGCAGTGAGAGTATAAAATGAACAGAGTGGGTCGTTAATCATTGATCAAGGGGGGCTGCAAGTATTCTCTCCCCTCAGTGTTTTAAATGTATATCATGTTCTTAGAATCATTGTATTAATTCTCATTGAACTGAATGGCTTTTAAAATATTTACATTTTATGAGTTGCTTGTTAAAGACTGTAATATCAACACTGTTTTTGCTTTTATTTTTACTATCTTTTATGGTTCAGTGCCATATAAAAGCAAATGAAGAGCATGAAATTATCCAATGTTGCCATATCAGGCCAACATTAAATGTGAAGCTGCTGCTTTTGTAATGTATTAGAGCGGACTCTCCTTGCTTCAGACACAACTTCAGAGATAACGACCAGGTTCTCATCAGAGAGTCTCGGATGGGTGAAGATTACTTTTCCAGGTACCAAGAAAGGGTTGGAGAATGCTCAATTTTTGCTCAGTAGCAAGATGGGGTTCCTCATTGAGTTCCAGGATCCTACCTTCTGAGAGGTGGGAACATTGTGCATACAACCAAGAGGAGTTGATCAAGGAACTTCCAAAAGGTCCTCAGAATCAAAGATGTCAGATGAAAGGCATAGAGACTTGAAAGCGTCTTCCAGAGTGTGTAGGCCAAAGCCCAGACAGGCTGTACAGTCAGACACATTACCCTAGGTTCGATGTTAACCCAGATAAACCTTCTCAACAACTGTATGGGCTGGGCTTTAGGCATAAATGCCCAATAACTCACTTAAGGAAAAAGAGAAGGTGAAGAGGAATCATTAAATCTTAAGACCAACACTGCTAAGGTGGACTTTCAGAACCACCATGTGGGAGGGTTCTGAGAGACCAACCTAGTTGGTAAATGTAACCCAAACTCAACCAAAGTAACGTGATCTGAGCAGTAAGGCAGGATTCAGGAGCTATGGGAGTGGTGTGTAAGTACACCACACATTGAGACAGTCAATTATTACAGTCCGCATAGATATACAAAAATAACAGAGGTCATTTTACAGAGCTCCTAAATTGCACGAGAGGGGACAGTGTCTGTTTGCACTTACGTGTAAAAGATACGCTTCCATGGACATTTTATTTCCAAAACAAAGTGGAATGTGAAGAGTAAAATAGCCTCTACTCTTCACTTTTCCAATGCATTTTCACTTTAAGAATTCATGGGTTTAGAAAATGACCCCCTCATTTATTAGGCCTGAACACACTAAGCAGGTAAACCTTAGGAAAAGCACATTATATATATATATATACATACATACTGACAAAAAACGTTGTTAAAGGGACGTTATGGTTAAGATGCATTAGTAAAAACCTATGCAATTCAATGAACTAACACTCATGACATCAAAGATGACATCACAAATGTCATTCATGACATGACTGATGACATCACATGTGTGGCTCCCTCTTTTTTGTTCAGTGACATATGCACACCGGGTGTTTTTCTTCACTGGGAGTCAGGAACTAAAAGTGGGAAAGGTGCTATATTTGTTGACCTTACCCTTCTCATATGTTCTGACACTACTTTCCTTAGGGTTGAGTCACATCATAAGACCCATATATATAGGGGAAGAAGCAAGCCTGAAACACAGCAATCAGTTTTGTGCATGAACATAAGCGGTGAGGGTATGAACACTTTCTGGTGGTACTCCTACTTTTTTGTTTACTTTACTTTCTCTATGTATGCTCATATGTGTATAGGTTGTGGTCTCTTTATGTGTTGTGTAAGGTGGTACAGTAATGTATAAGAGAGGCATTCGTAGCTACTTATTGCATGTGTGACACAGCCGAAAGCATTCATCATTGTACGATCCAATACCTGAAGATTTTGATTATTGCACCTGTATGATGCATGCTGTAGACAATTGCTACGTTTCTACATGACTGGTCTAATGTACTGGACAGAACTCTGTAATGCAATGGTGTTTATAGCAATGCTTTTCTTGAATAACTAGTTCTTCCAATGATTTCTGATAGTTTTCTGCCAACATTACAATAACAATCCCTTGTGGAGGCTGTTTATGAAAACTATATACACATGTGATGTCATCAATCATGTCATGAATGACATTTGTGATGTCATATTTGATGTCATGGGTGTTAGTCCTTGCAGTGCACAGGGGTAGCGCGAGTTATGGTTGCTTAGCTTACCATAACTGGCAAATATCTGGGGGTTTTCGGTTTTACCTGTAACTATAACGTCCTTGTAGCAACGTTTGTCCATTGAATTGCGTATTAAATATGATACATGTTAGGTTATTTATAACATGCTTAATAGCCAGAGGTTTCTAAGCGCGGACCCGGGATTCAAACCTGTGTTGCTCCGTGTTGTCTTGCTTCCAAGGCGAGCATGTTGCTGCTGAGCTATTCTCCCAGGACTAGGGATTTACTAGAACAACTTAACCATAACGTCCCTTTAACGTTTTTTGTCAGTGAATTTCTGTGGTTTTTAGCAGGATACCCTGTTTGTAAACAAGAACTGTGCAACATAGTGAAACTGCTTGCACCATGTTAATGCGGACAGCAGTCGCGGACTATGCATCTGTTTGCGGAGATCGTGGCATCCAACCTGCTTAGGAAGGCAGGTGCTCTCTTACATAGTGGTACCAATCACCAAACTCAAAGAACATAGACAAACAGCAGAATGTGCAAGAAAGTATGTTTGCAAATTGTGTACTTATGAAGCAAACAGGACAAAGGCGTAGGGAGTACACCATAACGAAATGCAGCAACAACAGAAGTGACGTCTGCCTTCAACAATCTTATCGCACTGCTACTATTAAGGGGAACAAAGAACGAACAGCCAGAGTAACGACTGGAAAATACTAAGACCTGAACGTCACTAAATGTAGTAAGGACCCAAAACTTTGTCTAATAATTGCACAGGTGCTGCAGTATGCAATAGTACAGAAGCATAATGTGTCTTTTTGTAAAGCAGCAATGGCAAGCACCTTAAAGTGGCAGGAAGAAAATGTCCCTCATGAAACACTGACTTTCTATACTAACCCCATTGGTACGCACAGTACTGTGAACCGTAAATTATGTAATATATATTGCTGAATATACACCAAACACATTCTCTTTTCGGTAAGAGAACATATTGGAAAGGAAAGCAAGGCAGTACAAGCAGCAACCCTTCCACAACAGCATAAGTGCATAGAAAAGGAAAGGAAAGAAACTCTGTGCATAGGGAAATGGACAGCGTGGAAGCGAAAGTGGAAACATTGGTGAAAAATTGTGCCGATTTAAAGGTTGCGTACAAGGACATATTTTGGACAAAATGAAACAGCACTGGCACACTTTTACTCCTTCTCCATGTCGGTGCCCAACATTCCCTCAAAAACCGTTTCATGGGAGACGTTACAGTGATACATCAATCTCTTCCTCCTCTCACAACCAAGTTGTGCAAATCCCCATTTCCCTACAATAGGTATCCACTTCTGCTACCCCTTCCCTTTCCAGATGAGGTGTATGCATGTGTACAAGTAAACAGTAATAATGAGAATGTTGCTGAGTATTTGTGTGGTATTCTTTTTTACCTGAAATGAGGTTCTGACTCAGAGGCACACAGTCCTCGTTGCAATGACCGCAATTAAGAAAATGGTAGGTGTCCTACGGACACCGCAGCTGTCCGGCCTATCTACAATGACAATGGAGGCATCCGTACGCTGCCAGCAGGCTCCGCCTGTCTGCATGTTGTCCATCACCTATCAATGAGTGTGGGAGCGGACGTCTGTGCGTAGTGCAAGTTCATGCATGTGTATCTGTTCCTCTGTGTCCTGGTAACATCGCCACTGTGCAGCATATGCAAAGGAACGTTAATTAGGTTGCGGCGTCCACCCACGTCCTACAGGTAGCTATACAGATAAACATACCAACTGCTGTACCCTACAAATAGCCAGCATCTCCCAAAATGGTTGGCACATGTGTGGCATACTCTTAGTCAGTAGAGAAGTGGCAACGGTATGCATAGGACACCCATGCACATGCGCACAATGTATTCTGTCCAAAACGCATCCAGCGGACAGCTGTCCCAAAGGAGAACAGTGGCAACGTCACCATGCGACCGCAGCCACGCTGCACATGGGCCCTTACTTCGGGGACAGGAGCTGGACCCTCGAACCGTGGCAAAGTGCAGGGTTGAGCAATGTACGGAGTGTTTTTCGGAAAGTATACGCTTACAAACACACCACAATGTGCCATTGCACATGTAAGTAAGTTTTGGAACAATGTAGGCCTGCTTTCCGGGTGAAAGTTGTCCACAGCAACCCTACAAAAGGGCAAACCCCAGAGGTGCTGTGCAATCTGTTTGCAGCTTTTCAGAACAGAGTAGCAGGCCACATAGGTTTGCCCTGTAAGTAATGATGCACCAAATCTCCTGTGCTACAGTGCGTCTGCAACTAATAGCAACCATGTCAGTTCGGCTGAGCACGCACGGTAATGGAGAAAATTATAAATGGGCCTTGCTGTGACTCTCACCCGCAGCAGCGATAGTCCCCATTGTGCCAATCTCATGGGTAGCTAGCGGAAAACAGGAGTATGTGCACGTGCATTTCCCCAAGGACGGCGAGGACTGTGTCCCAATGAAGCAGAAACATTCCTTCTTCCCTTTCCAGTTTCTTCTTTGCAGCACGCCATCATTGTGTTCCACATGCTTCCACCAATGACCTTGAAGAGTTCTCCATGTAACAGTATCCGTTCTGTGCAGCAGTCCTCTACGTACACACCACGCCTAGAAACGTTGTTGCGCAATCCCTGTGGCTCCACAGTCCCATTTTCATGGCCACCATCCTGAAAATCCCCAGATGTGGCTTTCGTGCTGTGTGCAAGCATGGGGGAATAACTTGCAACCAGGGTACGGGGAGTTCGTTATAAGGGGCAGTTCTGAGAAGAGCCTTTTTTTTTTTGATGCTTCTAGAGAAACACCTTTTTTCACTTTTTTTTTATTTTGTGTCTTCTTGTGCGGTCATTGTTACAGTAAACTCTTCACCGCATCTTGTAGATAGGCAAACAAAACAGCATTACCAATGCGCGACAAAGAAATGCCATTTGCTTGGAAAAATTCAGCATTTCCACAACTAATAAGGTCATTGTTGCAGAAGAACATCCCAGCAGCGGACAAAAAAGTATACATGCTTCTGTTGATGAGACACCTTCCTGCCTCGGGCTCGGAACAACATCCAGGAGCAATGTCCCATACTCTTTGTGGTGTTATGGATGAGAAAAGCACCTTGGCAGTGGTAAAAAACCTCTTCACTAGATTTAGCAACCTCTTCAGTCGACGGAACAAGCCTAAACAAGACACGTAACCCATATGCATGCCGCCGTAGTGGATGACGAGAACATCGGCTCTAGCAAAAGCGGCCAGGTCTTTGCAAAGTGCATGCATGTCGGTGAAACTGCACTCGTACCGTTCCGCAATGCGTCCACTCCTTCCAAACCGAAATTGCCATCAAAGTTTCTTTCCAGGGTATACTTGTGCATATCTAGTAGAAAGGCATCACCTATAGGCAACACAATACGTTTCACCGTGTCAGCCAGCCTCACTACGCAGAGTATAATGTACAACAGTTTGACTGCCCCTTCCTGTGAACCACACCCACAGTACCTGATTGGATAATCCTGAAAGTCCCATGTCCATTGGCCAGCAAGGTAAGAAGCGCACATTGTGGTACGTGCAGTGCCCAAAGTATTGCGAGAGCTGCACCCCAGTAAAGCAGGAGCAGTCCTTCCCTTTCCACTACCTTTTGTCCATCACAACCTCATTGGGTACAGGTAAATAGGCACACACAATTTCACCAATGCCTTCCAAGACGTTAGCATCTAACACTGTCAGTTCTGCACAACACTTCATAGGTACTGTTATAAATTCAGCCTGCTTGTGTGCTGTCACTGGACAGCACGCCCAGTAGAAAGTTCAGTAAAAGATTGCAAGATTTGTACATCCACATTCATCCACATGCGCACCCATCACCACAAAATGGAGGCACAGAAACTTTTTCTGCACTATGTGCATGACTGTGTTATAAGTGCCTCTGCGCACAGTATCTGCCACTGAGCGGCCATTATGTTCTTTAAAAGCATACTGTTTTTTTTTCCATCCCCTACCATGAAGTGGCACTTCAGTGATATGTGCTTGCAATGTTCTCATTTACCCATATCATATAGTGTAATATCGAAACAGGAACTCTCCTTCCGACAATGCTACGAAATGTTTTCCCCACTAACCCACCTCCTACATAAATTGTACAAAAATGCCACCAGCATTCAATGTATCGTACCAAGCAAAAGCAACTTTCCAAAAGATCACTGTCTGCATAGTTGAACTTCTGTCTAGGCTGCACTATTGCAACAAGCTCTTTTTAAATCTGCCCCCTTCTACTCTCCGCCCTCTGGAACGGATCCAGAAGATGAGTGCGCGACTTAGGATGGTATCTCTCCTGCACTGAAATGTTGCCAATAGCTCCCAGTGGCTGCGAGGAATAAAGTGAGAAGACTCTGCATTATGCAGAAGGCCTTCTGGGCCCTGGTGCCTCAATACCTTCAACTCTAACTCCCTATATATCTGCGTGCGTGAGCTCTTCCCTCATCCGCCTCGAACTCCCTCAGGGTCAGGCGCTTCTGCAAAAAAACAGTTTGTGGCAGATGTGGTTTTTCACCTGGGGCCTCCCTCTGCAACAGCCTCCCTGTCTCCCTGGCACTTGAGGGGAACCATCGTCGGTTCCGGAAGCACCTCAAAGCCTGTCTCTTAGCCTCTGCTGTTTCTGCTCCTCTCCCCGGCTAACTGCCTGATGTAAACTGATTCTGCACTGGTTACCTGGCGACTCTGATGTCGGGTCCATGTCACCTCCCTCCACCAGGCAAAACCCTGCACTGGCTTTCTAGCAAACCATGCACTTGAGGACTGTTTTCTGTATGCCTAACAGTGCATCCACCACCTGTTGTGTGCACTTATCCGTGCACTTGGCACAATTGGCCCGTATTTTTACTTATTGTCATTTGTTTTTCTTCCCATGTACTATAGCTTCCCCTCCCTCCACCCATGCACTTGGGCGATCTAAGTCACACCTAGCCTAGTAGGGTTGTTGTCTCTGTCTCCCCTCTGTTTCCCGTCCCTTGCCCGTGCTTTGCTAGACGTGTGTGTTGGCACATTAGAACACAGAGAAAAATTCACTGCTACATTGTGAGTCTCAACAGGTAAAACATCTCAAAGATAACTTACCTTACAGACAATTTTTGAGACTTAAACGTCTCTAGTAGACAAGCTTTTGAAGGAGTTGTTCATCATTTTAGGACTAAATTAAAAAGGAGAGGATACCCCAAGAAATTAATTAAAAAAGTGTATAAATGAGCATTTAATAACAGCAGGGAAGCCCTCCTCGAAGAAAAACCTACGAAACAGCTAGATGACAGAATAGTGTGTTTCAATACTTTACCAATCAGAGTTTGACAATTCACAACATTATATCTAAACATTGGAAACTGCTCAGAACCACCATTGCAGACCCTAAGGTGCCCTTGTTTGCTTACACCAATTCCTCTTCAAAAGGAAATTGTGCAAGCCAAAGTAGATATCGCTGCACCACTCCTCCCAACACCAGTATTACCAACCAATGGGGTTTACCACCCCCGAGTGGCCAATGCATGGTGTGTAAACCTACCACAAAAAGTAATGCGGTGGATGTGGGTCTGAATATCCTGTGGACACAGAAATGTTTTTCAAACTGCAATACGGATCATGTAGTTTACATGATTACGTGCCCATGCGGCTTACATTATATTGGCAAGACCAACCGAAAAATGAAAACCTGCCTCTCTGAACATAAAAGCTGTTTGAAAAATAAGATAATGCAGGCACCTATTGTTAAGCATTTTGCTGACAAAAACCATGTTTTTTAGAGCTTTACATGGATGGTCCTTTTAGTAGTAAAGGGCGGAAAACTAGCAGTGAAGAACAAGAGACTTCTTCAGAAAGAGCAAGAGCTGATTTTTAAGACATGCA
Source organism: Ambystoma mexicanum (assembly GCF_040938575.1). Classification (NCBI taxonomy): domain Eukaryota; kingdom Metazoa; phylum Chordata; class Amphibia; order Caudata; family Ambystomatidae; genus Ambystoma; species Ambystoma mexicanum. The sequence continues at coordinate 544,835,584 of NC_090931.1, read as the reverse complement.
GTGACTGTGGAGGCCTTAATGATGCCCTTGAGTGGCATAAGCTAAAATAAGGCATCCTGGCACTGTGAAAACTCAATGTGTTTCCTAAATGAAATAAGATCCTTATACATCCTTTTTTAGGAGATGTGGACTGGGTATGTTCTAAATCTCAGAAGAGCCGTTAATTCAGCACATGGGAACGCTCTATAAGTCCCCCAAGTGCCCATTGAGGCCGGTATACAGACTTGACAGGTCCCCGGGAAAAAGGGACTGACAGGCCTTTCTGTCTTTAGACCACCAGGGAGGCCACCATACAAAAGCTTGATGTAGACCTAAACAACGGACTACCTGCCATGAATAGGAATAGTTGAATTGAATCACACACCAAAGATGGCGACTGCAAAGTTTACCGCGGCATTTCACGCAAGAGAATCGTGTCCCAGTGTGAGTATGGGAAACAAACCTCGAGAGTGACAGGCTTTCCCATATGGATTTCGTCCAAGGACAGGTAAGAGCAACGTTTATCGTGGCTTCATGGGCCATATACAATGTGTTGATGACGTATATCAGCTTAGTTCTAAGTTAGAAACCTGACTTTATGGTACTACGTTGTATAGTTACCTGTTACGCTCACCTGGTATCCACAGGGACGCCTCCCAGCCCTGTTTGGATGATTTGCACTCTCGAACCCTCTCCCGGTCCCTTGGTAAGGCCTCTGGTTAAAGATGGGTCTGCAATATAGGAGAGCTGGATTCAATACCAGATTGTCTTTATGTTTTCCCAACTCCCTTGGCCTAAACTCCTTCCTCCCCCTTGGGCCTTCTCCTCACCTTAATATTGTAAAAGGTGGATTCTCTGTCCTGCTCCTCGTGGCAGGGGCTCGTAGATGTGGGGGGCGAGCAGCGACCAAGTTACTTCACTGGTGCAAGCCCCCCTGTGGGAATCCAGGCCTGCTGCGACTACGTAGGTTTGCTGCTTTACAGTCTTTATATGCAGTTCTTATGTTCCTCTTAGTTCGAATAATAATGTCTTGCTTCTTTCCTTTTAGGTATGGAAAGGTATTTTGGTGTCGTCATGCAGTTTGAAGATGAGCATGGGCCGGTAGGCGAAAGCGCGGTGTGCGCGATGCTGTCCGGTGAGTAATGTGCAACGCGTGGCGCTGTTTCACCTTTTATATTACTAACCTGTGTCTTTTCTCTCCTTGCAGGTTGCGATGTGTCTTGCCGAGCGCCGTAATGTTCCAGCAATGATACTGACCAGGAGATGACTACTCAGGTAAGAATTGTGTGACTTTCTTCATTTGGGAGGAAACGTGAGTAAACGCGTACTAATGCCGTCTTTCTTTCTCCTCTTTCCAGGTTATAGTATTCCAGGATGCATGCAGTGCCAGATGATGGAGTTCGTACCTTCAGGTAAGTAGAACTGAAGTCAGCGATGGATTGAAGACTGGATACTGTTCCAGGCAAGTTTCGTAGTGTTCTTTCTCTCTCTGCAGGTCCTTGGTTTCAGGTAAACTGGCATCAAAGAACTGGACACAGTGAGCGTTACGCTGCCCACAGCAGAATAACGCAAAGCATGTTCTGCTGTTTGGGTATGGTTTAAATAGTCTCAGTTAAAGTAGCCCAGGTAAAATAGTCCCAGGCCTGCCACACCCAAAGTAGTCCAGGTAAAGTAGTCCCAGGCCTGCCACACCCAAAAGACTAGACTGCATAGCTCAGTTCCTTGTAACTGAGCTATGTGTGTGCCTCCATGTTGGCTGAACCCCCCCCCCCCAAAGTTAAATAGTCCCAAGTAAATAGTCCCATTCTAATGTTGGTCTTCATGATGGTTCTCCAAGAGAATCTTGGATGAGGTTTTAACGCTTTTGACCTGGCCCTAACTGGAAGGCTGACTTGCCAGTGAGGGCCGCACTTCCTCGCCAAATACACATACGCAGATGTTGTGTGGAAAAATGTCCTTAGAGTCTTAACTTTTAAAGTTGAAGTGACTAAATGAGAAATCCTCCTGAAGAAAGTTCTACACAGAAGTTTATAGAACTGAAACATGTGGAGGCATAACACTAGGAATTAAAGAGACTAGTTTTGTATGAAGATCTTTATTGATCAGATTTCATCTCTATATATCAACGAGAGTAGAAGGATGGAATAATGGAATAAATTGATGCAATGCTGGCATCAGAGATAAATTATCACTAGCTTTTTCTATGTCACTAGCACTTTGTTTTTATAAGCACATGATTTTTACTGTTTTTTATGTATTATGAATAAAATTTAAATGTTTTGTAATTACAATTTGACTGATGATAGTGCTGTTGTGTAGAATTTTCTACCTTGTTGCTCTGTATATTTTGGCGCATTACGAATGCCATAGCATACAATTGCACATCATATGATATCATACACACAATGCATGCACAACAGTAGGATGCCTGCCACTTAACGTGTACACTGCAAAGTTGTTTTTTGTTTTCCGCAGTACCCCACTTACTACACACTTTTCAAAAAATATAACACAAATGCAGCACAGCTTGAATGTTACTAACAAATAAATACATATAGTTCATGCATACACCCAGGATGCCTGCCCCATACCTAGCACACTTCCACCATAGCATTCTGAACTTCTTTGTGCAAAGAGACCTTCTGGCACAGTGTTTGCATACACACCAGACCCACCAACCTTATAGAGCAGTGTCTTTCGCACCAGTTTCATTTCCATGGCTCCCATCCAGAAAATGGCTGGTTGTAGCACGTGGAAGCATGAAAGTACACCAGGGCAGGGGCGGGGGGTTTGGGGGGGTTACGTGTAAAATAGGGTAGGGGTTTGGGTCTGTAGTACTGTCTCAGAAAACAATAGGGTTTTTTTGTCCTGTTTTTGTTATGTACATACTTGCATACAATTATTATAATTTGTTTTATCTCTTTCGATGAGTTGTTGTTTCTCTGTTTGCTTCTCCTACTGACATTCATACAGACTCAAAGTCAACGCTTCTCTTACAGTTGTACAGTATTGTCTGCAATGAGGCGCGCAGAGTGGCAAACAAAACAGCATTGCCAATGGAGGTAATAGAAATGCCATTTTCTTGGAACCACTGCAAATCTTGCTTGGTAATGCTGACAGTCGCTGCAGAATATCCCAGCATTGCACATAAAGACACACATGCTTCTGTTTATGAAACACCTTCCGACCTCTGGCTGTGGGCAAATTACACTGGCATGGTCCCATGCACCTCCTGGTGGTATGGAGGAGAAAATCACCTTGGCAGTGGGAAAAATCTGCATCACTGCGTTCATCAACTTCTTGAGCAAACGTGAGCATGACATGTACCCCAAATGTAGTGCTCCATAATGCACAACCACAACATCCAGAGTACCGACAGAGGCCACACATGTACAAAGGAGAATCATGGCACTGAAACCCCACTCATAGACTGTGCCCCAAAAAGACTCCACTCCTTCCAACTGAAAGTTAGTATCCAAGCCTCTTTCCACGGCATACCTGTGCAGATCTTGCACAAAGGTATCACCCACGATGAGCACTCTGTTTCTGTCCATCTCTGTCAACCTCACTGCATCAAGGTTTGGGGAAATATATCACTGCCCCTTCCTGTGAACCACACCCTCGACAAATGATTGGATAATCCCCACAGTTCCATTTGCAAAGGCACCATGCTCAGAAGGGCACATTGTAGCACGTGCGCCATCCCAGCTACAGCGAGGACCTCACCCCAGTAAAGCACAGTACTCCTTCCATTTCCACTACTGTATATGCAACATTCCCACATTAGGTGGTATTCAATAGTCACAAACGCATGAAGCATTCACATCCAAGACCTCCGCATCGAACACTATCATTTCTGCACTGCACTGCAGACGTACCTTTACACACTCACAGTACAGGTCTTGTGTCATGTGAAAGCACCTCCATGTAACAGCTCTCCAAACCGATCCATGCTTTCAGCATCCACATTCACCCAAAGCGGCACCCAGCACAACGAACTGCAGGTAGCCATAGCTTTTTTCCTCCGAGCACTCCACCAACTCCAATGATACAATACTTAAAAGTGCAGTACAGTAGTTAGTAATCTGCGCAATGCACACTACTCAAGCACATACACTATGCAGTTGAACCCTATGCACTGGTACACACACAATTTCTCACCAGAGACCGTAGTGGACACACTGCAGAACTGTTCACTCCATAAGATCCTGCCATGCACTGGAAAATGTACCATTTGTGAACAATGAGCACACCCATGGAATCAACAATGCATGCACAACTCACAAACCACACACGAAACGCAACAATCTGAGGAGTAGTTGCAAGCAACCTACATAGCTGTTCGTGTAAGGCTTCCAGTGATGCATCAAAGATGCTAGGGCCTCACCACACGCAGCACACCCTAGCGCACCCCACATTTACTCCTCATGTCATGTGTAATGCATGCCCCATCTGCAATTGCGCCTGCCATCTTTCACCCTGGCCACATCGTTGCATGCATGGCTCAATGACGTTGCATTGGCTGTGCTGAACAGTATGCGAGTGGCTCTGTACATTGTGCATATTGCAACTTTCTGATGCTGATGACTTCCTTTCATGGCACAATATGTTAGAACACTTCCTCAAACAAGGGTCTTATAAGGGCACCCCATAGCAAAGGGAAATGCTAACATATGGCTCCCTAATGTGTAACATGTGCAATGACCTACACCACGTGCTCGTGAAGGCATGGCACCTCACTTTGGTTGTTCCACCAAGTGTGAAATGCTCTCTGCACCCATTATTCAAAGGTCACCATCTTCAGAGAGATGCAGAGGCAGCTCTGCGTGAATGCATTGTGGCGTGCTGGCTGTCGTCAAGGGATAGGCTCTTGGGAGCATGGCCAAGGGCCTACACCCTTTGACCATGTACCCAATAGTCTAGGCCTTACTCACACCTGGCACAACATAATGGCCTCAAGAAGGGGAACATTTGCCACATACCACAATCCACAAACGTAACATAGGATGGGTGGTGCAAAGGGCAACTCATGCCAAACGCAAATAGTGCCATGTACCTCTATAATGTCCAAGGTGGTGGCATAATCTACTACTGTTCTGGACGCATATCAGGTCACTTGTGCTGTTCTACCACATCTACAAGGTCCTGCAGAACCATTTTCTGAACGTCACCACAATCGGAGACATGCATACTTAAAACTGGATGTCTGCGTTGTGGTGGCATGCTATGGTGCAGGCCTAGGCTCTTCGGTGCCTGGCCTACGGGATATTCAATTTTGCGACGGTTGATGTTGCATTTGTCTCTACTTAGAGTCATGCCAGCTTCATACAGCTTCTTAGAGACATAATTTAGCTTTTCCTCATGTAATTCTTGATCAGTGGCGTGTACTAAAATGTCATCTTGAAAGCAAATTATGCCCTGATCTCCTTCAAAAAGTCTATACATAATTTTTTGAAAGGCTGAGGCAGCAGATATTAACCCAAAAGGTAATCTTTTATATTGATACAATCTGTCAGGTGTGATAAAAGCTGTCAATTTCTTGGAATCCTTGTGTAGTTTAACTTGATGGTATGCTGAGGTTAGATCAATTGTGGAAAAGTATTTCGACTGACCTATTGTGGACACAATTTCTTGGATATTTGGAAGTGGGTGTCTGTCAGGAATGACACACTTATTAAGTTCTCGCATGTTCACACATTCTCAGCTTTCCGGATTTCTTCCTGAGGACGACTAACGGTGAGACCCACTCACTGGCACCTATACCTTCTATAATGCCCTAGTCTTCTAGAATTTTGATTTCCTTTCTCACTTCTTCTCTCATGGATAGTGGAATGTTGCACATTTTTGTGCCACAGGAGTATACCCGGTTTCATCTTGATTTCATGCGCATAACCACAAAGACAACCAATTTCATCTCTGAACACACCTTTTATTATTTCATCGATCTCTGAGGTTTGTTTGGATTCCCTGGGTTTAATTGCAGCATTTTCGATTGACAGTACAGATTCACTGGCATCTAACTTCACTTTAAGTTTGCTTTGATGAGTCCAACTCAACAAAGGTGTTCTTCCTGCCTTCGTGATGTATATTTTGCCATTTGCTTTTCTGTTCTTGAATTTTAATGTGCCCCAGAACCACCCAATGATATCTATTTGGACTCCCCCATAGGCTCTCGGATGTATGTCTGACTCATGCAAGTATTCATGTTTATTTCTGTTCCATAAATTCTGCGGTACAAGGGTGTATTTAGCGCCATAATCTATCATCATGTGCATGTCAATTCCATCGACACATACTGTGGCTTTGGGACTTTCTATTTCTTCCTCATTCTATTTGTCTGTTATGACAAATATGCATTCTTCTCCATCTTCATCACTATAATTTTCATCTCCTATCCAATTTGTCGGGGTAGTCTGAACCCTACAACACCTGGCATACTGTCCTTTGCATTTGCCACAAATAATCTTGAGAGCGGGACATTCCGGGTTATCCGCCCAATGATATGTGCTATCACACCTGAAACACCTGCCAGTGTTCTTTCTCCTTGGACTGTTTCTTTGTTTACGTGGACTTCTCCTTCTCAAATGTATATTTTGTGCTCTGGAAGACATCCCACTTCTCCCGTCTTCCTTCCATAGTGGTCTGCGAACTCTCAGGTGCGATCTGCCTATTCGCTGTTTCTACCACTTGGGCTATTGACTCATTATTTGTATTAGCATTAGTCAATGTGGTAATGTTCTTTGGAATTTCATGCTTGATCTCAACTGCCTGGACTCTGTTTTCCAACTCTCTGACACATTTCTCTGTGTGCTCCACTTCCTTGGCCACACGTAACACAGTATCCAAAGGTGGATCATCCTCAGACCACAGTCTTTCCCTCACCTTACTGCTTCTGCATTCCAACATGAACTGATCTCTCAGTCTCTCATCCAATTGTGCATTGAAATTACAGGTTTTAGCCAATTTCCTCAACTCAGTTATGTATTGTTCAACACTCTCTCCCTCCTCTTGTACTCTATTCCCGAATTTGTAACGTTCCAGAATGTTACTTAACTTCTTCTCATAGTGTTTGCTCATTTTCCTCACAGAGCGCTCATATTCATTTAGATCAACATCCTCATCAGGAGGTAATTCTGGTAGATCTTCACATTTGTCTTGCCCAGCTGGGCCAAGACAGTAATAGTAGTGACTTCCTCTTCTCCACACTGCAATTTTGACCACATACGACACCCGCATAGTTCTCAAAAGATTTGATCCATCACCTCCATGGAGTTGCTGGTTCACCAACTTCTGGCAGGAAAAACATAGGTGGGGGCACACTATTGAAGGACATCCTTGTTCTTAAGAACACTCCTTGTTGCTGTAGGCCAAAGAAATGTAGCTAGTACCATGTCTTGCAGATCTAATAGACAGCAGGGTGGCGCTAGTTCTTCTTACTATTGAAAGGAAACACTATTTGGTGCAGTAAGTGAAGGAATTGTGACTTATACATTGACTTGCAGGTCTGCTTGACAGCACCGTGGTATTAACTCTCCATCGTGACCGATTGTGGCATCTCGGTGCTGTAAGTAAAGAGATGCGGCTGGTGCAGTAAGTAAAAGGATTGTGGCTCTTACAGTGATTTATAGCTCTACTTAACAACAACATGGCATTACTTCATCATTGTCCCAAGTACTGAACAATTACAACGTTTCTGTTAATCAGATCAAGTAAAGCATGAACTTTCCGCACTGTCCCTTTAAGTTATAGTGAACGCTGTGAGCCTGTCTCTTTAAATCCTCTCAGCTTGTGTCAAGCAACTGCGCATGAGCAGGAAACAATCAGCCATGTCCGATTCACTCGACAGAGTTTTCCAGCAGCAGGGCCGCAATATCGCAGATTATAATTTAAAATAGCATGTGTATGAGTACCTGCATATCATCCAGGAAGGAGACGGTTGGATGGAATCAACGAGCGGAGCAACAGCAGCGTGTTCTGCGGTACTGAAAGGGGCCGCTGCGATGCTCTGAGACAGGCCCGATTCTAGGAGGCGGTGGGGCCCGGAGCTAATCCTCGTCGCCACTTGTAGTGGTTTGAATGAGGTAACGGAGGAATATATTATAAGATTGCTTTTATTAATTATTAAAAATATATCTATGCAGGAGTCAGATAGGTTGTAAGGCCCCACCAGCTGACAGCTCGCTGCCCGCTCGCTGCATCGGTTGTCGTTTGAACTCCTGTCCGCATTCTCCTCCGCTGCGTACGCACATCATGGAATGCAGGAGCTGATTGAACCACAAGCCGAGTCTCGTGGCGATAGAGAAAGAAGCTGTATATATTACAGACACCATTGGGCTGCTCTCCAGCCTTCTGACTTTCCTCCCTCACCATTTTAATATCCGTATGCCCAATTTCCTGCTTCCACCCGCTTACCATCCTCCACATCTACTGCTCATCCTTAATTCCTTTTTCTCTTATTTTGATCTGCTAGTCGAAACGCTCCCGGCTGATGTTCCTACTGTCACAATCATTAGTATTAACTCTCTAACAAGAAAAAGGCCCATCAACTACAGCTGGGTTCCACACTTTTATCGCTCCCTGGTAAACCTAAATAACATATCCATTGATATCCAGATGAACTCCCTAGATCTCAGCTTCCCATCCTCCTTTCAGTTCCTCAGCCCTCTGTTGACCCCTTTCCCTCTGACAAACTCTGATCTACCTCTGCATCTGAGTTACCCCTATACTCTCACTCCCTCTTCCCTCATCTAGTACCAAACGAAAATTCAAACAACTTCATGGCTTGCTATCTGGACAAAGACAAGCCCTCCCTTCAAGCACTCTCCTCCCCTCTCCCACCCCATGGAACTTTCTTTTGATGAGTCCAACAATGCACTGGCCATCTCCGACTGTCATTACCCTGCTCCTTCACCCCCTCCTTTTTCCATTCTCCAGCCATACAATAGCTAAGGACAAGCATACACTTCCACCTATGCACGCCACTGGCCCAAAAATCACCCTTTTACTCTTTTTACAGCCTATAAAGCACTAATGTTGCCCTGACAACTGCTCTGGGCTGGCAAATAATATCATCTTTGGGTTCTGATCACATACCAGAACATTATCCATGATCCTACATGCCATGCTTCCCGCCCCAAAACAAAACCCTCCCTATACTCCTCTCTCTCTTCCAACAACTTTGCTTCTTATTTCTCCTCCACGATTACTAAAGTAGATGGCACCCTGTTTACTCTACCACCCCCTACCTGCTTCTCTCCACCTGTTCCCCTGCCACCCTTTTCCTCAATATCCCCTTCTCTTCCCCCCACAACACTCCCCAACTCTTATCCATTGACATCTCAGCTAACCCATTCTGTTCTATTCAAACTACCCCTCTTTGCCTACTACAAAGTTACCAGGCACTCGTATACTGAAGAAACAAACTGCTAATCCTAAAAATGCTTCTTTCTACAGACCTGTCCTGCCCCTTCAAAATCTTCAAGTAAGTCTTTAATTACATCGTCTATTGTCTTGAGGGTTCACACACTCTGTGATCACCTCTATCTGGTTTTCAGAGCAAACACTCCACTGAAACTGCACTGCTCACCATTCACACCTTCCCTCCATCCTCATTCTACTTGATCTCTCTGCAACATTGACAATGTGAATCTGCCCCACCTCCTACAAACTCTATCCTCCCTAGGTTTCCACAACACCATACTCAACTTGGTTGCTCCTACCTCGCTGACCAATTCTTATTGATCTAATAGAACTCTGACACCTCGTCCCACACAGTCTTTCCAGAGGGTGTCCCTTAAGCATCTTTACTGAGCCCACTTCTTTTTACTCTTCAAAACTCCTCCTTGGGCAAAGTATCTCATCCTTTGGTTTTCCCCAACCACTATTGCTAATGACACACATTGTTGGCCCTGACCTACTACGCATTACTGTTTGCTCTGCACTGTGTTAAACTAGTGCCCTCCACTCACTTCCTGTCTGCATACTCGTGTCGCCTGCCACCCCTCCTACTCCATGGTGCTCTCTATCTCGCCTATCTACTCTAACTGCTTCTCCATTGACTATCCTGCTCTCCTCACTAAATCCGGTAGGAAAAAGTTTAAAAAGGACATCCTGGTCTCCAACCCAGGCCTCCCTATCGCTGACACCTACACGAGCGCCTGCTCCAAGGAAACTCTCACTGACATTCTCTTTTTCGTGCCTTCACCTGAACTATGGACCCTTCACATGGTCGCTGTGCTCTCTCCTTTCTCCACCTCTCCCATTAATGGTGGCACCCGTTGGGATGTCCTCTTGGCCCCTTTCCACTCCTCTAAAGCCATCATTAATGTCTATGCTAACGGGACCGTCTTGGTCCAAGGCCCTCAGGCCAACCTTCACCTCTTTGATAGACGCTTCCCATGCCTCATCAACTTCCTCTCCGCTCCCGCTGTCCCCCCTCCTCTGTCCTCGGCTACCTTGCCTCTCCCCTCCCTCCCTGCCCCTTCTCTTGCTCCCTCTTCAACTCCTTCTCCAACACCTCCGCAGGGCGTACCTCTGATCTGTACCCCTCCCCGGAAGTTTTTCAAGGGTGGCAACCTTCTCCACATTGCCACTCTAAATTCTCGCTCTGCCATCAAGCACTCCTCTGATATCTGTCGCCTTCTTGAGGAACTGGACCTCGACGTCCTCGGTCTCACTGAGACTTGGTTCACTGCCAGCTCTGCCACCAGCTTCGACACACTCCTACCTGACGGCTACAAGATCCTCTCCGTGCCCAGGCCCAACCGCTCAGGGGGTGGTGTTGCCCTTATCTTCCCTGAGTGGATTCCTGCCACTGTCACTCCTACGCAGACCTACTCCTCTTTTGAATGTCTTGTCTGCCGACTCTCTCTCTCTCCTAGCCATTCCCTTACCGTGGCTACTATCTATCGGCCACCTGGTCAAATTTCCTCCTTCCTCTCTGAGTGGGCTGACCTCTCCTCCTCACTCCTGTCCTCAACCACCCAACTCCTCTTTCTCGGTGACTTCAACATCCACCTCGATGCCTCCTGTCCCCCCCACTGGTCTCTTTCGCGAACTCTGCAACTCTCTCTCACTCTCTATTCTCCCGTCTGGGCCTACTCACTCTGCAGGGCACACTCTTGATGCTCTGATCTCTTCTGACCTTCCCCTCTCCCTCCCTCTCTCCACTCCTCTCTCCTGGAGCGATCACTTTCTCCTATCCTCCCACCTCTCCCTCCCTAACCCACAGGCAAAGCCACCCTCTTCACTGCCATCCACCTTCTCGGTCATCCGACCCATGAAGCGCGTGTCAGTTGAGGCTTTCGCTGCTACCTTCTCGCCCCCTTCTCCCCCCTCGGCTGACTCCCACCCTGACACAGCCCTCTCCATGCTCTATTCCTCTATATCTGATACTCTCGATATCCTTGCCCCCGTCATGAGAATCCGCCTGAAGCCCAAAGCCAAATGTAACTCCTGGTATGACTCGGATCTCGTCACCCTAAAACGAAAGTGCAGGGTGGCAGAGAGGAAATGGCGTGCTTCATGTTCATCCTCTGACAAACTGGCCTGCCGCCTGCTCCAAAGGCAATACCGGCTCTCCGTTCTCACCAAGAAGAGAGCCCTTATCCAAGCCCGCATCTCTGAGGCATCTAACAACTCGGCCGAACTCTTTAAAATCTGCAAGGAGCTGGCCAACCCTGCTGCAGTCTCTACCTCTCCTGTCCCCTCCCAGGCCCTCTGCACTGCACTGGCCTCGCACTTCATCTCAAAAACTCAGGACATCCTGACCTCGCTCTCCTCCTCTCTCCTCCCTCCCTCTCTTCCCGTCTCTTCCTCTTGCTCTCTTGCAGCCGCCCCTCCGCCCTCCTTCTCTGCTTTTCCACCTTTTTCTGATGATGAGGTTTCCAGACAAGTCCGATCTATGAAAGCCTCGTCTAAACAGGTTCACCCCTGTTCCTCCAAAACCATCAAGGACCACATCGACTCCCTGGCTCCTGCCCTGGCTGACTTTTGCAACCACTCATTCGCCTCTGGAGTCTTCCCATCCCCCCTCAAGCACTCCCTTGTGCACCCCCTCCTCAAGAAACCCTCTTCCGACCCCTCCTGCCCGGCCAACTATCGCCCAATCTCCATTACTCCCTTCCTGGGCAAGCTCCTGGAGAAACTGGCCATCTCCCAGCTTAACCTCCATGCTGAATATGTGGGTAATCTTCATGACCATCAATCTGGCTTCAGAGCGGCCAGAAGCACGGAAACTGCTCTTCTGAACATCCGTGAGGACCTGCTCCTGAACCTCGATTCCAACACTCCCTGTGTTCTCATTCTGCTCGACCTCTCCTCTGCCTTTGACACTGTCAACCATGCCATCCTGCTCAACCGTCTCCGTGATAACCTGGGTATCACTGGTCAGGCTCTGGCATGGCTGACCTCTTTCCTTTCCGGACGACCCTCCCAGGTCCAAATGGGCTCCTTCCTCTCTGACATCTTTTTCTCCACCTGTGGTGTCCCCCAGGGATCCAACCTCTCTCCCTGGCTTTTCAACCAGTATCTGGCACTCCTTGCCCACCGCATCGCCGCTCTCTGCCCCCACTTCCAGTGCTATGCGGACGATACCCAGCTCATTTTCAGGCTACCCTCGGCCTCCTCCTCTTCTTCCCTCATCTCCGACTGTCTGTCTGCCATCCAGGAATGGTGTGCCGCCAATGACCTCTGCCTTAACGCCAGTAAGACTGAGATTCTACTCATCGGCACACCCACTCCCTCCTTCCCTGCTGCTCTCTGGCCGGCCTCCCTTGGCCCCCTTCCTGCCCCTACCTGCAAGGCTAAAAACCTCGGGGTCATCTTCGACTCCACACTCTCCTTCTCTCCTCATATATCTGACGTCTCTAAGAAGTCACACTACCAGCTGCACCTCCTCAGAGGTATTCTTCCCTTCCTCTCCTTCCCCCAGAAGCTCACTGTCTCCTGAGCCCTGGTTCTCTCAAGGCTGGACTACTGTAACAGCCTCTATCCTAATCTGCCTGCCTCCACTCTCCGCCCTCTGCAACTTATCCAGAACAGAACTGCGAGACTTGTCCTTGGCCTCAAGCCCAGGGACCATATCTCTCCAGGACTGAAATCTCTTCACTGGCTCCCAGTGGCTGCGAGGATTAAGTTCAAAACCCTCTGCATTGTCCACAAGGCCTTCTGGGGCCTGGGGCCTAAATACCTTCAACTCTCTCTTCCTAAATATCTTCCTTCACGAGCCCTTCGCTCATCCGTCTCCAACTCCCTCATGGTCAGCCGCTTCTCGAAGCAACGAGCTGGGGGTAGATCTCTCTCCGCAGCAGGGGCCTCCCTCTGGAACAGCCTTCCTGCCTCCCTGAAACTGGAGGAGAACCATCTCCGGTTCCGGAAGCACCTCAAAACCTTCCTCTTCGCTTCTGCCTTCTCTCTCCCTCTCCCCTGCTAAACCTGCTTAACTCCCCTCTGAATTCTGCACTAAACCTGCATCTTGGCCACTCTCAGCGACCTCGGTCCAGGGCCCAGCCACTCTCCACTTGCACTGCCTCCCTGGCTCCCCCTGCACTGTGGGACTGTCACTGTATCCCTACAGCCCCCCTTCCCAGCACTTGCTCTGCACTTACCTCGTACTTGCCACCAGCTGGCCCTTTTATTTATTATTTATTAATCACTATTTTATTACGCTACTTACCGTGTACTGCACTTTCCCCCCCACCTCCTCCCCCTGCACTTTCTCCTTTTCCCCTTACCTCTGCACTTGCGCGATCTGAATGACACCTGGCCTAGTAGGATCGTTTGTCTGTCTTTCCCTTTGTTTCCCTCCCGCCCTGGCTCGTCGCGCCTTGAAACACTTGTGTATAGGCGCGTTACAAATACCATATCATATCATATCATATCATTTTCTGCTTTCTCTACTTCACTCCAGCCATCATGGTATGTATCAACAGCTGTCAGACACAGTATTGTCTTGCTGCCTTCTGCTCACCTTCTCTATGTCAAATTCATATTTTTCCCTACCTCCAATGCCAACTCCACTCTCCCAACCACAACCCTCTTGGGCGGTCACCCAAGGCGCCCAACCTTGTGATCATTTTCGACTGAGCCTTTAGCATCCAACAGTTTATTGCAACCACTGCCATAGCTGCTCAGCATCAACCTTCCTGGTATAAGAAGTATCTGCCTCCACCTCTCCCAATACTCAGCCAACTCACCGATCTCTACCCATGGGCTTACCAAACTTGATTACTGTTCAAGCATTCTCCTTGGCCTTCCCCATGTACGTCCCTTCTCCACCAAAACAAAGTTCTCAACTTTGCCAAATCCACCCAGGACAACTTAAGCAAAAACCTCCACATCTTTACTTGCCAAGAACACACTGAATGGCTATCCATGTAAAGTTGCTCTCTCCTCAAGTTATCTACAAATGTACCAAAACCTTGCTGACTACATCTCTTTCTACTCTTTCCCCTCTCGATCTCTGTGATCCTCTTGCACCAACAACTGTCCACTGCCCCTCAATGCACCTCCCTGTTGCATCTCTAAATTTGCCCCCGGTGACTAGAAGGCTCTCCTCCAAGCCACCAATGCTAGGGAATTGCCTCAAACTTCACAGATTGGCGTTAAAGGGGCATCCCTTACACCAACTCTGCCACCATCAAACTGACACGCCAGCCTACTTCTATTGGTAAGGTCACACACAATGTACTATATGCTTATTGTTTTATTTAGATTTTAATCGTAGGCCCTCTATGCATAAACTATGTATTTTTTGCTATCTATTCAGTGTCCCTGGTTCTTATCACATTCCAGTGTCCCTCCATTACCCTAAGCACTATCAGCCTTATAGTAAAGGCATCCCAACCAGGGTTTTTCTCTACCATCTGTAAAAAAAGCTCTCCTTTGTAAGTAATTGATGCTTGAAATGATATCCTTATTGTACAATATATACAACTAACAGAAATTCTAAATTACACATCAGGGATACTACTTTGTTAAAAGGGCAGTTTGGCTGCGTGACAAAACAAAGTCTAATGCTATCAGGAGAGTTGGATTCCAGCAAGGCAGGAAGGACAGAATATGTTCCAAAGCAACTATACCCAACAGCCCCTTTTACTGACCAAAGAAAATTGGCCATTACCAAACCAAAATTCTTCATTTTGTCCTTGGCCGGATGGGATACCAGCAGATTTGTTTCGAGCACAAGTGGACCTATCGTAGCCGATTATTATCATTGGTTTTAATGCTATTGTAGCATCTGAGTCCTTCCCTATATCTTGGCGTTCAGCAATAATATATCCAATTTCTATTTGGATGAAAAAGTGAGCAAGTGCAAACCCAGCGATCTATACACCTATCACTCTCCTGGGAACCCTTTGCAAAATCTATCGGAGTGTGCTCCTGGCTAGAATAGAGGCCAGGGCAACAAATAACCAGATTTTGTCGAGAACACAACTAGGTTTTCGGCCCGGAGTATGCACATCAGAACAAGCCTACATTTATATACAATTGCTGCCAAATTCCTGTATGAAAGGGGGAGGTGGTCACAGTTAAATGGTCTGAACTGCTAAATGATCTGTCAAGGGACAATGACTTGCGTCCGCCATGAACTTGCTGGTATTAGGGGGAGAGTAGGAGGGAGTTGTCGAAGAGGACAATAGGGTCAATAATTGCGGGAGGTGGGCTTACTCAAATCTCAGCGAACAGCAATTACAGAAGACTGTGTGGTCATTATGGGGAGGTGAAGGACTCAGGGGGGTATTGGGGGAGGGGAGTGGGGAGGTCAAGAGGGATGAGAGGGAAGGGGTAATAGTTGAATAGTTTGATTCAAGTTGTTAATGGATATGGGGAGATTGCAGGGGGGGTTGGGGGAAAAGGTTGTGAGAACTGTTTTGTTAAAATGTCAATAAAGAGTTTTAAAAAAAAATCCTGTATGAAAAGAGAGAGCCAATATACTTGACATTTATGGACCCGAGCATGGCCTTTGATGAGGTAAACCATGCCAAAGATTGTCCCTGTGAATTGGTAAAACTCCTGATTGGCCTGCATTAGAATACCAGAACTTGCGCGAGGAGTGGTGACCCGGGACACTGTACTGAGTATTTTCCAGTTGTAAGGGTGCAGAAGAAGGAGACTGACACACAGGAGGCATAGTGATTGCTGTAGACTTTTATTAGCCCCAACAAAAAAAGAGATAATCTAACTTTCCCTTTATCTATGAGGGGTTTCCCTGCCTCAACTAAAAAATTAAAGTAGTCTGTCAGAATATCCATGTAAAACAAAGAGTCCACCGTGCATTGTTAAAAGCTCAGATTCTGTCCCTTAGACTTATACCTAAACTAGAAGGTTGTATCAATGTTCTTGGTCCAGGAGAAGGGCTCCCTTCTCCTGGAGTGGGTGACAAAGTTCTGCTTGCAAGTTCTTACAACGTTCTTACCAGGGGGAATTACTCCCTTGCCCTAGTCCCAATACTTTACAAAGGACTCCCTATCCTATAAAACTATGTATCAGAAAGTTCACTGTTTCTCCACTTCAGCGGGAATGACTCCCTTTCCCGGACCTCAAGATTCTGTACTCAGTTCTCTCAAATGTCAAGAGAATGAGTCCCTTCTCTTGACTGTGGCTTTTCTCCAACCTGGGGGAATTACTCCCTTCGCCAGGCTTCTTGGCTTTTCCCTGTGGATGTAGTGCTACTAGAAGAATGACTCCCTTCTCCTTGTATCTTGGTTTCACAGTCACTTTAACCTCATAGATACTAAGGGGGAATTACTCCCTTCCCTAATGATCCTGGTTTCACCGTTTTCCTTCTTTCTCAATAGGTCCTATAAGTACGATCCTTGACTCAGGTTTTCCCAGTATAGCCCACTTGGTCTCGTTGCTTCCCACGAGGAAGATGACTTGTATTTTTCTCCTTGTTTGGGTCCAGTTCCAAGACCCATATATCTCTGTCCTTGTAATTTGGCAGAGTTGGTTCAATCTCCCGCCAAGTACTGCCACGAGGAAGATGATTTGTACTTTTCTCTTTATTTGGGTCCAGTTCCAAGACCCATATTTCTCTGCTCTCATGATTTGGCAGACTTGGTTCACTCTCCTGCCAAGTACTGCCACGAGGAGGAGGAATTGCCTCTGTGTAACTGTTCTGTCCCCAGACCTTCGTTCTCGGTTTGTTGGGGTTTCCCTGACACCAGTTACATCTCTTGTGTACCACCTTAGAACCTTTCTGCTCCTCCAGTGAACCTGTAGCCGCCTGCTCGCTACTAGGGCGGCGAGGGAGCTGCCTCCGCCCGCCTGGTGACAGTCCCTGTGCCCCCCTCCAAACTGCCCGTTACCTTGCTTCGGGACTCTGTACCTTCCTGGAGATGGACTCTTCCTCTCTGCTTCACCGGGCTCTCGTCGGCGACGTCTGTGGATTGTCCGGTGTCTCCTGTTCTCTGGTTGCACAGCTGCCCTTCTTCTGAGCAGTAGACATGGCTCCGCACCTGCAAAGCCCTCCAGGAAGTCTTGCGGATCCCTGCATGTGTCCTCTGTTTAGCGTTGGTTCCCAGGCAGGATTCAAATATCCCACGCTGGAGATTCCTTGCACCGGATGCCTCCTTCAGCTGGATTCAACAAAGGGTCTAGTCTTTTGCCGACCTTTATACTATGTTGCAAGCATACTCTTGGTGAAAGGTTTAAGTCCTTCCTCTGTTTTGAGAATATTATCATTCTGCAGTGTCAACTCATCTCAGTCCTAGATCTACTTTGGTCTAATGTTCTTTTTCATCCCAGTACTACCCAGATAGACAGGGTTTTGGGTCTTAAAAAAGTACATGTTTCTACAAGGTACTGAGCTCTCAGAGGAGGATGATGTAGAGTGAGGAGGTGTGGGTGTGGTATCCCACACCATGCCCTAGACTGTCTTTCCTGTTTCCAGAGGGGTTGTCTCTCCCCATGAGATCCACCCGCTGTGCACCACCCCCAGGCGGACTGTTGCGGATAAGTGACAACATCTAGCGATTTGTCACACAGTCAACACAGGAGCGTGACAGGGATGGGTCCTGCACCCCCCTCCTCTTCTCCCTTTATATAAATGGGCTACATGAATGCTTAGTTAACGTCAGAGCAGACGTACTGAAAATAAGGAATTTGACCCTATCTGTATTGGTTTACGCCGATGACAGTGCTGCTGACTGCGAGAATCCCTAGAACACTACAACTCCTAATTATGGCCTATACTGTTTTGATACATAAGCTAGAGTCGCAGGTTAATGCAGGTAAATTGGCAGTAATGGTGTGTCGTCCAGGTAGGCGACATGCTACGATGTTAAAAATGTTCGCGTTACTGAATTAGAGTACCTTGGAATACACTTTTCAACAAACTTTTTGGGTGACTGTCACAAACTAAACAAACCATCAAATTTAAACAGGTGATGGGAGAAGTCGCACGTTTCATGAAAATGTACAAGAATCAACCACTGGATAGAGTTTTGAAAGTGTCCAGCAGCAAAGCTCTCACAACTGCTAGTTATGGAGCCTCATTATGGGACTTTACCAGAGCAGTAGACCTTAAAGTGGCAGAAAACTGTTTAATTAAACTTCTTACCTTTCCATGATCGGCATCCAACTTTGCTCCCCATCAGGAACTAGGTCTATGTTTTCTGATTGATGACCTCACTATTCAGCATATTGTTCACTGGCTAAGTATGGACAAACCTTAAGGCCGATGTAACACAATGCTTCATTTCGGCAATGCTGGATAAAAGGGGTGCTGAATGCATCCCATGGCTTATCCATCCATGTGAAGTCATACTTGGGAAAAGTTGCTATAGCCTTCTATTCGCACCATAAACTGTGGACCAAATTCTGGCCAACCAAGTTAAGGTTAAGATGTTTGTTTTGATGCATGAGTGGCAGAAAACATAGACTTAATTTCCCCATTCAATAGGTGCCATGCAATTATCACTTCAACTGGCATTCAGAACTATTTATTATTGGCTAACGACCGTCTTGAAAAACATTTACTAGCAAGAGCCACATTGCCTGCTGTGTTTGGGTCCAGAAGAAGTCCTGCGATATTTCATGTTCTTTTGTACAGCATACGGTGACATACGCGCAAAAACCTTGAAGATTCTCCTCAGTGAATTTAGTCACACCCAGTGCTGCCCTGCATTCATTTTCTTGTTGTGGTCAAAGCCGTGAAGGCTGCATGGTATGTGCTGCAATATGTGAGACAGGCACTGAATAGACAAAACGGTCTACTAACAACATAATAACCAAACAATTGTGTCTCTCTTTATTTGTTTTAAGTGATACCCAAGAGTACTATAACATCTGAACAAGGAATATAAGGTCATATGAATCTATCCCCAAAGTGATGAATTAACCTGTTGACTATTTGAGAATCCTTGTTTTAATCCTTGATTAGTTTTAATGCTCTAAATACTTAAGATGTACTCTTTTGTTTTGTGACTGTTTGAATACAATTGGTTGTGATTTATGTTGGGAAAGTGTTGGGAGTCAAATTTGAAAGTCTTTCTGAAGTTCGAATCACATTAGATTTGTTCCATCATGAATCATTATGGAATAGGAGGATTTTAATGGATATTTATTATTATTATGCATGAATTGTGACTAATATAATAATTACCTGTTTTTATAGTCTTTGTTGTTGCTTTTTGGCTGACAGACAAGTACATTTATGGGGAAGAAAAAAAACAAACAAAAAACAAACAAATTAACCAGTTATGATTCCTAAAGCAATCCTAATTCTTCCAACACCAACACCCCAAAACACCATAATGTGACCGTTGTCATGCACTGTTCAAATTGCCACACATGCCATCACGAATCACATGCATGTGCCCATATTTCTTACAAGAAATCCAATGTAAATTTTTGAAAATGTGTCAGTCTATTTGTTTTTTATAGAAATGAAAGGGGAACTATATAGGGAGTTCCAAAGGGGTCTAATAGGGGTAGCTCTTTTACAAGAAATCTAATGGTGTGGTTTAAAGTTGCTAAAGTGATGGCTGTGGTGGATAAAATGAACACAAATGCTTATTTTGCTTAATTTGAAGTTGCTGAGGAGCGCCTCTGGTGGATGAAAATGGAAATGCTTATTTTGCTTAACGAACAACCATAACAAAAGATACACATTTGCTTGGCAAACAACCAGAATAAAAGCTACAAATACGCTAAACACATCAAGGGCTTCAAGCACAAGCAAGCAGACACTCCGCACTGACACAGCAAGACACACTAGAACAGAGACAAGCCAAACAATAGGCTGATGCAGTTGTCTGATGCTCGGTGTAAAGAGACAATTAGGCAGTAGTGGAAAGCCATATGAAAAGTTTGGTTACTTTGGAAAAGTTGTTTGATGCTCGGCATGAAGAGGCAGCCATGGCAGCAGAGACAGTTAAACAACGCCATCAAAGACTTCAAGCACAAGCAAGGAGACCGGCAGCAGTGACACAGCAAGACACACCAGAACAGACAAGCCAGACAGATGCTGATGTAGGCTGATGGAGTCGTCTGATGATTGGCATACAGAGGCAGCCAGGTCACAAGTGGTAAATCATATGAAGTTTGGTTACTTTGTAGCTCGAGCAATGATATATATCTGCTAATAATCAATAAAAGTAGCTAAGAAAAAACAGCAGTGTCCTAGACTTGTTACTGTCTTTTTTTAACATTGGTTTGAAGGCCAACACAAAATGAAGCCCAAAACAACCGTAAGTATTATTTACAAGATTTTCAATGTTAATCATTACTACAAGTGATGTCATGAGCAGTGAAAAGCAATGGCTGATGTCTGGTTTCGTTGAGATTGCGTTGGCCAAGTTGTGGTTGATTTAGGAACTGTAATTTGCTATCATTGAAGGTGTCCTTATTTTGCTCTGCAATCATAATTTCTCTTTATGAACATTTCCATATATGTTACTAAGAAACTGGAGTCAAATGAAAAGGAGAACGTTGAAAAATATTAACACTTTTTACCTTTTCTACATTTATAACATAATAGAACAGGTTGAAAGGATAAACATACCCGTTTGCCCAGTTGTTTCCTGACCCCTGTTTCTGGCAAAATTGTGATCGATGGTCATATTTCCAACGCCCGGATCTGGTGGCCATTGACAATGTTTGGTTGATGACCTTTGGCTCCATATCAACAAGTACAGCCCTTGCAACTGGTACTGGGAGAGGGTGGAAAATACATATTTAAATATATAAATTTATAAGCCATGAAATGCATGTTCAGGTCAAAGCACACTTCTTCAAAGGTCTTAAACACCATAGTGTCATATGATTGCAAGAGCTCACTAAAAATGAGGTCATAAGAACAAAGTCCATCATCCTTCAAGCTCCCTATTGTTTTAAGGTAAGGAATGATCCTAACCAAACTGTTTTGTTTGGATATGGAAATTGCAGCAACATTTTAACCCCTATTAAGTACCATTTCCGTCTGTGATTCCATCAACCTACTTTTGCTGGATCAGTTTGTTATCGAAGACAGCCAGTCCTTTTATCTGTTGGTTTCAATGGGTTTGAAACCTCAGCAAGGAAATGTCAGATTCAAATTGTGCAGTAATCTCTGGCATATGAATCAGTAAAAATTTCAAAGTATGCCAATACTCATAAAGGCTGCCTTTTCTAGATCAAGGTTGTTGCTTATATGCGTTAACAGACAGGCAAAGAGCAGAGTTATTGTGACTGCGCTTCTTGGCAGGATAACAGTGAAAGGAGTGTCACCACAACCAGAGTCCTCCGAACCTCCAAACAGTGCAGTAAAGTTCTGTGCACCAACTGCCCTTCTCCTGCACTTGACTCCACACTCGCATTCCTCGCATCTTGGCAGGATAACAATAAAGTGGTGCCACTATAACCTCAAAAAACTCCAAACACTGCCTGAAGTTGAAAAGCGAAAATCAAAAAGATCTTGAGGACCACCCAATGCCCTGCTACCAAATATATTTCCCTACCAAAGGCTTGGATAATTGTTTTGTAGTCTTGGAGGTGAGGAAGCTACGCTATCTTTATTAGAGAAGTAGTAGCCTGATTCAAACTCCACATTTGTATATAAACAAAAACTAGGATTTCACAGAAAGTGGACAGTTGTGTTGCAATAAGCTTAATGATTCTTCAATGACCTTTTTCACAAATGCATCCAAAATCATGAACTTTGAAGGGGCTTCAGTTAGAGTTTAAAATAAGGGTTAGTAGGTAGCAAGGCATGACAACTGAGGAAATTATCTGAAAACCTGCTGTTGGTCAAACACAGAATAACAGGACCAGTTAGGAACATGCAGATTAAATATTTATTTCTCACACGTGCAACATACTTTAGAATTTAAGACTTTCTGGGATATTATAGTTTCTTACCCCTGGTCATGGTAGCAGTAATGTCACAAGTGGGACAAGGCCAGTCCCATGGCCTTGTTAAAAGGGGGAAGAGCCAGTCCTTGCCCTGAGGGGGGAGGCAAGTGGGGGTAATCCTTTTTCTTTCCCTTTGTACCAGTTTATCTATATATTGGCAGTAGCACTTTGTCTCAAACAACGCTTCAAACATCAACTGCTCATTAGTCTATCTCTCTTTATTTTAGACATACCGGACCTGACTGCAGCCCAGAGAGTCAGAGAACACAGTAGAGCTATCATCCAGTGCCCTGCGTCACCAGTTGGCAGGGTATAGTCAATAGGAGCAATGCTGAGAGCACCCCTACTGGGGAGAAAAGGGTACTCACTATCTCATTACCACCCAGCTGTTAGAGACCACACAGGGATCTGGGGTACCAGTGGCAAGAACCTGCAGGTGGCAATAGAATTCCTAGACCACCAGGAACTAGTTGGCGGCTCAGATCCCCTTTGGGACAATGAACTTACCTTGGGGGAACCCGAACCATGATTGCCAGAATCTGACATGTTATGTTATGCTATGCTATACACATTTATAAAGCACATCATGGCACTACCCAGTAAGTAGAGGACACTAAAACATGTAGGTCTTCAAGGATCTCCTGAAAAGCAAATAATATTCCATTCTCTGTATGGCCAGAGGGAGGGAGTTCCACAAGATAGCCCCTGCCACTGAGAAGGCCCGACCACCGACTCGGGACAACCTAAAGCGGGGACCTCCATCAAGAAGGCTGCAGCAGAGCTGAGAGAATGACTAGATACATAAAACTGGAACTTGGCCTGCAAATAAGCAGCCCCTGCCCTGTGTAAAGCATGAAAAACCAGGCAAAGAAATTTAAATTTCACTCTCTTCACCACTGGTAGCCAGTGGAGGGGACACAGGACTGGAGAAATGTGAGCCCTGCCGGGCGAGGAGGTTTTGAAAAACTTAAAGACAGCAGGTCAGGTAGGCAGCCTGATCCAACAGCAGCACATTACAATAGTCAAGGGATGACAATACTAGAGAAGAGACCACTGAGGCCAGGTAATAAGGGTGCGGACAGAAAGGTTATGACTTTCCACAATGCCTTAAGGTGCCAGTCTAACAAAGCGCTCACCTGAGCGACCATGGAGAGGAAGGAAGTACTTTTCACCCCCCAGATCTTTAATAGTATGCATACGGATATGACAAGAGCCCAGTGAAGGCAGACAAAAAAGAGGGGACCAGAGAGCAGAGGCATACGAAGAACCCATCACCAGTATCTCCGTCTTCTCTCCGTTCAGTTTCAGCCAATTAGATGACATCAACTCGCCCACGGCCCCCAAGCATGCCCTAAGCCCGACAGCTGTCTCAGGAATCCCCAGATCCAGGCGAACCAAGATCTGGGTGTCATCGCATAGTCATAGCAAGTGAAGACTTGCAAGGCGATGAGCCTAGTCACTGGCTGAACATAGATATTAAATCGAACAGAGGAGATGGCAGAGCCCTATGGCACCCCACACAAAAGTGCAGTAGGAGAGGAATGAAAAGGAGGCAAGGACAGTGATTGAAGCTGATCTGAAAGGACTGAGGAAAACCAGGCCAGTACCACTCTGTAGAGCCCAGCACCTGCTGTGACATTGATAATCGCCTTTGTGGGACGCCATGTCAGCCATGCATCAACCTCGCGCTGAGAACATGAGCGAGGCTTAGCCCTTTTTTAAAGACTTCCCTGTGTACATACACCTCTCAGGAGAGGATAGGACAGGATTGGCTAGGGAAAGCTGGCCAATCAGGACAGCGGGAGGGAAACTTAAGGAGAAAACAGGACGTGTAGTTTATCCAGTTAGGACAGAGGAGGAGGAGCAGGCGGCAGACCATGAGACCAGCAGGAGTAAGGAGGAGTGTGGAGACCATTAATTCAGAAGGTGAGGTATTGGTTTAGTGAGTGCAATGGTACTGCAGTTTCAGTCTGCATGTATGGCAACTGAGCAGAGTAGGTTTGTGTAAGGAGTACATTTGACATGTTTGGCACATAGTGAAAGAAGGGTGCATGGGTAGTGGTGGGAGGAGAGTAGTTATGGTAGGAGGAGAGTAGTATTGGTGAGATGAAAGGGTGGAGGTTAACACTAGGAGTGAAACAGCCTCAGGATAGTGGAGTGGGGAGAGGAGTAGAAGGAGGAGTGAGGGCAGAGAGGGAGGGGTGTACAAAAGTGTGAGTGAATTTGTTTGAAGAGAGCCCCTAATGGGAAATCAGCTGTAGGCAGAAACACTACGCGGCATGTAAACACAACCGCGTTGTGTTTCTGCCTGCTGTGGCTTTCACTATGGGTCTCCGGTGCTCCCCTGGGAGCACCGGAGACCCAAAGTGATAGCCACAGCAGGCAGAAACACAACGCGGTTGTGTTGGAAAACGCTGCGGTTTTTCTTTCCAAGTTTCTCAGGCTCTGGTTGTGTTGGAGCCGGAGGAGCCTGAGAAACTTGGAAAGAAAAACCGCAGCGTTTTCCAACACAATAACGTTGTATTTATGTTTGCGGTCGCTTCAAAAGCGACCGCAAACATAAATACAACGTTTTTAAAGCTGCGGTTTTATTTCTAAGTTTTCCGGGCTCCTCCAGCCCGGAAAACTTAGAAAAAAAAACGCAGCTAGTGCTTATTTTTTAAAAAAAAATAAATAGCACTTACCGAGATTCATCTACAGCTTTCCTGCTCTGGTCTCCGATCCCTGTCCTCCGCGTACAGCACTAATGAAGGGAAAGCCACCCAGCGGTAGCTTTTGTTTGCTACAGCTGGCTGGCTTTTCCTTCATTAGTGCCGCAAAAGCAAAAGCCAGCACAGGAGGGCATCCATTTCACAAAATGGATGCGCCCATGTGCTTGCTTTTGCAAATTTTGAGCTTGAATAGCTCAACATTTTACATAGGAAGTTTTAAAAAAGAGAATGCTAGTATTTTTTTTTATGTTGCCTATCTATTTTTTAAATAATTTTTTTTACTAGACCATGCTTTTAAGCCAACGTCTTTCAAGGCAACGGAGGAAACGGTGCAAAGAACAAAGAAGAGGTGAGAGCCGAGGTTGGGAAGGTTTGTGGGTAGGATGGAAAAGAGAAAGGGTAAAGCAGGTCACTGGAGGAAGAGAGAGATGAGGAAATGGAGGAAGACACCTCGTCAGATGTGAGAGCTGAGAAAGAGGAAAGAAGAGGAAGAGCAGAAGTACAGGCGGAAATAAAGAGTGAGGGGTTAAAGTTGCATAGATCACGTTGAGAAAAGGATGATGTGGGAGAAAAAGCAGAAGAACATACTGGGATTTGAGGAGACAGCAATATAGAAAGAAGATAGTGGTAAGAAAGATAGAGTGGTAGAGAAGACACAGGAGAAGCTGAAAAAGAAAAGTTAAAAATCAGATCAAGGCAGGAGCCAGAAATATGGGATGGAGCAGTAGAGAGAGGAAGAAGTAGATGAGAGTCAAGAATCGAGAGAAAAGGGAGAGTGAAGTGTGTTGACAAAAGATGGAGATTGAAGTTCCCCAGCAGTATTACAGGAGTGGATGTAGGAAGAATATGAGAGAGAAGAACAAGTTACTTTCTTACCTGGTAACGTTCTTTCGATGGGATGTTCCTCCGATGTATTCCACATCTATGACCGTAATGACCACAGCTGTGCTGCCTTGGAATTCTTTTCGGCGTAGGCGTCCTGCGTCGATGACGTCGACACGCTGTCCTCGAGGGCCTCCGTCGCCGGATGTTATATATATATATGACGCACAGCGCCCGTAGCCTCAGTTGTAGTTTTTTCCCCAAAACGTGTGACACCAATCTCCTGCCAGTATGACTGCAGAAAGCCTTGCGGAAACGTAAGCTGCAATCGCATAAGAAATTTTGTAGAGGGGCAGGCTGGGAGGGTTTGATGTGGAATACGTCAGAGGAACATCCCATTGAAAGAACGTTGCCAGGTAAGAAAGTAACTTGCTCTTCGAGGGGATTGTGTCCTCCAACGAATTCCACATCTATGACAGACTCCCAAAGCAGTACCAACGTCTGGAGGTGGGAAAAAGAATTTAGAATTTTAGAATGCCCAATCAAATTACTGAATAGAGGACTGCCTTACCAAAGGCCAAATCTTGACCATGGATGGAGTCCAGGGAATAGTGTCTCACAAAAGTATGGACAGAGGCCCTTGTGGCTGCTTCACAAATATTACAAATGGGAACACCCCACTGCAGAGCAGTGGAGGCAGCCACACCACTAGTAGAATGTGAGCCTATAAGCCAACTGGAGGGTCCTTGCCCGCCAAACAGTAACATTCAGAGATCGTCAAAATGATCCACCTGGACAAGGTCTGCTTGGAAACAGCTTGACTTAAACGCCTTCCAGCGTATCCAACAAAGAGCTGATCGTCCACTCTGACCCGGGACATCTGTGAGAGATAGAAACTTAAAGCTCTCCTAGGATCCAACCTATGGAGCCTCTCCTCGTCCTTACCAGGATGCGGAGGAGGATAAAACGCCGGAAGAATTACCTTCTGGCTCAAATGAAATTCCGACACAACCTTCGGAAGAAAAGAAGGATGAACCCTAAGGACAACCCTGTCCTTAAGGAACACCGTGAAAGGTGGCTTGGCAGAAAGTGCCTGCAACTCACTCGTGCTGAAGTAACCGCAACTAAAAATACAGACTTAAAAGCTAACAGTCTCAGCGGGCAAGAATGCAAGGGCTCAGACGGAGCTCCCATTAAGAACTTTAGAACCAAATTCAAATCCCATCCGGCACCTGGAAAGGCGCACTGGAAACACATTAGTTAGCCTTTTAAGAAACTGAGAAATCAAAGGAATCTTAAAATAAGAACACTCCTCAAACGAGCGCTTAAATATTGACAGCGCCACCCTTAATGGTACCCACTTGCAGGCCCTTGTGGGCTAACGAAAGCAAAAAAGACAGAACCAAAGGAATGGAACATTTGAAAAGATCCACCTTCTGTACCCTGCACCACCAGAACTTTCTCCACCGGCAACTGTACAGGGATTTTGTTGCGGGCCTTCTGGCCGAAAGCAACACCTCCATCACGTCCTCGGGGAGGTCCCAATCCTTATACCTCAGCCTTTCAGATACCAAGCATAAGGCTGAGAGACTTGACCTCTGGATGGAGAACTCAACCCCCCCCTCCCGTAAGAGCAGATCATCTCGGTAGGGAAGACGGTGTGGAGGGCAGATGGACATGTCTAGAAGGTCCGAGTACAACACTCTCCTGGCCCATGCCGGAGCAATGAGGATTATCCGGGAACCGAACCTTCGTAACCTTCGCAACATCTGCAAAATGACGGCGACTGGAGGGAACGCATACAGCAGTGGGAAGGACCACTCCACTACGAACGTGTCCCCTAAGGCTCCTCTTGGAGGAAATTCCCGCGAGCAAAATCTTTCGCACTTCCGGTTGACACTGGTGGCGAAGAGATCCACTTGTGGGGTTCCCCAAAGGGCGAAGATCTCCAACAGAACTTCCTGAGCCAGCTCCTACTCGTGAGAGACTGTGCTCTGCCTGCTCAGAGAGTCCGCCGTCGTGTTTTCGTCTCTGTCCAGATGAACTGCTGAGATCAAAATTTCCTGCTGGACGGCCAAGAACCAGAGCTGCATCGCCTCCCTGCACTGTTGGGAGTGACCCTGCCCCCCCTTTTTGTTGAGGTAGTGCATGGCCACTGTATTGTCCGTCATAATCAGGACATTCTTCCCGCGCACAGACGGCAGAAAAGCCTTCAGGGCTAGCCTGACAGCCCGCAGCTCTAACAGATTGATGTGGAGTCTGGACTCCGACGGAGACCAACGACCGCTGGCTGTCAACTCGTTGGCATGAGCTCCCCACCCCATGAGGGATGCGTCCGTCACGATCGTCACCTCTGGCCACAGTTGCCAAAACGGAGCCCCTTTCAACAGATTTCCTTCGACAGCCAACCACAGAAGGCCCTGGGCGACCAAGGGCGGAATCTGAACTGGATCCGACATCCTGCCGGAGAACTGCGACCGCTGCATCTTGAGCGCCCACTGCAGAGATCTCATCCGCAACCTGGTCTCTGGCACCAGTAAAATGCAGGATGCCATGAGGCTAAGCAATCTCAAGAACTCGAATGCCGGGAGACTCTGGGCACATTGAAACTTGTCCACCATCTGCAGAATGTGATGAGCCCTCACCTGGGAGGCGAACACTGCCCCAAGGATGTGTCGAGCACTGCTCCGATGTACTGGAGCCGCTGGGTAGGTGTCATATGAGACTTCTTTAAGTTGAGGGAGAAGCCCAGCTTGAGAAGGGAGTGGCAGGTGACGTACAGATGATCCAGGACTTGCTCGGGAGAGCACGCCCTGATCAACCAATCGTCCAGATAGGGGTAGACGTGAATCCCCCCCTTTCCTGAGATGCGCTGCCACCACCATCAGCTTGGTGAAGACCCTCGGGGCGGAGGTCAAGCCGAACTGAAAATGCGAGTCGCCAACCGCGAACCTCAGGTACTTCCTGTGTTTGGGATGAATTGGCACATGAAAATAAGCATCCTTGAGGTCGAGAGACACCAACCAATCCTGAAGTTGAAGGAACTGGAGGACTTGAGAAAGAGTAACCATCTTGAACTTGTCCTTCCTGAGGAGCATGTTCAAACCATGCAAGTCCATGATGGGTCTCAATCCTCCGTCTTTTTTCGGGATCAAAAAATATGGGGAATACCATCCCTTGTTCCTCTCCGCTACCGGCACCAGTTCTATGGTGCCTTTCTCCAGCAGGGATAGGATTTCCTGCGCAAGGAGCGAATCCGGACGCTTCAAAGAGACCTTCCCCGGTAGATTTTCGTGAGGCCTCTGCCGGAAAGGAAGACAGTAGCCTTGGGCTATGATCTCCAGAACCCACACATCTGAAGTAATGGCATGCCATTCTACAAGATGCTGCGCCAGCCTTCCCCCAACCAGTGAACCATGGGCCATGGCCTCATGACTGAGCGGAAGCGGCTGCGGCAGTGCCTAAGGGCAAGGAGGCAACTGCCAAGCGGCTTTGGCACCTCAAGTACATTGTTTTGCACCTCTGGTAGTCCTACGTTGGCCCCTTGGACTGGCAGCTCCTCTCGATCTACCAAAGGAAGAGTAGTATCGAAAGGAACCTCCCCTCCATTGCTGTCCCCTAGGACAAAAAGTTGGTGGTTGAGGTACAGCAGCGCTCAAGGACTTTGCTGCAGCTTTGGAGGTCTGCAACCTCTCAAGGCTCTCATCAGTCTTGCTGCCAAAAAGATGGACACCATCAAAGGGCATTTTGAGAAGCCGGGACTGTACATCAGGAGAAAACCCCGACTTCCGCAACCACGCAAACCTGCGCATCACGGTGCTCGCCGTCATGGACCGGCTGACACAGTCTGCCATGTCCAGACCCGACTGAACGGATTCACACATGGCATCCTTGCCATCTTGAATGAGGGCTAGAAAACCATCCCGTTCCTCCCCTTCGGGAATATGTTCAGCCGCCAAAGATGCACAATTCCACAGAGTGTGAGTGAATCTTGCCAATGCACAAACTGAGTTGGCTGCCTTTAAAGCCATACCCCCAGAGGAAAATACTTCCTTCGTCCAACCATCAAAGCGCTTGTCGTCCCTATCAGGAGGGATGGTAGGGTACGCAGCCTTCTTCGCTGGGGCCATAGCTACCTGCACCACCAAACTCTCCGGAGTGGGGTGTGTAGACAAGTAGCAGGGGTCACCACTGGCTGGACGTTTTTTTTTTTTGGAAGCGACTTATTCACTGACGGGTGACTCTCCGGAACAGTCCAAGCCGCCGCCACCCTTCTTTGTAAGGCCATATGAAATGGCAACACTGGGTCAGTGGGTGGACCTTGGTCCAATATATCTGTCAGGTCATCCTGCAGAAAATCCGCAGGTGGAGCAGACCACCCCAAGTATTCAGTCCCCCTTGACATGATACGCCTGTACGAGGACTCGGCATGTGTACCAGGCTCAGGCCTGCCAAACTCAACCTCCGGAGAGGTGTCCAGACCACCGGCGTCATGTAAGGACTGATGTAGGTCTTCAATTTGGCTGTGACCAGACAACAGGTCATCAGGAACCTCAGGAGGCACAACCCCCTCCTCATCCGACCCTTCTTCCACCTCTGAAATGTAGTCCAAAGGCTGGAATAAATCAAGCCTGGGGGGTGACCAGAGAAGGGCTCAAAGACAGGCCTCACTGACTTACTGTGGGCCTTCCTCATAGTTTCCGCAGCCCTCCGGGGCACCTCCGGTAAATCCTCCTCCAAAGGCGTTGAGGGCGCTGATGGAATTGGCGTCAACGTCGAACCAGGCACTGACCACTTCGACACCGGCTTTGAGGCTGGAGCCTGTCCTCCGATGGCCTAGGCGCCGATGGCGTCGACGACTTCCTCGGAGCCGGAGCCTCGAGAGAGTCCCTCGACAGACATGGCGCCGACTGTGGCGATGCCTTCTTAGAACGCCTCACAGGCTCAGACGGTCTCGACTGCGTCGAGGACCGGGACCTGGCATGGCTATGGCGATCAACCTTGTCCGATCGGGACCTCGACGGCTCACGATGATCACGCCGACCGCCCGAGCCCGAAGGCAAGTGAGCGGTGACTCTAGCTCGTTCCTTGCCGGCTTCTCTCGAAGGCACGGACAGAACGGTGCCCTGCAATTCGAAAATTGCCATCATCTCCTGGCGGAATGCGTCCCATTCCGCCGGCGAGGAATGCTTGGTGGCACAAGCTACCCGCCGTCTGGCGGAGTCCTCCGACGAGGAGGTGGAAGATGACTGGTGACGGCGCTGCCGAGAATGCCTAGAAGAGGCAGAGGAATGGCGGGAACCACTGCGAGATCGAGACCCCCTGGACTTACGCCGACGCGCAGTCTCGCCCCTCGAGTCGTCGGTCGAAATCCCAGCAGATTTCAATTTATGGGGTTCAGAAACCCTTCCTACCGATAATTTCTTCTTCCATTCCTGCAAGGCCTTCAACGTCAGGGGCTGGCAGTCATTGCAATCGCCGGTGGCGTGGCTTTCGCCCAGGCACCAGAGACAGACATTGTGCGGGTCGTTATTGGACAATTTGGAACTGCAGTCCTGACACTTTTTGAAGCCCGACTTCGGGGTAGAAGAAGAGGAAGACATTTTCACGAATCGAAGTAGAAGAACCGAGCGCGCTGAGATTCTGAAGCGAACACATTCACGGAAAAAACAGAACTGAGGCTACGGGTGCCGTGCGTCCTATATATAACATCCAGTGAAGTCGACCCTCGACAGAGGCCCTCGAGGACAGCATGTCGACGTCTACGGCGAAAACATTTCTGAGGCAGCACAGCTGTGGTCATTACTGTCATAGATGTGGAATACATCGGAGGACACAATCCACCTCGAAGATGATCAATATCATCACAAAAAGAACCGATAGGGCCAGGGGGTCAGTAAACAAGAACAAAAGAAATGGGATGGGGTTTTGAAAAGATCTTATATGTAAATTCTAATTGGGAATAAGTAGGAAGGACTTTTCAGGGAGACATAAAAGTTCTCTTACAGAACCATGTTGAAACGTCCAGGGGATAACATTGCACAGGAAATCTTGAGAAAGCTCTATTTCCCCGTTTTGAGGAAGAAATTGAACCAGAGGAAATAGAGAGGTAACTTGGGCTTTGGAGAGGCAGATGAGATGCATACCACTGAAGCAAAAAGGGAAGAGGAACCTACCATCCTTCCCGACCTTGCCTTCGCCCTTCAAAATGATCCAGTACTTGCAGAAGCTTTCTTATAAGTGATTCCTGAGGGACAAGGACAAGAAAAGGGAAGCCCCTTTTTCTTCCTGAAAAAGGGATTACTATATAGAAGTGAAACCTCCAGGGAAGGCCTAAGTAAGACTCAATTAGTAATTCCAAAACCCATTGCAAGATCGTGCTAGAGATTGCACACTCTCATTTGACAGCGGGACACTTGGGACAATCTAAAACCCAAGCTCACATCAGTAGGGAATTCTATTGGCCGGGTATCCATGCTGAGATAAAGAACTTCATTCAGACATGCAAGATATGCCAGAAAACCAGCACACATATTCCCCTAACTGTCCCTCTAAATCCATTACTGTTAATAGAAGTCGCTTTCTCTAGAATCGGGATGGATATCATTGGACCATTGGAAACTTCTAAACTGGGCAATAAATACGTTCTCTTAATTGTTGATTATGCTACCCAGTACCCAGAAGCCTTCCCCAGGCGGAACAACACAACCCAGCAAATTTTAAAACATCTGTTGCCATTCTTTTTTAGGGTTGGTTTACCCAAAGAAATTCTAACGGATTAGGGATCCACCCTGTTCCAACTTCTATACCTGATGTTCGTTCAGCATTGATAACCTGATGTTGTATTAACTCGCTTCCACCTCAGCCTCGTCCCTCGCAGGAAAAGCAAATGAGGATACCCTTAAAGAACAAGCAAATCTTACCTTTACGGACACAGTTAAAGAAAGGCCCTTTGTCATCAGACACCTTTGAGATCCATAATCCCATAAAGGACATGCAAAACTACCAGCCCCACAATCCTCTATTCCCCTTTTATGGTCATATTGCAAAGGATGGAAAAGACCACCTCTGCTCTAAACCTTTAAGAAAAAGACCTCCTTTTCTTGACACATCCCAAAACTCTATACCCGCCAAATTGATAAGACACTACAACTCCCATAATGTTCACCCTTCTCACTCTACTAAGCTGAGGAAGATCTCCCATAGAAATAACAGGGCCAGGACTTCCTATGGGATTCCTCCATATTGTCCCACTAATGAGGCCCTCGACTAGATCTTCTCCCTAGCCACTTTCTTCACCATCCTGCTCATCCAACTGGTGGTACTCCTCACAGCGGTCTACCCTCTACAACCTCTGTGCTCGTGCTCTTTCTCTGTCTGCTCTCTAACACCATACCCTAAATGCACTCCTGCTCCAAACAACTACACCCTCCTTTTCAAACTTCCAATTAAAGGGAACCTATCCTAGTGTCCCCAGACTGCCCCAACAGAACAAAGTTCATAAGCGTACTATTATCTGTTCTCCAATAGGACTGATTGACCTTATTCGCACTGTGGCTTTCCGGCCATGTATTCAGTCCTGCCCCAGCTCTGGGTGGCTCTGCAGTACGAGCCGATAAAAGAACTTGGCACCATCTTGGATTGGATTCTTGCACTTACATGAGGCGAGCCAAGCATGATGGAACTGCTGTTGTGCAGAAATGCTCTTGCTCCTTTAAGCATGCCCACGAGCCTGCAACTAATGTATTTCTTGTGCGCAAGCTAGAGTATTTGCACATGAAACTTCTATTTGGTTTGTAAACACAGTCCTATCTTGCTTGTAACTTCCCACTGACATGGAGAACAGGGTTTTACACTTAGCAAATAGAGCAAAGCAATGATTCTAATACGTTGTGTTGGGGAGTATGAGAATATGGGGGATTACAACAGCATTGGAAAGTACATCCAGCACCTTAAACGTGCACGAAAGTACAAGCTGCGAAAGTCCTTGTAAAATGAGCACACAGCATGGAAGCCAGAAGCCACACACACACCCAAGAGAGAAACTTGTGCAAACCCAACAAAGCATGAGCAGCCACGGTTAACAGGCTACTTCCTTCTCCTACCACACCCTCTATGACAACTGCATTAAATATGCCAAACAAACATACTTTTCAGACCTTCTCCACAATCAATCGACTTACCCTCATTGTAGCTTTCAAACCCCGACTTGCCTTCTCTCTCCTCCTACTCCAGGCCCTTCTATTGCTTCACCTCTATCAGCCACTGATCTTGCTAACTTCTACTCTAATGTACAAACTCGACGTCAAGATATTCTACAATCCCCCTCATATAGTCCCCACTCTCCATCTTCCCCAACCCCATCCACCACCGTTTCTAACCTCACTCCTGTCTCAGACTCTGAAGTCTCCCTTCTCCTGTCCAAAACCCATCCTACCGCTGCCTCTGGCGATCCTCTTCCCACCTCTCTCATTCCTAAAGTCTACCCGCTCCTGGTACCTTTGCTTACCTCCTTTTTCAACACCTGTCTTGCTACCTCTACCTTGCTATTTGCCTTCAAGCACGAAATCATCATTCCTATCCTGAAAAAACCCACAGCAAACCCCCTCCTGGTATCAAACTTCCGCCCCATTTCCCTCTTACCCTTTCTATCCAAGCTCCTTGACCGTCTTGTTTACTCCCAACTCTCAGCTCATGTCTCTAATCTAGCTCTGCTCCCTTCTACTCAATCAGGGTTCTGCCCCCACCACTCCACTGAAACTGCTCTTACCTCCGTCCTTAACTCCCCCCTCACAGCCCGCTACTCCAAACACTCTTCTGTCCTTATTCTTCTAGACCTATCTGCCGCCTTTGACACAGAAGGTCAATCTTTACTTCTTGACTCTCTCTCCTCCTTTGGCTTCAGTGGTTCCGTCCTTGCCTGGATCACTTCCTATCTATCTAACCGCACCTTTGCCGTTTCTTGGGGCGGCTGCACCTCCCCTTCCTTCCCTCTCGCCCACGGCGTCCCCCAAGGCTCTGTACTCAGCCTTTTTCTCTTCTCCTTGTACACCTCCCTTCTGGAGTATCTCACCACTTCTATGCTGACGACACTCAGCTGTTTCTCTCTTTCACATCCTTCACCCCGACATTCATCACAAACTCTCATCCTGCCTCACTACCATCAAATCCTGGATGACCTCTCACTTTATAACCCTGAATGCCAGTGTGACAACCTGACTGATAGTCCGGGCACGGAATACCCGAAGGCGGGTTGGTGGGGCCAGGAGGCCGACATTGCAACACTGGAAGCCGACAATGCAACACTGGAAACCGAAACAGAAACGCATACATGCCATGAAACTCACGGCTGCGGGAGTACAGACATCACAGAAGCACGGGCTCAGGCAGCGGCGGGATGGGAAATGACTCCTGTAAACATTTTTCACATCAAAGGCAGCAGATTACTTCCACGGTCAAGCCGCTGTTATAATGCCAATAACAGAACACCTTACGAGCGAGTTAGCACGCAAAGTAAAACACCCCAGAACAAAATGGAATGCCACACGGATGCAATGCTTAGCTTACCGTGGCCTTTAAAAATGGAAAGAATGAAAACCAGCATTGTCCACGAGGCACGAGTGCGGGCTCCATTATGGCGACCAGGATCCTCCGAGGAAAGGGGTGGGTCTTGGAGGGGATTTTCAAGCTTTTGGCCGGGGAAGCCTCCTGATTGGGTAGAGAGGTTCAAGCCCCTATTTAAGGAAGGAAATGAGGAAGAACTGAGAGATTTGTTTCCTTTCTGTTTCAGAGATCAGCAGCTCGCGAGGAAGAAGCAGATATGTTCCGTTGGGCGTACGAAGACTAACCTAGGCTTTTTGCCATATCCTCTAAGCAAGCCTCTTATAATGAATTTTGGACCCAAAAAGGGGTATTACACCCACCTTAACCTTTCTTTTTGCATTTTCAGAAAGTCAATAAAGACTAATTTTTGTTAACCTAACACCGGCTCATAGTGATCCCTTACAGCCGGGAAAACTGAAGTTCTATTTTTTCCGCTAATGTCCTCCCCCTCCTTCCATTCTCTTTCCTCCCTCCCATCTTCCCATCTCCCCCTCTGCCCGCAATCTTGGTCTCCACTTTGACACTAATCTCTCCTTCGCTCACCACAGCTCTCTTGCTTCCCGGGCCTGTCGCTTCCAGCTATACAACATACGCAAAATTTGTCCCTTCCTTACTTCCACGCCACTGAACTTCTAATATCTTCCTTAATCTTCTCTCGACTTTTCTATTGCTCCATTCTCTTCTTTGGCCTTCCTTCCTCATGTCTAGCCCCTCTTAAATCAATCTACCATTCTGCCATCCATTCTCTCTGTCTTCTTTCCCATCAGGACTCTATCTCTTCATTCCTTATCTCACTGGGATGACTCTCCTTTCACTCTCAACTCAAGTACAACTTCCTCTGTCTTGTCTTCAGATCTCTCTATGGACTTGCCCCCTCTTATCTCGCATCCCTCCTCACCTTCTGTTCTCCCTCTCGTTCTCTCCGCTCTGCTGATCACTTCCTACTTACTGTACTGAGCGCCCCTTGTGCACAATCCCGTTTCCGATCCTTCCAACATCTTGCTCCTCTTCACTGGAACCTTCTCCCTCTCTCTCTCTCTATGCTCCATTATATCCTACTCCTCCTGCTGCTCTTATTCAAAAATACACCTACTTCAGTCACCTACCTGACAGTTAACGGCTGATTCTGAACACTGTCCCACACTGCACAAGTTTGTATTACGTTTTCTTTGTAAATTGTTCTGCAAATTGTTCTTTGCTACATGATTCTAAAATGGTCTCACATTGCTTATGTTATGTAATTCATATTGTTCTCTGTAAAGCGCTTTGGTTAAAAGTGCTATATAAAATTCAATAAATACAAATACAAATAGCTGAACCCCTGTGCTATAGTGAAAACAGCTGCATTTGTCATTAGTTAGGGAAATATAAAACGTATTAACAATAATAGTGAACAGCAGTAACCCTTTACACTGAACTGAGCACACAGTAAATGTAGGCCTTGAAAACTAGTTGGCCATCTCACAAGGAGGAAAATCCTCACCCGACAGCAGAAAATGTCAATCAAACCTTTGCAAGGAAGCATACACACATCTCAAGTGTAACTTTCCAGAGCACAAAGTTACATGTCGCACTATGATTGGCCAAGACAAGGGGGGCAAACCAGTTCCCAGGCTTCAGATGTGGTAGTGAGGTCATGAGAGAGCAACAAAGGAATATGTTAGACACCAGAGCTAAAGGACAAGCAACTGCACACTGGTTGATCCAAACGCATCAGCCTAGCTAAATTCCCAAGCCTATGCTTAAAAGAGATATAACAATTTGTGTTCCTGAGCAGTATGTTGAAATGTAATACAATGAAGGTCATAGACCTGTGAGAACAGAGCAAGAACTTGAGGAAAATATGTCTGTTACGACAGAATGAATATAGGCACAACACTGCCCTCTGCAGGATAAATCTGACCAAAGGCTCCATTTATTAGGGAAGGAGTCATGCAGAGTGCTACATTAAGTAGGATTAAATAGTAATAATTGATTTGTTTTCCAAAGTTCATACATACCCTCACCATGTGTACATAATAGAAATAAAGGCAACTTCTTGCAGTTACAAATTATATATGTATATGGACACATAAGCATGTAAACATATACACATATCCTTGTAAGGGAATTAAGTTTACAAAATAGCTAAGTCCCAGCATGAAAGGTCAAATGCAGGATAAATGATAAATGAAATCATGAGAAAAGGAATCCAGGCAAGTAATGTTTCCAACGACGAGTTGCAAAGTGTACCAGAGATAAATGGTTCACAATGATGAGAATGGTAAGATGGTGCCAAACCGCTTGGGTGAACGAGAGAGGATGTCAGGTTACAATCTCAATGCCACACTTTCACACCTCACATAGGGATTGGTTGAAATGTATGTAATCATTCACTCCACTCATACTTTTTGTGAAGCAACCAATGGTCAAATTGTACAGTTTCATCAAGAGTAGATTATGTATTTGTAAGTGAAGGCGTGGGTAATATTGTAAAAGGCATGGATCATGTACCCACCAGTTTAAGTGAGCATGTTATCTTGAAACTTATTTTCAGTTGCAAAATGAGATTGCCCCAAAGACACAAGAATATGTGTCTACAAGGAAAAATAGGTGGCAATCGGATAGTTTGGATGGATCAGAATATTAATAGCTTTGAGAGACAATTTTGGTACTTGAAACTGGAATGCCATGACCTTGCCCCATGACAATTACTGACATTAGTAAGCTGCTGGAGACCATTGTTATGACGCTACCTAAATGCCAGATTAACCTAAAATCGGGTAGAAAGCTTAATAATAACTATGATGGCACCATCCATGCAAGGAAAAAACTGTTCAGGAGAAAAATCTGTATGACTAAACATAGTGATTCATTGAGTGATTTAAGAGAAGAATAGTGTGGTGACTAATCCCTGTACGCAATATAAGAACTGGCTGTGCCACTATAAATGTGATGCCAGAAATGGTCATTGGAAAATGATCTTTAAGATTCTGAGAACTAATGGCTCCAAACAGTTCTGGTATCTCTATAGACAATATCTAGCCGAAGCCAATCTTAATGAAGTCAATCAGATCAGTGTAGAAGAATGGGTTAGATATGTTCATGGTTATATTTTGATGAAAAACTTGAACTTCGTCCCATAACCGTTACTAGATGGGAATGTTTGAGACCCTTTCTTTTTGATACTGATGACATTCTTAGGGTCATCATGAGGCTTAAGGTATCCATAGCTCCAGGCCCCGACGGGCTAGCCAATGTGATCAAACGGAATCACACAAAGTGGGCTACTTTACTATTTAAACTATTTATGTTAATATGGGAAAGTGACGATATCCCAGAAGGTTGGGGGAAGTCCATCTTAGTTCCAATCCTTAAAAAGGATCTAGATCCACGTCTTCCAACTATAGACTATTGGCTATGTCAGATACATGTTGTAACATTTTGAGCACACGTTTACTGAAGATTATTAATACATGGATAGAGGAGCAAAATAGAATTCCTTATCGGCAATCTGGTTTTAGATCTAGACAAAGTACACTAAACAATATGTTTACACTTAATTATCCTATACCTGACACTCTAAGCGGCTTAGAAAATAATGTATACCTATGCTTCATAGATTATAATAGAGCATTTGATTGTGTGAATCGGGGACAACTTTGGCTGAAGCTGCAGAAATGGGGCATTTTTCCGGTGGTGCTACATTTCATTAGAACAATGTATTCTGCAACCTCTGTCTCAATTTGTGTTGACAGAAGTGGATCTCTTCCTATTCTTGTCCATACAAACAGAGGCCTAAAACAGGATTGTGTTATCGCCACTGTATTATATCATTTGTATGTAGCAGATATGAATTCCAGTCTTTCAGTTACCAACTGCTTTCCCCCCAAAATAGGTGAAGTGGGAGTAAGGTGGTTATCCTATGCGGATGATACCAGTATTATGGATAAGACCCCTATTGGCTTACAAAGATTGGTAGATGGCTTATATGTATATGCCTCTAATAATGATCTCGTTATTAACATTAAAAACACTGAAGTTATGATGGCAGGTGCACAATCTAAGAATAAAATAAAAGAAAACCATATTCAGTTGCTCCATTGATTGACGAATGGTTTGATGAAATGAACAAGCTTGCTGATATGGAAAAGATGATTTACAGAAGGAGTAAGAGAACGACTGCGTATGATAAAATCTGGGGTAAATTCTTAGATTTGTACTGGTCTCATGTTGAGTTTTCATCCATTTTTGTAGATGGGGAGGTAGAGGTTTTCTGAAATTGTATGTATATACCTGTATATAGTTCTGTGTTGAAATTTTGAATGTTAATTTGCTATATTGTTGTAGTTATTTTATTTGTAATCTTCATTTTATTCACATAATTTTGAAATGAAGTCTAAAAAAAGAAAACCATATTGACGGACCAATAATGAATACCTGGAGGTTGTGGATATTTCCCCTTATCTGGGCATGCCTGTTGTCAGTCATCTGACTGTCTCAACGTATGACAACATAAGTTGTAGGATGATTAATCGTTGGAATGTTATCAGACGTTATCTTGCAGTAAGGAGTGCCCATTTTATTGAGGGCTTCATTGAAATATACAAACATAGCATTATTCCTGAAGCATTGTATGCATTGGAGGCTTTAAATGAGAACTATGTTCAATGGCTCAATAAACTTGAAAGGAGGTTTTGGAAACCAGTTCTTAAACTCCCTGGAGCAATCCTGATAGAAGCGATCAGATGTGAGTTAGGAATCGTTTTGCTGCCTACTCTGAGGAAAATGCGTTGTGTTAAACTTTATAATAGTGTTATGCGGTCATCTCAATCCATGAGGCTCAGTGGCATTATAGCTAATGCTATTTGCGCTGGCCACATGAACACCTTTGTGAGTAATCCGCAGCAGACTGTGAACTCTTTTCATTTTAACATCAATCTAATTAACACAGACTCTAATGATGGGGATTCTTGTTTTAACATGCTAATGAAAATGAAAGCTATTGAATGGGACATGATCAACTCCTTGGACTATCTGAGCACTAAGAAAAGATGTGCTTCCTACATAACAAAGGGTTTTAAGCTTGGTAAGCCATGTGATTATTTGTTAAGATACTGAAAAAGCTGATTTTAAAAGATTCATGATGTTTTTATGATTTAACATTCTTCCATGTAAAGAGTATACTGAGGGATGGAGATCGGTCCTGTGTGAGTCTAGGAAATGCTGATATTGAGGTAGAAAGGCTGAGACATTTACTTACCGAGTGTCTTAAACTTGGTGGGCTATATTTTAACAGCTACTCCCACCTGGTATGTAATTTGGATATGATAACCTCGGAACAATTCTGGGCTGCTATTTACGTTGCACAATCTCAGTTATATATTGGTGCAGCATATCACATATGGAAGAAGATGTTATGCAATGTTGTACATGATTGATATGGCTATAATGATCGTATTATGTATGGTGTATTGTGTGCTATTATTTTCTTTTAGGATTGTGATTTTTTACTGTGATACTGTTTTATGAAATTCATATTTCTATTTTTAATATGTTTGTGTATAAGGTTTTAAATACCAATTTGCACAATAAAGATTTTTTTTTAAAAGAAGCAGCCAATTGCAAATTGTGTTCAGCTGCTAAACGTTTAAAAGAGAGCCATCCAATTAGAAAGCGTGTGAAAGGAGATGAGGTCAATGCAAATTAGTTAAACTTTTTAACAATCTAACTTAGTCACGAGGTAAGGGTAAACCAATAGAGTTAGTAAATTTATGGAACCTATAGTGCAAATGAGGTAGGCGCATCAGAAGCCTGGAAAATGTACTTGATTTGTAACATTTGTTGTCTTTTCCTTTCAGTAATAAACTATAAAACCGGCAATTTTTCAGAATACGAATGAATGCCTTTTGTAGATGTTTCCCTGCCTAGGCAGTTATAATAAGTGTGTGTTCTTTTCATATCTCGTGCATTTGTTTTTTTGTGGCTGTTTTGGATTGATTTTTGATGCTTTGATCGGGACTTGCCTTACAGTCGGGATTCCCTAAAGAGATAGCACCTTATTGTATCAATCCCTAGCCTCTTGACCGAGGCATGATGGGGTTGGCCAGGGGATCCTTTCTACTCCTCTATCGGACCCAGCATCAAGACATGGTTGTGCCCGAATCCCTTGGCCACCTCAATCATCATCCCAAAGGGATAGACAAGGGACTTCTGCAGAGAGTTTACTGATAATCTCAAAATGGGTGCCTACTGCAAATGGCATGCTTACTAGAAATGTCAAACTCAGAGCTTACTTGCAATGTCACACTTACTGGGAATGGCAAACTGGAAGTTGTGATAAAGCAATCACAAGAAACGTTAAAGCCTGATTGAGATGGCAGCATTTCTTCTCTTTCCTTTGACAGGCGACATAGGCAAGGGCACTGCATCCATAAAAAAACTAAATCAGAACAACAAGAAGGGAAAGTCTCAGGGCTTTGAAAGGGCTAATCATTCATAGAAGTATCTTTCCTTGACATGGAGCCTTTGGCAATGTAAATGTGTTGGGAAGAGGTGGGGTCGGCGCTGCACTTGGTGGAAACATGAAGAATCCAAGAGTGGAGGCAAAGGAGATGAGAGCAGGTTATGATCGAGATGGTTCAAGAGGGGAAGCCCACAGCGGCTGTATGGAACAAAGCCACTTTATGCTAGGACCTACAGTGCGAGTGCCTGAAGCGCAATGAGCCAACAAAATATAATGTTGAAGTGACCAGGAGTTAAAGTTATTAGAGCACTGCAAAGACTTTAAGAAAGCCACACTAAAAGACCCCACTGCATGCCGGGTATGTCAGAACTCCTCAAGCATACAGGAAATAGGTGTTAAGGGATAACAATGCGAACCAGATAGAGAATTCCAAACTTTTCATGCATTGAAAGACTGCATGGCATGCTGGGTGCATGAATCAGAACTACTAATGGATCTGAACAAAAGAGACACTGGAGAAGTACAATACATACTGGGACTTCGAGTTAGCACTCCCAAAGACAAACAAAATTGAGGATGAGCGACTATTAGACCCCGATGATACAAGGGCCAACCCTGATAAACTAGAAAAATTTAAAGTGTGGTTTATCTTTTTATTTCGCTGGTCATGTTTATAACGTTGAGTCTGTTACAGAGATAACTGGTAACTCGCTGCAATATCAAACTTTCAGCTCACTGGAAATGTCAAATTGGGATCTTAATGTGACCTTACAGGGATTGTCAAACTGTAATCTTAATGTGAACTGTTGAACTTTAGCCTTCCCTGGACCCTGCTTTGTATGCATGGAATGTTGTGAGTGACTTGCGTGGAATGCTGAATGAGAGAATGTTATGTTCTGGGTGGCTCTGTGAATGTCAGTTGAGAGGATGGGTGACAGAGAGGATGCCGGTGGATGTTCTGTCCCTATGTATTTACCTGATGTACCTCGTACCCTGTACCTGGAGCCAGAATATAGTAAAGATGTTACTTGCTCCTATAACGAGTTCAGTGTCATACTTGGCGAGGAACACATTACAACATTGGTGATGAGGATGCTAGCAGTGCTGGGGGCACAGCACCATGAAAGGGACATCCACCGCCCCCAAACAAGCAAAAGATCCTCTCTCAGGCAGGAGCGCAGCGAGCTGCAGTGGGGACCAGTAAGGCCGAGCCATGATGTAATGAGGCAGCGTCTGGGCCAAGGACCTACCGGTCTCTGAGAGACAGAGCAGTACAGCGTATTGGAACGGCCAGGGGCCCATTGACTTTGCAAAGGGGAGATAAAGGAATAGTGCCTGCTGCGCCAAGGCTGTGTGTCAAATAGGCCTCCAGAGGCTAGGAGAGGAGAGAGCTAGAGAACAAGACCGGCGGACTGACAGAGTAGAGAGAGAGAGAGGTGAGATCAGGAAGCGGAGCACAGTTGGAGTGCAGTGAGGAATCAGGAGAGAACAGTACGGCCAGTGGACAAAGTGTGGAGAGAGAGAGACAAGGAGGGGGTGTGAGAGAAGACAGGAGAGTGAGGAGAAGCTGAGGAGGTGGCCAACAGAAGGGGAGTGACAGAGTAACCATGCTATTCGGGTAGATCCTGAGCAAGTCCCTGAGGAAGTGAGTTAGAGAAAACTATGAGTGTCAGCTCTGCCAATTCTGAGGTATAGAGCCAGACAGTTAGCCAACTCATATTCCAGAATTGTTCTTTTGGAATAGGCAAGCCTAGACTGGGAAACCCAATTGCGTCAGATATGCATATTTTTCTAATAGAAAGTTAAACCTCTTAGCCATTGTTATGAAGTTCTTTGAGACACTTGTCACAGTAGTCAATTCCCTGGCACAACAACTTCTGCAAATCTAGTCACTGCTCCAGAACTAAGAGCACTGCTTAAGAAGACCAGTAATGAATGGGTGACATAAAGCAGTGTCCAGAGAGATGCGTTGTTAGAGTTCCTAA
Source organism: Ambystoma mexicanum (assembly GCF_040938575.1). Classification (NCBI taxonomy): domain Eukaryota; kingdom Metazoa; phylum Chordata; class Amphibia; order Caudata; family Ambystomatidae; genus Ambystoma; species Ambystoma mexicanum. Next base: position 544,791,704 of record NC_090931.1, on the reverse strand, counting down.
ACGCACCTGTCTGCTTGCACGCTGTCTGTGCCTGGAAGTTCAGCACTGGCTGTAGTTTAGCTGGCAGTTGAGGATGCATTGACCACCCTTCTTTCCAGCATTGGCAATGCAAAATAAATCTTGCTGGGAAATTGCAGTTAATGGAGGGCAACGGTGGAATAAGTGAATGAAATGGATGCCTACTATGATGCAACACATAACAGAAACTGGAAACTATGTGCAAAGTGTCATAGAAAGTAGCAATGATGTGCTAAGTGGGTGAACATGAAATCTGGAATCATAAAGTAAAATGCTAACGATCTAGCAAGTGGGTATGAAGTTATATGAAAATTGTGCATAATATGAACTGGTCATGTTGTGCTAAGTATGTGTAGTAGTCTGTACCCATTCCAGCCCACCCGTGATAACCACCCATGTTTTGAAATGTTATGATATTAGGGTCATGCCCAGTGGCAGGTGGTGGTTCTAATGGTGGCTTTGGGGTGCTCATAATAAAGTCCCTTTGTATACCACAGAGCCAGTCTTCTTTGCCACTTAATTGCAGACGAAGATGGCCTACATGCACCCCATATACAAACTGGGCTTTTGATCTCCAGTTTCGTCAGATGAAGATGCCCCCCCCCAGTATCCGGTCAATGTTCAGACAGCGGCGCAAGAAACAGTGATCTGAGGGCCTGGTGAAGCAGACTGCTCTTTGACCTACTATAATGTTGGAGCGGCCCATTCTGTATGGAGCAGGTGCAAGTGGTGGCTCTCCGCCCTTCGAGGTAGGGAGTTGGGCGGGGTAGAGCACGCAACACAGGAGTCTGAATGTGGCAAATGTGGTGTAACTCGCTCCCTTCCTCCCTGCCGGGTGCAATGGTTAACATTTGGGGCCCACATTTGCACCCTGTGCGTGGGGGAATGGGGCCGCCAGGCAAAGCTCGCTCATTGTGTGTGGATTTGTAAGAGCACAGCACAAGAGCCTACACACTTCCACTATTGGGGAGGGTTGGCGAGATTCCAACCTGTGGCAGCAGTACAAAATGTAATTGGCAGTGATGAACCTGTGAATCCAGATGCCGTGATCAGGCCATTGTCCGGTGTCCTGCAGCGTCCCGGGAACTCCACCCTTGGCCGGTGCATCAAGTGCGTAGGAATGCTTGCAGCGCGCGTCCACAGAGGTGGCGGGACACGAGCTGCATGGACCATGCAAATCCATTAGCTGTAAATGTGTAATGTGTTATTGTAAGTAATTTCTGTATGCTGCAATGTTAAATGATGTGGAACCACGCAGTGCCACTGTGTTCTCAACTGGCTGGAGACACATGTTCGTTACAGAATACTCATGGACTGTGGCACACATTGTTTAAAGTTCTCTAAATACCAATTTATTTTCTCAGCTCATTTGCATTTGTTAATTGGTTTATTTTCAATGGGAAGTTTGTTTTAGCAAACTCCTGGACTGAGGTATTCATTCTGCCAGCCTAGCTACAGCTTTTACAGTTTTGGTGCGTCTTGTTTGGAACTTCCCTGGGAGGTAGCATCAATCCCTCACCATGCAAAATAAAGGGGCACTCCACTCCCCTCTCTTTCGTTCCTTACCACACCTGTGGCTCTACCCACATGGGAGTTTTGGGTTGGAGGATATATTCCAAAACCATGTGCGAGCCAGAGATGGAAGTTGCTACAATAAAGATAAGAAGGTGGCAACTCTTCTGAACAGTTTGGCATGGAAGGTCTGCATACTTTCAGACATTTATCAGGGGAAAAGGTCAGGTATCCTGCAGTCGAAGGACAGGGTGATGTGTTTTAAAACAACCCTGACTGAACAAGTTGGAAAAAAATAATATTGTGCTTGACTGTTGTAATTTCTTCTCCAGGGACCAGAGGTCCAGAGTATGAGTGCACAATTATGTCAAATCTTTTTGAGCTTTAGAGCTCAATGCAAGTTTACTGATGTTACTGAGGAATAGGAAAGGGATCAACTAATTTTGATGACCTACAATTGTAATTGTTTATTTGTAAAGAGCTTATACACAAGTGAAGTGCTTTAAAGCGGCAAGGGAACAAGGGAATACAGTCGTCATTCTTAGGCCTTGTATATTCCGAATGATCTAACAACAATAACTAGCATACTAGGCCAGAGGCATTTCTACTAGTGTAAGTGCGCGACAAAAGAGTAGGGAGTGAAGGAGGGAAAAGAACATACAGAACAATAAACTACTGTTCTAGGCCTGGCGACATTTCCGATTGATTGGGGGTTGGTCATCTAATGCGCCTATGTGTGAGTATTTCCTGCACAATCAAGCACTAGGGAGGGGAGACAGAGGGAGGACAGACAGACTTGCTAGGCCCAGTACATTCAAGGTCGTGCAAGTGCGCAGATAGAAAGTGCAAGGGGGGGGGGGGAACAAGTGCACCCAGTCCAGCAGGAGGCTGGGTTAAGTGCAGAGTGGTTGCTCCTCTCATGGAACGTATTCAGATTGCAGTAGTGCCAAGCAGAGTGCAGAGGCCCAGAGGCAAGGGCAGGACTGGCAGGGGAGGATGAGACCTGTGAGGCTCTGGAGGTGCACTAGGCGATCAGTCAGTGAACTGAGCAAGTTGGGGAAGAGATAAGGAGGGAAGCGGGAGAGAAAAGAAAGGAGGTTAGCAGGGGAGAGGGAGAGACAAAGAGGAAGAGAAGAGGAAGGTCTTGAGGAGTTTCCGGAACTTAAAGAGGTTCGGCTCCAGACAAAGAGAGGCGGGGAGGCTGTTCCAGAGGGAGGTACCTGCAGAGGCTAAGGATCTACCCCCAAATCTTGGTTAGGAAAAATGGCTCACCCGCAGAGAGCTGGAGGAGGCCAAGCAGAGGGCTCTAGCAGGGGAGTATTTAGGAAGAGAGTGTTGTAGATAGTAGGGGTGCCCTGGCCCCAGAAAGCCTTGTGGACTATGCAGAGGGACTTGAATTTGATTGTTGCAGCCACGGGGAACCAAGGAGGGATTTCAGCACTAGAAGATGCGGTCCTTGGGCATGAGGCCAAGGATAAGTCTTGCGGTTCTGTTATGGATAAGTTGAAGAGGTTTGAGAATAGAAGTAGGAAGATTGAGAAAGAGACTGTTGCAGTAGTCCAGTCTGGAGAGAACCAGGGCTCTGGAAACGGTGAGCCTCTGGGGAAGGCGAGAAAAGGTAGAATACCTCTGAGGAGGTGCAGCTGGTAGTGGGACATTTTGGACATGTCCGAGATGTGAGAAGAGAAGGCGAGAGTAGAGTCGAAGATGACCGCCCAATGTTTTGCCTCACTGGTGGGTGAGGGCGCAGGACCAAGGGAAGCTGGCCAGAGTGAAAGTGGGAAAGCGGGAGCAGGGGTCCCAATGAAGACAATCTCTGTCTTACCCGCGTTAAGGCAGAGATCATTAGCAGCACACCAGGACTGAATTGCAGAGAGACAGTCAGGAATGAGCGAGGAGGAGGAAGAGGCCAAGTGTAGCCTGAAAGAGAGCTGTGTGTCATCTGCATAACACTGAAAGTTGGAGGTGAAGGCCGAGATCTTGTGGGCCAAAGGGGCCATGTATACATTGAAAACACAGGGGGATAGATTAGATCCCTGGGCGACACCACAAGTAGAGAGCGTGATAGTGGAGAGAAAGGACCCAAGTTCCACCTGGGAAGGACGGTCAGAGAGAAAGGACGCTAGCCACGCCAGGGCCTGATCTGTGATGCCCAGGGTATCACTGAGACAGGAGATCAGGATGTTGTGGTTTACCATTTCGAAAGCAGAGGAGAGCTCAAGAAGAATGAGGACAGAGGGAGAGTTAGAGTCAAGGTTTGAGAGCAGGTCTACAGAGTTGTTCAGAAGAGCAGTTTCCGTGCCTCTGGATGCTCTTAAACCAGACTGATGGTCATGGAGGCAATCAACAGATTCAGTGTGGAGGGTAAACTGAGAGATAGCCAACTTCTCCAGGAGTTTGCCCAGGAAAGGAGTGATAGAGATCGGATGACAGAAGGGTCAGCAGAGGGTTTTTTTGAGCAGAGGGTGCACAAGAGAATGCTTGAGAGAAGTGGGGGAAACTCCAGTGGCGAAGGAGAAGTTGCAGAGGTCTGCCAAGGCTGGTGCTAGACAGTCAATGTTGTCCTTGATGGTTTTGGAGGGGCAAGAGCCCACCTGTTTGGAAGAGGCTTCCATAGACCGGACTTATATAGAAACCTCATCAGGTGTGACAGGGAAGAGGGAGGCGAGAAGAGGGGGCATGGTGGGGGCGGCTGAAGGGGGCCCAAGAGATCTTGGTGCACGAATGGGTGCAGAGGAGAGAGAGAGGACAGGATGTCCTGTGTTTTGGCAGTCAAGTGTGCAGCCAAGGCCCCGCAAAGGGCCTGGGTGGGTGCAATAGAGAATGAGGCTGCAGTAGGCTTGGCCAGTTCCATACAGACTGAAAAGTTTGGGAGTATTGTTGGATGCCGCAGAGATGCGGAGATGCAGGCTTGAATATGGACTTTTTTCTTGGACCGGATGCAGAGACTATATTGCCGTTGCATAAGGCGGCAGGCCAGCTTGTCAGAGGGTGCAACTGAAGATCGCCATTTCCGTTCGGCTGCCCTCCACTTATGTTTAAGGTCAGCTAAGTCAGAGTCATACCAAGATTTGCACTTTTTGGCAGGCTTTTGTCGGACCCTCATGACAGGGGCAAGGATGTCGAGATATTGGAGATGGAAAAATGAAAGTTAGAGAGGGCTGTGTCAGGGTAGAAGTCAGCCACAAGAGTAGAAGGAGGAGATTAGGCAGCCACAGATACATTTTTCATGGGTCGGATGACCTTGAAGGTGGGAAGCAGTTCAGGGTGTGCCAGTGCTAAAGGAGAAGAAAGCTTCAAGTGAGAGGAGAGAAGAGAGTGATCAGTCGATGAGAGTGAGGTAGTGAGAGGGATAGAGAGAGGGATGTCTGTGGAGATGAGAGCATCCAAGGTGTGGCCAGCAGGGTGCGTCGGACCAGAGGGTAGAATGGAGAGAGAGAAAGCATCACATAGGTTGCGGAAAGCTCCTAAAGAGTCAGGAGAGTCAAGATGGATGTTAAAATCCCCCAGCAGGAGGATTTGGGAGGAGGAGGAAAGGAGAGAGGATGACGGATCAGCCCATTTGAGAGGAAGTGGGTGGATGGCCCAATGGCCGATAGAAGCTGGCCAGAGAAAGAGAGGAGGAACTGCAGACCAGGCATTCGAAGGAGGAATAGGCTTGAGTGGGAATGGTGGAAACAAGGATCCACTCTGTAAAGATCAGGGCAACTCCCTCTCCTGGCCTGTTGAGCCTGGGCTCAGAGAGGATCTTGTAGCCTTCAGGGAGAAATGTGTCAAAACTTGTGACAGAGCTGTCCTTAAACCAGGTCAGTAAGAACATTAAGGCCCAGGTGTTCAAGGAGGTGGCAGATGTGGGAGGAGTGCTTGACTGCAGATTGACATTTTTGAAAGACTTACCAGGGGGGCGGTGTCGGGGACAAAGGTGCCCCCACCCTGTAAGCGGCATGGATGCCTGAGAGATAGAGGCAAGAGAAGGCAGAGGGGCCAGAGGGAGTGCAGGCAAGTGAGCCGGCCAGTGGTATAGGGCAAGGGAGCCAGTGAAGAATGGGCCACAGGGGGCAAGAGAGCCTCAGATGTGTTGGCAGTGGGCGGCCAGGGCACCAGCGTGGGAGAAGCTGACAAGGTTGTCATTGCAGAGAGTGTGGGCAGCGAGCCAGGATAGTACAAGATGTCAAAGGAGCCATAGTAATAGAGGCAATTTAGCCAAGGTGTGCCTAGCAGGCAAAGGAACCAGGGAGGCCTTAGGTGCAGTTGGCAAGGAAGCCAGTGAGGAGGAAGGTGGAAAGTTGATAAGCCGAGGCAGGAGCCTATCAAAAAGAAGGAGGTTGGGTTCAGGCCCTTGAACCATTTCGATAGACATTTATGATGACCCTGGAAGTCGAGGAGAAGGCAAGAAGGACCTCAGAGCCGTTGCCACTATTGATGTGTGACGAAAAGTAGGGAGAGAGCAGAGCGACCATATGTAGAGTCCATGGGTCGGGAGAAGGAACGACAAAGAAGATATCAGTGAGAGTCTCTCTGGCTGATGCACGGACGTAGGTGTCAGCGATAGGAAGGCCTAAGCTGGAGACAAGTGTGTCCTTCTTAAGTTTCTTCCTGCCAGACTTAGTGAGCAGTGAAGGCTAAGAGATAGAGAAGCAGTTAGAGAAGATAGGAGAGATAGAAAGCGCCATTGTGAGAGGACACAGAGTGTGGTACACTTAACCAGGTTGAGTAGCTGAGGCACATGGGAGGGAGCTCCCAGGTGGGCGCAAGCACACAAGGGAAACACAATAGGAATGGGCAAAAGCAGTGGGAGCTAAAGAGAGGGTACAAGGGAGCAAGAAAAAGAAACAATACAGAGAGCAAGTAAGTAAGTTGGATTTTTAACTAGCAGAACAAAACAAATGCAGGAGGTGAGTACACCCAAACTCGACTATCAAACTAATAGTCACAATCAATGCTGGATGACAGCACACCAAAAAACAAATATTGTGATACAGGTATTATGGCACAGCAGTACAGAAGTGTGGTGAGAGCTAAGGAAATGCAGAAATCAATTAAAAAAGGTAGCCCAGAAAGTACAAGGGGGCATATGTCAACAAGGATAGTGCAGTGAGAATGCTTGGAGAGGCAGAGGGTAAAAGTCAAGGAGAGATGAGACAGGCAACTGAGGAGCAACAGTCAGCACTCACGTGATGGCAGGAGGGATGCCAATGTCCAGGGGCGCAAAGATGAAGTGCTCAGCAAAACGCATGTCTTTGCCAGCAGTAACAAAAAGAGGGTCCGCATGACCAGCAAGGCCGGGAAAGGCACAGACAGGGCCTTAGTGTGGGCCTTGGGAGGGGGCTGGCATTCGCCTGCCTGCTACTGTGAATGGAGTAGAAGGAGAGGAACAAGGCCACTCACAATGCAGGGCCGAAAGGCATTACAAGCACTCTGGTGCATTAAATAAGGCAGCGGCCATGATGCAATGTTGGAAAAAGAGGCCGCAGTGAGTTGCCCAGCTGCCCAGTTGAAGTTGCACCATGAGCACTTCTTCCCCAAGTGTCTCTGTGCTGATGCCAGGCTCGAGATGGCAATAGGAATCAAATCATTAAGAAATAAAACGAAAATAAAAATGGCAATACATTTTGAAATGTCTTTCTTTTTTCTTATTGCCCCTCACAGAGCGACTCGCAGCTCAGGCATAATGAAAGGAAATGCCTCATAGTATTTCTAAGCAATGCCCAGCAGCGTGGCTATCATCCTGCTGATGGAGGCCCAGCTCCTGTGTCCTCGAGGTAGGGTTTAGGCTGCTGCTCGCTCCACAGCTGGCGCGGGTTGAATGGAAAGGAGATGCAATTATGGGGCCTATAGTGGGCCTTTGGAGGGGGCCGGTGTTCTCCTGTTCGCTAACATGAATGGAGTAGAACGAGAGGAACAGGGCCAATCACAATGCAGGGCAGACAGGCATTACAAGCCCTCTGGTGCATGCAATTAGGCAGCGGCCATGTTAGAATGTTGGAAAAAGAGGCTGCAGTGAGTTGCCTAGCTGCCCAATTGAAGTTGCACCACAAGCACTTCTTGGACGACCCGTTAGCAAAGAGTTGGGATAGGTATTGCAGGCCTCCCTGTGACCATCTCTTGAACTCAGTGGGCCCAAGTCCTGGGGTAAAGTCTGGATTATCAAAGATTGGGGTGTGTGGGCCCAGTCCCCTCGGGATTCCAACCTTTTTCCTTACCCAACCCCATATCCTCATCATTGTTTCCGTGGCGGCGAGTAGTTTGGCCAGCGTTTCCTCGCGAGGGTGGAGGTGTATGACAGAGAGCGGAGGGGGGTCGCACTCTAGACTGCTCAATTTCCACCCATCTCTGGTGGTCATTGGGCATGAGCCCAGCAAGAAAGTTGGTCAGCTGTTCCGCTGCATAGTAATCGTGCAGGTTCGGAACCCCCCATCCCACCCAAGCCAGCATTGCCCATCATCGCCTTCCTAGGAATCATTAACTTCATCCCCCACCAAATAATTTGATGAACCTTCCGCTGTAATCGGAGGAGGGGTTTCTGCGGGGATCTCCACTGGGAGCACTGAACAGTGGTAAAGGAACCTTGGGAGCATGTTCTCTTGGGATAACCACTGTTTGAGATCTGCTTCCAGCTCTTTGAAGACAGAAGGGCCGAAGAGCCTCCACCTCTCCTGGTGTCAAACCCACCTCCAGGCCCCAGATTTGTGATAGTTCACCGCAAAGCCCGCAGCATGTCTAAAGGAGTCTCGCTCTATGAGGGACTGATGTAGAGACGATTGGGCGTTTGTGAGAGTAAGCATCACGTTGTCCGCATACAGGGACAACTTATACTGTTTTCGGCCCACCCTGGCCCCCTCGATGGCAGGATTGTTGCGGACCCGTTGGGCAAAGCGCTCCATTACCAGAGCAAAGATTAGTGGGGAAAGGGGGCACCCCTGCCTTGTGCCACACGTGAGGAATATGGGGCCTGTCTGCTTTTGGTTCACCTGCAGTGAGGTTCTAGGTGAGCTATAATCGGCCAAGAGCATCTTACGGAAGAGTGGCCCAAAGTGGAATGCTTCAAGGGTTGCATAAAGGCCCAGTCGACCTTGTCGAATGCCTTGGTGGCATCAAGCGCCACCAACACCATATCACGGTGCTCTGAAGTAGCTATTCCCGCCAGGTCCAGGGCCCAGCGAATATTATCCCCTGTGGTTCTACACCGTACAAACCCGGTCTGATTTGTGTCAACTATTTTGAGGAGCACTGCGGCTAGCCGGTTGGCCAGGATTTTGGAGTAAATATTAGCATCAATATTCAATAACAAGTTTGGCCTGTAAGAGGCACAGCCTCTGGGGTCCTTACCAGGTTTTAGCAAAAGCATGGTGGAGGATTCCTACATGGATGCCGTAGTGCTTCCAGTCTGCCGGAGGGAGTTAAAGAGGTTAGTCAGGGGAATCAGGAGCTGTGACCAGAAAAGTTTATGAAACCTAGGCATGAAGCTGTTGGGGCCCTGGGCTCTTGCCTTCAGGGATTTGATCACAAAATCCACTTCCTCTACCGTGATCGGCAAATCCAGAGCATCCCAGTCTGCTTCGGCGAGGTGCGTGAGAGCAACCCCCTCTATGTACTGCCTCTGATCTGCAATAACTCGAGGGCTGGCAGACATGGTTTCTGTTAGATGAGCTTCCGCTAACTGTAATTTAGCGTCTTCTATCACCCCCTGTGCGTCCCGCAGGCCCATTATCGTGTTTTGCAGTTGTGTTTTCGCCAGTTTTCTGACTAAGAATATATTGGTCTTATTACCCTTGGCATAATACCCTTGTTTTGTTCTGAGGCGGGTCTGTGCCCTTTTCTCTGCGTAATACGCCTCCAATCTGTCCAATCTGTTGCAGGCTTCCTTAAGGGACTGATGAGCCTTTGGAGCCCACCCCTTTGTGTGCCTACTTTCTGACTCAGCTACTTCCCTCTCCATCTAGGCTTTAGTCTTTAAGCAGCGTTTATGGTAGGCCACCGCGTGGGCTATGAGCTCCCCGCTAATTACCACCTTCATGGCCTCCCATACTGTTGCTATCTAAGTGGGCCCCTCTTTATTCTCCTGGAAATCATTTCAGATGGCCTCTGCATTCCCATCCCAGAGAGCCATATCGTTGAGGATCGGATCATACAAATGCCCTGGGGAGTCAAGGGGGGTGAAGGGTCATGGATTCGTACAGTTAGAAGGATCAGGGCATGGTCTGACAGCACCCTCGTCCCTATGGCCACATCATCTACATAACACATTAGCTGAGGGTTTGCCAGTAGTAGATTTATGCAGGATGAGGTGCGGTGTATGTGAGTGAAGTATGAGAAATCCCTTTTCCTAAGGTGCAGTACCCTCCAGATGTTGATTACCCCCAGAGACCTAAACCGGCGTAGTAACCCTAGTGCGATCTTGAAGTCTCTCGGCATGGTCTGGTGTGTTTTATCAATCAAAGTCACACCCAACTACCACTTGGCCCTCAAGAAAGGAGGTCAGCTCAGACTCCAACTACTGGTGGAAAGCCTCTTTCCCCCTCGTTTGGGATTTATACATAGATCAAAGTGTGGAGTTGACTAAACAACATACCTTTGGTCCCCACATAGCGCCCTTCCAGGCCACTCTGCGTCTCCAGCTCGGCAAAGGGGACCCCTCTTGCGAGGAGGATCGCAGTGCCACCTTTCTTAGCGCTGCTGGATGGCAAAAATTGCTTCGGAAAATCTCTGCTGCGCAGGCATGTAAAGTCTGGAGGGGTCAGGTGAGTCTCTTGGAGAAATGCAGAAATGCAACAGAAGTGTTCATGTCCCTTATTCGCTGCACGGTTGATCTGTGCTTCACCGGGAAGTTTAAGCCTTTCACGTTAAAAGTCACACATTTCAGCTTCCTTTGAGTTCGGGGCTACCGTTGTGGTTCTGAGGTCTCTTCAGAGGAGGGGGGGATCATGGTGTGTGTCAGCTGCCATCTGGTCCCATTATCGCTTCATCTTCTTGGTGCAGCCGGGTTTTCAATTTTGTAAACCAAAACTGAACCACTGCAAACTGTGCAGTAACTAACTTGAGCAGATCGCCCCATCAACCAATGTGTGGTTCCGATCTCATGGCCTGGGTAAGGCTGTACAAAGCCTGTGGCGCTTGTCACTTGAGTTGCCTTGTTTTGGTAAGCTTTGCGAGCTCCCTTCAAGCAGTGTCCGAACGAGAAGGACTTGGATCTGTGATTATTTACGTCTCCAAAGGATTCCTGATTTTCTTGATTTGCCTGCCGTCAGGCACACGACACACAAAGGTTTTGGGACCTCTCCGCCCGGCAGCGTGGAGTGCGCTAGGTGTAGCTTCAATGTTCGTTCTAGGCCCAGGCCCCACCCATAGATCTTCTGCCTCCTACAGCGAGCTGATCGTGCATATGGTGCCCTCCATCGTAAACTTAAGTGTTGCTGGGAAAATCCATCTGTAGCAGACTTTCCTATCTTGCAGAAAGGTGGCCTAAGGAAACAGCGAAAGATAGCCATCATGTTTCCTGCCTTCCTCGAGCTAGCTACACTGCCTGGAGGCACTTCTCGTGTTCTTGCAGCCTGATTGGCTGTTGCCGGAAGCAAATACTGGGTCCCGGGAACGGCATTAAAGGCCTGCGTTTAATGCCACCCCTGTCTTTTCCCTGTCCTTGCCTGGGACTTGCTTAGAGCTGCTATTTTTTGCCCCAAATTTGCATCCGACCGACCACGTGCACCCTGGAGCACACCTGCTGTCCTATCAAGTATGATGTGTACTCTTGGTCGCCGCACTTTCTCTCCCTAGCTCTGTCTATTTCAGAATGTCGGCTAATCTTCCTACTCTCCTATGAGAGCATTCAGACTTTTCTACGTTAACGGAAATCCTCATTGTGCCTGATCTACATTTTCGTAGCCCCTCATTTCCTGCGCCCACTTCAAACATTTACACTACCTGGCAGAACTGAACCATGTTCACCCGCTCTACCAGCTCTAACGACTTGGAACTCACACCTCTGACAACATACTGTCGGCTCTGACATTGCTCTGATGTTCGATAGCCAGTCGTTATTTACTGATGTACTTGGCCTCTCAATTACAGAATGTTGACACCTTGCCATTAAGATTCACATGCAAACACATTAATCTTAACTACCCTCGCACCCTAGGTAAGAGTTCTTACCAATATTGCTCCTGTATTTTCACTAGTGTCTCACTATGTGATATGGAACGCTGCAACAGAACACCACGGTCCCGTATACACCTTCTCACTGTTTCTATAACCCTCGAATCGTTTGATTTCTTACGTGACCTGTATGTTAGCTTGCATACTATTATATCGTATCCCACGCTATTTGCCGATTGCATTTTGGCTTCAACTCTCCAAATCTGGCTATGTACCCTTTCAAGTTTGCATTCATCCCATTTATTAGATCCTCACTCACCCTGCTTCTAGAGGCTATCTCTCCTAAGCATCTGTTGCTCCTGTATATTCCATTACGTACCTAGTAACTCCCAGCCTCATGAAGTGAACTTCCAGAAGTACATATCCATTGTACTTATTATGTCCTTAATTTACCTGATGTAGTTCCCCGCAACAAAAGGGGAGCTTTCCCTAGTATATTATTTTTGCACCCATTATGCCTCATATGTACCTGATGTAGCTTCCTGCAACAAGTAGCGAAACTTTTCCATGTATGAACTCTGCTGCTCTACCAAGGCTTATTGTATGCCGGTTTTGTAATTATTGTAACTGTCTTATCCTACTACACTTACTGTAACCATATTCTTGAGCCAAAGTGCCTAGATGCCCCTGGGCTTTGTGCGCTATACAAATAATAAACTAAACTAAAACTAAACTAAGAGCTCTCTGCTTCTGTATTGTGGCACCAGCTAGGTCTTGATATATTTGGTGGGAGGAAGACCATTTCATTCTGTGCTCTGGTAGCCATAATGTCCTGCTTGGTGGTGTAAAAGTGCACCTGAGTAATCACCTCGGTGGGGAGCTTCAGGGCAACCCTCCGTCTACCCTGCAATCTATGGGTGCGGTCCAGCAACAGAGCGGTTTCATCGTGGTTTGGAAGAAGTCCGAAAGACTTTGCCAACATATTCGCCCAGGGCTTGGTCTAGGATTGTAGGTGGGACTCCCTTAATGCAGAGGTTACTTCTCCTATCCCTGTTCTCCATATCTTCCTGCTTGACAGCCATGGCATCACTCTCCCCTTCCAGTGACAGTACCCAGCGTTGGAGGTCTGCGATCGTCTTCGTCTGTTCCGATGCCTGATCTTCGACCTCCCCAACGATGTGTCCCACTTCTGTGACACGCCCATCTAGGCGTTCCATCTTCACTGAGAGCTCCACCATGCAATTCCTGAACTCCGCTTTGATATCTGACAAGTAATAAGTTACTCACCGTAGTGACTAACATACTCCTAGTCCACAGTCCCCTTTAATCCATACTGTATGGGTGTCCCTCACGAGGGACGGGAAACAGAACATTTTTCACCAGAAAAAAGTGTCTTCCCCTTTAAATTTAGAGGCGCGTGGGGGCATGGCCCGGGGAGCATGCGCTCCCGACTCCACCCACCGGAAGCACTCCTCAGTCCCCTTTGATGCGTGGCTATATTACAATGCCTAATGACACAGGTTTTTTTAAGGGGGAGGATGATGGGACATATGGAGGAAAGGGGACTACGGACTAGGACTATGTTAGTCACTACGGTGATCAACTTATAATTACTGTGAGAAACCTGAAGGTGTCTCACCTGCTAGTCCCCGGGGATCTGTCATCCAGGTGGCCAGGACACAGCCATCACTTTTGGATCCAGTTCTGGGGGTGGACCAGTGAGGGATGATCACCTGGATGAGGGGTACTCAGGGAGTGGAAGTGGGAAACTGAAGAGTGAGACGCGATATCTCCTTCCCAATAACACCTTTTCCCATCGTACCCGGTAGGATACAAAGGAATTCACCCCCCATCCCACTTTCCGACACAAACACTTTCTCACAGACAGTTCACAGAGAGTGACAACGGACTAACACCAGAGCCGTATACCTAACATGTCCCAACACCATGGACAAGCAAGGTCAGGCAATTACGTATCATTACACACACCCGACTTCCATCCCGCGCCCCACACGGATAAAATGCGGAGCACGAAAGCAGAGGCAAACCACACGAGGAAACAGCAGTTCCAAGATGGCAATTTAAAAGAAGGAGAAAGACGGCAAGACCAGAGAGAGTCACAAGGAGAGAAGTACCCGTGACCTCTGAAGACTGTTATTTTCGTGAGCCTTATAAAGTAAAAAACGGAAGACCAGGAACTAAGGCTGATCAAACCTGCACAGTGTGTCGGAGGTACCCGGGGCTCTCAAGCGTCGATAACCAAGGCTGGGAGGAGCGATTGCCGCTGTGGTACTGTCCTTGGCTCCTACAACAAATAGGTGTCAGAAAAGACAGCACAGCCGGTGAGTCAGAGAGACTGATAGCAAACCAGCTTGTGTTATAAACCAAGGTTGCAAGCGGTATCATTGTACAAAGAGAACAGTTTGTGAGGTGTTTGCAAAGACTGACGTGAATATAATTGGAGTAGAAGGAGTAATTGAACTTTACATTTTGAACTTGCAACGGGTCAAGCTAAACCCTGTGCATATTTAAAAGTCTTCGATAGTTTAAGGCTTCACAATTGTTCCAAGCCCGGCTGAGGGAGACTAATTGACTGAAAGAAAGGGATCTCAGCCTGGCAGAGGGGGATCCAGGGTGAATCGTGAGTCGCCCGAGAGATAATTCTCTGGATATTGGTTTAAAAGCGATCTGAGCCCGGAAGAGGGGGATCCTACTTGGAACTTATGAAAAGGATCTGAGGCCAGCTGAGGGGAACACCCAACTTTGAATACATTTGAACGGAAAAAAACGTTTACGTATTGTTTTTGCACAGCAGGCCCTTTTGAGTGTAGAGACTTACAAGTAGTAAAGAAGCTTCGACCCAGACGGTCCTGAACTTTGAAGATTGAACTGTATCCTCGTGCCGCAGAAGCCAGAATCTGCGCTGTTGCTTGAGTGAACCACCTTGCCCCGTGCTGTAAACATGGGGAAGAGAGTCCAATGGCCCAATTATCCTGACATCATTTTGCAAACACTTATTTCTTTTTTATGAACTTCACCCCACACTATTTGTATTTAGCAGTAAGGATTGGCAATAGATCTGATGGAAGTGGTGTGGTTGCGCAGAGACAAACTGGTGGGCAGGGGGCGGCTACTGAGGCTGGGCTGGGAGATCTGGCACAGGACATGGAAGATTGGGGGGGATTCAGAGCCGTACTCCCAGCAGGCCCCTTTGGCGGCGCTGTGAGGGAGCGATTCTCAACTACTTGAATCGGTCCGTAGATACTGGGAACAGGTAGGCCTGCCCACCCTCAGGGACATATGGCAGGAAGGGGAGGCATTGGACATTCAGAGGTTGCAGGAAGTGACGGGGGTGCATGGTGGCCAATATATAACTTACGCTAGGCTTGTGAAAAAGACTAGAGAAAGATGGCCCGAGACAGTGCTAGCGGAAGACCCTGATGCCTCCCTGGAAACTATGTATGATGTATCGGAGGGCGGGCACGAAATATCGAGGATATACAAGCTCCTGCGAGTAAGGACGGGGAAGGAGTTGCTTCAATTGAGACAAGATTGGGAAGAGGAGGTGGGAGGACCCATGACAGACGGGCAATGGGAATGGGCCCAGAGGAACCATAAAAAGGTGTCCAACAACTTCAATTGTACGTTACCCACAGGGCTTATCTGACTCCCGGGAAGATTGCAAAGTTTGGGGGACCAGCTACGCAGCAATGCCCCATGTGTGGGGAGGTGAATGCGGGACTGCTACACATGTTTTGGGCTTGCCCGGAAGTGCACAGATTTTGGGATGAGGTTAAGACGAAACTGGCTGGTGGGGGGGTGGTGCTGGATGTGGAATCGGCCTGGTCATGCATGCTTGGGTTTTTTCCTAGACCCCGACATTCAAAACACATAAGCAAGATGAAGGACTTGGCTTGTGTTTTAGCCAAGCGCAGGATTGCCATGGGCTGGAAGGCGGCCCACAGACCTAGGGTGGAGCTATGGTGGGCGGACCTCTTGAGGTGGGCGGAAGCTGAATCTGTAGTCTGGTTTGAAGCGGTCACTAGGGGGGGGCGAGGAGGAAGTAGGGCCCTTGCTGGCCTGGCAGCAATTGGTGGCCTCTATGGCAAACCCTCACCAGGGTAACAACGGAACAGAGGACACGGATGATGATTGCTTAAGTATTGTGCTACCCGATGATGCTCCTGTAAATGACATGTGAGAACCGGCTCTAGTTCAAGGGGGGGCGGGGGGAGTTGGGGAGTTCTAATGAAAATGTGTTGGTCTAATGATGCTTTTTATGTATTGAAAAAGTTGTAGTGTGTTTGTTTGGCTTCAAAATAAAATAAAAATATTTTTAAAAAAAAGGATTGGCATTAGATTTTCTTTTAGTATAGGCTCTTTTATTTTGACAAGAATTCACTAGGACTGCATTATTATTTGATGGTTGTAGCTTGCTCCCATCTGTAGATTTAGGATTAGATAGGTGTTTATCACACCCATCTTGAAGTTCAATAAACACCCTTGAACTGTGGTCACTTGTGTCCGTCTTACTATTGATCCCATGCCTTCCTTACATTACTCCCATGTCCTGCCCCCTTTTCTCCATAATGTATGGGCGATTACCACAGAAAAAATCCCTGGGGAGGAGAGTTGCCCCTCTAAGAAAACAGATTCCTTAAAACTGTCAGATTTGGAAAGAAGGTTGGAGGTTCTATCTCCTCGTTAAGGTGAAAGGATGACACGACCTTTGGGAGGAATGAAGGGTGCATCCTGTGCACCACCTTGTCTCAGTGGAACGTGGTGTATGGCTCCAAGGTCACCAGAGCCTGGATCTCACTGATGCTGCGTGCTGAGGTGAGGCCCACCAGAAGCGCTGTCTTGATGGTAACAAGTCTAATGTCCACCAACGCAATAGGCTCAAAGGGCTTGTGGGTGAGGGCAGATAACACTTTGTTGAGGTCCCAGACAGGGTGCAGTCGCTTGACTGGAGGATACAATCTGGTCAAGCCTGCCAGATGCTTCTCGACTACCGGATGGGAGGAGGAGAAGCGGTTATCTCCAGTGTTCCTATAAGCCCCAATGGCCACCAGATAAGTATGGCAGGTGTCAACCTGTATACCTGAAGGAGCTAAGTGTGCTGAAAAAGACACATTGTCTAGTGTCTATGCCAGGGGGTCGATCTCGTTTCCTTTGGCCCAGTAACAGAACCTGGTCCATTTGCTTTTGTATTGACTCCTGGTGGAGCTGCTTCATGCCCCCTGAATGATGTCCAAGTTGTCCTGCGACAAGTGTAGATGTTTCAGGGTGACATGCTCAGGAACCAAGCTGCTAGGGCTAACCTCTCTGGTGCGTAAAGTATTACTCTGTCCCCCCGCCAGGCTGGTCCCACTGGGAGGAGGACTGGACAGCCACCATGGTGCAAACAAGATGAGATGAAGCCTCTTCGACTCCCTGCCCTTGAAAATGAACCTGTGTACCAACGGGGTCGGAGGGAAAGCATATGCCAACATTTTGCTCCACTGAATCTGCAACTCGTCCCCCAGAGAGCCTCTGCCCTGCCCCTTCCAGGAAGCATACTGATGACATCTGTTGCTCCCGGTGGCAAAAAGGTCAATTTGCTAAAAATCCCCATCAGGACTTGGTCATTCAACTGCCATTCGTAGTAGTTGTCGACCCCCTACCTGTTGAGTCTGTCCGCCTCCAGGTTCGACTATCCCGGGAGGTGACATCAGGCCCAAGAAGGTCAAGGACTGGGTGGCAAGTAATTGAGATTTCTTGAGGTTGATGGAAAACCCCAACTCGTATAGTGCATGCACGAGGCTGGATTTCATGTGCGGGACTCACTCAAGAGACTCCACTCATACAAGCCAGTCAACGAGGTATGGATAAAGATGGTAGCCTTCCGCCCTGAGCAGGGCAGCCACCGCATTCATTAATCTTGTAAAGGCCCTCTGAGCTGAATTGAGGACAAAAGGGAGGACCTTGCATTAGAAATGAAATCCCATGATCCTGAACCGGAGGAAGGAACGATAGGGCTCCCAAATCGGAACCTGCAGGTAAGCATCCAACAGATCCAGGAAGCACATCTAGTCTCCCCCACACAGTGTCTCCGCTATGAGTGCTGGCGTAACCATCTTAAACATTTGGAGGGGAAGGGAAGGGTCAGGGTTGATAGATCCAGTACAACTCTCAGGCCAGCCCGGTTCTTTTTCTGTATGGCAAAGATATGGGAACAGAAGCCCATGCCCCGCTGTGAGGTTGGAACCTCCTCCACCGCCTGCCTCGTCATGAGCGAGCGGATCTCCAGCAGTAGAGTTGCCGTCCCAATCTGTGGAAGTGCAGAGGACACCACTGGGAGAATCCATGCGTCCGAGAACCTTGCCTGCCAGGCATGAAGGTGAAGGGAGAGCATGACCCTCACTGGAGAACTGTGGATCTGGATAGCACCATCACTGTTTCTTTCCTTCTGAGGCTGGTGCCTGGGAGGGGGACCGGAAGAACCCTTGGATGAAGATTTGTGTTGCGTGCATCTGTGCTGGCTGGGCGACCTGTCCGGCTGCCTAGAGCGGCGCACCTTAAAAAACCCTGAAGCCACCGAAGGTACGACCTCTGTCAAAGCGTGGGCGACTTTGGCTATAGGTCTTGAGCACAGACTTATGTTTATCAAGCTCCTCGTCGGTAGTCTAATGAAACAAGTTCTTCCCCCCCAACCCCCTCGAATGGCAGGTCGAGAATGCGTTCCTGCACATCAGGGTTAAACTTAGTTGCCTTAAACCAAGCATTCTTCTCATGTTGGTGGCAACACAGATAGCCCTGCCTGCGGTGTCTTTGTGTGCCACTGTTGACTCCATGATATACTGGGCCACTATCTTCCCCTCTGCCAACCCTGCCTTGAATCTCACCAATGTTTTGGGTTAACCGCGGCTAACATGGCGTCCGCATTGGACTGTCGCAGGTGGAGCGTAGTAGATCTTTTCCCCATAGGCCTCCAGGAGGTTTTCTTCCTTCCCAGGAGGGCTGATGTAGGGACTGATGTAGAGGTTTTGCAGCTTAGAGTACATAGAGGCCGCAGCTATAACAGAGGAATGAGGCTGAGGGTGCACAGATAGTAAGTGGAGTCCCCTTCCACCTGCCTGTACTTGGCATCTAGGGGCTTATTAGTAGGCTGTGTGGAATGCAGCTTTACCCAGCCCTTCTTAGCCAAGGATTCTACATCCTTCTGCAAAGGGATGGCAGTTCTTGTGGTTGAGCGGATGGTCATCACCTCTGCCAAGACCCCTGCCTCAGGTTGATCAATCTGCAGCTGCAGGGCCAGCCTCTTGTGGAAGGCCGTACTTGAGCAGGGAGTATCCTGGTACTCCTCCTCGTCCGTGTCCCCCGCTGTGTCCTGCAGCTCGGGTGCTGCTGGTGGAGTGCTGGGTGCGGGCAGCTGTGGCGTGCTGACTGGCAGTGCCAGAAGCTGAAGTGGGGGCTGCGCCGGGGGAGAGCCAACGTGACAACCTGCAATGGTGGGAGCACGGAAACCTGGGCCTGCAGGGGTGCCGGGGTCTGGACCAAGACCAGAGGTTTACTGGTGCAGGAGGGAGCATGTCCTAGATAACCCCCCTGGGAATGGTGCCCATCGGAGGCGACCTCACAAGGGTGAGGAACTTTTTGAAGAACCTGTCCTCGCATGCTGGTGAAGAGCTTGCTTGCGTGGGAACAGGTCCCTGGACCTGCATCTGCTGCTGTGCTCCCGCCGCCCCTTATCGCATTACGCCGGGGTCTGTGTATCGCCGCTGTGTGGGTGTAGTTGGATTTGAGGTGGACCAGGTAACGGACATTGACCAATCCCATCTCGACGTGCGTTCCCATGTCTGCGAGCCGGAATGGGGAGGCTCAGAATGCGCCACCATTTTGTCTGGCCGGGTAGCCATTTTGTCATGTACTGCGCCACGTGCCTGCTGTGTGGTGCCTGATGTACTGGGACCAGTCTCCACCTGCATGCTTTGGCGCAAAGGCTCCAACCTTCCCTGCACATCAGGTGGAGCCCTGGGAGGCAGAGTGCCCTCGGCTATGAAGCCGTAGTGCTGGTACTGTGTATAGGCGCCCCCTCGTGAGCGAGCCCGGTGTCAGAGCCGAGCCCCTTGGGGAGATCCCCGGTACTAGAGCCTTGCGTCCCCTCAGTGGTAGGACCGGGAGGATCCTCGGGCGCCTCGGCTGGTATCTCTTGGAGCTTCGGTCCCCTTGCTGGTATTAGGACCTGAAAGACCCCTCCCGCTTGGACGCTTCTCAGGGAAGAAGTCGCCCTTGCGGGGTGCACAGGAGGACGGGGCACCTATCCTTGGCCTGGCCTTCTTCCTTGTGTACTCCTTGATGTCTTCTGGTTGTGATCTTTCGAACAGCTCCCTCCACCTGGCTAAGTGGTTTTTCAATGAGTGCGGAGTGAGTGTGTAGCATGCAGAACAGCTGTCCCAGCCGTGGTCGGGGCCAAGGCACCGGAGGCAGAGCGCGTGAGGATCCAACGTGTGGATGGATCCCTCGCAGGCCGGACACCTGCTGAAACTCTGCCGCCGTCGACATGCGCCAGGGAGGAGTGTGGCACCAGAGGACAGAGTATTACTCTGAAGAATTGTATGGAAAAAAATGTTGAACAAATATCACCGGGAAGAGCGCGTGGTATGACTATGCCAGAGGCCTAACCCAGGAGTGCTGGTGAAGTCGGTCCGCTCCCGTTGACATGGAAAAGAGGACTTGGGATTGGCGCCGGTGGCCGGAGTCAGGGGAGCGCATGCTCCCCTGGGCCACACCCCCACATGCATCTACATTTAAAGGGGAAGACCCTTTTTTCTGGTGAAAAAGGTTCTGTTTCCTGTCCCTAGCAAGGGACACCCATTCAGTAAGGAGGAAAGGGGACGGGACATAGGAGTACGATTGCAAGTCTTCCTTTGTTGCCAACTGTCCTGGAGTGTTAGGGTATTTTTCTGGGGAGTGGACCATGGCCTTCCCTGTTTCCATCTTCTTCCCTTTCTCCTGAGGCTTTAAAAGGGTGGCTATATCCGCGTTTTGGATGCTTTCTGTTGTTTGGCCATCTTTAGCACCTATGTGTCGTTGCACATACTGTGCTGCTGACGGAGCTATCATGATCCCCTCTCTCAGTTACCGGTCACTTGTTACTGCAGATGTCAGGGAACACACTTTCCTTTACCTCTAAGCCTCGTCAGCCCTGGACCAGAGCCTATCTACTCAAGGCAGAGTCTTGCCCGCTTCCTATGCCCCGGAGAGAACTTCACAACTTTTCAGGCCCATGCTGTGGGATCCCACCTCGTAAACATCAATGGGAAGCCTTTAACAAAGTCTGTCTTCCAACCAGGCCACGAGCCCTATGGTGGTCAAGCTTCCCCAGCTGACGGCAAATGAGGCATCCCCCTCTTCAGGTGCACCTCACATTTCCTGCCACCTCTCCCGGTAAGCATCCATTGGAAGCAGTCTTAATTGGAGGGACAGCCCCACTCACACCTCACCATGGGCATCCAAGGGCACTCCCAACTCTCAATGGCTCCTCAACCCACTCTCACTGGCGACTGCTCCGGAGAGGATAGCTCGCTCAACGCTGGTGACTCATGGATTCCCCCATCACAGGAGCTTCAAGGGATCCCCCGCCAAGCTCTACTTTCATAGTGTGCTGGGGGCCGCACTCTCCTCACCTGGCTCCTGTGTCAGTGTGCTCCACAGCATAGCACTCTTCCCAGTCGCCATGGGGTCGAGGGCTGGGCTTGCCGCACGACACACCTTCAGGGCTGAGAAGTCTTCCACGGCCTGAATGGCCCAGCAATAGCTGCGCTCATCCTGCACACTCCCTCCCAAGGTGACAGAGTAGGCCCCCAGCCAGGAGGGGAAGAGGCCCATGTGCCCCCGGGGTCTGGCGGGTTGCCGCAGAGCAGGCAGTCCAGTGTGAGTTGCGCCACCAGTAAAACGGGACGGCACCATCTTGGTTTCCCGGTCTGGCGGCATTGTGACTTTTGGTAAGCGATTATGGGTCTCAATGCCGGTATTAGCCAGCAGATTGCTGCAACACCGGGTCTCTGGGCCCCACTGAGCAACGGGATACGACCGCGTTTTCTGGGCCTCCGCTCCCTCTCCCCACAACAGCCCCAGTAAAGGGCGGCTCGAGAGTTATACAGAAGGGCATCCATCAACGAAGAATTGACACTCCATTACACTGGGGCAGAATGGTGCCAAAACTCCTCTGATGAGACACTCCTCTGTTAACAACAAGTGGAAAGCAAAGGGCATAAAATCCCATGAATCTCCAGGTGGAAGGCACTTCCAGGTGGAAGGCACTTCTATCATGTGCAAGGAGCTGATGACAAACTGGTTCATCAAGTCCATCAACTTCATTCCAGCTCCCTCGGTTGCTCCGAGGCGGCAGATAAAAGAGGGGGAAGGTTCTGAAGATAATTGGAAACGGTTAGCAGGAATACTAGCTCTGAAATTGAATAAAAATTAACAAGATCAGGACGAGACCCCTCTTACTTCAATAAGCCGGAACACCAAGGTTTTCTCCGACATGTTTCTTAAGGAAGATCTATTAATAAAGGAATATGACATTATATGCCTGCAAGAAACATGGCTGAGAGAGCTACCCATATTGGAGGGATATACTGTATATTTAAATCCAGCATCAAAAGGTACTCAGGGAAGACCTACGTCAGACCTCCTATTTGCATTAAGGAACAACTTACCTCTCCAGGTCCTGGAGACAAGCAACATCCATTCCCACTTACAGGTTTTGATTGGCAAGATTCCTGCAGGACCAGGTACTGAAACAAAAATACTAGCGATCATGAAAGTATACTGGAACCCGGCTAATAAGAAGCTAAACGCCCTAGCGGAACAGTTGGTCGACTGGGTAGACATCACGAGGGAAAAATGGGGAAATCTCCATTTCCTTATATGCAGCGACTTAAACGCCCACTGTTGGTTTGTGGATGGCTATGGGACTGAAGTATATTTGTCAAGAACAACAGCTGCAAGGAAAAGGGGCAATCAGTGGAGAACAGCCATTTCCTCGAGAAACATCTACATCTTAACTGACAACACCAGCGACAAGAGGTCTCGTACCAATACATGGAGAGGGAAAAAGGGAGGGCCAGATAATAGACTACATTTGCGCATCGGAAAATCTTTGGGATGGCAGTTCAGAGTTTGGTTGTTGAAGTAAAGCCTCAAAGCGACCATAATCTCTTGAAATTAAGCTGGTCTTTTCCAATGAGAAGACCGGAATATAGTTACCCCTTGGACACTGAGGTAATCGCAGGTAGGAATCGTTTAAGGATCAACCGTGACCAACCAGTAATTTTAACTGGTAAATTAAATGAAGCAATATGGACCACAAAGATCAACAGAACCCGTCAAACATTGGACTATACAGCCTTGTTTAAATCATTCGAAAGTAAGAAAAGGACTGGGAAAAAAAAGATATTCAAACATCGGCATACTTTCAATACGATCATGCTATTGCCTATGGTTATAGGAGAAAGGATCGAATGAAAAGGATCGAATAACAAAAGGTCAGAGTCAAAAGGACCGAAAAAAAGGGTCGAATTATTATTGTTCATTTTGGGGGTTTTTGGGGGGGGTCCCTCCCCAAACCCCCATTTTTGGTTTAAAAACCACTTTTTTTACCTATACGGAATCCCAAAAAAAATAAAAATTTTAAAAAAGGCATTTAACCTTTTTTTTTTTTGGTGCTTTTGACTCGAACCTTTTGTCATTCGATCCTTTTCATTCGATCCTTTGACTGGACACCATTGCCTATTAGATATTTATATTAAAAAAAGAAGGCTCAGCTGCATCGCTCATCAAAGTAGCTAAAATGAAACATTACAGGAACTGGCAGAAACATCGGGAGAAGGATATCTTGAAACAAGATGCAAAAACTGTTACATCATATCAAAACTAAAAATACGCCAGAGATCTGGGCCATTATTAACACCCTAGATATGCCACAAGAGGCTCTTGTATCTAACCCGATTCCTGCCGCAACCTGGACAGCCCACTTCTCCAGCTTCTTCGACCCGAATATACCTGAATGCATACCACCCCAAGGGGCTAAGAGTACCTGGAACCAATTGGGCACAAACAACAATACTGGAAACAATTGAGAAACTTAACAACTAGCGAGCGCCTGGTCCTGATGGACTAACCAGCCCCACTTTGAAGCAGAACCCTGTACAATGGTTCAAGTTTCTAATGTCTCTCTTCAGACATATCATGGAAGAACATGTACTACCAACTGTTAGGGAGAATTCTCTCTTTAGGCTGAATTTCCTAACCTAGTGAGTCCCCCAGCAGCTTTGAGGGATTTCTGGAGTTTGTTTTTTTCTCCTGCCAAGAGTAAGACTTTTTTTCTCCCACTCTTGGACATGATTTATGGTGTTCCTTTGACTGTTAATGTGTTTTATGGGCTATGGGTTCCTTTACTCCATAGGGTCTCATGTGTTTTACTATGTGTGTTACACAGCACCCTCTGTGCAGTGACACAGGGGTGTCATAGTGACACCCCACCATAGACTCCATACCCTGGGACTGACTACTGTCTCCCAGGGCATGTA
Source organism: Ambystoma mexicanum (assembly GCF_040938575.1). Taxonomy (NCBI): domain Eukaryota; kingdom Metazoa; phylum Chordata; class Amphibia; order Caudata; family Ambystomatidae; genus Ambystoma; species Ambystoma mexicanum. The sequence goes on along the minus strand of NC_090931.1, from coordinate 544,767,504 downwards.
AAGTCACCATTGGCTTTACTAGTCCCAAATTATTAACAGAAACCGGTACAAACCATCATATTGTGGACATACTGGTCAGGGCAATTCGATTGCCCCGGGGTCTGTTAGTCGAGTGGGCACATCTCCGTCCCCCCTGATCGAGTTTTGGCTGGTGGCAGTGGATACTATTTATATTCGACCGCGAATATATCCCTCTGGAATTTTCCCATTGTTCAAGGCTACTAACTTTAATTATTTAATTCTCATAGCCTCGAACATACCGCTGGGTTATTTATTTAATATTAATTCGCCGGTTGGTATTTTTTGCCAGGACTCAATTCTAAAATGGCGTTTGTGTTCTCTTCTGTGACTCCAACCCAAGACGAGCCCTTTGTTCCACTTTTTGGCGGGCTTCTCCACAGAAGCCTCCAAAAGTGGTGCCACTCTGTCTGGGTACCACAGGGGGTGTGGGAGGGGGTTTAGGCACCCTGGACTGAGTTACCTTGGTAACTCAAGTCGCACTCTTGTGTGATTGGCCCAAGTGGTGAGATGGCCGGCTCACCACTTATCATGTTTGATTGACAGCTAGGCTGAGTGAATGGGGGTATGCTGCATAAAAGCAGGGCTTTGGGGACTGGAACTTCAGAAGTCGCCACAGGACCTGAGACTCCGACGAGGGAGAAGCTGAGCCGACCTACCACGACGACACCACCAGTGGAGCCCTGCGGAACCGACTCACCACTTCCCGACGACAGAGAAGATCTCCCGGCTGGAGACGCTTCTTCCCCTGACTGGTGGGCACAACCAGCTTACCTTCTTCTCTTCGCACACCAGACCGGCTTGTGGTCAAATTGCCCGTGCCAAGCACCCCGGCAACCGGATAGCCACGTACCACTGGACTGCGAATGAAAGGACCGCTCCTTTTACCTGAGAAACTCCGCGGCTGGTTTCTTCCCTGGCAGTGTAACGGACTCCTGTCTTCCTCCCCGACGAGATCTTCTCTTCCCCCGGACGAAGCACTGACTTGCATCCGCTGCCAGGAACAACTGCCGCCGCTGGTGTATTCTCACCACTTTAAGGTACCGTGTCCGCCAGGCCTCCCTTTCTAAAGATTGCTACAAGGTAATAATAATCCCTTAACCTTCTGGACTGGGCTGGCCGCCTTGACCCTCTAACTGGTCTCTTTCTTTGGTCCAACTCCTTTCTGAACCTTTTCAAGACTTTTGTGCGCTTCAACCGTGTGACCTTGGACACATTTTATTCTGATCCTCTGAAAGTGGATCCGGCCCTCTGAACTCTAACTTCACGGTTTTACTTGCCTTCCTCTCTTGTTGTGTTCTTATGAAAGTGTTGGGACCTGTTTCAAATTATACTCTGCTTTTCTCTCCCTTTTTTTAAAACGAATTATTAGAGTGCCATCTGCGTTAAGCGCTCACCGCTGTCTGAAAATAAGTGGGGCTTTACTTAAGACTTGTCTAATATTCTTTTAAGGGAGTGTATATCTCTTACTGACCGTGTTTTTGGATTGCTTACTATTAGTGCCTGTGTGTTTTTCTAGATGTGGTTTTAAATAAATAATTATCTCTCTTTTACACCAAGCTCTGGTCAGTGTTTATTTGTTCTATTGTGTTCTTTTGACCTATTGTGAATACTCTGTTTACTGCCTAACTCTTCTTGAGGGAAGTCTGACTGCTCAGCCACAGATACCAAGTGAATCTGTGTGGTACAGACTGCTACCAAGTGGGTTTACTGCCAAACACCTGTAGTCCTAAATCTTTTGCAGTGGTCCCAGAGGGAACTGCACAGGTTTCTGCCTAACACCAACATCATGAAAAACAGTGATAACTATACCAATCTGTAAAAAAGACAATAGGACAGACCCAAGCAACTACAGACCCATATCGCTGCTTGACGTAGTGGGAAAAGTATTTGCTTCTCTGGTCTTGGAAGACCCTGTGTTTTGGTAGGTGACTCAGCTGTTTTCCAATTGATTACTAGTAGTTTGCGAGCGGCAAACACTGCAGTGTTCATAGCTTTGCATGCCAGAGGGTCTGTATGGCAGTCTTTGTAGTTTGCCCCGAAAAGCATATCTCCCAGGGTCAATGTTATCTCAGCATCTGGAAAGTGGATGATCATCTGCCTTCGTACCATATGCCAGTAATGTTTGATCCTTGGACATGACCATAATATGTGCCCCATGGTGCCTATCTTTGGCACACCCGCCCACAGTGGGGGGGGGAGGATGTCAAACTCATTTTGTGCATTCTAGATGGGGTATAACAGAGGCGTTCGATGATTTTATACTGGATTTTTCTATTTTTTATGTTTAGTGAGGTCCCAGGGATAGCCTCGAAGTACTGGTATACGTCTCCCGTCTCGATTGGGGTGCCAAGGTCCAGTGACTATGATTCCGCAAGGGCGGCGTTCCTTCTTACATTATGTGGGATGGCCATGGAATAGAAAGTGCGAAAGCGCGGATGGGTTCCTATCTGCCGCTCTAGTCCCAACTCACAGGGGGCTGAGAAAGCTTGTCTAGAGGCTTTCGTAGTGTAGCATGTGATCTCTGTACAAATGATGCAATATTGTAGCCATTGTCCCCCGTGTAGGCCCAGTGTTCTGCCACCCTCCGAGAATGTATGTATATTGGGGCTGTCAATTATTTTAACCTGTAACCAGCAGGAGTCCTGCTGCGGGTGGAGTTTAGCCCTATTATCAAGTGAAAGGAGAGTCTTAACCGACATCCACACGGGTGCTGTCTTAATGTTGATACCCTGTTGGGATCAGAGCTTATGCCATTGGGTTATGGTCGGACCCATGACGGGGTGTGCCTTGATGGGTTGTGGTAGTTTTACTGGGGGGATGGCGAGGACGTCTAATGGTTTTAAAGGGGCCATCAGGGTCAGTTCCACACCCCTCCAGCCAGAGCCGTCACCTGGATTCAGCCACGGTTTGGCCCAGCAAATCTGTGTGGCCTGATAATAGCTATGCTATGACGGTAAAGCAAGGCCTCCATCCAGTTTAGATGCTGTGAGGGTCCGTGTGCGAATACATGCTTTTCCCCCCGCCAGATAAATTTCAAGAATGCAGCGTCTAGCATTCTGTACATTCCCGGACTGGGGGCACACAGCAGCGTCATCGCCTGATAGATCAGCTTGGGTATTGAATTCATATTGATGGCATTAATTCTGCCAGTCAGAGATAGAGGGAGGCGGTCCCATTTGGCGAGGTCTGAGCGGATCCGATCGACTCTGTGCAGGTAATTGAGGTCTCAGAGATCTCCTATGTGTGCACTAATGTTGACCCCTAGGTATTGTATGTGATCAGTTCGTAGACGGAATGGAGCTACACCTCCTGGGTCCGAGGGGACGTCTGGTCTTGGTGGCAATATCTCGGACTTGTCCCAGTTAACCCGATACCCCGCCATTGGACCATTTTGCGGTCACAGGTGTCGCACTCGGGGCAGGGAGGAGGAGGTATCGCCTATGTATAATAGAAGGTCATCGGCTTATAGGGAAACCCGATGACCCACACCCCCTCTCCAGAGTCCCTGCTACTATGGTCTGTCCGTAGTTTCACCGCCACTGGTTCAATGGACAAGGCGTAGAGGAGGGGTGATAGTGGGCACCTCGGACATGTGCTTGAGTAAAGGGCAAAGGGAGCAGAGGTGAGGCCGTTGATGGTCCCAGTCGTTTCATGGTCCGTGTACAGTAGGTGGATCATAATCATCAGAGACTGGGTGAGGCCCTAGTCCGCGAGGGTGAGGAACATAAAGTCCCACTGCACTTTGTCAAATGCCTTCTCTGTGTCCATTGTGAGGATAGAATCCCCCTGAGTTGTTTCCCCGGCGATAACATGCAATTGGCGGCGAACAATGTCCCCAGAGTGCCGTTTGCGTATGAAGCCTGTCTGATCGTCGTGCACCAGGTGAGGCAAGACTGATTCTAGCTTCTCTTCCAAGCATTTCGCAAGGACCTTGGCATCAGAGTTTATTAGCGATATAGGTCGATATGACCCACATTCATCCGCGGGCCTCCCCTTTTCATGGAATACCACTATATTGGCAACCATAACATTTTTTGGCAGTCGGCCCTTGTCATGTCGTTTTGGTGCGATATCATCAGCCATGAGTTTGTAAAGATCAATTGGGAAACCCAGTCGGGACCCGATGCTTTGCCCAGATTAAGGGTGTGAATTGTCCGCCGTACATTGGCCACCGTCGGAGGGGTATCCAGCTTCTCGTATTGCGCCTAGGTGATTTTTGGCAATTGGACTGAGCTCAGGAAGCCTTGAATCGCCTGTGGTGGGAGTGTCTCCAGCTTTGTGTATGGGTTTGCGTAAAACTCGGCGAATCTGGAGTTAACGTTAGCATCCCCTACGACTAGATTCCCTTCCCCATCCCAGATAGAGGTGATTGTCATGGTTGTCTGACGCTGTTCGAGAGCGAGCGCCATGAGACGTAGGGGTCTATCATTTTCTAGGTAGTATCTTTGGGACCAACTCGAGAAGGATTTCTGGACTCTGATGGTCGTTATGTCTTTTATGACTGCTCGTACCTTGCGGAGCTGTATGAGCGTTTGCTGACCCGGCGTTATTTTGTGTTGCATCTCCAGGACTTTTAAAAGCAAGCGTTAACTGGGCTTCTTTATCGCGCCACTGTTTGAGCTTGTATGCCCATCTGGAGATTCATTGGCCTCTCGTAAAGGCCTTAAATGCATCTCAGCATGCAATAGCGTTGTATGAGGGATTGATATTTGTTTCCCAGAATATAGCTACATCTCCCCTTAAGTGTTCTACGAAGTCCGGGTATGCCAGGGCTCGCATATTTAAACAACAACTTGGGGGATTTTGGGGAGTGTCTGGCAGGGATAACCTGATCTTAACGGGCACGTGATCGGAGATGGTAATAGGGAGGATAGGTCATTCACCCAGTATGTGTAGTGCTGTGTTAGGGGCCAGCCAGTAATCTATCCTCGAATAGCTTTGGTGTCTATAAGAATAGAACGTGTAGTCCTTATGTGCTCTGTGTTTGATTCTCCAGACGGCTTTCAGCACCAGATCGCGAGGAGAGAGGTGCGTGTGGTCCGTTTTTTTGATCTACGCATACCCAGGGTGCTCACACTCTATCTAGGTCTGGGCCTAATGCAGTGTTCAGGTCCCCACCGACCAGGGTGAGCCGTCTCATGTAAGAAGCGCAGGCTGCGAAATTGTGCGTGAAAAAAGCTGGTGTATTGATCATTGGAGCATAGATGTTAATGAGTGTGAGTGGATGTTGGTATAGCAGGCCCTGTACCAGGATGTAGCTCCCCTCGCTGTCGAAGACAGTGTTTTGGATTACAAAAAGCACCCGCCTGTGGATCAGAAAGGAAACCCCTCTTTGCCCCGGAAGGGGGCATGAGCAGCTGCACCAACCCATCTCCTCTCTATCTTCTTTAATTCCACATCATTTAGATGGGTTTCTTGAAGAAACACTACATCTCCCTGAAGATCCCTCAAGTGGTTGAGGACTCGTCTGCGCTTCATGGGGTGTCCCATGGCCTGTACATTTAAGGTTATCAATGTGAGTTTAGCCATCAGTGTGTGTGGATGGGTCTGTCTGTGATGTCCATAAAGTGGGAGTCTGTTTGTGCATCGGTCTCATGAAGGGTAGTATGGTGTAGCAGTACCCCTAGACCTCCCGATTTGTAAGCCTGGCAATCCTTCCCGAAGTATTAACTAACCTTAGAACATTAACTAAAACTATAGAGAGTAACGTCGCCCTAATAACATTGGGTATGTGTGTACCACACCCAATAAAAGGCCATGAAGCCCATGCATGGTGCCTTCGAGCGCAGGTCTGCGAGTCCGCACTCGATCCCATGCATGCCGGATAGCCCCCAGGATGGGGCCTGTAAACCTGCGGGTCTGTGTCTGCCAGGGTGCCTGGCCCGAATAGTATCACTCGTGCTGGCAGTGTGTGGGTTGAGGGCCGGGCCAATCAACATGTTCCGGACTTGGTTGCTGGTGGTGTAAAGGTTTTGTGGATCGATAGAACAATGTTCGTGGGGGTTTGAATGCCAGCTAGTCGTTTCGGCCGCGTGGGGCCGCAGCCAATCACGTACCGGACTTTTCGCGTTTCTCTCCCCCCGGATGTAGATGCAGGCGGCGACAGTTTACGGGATGGTTTTCAAAACATTAGGCGTGCCTCTGGAGCCATCGCAGATTTATGAGAGTGGTCTTGATTCCAAGGTCAGCATGGGCCATCTTACATGCAACACTTTTGTACGAGTGCGATAGAAATAACATATCAATATCAATAACACTGTGTACGTTGACTTAGGTGAAGTGGAGAAGAGGATTTATGTTGTGGGCTCCTTTCGCCCCCGGTCTGGGCCCCCGAGGACCCTTCCGGATCTTTGCTTCCTGCCTCTGTTCCATGTCATACGGAATTCTGACGATGTTGTCACCAGCAATGACAGTGTCCTTTGGTCGGCTTCTCGTGGGTATTCCGTTGAGACTAGATTTGGGCATTTCAGAAATCTCCAGGCGTCCCCCAGGTCGTCGAATGAGTACCATTGGCGATCTATTCGTACACACCATTTCAGGTAGTGCCTCAGCTCCTGGCCCCTCAGTGTCGCAAAGAAGGGGTTGAAGCCTTTTCGGTGGCGAGAGACCTCTACAGAGTAGTTAATGAACAGCCTGATTGGTACCCCCTCAATGTTTACCTGGCCGACCGCTCTGTATGCTTTTAAGATCGCCATCTTGTGTTGAAAGTTCAAGAGTCTGAGCGTGATTGGCCCCGGCGCCCTCCAACTGCAGGTTTTGGGATCGGTGCCCGAAGGATCCTTTCTATTGTTAGTTCCCTGGGGTTTTCTATGTGGACTACGCCCTGTAGGAAGTTATACATGAATGATTCCAGGTCCGGGCCTTCAGCGTTTTCAGGGAGGCCGATCATCCTGAGGTTGTTCCGCCTGGACCTGTTCTACTGATCCTCCATCTTAGCGCTGAGGCGCTGGACCTCCCTGATGACGCTGTCCAGTTCGGTCGCTGTCGAGTCTTGGTTATCTTCGAGCGAGCTTAAGCGTTGCTCATTGTCCGTAGTTCTCTCTGCCTGAGCTTTGAGTCTCGTCTGTACATCCTGGAGGTCCCGTTTTATATCCTGGACTGTAGTGTTTGTCTCTTGTGTGCGCTGTCTAATGAGCTTCATTTCAGCCAGGATGGCCTGGAGCTGTCAGGGGATATCCATGGTCGCATTACATCTTGTGGAACGCCTTGGTGTGGATTCAGCGATGTCTGGGTCTCTTGTCACTCTTGGCTGCTCGTCTGTGGTCCCTTTTGCCATAGCTCTCTCGGCGTCGCCCGCCGTCGGTTGTGTGTATGGCCCAGTTCCACAGTGGGTGCAGGTCTGGTGGGTTTGTGGACCCTGGGGAGGCTAAGGCAGTCCCTTCACCTGGTTCTTCAGTCGGGCTGTGTATGGGCCACTGACCACTCTCGGGCTAAGGGTCCGATGTGTGTGGTATGGTGAACTCTGGTGAGGGGCAGAGCCAGATTTAGTGGTGTCGTAAGGGACCGGAGGTGTCTGCGGGTGGTGCCTTTAGGTCCGTGTTCCCAATAGATGTCGGCCACGTGGAAGTCCCCGCCACCCAGGCACCTAGGAGAGCACCATGACTAGTGAGATCATGACTGCAGTCTAGTGACCAGCTGGTCTGCAGCCATGCTGCTTCCGATTATGGATGATTAATGCTGGTTGGATATACAGTTGATGGTTGGGATGGTCTTGACGCCTTGATCCGGGCGGGTATGGCCCCCTTAGCCCTACAACAGTAGAGAGGTTACAGGGCCTGTGGTGGATGGAAGGGTTGGCAATTCTTGTTTGTAGCCAGCCCTCCACCGGGGCCTGCGGTGAGTAGCGAACTGGGGTGCGTTGCAGGGATCGGGTATCCGTGGCGTTAGTCTTGTGCCTTGTAGCAGCTAAGGAAGGGTCCCCACAGAGTGAATTAGGGGCGTTGTGGAAATTAGGCTCCTCACCCGTTTGCCTGTTTCCCTTTGTGCCGGAGGGCCCGTGTGGAGCCGGCTCCCAGGGTCCACTCCCCTGTCCCCAAGGTCGGCCCCGGTCAGCGCGCCGGTCGCCGCCCACCAGTAGATCCTCCCTTGATGGTGCAGCGCAGGATGGTGATGTCCAGCTCACCCGGATCCTCTGGAGGAGGTCTCACCCCCAGGCGTGTTGCAATGGCCTTGGAGTCGTGGATGACGCCTCTATGCAGGTCGGAGGCTGACAGTCTGACCAGGGCTGTTACTGGGCTGGAATTTCCAGCCCTCGCCAGTGGTGCGACATCCCCACACTCGGGGTCAGGGGGCGTGCCGCGGATGCCTCCGGGATGTCTTCGGGTCTATGCAGGGGAGCGGGTGGGCAGGCCATGACAGGATGGGCCCCCCAGGTAGGGCACCCCACACTTGAGCCGGGGCCAGCCAACTCCGCCCAGCCGCGTGATGCCTGCACTGTGGGGCCGCTGCTCACCTTCGGGCACTGTGTGGAGGCAGGTCTCTGTGCGTGAAGCGCTCAGTGTCGGTTCTCCTCGAGCCGATGCAGTGTGATGGTGCAGTGCCCTCGGCTGCCCTGGAGTCGGCCACACTTCAGCGTCGGGGGTTGTTGCAGTGATGTAGCAGGAGTCCAGAATGGGTGCGAGGCAGTTGGTGGTCAGGAGGGCCCCTGAGAAAGTGTCCCCTCCAGCACAAATCCTCTGGCATCAGGTACCCTGTGCGGGGTCGGTGAGGTCGCCTTCCCCCGATTTCACAGCACTCTGTCTTCGTCTGGTCTGCGTACGTAGGCGGGAGTGTTCCTGCGCGGCTCTTGGCAGCCAATACATTGCAGCTCAAGGCCCATTTCAGTCGCAGCCTCGAATGGTATCTTGGCGTCTGTGTAGGTGGCTACAAATTTTAGGGCATACGTCGAGAGGTTTCCTCTTCTCGTGGGCGCATTTTCTGCATCAACCGGGACTCGGAGAGGAAGAAATATGTGGCATGATGGCGGGTCCGCACAGAGCCTCAACAACCTGCGGCCATCTTCGCTCGGGTTCTCGAGCGCCGCCTGGCAAGTACTTCTTTGCCAGAAAATGCAAGCCACAAGTTAGGGATTGTTCAGATCGCGATAGAATGATTATTTTGTTTATTCACGTGAGATTTGCTCCATAAATTACATCTAACCTCCGACCCTAAAATCAGTCAATGAGAAGAAAAGTCAATTGAATGGGAATTGCCCCACCTTCTAACTATCATCCAGCATCTTGCACTCATAACATTGTATACCTTGAGTAAACCACTGCATGCTATGTTGCAAATGGAAGCACGCTTACAGTTCAGTTTACTAGTTTACTAATAGCCGTTACCTCCAGATTCTTCTTCACTGAAGAAGCGCTCGTTGCAAGCTGCCTGGTAAGACTCATTTTCCTTCTTCGAGCACAGTCCACCCGTGCTAAGGAGGTCGTTGCAGATGACATCGAACATCTCAAATCCAATCTGATTACCACACTGTCCAAGCTGCATGGATATGACTGCCATGCTACTCAGAAATTCGTACACGTGGCTGAAATAAAAATAATGACGTTAACTATTTTACATTTTGACTAATGGCACACAATATTTTCCAACACTAACTGCTTATATTGTGCTCATAAACATACTGGACTAAAGCGCTTGTTCTATGCTAGAGGAATGCAGTGGCTGAGATGAGTAGTGACCGATCGTTTTAGAACAATACTGTGTCTTTCATCCACCTCCATTTTATACACTCCATTCTCAGGGTCTCAAACACTATATATATTTTAAAAAAGTAAACAGCCAAGTCAGCGTGGATGATATGTTACCTTCCTGCAAACGCACACATGTTTTCCAACAAAAGTGTGACCAAATGTTTCTGAAACAGTATATAGTTTTCTGTAATTAGGAGTACTGCTATTGGTCTCATTAGTTCTGACTTTGACAAACCACGTACCTCTGTCTCTGACACAACTCGTAGCAAGTTAATTAACCACAGACTTCTCCCTCCTGAAGCTTTGTTCCTACCTAAGTTTGAACAACTGCTAGAGAAGCACACATTTACAAGCACTAAAGCCCTTGATCCCCTAGTCACATACATAACCAAAGACCTAAAAAGGCTCTTCTCAGTCCCAAAATAAATAGTTCTCAAAAGACTTCCTAGATAGTCAAAAATAATGCAGGAGACTGGAACATCGCTGAAGGAAATCTAGTTCTTTGGCCGTCAAAATCGTTTCTCAGATTAACCAAAGAGGCCTCAAGCAAGCCACTGTGAGAGAAAAAAAATCTTTAATCACTTAAGCAATTGATAATGCCAAGAATAACCTATTCATTTGTATACCACAACCTTGTTTCCAGCAGTAACATTGTCCCCATTATAAATAGTGTCCAACCGATTCCAAGACTTTACCTCCAAGAACAGAACCTCAAAATGAGAATTGCTTCGGTGCCACCTTCCATCTTCCCTGATCCAAACCCTAGTTTGTCATTTGGCAATTTAGTCAATTTCGGTTCTGATAATACTTTAAAGGCTATTAAGAGCACTGGACAGTCTGGTTCCCCCATTGATCACTGCTAGGCTTCCCTCTCTATTCTTCTTGCTGACACCTTACACACATTCTCTCTCCTCATCTGCAAGTCTTTCCAAGGGGGCTCCTTCCCACTCCAATTAAAACACATCATAGGAACACCTTTGCTCAACAAAACTTTACTGTATGTCTCTTCAGCCGCTATCTACAACTCCATCTCTAACCTCCCAAGGATTGGCAGAAGCAAGGCGAAACTAGCCATTAAAACAGATACAAGGATTCGAAGATGGCTGCCAGCACAGAGTAGACGTGCTGACGGCGCTCTCTTCTCCCCGGCAGCACAGAGGTGCCCACCACCCCGCCGGGCTGTCGCTAGCAGAGAGAGAAGCAGGTCAGAGGGGAGGATATCGCCAGGAGAGAATCCCTTTTTCTCATTTTTTTTGCTGTCCGGTGGTCAGTGCAACGTTTAATGGTCCGAGGCGGGCGGACATCCCAATGCACCGCACCAGGAGAGACGCACTTGGAAAGGAGGAGGAGGGGCGCCAGGGGTGGTCGAGAAGCTAGCCGGAGAGAAGCACGTCGGAGACTCAGGGGCCCCTTCCAGGAAGCGAAGAAGGGGTGTCCTGCAGTGAGGAGAACCCCCAAGCGGGTACAGGCAGAATGGAAGATCGGACCAGCAGCTCCCATACTGGACCCCAGGAGAAGGCATGGCGGCGGAGGAAGTGAAGGCGCTCAGAACAGGAGGACTGGAACCCCTCACCCGGCTGGAGGAAGGGACGTCTGGCTCCAGAGGAGGCCCGGGAGACTGGGTTTGCAGAGGCATGGGTAAGTGTGGAGACCCCACCAGACCTGGGAGCAAGGGCAAATCAGCCCACTGGGGACCTCACAAACCCCCCATGAACATTTGCGATACGAACAGAGACACAAATTAATTACGTGCAGAAAGTCTGAGCGAGAGGCGTGCCCACGAACCCACCAGAGACTTTGGCAAGAAGCACAGGGCTAACGTGGGGGACCCCGAGAGGCATATTTGGGCAAATATTAACCGGAAACGAGAAAGATGGGGCAATCCTACCACAAGGCAGTGGTGGGCAGCAACCCTTGTTGGAGCACAACCATCACAGGTGCAGCCTGGAGGAACAGGGGAGTGACACGAATATTGAGCCTCTCTGAACCATTTGGAAAACAACTCAAGGAACAAACACGCTAATATCACAAAAGGAGACCTTGCCAGACACGGACACAACTGTGGGAGTGGAAGGCAGGTTGGGAAGATGGCGAGGGAGAAAATATTTAAACAAACAAGAGACCCCCAGCAAGGACCCAGGTGGGAGTGAGGGGGGACGCTCCCGGAAATCAACTGGGAAGCCCTACAGAACTCCGGAGAGTAGGGAAGGGAAAGCAGAACACCCATCCCCGAAGAACCTGCAGAGAGAACAGGATCAGCAAGGCCAAGAGGGGTAAAAATTACCACCTAAAATAAGGGAAAGAGCAGAAAAGTCATGCAGACCCCAGAGGATGCCCCAGGGATGCTCCCCAACATGTGGCCATCACAGGAAAGCAGGGAGGTGTCCAAACATACGCCCGAGATGGCGCATGGGGGAGCCATGCCGGAAGAGGGGGGTTGGAGGAGGGGGGGGGGGAGAGTACAGACCCCAATGTCAAGACAGGACTTCAGGGGAGAAATGCTTGCCCTCCAGAACAGTTTATCCAAAACCTTCCAGGATCAATTTCAATTGATAAGAACTGATCTCAACTTGGCTCACGGAGAGATCAGACAGGATATGCAACAACTGGGGGGGGGGGGAGATGGATCTCCTAGAAAGAGGCTTACAAGAAGTGGATAAAGAGACAATGGTCAACAGTGAAGCTATCGGACGGCTTGACATAGCAATACAGAGCCTCGAAATCCAGATGGAGGACATGGAAAATAGATCCCAAAGGATCACTATCAGGGTGAAAATGCTGCCGGAAACGGTCTCGGACAAAGAGCTAAAGGGGGTGGTCCAGACAATCTTCTCCCAAGATCTCTGCAAAACGCCACCTGACAGGGTGGAATTAGACCACATCCATAGGGTGGGGAGAATGGCGAACGGTCAGGCCGCAAGACCGAGGGACGTATTGGCAGCATTTACCAGGTACGCCCAAAAGGATGCGGTCCTCCAAGCAGCAAGGAAACAAGAACTGATTATGTACAAAGACCATCGAATAGCATTGTACCAAGACCCGGCAAGTAGCAGGTTGATGAAGAGAAGACAGATGGGCCCAGTCTTAAAAGTGCTCAACGAACGAGGAATTCGTTATAAAAGGACCTTCCCGTTCGGTCTGGTGTTCGAATGGCAGGGTACCCAAAAGCGCATCACATCGATACAAGAAGGAACGGACATCCTACAGATAGACCTGGACGAGGTCTCCACAAGGGAAGGAGGACTGGTAACCGACAACAGGGCAAGGATAAGACTGTGGGAGTGGACAATGGTGGGGAAGAAAAGAAGGGGGCAACATCGAGCAGACCACCGCCGAAAGATAGGAGCAAAGGGAAATGGGTCCAGCAGAACGGGAGGAACCCTAAATGACACTGGCAACTGGCACTGCAGGGGTGGTGGGCCTCTAAAAGGTGGTAACAGAGCAAGGGGGGGGGGGCAACCATCTGGGAATCAGTAAGGGCGAGAGAGCCCGAGAAAGTTGAGGTGAGGGAGCGGGAAGGGCAAGACCTTCTAAGGGGAGGGGGGAGTTGGTAGGGAAAGGGAAGGGAGGGGGAGCAGGGGAAGGGGATCAGGGGAGGGGGCGGAGGTTCCACGTAGGGATCATGAAACGGAAAGTAGAGGACCAGGGCAATACTAGGGAACAATAAGGGAGAGTAAGGAGGAGAAATGGGGCAGAGGGGGTGCTGGGGTCCCCCTCAAGAGAGAGGGAATGGGGGTCAAAGGCAAACTGGGGACAAGGACTGGTTGATACCAGTTCAAGTGGCTAACACATAATGTGAGGGGGCTTAATACCCCCCTCAAGAGGAATAAATTATAACAATTCAGAAGGGAAGAGAGCCCGGATGTCCTGGGACTGCAGGAAACGCATCTCAGGTAAAAAGATCAGGGGCGACTAAGGCTGCGAGGAGTTGGTCAGATCTTGCATGCTTCTGGGAAGAATAAAACGGGGGGAGTAGCCCTAGCCATCAAAAATATGGTTGATTTTAGAGTCACTGAAACCACAAGGAGGGTAGGTACATTGTAGTTAAGGGGACGCACCAAGATAGCCCATACACCTTGGCGGTGGTGTACGCTCTAAGCTTAGGTCAGGAGCAATTTCTGAAGCAGGTTTTGGGAGTACAGGAAGATAAAGCATGGGGGCAAATAATTTTACTAGGTGACCTCAACATAGCTTGGGACAGGGGGCGGGATAGGTCCAGGGGCCTTACGAGGGGAGGGGGAGCAGTGATGTCAGCAGAACACAAAGACAGAATTGGGGGAGTAGGGCTAAGGGACGTATGTTGGGAATTAAAAGGGGGCGAAGAGGGCTATACCTTCATATCCGGAGTCCATGGGTCACAATCTAGAAATGACTATATTTGGGTTTTAACGGGCCTTGTGGGCCGGATCCGAGAGGTGGAGACAGGCCCCATTGGAATAGCGGACCACAAGGTTGTATCCATGTAGAGGGACCTAGGGCGCAGGGAAAGAGGAGTGTGGGGATGGAAATACCCAAAGTCCCTTTTTAGAGACCCAGAAATCAGACAAGAAATGGAAGAGAAGATTAAGAACTTCTTTGCGCAAAATAAAAGGGGGGACACGAGAGAAGAGATTAGATGGGATGTCTTTAAGGCTACGTTAAGGGGCGAGCTGATAGCAGCGATGGCACAGAGGGAGAAACAGCTGAAGGCACTGGAAGAGCAGCTAGAGGAGGAGGTGGAGACAGCAAGACAAAAGACGGGGACAACCCCGACTAGGGCATCCATGAGGGAGTACAGGAGAGCATTAGGGCCACTACAGGTCCTTCGAACTAAAGAAGCTGAAGGGGTACTGCTTAGCATCCACCAAAAGTACTATGCCAAAGCGAACAAGGCCGATGCACTTCTTGCATGCCTGCTAAGGGGAGCGAAATCCAGAAACACAATCACGGCCCTAAAAGCAGGATCAGGAGAAAGGGTCACACGGGCAGGGATATACAGGAAACACTAGCAGAATTTTATGAATCACTATATGCGTCACAGAACCCACAGACCCATGTACAGGCAGAGTTTCTGGAAAAGGTGAATATGAAACAAATTGGGAGGGAGTCACTGGAATCCCTTAGCCGGGAGATCACAGAGGATGAAGTAAGAAGGGCGATTGGCAGTTTACCACCTAACAAGGCCCCATGCCCAGATGGCTTAACTGCGGCCTTCTATAAGACATTCGTAACACAATTGACCCCGGACCTGACGTTCCTTTTCAACACCTTTAGTTCAACAGGGAGAATAACTCCATCTATGGAGGAAGCCAGACTAACCCTTATTCTGAAGCCTAACAAAGACCCTGAAGAAAGGACATCCTATAGGCCCATTGCATTGATAAATATTGATGCCAAGATTTACACAAAGATCTTGGCAAACAGGTTAGAGACCTACCTCCCGGAGCTGATCCACCCGGATCAGGCGGGATTTATAAGAGGGCGACAGACAGCAGACAACATTAGGAGGGTGGCTCACTTGGTTGAAAAGGCACAAAGGACGGACACTCCCGCGGTCCTTTTATCACTAGATGCAGAAAAAGCGTTTGACCGCGTGGAGTGGTCCTTCCTGTTCAGGGTAATGCAGAAGATGGGCCTGGGGGGGGGGGGATTTCTGAAAATGGTTCAGGCTAACTACCGGACGCCATCCACGAGGGTAGCAGTGAATGGGGCTATGTCAAGACCCTTTAGGCTGAGTAGGGGCACACAACAAGGTTGCCCTCTCTCCCAATGCTTTACGCAATTTATTTGGAACCCCTCCCGCAGGTAATAAGGGATGCAGAGGGGATACAGGGCATTCCATTTGGGGGGATAGACCAAAAGGTAGCAGCGTTCACCAAGGATATGTTGCTCACCCTGACAGCACCGATAGAGTCGATCCAGGCAAGTAGAACTTTGCCGGAGGAGTTTGGAAAAGTCTCAGGCTTAAAGATCATTGTTGGCAAATCGGAACTCCTGAACATTGACCTGACCTGAACCTGACCCTGAAAGCAGCCACCCTGTTTTTATGGAGTCTGGGGGGGAATCGGATATCTAGGAGTGAAAATCACGGCAACTCTCGCGGGCTGGTATGTCGCCAACTACCCCCAATGTTGAAGGAAATCAAGCGGGACTTCCACAGGTGGAGGAGTCTCCGTGCATCATGGCTGGGTCGTGTTGTGGCAGTTAAAATGGTCACGCTCCCACGATTGCAGTATCTCTTTCAGGCAATCCCTCAGTTGATACCGACAGGCTTCTTTAGGGAGTTAAGAATCCTGACTAGTGAGTTTCTATGGAAAGGGAAAAGAGCGAGGGTCAGTAGGCAGTTATTGATAACACCCAGACGGAAGGGAGGGTTAGCTCTGCTGAACTTTCAACAGTACTACGAGGCTACGCAATTACGGGTGATTAGAGAATGGCTCCAAGAAGGGGAGACTACGCAAGACAAGCAGTAGGTGAAAATGGACAGAGCAGTAGTGCACCACAACCTGGCAGAGGTTGTGTAGCTCCCGAAACAGCAAAGGCCCAAGCACTTATACGAGAGCACCATAGCTAAATTAGTGGTGGACAATTGGGATACATTGGTGGGAACCAAGGGGATTACAACATTTCCATCCCCCTTCACGCCTATGTTCCACAACAGGGACTTTACACATGGGCTAGAGAAGGGGGCATTTAAGCATTGGCAGGAGGGGGGATGTAGACGACTAGGAGATATGTTCCGGGGTGAGGGAATACTCTCATTTGAGAACTGCAAGAGGGAATTTGGGGTGAAGGAAGGGGAAAGGCTCAGGTATGCACAGTTACGGCATTGGGTTCTGAACCCCAGAAACAAACAGGCAGCAACCAGGGAAAAGACACAGTTTGAAAATATTCCTCCTATTTAATGATGGGTCCGAGGGGCTAATATCTAACCTGTATAGAATTTTAGAGAACGCAAAGGCCAGGCAACAATGGCTGTATATGCTGAGATGGGAGCGGATCATGGGGAGGGAGATCGGACGAGATGAATGGGAGAGATTATGGTGGAAAATCCCCAAATTAGCAAGAGCGTCCCAATTGCAAGAGACGTGGTATAAGATATTATACGGCTGGCACTACACCCCAGCCCGTCTCCACAAGATATATCCTGGCACTTCAGGGAACTGCTGGAGGGGATGTGGGATGGAGGGTACGGCAGAACACATATGGTGGAAATGCCCAAAGATCAAGCCATTCTGGCAGGAGGTGCAGAGGGTGCAGGATCAGGCCTACGGGCTGGGAAATGGTAGACCACCGGAGCAGATTCTATTAGGAATCAGAGGGGACACCACAGCCGGGGAGCCCAGAACTCAGGAAAAAGCATGGGTGATCCTCACGCTTGCAGCTATGACGGTAATAGCGGAGAGGTGGAAAAGCATGGAGGAACCCCTGATACAGGACTGGCTACGAAAGATATGGGAAATTGTAGCCCTTGAGTGGGCAACATACGCTTTGAACAACAGTGTCCAAACCTTGGCAAGGGACTGGGGAGAAACTATGGCCTTTCTCAGAGACTATTTTCAGATTGGGTGGCGTCCTCAGCGCTTAAGTCTATTGGACTTACAGTGAACCTCTGCGACCGGTCCGTGGAAGTAATGAACCAAGGACAAAGTGGAAGCCGCCTTTGGGGGTTGGGGGGGGGGGGATCTGTTGGGGAATGAGTTCATATGTTGTAAAATCAATAAAAAGATGTTCCAAAAAAAAGAAAAAAAAAAGAAAGATACAAGACTACTTCAAAAAAATGACAACTTCTGGATTCTCAATAATCAGGTTTCCAACCCTCCACACTGAAAAGAAGCAGCCCTTCTGTACATCAGAGAATACTACCTATGAGTGCTTTATTCTATCCAAACTTTATCAGCGGTCTTCCGCACAGTTAACCATTCTATCTTTCTCGGGTGCCTCCATGACTCGTTCACAATCATTGGCATGTTTCTAAAATGGATTAAATCTTTTCTGTCTGATAGAAACAGGTCAAGTTGCCCACCTAAGTATCACACAACAGCAATCCAAACTGCAGAGTTCCTCAGGGATCATCGCTTCCCCTTTTTCTTTTATGCCAACATGAGTCCATTGGCCGATATGAAATCGCTTAACCTAGATTGCCAAATGTTTAAAGATGACACATGTGATGAATCGAGGGATTCAGTCACTTCCCCAAGGAGGGGAGCTTCTTCCTGTGAGGCTACGGAGGTAAGCCTGCTACACAATATTCCTTCTAGGGATGGCGGTAAGCGGTACCTCACATGGAGAGACTCCCCTCTTAGGGGTTAGGAATCCCTTTACCATAAGGAAGTCCCTTCTTACTATCCCCCAAAAACCAGTACAACTTTATTAACTGACAGACAACTAAACTCCTCTTACATCTATTGTTGTAATGTAATACCAGAAGAACAATATCAACCTGGTACTGTGAAGTGTAAGAACACAAGAGTAATGAAGAGTGCTCGTATTTCAAATACTTACACGAAGAAGCCAACAGGAGGCATAATGAATGTGGCCTCAACACAAAGGAAGGACTTTCCTTAGAAGCCAGGGAAGCCCAAGCAGTGCGTCATAAAAAGGAGGATCAAGAGAACAAGAAAGTGAGACTCTGGAGTTTCAAAAAAGCCGGATTGAGAAGGCTGGGAAACTGAGGGAGACGCTGCCTTACCTGTCAAAAAGCAGCTACAGAGAAGAAGAGATAGGAGCATGCTGTCCCACCAGCATAACAGTCTCTGGAGGGATGCTCGAGAAGGGCCAGTGAAGAGCCCTATTGTTGACGTGCCAGATAGGCGATACACCAATAACAGACCCGAGGAGGTCTGTTCATGGGAAGAGAACCCGACCAACATACCAAAGGAGGAAGGTGGTGGCGTGGAACGGAACCGAAGGAAACACCCTTTCATCGCTGAAACCGACAAAGAAGAGGGAAGCATGTCAGAAAAGGGATAAGGGAGAAACCAGAGAATTATCCTGACTAACCACGGATGGGAGAAAGAGAACGCTGACCCAGTTACACAGAACCCCTTCAATACAAGTACAAGGGAGAGCGGGAGACACGGAGAGCGTGGTATAAAGAGTGAAGATCACTCAGGGACCCTGCATCTTCATCCCAGTGATTGGCAAAAGTAAATAAAGAATGAATCAGGAACCTGCATCCTTGTTCCAGTGATTTGCAAAAATTTAAGAACTATTTAGGAATAGCACACGACAAGCACCCTAGTTTAGTTTTGTTAAGTAACCCTTAGTAACCCTGCAACGCCCATCATATATTTTCTTCTAAAGCAAACCCACCCTGAATGGCGACAAATAAAAATTCTAAATACTCTGCTCCCCTTATAGCCATACTTTCAGATTCTTGGCCTTCTGAACTTGGAGGAATTCCTTCCCCCTGCAAAACAGTCCACAAAATGGCGTTCCACTTTGATGCCAGACTTATCATGCAAACGAATGAGCTAATTAAATCTGGTCATCTCCAGCTTCAGTTGGCCTGCAACATCACTCCTTTTATCCCCTCTGTTCACAGATCCTCGCTTAGAAGACCCATCATCCTTTTCAAAATTGACTATGCCATCTCCCTCCACTCTTTCCTCGCACTGTCATCCATTGTGAAACTGCAAACCATTCAAAATAATGCTGCAAGACTGATCTTCAACTTTAAAACTCACAATCGTACCTCATCTGCTCTAGCTCAACTCTACTGGCTTCTTGCTGTCAGCTGAATCACATTCAAGCTCTTCTGCCCGACCCACAGACTAGTGTGAGAAACCTGAAGGTGTTTCCCTAGCTAGTCCCCGGGAATCTGTCTTCCAGTTGGCCAGGACATGGCCATCGCTATTGAATCCAGTTCCTGGGGGTGGACCAATGAGGGAGGATCACCTGAATGGGGGTCCTCGGGGAGTGGGACACCGACAGGTGAGACACAGTATCCCCCTTGTTTCAGCACCTTTTCCCCATCCGACCACGTAGGACATTCAAAAACACTGATCCCCCCGCCCCCCCTTTTACGACATGAACACTTTCGCACAACACGCAAGAGAACAGACTAACACCAGAGCTGCTTACCTGACATGTCCCTTTTAAAAGGGTCAGGCAAGGGCAAGCAATTGACCAGAATCACACTCATCTGACTGCCCTTGTCTTCCCCACAGGGATAAAAGGTGGAGCAAGAGAGCACAGTACGAGCAAGGCAGACCGCACGACGAGACAGCTAATCAAGCCTGGCAGTTTAAGAGAAGGAGAAAGGCAGCGAGAGTCGGAAGGGTGCCAAGGAGAGAAGCAACCTTGCCCTTTGGGGCCCAAACCCGCAAAACCTTCAAGGAAGAAAACGTAAGCCCAGGAACAACAGCTATACAGTCTCGTAGCATATGTCAATGGTACACGGGGCATGCCTACGCCGATAAGCCAGAGCAAGGGAAACTCCTGCTACCGTGCTACCGGTCTTGACCCCAGATAGAAGGATAGTCAAGTTCTTCATCACAGCCGGTGAGTCCAAGGGAGAACCAATAAGAACCGGGTTGTGTTCAATGAAAGTTGCAAAGTGGCATAATTGAGAGAAGCTCAAAGAACTGTAAAATTGTTAAAGGAAGACCAGCTGCAGAGGGGACCGGCATCACGTGGGTGCTGTCTCGAGAAACCATGGTTTATCCCGTATTGATGAAAATACAGATACCAGAAGGCCGTAGCAGAGCCGCCAAGACAGGTCAAAGTGGTCATACAGGAGGTCTAGCAAAATCCCTTTACAATCGAAAGCCTTTGACCTAGAGAAAGCAAGGGAAGTGAATCCTGCATCGTGAGAAAGCAAAGGAAGTGAATCATGCAGACATTGAAAGCCTAGCGAACTGTGTAGTAAAAGTTGGCCAGAGTAAACCCGGCGGAGGGATGCTGAGGAAGAGGGGGCAAAATCTAAGTCCCAAGGAACAGTGTGTTGACTAAGGTGAACCCGGCAGAGGGATGTCCACCGGAACTGTTTAAAAAGACATTGTGCCTAATTACACGGTAGGCGTTAGACATGGCGCTATTAGCGCCATGGCTACCCCCTTGCCGCATTCCGGGTCCGTGTTCCTGCAATAGGGACTTACCGGGTCATTCCGACCTTGGAGGACCCGGTAAGTCCCCATTCCGGGAACCATTCCCCATTCCCATTTGAGCCCCCATAGGGCTCAATGGGAATGGGGAAGGAGCTAATAACAGCACCGCAATTTGCGGTAACGTTATTAGCTCTGAAGTCCCTTAGCGGGTCCCTTCCCTAACACCTGGTAAAACCAGGCGTTAGGGGAGGGACCCGCTAAGGGACCTCGTAGTAGGGAGGTAAGGGATTACCAGCACCGGTGCCCTTACCGGTGCTGGTAACCCCTTACCGCCTACCGTGTAGTGAGGCCCATTGAGATTTGTGAATGAGAAAAGCCATAGTGAACTCGGTGGAGGGAGGCTGAGAATTGAGAGGGGCCTGCGCCCAGAAGAGGGGGACCCAAGGGTGAAGAATCATTATCCCAAATACAAGTTGTTATTTTACTAACCCTCGAAGGCAAGAGACTTTTGTTGAAAAGAGACTTGGCCGTCGTGGCTTCTGAGAAGTTAAAACCGGAACTGTCGTCTCGTGCTGGGGAAAGCTCGGGAAGTATGCTGTGCTCAGAAGTCCCACCTTATCCTGTGCTCAAAACTTGGGGAAGGGATACCCAGGCTACCGCATCCAGACATATTATTTGTGAACACTTCTTTCTTTTCTTGAAAACTATTCCACACCCTTTTTGTATTAGTTGTAAGGATTGGCAATAGGTTTTTCTTAGTATAGGTCCTTTTATGTGACACAACGCCACTAGGATTGCTTTATTTTCCATTTGATGGTTCACGTTTGCTCTCATTTAGATTTAGGTTTAGATTAGGCATTTTTCCAACCTGCATACAGTTTGATAAACACCCTTCAACTGTGATCACTGTGTCTGTCTTTACTGTTGCCACCATGAGTTCCTTACACTGGCCATAGCAAAGGGTCTGAATATCTCAAGAACCACATTGTTTCCTACCAGCCAACTGTCGTAACTTTGGATAAAGTGAACTGACAACAGAAAGGTTTTTCAGAATGAGCGAGAGAGGCACCATTCACAAAATTATGCCTCCTGTTGGATTGCGCCTTTTGTTTGCTGCCGTGATGAAAAGGGTGCTCCACTAAATATGAGGTGCAAATAAATATGTGAGCGCCCAAGAACATTTTTCAACAAAGTAAAAACCGTTTTAGAGAATGCAACTGTTTCTAAGGGTATTTTCAATACAGTTTATTGTCATTGTTAAGGACATGAGAAAAAGGCACATTTATTTTGGAACTGCGAAACACGTGAAAAGAGTGTGTTTACCACATCCAAGAGAATTTAGCAGGCCTAAGGACATATATTCAGAGCTTTCATTTTGAATAATAATGCAATCATTTAACTAAAAATTGACCATGCCCCAGCATACAGCTTGATGTAGCTGGAACTGACCTAAAATACACCTTCCCCTCATACAGCCCAAACCACATCACAGAACATGAGGACCTAATAAGGCTCTGACCCGATGTGTTCATACGAGTGGCACCAATAAAGCAATGCCATATTGCTGACTATTATATAACTTCAAAGAAATCGGTCACATTCATCAAGTATAGGCTCCTCATAAAATCCATTTAGCTGAAGTCTCTGTGAACTAGCCAAAGAAATCTTGTCCTGACATTTATTCACTTTAGGAAGGAGAAAGCATGTGGGATGTGTCAACCACGACCTCTGTTGCCCGAAGACAGCTTTTTTAATTTATAAAGTGAATAAGGGAGTTACATGTTTGCATTTGAACCAACCCTAAAATGTAATCATAAAAAATAACTTCATAAGGGAAGAGGTTAGAAAGAGTAATTGCATTTTGTAGATACAAATTATTTCTTTTAAAATATATAAAATTTGTCTAGTGCCGAATAGGAAAAAAGTAGATGAATGGGGAAAACGAATTATCTCTGGAAATACCCAATGCACAAGGCAACTTAACATTTTGAATTGATCCTTTTTTAATTAAACTCATACATTCACATCCAAAGTAATTTAAATTAAATAAAATGCCTCCACAACATGGAGAACAAAATTCCTTCCCCACCTTTGCAGTCACGGGATTCAAGCGGGAGAAGCCCCTCCTTCCAAAGTCACAAGATGTGGGGTAGGAGCAGAAGAATATATAGGGCCTTATCATGAGTTGGGCAGTGGCCCTTTAATGCGTCTGTAACAATATTAATGCTGCATTTGAGGGTTCGCCCTATCATGAGTCTGGCAGCATTATAAATAAGCCAAAAAAAAATGGGCAATTTTCAGCGCAATTACCACCGGCGCTATTAGTGTGCAGTAATTGTGCCAAAAATGCCCCATTGGATCCATTGGATGCAATGGGGAATGGAGAGTTACTGCTGCTGCCGAACCTGTGATCCGGCGGTAATACTGCCGGACCGGTTGGCAGTAGCGCTATTTGCTGGAGCGATATCCTGGCTGTAATATGGCCAGGATACCCCCCAACTCGTAATGAGGCCCATAATAGCTTACTCACAGATTATTAGGATTACGGTTATTGTGAGATAAACATTAACATTTCTGGATACAACTGGAAGGATGTGGCTGGGGGAGCAGAGCTGAATCCATTTGGATTACTATTTTAGGCAGTCTGGAGACCTAAGCCCTTCAGAACAGAGGTGATCAGCGTAAGGCGAAACTTAAAATGGACAGTATTTTGTGCACTTAAATTTATATTGTTTTTGTAGAAGTATACCAAGTTAAAATAGAATCCTTGGCTCATGCCGATATAGAATCATTTAGACCATAGTGCGTTCATGAGACTATTGTCTAATGTGATATTGCAAATTTACGGTCGGTGTGAGTCTAGTCATGAATTGCATATTTGCACAAACAAAAATGAGCACAGAGAATTAATTCTATTCATAGAAAATGGAGCAGTGTTAAACCCCTGCAATCATTTATCTTGAAATACACAGGCAGACCTGTGTGTCTTGTAAAAGGACAGTGTGCTTTCATATGATACCTGTCACTGGAGAATATTACATTTCCAGCCGAAAACACATGCAGTCTGAAAGCTGTACACACACATGTATAGACTGAAGACACACACTAATGTAGAGAGAAAGTTACATATACATATTCTGAAAAGTTGCACACACTTGTTCAGAGAAGAGGTGCAGAATCCCCGAGTATTATTTTCCTAATCCAAACCTGCATGAGTTAGATATAATTGGTTCTTATCTATCTTGACTACATTTACCTGCACCTACCAAATACATTCACAATCCCACACCTATACAGAAGAATGAAGTAGAATAAATATATGTTTGTAAATGTAATTTGTTCAAATATTTGTTCTCCAATACCATACTTGGTTTGATACTGAAGAAAATCAAGTGTTTTTGAAGAGTTTTGAAATGGTTCTATATGTCCATACGCTGGCCAGAAAGCGCAAATGTTTTAATGGAAGTATACCATTGCTTATATAGAAGCAATCATAAAAGGATTGTATTTAACATGCCTAGAATAAATATATACCTTGAACCAATTATAGAAATTAATCCTTGTATGAGTTATATTATCGGGATTCATGTTGGCAGGTAAAATCTTGTGTTATGGACCAATGTTTTTTGCTACTTATAACATTGTAGTAATTTCATTGGTATAAAGCTGGAGACCACTTTTGCTTGAATTTAGTTATTTCTTTAAATACATTTCATTTTTTGACTATACTGTCTGTTTTTCTTACACAGATGGCTTGGGCAGCTGTATTGGTATCCTAAGTCCCACCCTCTGGAACTCACTGGCCTCGCACCACCAGCATGAAGACAACTAAATCAACTTCCGATGTCCCACTAAGAACTTTATTTTCCCACAGGGATTTTAATGTATGCCATTGCTTCTTACGCCCTTTTCTTGGATCTCACGCTATGAAGCGATGAGCGAGCAACAAACAATGTAAACAGATAAAATAACAACAAGGTGATTGTGTTTACTCAATTTGAGCTAGTTGTGTGCGGGTAGCACTGTCCTTATCAACTGCTGAGCGGTGAGGATGCACTCAGAGAATATGAGAAAGAATTAATTCAATAATTAATAATCACTCAATATTGGGATGATTTTATAATTATGTTGAACTTCTCCAGAGTACATTTTCAAGCCCTTAAGCCTTTGAGATTTTTTAATGTTTTGTCTGATGCTCCAGGCCAATAATCAGGGTTCAGAATGGACTAACATGGCAGCTGTGATATAATCAAGTGTTAAAGTTCGGAAGCTACCTCATACCAACCTCGGGACTAGAGAAAAAAAACTGAGAACCTTTTTAGATGTGGCTTTACTTGTATTCCGCTTTAAGCCAACCGTATTGGTTAGCTGTAAATATATGCAAGGTATATCACAGGAATACATCTTCTCCAACCTCATGACAAATGATCAAAGGTGGTATGGCACCATCAAATTGAGGGGACCTAAAGGGAATGATCACTTTAGCTTTACCCATCAGTAGGAACCCACTCAGTGATCTATACTTCTTATCCGGCATAAAGCTGGGACAAAAATAAAAGTGACATGGTTAGGTGTAGGCACAGATGTAACTGCCCTTTCAGGGTAACCAAGCATGCTCATGTACCACCTGTTCATGTTTTAAACATGCAAACGACTACAGCAGTCATCCCAAATGATGTCCTCCCCATGCGTTTTCTGCTTTGAATAGGACCAATGACATATTATACCTCTCCAGAGCCTGGAGAGTCCGGCAGCCCCTTCAAGGAGATAGGTGACAGATCAGACCCAAAACTTACAGAATCTGGATGAGGGGACCAAGCTTGGGTGAGGGTACTGATTAGGAAGGGTTTTATTTAGGTGGCAGCAGAAGGTGCGTTTGTTCTCTAGTGAAGTGAGAGGTTCTGGAGTTGGCAGGTTGGAGGTACAGAGAATCCCAGACAGATCCAGCGTTAAGAAGGTAGGGACCATGTGCTGACAAGCAGGAGAGAAATGGCGAGCACCTGTGCATGTGGGAAAGTGAACAACTGATCTGTGCTTAACTTGATGTCCATTATACATATGACAAAGTCCATGAGGCACTGTGGAACACAAGTGACACAAAA
This sequence comes from Ambystoma mexicanum, assembly GCF_040938575.1. Classification (NCBI taxonomy): domain Eukaryota; kingdom Metazoa; phylum Chordata; class Amphibia; order Caudata; family Ambystomatidae; genus Ambystoma; species Ambystoma mexicanum. Next base: position 544,741,668 of record NC_090931.1, on the reverse strand, counting down.
TTAGATGAAGGCTTCGCTATTGCAAAAAGCACTAAACAGTCCCTGTGCTGCATGAAAGATGTGAGGGAAGTAGAGCTGAACGAAGGAGTGTGCACATTAACCAAAGGTGAGGATTATCGAAACAAAAGGAGATTCAGCCCGAGAGATAAATTAAGTCGCAAACGAAGACAGCGCAGTTACATAGCAGCCAGAAAATTATTAAAAGGTACTGATATAGGTGCTGCAGCCATAACTAGAGAATATCAAAGACTGCACAGTCTGACAAAGCCCATAGACTGACCTTGCCAAGGGAGGATGTCTGATGCGGCTCAATAACACAAGCTTAGGTCATCACAGAAGTTATATTTCATCTAACCCACAAGGTACAGCAAGCTGATCGATGAAAGCCATCTCAGTTATATCATGTGAATAAACCTGAAGGCATGGAGGGAGAACAGTAATCCCCAACTTTTGCTCCTGTATGCCACAACACCCAGGATATTCCTCTACCAATCGAAATTCATGGGGTAACCTTGCCAGTTGGTCTCCCCACAACCAGCTATCGATCGTACGATTGATAGGGAGATAGCTGTGCGTGTTTTCCGCAAAACCTGGACGAGTGAAGGGTGTCTTCCGTGAAAGAGAGTTATATGTCTAAAACCCTACTGGCAACCTGAGGCAAGGAAAATAAGTCATTAAAGAAGATCTAGAAAAGATGCTAGACCTCGGTACAATCAAGAGGTCCTACAGCGAATGGTCTTCACCACTAGTTCTCATCCCCAGCCCGACAATACGTGAAGATTCTGTGTTGACTTCAGGTGTCTTGCATTCTATGCATTACCTGGTGGAGACATTAGGGCAGGCAAAATGAATCTCCAATCTAGACCTGAGTAAGGGCTAATGGAAGGTAGGTGGCCACAGAGGTAGAAGTCAAGCTAGAAACTGCCTTCTCAACTCCAGTGGGTCTTTTTCAGTTCACTGTACTGCCTTTAGGCCCTCAAGAGGCCACTGCCACCTTTCAGAGACTAACAGACCGAGTTCTGGCCCCCAAGTCAGACATTTGCTGGAGCACATCTTTACTACATCATCATATACAGTACAACCTGGGAAGATCATGTCAAGTACTTAACTGCTGTGTGTGATCGTTTGTGGAAGGCCCACTTCACAGCCAATCCAGCCAAATGTCAGTTTCCAACCCCAAATTGGGCCAAGAGACAAGTGCTACTACAACAGGTCATGGTAGAGGCGATACAAAAAGCTCCTAAACTCATCACCAAAAAGCATGATCATGCCTTCTGTGCCTTGTAGTCAACTACTGGCGATTCATCCTGAATTTCTTTGAAAAAGCTGGACCAATAAATGACATGCTTGTCAAGAGGCACCTTAGCATCATCCACTGGGAACCACACGCCCAAGAAGCCTTTGGCATCCTAAAGAGCACTCTCTGCCAGAGCCCTGTACTGGTTATTCCAGATTTTACCAACACATTAATCTTACAAATAGATGATTCATACATTTGTCCTGGCCTATTTTTAACAGGTACAGCAGAAGGAGGAGGAGCCCCTAATGTTCATCAACAAAATGTTATTTCCATGTGAAATAAACTATCCAGTGTTTGAGCTGGAATTGCGACAGTTTAAACTAATTACGGGTCACTCCTGATTAGTCTGCGTGGTAAGCAACAAAGACATGATCCCCACAATCTGAGAGGGTTCCCTGGCCCTACGGCCACACTCAGAGCCGATCATAGGCCTGGGACCAAACAAGCAAATGTCGACTTCCTAACCTGATGTCCCCAAATAGTCAGTGGCACAGGGGTCGAAGAAGAAAGGGTAGAGGTTTGTGATAGGGTTAGTAGACTAGAGTTGTCAAGATGAGATGGTGACCTCTCTCAGCCTGGGTGGGAGGCCTAAATGGGTGGAAGTCACAGTCGTTCCTACCACAGTGGGTAGGAAGAAAGGAGGGGTGCAGTTAGGCGAGCCCAGTTCCAGTCCTCTCTCGAGTGAATCTGAACACTGTGAAATCTTCAACAATATTCTGCCAAGTTTCGTTCTTTTCAATGCAGGCAACAACTTACAACAGAGGTCTTGCTGGACCACTCGGAACATAATAGCCCACCAGCACCTCATGCAGACTACTCCAGTTACCAAATCACTTCGACTAATGGGAAGTGTGAAGAACCTGAAGGTGTCTCCCTGACAAGTCCCCCGGGATCTGTCATCCAGGTGGCCAGGACACAGCCATCGCTATTGGATCCAGTTCCTGGGGGTGGACCAGGGCGGGAGGATCACTTGGATGAAAGGTCCTTGGGTAGTGGAAGTGGGACGCTGACGGGTGGGACGTGGTACCCCCTTTCTTATAAAACCTGTTGCCCATCCTACCTCGTAGGATACTCTAGTTCTACCCCAGCCCCCTTTTCCAACACAAACACTTTCCTACACCGAGACCGACAATGGACCAACACCAGGGCTGTTTACCTGACATGTCCCAACGCAAGTGTCAAGCATAATCAGGCAATTAGCCATAACTATACACACCTGATGGCCCTTTCCCTTCCCCACAGGGATAAAAGGCGGAGCACGAAAGCACACTTCGAGCAAGGCCGAACGCACGAGGAAGCAGCTATTCCAGACCGAGGAGGAGTTCAAGAAGAGGAGAAAGGCAGAGAGATCTAAAAGTGGCAACCAGGAGGGAATTGTCCTTGCCCTTTTCAACCCAGACCTGCAAAGCCTTAGTGAAAGCAAATGTAAGACTGTGAGTCGGAGCTGGCGAGTGGTGTATCGGATGTCCGCGGTATGTGGAACCCGCCCACACTGATTGCCAGGGCGGGGAGAAATGGTTCTCATCGTGGTACAATCCGTGACTCCAGCGACAGAAGGAAATGCCAATGAGTTTGACCCAGCCGGTGAGTCGGAAACAAGTGATTGCGAACCGCACTGTGTTGAGCCCAAGGTTGCAGTAGCAACATTGTATATACAGAAAGAAGATAATAGACAGAGGTCTTTTGTGAGTGAAGTTGGAACCAGACAGAGTGGTCCGGTGACACATGGGTGCTCATTCCAAGGACTCTATATGGTATTCCTTGCTAAGTAAACTACAAAGACCAAGGGGCCTTAAGGGAGGCTGCATGTAATGTCAAAGTGGTCATACGAGGGTCAAGTAAAATCCCTCATACAGTTGAAAATCTTTGACACATGGTGAACACCAAGTGAATTGTGAGATTTGGCAAACATGAACCAGACTGAGGGATGCCTACGAATAAGGGTGACCAATAACACCCCAAGAACATTGTGTTATGCAAAGCCTGACTGGGCCTGAGACCTGGACTTAGGAAGGAAGAGAAACTGAGGGGTCTTGTGAAGAACATTGTGATGACTAGTGTGAACCCAGCTGAGGGATGTCCACAAAGGATAGATGGTGAAAAGGACAGTAAGACTGTTAAGTGATAGTTTTTGAGTGAAAGGCCCTAGTGAATCCGATTGAGGGAGGCTAACTTTGCAAGAAGGATCAGAGCACGGTTGATGGAGATCCAAGTGGCGAGGAGCAGTCGCCCAATGTGAAAAGATTGACAAAGGAACTTTTGTTTGTTTATTGTTTTAATACAGCCCGCTTTCTAAGGCAAGAGACTTTTGCAGGAAAGAGACTTTGCCCCGGAAGGTCCTGGCATCTTTGAAAGGAACTGTAACCTTGTGTAACCTCGTGCTGGCAAGGCCCAGGAGTGTGCTGTGCTCAAAGGTCCTGCCTTGTCCCGTGCTAAAACCGTGGGTAAGGGAGACCTAGCCATTCTATCCTGACTTTTGGTGAACACTTCTTTCTTTTCTTGAGAACATTATCCCATAGTATTTGCCAATATTTCTTTTTAGTATTGGCCCTTTTTATTTGACAAGACGCCACTAGGACTGCTTTATTATTATTTGATGGTTGTAGCTTGCTCCCATCCTAGATTTAGGTTTAGATTAGGCGTTTTTTTCACCCATTATACAGTTTAATAAACAAACTGTAATCTCTTGTGTCTGTCTTTACTGTTACCACCATGAGTTCTTTACTTAAGAGCGAGCCGCTATGCAGATAGCCTGTGAGGCCGCAAAGAACACAGCTAACTGACGCGAGCACCCGCTGAGTGGTTGTGGAGCTCACAAACCTGGACTATGACAAACGGGCCGTGGAGCAGCTTCCTAACAAGGAAATCAGAGACATCTGAACAACACTTACATGTGACTTCGATGTGGTATAGATCACAGACATGAACTGGAACCCTTTCTATATGATACTGCTATTATTCCAGCTTGGTGCACCGACGTGGAAAAAAGGGGCACGGCTTGGCCCCCTTTCTATGCATTCAGGCATCTGAAACACCTCCCAGATGGGGAAGACAGGGCAAGATTGACCAGGAAGAAAGAAGGGCAGGATAAAGCTGGGGACAGGAAACAGGAAGTTGTGGGTTGTTCAGGTGAGGTCAGAGGAGAAGGAGGTGGCAGACCGAGAGCAGGAGAAAGTACAGTGGATTGGAGTGGGTAGGCAATTTGGAGAGAATGTGAAGTATTGGTTGGTGAGAGCAAGTGGTACTGTGTTGTGAGTGAGCGTGTAGGGTGGGTGTTAAGTGTTAGAGGGTGAGTGGAAGACGACATTGTGAAAGGAGGCTGATTGGATAGAAAGTGGGTCAAGTTATAGTGTAGTTGAAAGTAGAATAGAATTAGAGTGCATAGAAAAGAGCAGTAGTAGAGGGGAGAGTAGTAGGAGAGTGGGGTATAGCAGGAGATAGTAGGGAGGAGTAACATTGGAGGGTGGAGGTAGAATGTAAAGAGAGATAGAGAGACAATGAGGGAACAGAAAAGGAAGAACCAGGGTGGTGGTGAAAGGGGGAAGAGTAGCGGAAGGAAGGTAGAATAGCAGTGAGAAACAGGTAGAGGAGCATCAGGACATGGAAGGTAGGAGATAGATTGGTGCATGAGTGTCTGGAAGGCACAACCCCACAACCTCTTAGAACCAACTCAACAGTAGTGCAGGCCCCAACTAGGAAGCCTGAGAGGGAGGCAAGCTAGTAAGGGGAATGCCTTCAGGCCCTCAATGACAGCCAGCCAGAACTAGACGGGAGGGCTAAACAAGCGCTAGATACTAAACTGGGGAGTGGGGATGCCTAGGCTGGGGAGGGTCTTGCTTTCCTTAGAGGAGAGAGAGGAACAGCACTTAAGAGTCCCGTTCACAAACATTAATAAAAACCCTTGGACTGACTTTGGGAGTTAGAGTACTGTGATTAATCTGATGATGTCATCACTCCTTTCCCTGAGGTAGCCTCTCCTCATGTGGCCAGGGGACGGCAGCCACTACCTGAACCTGACCCTGTGGGTGGCTATACGAGGGAGGATCACATGAGGGGAGGTGACCCTCAGGTGGGGACTCTGACATCAGATTAGACATGGCATCCCCCCTTTCCATTCAGGGATATCCCCTCCATTCCCCACGCCTTAATGGTATTCAATTGCATTCAAATGGTATTTAATACCATGCCAAAGTTGAAAACCATACTCATGAAAATGTTTAATCTTTTGAAACAACATGCACTGAAACGAGGAAGAGGACTGCAATGAACAACGGCAATCAGTCTAGTGTTTGGAAGAATGCGATTGGTCCAAAACCCTTTCCAGTTTGGAAGAGGGTGTTTAAATTAGCTGCCGTAGGAAAATGACAAGAGCTTCCTTTTCCAAGCATCGGCTTGGAAGCGGACAGGAGATACAACGTATAGTGCAGAGCAGATGGTGTTCCGACTTGGAGGCGAACCCCGAGGACAGACGAGAGGATGTGCTGAGATAGAGAGCCAACCTCTGCACCCTGCGCCAGCTGGGAAACCAAGAAGTAGCTAGTACTGACAGCTGTGGCAGACAAGCGCGGTCATAGCGGGAGAAAATGTGAAGAGGTGAGCTGCAGACCGGCTGCATAGTACAGTGGTGCCGGTCAACTCGAGAAGCCACGAAAAGAGAGAGAAGTCGTAGCAGGAACGGAAAGCCAGGCAGACTTTGTTCCAGCACCAGGCGTGAGAACGTTCCATACCGACAACAGGGGAAAGCAGTCAACAATAGACATCGAGGCAAGTAACCGAATGAGTACGAATTGTCTGAAAGAGCGCATAAGTTGATGGAAATCCCAAAGTGGAGAAGGGAATGCTGAAGGGAACCTGAACGAATGAATTAGTTACCATATTTGTCTGGAATACAAAATCCTCATTTGAATCAGTGACATCTTCATCGTTTGAGTACTTGGCCATAAAGTAACTAAGGGAAGACCCATACCCCTTGTGCTGAATGAGAAAGAGAGAGAGAGATATAGCACTATAAAGTCCTGGCAGGTGAGTATACCAGGTGTAGAGTGAATCTGGAATTCACACCCATATAGAATTGTTAAAGTAAATTGGGGAAGACCCATGGCCCCTTCTAGTGAATGAGAGAGATTGTGTTAAAAAGTCCTGGCAGGAGATTATACTAGGTGCATGTCCTTAAGAGTTGAACTGTATTGAATGTGCAATCCAGGGGAAGGGAGTAATTTCCCCTGAATTAAATTGTAATACAAGAGGGGATAAGTATCCACTTCACATCAGAACATGTTTATTCTGTGAACCTTTATTTTGTGGAGTGTGAGCAACATGAGGGCCCCCTCCCACCTACTCCCCTCGGATCCTATTCTCAGGTGGCCAGGTAAAGGCCATTGCTCTTGGATCCTGACCCTGGGGTAGAGATGCGAGGGAGGATCACCTGGGTGGAGGATCTGTGGGTTTGGGGAGAGGATTTATTTAGGCGAGGCATGGTATCCCCCCTTTACCTTGTGAGAGTAAACCTTACCCTCCCCCTACCTTTATAGGTTACTGCCAATCACTTCCTTTTATTTCCTCTCAGTCATAGCACTCTAGTACAGGGATGAGGAAGAGGCAACTAGGAGTTTTACACACTAACATGCAGTTACACCACTCTTGTACCGAGACAAGGAAGAGGCCTGGAAACTATTGTGAGGGTCAGGCATGCCTAGAGAACACCAGTAATTGTAGTCAGGCAACTAGACACAAGGGCTCATACTTGAAACCTGTTAATAGGTCACAGGTGCATAAAAGGAAGAGCCAACAACAAGGAAGGGGAAACCAGAAGGCGAGATGCCGGGCCAGGGGAGACAAGTCTGAGAGGGGTGAATTCCTGCAAAAAAGGGGGCTGTCGAGGAGGGTCCTGCCTGGCGGCCAGGACGCCAGCTTGTTATGTTAGAGTCATTTGTAGTGCGCACTTTCGCCCAAGGGCATGTTGGCATGAGGATATCCATGGACCCGGACAACAAAGCCTTAACTAAACAAAGAGTTCAGTATTTAACAGACGACGAATGAGCAGATGATTCTCGGTCATCCTAAGCTGAATGGGAAGACTATTCCAAAGTTTGGCGGCGGCCACAGAGAAAGCCCGACCCCCGGTCGCTGACGGTGGAAGGATGGAACTTGGAGCAGGCGAGCACTGCTCGAGCGCAGACATCGACTGGGAAGATGGTGCTGATTTTTATCAGGACAAATTTCAACCCTAACACAGTGGTACGCCCGATGAACCAAGCAGAGAGATTTAAAAACAATTCTCTGCTTCACCGGGAGCCAGTGTAGGCAACAAAGCACTGGACTGATGTGAGAGCCATATGATGTACCTTTAGCAATCCGAGCTGCCAGATTTTAAAGCAGCTGCAGCTGATGGATAAGGCCAGCTGGATGGGCCAGATAGAGAGCATTACAATAGTCCAGTCTACTGGACCCCAAGGAAGCAACAACCACTGGCCGGAGGCAAGGAGGCAAAAAGGGCAGAGCCCTCTGGAGCACCCTCAGCAGAAAATGCCCAGTTTTGTACACCGCACTAATTTGCAAGGACATGGATAGCAATGCCGAAAGGTAAACCCCCAAATTCTTCGCAACCATCACTGGAATTGGAAAAACACCCAGTGAGGAAGGCCAGAAGTCAGAGGACCAGAAACAGGGTTGAGAAGGGGCACCCACTACCAGCTCCTCCATCTTGTCCCTGTTCAGCTTCAGCCAGTTGGCACTCATCCAGTCCCCTATGGCCAACAGGCAGTCTTGCAGACGACCCGCCACACCTCCTCTGTCACGCTCTAATCGTACTAGGATCTGTGTATCGTTGGCATATGAGTAATATCTGAAACCAAAGGAACGTATGAGGCCAATCAATGGCTGAATGTAGATGTTAAATAACATCGGGGAAAATGCAGAGCCCTGAGGGACCCCACAAGACAAAGAGTAAGGAACAAGTTACTTACCTGTAACTGTTGTTCTCCAGCATGGGTCTGGCATGGATTCACATGCTCATGAATATTCCCCGTCGTCAGGCTGGGAATCCTCGGTAAAGAAAAAATCAATATCAGTTTCGTTTCTGATCTGTCTTTCGTAGTAGTAACCAATCACTGATCTCTGCGTCATACTGACCACAGCCAATGACTGCCCTCTACCTAAGCCCCGCCTCTGGCAGCCATCTTCAGATTTGGTAGCACATGAAGTGGCAGTATGACCAAGTGAAGAGCCGCAGAGGGGTAGGCAGGAGGGTTCGCATGTGAATCCATGCCAGACCCATGCTGGAGAACAACAGTTACAGGTAAGTAACTTGTTCCTTCTCCAGCATGGGGTCTGGCATGGATTCACATGCTCATGAATAAAGAATACATAGCAGTACACACATGCACAACCACGGGAGGTGGCAAAGGCTCAACATTAAGCATTACATCAAACTCAACATTAAGCAATTCTTACCTCCTCACCAGGCTCACCTTAGGCGAACAGATTGCGCAGCACTGCTTGGCCGACCCTGGACTCCTCCCTGGAATCCCGATCGACGCAGTAGAATTTCGTGAAGGTGTGCGTCGACCTCCACGTAGCAGCCCTGCAGATGTCCAGCAAGGGCACACCAGATAGGAAAGCCGTGGTAGCTGCGATCGCTCTGGTGGAATGGGCTCTCGGACGGCCAGGCAGCGGTCGGTTTGCCAACCGATGACAGTACATGATACAGCCGGAGAGCCATCTGGAAATGGAGGCCTTTGAGAGAGCCTTCCCCTGATTGACAGGTCCAAAGTTCACAAAAAGTTGTGATGTCTTCCGAAAACACTTTGTGCGGTCCACGTAAAACTTCAGCGCTCTAGCCACATCCAGCGAGTGCAAAGTCCTTTCGGCCGGCGACGAAGGCGAAGGGAAGAAAACAGGCAACACCAAGGGTTTGTTGAGGTGGAAGTCCGCCGGTACCTTGGGCATGAAGGAGGGGTGCGTCCTGAGCACTACCCTCGTGTCGTGAAAAGTCAAGTACGGGGGCTTGCAGGAAAGGGCCTGGATCTCTCCCACTCTTCGTGCGGAGGTGATGGCCACAAGAAACGCTGTTTTCCACGACAAGAACTTCAACGGAGCCGAGTGCAGAGGCTCGAACGGAGGTCCCATGAGCTTGGTCAGCACCACGTTGAGCTCCCACGCCGGGGCCGGAGCCTTCACCGGCGGGAACGATCTGAACAGTCCCTTCATGAATTCTTTCACCAGACGATGAGACCACAAAGACGTCCGCCCCATGGTTCTGGTGTATCGGGAGATCGCAGCAAGATGAATCTTGATGGACGCATGCGCCAGTCCAGCCTTGGACAGCGTCAGAAGGTACGGCAGTACCTGGGGAGCCGTAATCCGTAGAGGGTTAATCTTCTGTGCGTGGCACCAGACAGAGAACCTCTTCCATTTGTGTCCATAGCATTTAAGAGTTGAGGACGCCCTGGCCTTTGCAAGAACCTCTCTGCAGTCGGCCGGTATGTCGTATCCTCCAAAATCTAACGCTGCAGGAGCCAGGCCTGCAAGTTCAGCGACTTTGGGTCGTGATGGAGGATGGCGCCTCCTTCCCTGGAGAGAAAATCCGCATCCACTGGCAGCTTGATTGACGGGGACGCTGACAAGTCCAGAAGGTCCGGGAACCATATCTGCCTCGGCCACGCAGGTGCGACGAGGATCATCCTGCACCGTGACCTCTTGAGCTGGTTGATGAGCCGGATCAGCAATGGCAATGGAGGGAACACGTATAGAAACAGGCCCTCCCAGGGGAACGAGAAAGCATCGCCCATGCTCCTCGGCTGGGGAAACCTGCTGGCGAACCTCCAGCACTTGGAGTTCGTCGCCGTCGCGAACAGATCGATCTGGGGTGTGCCCCAGCGTCGGAAGAGGCGGTCCACTAGATCCTGTCGTAGTTCCCACTCATGGCACGAGTGCAGCTCTCTGCTGAGCGAGTCGGCGATGGTGTTTTTTTATCCCTGCCAGATGAAACGGCACCAGAAACATCCCTTGGGCGACGGCCCAATGCCACAGATCCTGCGCCTCCTTGGACAGGGCTGGGGACCTGGTTCCGCCCCGCTTCCTGATGTAGAACATGGTGGTGGTGTTGTCGGTGAAGATCCTCACCACCTTACCCTTGAGGGACGGAAGAAAGGACCTGAGGGCCCAAAACACTGCACGGAGCTCCAGGACGTTGATATGGAGGGACTTCTCTGTCGGAAGCCAAAGGCCGCTCGCGTGCAGATTTTCGGTGTGCGCTCCCCACCCTTCCAGGGAGGCATCCGTGGTCACTGTCTCCTGGTGGCCGGGGGTCTGGAAGTCCATGCCCGCTGTCAGATGCGCGCGGGTGCCCCACCACCGGATCGCTCGTCGGAAACTCTCGTCGAGTGTGATCCTCTCCTCGAAGCTGCCCGTCGTCTGGATCCAGCGCGCGTCCAGGAACTCCTGCAACGGGCGCATCCGAGGCCTGCACAGGCGGATGAGATAAATGCAGGAAGACATCATTCCGAGGAGGGACTTGATGGACCTCACCCTGTCCGCGTCCGCAACCAGCATCCTCTGCACCTTGCCCAAGATGGCCCTCGTTCTTTCCTCCGACGGAGAGGCCAGAAGCGACACTGTGTCGAGCTTCGCTCCCAGAAACAGTGCGTCTTGCGCGGGCACCAGGTGGGACTTGGCATAGTTTATGGAGAATCCCAGGTCCGTGAGTAGTTGGACGGTCTTTGCCGTGTGCTCCACGGCAAGCTCCTTCGTCTTTGCTCGGATGAGCCTGTCGTCCAGGTAGGGGTAGACGTGGATCCCCTCTCGGCACAGCTGCGCCGCCACCGGTGCGAGGCACTTGGTGAACACCCTGGGTGCCGACCTCAATCCGAAGGGAAGAGCTCTGAACTGGTAGTGACGCCCTTGGACCACGAACCTGAGAAACTTTCGGTGTCCCTTTAGGATGGGAATATGGAAGTAGGCATCCTCCAAATCCAACGACGACAGGAAATCGCCCTCCTCCAGTTGACCCAGGACGTGTTGGAGGGTGACCATCCGGAACTTCTGTGCCTTGATGAATTTGTTCAGTCGTCGTAGGTCCAGGATGGAATGCCATCCTCCCGTCTTCTTCTTCACAAGGAAGTATCTTGAGTAAACTCCGGAGCCCCGAAGCCTCTTTGGGACAAGCTCGATGGCGCCCTTCTTGAGCATCGCCTTTACCTCCAAGAGAAGTTGAGGGACGTGAAGTTCTTTCCTGGCCACAGGGGGGACGCGCGGGCACCTCTTTAGAAACTCGAGCGCGTGACCCTGAGCTAGGGCGTCCAGCACCCAACGGTCGGTGGAGATGGACTCCCACACGCTGACGAAGCTCGCCAGCCGGCCTCCCACCGGGGTGCTTTGGTGGGGGCCCGACCCCACGGCCGGTTCAGTCCTGCTTCGACGAGGCTTTGCTGCCTTGTCCTCCTTGGCGGTGACGGCGGGGTCCGCCTGACTTGCCTCGTCCCCTGTAAGCTTCCTGTGACGACGAACGGGCCGCTTGACGGTAGGTGGAAAATCCGCCGCTGGAACCTTTGGAGGCACCCTGTTTGCCTCCGCCGCTCCGAAAAGGCGGCCGCCGTTGCTGGAGAACCCCAAGAGCACGGGCCGTCTCCGTGTCCGCCTTGATGGCTTGAAGGGAATCGTCCACTGTTTTCCCAAACAGGTTGTTTCCGTCGAATGGCATGTCCAAGACTCTGGTCAGCACGTCCTGACAGAAGTCAGTAGCCTTGAGCCATCCACGCCGCCTAAGGCACACGCCGTTGCCCAACTGGCGAAATCCAGTGTCAGCGATGTCCATCGCAATCGTAATGGCGTGGTCCGACGCCACCTCTCCTTCCTGCAAGATCTCTAGGGCTTCCGCCCTCTTGTCGTCTGGTAGGAAGTCCAGCAGGGGGGCCAGTTTGTACCACAACTCCCTGTCGTAGCGGGCTACGATAGCCAAGGCGTTGGCCACCTTAATCGTCGTCGCTGCCGACGAGATGACTCTGCGTCCCATTGTGTCTAATTTCTTACCCTCGCCCGTCCGGCGGGGAGGTAGATGTAGAGGCCGCGCCCCCCCCCCGCTTTCTTCCTGGCCGCCGCGGAGACGACCGAGTCCGGGGTCGGCTGTGCCCGAAGGCACAAGGGGGCCGTGTCCGGGACCCGGTACTTCTTCTCGTACCGATCCCTTCTAGCCGGCCTCGTGGATGGGTTCTTGAGGAGGGCGAGGCCCTCATCCCAAATATCGTCCAGTAGAGGTACAGCGAGGACTGTCTTCCTCTTGGCCTCACACCGTTGACAAAGGAAACCTTCCTTCTTCTCTTCCGGGCAGAGCTGGAAAAGCTCGGATGCCCTGGCGATCATGGAGTGAAACGATCCAATCTCGTCGGGCGGGGAAGCCCGGGTGGGAGGTGACGACGGGAGATCCTCGTCGTCTGTACACGTCGCGGCCGTGTCAGTCCCCATATCATCCCCACGTGTCGTGGACGGGGAGGAGGGCTGAACAGGGCGCGATGGTTGAAAAGGAGGTGGAGGATGAATCCTTCTTCTCTTAGGGGGAGGGCTCCCAGAAGGGCCTGGCTCCGGGTCCCCCGTCGGGAGCGGTTCCTCCGTTGGTGGTAACGGCAGTCTCGTCCTTATCTCCGAGCATAAGGACTGTATAGCCAACAAAATGGCCGCCGAGTTGTCTTGTGGCACTTTTTGAGGGGAGTCCGACGGGCGGTCAGAAGCCCCGTCGGCACCCTCGACGTTCTCGTCGTCTCCTACGTCGGGGTCCCTCCCGACGGGCTGGTGGTCTTCCACGCCAACGCCGTGGCTTAAGACTTCGATCAGCTCTTCCTCAGAGGTTGAGGCCGAATCCACGATGACCTCCTGCCCCCCCTTTTTCTTCTCCGTCGGAGGATTCACGGGGTTTCTGTCGATGGGCATGAAAGAGGACTCCCTCCGCGGTGGCAGGGAGACTCTGGGCCCCGAGGTCGCCACCACTGGTGTAGCCTCCACAGGCTGAGCCAGGGCCGCCGCAACTGTCTCGATAGAGGCCTTGGCCGGATGGATTAAGGCTTTCACCACCTTAGGTGCACTCACCGCCTTCTCCTTGGGGGGAGGGTCACCGCCTCGCTCCCCCTCCGATGGGGCCTTCGAGCTCGACCGGGGTCTCTCCAGGAGCTTAGCCGGGTGCTCAGCCTTCCTCTTACCCGAGCCAGAGCATTGGCTCATGGTTGATGGCGCCGGGGAGGATGCCCCCTGCCTGGCGCCTGTAGAGCCCGACCGTTCGGCGCTCCCGGTGCCAGCGGACTCGCGGTGCTTGGCCTTCTGTTGGACCCCTGTCGCCGGGGCGCCTCAAAAGTCTTAGAAGACCGCTCGGACTTCTTCTTCTTCTTCTTCTCGCCTGACGGGCTCTTTCCTTCCAGCCAGTTGGCGAGACGTTAATGGCGGTCCTTCATGGTCCGCTCCGACATATTGCCGCAAAACGCACAGTCCTTCTCCACGTGCGTCTTGTCCTCATGTGGGCAGTAAAGACAAAGGGAGTGTTTGTCCTCCTTAAAGACATTCTGAAGCTGGCATCCAGGGCAGACCCTGAACAGCTTTCCGGGCGTCGAGCTTCCCTTCACCTGGGCCATGTCCGAGATGGGCCTGAGAAACTTCTGGAGTCCACCAAAAGTGTGGCTCGACGAAATCTTCACCCTTGAGGGGCGTAGACGAATCCGACACGGGTCCCCGTTGATCGGATGAAGAAACGGTGGAGCTTGAGGCTCTTTTGACCGAAAAAGAGAAATTTTTTGAGAACAAACGTGAAAAATAGCACTAACGCTCGAGAGCAATAGCACGAGGATCCCAACACTTGAACGTGCTGTAAAAATCTGAAGATGGCTGCTAGAGGTGGGGCTTAGGTAGAGGGCAGTCATTGGCTGTGGTCAGTATGACGCAGAGATCAGTGATTGGTTACTACTACGAAAGACAGATCAGAAACAAAACTGATACTGATTTTTTCTTTACCGAGGATTCCCAGCCTGACGACGGGGAATATTCATGAGCATGTGAATCCATGCCAGACCCCATGCTGGAGAAGGAGCAGAAAGAAATAAGGAAAGGGAGTTCCCTAGGAACAACTCCCAACCTGCATGAAAGACGAGAAGTGGCAGACCGAACCTCCTCCTCAGTAAATACAGGAAAAACAGACCAATAAGAAGTGGGAGACACAGGGGAAACATTGATAGGTGAAACCGAATCCACTAAGGAGAGCTGAATGTGCTGCTGGATATTTTTTATTTTAGAATGGAAAAGGAGGTGAGAGCATCGCATTAAGACTGAGAAGCAGACACCACAGGCAAAAGGCGGGCAGTGGAGGCAAATGATTCACCACAGAGAAAAGCTCCTTAGATTGATGAAGAGAGTTCTCAAACTGAGAAGTAAAGCACCCTTGCCTCACCAGTTTAATAGCTAGATAATAACGCTTGGCTTGGGACATAAACACCAGTTTGGCCTCTGGACAATAGGCAGAATGCCATTTGCGTTCGGCCTGACGCAACCCTAGTTTAGCCAATCTCGGCTCAGCAGAGAACCAGGGTTGGGAGGGACAATTACATAGTTGTACTAATTTAAGAGGGGCCAATTGATCTGTTTGTGCTTGAATGAATCTGTGACAGCAGTGCCCGAGGGGGCAGTGAAAGGACCAGGGCTGACCGAGTCCCCTTTGCATGGTGCCCACAGCCGGAGCTGTGGGGCACGGAGAATTTGCGAGTTCTGCAAGGCCAGAGTGGGATTTATAGCAGGCAAGAGCTGCTCGCAGAGAAGTGTACGTGGAGCCGAGAAGAGAGAGAGACTGCCCGGAGGAACAGCCGAGGACCGGTGCGTGAATCAGAGGGAACACTCGAACCGGGTCGATCCTAGGCCTAATGCAAGGAATATGGTGATGCCAGTTGAATGGAAATGAATGTGCAAAAGACAATGAACCCAAAGAAAGCGTGTTATTTTAATATTATGAACAAATGCTGAACCTTGAAGTGAAGGAACTTAAAAGAGAAGCAGGTATTAATGAATACTAAATTAAAGGAACGCTTTACAAGCATTTCTAAATGCCGAACTGAAGGAAAGCTTTAAGAAGTCCATGAATGAAATGAGAAGAGGTGTGAAATACACGTAATGAATATTTAAAGGCAAAGAATGACAAGTTATGAATAAAGTGGAAAACAGGTTACGAATAAAGTGAAGAGTAAGTGATGAACACTTATGAAGTTTGTGAAAGCAAGGTGGTGGAAGAGAAAGAGCACCACAGAATAAGTTGTATGGAAGAACACACTGTGGCAAAGCCAAAAGAATAGCAAGGAGAATTCAGAGTGAATGCAAACTAAAGCACACGTGTGGTGAAAGAGAAATCTGTGCAAACAAAAAACCTCGGGTTATCGGTTGCATGACCTGTAACGGGTGGACCGTGCGGTTCAACAACTGGGCCTAGACTGAGGATACTCTGTCTGGAAAAGGCAAGGAAAATCTAGCTAAAGAATCTTCACCTGTGACTAAGATTGCTGAAGTGAATGGGAAAGATAGCAATCTGTATCAATTGAATCGTAAGGATTACAAAGGTGACCTCGAACTTGTTGTGAGAATTAAGAGACTTGTGGTGATTGTACATTGGCAAGCCGGAATAGCTGACTTCTTGGGGAAGAGAACCCTAACTGTGTTGTCTACTTGGGGAAGGGAACCCGAGGCTTTCTGGAACTGCTTTGAACTTGGGGAAGGGGAGCTGGAAAGTATGTCTGGAGCTGGATGAAGCTCAGAACTTTATTTGCAACGCTATTTAGTTTGTTTCTGACATCACTACACATTGTTTAGCTTTAGTTGTGAGGGCAAGTATAGGTTTTGGACACAGACAGACCTTCAAGTTGAACGTACTGACTCATACTGTCTTACGTTTCTGTAGGTACGGAAATCCCACCTGAGCATAGGGCAAGTTAGGCCTCATACATATTTTGTTTGAACTTTGAATCTGTTGTCTGTGTCTTGCTTCATGATGTCTTCACAGGAGAGAATCCTGGAGAATGGAGTAATTTCCCCTGGAGTGAATTGCAATACAAGAGGGGGGAGAAGTATACTCTTGACATCAGAACTTGGTTATCCCGTGAGAGAAGTATCCTCTTGACATCAGAACTTGGTTATTCTGTGAGAGAAGTATCCTCTTGACATCAGAACTTGGTTATTCTGTGAACTTTTATTTTGTGCAGAAGATTCGGGGGAAGGGAGTCGTCCCCTTTGGAACTGTCAACATTGATCATTGGAACCTTTTGTTGGAATTTTACCTCAAAGTCAAACTTAGCTTTAGTTCAGCACTTGCCATAAAAGCATACAAATATATAATACATTTTTTACTAAGCCCCTTAAATCATCATGTCACAACAGAACAATTTTAAAATAGATTTTAAAAAACGCTAAGCAATTTGAATTCATATTTCCTTAAAACTGATTAACAATGTCACTTCCATTCATACAATATCAAATTGGTCAGCCTGATTCCGCTGATAAAAGATAAAAGATTAAAAGGATGCAAAAATAGGAAGAATACATTGCAGCCCTATCAGCTAAAAAAAAGTTCATAACATTGTAATAATTTTTCACAGGCCAGCAATTTTAATTTATATTTCCTTAGAACTGATTAACAACATTTGAATTCACGCATTGTCAAATTGATCAACCTTATTCAACTGATAGGAAAAATAGAAAGACTAAAAGGACTAATAAATAAGGAGAGTATACTCGAAGCCCTATCAGCTAGAAAATGTTTGACATTATAACAATATTTCACTGGCAGTTTGGACATCATCTAGAGTGCTTGAAGTGCCTAAGCACAATTTTCGCCTTCGCAACCAGGCTTGGTGGATGTAACAAGCTATACAGAAGGAGAACTAAGAGTGCCTTTGCTAAGTTCTAAAGCATTTGCCATTGAGCAAATACCCTCTCTCTACAACAAATGTTTCAGATATTGTGTTCTATCAGGTTTTGAAACTTTCACACATAAATAAAAAATGGGCGACTACAAAGAGGGCAGGTACCATCCCCTCCAGCTTTCCAAGATCTTGTGAAGGTGGCAATCTGCAAGATCCCTAGTCTAAAACTAATAAAAAAAGGCCTCACGCATAAGGAGGGCTCAAATAATCTAAATAGCCTTCTTGTCCAAAGTCTGCCTTGCATGACAGATAGTCAGGACCTAATTTTAGGTCTTTAGCAGCTTCCAACAGATTTATACTCGCTAGACTAATATCTTTTTCCTTTAACTGCTTAAGTGCTAAGGACATGGTATCTTGTCCTCAGCACTACCTTTGGAGTCCTTTTAAGCACTTTAGTTTGTGCAAGCGGAGCGATCGCACAAACTGTAAATCCAACCCCCAGGCTATGTAAGGTGGAGGCTCCACCTCATGGCACAGGGGCTGGGGTTGGATTTCATTCAGTTTCGCATTAACGTGCGTAATGCGTGCAGACATGACACTGAATGTACTCGATCTCCGGCATTTCTATGCCGTTTCGATCGAGGGAGGGGTCATTGGAAAGGGGAGCCTCCCCCCTTTCCAACGACACCTACCTTAAGCATTGTGGGGCGCGGATAGCTCGATCCGCGCCTAGCAACACCATTAGACCACCAGGGATGCTTTTTTGAAGTGGGGGGCGACAGGGCAGCTTGGTATGTAAGCGGACCTCTGCCCCTCAAAGCAGGGGGAATTGCATTATGACCACCCTGGGGCAGATGCGCAGAATAATCTGCCCATCTGCCCCTAGAGAAGGGGCAAATCATTTATTTTGTGAAATTAATGTTTATGCTTTTACTGGGAGGTGGGGGGGGTCACTAAACCACCAGGGATGTGTTATATGAAAGGGGAGGGGACTGACCCTCTCCCTCTCCTGCCCAAATGGATGGGACATGTTATTTAGCCCTCCCTGGGGGCAGACTGGTAGTGAAATCTGCCGATCTGCCCCTAGGAAGGGGTACATTGGTTTTTATTGGTGGTGGGGCATCACTAGACCACTGGGGATGTCTTGTATGAAAGGGAGGTAGTGGCCCTCTCCCCCTCCTGGCCCAAATGGATGGGGCATGTAATGTATCCCTCCCTGAGGGCACATTGCCAGTGTAATTCACCAGTCTGACCCTAGGAAGGTGCAATGTGTTTAAACAGTGGGGTTGAGGGTCACTAGACCACCAAGAATGTGTTGTATGAAAAGGGGGGGCGGCCCGCTCCTCCTCCTGGCCCAACAGGATGGGGCATGTCATTTAGGCCTCCTTAGGGGCAGATTGGCAGTTTAATTGAGGCACATTGTTTTTTTCTATGTTACCACTGTAAAGTGGTTGGATTGAGGCGGTGGAGTTGCCCTTTGAGCACCAGGGATGTGTTATTTGAAGCGGGGGTGGGAGGGTGGTCCTCTGCCCCTCAAGGCACAAATGTCTTTTTTTTATGGTGCCATTACATATTGCTTTTACGGGTGGTGGGAGAGAGTTTTTTTTTTTTTTTGATTATGGGAGGAGTGTGTGGCCAGCAAAAGAAGGATGCTGCCTGCTTTGCATAAAAACAAAGTGCATTGCTGGGCGCGGATAGTTGGATCCATGCCCAACAATGGCACTAGACATTGGTGCGGTGCTTTATTCTTGTGTGTAGTATTTTGACAGAAGAAATGAGCACCATAGCAAGTGTGCATTGCATATTCTGAAGGAATGAACGTTGTGACTACCCCCATTAGTCAGTAGCGCAAGCACATGGAACTGTATGTCTCATGCTTGTGCAAAGCATGACACATACTGTTCCATGTGTTTACGCTGTTGAGCAGGGGGGGTTAGTCAGAAACATGTGTGCTAGTAATGTAAACTTTAATTCCTTCAGAGCATACGATGCACATATGCTATGGTGCTCATTTTCTCTGTCACAATAGTCACCATGACAGTAAAATGTGTGAAAAGCATGAGACATATATATACAGCTTTAGATAGTTTCATTGTTTGAGCTTGGGCTAGTGAGTGAAGATAGGAGCATGATGTTTGGATTTATTTTTGCTGGGCTGACCACAGATAATCACTGTTTTTTGTTTCGTTTACAGGTCTACTACTGTTGAAGCTTCTCCTTTGTTATGCAAGTAGTAGAGAATCTGCTCTTTCCGTTATTATACATTGTACGGGGGGGGTTGTCAGTGGGGTGGGTGGGACTGGGGCTGGATTGTTGGTGTGGGCGGGAGTGGGGGCTCTTCCCTACATGGAACAGAGCTCTGGAAAAACACTTTTTGCTGGAGCGCAACATCTTGTTCTGGCACAATTCCTCCTCGATGCATGGGGCGGGGGGGTATTTTGGTGGACTGGGCCACAATTGCAGGGTCAAGCCACAAAATGCCCCCCAATCCAGTAGAACATTGCTGTTTCCCTGGGAGGAGAATTTGGAGGTTTGGGCCACAATTTTGCCAACCCCGGGAGGCAGCAATGGTCACTAGGTTATCTGGAAAAGTATGCGCTGGGTGGTGGAGGTTTCCATATGCCCATTTCCCTCATCCACATTTCCCATCATGGATGAGGTAATTGCAGTTTACCCTTCCTTTGTGGCAGATCAATGGTCTGTACCATTCATCTGGCCCAAGGAAGGGAAAGGTTTGCAGATAGCAGAATGAAAGTTTGGACGCGTTTATGCTGGGCTGATCACAGATAATCACTTTTTTTTTGGTTTAATTTACAGTTGTGGTGGTCTGAAGCTTTCGCTGTCTTATGCAAGTAGTACGAGATGTCCTTTCGTTATTATACATTATAATTGGGGGGCGGATTGTCAGTGCGGTGGGCGGGATTGTGGCTGGAGTGTCAGTGGTATGGGCTGGAACGGGTGGTGCAGAGGTAATTGTAGAATGATGTATTTGTCCTGAATAGAGGATGCTACCTGCTTAGCATAAAAACAAACTGCATTTTGTGAACATAATAATGACCATCAATGTGTCAAACATGTCTGTGCTAGTAATACAGATGTTTATTTCTTCTGAGCATGCAATGCACACTTGGTATGGAGCTCTTTCCTTTTATAAGAATGGTCACCATTTGGGTCGACATTCCCCAAGCTCAGTGGTGGCCCTAGGGTACCCCGGCAAGGTCCACGTCCCTCCTGGAGTGAAAAGCTGTAATGCAGCCCAGCCAGAGGTTCAGGACAAAAGGGGGTGATGTCCCTGGCCTTGGGTGCCTGTCTCCCTTGTTGGTCGACCATCCCAAAGTACAGCGGCGGTCCCAGGGAGCCAAGGCAGGGTCCCCATCCCTCCCCATAGGGAAAAGCTGTAACACTGGCCGGCCAGAGCTCCAGGACAGTTAGAGGTGATGTCCCCCGCCTTGGGTGCCTGTCTCCCATGTGGCTTGACTGTACCAAAGTCGATCGGCGGTCCGAGGGTGCCCCGGCAGGGTCCCCATCGTTCCTCAGAGGGAAAAGCTGTAACATAGCCCAGCCAGAGTTGCAGGACAGTCAAGAGTGATGTCCCCGGCCATGGGCATCTGTCTCCCATGTGGGTTGACCACCCCCACCTACAGCAGTGGTCCCAAGGAGCCCTAGCAGTGTCCCAATCCTTACCCAGAGAGAAAAGCTGTAACGTTGTCCAGCCAGTGCTCCAGGACGGCCGGGGCTGATGCCCCTGAGCTTGGGCGGCTTTCTTCCATGTGAGTCGACTGTCCCCACCAAGTCCAGGGGCAGTCCCAGGGAGCGCCGGCAGGGTCCCGATCCCTCCCTGGAGGGAAGGCTGTAATACAGCCCAGCCAGAGCTCCAGAACGGTCACGGCTGCTGCCTCTGGGCTTGGGCGCTTGACTCCCATGTGGGTTCACCGCCCCCAAGTCCAACGCTGGGACCAAGGGAGCCCCGGAAGGGTCACCATCCCTTCCTGGAGGGAAAAGCTGTAACGTGGCATGGCCAGTGCTCTAGGACGTCGGGGTGCTGCCTCTGTCCTTGGGCCCCCATCTCCCACGTTGGTCGACGGCCCCCAAGTCCAGCAGCAGACCCAGGGAGCGCGGAAGGGTCCTGATCCCTCCCTGGAGGAAAAAGGTCTAAGGCAGCCCAGCCAGAGCTCCAAGACAGTAAGGGGGTGATGTCACAGTCCTTGGGTGCCTGTTTCCAATGTGGGTCGACCATCCCCAAGTCCAGAGGCAGTCCTAGGGAGCCCCAGCAAGGTCCCAATCCGTCCCTGGAGGGAAAACCTGTAACAAAGGCCAACCAGAGTTCCAGGACGGTTGAGGATGATGTCCCCGGCAATGGGTGCGTGTCTCCCATGTGGGTCGACCGTCCCCAAGTCCAGCGACAGACCCAAGGAGCCCAGACAGGGAAAAGCTGTAACGTGGCATGGCCAGTGCTCCAGGGAAGCCAGGGGTGCTGTCCCTGGCCTTGGAAGCTGTCTCCCATTTTGGTCAAGCATCCCCAAGCTTAGTGGTGGTTCCGTGGAGTCCCGACAGGGTCCCAGTCCTTCCCTGTTGGGAAAAGCTGTAACACGGCATGGCCAGAGCTCCAGGATGGCCAGAGGTGCTGCCTTGCGCGCCTGTCTCCCAGGTGGATCGACCGTCCCCAAGTTCAGCGGCAGTTCCAGGGAGTCCCCGTGGGGGTCACAATCCCTCCCCTGAGGGAAAAGCTGTAATGCAGCATGGACAGTGCTCCAGGACATCTGGGGGTGCTGCCCCTGACCTTGGGCGCCTGTCTCCTATGTGGGCTGACCCTCTCCAAGTCCAGCGGTGGTCCCAGGGAGCCCTGGCAGGGTGCTCATCCCTCCCTGGAGGGAAAAGCTGTAACGCAGCCCAGCCAGAGCTCCAGTACGGTCGGGGGGATGTCTCCAGCCTTTGGCGACCGTCTCCCATGTGGGTTTACCGTCCCCAAGTCCAGTGGCGGTCCGAGGGGGCACAGGCAGGGTTCCCATTCCTCCCTGGAAGGAAATACTCTAACGGCTTTGGAGCCTGTGTCCCATGTTGGTCGACCATCCCCAAGTCCAGCGGCAGTCCCAGGAAGCCCTGGCAGTGTCACAATACCTCCTCAGAGGGAAAAGCTGTAAAGTGGCACCGCCACAGCTCCAGGACGGCTGTGGGTGCTGCTCCCGACCTTGGGTGCCTGTCTCCCATGTTGGATGACCGTCCCAAGTCCAGTGGAGGTCCCACGGGGCCCCGACAGAGTCCCCATCCCTTCCTGGAGGGAAAGACTGTAACACAGGCCAGTCAGGGCTACAGGATGGTTGGGGGTGAAGTCGCCGGCCTTGGGTGCCCGTCTCCAATGTGGGTCGACCATCCCCAAGTCCAGAGGCAGACCGAGGGAGTCTCAGCAGGGTCACCATCCCTGCTGTGAGAAACCAGAAGGTGTCTCACTGACTAGTCGCCAGGGATCTGTCATCCAGGTGGCCAGGGCACGGCCATTGCTTTTGGATCCAGTTCCTGGGGGTGGACCAGTGCGGGAGGATCACCTGGGTAATGGGTCTTCGGGGAGTAGAAGTGGGACAACGGATGGTGAGATGCGGTATCCCCTTCCTTGTAGCACATTTACCCCATCCTACCAGGTAGGATATTTAGGAACGCTACCCCGCCCTTTTACAACACAAACACTTTCTCACAGACAGCCAGCTATGAGAGAAAACAGACTAACACCCAAGCAGTATACCCGACGTGTCCCAATACAATAGTCAGGTGAGGTCAGGCAATTACTGACCATCACACACACCTGACGTCCATTACACTTCCCCACATGGAAAAAATCCGGCAGAGCAGGAAAGCATACTCTGAGTGAAAGAAAACAACATGAGGAAACATCAGTTTCGAGACGGCCACTGGGCAAGAGAGGAAAGACTGCAAAAACCGAAGGGGATTGCAAGGAGGGAAATTCCCTTGACCTTTTTGACAAGGAACTGTTACTTTCCAGAGACCTCAAGAACAAAAAACCAGGCTGAAAAATCCTACATTGTGTGTCAGAGATACAGGGGCCTTCTCGCGTCAATATTCAAGGCAGGGAGAATCACCAGCCGCTATGGTTTCGACCTTTGCTCAAGAACAAAGTATCACCAGTAAAATCAACACAGCCGGTGAGTTGGGGAGACTGATACAAGACTGGTGTGCGTTGAAGCCAAGGTTGCAAGCTGCAACATTGTATGGCGAGCGCTGGAACGAACATTGTTAATATGCTTGTGATAAGAGGCACAAGTGAAGTTGAACTGCTGATGAGTGATTGAACTGTAAAGCAAGCTACAATACCTTTACAGAGTGGTCCGGCACTTTGTGGGTGCTCAATCGAAGGTCTTGGTAAGGTACCCAACTGAGAAGTGACAAAAGTAGATACATTTGGTCCGAGCCCGGCGGAGGGAGATCAATTGAAAGAGGACGAATAAATGTTAATCGAAGTGGTCCTGTTACGGATCAAGAGAAATCCCACGCAGTCTAAATTTTTTGATTTTGATGAAGTAGAGAAAGTTCGGAAATGTACATGAATTTGGACCAATTGAAGGGTTTGTGTTAAAGTGGGTCTGAGCCCGGCAGGGTGGGGCCCAGGGTTAACAGTAAAACACCCAAGAAGTTGTATAAGTGAAAATCCTGAGAAGAAAGGAACTTTAATGTTTTGTCGTGTTGCATCAGGCGCTCAAAAATAAGAGACTTTGAATGGCAAAGAGGCTTTGACACAGAAGGCCCTGATGTGGAAGTTTGGAACTGCATCCACCTGCTAGAGAAGCCAGAGAGTGTGCTAATCTCGAGCGTGCCAAGCCCGAGTGTGCCGCCTTGTTCCGTACTGAAACCGTGGGGAAGGGAAGCCAACAAATTGAATACCCTAACATATAATTTCTTCAACACTTTTCTTTTGCATAAAATTGTTTCCCACACTATTTGTATTTAGAAGTAAGGATTGGCAAAAGGTTTAATAGTATAGGACCTTTTATTTTGACATACTAGACTAGGACTGCGTTATTATTATTTTATGGTTGTAGCTTGCTCCCGTCTTTAGATTTAAGATTAGATAAGTGTTTTTCAAACCCGGTTGAAGTTCAATGAATACCCTTGAACTGTGATCACTTGTGTCCGTCTTACTGTTTGATACCATGCCTTCCTTACACTCCCCAGAGGGAAAAGATGCAATATGGCATGGCCACAGCTCCAGGACGGCGAGGGGTGCAGCCCCCAGCCTTGGGCGCCTGTCTCCCATGTTGGTCAACAGTCCCCAAGTCCAGCGGCGGTCCCAGGGAGACCTGGCAGGGTCCCAACTCCTCCATGGAGGGAAAAGCTGGAACGAAGCCCAGCCACAGATACAGG
This sequence comes from Ambystoma mexicanum, assembly GCF_040938575.1. Classification (NCBI taxonomy): domain Eukaryota; kingdom Metazoa; phylum Chordata; class Amphibia; order Caudata; family Ambystomatidae; genus Ambystoma; species Ambystoma mexicanum. The sequence continues at coordinate 544,717,122 of NC_090931.1, read as the reverse complement.
ATAGTCAGGGCTGCTGACCCTGGTCTTGGGTACCTGTCTCCCATGTGGGTTGACCTTCCCCAAGTCCAGCGGCAGTACCAGGGAGCCCCGGTGGGGTCACAATCCCTCCCCCGAGGGAAAAGCTGTAATGCAGCATGGACAGTGCTCCAGGACAGCTGGGGGTGCTGCCCCTGACCTTGGGCGCCTGTCTCCTATGTGGGTTGACCCTCTCCAAGTCCAGCGGTGGTCCCAGGGAGCCCTGGCAGGGTACTCATCCCTCCCTGGAGGGAAAAGCTGTAACGCAGCCCAGCCAGAGCTACAGTACGGTCGGGGGGGATGTCTCCAGCCTTTGGGGCCTGTCTTCCATGTGGGTCGACCGTCCTCAAGACCAGCGGCAGTCCCAGGGAGCCCCGGCAGTGTCCCCATTCCTCCCTGGAGGGAAAAGCTGCAACGCTACCCAGACAGAGCTCTAGGAAGTCCGTGGGTGATGTCCCCGGCCTTGGGCGCCTACCTCCTTTGTTGTTTGACGGTCCCCAAGTCCACCGGTAGACCCAGGAAGCCACAGCAGGTTCGCCATTCCATTTCCAGAGGGAAAAGCTGTAATGCATGGCAGTCAAAGCTCCAGGACGGTTGTGGTGCTACCCCAGGCTTTGGCCAATTCTCTCCCATGTGGGTCCACCATCCCCAAACACAGCGGTGGTCGCAGGGAGCCCAGGCAGGGTTCCAACCCCTCCCCGGAGGGAAAAGCTAGAACGGAGCACAGCCACAGCTCCAGGACGGTCAGGGCTGCTGCCCCTGGCCATGGGCTCCCGTCTCCCATGAGGGTCGACCATCCCCAAGTATAGGGGCGGTGTCAGGGAGCCCAGGCAGGGTCTTCATCCCTCCGTGGATGGAAAACCTGTAACACAGGCCAGCAAGAGCTCCATGATGGTCGGGGGCCCCGGCTTTGGGCGCCTGTCTCCCGTGTGGGTCGACCATCCCCAAGTCCAGCGGCAGACCCAGGGAGCCTCGGCAGGGTCAGTATCCCTCCCCCGAGGGAAAAGCTGGAACGCAACCCGGCCAGAGCTCCAGGATGGCTGGGGCTGCTACCCCTGGCCTTCTGCGACTGCCTCCGATGTGGGTCAACCATCTTCAAGTTCAGCAGTGGTCCCAGGGAGCCCCGGCAGAGTCCCCATCTCTCTCTAGAGGGAACAGTTGTAACGCAAGGTATTCTTGGTAATAAATTGTAGCGCAAAACATGCAGGTGAGACCTCTTTGGACTTCCACGGGTGTTTTCAGAAATGCATGGGGTTCCCAGTTTTCCTTGATGGCTGCAACACCCCAAGCCCAAATCTGTAGGTGGTCCAGTAGGCTAAAAACACTATAAATATCTCCCCAGGCCGTTCGTTGTACCAGTGGTTTAGCATTTTCCCTTTGTGCTCAGGTCAGTGCACCCACACATGTGAGGTACCGTTTTCATCGGGACACCTGTGGGAACGTGGAAAGGTAGGACATGTATGTCCGGTGGTTTACTTGTCGCAAATGTCTCAAAAATTTGTTTTTTCCCCCTACATTTTGGAACTTGCTGGCCATTCTGGGTAATAAATAGTAGCACAAAATACGCAAGTGAGACCTCTTTGGATTCCCACAGGAGTCTTCTTTTCAGAAACGCATGGGGTTCCCCGTTTTGCTAGGTGGCTGCAACACAAAAGGCCCAAATCTGTGGGTTGTCCAGAAGGCCAAATCCAGTCTTCACCAGGCTGTACAGTGTACCAGTGGTTTAGCCTTTTCCCTTCTTACCCTGGTCAGTGCACCCACACATGAGATAGCTTTTTCTTCGGGACACCTGTGGGAACGTAGGAAGGTAGGACATGTATTTTCTCTTGGTTGTGATAACGTCTTCATACATTTTCCTACTGTGGCTTGTTACGCAACCGTATCATTTCCCAAATGTGCCCCCACATTTAGTTGCTGCTTTAGGCCTGTACTCTTTTGTGACCTACGCAAGTCTGAAGTCACCTAACCTTCAAAAGGTCCGCCTGTGCCCTTTCAAAACAGGTATGCTTGGCATCCTTCACCACATTGATTTTACTTATTTTCAAATGCTAATTACGTCAGTTAAGGCCGTCAGCATAAAAATACTGTGTACCATGGCTTGGTTTTTTGCTCGTGGTATTGCGTGTTTTGTGAAACCTTACAAAAAATGTGCGATTTCCTAACTAGAAGAGTCAGGGGAATGTAGCGCTGCACTACCTTTCTCAATATTCATGGAAGCCATTACCTTACTAGTGCAAACATGTCCAGCACATACTTTCTTTTCTGTCACTTTTCAATTTTTTTTGCCAAACTGTTGGATTTATGAGTAAATAGTTGTTGCATGACCTGCGCAAATGACCGCTTCCTGAACTTGGAATTGTATCTACTTTTCAGAAATGTATGCCTTTCTGTGTTTCCATTGAGCTTTCCTACCCTCCTCTTCCGGTACGGTCCGGGCAAGCATGTCATTAAAAAAATAAATAAATAAAATAAAAGGGGGAAATAAATTGCCCGCCTCCCACAAAACTGAAGGTACGCTTATGAAAAAAAATATATATATTCTTTCCACTCAACCTGTTCTTGAAAGCTTGGAAAATGGCAAATTCAGAACTGCAAACCCTTTGTATCTAGCTCTTACAATAAAAAAAAACACAGGCTTCTTTGAGCATCATTTTATTGCCATTTTCTGAAAAACACACATAATTTGGTAACTTTTTTGTTATTTTCTCACACCCCCTACACCAAACCATGAATCCTTGAAAGCATTATGACCGCCTACATGTGGGAAAAAAAGGGTGCAAATTTGGCCAGGATGCCACTTGTAACAACAAAGGTACAAGGGATTGAATGCCGACATACTGAAATGTCCAAAAAAGGGCTCAGCACTGGGAGGGAAATCCCTCATCAGTTAAAGGTTTAATCTAACTTTGGTGCACACTACAATCGAAAGGGGGTCTTCCCAAAGTGAGTTTTCGTTCATACAATACAGCATTTTCTTTACATGCGTTACCCAAGGAATGCTTTTACCTCCAGCTATATCCATGTTTCAGAGCATCACAATACTTTTCAAGACCTTCAGTGCACCACAGATGTATCCAGTAAAATACTGGGTTCAAAGCATCCTGTTCTCCAATCGGATAAACATCAAGTAGTGCATTTGGAGATGCTGGAGCAATCTGAAGCAGTTGTTTCAGGTGCTTATTTTCAGTTCTTTTTAAACCTATAGTATTTTCATTTCTCAATACTGCTAAATGTTTACAGTACAATACCCGAATTCCAGAAATCAAATGATATGGCATTTATAACGCGGCTATACACAAGTGTTTCAAGGCACGTAGCGGGTCCTCCTTTTCTTTAAAACCTGCCGAACAATTTCCCGGCCCACCCCATCAAATGCGGATTTGAGGTCCACAAAAATTGCATACCATTCAAAACCGAATACTTACGGACCAATAAAAATAATCTGAATCATTGATCTACTGTACTTTTGGATTTCTGAAAACCAGCTTGAAGGTCACTAATAATGTTATTTTCCTCCACCCAAGTTTTCAAATGATATAGGATCGATTTTGCAAACGTTTTACCAGTACTATCTAGGAGATAGAATTGTAGTTCCCACGGTGGTCCCTGCCCCCTTCTTTGTATATTGGGACAAACGAAGCAGATTTCCATAAGGATGGGACTGAATTCAATTTGATAATAGCGTTAAATAGTTTACATAAGAGAAGGGCCCATGCACCCAGTTCATCCTTGTAAAAATCGATAGAAACGCTGTCCGGTCCGGGCGCCTTGCTGTACTTCTGTGAGCTAAGAGCATTATAAACTTCTTGCACTGTTAGTTGGGAAACACCCTCCCTTGTAAGCGCATCTAGGGTGGGCCAACTTCAAGAACAGGCCCAATTTGCTGGCTTGCATCTCCACCATATAGTCCCATGGAGTGCTCCTCCATACACCTGCAGTGATGCAACAATCTAGCGACCCGCCCCACCATTTTCTACCCCGGAAATGCTTTTCCACAATTCGGTTTGAGTTGCCACTTTAGAAGGCTTGCATTAAACGACACCACTGGGACTCAACAACCTGTTCCCCCCCCCCCCCCCCGTAATTCACTTTTTAAAATGTTATATGCAAAGGCGAAGTTGGACCTTGTCCACTGTAGCTCCTAGTTTAGCACATGCCCTGGAGCCGTTTCTTGGTGTTTCGGCAAACGGCATCAAACCAGCTTGCTTACCTTTTTCGAGGAGTAAAATATGTGAACAGATTTACAGTGAGTTTTTCAAACTCATCTAAAATACACACATCCGAGATATCTTCCCAACAAATCATGTCCACATTTCCAAAAATAGTTTTAGAGTGATGGCTTTTTCTCTTGCACCATCATTTTTGGCCATTTAAAGGACTTACGAGCATGCCCAGAGATAATAGCCTCCGTTCTAAGAGTGTTATCAAGTAATGACTGCTTTTTCTCTTCAAAATTGAACGCAATGGATTGTGGGAAGTGGTCACTGCAAACATTTCCAGTACTTCAAAACCCATCACCATACTCCAATTCTTACCAAAGTGCAATCTATAATTGAAGAACCATTGACCCCTGAAAAGGTATATTGTGCTCGCTGATCCTTATGGAAATTGCCAATTCATGGTCTTAACTGCAAATTGTGGACCTTGCGAGCTATATCAATTGCTTGGAGGTGAAACCTCCTCGGTTTTTACGCCACCAGGGGTGGGATGTCCCAGGCAGTTCCTCCCATAACTCTGCTAGCTCTCTAACGGGCTCCAATTGCAGGTTAAAATCAGCTGCCAAGATAATATGCGTCTCACTAAATTAGAATGCGCCCAAGAATCAACCATTTCCTGAATCGTGTCCATCTGGGTCACCCCTTCTGACTGAGTGAGCCGATTATATATGTTAAACAGCATAATGTGGTGATGCCAGAGGTAAATGCCACTAAATATAGGAGGTCTGGGGAGTCAGAGTCCTGTGGCTCGATATTCTAATTTAGGGCTACATCTGCCCAGATCAGCATACCGCCAATTGGTCTTGCCTTCAATCCAGCCTACCTTTTAGACATTTCAGATACAAAGAGTAACTGTTTTACAGATTGTAGATAACAAGCAGCAAGAAAAACAGCAAATATCAGCAAGAATTATCTATTTAGCAGCGGTCAGTCGTTAGTTCACAGCAAGCTCTTCAGGCTCCCAATGTCAGTAGATATCAACAGGTATCAGAAAATAATACGAGTCACTATCAAATATTTACCGCCAACAACTATCAAGCAGGTATACAACACTGAGCGAAAAGAAAGCACTGTAATTCAAACAATAGTCCAGGCAAAACCCCAATTGTGTGGCAAATCCCATGGAACATCCAAACGACTTAAGATGCGACCATAGTCTGACACCTTCTCCCTGCTCCATGGGTCTGTATCGGTGAAGAACCACAAGCAGTAGTCTATGGAACTCACTTGCAGGCTTATGATGTCACCAATATTACACATGTGAAAGTATGGTGGTATCAGGCTGCGTAGTCTTAGCTGCAGTAAAGCAACCAAGGGTGCCATTTTTGTCAAAATGGCCCCAGTCTTCTTTTTTCACCATTTCTTTGTTGAAAGATCCTTCTTAAGATTTACTCTGCACACCAAGCCAGGTTTGGTCCCTTCGTTTGCTTTGCCTTTGGCGAGATTCACGAGTGAAGCCCGCCTCTGGCTCCAGAGTGTCTGGCGGGGGCAGGAAGTCAAGGACGTGCCCGAAACTCCCTGCACTTAGTCTCCTAGGAGACCCAAATGCACTCTGTGGTGATTGACCGGCTGACTTTCTGGCAAGGACAGCCACCCTGCTGGGTGACTGACAGCTGGGCTGGAATGAATGGGAGAAACCTGAATAAAAGGAGAGGCTTTTGGCTTGGAAGGCAGAGTCGACCATTGGGCGAAGGAACCGAAGAAAAACTTGAAGAGGACACCTGCTGCAACTCCTGGACCATTGGTTTGTCCAGTGAAGGCCTGCTGCTGTGCTGAAAACTCCAAATTCGTATCGACAGAGAAGCGCCTACTAGGACGACGTCTCCCTTTGAGTTGGTGGGACCAATCAACTCCAAAGTAAGCCACCTGGACATCTTCTCGAAGCTGGTTGAATTTCCACAGAGTTGCTGCTGGAAACCGAATAGCCAGGGAGAGGAACACCAGATTGTGTGTGTTGCTTCTAAGTTGGCCAAGAGCTCCAGGAAGATCCTAGGGACTCCCAGGAAGCAGGACTGACCGAGCCTGAGCCCCCTCAACAGAGTGCGGGGCCCCAGAAGCAAGGAAAGTCCATCTCGACAGCCAGAACCACAGTGTTGCTATTTGCGGTAGTCGCGAGGAGCTGAAACACCGACGTGCCACTTGTTTGAAGATTGCCGGTTGCGAGCGGTGACCGTCCCATTGCAGTGCAGAAGTCCCACCTCTTGTCACCACGACTGAGGCCCAGGAACAGTGAGATCTGAAGAGCTGCACAGGAACAGAAGTCATCTGTTGCACTTTTTCTTCAATCTTTAGGTACTTCAATGTCTGAGAGAACTAGTTGCTTGCATCTTCTACTACTCACAAGCCTAAAGAGCTTGGGGTCCTACATTGATTCTTCTTTTCTTCAAAGACTTCTCAAACATTGTGCAAATACTTGTTCTTACTTACCTACCAGAAGTGCTTCAGCTCATATAAGACTTTTGCCTATTGACTTTGGCTTATCCTATTACACTGATTGACTCCGCTTAGGGGATCCGAAAGTATTTGTCTGCTTAAGAATATTTGTGATCTCTTGTTTGTTCTAATAACATTTTCCTTTGACCAATTCCTAAGAATGTTCTAAATGCAACAGTAAGATATTAATGTCCACAGCACCCTAGCTATTGAATTCACCCGAGGGTGTAGGTTGTGACTGTGGGCCATCCCAAAAGGGTCTTTACTGATTTTTACTAAGAGTGTGTCGTTTTGGAGTGTATTTGTGTGTTGCTTTTATATTGCTCCCTTCTAAACAAGGCTTATTCTAACTGACTGATAAATAAATGAATAATTGTTTGTTCAAGGAACCTTGTGTGCAAGTGTTTATTTGAATACTTGTCACTATGAATCTCTGTGTAACTCCCCTACAGCACACATTGACCCCTCTTGAGATAAGCCTGGCTGCTCAGCACGCTACCAACCTGTGTAGTACAAGCTTACACCAAAGGCTATGTTCCTATTGCCAGGAGGTCAGGGTTGTTGTAGTGCACCCAAAGGGTACTGCATACGATCTTGCCTAACGGGGACTAATCCCGAAGGCTGAGTGCCCAGAGTTATTATAAGTGAATTCCACTGTCGGGTGTAAAGAAACCCAGTTGGCTTGTTGAGTATTTATATAGCATTGTAAATATTGTTCCAAGGTTCTTTTCAGCTGCTTGGTCTAACCATTTGTCTGATGGTGAAAACCAGATGACAGAGCCCTGCCTTGCATACATTGGAGGTGTACTGACCCCCTCTGTCTGACACAATCTTTTCTGGGACAAATGTCCCGGACAATTACTTCGACCATGAACGAGGCCAACGGGAGACCAGACAGCGGGGAGAAATGAGCCAGCTTAGTGAAGGAATCCACTGTGACCATGATACAGGTGCAGCCATGAGAGGGGGGGTCAACAATAAAGTCGGTTGATAAGTGGCTCCATGGCGTGGTAGGCAGAGGAGCTTGTTCCAGCAGTCCGATGGGCCTTTGAGAGCAGTGTTTACTTCTTGCACAAATAGTACAGGACTTGGTGTATTCTTCCACATCGGAGGACAGACCAGGCCAATAGAAGGAGTGCATGACTAAATCCAAGGTCCCCTTCTTGCCGCGATGTCCAGCGGAGCTGTGGTCATGACACCAGGACAACACTCTCAGACAAAGGTCTTTCTCGGGTATGAAGAGTCTTTGGTTGACAAAAAGAAGACCGTCCTTGTCTTCCACTAGAAGGCCGAATTTGTTTGGTAGCACAGGTTTAGAGTGGATGCTACCCTCTTTAACTTCCTGGAGGAAAGTGGATACTTGTAGATTTTCCTGTTCCTGGGGAAAATTGCTTCAGGTTTCCCCTCGGATGAATGTCCAAGAGACCCACAGAGGGAAAGGCCATCTGCTAAGGTGTTCTGACTGCCAGGTAAGTACGTGATCTCGAAATCGTACTGGGCAAAGAAATGTGCCCTACCATCCCCGACGGGAAATGATGCGTTCCATGCGTTGTAGCATTTTAAGGTTCTTATCGTTGGTTCCAATGACGAAGGGGTGTGATCTGCCTTGGAGGAGATGCCTCCATTCTTCACAGGCCATCTTCATTGCCAGGAGCTCCCTTTCTATCACAGAATAATTAATTTGACTGGGGGGTCAGGGTCTTTGACAGGTATGCCACTGGGTGTTCCATTCCTCCGTATTCCTGGAGTGAAGCCGTGCTTACCGCACTGGCAGAAGCGTCAGTCGCCACAATGAAGGATTTGGACTGGTTAGGCTGGCGAAGTATGGGGGCGGAACAAAACAGATACCTGAGATTTCGTAGAGCAGCCTCCGCTTGTTCAGTCCACTGAAAGGGTTTCGTAGTCTTCTTTAGCAAACCAGTAATGGGTACGACTACGTTGGAGAAATGTGCAATAAATTTGCGGTAAAAATTCGCAAATCCCAGAAATATCTGGATTTCTTTTATGGAGGACGGGGCCGGCCAACTAAGAATAGCTGAGACTTTTTTTGGGTCCATCATGACTCCACTGCTGGAAAGGATGAAACCCAAATAGGATACAGTGGAGACCATGAACAAACACTTTTTGGGCGTGACGAGGAGATTGTGTGTTTGGAGGCGTTGTAGTTCGGCCCGTAGATGCTCCGAGTGCTTCTGTGGAGTGGGAGAAAAGACCAGGATGTCGTCCAAGTAGACAATTACTGAATGGAACAAGTATGTTTCTTTTCTGTGTAGGCTCATTTCCCAACTTAAACTTCCCCTAACTACAAACACATCAAACACCCAAACCTCCCTCCCTCCCATCTCCCTGCCCTGCCCCAACAGTACCCTCTCCAACCGTTGCCCAGCTCCATCCCTGGATCTCAGGTACCCCCGCATCTAGCCCTTTCTGGCAATAGCCTGTACTCGCGGCTCAGCAGGGTGAAACGCCCTAACAGCTGTCCTACTACTACTTCCGGGGGTTAGGTTGCCTACATCCTGCTGCTCCTATTTGCTTCAAATTTGCAGCGCTTAATGCTACTTAGTTTACTTGTACATTATATATTCTATATTCCAGTCCAACAAATTCAACAAGTCCAAGCGTCCCATGTCCTATTTTCAACTTTGTCTATCTGTGTGCCTCACCTGCCATCTACATCACAGTCTATTCCAGGGCTCCCCCCCCACCTTTCCATTATGCATGATGTATCACCATCACGTATCGTGCTTCTCGCGGTCTTGCTCTTCTTGTACCGGGCAGCGCTGCATGTCCAGCCACGCCGTCGCATCTTCTGGGGTGTAAAAAAAAAAAAAAGACCTACTTTTATGCAGGACTGTCAGCTTCGCAGGATACAATAGCATATACTTGATCCCAGCTGTGCGTAGTCTCCTCTTGACAGCCACATAGCTATAACGCTGCATGGTATAATCAGGATACGCTGTGATAGTAGCAGATGCTCTTTTTATCGTTCCACGTTTACAAAAGTACTCCAGGATCTTCTCTCGGTCTTTGTAGTTCAAAATCTTTCCTATTATTGCTCGCGGTGGGGCCCCAGGTCGTGGTTTCCTCATCAGGGCCCTGTGCGCTCGCTCAACGGTGAATCCTTGTGAAAGCTGGTCAGCCCCTATCTCTTGCAGGAACATATTCTCCACATAGTCCGTTGGGTCCTGGCCTTCTTCACCTTCCGGCAGGCTTACCACGCGTATGTTTCGTCTAGCTCTCCGTTCAGCCTCCTCTGCTCGGCTCTCGAGGTTAGCCACCTGTTGCTTCAGTATATGGACCTTCTTTGCATTGCTTGCGTCGGTTTCTGTGTTGGTTTTCACCACACTCTCTAGACCACTCGTTCTTTCAGCCAGCGATCGAACATCTTGTCGCAGCAGGGTGACTTCTATTCCTACAGCATCTATTTTGGCTTCTAGGGCAGTTCTTAAATCCGCCATTGCTGTCCCCCCATGAGGCTCTCAGCTCCGTGATGGCTGAGAGGATCAAGTGGTCCTCTTTTACGGGGGTACCCTCCACGGACGCTCCTCCCGCGCCTTGTGCCGGAGGGGTAGGAGTCTGCTGCGTCTTGGCAAAGGCGTCCATTGTGGGTTGCTTGCTCTTGACCTTGGCCCCTCTCGCTGACATTGCACAACCCCGTCTATATACCAAGTTCCAGCTACTCTGTAGCACACAAGTTCTACTTCCCAGGTCTTCCTTGGTGTCACAGGGATAGTTGGTGCTTAAAGGCGTTGTCCCCGGGGGGTGCAGAAACTGTTAGTCTATACTGTGCTGTGCACCGGGTGGGTTGTATCCCCCCACGTCTTCAACCGTTGTGATGTCTTCTAGTATGCCCTCTCTGGCTGCTAGCAGGGCTCCTTGACGTCTGCGTGTTCCATGGTATGTGAGCCTTGTTGGTACGCTCCTCCTGCACCTCTTGCTTCGTGATTTGGGTGCCTCAGGGTGTGTAGACTGTGCAGGCCCCTAGCTTCCACTATCTTGGGTAATGTTTACAGCTTATTCTTGTGCATTCCGAGTGTTGCACCATGTAGTTTGCTACTTAGGGTGCCCTGCTTCCCGGGGCTGCCTGCTTGTGAGGCCTGCCAGTATCTGCTGTATGTTGATAATATTGTTTGCCCCCCCACTGCTCTATGCATGGGGTTATCTCCGTCTTGTCTGTGTGATAAGGTTGTAGCTGGCAGCTGCTTCCCAGCCAATTGCTCCTTTCGGCCTCTCCCACACCTTACACGTGTAAGCGTCTTTATTTTGCGCCGTCCCACGGGGGCCACAGAGTATCCAATGCCTCCCAGTCTACCCGTTTCCTATCTGGTCACGGAGCGTTCATAAACTCGCCGAACCTCGGGCTCCCCGAACGAACCTGACCGCCCCTCCGAGATCTGTCTGGGCCTATTCATTCGGATCCCCGCAGCAGTGGCCCTGCGCACTGGTTCCCGGTCGCTCCGCGCTCCAACACCCCCCCACTCTTCACAGTGGGGGAAAGGGTCCTCCGATCCACCGTGCTGCCGATTGCCTCGGCAGGGTGCCTGGTCTGCGCGCCACGGGGTCCTCGACTTCTTCAGGTCCCCGGTGCCGCTAGCTCCGAGTAACTCTCATCCACCGCAGCCCCCGCTGCCCCCTGTGTTACCATCCAAGGGGAGGGGGCCCTCAGCCTTCTTCGCGCTCTAGCGAGGCTGCACGCTCTTCTTTTCCCATCAAGGCACTGCTATCAGCTGTCCTTGAGCCGCCTCTGGGTTGCCAGTCAATTTCAGTTCAGGCACTGGTTGCAGGCCAGCAACCCGCTCGCCACTTGTAACTGATGCCGCCGAGGAATCCTTTGTTCCATCTCGCTGCCATTTTGTCGTCCATCGCACCGTGCCGGCTCTGGATACAAAGTCACGCAGCTCCTGCTACTTCGTTTCTTGCAGTCCGCCGATACGCTCACTCTGTGCCTGGACTGCTCACACGCTTTTCAATGTATTTTGAAGTTGGAATACGCCGCTTAAACGCGCACATTGCTCCGGATCAATTTGTCAGATCACGGAGCTCTCAGGTAGTGCAGCTTATTCCATGGCTGCTTATCCACGCCCCTTGGCTGCACGGATGATGTCGAAGGTCATAATTTCTGTATGTTGTAGTACCATAACCTGAAGGACCTCCATGGTGTGGGTTATGGGTCCGGAGCTGAGAGGAGTGCCGTCCACACCTCTACCTTTTGGTCTGGCTCTTTCTCGATGCGGTGAATGCCAACCTTGTTAGCCCACAGAGTGTTTATAAAGTTCCCTGCAGCCCCACAATCTATGAGGACGAGTGTATCGATCTTCTGCTTCTTCACAGGGATTTGTAAGGCTACCACCATGAAACATGAATCCTCTGTGTCCTGAGTAGGGGTTACAGCCAAAGAGACGTAGGGACTATTGGACATACCTTGGTTACTCATCCCCCCTAGGACCAAGGTTGCCCGTTTCCTGGATGTCTTGGAGGAACTTCGGGGCAGTTCCTAAGCAAATGGTTGGAGGACCCACAATACATACAGAGGCCAGTATCTCTCCCATGTTTTCACTCCTCCGGAGTTAGACGAGCTTTGGCAGTGCCAATCTGCTTAGGTTCCTCTTTAGCTTGATGCGTCATAGGTTGAGCAGCTGCAGCTTGTGGGGTCTGCGGACAGAGTACTCCTCTGCCTTTCCTTTTCTCTGTCCTTCGTTCCCCCATGCAGAACTCAATCTGAAGGACTGTAGACAACAGGTTGGAAAATGTGGAAGTATGTGGGATTCTGGCAAGCTCGGCCTTGAGATCTTTAAGTCTCCACCTGGAAATCGCGAACTGAGCCTGCACTAGCCAACCGGCTTCTGCCGCAACCGGAATGAAGTGCGTAATGTACGTTAGGAGATCCGTTGACCCCTGTTGAACATCCAAAAGCTCCTCACAAGCCATGCATGTGATCTCTGGACGTTCAAAGGGTTGCTTGAGCAAGGCAAGAAAAGCACCATAATCATGTAGAACAGGATTGTTGCTGGGCATCAGAGGGGTCGCCCAAGCTAGGGCATTTCCGGGCATGTTTGAAATCATAAAGCCTGCAAAGGCATGTTCTGAGGCATAAGTACTGGCCCTAAATGCAAAAATGCACCATAGAGGCCACTATTTAAGTCTTCTAGGGGAACTGTCATAGTTCCCAGAAGACAGGGCCATTGAAGGCAGGTCAGAAGAGTTATGATCCCGGTTGTGACCAATTGACGTAGAACAGAGTTCTCAGTCTTCAGGTTCTGTACTTCTAATGTCAGATCTTGCACTGCTGCCACCAGTTCCTGCACTTGTTCCGCGGTGGCCATCTCAGGTTTTCAATGGGCGTTGCAAACTGTCAATCTCGCTGTCTGAATCCGAGCACACCCCTAGCTCCTCACCTGAGCTGCTGGAGTTATTCGCTGGCGTCTCCTTCCTTCCCCGATTTCAGTGTCCTTTTTTTAAAAATTGCGATATGGCCTACATCGAGAAGACGCCACAATGGTTGCTTGGAAGACAAGCAGGCCAGTGACCCTGCTCCCGCGATAACTAACCAGATTGTGGAAAAAGCCAGACTAGGCACAAAAAAAACCTTGATGGATTGCGTTGGTAGAGTAATGTGGAGTCCTTCCCGGTACTTGAATGTAGTAGGTAGTAGATCCAAGCAGGTGAATTACACAGCATAAGGCCCCCCTGAAGCAACCACATCTGGTTGAGGGGATAGCAGGCTTCCAGACTGGATGTCAGCAGTAAGGAAGTCAAAATGCAGGAGTCCGTAAACTCCAAATATAGGGCGCACGTAAGGTGGTCCTAGTGTGGGAAATGGTAGGAAAGGAGAAAGTATAGAAAGCCAGGCATGGGATTGTGAGGCACCGAGAGCCGGGGCGAGGAGACAGAGGGAGAGCCACCCTGCGGAGCGTGGGACAGGAGAAAGCAGTGGAGAGCGGGGGAGAGAGAGAGAGAGGGAAAGCGGGAACCGTGCCACGAAGGGGCAGTAACACGGAGGAAAGAGACAGGGCTCAGCAAAGCCAACAGGAAGAACCCAGCACGTTAACTCAAAGCTCGAGTGGAGACACAAGGGTTACAACGTGCGGCCCGCTGGGAGAACTGGGAATATGAACTTCCTGGTGGCGGCCATGTTGGGAAAAGGACTAGACCGCTACAAGCTGTGCGGAGACAGAACATGAAGGGGAAATCAATGGCGGTGAGCTCGCCAACGATCCAATATGCGCCAGGTGGGAGAGCGCATGACACTGCTTTCTTATCTCCTTGTAGCATGCACAAAATAAAACAAAATGTAATACATTCTGAACTGCTGCGTCACAACATGGACAAATTGAGTATGAAACATAACCTTGCCAAGACATAGTTTTTGCTCGCAGAATCAAACAGTTAAAGCGTGCTCTAGTCAAGACCCAACAATCTTCTGGGTAGTTGCTATGTGTCAGATAGGACTGCATTGCATCAGTCTTTGGTATGATAGCATGTTTTCTATTTGATTTAAGCTATTGACTCATTTGCACTCCATGATATACTGGAAACTCACTTTATACATTTCACGCTCCTTCCTATTTAGCAAATTCACAGGACAAACGGGATTAGGGTCATTCAGCTGTATTATACACCCACTAATAAAGTTTAGCCATGGTAAACTGCTCCGGATGGAGCCCTGCATCAATGCCCCAATTATTTCATGCGTCAATGATGCTTTGGAGTTTGGCCATATGCCTAACCAGTGCATAAACGGGGCTGCATAAAAGTCGTATCCATTTCTACAAAGGAGTAAAGCTCCTACTGTGTAGATTTGTTGTGGAATTGTCCACATCTTTGATGAGGACTGCCTAAAAGCATGTGACAAACCTCTCTGTCCAACAACCTAGTTGGAGCACCGGAGTAGCCGCATGTCAAGATCCTGAACCTCCTTGATACAGGACATAGCTGTGATATTATTTATTTTCACAAGTATTGCCTTTCCCCTTGATCATTTCCCTTGTAGAGCTCTGTAAACCATCACTTTTTCCAATTTTCACTTCCATTTACCACCACACCTAATGTAAAGCTAAATCCCCAAGGTTGCCCCCCAGACAGCCTAGCTGCCATCAGTGGCAAGAATGGTTGGCGATGGTCAACTCAAGGGTGACACTCGGGATAGGCTATCCTTCTGATGCAACCATGACATTGCCATACTTAAAGGTGTGTCCGCGAGAGCCTCGTATTCCTGGGACCCAGTGCTGGTGAATGAGGGCCGCCACAATATGCAACTGATGCCTTGGCCATTGGACCGCATGGACACATGTGGTCATGTGCCCCTGCAGATGAAGAAGGTGCCTCGCAGAGGTTGAACCCATCATACAAACAACCAGAGAAGATCCACAATTCTCTCTGGCCTGTCCACCGGAAGAAGCAATTTGTTCAGGTGTTGTTACATCCAGGGTTCATTCATTCCTCAACGCTTGCGGTATCCTCATGTTAAGGAACGGGTCTTTTTCCATAAACATTGGGCTTCTCCTTTCTGGCAACGTTGGATGTTGCCTAGGAAATTGTGGTGGGTGTTCAAACGTCACACGATTCATCAGCTGACCGCGACACAGACTTACAAGCCACACCCCTTACTGTAATATAAGAACCCAAAGCCTTTGCGGCGCTTATAATTAACGTTACTTTGATCCTTTTCAACTTACTTGCTGTCTTTTTCCCTCGTGTTTTGACCTTGGACTTCCAAACCGACCGGTCTTCGCCTCGCCCTCTGGTTTTGTCCTGAACTGCTATTGCCGACCTGAAACGCTGAACCAATCCTCCATCTCCTACCGTTCTTCGGTAATGTGGACCTGATCACTGGCTGAGTTTGATACAGAGCTTTTGTATTCCTCTACATGCCCTTCCCTTCCGCTACTCATTTGTTTGCCAGTTGTCAACCTAACACAGCGCTTCTTCCCCGATTCAGCGGACCCGGCGAGGTTTCTGCTGTTTGCTTTCGTGTATATCTGCAACTGCTTCGCTCACCTGGGACTCAGATGCACGTCACTCCCTCCAGCTACCCGGTAAGCCAAAGTGTATTCTGGTGACCTATTACAGTGTTGGGAACCCAACATCTATCTCCTTTACGCCCTCTAAAGTGTTCACTTTGAACATTTGATTTGGATCATTACCAGTGCATTCTCCGAACGCTTTGCTGCCTAAATGCACCACCCCGGACCTAGTTCCGACCCATGTTCCGCCCAGGGAGACATTCCATATTAATCATCCTGTTTGTTATTTTTTCCTGTCGTTTTTTCTTCATTCAAAGACTTCCTTTACACTTTAGAGGGTAAGACAAAATGACATCTCAGTATCCACCCTTAAGCCCTCAGTGTTAGAATAGAGCGAAAGGTTTCCTATCCTTTTACCTAGGCGCATCCTTTATTGCACCAACCAGCATCATTCAGGTAGTTATTCTACTAGTAGGTTAATACTTGTGCCCTGTTATTTTTTGGTATTAATTGTTTGCATTTTCTTTGCAGCCTGGTTTAGTGGTGTGGGTGTTTCCCGCTCTTTTGGGTAATCTACCGCTCTGTCTGTATTCACATACACAGCAGAAAGGTCTATTACCAAGAAGAGTTTCCTCAGTTAGAGGAGGTCCGGTCTGGGTTATCCCTTAGGGGCACTTTCCCAGCAGTGACTGAAGTATTGAGTCTTGAGAAGCTTACTCGCATAGAATTCTGAGCAACGCCCCGGCCTGCCTGCACGGTGGTGAGTAACAGGTGTCTTCAAAATTGTGCTCCTGTATACTTCACATCCTGGGATAAGTCACATTGCAATTTCTAATGGTTGATTAAGAATTCAAGAGCTGGTAAGTCCGATTTACATCTCAGATCCGAAGAGTTTCGAAGGGAGCGCTGATCAGCTCCTGTCCAGGTGGTTGAAGTTCTGGATCCTCTCCAGGTGAAGTGCTGCCCCCACTGGAGTCGGAACCTTCATGAAACCCGTCTTGAGCCCTAAGGTCAGGACTCTTGATTGCAAGGGATAGTCGTCTGCGAATTCTGAGAAACCTCTGGTCTGTCCTGTTTGGAACATTGAAATTAAACATCCGGGAGATTAAAGCATGCTAGAAGTCAACTCCTGTTTTCATAGTTGAGATCAACTACATTCTATCCATCTTGAAATGCTCGTTAGTGGCAAAGAGATTGGGGGGATTTTAGGTTATGGACCAGTATGGCATTTTCTGACGTCATCTTCATAAGAAAACTGATTAAATTAAATCCTCTCTTTTCTTGACCTGCAGAAACCCTTGAGATTAAAACCTTTTCTAACATGTCCCTTATCCCTGCTAGAAGAACTTCCTTATTTCCAGCCCTTGTTGCAGGGGTAACGATGGCCCTCTGTGGGAAGGAAGACCCAGAAACTGATGTGTAACACAACCTCATAATTTGTGGTATGATCTTGGGTTACGCTGTTCCAGCCCTCTAAAAATTGATAATGTGTCTTCCACTGTAATACTGTGGTTTTTAGGGAGAATGTTGTTTTTGCAGGAGGAGCCACTTTACTGAGGGACTGACATGATTTCACTGCAGATTTCTGATGGGGCATCCTCTTTCCTTTATGGTGTGGACAACCTGTAATCTTTCCTGCAGTACCCAGAGTAGTTGACTTAGCTTTGGCTTTGGTCAGCTATTTCCTTTTCTTCTCTAAGCTTCATTTCGGCACACGCCATAAAAGCAATTTCCAATACACAATACAATGCATAATAAAACAATTCAGATATAGAAAACATTCCAATATACCACACAAAATATGTTATAGATGTATGATAGTTCAATCTTTAGTTCATCCAATTAATACAATTCTGAGTGAGCAGCTTTCTACTGTTTAAGGCTCTAACTAAACATGTTTTTAAAGTCCAGACCACACGACCGGCTTGCACAGGTATTTAAAAAAAAGGCATTTATTACAACCACAATTTTTGAAGATGGGGATAATCACTTGGGTCCTAATTTCTTTCTAAACCAGGCAAATATATATATATATATATATATATATATATATATATATATTCCATTCTGGGCAGTTGCATGGCACATATTTTATGTTATTATTTTATTTTATTACATTTGTTATACGCCCACACCCTGAGGTATCACAGCGTAGTTACAGACAACTTGGAAAATACAATCTTACAGTTATAAGCAGGTTACACATTGGTTATACACTGTTGCAGTACATAGTCATGTCATGGTCCCTGAGGTAACTAAGATGGCAAGGTTGGGATGGGGGGGTCGGTATATGATTAGTATTAGTCGAATAGCCAAGTTTTCAGTGATTTTTTGAATAGCTGGTGCGATTCTTTGTTCTTGATGTTAGTAGAGAGGGAATCCCAGTGTTTTGGTGATAGGACTTAGAAGCTGCATCCCCCCGCTCTTATTCTTTTGAATCAGGGTATTTCGAGGAGATGGTTGTTAGCCGTGAGGAGTCTAGCGGAAGATTTTTTCGTGATTGTGTTGTTGAGGTATTTGGGGGCTTTGTTAGCTATGCATTTCTGTGTAATGCATAGGATTTTGAATACAATCCTAGCCTTTATGGGTAGCCAGTGACTGTCTCTTCTGATGCTGGAGATGTGTTCACTCTTTTTTATGCCCAGTGCTGTTCGGAGGGCTTTGTTCTGCATGAGCTGGATTTTGGTCAGATTGTTGTTGGAGGTGCCTAAAAGGAGTACATTGCAGTAGTCGAGTTTTGAGAGTATAAGGGCTCTTGCTAGTGTGACACAATTGTCACGCGTGAGGAATTTATGGCTTAGGGATTTGAGCTTGGAGGTGTAAGAGGTGGCTGAGGAGAGTGCGTCGATTTGTTTAGTCAGAGTGTTTTCTGCCACTGCGTGTCCACACGCATGTCTTTACAGAATGCCCTGTGAACCCTGTCTGCCAGTTGATCGCCAAACATGGAACCGTAAAATGGTATTTTCCTGGTTGTGGATTTTTGTGGAACTTTTGCATGACAATCGCCCAAATGGATGTGTATTTTACCCGAAATTGTAGCACCCATCCATTTTGGCCGCTACCCTCACCTATCGAACACAAGGTAGAGAGGAACTCTACTTACCTTTGTATAGATCCTAGACTGTGTGCACATTTAGCTACATCATCTTTTGCTCGATTCAGGTCTTAAAGACCATCAAGCAGTGCCTTTGAAGAACATCATGCGTAGGTGCTGTTGCTAAGTGATAGGGGAGCTATAGAGTACGCTTCCCTCAGAGTCCTTCAAACCTTTTTGTCCTCTTGTTCCTGAATAGGATCTTCATCCACCATGGATGATCTTCCCTTGAGGATGGGCAGGATTTCATTAATCAGAATGATCTTAGGCAAAGAATTAGCTTCTCGCATAAAAGTATAGCTTGGAAAAAGTATAGCTTGGAAAGAAAACAAGGCCTTGCAATATTTTTTGCTTCACTCTACTCTCAAAGCAGATTTGTCGTTATATCTGAAATAACTGAAAGACTGACGTTATGTTAATAGTCTTTTATATTGCACATTAACCACTGTAGTAACCTCAAAGCGCAGAGCGTTGCCCAAATAGAGGCAAATGGTGACCCCACCCAGGTTAACAACTAGTGCATAGTCTCTGGATGAAAATGAAATGGGGAAAAGAATGAGTGGAAAGGGAAAGAGTTTGACGGCAAGAGGTAAGACAGACTGACGTGAGTTCAAGTGTAAATCAAATCCGATATCTATTGTATGTTCTTTTGCGATCAAAAGAGCATTGTTCTTACCTCTATATGAATAAAAATAAATACAACAGAGGGGTGCATGCAAGTCATACAATGGTTTAATAAAAACAAGCCGATCTAAAAAGGCAAGCAGACTGCCCCTTACTCGAGGTAAACTTTCAAGGAGGCAAATACTAGAACAATGCTTTGTTTAAAGAATCATTTTAAGGATGTGTGATGTGCCTAAGAGTTGTGTAGGCCTCTATGATAGATAATCATGAAGTCCCTTGCTGAGAGTTTGCAGTGTTTATAATTAATGCTGGAGGGCAAATTGAGGAGGGTTTAGGTAACCAGTCTAGGGAGTCTCGCCTTTTCTCAGCTAAACAGGGTTAGCTTCTGGAGGAGAGCTAAGCGATTGTCCTGCATGCATCCACATTCACAGAGGAAAGGGCAAGTAATCCTTACAGTGACAT
Source organism: Ambystoma mexicanum (assembly GCF_040938575.1). NCBI lineage: Eukaryota > Metazoa > Chordata > Amphibia > Caudata > Ambystomatidae > Ambystoma > Ambystoma mexicanum. The sequence continues at coordinate 544,697,314 of NC_090931.1, read as the reverse complement.
TATATTCTTTTGCGTCATACACTGTGACTTGGTCCTCAAAGAGTCACAAGACAAATCCAATATGTTTTTATTATCAAACAGTGTTATTAAAACTCGCAATTGGGGCTTGCAGTCTAGATGGGATGCATTTGCACTGTTCCCTCAACCTTTGACAGAGCTCCCAACCTGCCTAGTCCCGTCTACCAATTCCAACATTTCATAATACAGTGACAATTCACTAGAGCCAGAATATCCCTACTGTTTGGTCTATCCTTGCCCTACGGATGACCTAAAGGTCATGGTCTTCTCTCTCTGACACCCACTGGGACTTCCCAAGTGGCCTACCAGGTTAATGTGATGCACACGTATCCCTTTTCATCCAGATGACTGTTTCTCAACCTTTTCCACACTCACCGGTCTCCTCTCTTCTTCACCGTCCTCCCTGTATCAAACACTTCACACTCCATCTCCCGATCTTATGTCTAGCACGTCTCCTGTATCCTATTGCCAGCTCCCTCCAGATCCTATCCGCATCCCTCCAAATCTCAACCTCCCCGCACTAACCCGTCTCTGCTCCCCTGCTCCATCCTGCCTCTCACATCTCACGTTTCTCTCTCCTGCTCTACCTCCAAATTACCCCCAATCACTATCCAACTGTACCACTCGTACCCAATTAGCACTGCTTTCTCACCCTCAAAAATGTACCTTCTCTCTCTCTCCAAATTCTCCTCCAAGTTCTTCAGCTGCTACATACTTCCTTCTGGTATTTTGGTCCTCCTTCACTTGCTCACTGACCTCATCCGTACACCTCTCTCTATCAACTGACTGCTGGCTTTTTATAGCCCACACCTTTCTGCCTAGAAGCTTCCCTCTGGTCCGATTGGATGCACTAGTCCTTGTGGACAGGGACTTTTCAGCCTCCATAGTTGCCATCTGGTATATGAAGTCACTATGGTAATTTATTTTCTATCCCACTTAGATCAAGCAAGCTCCCTGCTTGCTCAGATACTCTGTTGCTGCGCACACTAGTCTGCAATAGCCAGCCTGGGGTTTGTGGGGAAGGTGTTTGATCCCCCTATTCAGCTTCTGAAAAGGGGAGCCTAGCCCATTCCCATTTGGGTAACCAGCCCATTCCCCCTGTTCGGGCTGGGTCTTGTTCATTGGACTCGGTGCTTGTGGTGCGGGTAGTTTCAGTTGTTTGTGCTACTTCCCAGGGTCCATAATCCATCCCAGGTGTCTGCGGCATTTGGTGCAGCCTGGTAGTTGTAGTTTCCAGTAACCATCTGAAAGAATAGAAAATGAGACCTTGATTTTGATTTGATTTGATTTCTGTATTTGTAATGCACATATCCCTGAGGGAGCCTGGCAGAAAACTGCAACAGGGCGCAGATGGATATTGAATGGAATAGACATAGATTAGCCTACTCTCCAGTAGCCCAGAAATGATCTAAACAGATGTGTTTTCAATTGTTTACTAAAGATTGCTAAGGAATTAATTTGTCGTATTTGTTTCGGAAGTGAATTCCAGGCAGAGGGGCCTGCAAAGGAGAAGCATCTGTCTCAAGTGGTTGTTCTAGAAGGTGGAATTACTAACAAACCTTATCCCATAGGTCGCAGTGTATGAGTGGGACAGTGGGTCACAATCTTAGATGGCCATGGATGCACTTAAAAACAAGACATAAAATCTTGAACTGGATGCGCTGCTATACCGACGGCCAGTGAAGACCTCTCCGGAACTCTGAAATCAGTGTGTTCCGTGATAATGAGAAGATCGTTCATACTGCCGAGTTCTGAGCCACCTGAAGGCCCTGAAGTTGGTATTTCGGTATGCCTGGCAAAAGAGCACTGCAGTAGTCGAGTTTGGTATTTGTAAGAGTACCTACCACAATGGGACGATCCTTCTCAGATATAAGGGGGAGCAAAGGTTTAAAAAGCTTCAGTTTAAAGTAAAAACTTAATATTTTCATTGACTTGTAAATTACAGCCCAAACTGGACTGCCAAATGCAGCCCAGATTTTTTACTTACTGAATGTATTTAGAGACAATTCCAAACAAGGTTGGACAGGGAACCAGAGGTAATACATTGGCCAATTTCTTTTTGGGACCAAAAACAATAATCTCAGTTTTTGTGGGGTTTAATTGGAATTTATTTTCAAGCATCCACAGCTGGATTTTTTCCCCAACACATTAAAACTTGCTCCACTGCCTCCAATGGCTCTTTTAAACATAGATTTGCATATCTGCACATGAATTATATCATAGATCAAATTGGGCAAAGATTTTGAGCAGTGGGCAGATATATACATTAAATAGTAGGGGCAAGAATGATGAAACCTGTGGCACTCCACACTTTACTGGTAATGCTTCAGAAAGATAACAAGATGCCTTAACCTGTTGAGATCGATTTGTCAAAAATGAATTGAACCATTTGTTGGCCGCTTCGGATACATAAGCCAGTGATGTCAGTCTGGTCTTAAGTATACCAAAATCAACTGTATTGAAAGCTGCCCGACAGGTTAAGCATGACAAGCATGCTGATGTCGCCCTTGTTGGCAGTTTCAAGAAGGTCGTCCCAGACAGCCAACAAAGCTGTCTCAGTGCCATGAGCTGGCCTAAATTCTGTGACTGGTAGGAGTACAAGATGTTGGTTGCTTCCAGAAAGCCCTGCAGCTGTGTAGTCACAACCGTCTCCGGAGACCGGACCAGGACAGACGCTGATAGGCATTGGGACCGAGATAGAGCCACCAATGTATAAGCAAGGCTCCACACATACTGGGGTGCCGGGGACAGGTATCCCTTGAACTCCCCCACAAGCAGTCTGCGGTCCCTGGATACCCTTGACCGGGTCAAACCCATGGCCCTGTCACAATATAGCAAAGAATTGATCATAATCCTTAGTATTTGGGGATCTTGCCTCGCCGCCCAAGGTCTCAAGCCACAGGAGTGTCAGAAGCGGCTGCAAACTTTGTGGTTGGCAGTGCGGCTTGACACTGTGGAATGTTGATGTGTCCTGTCTGCTAATACCATGCTTTCCTGGCGGTCTTGTCTCGGTGCTTTGGTGCTACCGCGCCGGCTGCATTTCGCTTCTTGCTTTCCTGCACCGGCGGCTTCCTATCCTCCAGCGCTCCCCCGGCCGGGTGGTCAGAGTTTGGCATCCGGCAGGAGGGGGAGCCAGTAGTCGGCAGCCTGGGTGTTCTCCCATCGACCTAGTGGAGCAGTGATGGAGGTGGGAGTGTGAGGCAGTATAATAATTGGTGCATTTTTTGCCTTATTCTCGGCCCTACTGACCTTTCGATAGAATTCCCTTTTATTTCCTGCCAGCCTTCCGAGTAATAACAGTCCTGGTGACCCTCTGGTGTGCCTGTGGGCCAAGTATTGGGCCAGGAGGCACCCTAAGCCAAAATTGACTGTGTGTGTGTGTGTATGGTGCTTTTGGGGGGATACACTACCTTCTGGAAAGCCTGGGAGGATACACCATCTCTTCGGAAAGCTTGATTTATATTGTGCACAATGCCTGTAACTAGAGTTTATGCCTCTAAAAAGACATCCATGAATCCAGTTGAACTATCTTCCTCATCAACTCATCCTATTCGCCTGGATTGCGGGAAACAAAAGAGATTGCCTAGGAAGGCCCTAAATCTGTGACGTTGGATTTGGCACAGATAAAGCATGGTATGACGTCCATATCCCCAATACCCAATAGAAATCGAGTGACTGAGGCCTTGGCACAGAGTATGCAAAGGAGACAGACTTCTGGATACGAGAACAGGTCTCTCCTCGGAGGATGCAGACGACCTTGGTTTGGCTTTGGGCACCCATATGACAAGCGTGGAATTGGAAGTAGTGGGCCTTGCATGTTCGGGAATTTGTACACATCTTTTGGTAAATTTCAATGCCACTCCAAGTACTATTCAGTTTTAAACAACACAGGTGTAATATCACACATTTATGAGATACCCAAACTTTAAATGAACATCATGGGTATATAACCAATTCAATGTTCCACATGGGCGAAAGAACTTACTATCATATAAAGCGGTCATATAAGATCCACATCTTGACCGGAGTGCAGGGGTTGGGTGGGACTGGGTTTTCATTCCCCATTCTTGAGAAAGAAAGGAGTTTCCATACCAAAACAAATACTCATTCATCTTAGAAACTAAAGTAAAGGATGTGAAAAGGAGATATCCGTCGGTCAGTGGCACTATATACCAAAAACCCATTATTTACTTAATATTCATTGGCTGAATGAAAAGAAGATTGAGCATGAAAACCAGTCCAGGAGAAATAACATCCATGTGGTTGGCGTGCCAGATAACATTGAATGTAAGGATCTGGGTGCTTTCCCTAGAAGCTACTTCTGGAATATCTACATCTTTTAAGTGCTGAAGAGAGTACTACATTGAAAGAGCACACAGTGCCTCCATTCCTAAACCAGCCAAGGGGGAAAACGACTAGAATCATGCCAATGTGCTTTCTTAATTTCCAACACAAGCTAACTGTCTATAAATAGAGGGAGCTGTATGCCTTTTTAATGACTTTTCAATAGAAGTTGCGAAAAACATGCAATCCTATTTTTGAAAAACTGAAAGGCACAAATCACCTACCAGAGAAACGTAATTTCAATTTCCAAAATTCATGGAATACTTGACAATCTGGATGGTCCACCCCTTTCTTAAAATGCATAATCGACATCCCCCCCACCCACCGTCTTCATAAAATGGCTGAGATGCATAAAGCTCAGAAGGGGAGAGGCGGTCTAATTAGAATAGCCTGTATCAACACAGACTCCTAATTGGATGCAGGGGTAAAGCAAAGGTAAAATACAACAAAGGCAAGGAAAAAGATTTAAAGCAGAGGTTGACGCAAGTCTTCTCACTTATCTTTTCATAGAAAAAGCTGCAGCAGCGGCCACAGCCTTGACAACGGAGGCTGCTTTAGGGAAACACACAGCTTAAAGGTGAGGATGCAATGATAACCTGATTAAGTTGAAAACTTGTACTACTTCTGAAGCAGCCAACATATAAAAAGGCACTGGTAAGCTCTCGAGAGAGGTTGGGGAGACTAGGACAGTTGGCGGGGTGGCTAGAAGAAGGGCGGAACACAGAAGCGAGTCTGGGACATGCACCCATATACATAATCAAAGCTTCCGCACCAATCCTCATAGTCACAGTACCTTGCAGAAGAGTATACCAGGTTGGCTGTGACCCAAGAAGAAGTAGTAGTAGTTGAAAAGACGAGTCTGGGATTCTCACCCACATGAAGAGAGAGCCAAAGCAATCTTCATGCACACAGCACCTGGCAGGAGAGTATACCAAGTTGGCTTTGACCAGCAAGGCAGTAGCAGTAGAGCAAAATAAAACACACAATTGGAAAGTACAGAGAAGGTACATCCTGGGACTCATTGACATATGAAAAGAGCTAAAGCACTCTTCATAGTCACAGTACCTGGCAGGATAGTGTACCGGGTTATCTGTGAAACAAAGGAGAAGACGAGAAGAAACAAGACATTATCCTGGGAAACTATTAAAGAACAATATTCAGAATCAAAGTACCTCAGAGCCAGGTTAACTGTGGAATATACTGGGATGAAACTAGGTGAAGCAAGCCTCCTCCCTAGTAATTTGTATAGACAATATTAAGGACACATTTGTCGAACACTAAAAGAGGAGCAGACCTTCATTGGACATTCAGAGGGCATGACAGGAATACTAATAGAGGAAAAGACCATCATTGAACATTTGGAGGGCGCGACAACCTGGGAGTAAGGTTGTCCTTCCTTTTGGAGTTTAATTGTTGCATCATTTCGGAACTTGGTTTTGCGAGTTGGAGCAGAACTGGAAGTCTAAAGATCCCCTTTGCATATGAACTTAGGCTCTTAGTGCGAGGGCTGGAAATAGGAATTTTGACAAGACAGTGGACTTGCTTCTTTTGGAATATCCTGACAGACTACGTAGAATATTATTTTGAGGCAGGGAAATACCTGTATTAGGGTCAGGAAGGTACTTCAAACCTATGCCACCTCTCTTCTTCAGGAGCAGAGGGCTCTGGGTAAAACTCTAGAAGAATGATAAATTTTGACATGACCTTGGGAAGAATGGAGGGGGACACAATATCCTCTGCCAACTTATACAAGAAGCCCAAGTCAAAAGATGTAAGGGTGTGGAAGGAGGTGACTGACAAACAGGTGGCATGCTTGTTGTCATGAACTTTTATTTAATCAAATTAAAGAGAAAATCTATCTCTCACTAACTCCCTGCCTCGACTAAGGAGCGAAGGATTCTGTCAGAATGTCCAAGTAAATTAAGAATCCAACGTCGTTTGTCAAAATGCCTACTTCTGTCCCTCACACTTGCAACTAAACTATCGAAATAGTGGATCTCCTTGGACCACAGGAATGTCTCTCTCTGGACAACTGATCATAGTTCAAATTGGAAGGTGGGAACTTCGCCTGAGAGAATGACTCCCTTCCCCAGGTCTCAGTTCCTTTCCAAGATACAAACAATACTTCAGCTTGTGGGGCTGTAAGGTTCTCAGTTCAAACTCAAAAGGTAAAGTTCCAACTCAGACACCATTCCTTATTGCCCATAGTTTTCTTCACTATGAAAGAGTGGCTCCCTTCTACAGGTATCTTGATCTCAGTACTTTCACAGTGCTAGGGGGATTACTCCCTTCCCTGGAGCCTTCCTTTGCTCTGCTTCATGGTACACAACACCAGGGGGTATGGCTTCCTTCCCCTGTTCTCTGTTGGCTTGAAGTTTCGTGTAGTAGGGGGAATGTCTTCCTTCCCCTTTTCATGCTCTTTACCACAATTCACAAAAGCTGGGGGATTGACTCCCTTTCCCAGGGCCTCCTCAACCTTCTTATTTTTGGTGCGGATCCCAGACCCATGTTGGCAGACCTAGTTTACTTCCTTGCCAGGTACAGCGACACGGAAGAGTGACTATGATGCTCCTCCTAGAAGGGTGCAGGTCCCAGGCCTGTGCTTCTCTCTCCGATTTCTCTGGCAGTCCTGGCTCACACCTCTGCCAGGTACTGCGCCAAAGAAGATAACTCATGATGCTCTAATCAATTGGGTGTTAGGTCCCAGACCTGTTCTCTCTCTCCTTTGCAGCCCCACCAACCGCTCCGGTCACCCAGGTACCTCTAAGTTGTTTGCCGGTCCTCTCTGGTCAGCCTTGGACTTTCCCGCGTGCTTCTTCACATTCTCTGTGGTTTCTTAGGGCTCTCTGGGAGCTGCAGTGATCCTGCAGGGTTCCGCTCCTCTAAGGCTGTGTTGCTTCCTTTGGCAGGCCGCTTCCACCCCTGTTTTCGCCTGGATGCGGTAATTCCCAGCTCGCAGGTCAGCCCTTAATCTCTAGACTGATTTGGAACACCTCTGCCTGTTTGTATGGGAAAAACCTAGCAACCCTGTTGCCTCTTCGCTCCGGTCGGTGTCTGCACTTGCGGTTCCTCCAGAACGTGCCTCTCTTTCTCTTGGTTTTCCTTCTTCTATTTTGTATTGGCTTTGGTCAATCAGAATTCCTGAAACACTAGACTGCTCTATAGTGTTGAAGATCGCGCTTCATTCCTCTGCATCTCTTCCTTGTGCCAGTATTTCCCTGCAGGCTCTCTTTAAGGTAGACCTGACTTTTCTTTGTCCCAGTACCTTTACCATAGATCTCTCGTGGGTCGACTATGTTCTTCATCGTCCCAGTACTGTTACTACTATGCACATGGGATGAAAGGGTAAAAGAGGGTTAGGTGAGGGGAACTGGGTGTTATACCAAGTAGTTCCTGGATAGTTGTCCCTAGTCTTGTGCCTGCCACTTCTAGGTGGGTTTGGCTACTTAGATGAGTGTGGTTGGGTTGTTCAAGGTTACTTGTGTTAGTTTCTAAGGGCTCCACTTTAAGATTCAAAGAGGCTTTGCAGGTTCTCCTGGGATCTGACACATCTATCAGTTCCTGCTGTAAGTTTGTGGTGAATGCTGCAGGAGGTCTAGTGATGAATGGAGCAACCAGCATTGTTTCTTGCAGGTCTACTCTTGGTTGGATGGCTGTCAGGGAAGATGTAGGCATGGGTGTTGGGTTGTTGGCGAGTCCTGTTTCTCAGAACAATGGTTGGTCATAGTAATGTTGCTCACTTGGGTGCTTCGGGAGGTATCTGGAGATAAAAGCCATAGTCTCTTTAGGTGAGGTAGTGAGAAGCCTGTAGAGTATCAGGGTGACTGACCAGAAGGGGTTGTGAGGGCTACTTCCGGTTCTCACCTTACTCTTTCATCCTTTCTGATTCTGCTTTCTTTGCGGTTTGTAGGCATCTTATTACCATGTTTTCACCCTGTAGTTGTTGAGGTCGGAGACCGGGGTAATATCATAGAGAGGTCAGAGGGGTGATATTTACCTTTTGATTTTCTTCGGGTCTGTGTTTGTCGTTGGTTCATTTACGGATTTCCTAATCCCTCTATGACAATGGCTAGCTGGAAGATTATAGAAATGTTCCAAGAGTGTTATAGGTAAATTAGTTAGTGGACTACATAGGTGAGATTCGGAGGAGAGGATTTATCAGGAGCAAGTTTATGTAAAGGACTCCCTTGGTGCAGCAGTGTATGCGGATATAAAGATCCCAGAATTTGCCAAGAATTGTTTGTGTCTGATACTCTTCGTGTGAACGGCCTAGTTTCTGTGAGATAGGACTAGTTGCAATATATTGGGTAAGAGGGTTAATTGGTTTATTGATTTATCTTGGGTTGGTTGTTCAGCCAAAGATGGGAAGTCCAACCTGTTATGCATTGGGGGTCTGAGACGGATACCATGAGCTATGCCGTTATTATGGAGACAGCACAAAAAGTTAAGGTCTGTAGTTGATTGGAATACAAAGTCTGTTTGTGTTTGGTATGTAGGCACAACTTAGAAGCAAACTAGTTATGTACTGGGCATGTAGGCAGCAGTAATATATCTGCATTTATTGTCGATGTACACACAGAGATTTAAACTCCCTAAAAGCTAGGGATAAAGGCACACAAAGGAGTTATGCATTAGTTAATCAGGTGCAAAGTGGGTCAATCTATAGTATGCAGACGTTATGGAAAGGTATTGTAACGCTCACCTGGTTCCCACGGAGGCGCGGCGTCGAAGGCGCAGAACTCTGAAGATGGACAGGAAGGGCCCCTCTATTCTGGCTTCCCTGGCTCGTTGGATACCCTCCTTAGGGTTTGGAAGGATGAGCTCTCCATCCTGCTTCTGATGCAGGGGCGCGTTGAAACCCAGTTACTTCACTGGAGTGAGGATTGATGGGAGTTCAGGTAAGCTTGCCTGTTCAGGTAAGGCGCTGTAAAAGTTCTGTTCAAAAGTTCAAGCTTAATAATAATGTTCGTTGTCTAAGTGCAGCAAGCGCTAATGCTCATGTCTTTTTCCCCTTAGGGGCCGGGGTTCGGAGTGCCGGAGATATGGCGCCGACCCGAAGTGAAACAGTTCTGGATGAGCGCTCAGGTAATGTCTTTGCATTCGCTCATTCAATGTCTTTGTCTTTTTTCCCCATAGGGGCCGGGGTCCGGAGATGCCAGGAAGCGGCAGGACCCGAAATGCAGTGGGAATAATCCAACAGGTAAGACTTAAAAGGAAACTGAGCTTTCCTTATTCCTTTTCTCCCTCTCACCTTTGTTCTTGTCTTTTTTCCTCTAGGCGCCGGGGCGTAGCTGAATCCGGAAGATCGCTGCTGAAGATGGAAGCGCCTTGCAAAGGTGAGTAAAATGCAGCGCTGCAGCGATCGAAACAAAATGCCTTTAAAATGATGTCTTCCTTTTCAGGACCATTGGAGAAATTACTCCGGGATGCAGATTTAGCAGGTAAGGGCTTTTCTTCTCCTATTCTCTTCCTTTCTCCCCTTGCAGGTGTTCCAGGGTGCTGGCAGGCGTGGCTGAAGTCAGGATGCAGGAGCTGACACGGTGAGCGTCCAGCTGCTAGGTGCAGAACAACGCGAAGCACGTGTGGCTGTTCGGGTGGGGTTTAAATAGCCTTGGAAGAAGTTCCTGGTATGTATCCTTCCACCAATCAGGTATGTATCCTTCCCCGACCACACCCGGGTGGTGAAGTAGTCCTACAGGTAAAGTAGTCCCATTCAGGCCTCAAGAGGGCCTGGATGAAGCAGCAAGGTCTGCATCAGGTAAGTGTGCACCCAAGCACTTAAACACATATCCTCTTCTATGAGCCTGGCGCCTAAGGCGCCAGGACAGGGGTCCGCTATGAGCCTGGCGCCTAAGGCGCCAGGACTGAGTCCAAAGGGCCCCGACTTGGGCCCGCTGAGACTTCCCTGGGGAAAATGATGTCTGCCTCTGGGGTTGCTGGGCCCAGCCAGGCTCCTTGGAGGTAGGCATCATGACAGTACCCCCCCTCAAGGCCCCTCCCAAGGTCTTTTCCTCCGGGGGTTTTGGTTTGTGCGGGAATCTTCGATGGAATCGTTGAATTAATCGTGGTGCGTGAACATAGTTAATGGGTTCCCAAGATCTTTCCTGAGGTCCATATCCTTTCCAATCAACAAGATAGAAGAGTTTCGACTTAACTATCTTGGAATCTAAAATGTCTCACTTCGAATTCTAATTCTCCATCAATTTGGACAGGGCCTGGGGGCTCAGACAGTCTGGTTCCAGGTTGTACTGGTTTTAGAAGAGATGCGTGAAAAACGGGATGAATCCGCATGTTGGATGGTAAATCGAGTTTAAAGGCCACTGGGTTGATAATAGCTTTGATGGGGTAAGGCCCAATGAATCTGGGATTAAAAGTTCGCTGACCCTTGAGGGGTAAATGTTTAGTTGCTAGCCATACCTGATCTCCTACTTGGTAAGGAGGAGTTTTACTTCGGTGCAAATCAGCGTTTTCTTTATACTTTTTCTCGGCTTGCTGTAAGTGGGTTGTAGCTTCTTTGAAGGCTTGGGTTATTGTGGAATGTAGGTGATTTACTGCAGGCATCTCCAGGGTCAGGGGTGGATTCTAGGTCAGAGGTCCGAGGATGGTGACCATACAGGGTATAAAAAGGAGTCTGTCCGGTTCCAGAATGCACTGAATTGTTGTATGCATATTCTGCAATCCAAAGGATGTCTTTCCAATTTAACTCGGATTGGTGTAACATGCACCGCAGATATTGCTCGAGAGTCTGATTGGTTCTCTCGGTTTGTCCGTCGGTCTGGGGGTGGTGGCTGGTGGATAACAGCACGTCTATTTGTGCTAGTTGGCAACATTTCTTCCAAAAGTGGGAGATAAATTGACTTCCACGGTCTGAGACTAATATGGAAGGGAAACCATGTAACCGCACTATATTTTCCATAAATTCCTTGGCCAAGGTGGAAGCTGACGGCAATCATTTTAAAGGGATAAAATGGGCCATTTTGGAGAATAGATCCACTATTACGAGAATCGTGTTGTAACCACCACAAGGAGGCAGGTCAGTTATAAAGTCCATTGACAAGGTGTGCCAAGGTGCTGGTGGAATGTCCAAAGGTTGAAGTAGGCCGGCTGGCCTTTTCTTTTGACTCTTATTTTGGGCACAGATTCCGCAAGACAACACAAATGACTATGTCTTTTCTCCAAGATGGCCACCAGAAGTGGCGTTTGATCTTTTCTTCTGTTTTCGCGATACCGGGGTGTCCTTCCATTAATGATTCATGATGACGGGTAATGACAAGTTCCTGCAATTCTTTACTTGGCAGAAATAACCGCTCTTGGAAGTAGGGTAAATCATCCTTAACGGTGTAGTGAGGACCCTTTTGACTCCATTCCAGTAAGGCAGAAGAGTCAAAAAGCTGTTTTACTTGAGCTTGGATGTCCTCAATGGTTTGCAATGAAGTCAAGCCCAGAATTCTTTGTTCCGGTATGATTGGCACAGGTTCTAAACTCGAATTGGGTTCTTCCATGCCTATCCGGGATAAGGCATCTGCCTTACCATTCTTGCAGCCAGGGCGATAGGTAATTACAAAATCAAATTCCGCAAAGAATAAAGCCCATCGGAGTTGTCGCGAAGATTGAGCTTTGGCCGTCTTTAAATACTGCAAATTTCTGTGGTCCGTAATTACGGTGATGGTGTGTCTTGCACCGAGAAGATAGTGACGCCAAGCCTTGAAAGCTGATTTAATAGCCAGTAGTTCTTTGTCGGTAATTGCGTAATTGAGTTCAGGTGGAGAGAATTTTCTGGACCAAAAGGCTACAGGGTGTAGTTGTTTAGTTTCTGGGTCTCTTTGCGACAGGACAGCTCCCATGGCCGAACTGGATGCATCGGTTTCCACGATGTAAGGGAGATCTGGGCGCGGGTGCTTCAATACAGGTGCAGAGGTGAATTTGGTTTTCAGGTCCTGAAAGGCTTGTTCAGCCTCAAGAGTCCATTCAAAGCGTTTATTTTTCTTTAGGAGAGCTGTGATGGGTTGAACAGTTCGAGAAAATTCCGGGATGAACCTTCGATAGAAATTGGCAAAGCCAAGCATGCTTTGCACTCCCTTCACAGAGCTAGGAGATGGCCATTTGAGAATGGCGTCCACTTTCCGCGAGTCCATTCGGATTCCTTGAGGTGTCAGGATGAATCCGAGAAACTCCACTTCTGTGGTATGAAAAACGCATTTTTCGAGCTTGGCAAATAATTTGTGCTGGCGCAATTTCTCAAGAACTGCCCTAACATGGTTTCTGTGATCAGATTCTGAGGAGGAATACACCAGGATGTCGTCAATATAAACGATGACACAAACATCGATAAGTTCCCGAAGAACATCATTCATGAAGTATTGAAAGGCGGCAGGTGCGTTGCACAAACCGAAGGGCATTACTTTATATTCGAAGAGCCCAAATTTGGTGCGGAATGCAGTCTTCCACTCGTCGCCCTCTTTTATACGTACCAGGTGGTAAGCTCCTCAGAGATCTAGCTTGGTGTACACACGAGCATCTTTTACTTGGTCGATAAGCTCAGGTATCAGGGGCAAAGGGTAACGATTCTTAATCGTTATCCGATTTAGGGCGCGGTAGTCAATACAGGCCCTAAGGTCTCCTTCCTTTTTAGGTACGAAGAACAAAGCGGAAGAGACTGGTGACTTTGATGGGCGAATGAAGCCATTGGCCAGGTATTGATCCAAATACTGGCGCAAATGCAGGTTCTCAGGTTCAGTAAGAGCATAAATCCTACTACAAGGTAGTTGTGCATTGGGTACCAAGTTGATTTGGCAATCGTAAGATCGATGGGGAGGTAAGGTGTTAGCCTGCTCTTTCTGAAAAACGTCTTGGAATTCTTGGTATTCAGATGGTAGCTGTACAGGGGTGGAAGTTACAGAGGCTAGACCCATAGCTGGATTCCTTGGGTAACAGGTTGGTTCACAATCAGGAAAAGTTATCTTCTTTGCTCGCCAGTCTATTCTCGGATTATGTGTTTCTAACCAAGGGATACCAAGAAGTACTTGAAATTGTGGGGCCTTGATCACATCAAACACGATTGCTTCCCGATGTCCGTCCTGACCCACCAGAGTGATTTCAACTGTGGAATGCGTTACAGGCCCTGAGGCTATTTCGGTTCCATCAACTGTAGTAATTACATCTTGGGTTACTTTCGGGCGGAGAGGAAGCTTAATCCTGGAAGCCAATTCACGGTCTATGTAATTTCCAATAGCTCCACTGTCTATGTATGCTTTTATAGCATGCAACTGCTGAGGCTGTTTTGGGTTCACAAGCACCATTGGCATGACAAAATGCGAGGTCAAAGAGTTTGTTTTCAAGCTCGGCAAGCGGACCCCTACGCTTGTCGGGCTAGGTCGTTTCCCGAACCAGGTGTCAATAACTCGTCATCAGTGGCTCCAACCACCTTCTTGGGTGGTTTAACTGGACAACTTTGAAGAAAGTGACCGGAAGTTCCGCAATACAGACAAAGTTGCATTTGTCGCCTTCTCTCTCGTTCCTTCTGCATTAATGGTCCTTTAACACTGCCAATTTGCATAGGTTCGGAAACGTCAGTACTCTTGGAGTTAACGTGGGTCTTGATAGGTACTCTGGTTTCATACTTGAGCCGATCTGCTTTTCTATTTTGAAGTCTGTGATCAAGTTGAACCACTAAGTCTATGTAGTCTGCGCAGGCCTGGGGTGGATCTACTATCTGAGCTATAACATCTTTAAGCTCTCCGCGCAGGCCTCGATGAAACAATGTGATCCTTTTATTTTCAGGCCATCCGGTTTCCACAACTAGTCTATTAAAGGTGGCGATATAGGACAAAAGATCCTGATTACCTTGTCGTAAGGATAGCAGTTCGTTGTCAAGGGCCTGTCCCTGCGAGTGTCGAGCGAACAATCTTTCCATGCTGGCCTGGAAGCCCTGGAAATCCCGGAGAATGGGATCATCCTGATTTACCAATGGAATAGACCAATCGGCAGCACAGCCACTGAGGTAAGATAGTACAAAGGCTACTTTGGTCTGGTCGTTGGGGAAGGCCCCGGGCCTGCATAAAAAGTGTAAACGGCATTGGTTCATAAAAACGGCATATTTCTTGGGATCCCCCGCAAAACGTTCCGGCGGGGCCAAAGGCATGTGTCCAGGTAGATTGATTTGTACCGGGTTATTCAAACCCATTGTTGTAGAAATATCTCCGGAAACAGGTAAAGGAGTGTGCTCTGCCTGGCCCTGCAATAACCTTTTGGCCAGATCATCAGTTCTTTCCTTGGATAGGATTAGTTCCCTTCTGAGAGCATTAGTCTCCTGGCGGGCTGAGTGCACTTCTGCCCGTAATGCCCCTAAAAGATGGGCCAGCTGATCTGTCTCGGAAGTCTCCATAGCGCCCAGGTGGGAAATTGTGGTAAGGCTTCGCGTTCTGTAACGCTCACCTGGTTCCCACGGAGGCGCGGCGTCGAAGGCGCAGAACTCTGAAGATGGACAGGAAGGGCCCCTCTATTCTGGCTTCCCTGGCTCGTTGGATACCCTCCTTAGGGTTTGGAAGGATGAGCTCTCCATCCTGCTTCTGATGCAGGGGCGCGTTGAAACCCAGTTACTTCACTGGATTGAGGATTGATGGGAGTTCAGGTAAGCTTGCCTGTTCAGGTAAGGCGCTGTAAAAGTTCTGTTCAAAAGTTCAAGCTTAATAATAATGTTTGTTGTCTAAGTGCAGCAAGCGCTAATGCTTATGTCTTTTTCCCCTTAGGGGCAGGCCGGGGTTCGGAGTGCCAGAGATATGGCGCCGACCCGAAGTGAAACAGTTCTGGATGAGCGCTCAGGTAATGTCTTTGCATTCGCTCATTCAATGTCTTTGTCTTTTTTCCCCATAGGGGCCGGGGTCCGGAGATGCCAGGAAGCGGCAGGACCCGAAATGCAGTGGGAATAATCCAACAGGTAAGACTTAAAAGGAAACTGAGCTTTCCTTATTCCTTTTCTCCCTCTCACCTTTGTTCTTGTCTTTTTTCCTCTAGGCGCCGGGGCGTAGCTGAATCCGGAAGATCGCTGCTGAAGATGGAAGCGCCTTGCAAAGGTGAGTAAAATGCAGCGCTGCAGCGATCGAAACAAAATGCCTTTAAAATGAGGTCTTCCTTTTCAGGGCCATTGGAGAAATTACTCCGGGATGCAGATTTAGCAGGTAAGGGCTTCTCTTCTCCTATTCTCTTCCTTTCTCCCCTTGCAGGTGTTCCAGGGTGCTGGCAGGTGTGGCTGAAGTCAGGATGCAGGAGCTGACACGGTGAGCGTCCAGCTGCTAGGTGCAGAACAACGCGAAGCACGTGTGGCTGTTCGGGTGGGGTTTAAATAGCCTTGGAAGAAGTTCCTGGTATGTATCCTTCCACCAATCAGGTATGTATCCTTCCCCGACCACACCCGGGTGGTGAAGTAGTCCTACAGGTAAAGTAGTCCCATTCAGGCCTCAAGAGGGCCTGGATGAAGCAGCAAGGTCTGCATCAGGTAAGTGTGCACCCAAGCACTTAAACACATATCCTCTTCTATGAGCCTGGCGCCTAAGGCACCAGGACAGGGGTCCGCTATGAGCCTGGCGCCTAAGGCGCCAGGACTGAGTCCAAAGGGCCCCGACTTGGGCCCGCTGAGACTTCCCTGGGGAAAATGATGTCTGCCTCTGGGGTTGCTGGGCCCGGCCAGGCTCCTTGGAGGTAGGCATCATGACAGGTATCACAACACAGGCCTGTAATGTGTTCAGTGAGCAGGGAGTAACAAATAATTAAATCTGGCTGAGTGATAAGTGTTCAGGTTAAGATAAACAGTTGTTATGGGCGCATATATAAATGCAATTGAGTTAATAAAGCCATGTGCTAGGTAGCAGGCCACAGAGTGAGTCAAATATGCAGGTATAGTCACATATACATAGGCGATTACGTCATTCTATCGAATTGCTTGGTATGCGCAGGTAACACAGCAAGTTAATTCAGTTGTATGCTAGATTTGAAGGCCTCTGTATAAAGAGCAGTTCCATGTAATTTTGTCAACGTTACTTACATTATTTATTTTTATAATTGGGGGGGTCCACCCATACACCTCCCATTACTACCCTTATCCCAAATCCCTTCAACCACATTTTTACCACTTAACCCAGTAATTTCGAAGTAATTACTTCGAAGTAAATCATCTCAAAGTCATTACTTTGTGTTGAAACCACAGGAAACATAAAGAGCCATTAAAGTGTGGGGCCAACACGAGTCAATCTACATCTGCGTTCTGTGTATATGCACACGATAGTCTATGTGGATACATCTTTTTATGCAGGCAGAGTAGAAAGGAGAGTAATATACTTGGAGGGGAACATCAGGGCTTGAGAGGAAGAAGACTGAGTCAGGCAGAGTGTCTGAAATTACATCCCATGTGGTAGTGCAGGGCCAGTTTGGAAAGTCCCAGAAAGAGACTAGACAGAGAAGGCAAGTGCCTTTAAGTTATCACCACCAGCAAGATACAGCATTGACAGTAGGCTGTCAATATTCACTACATACTAATCCGGGTAACAGGCACCCCTAAATTAGGTAGAACATGCTATTTCTAGATGAGAGTGTAAGGGGCGGTGCTAGCACCCTGCCAAATAAGTCAATAAAAAGCCTTGAACGGTCTCTGGGAGTTGAATTACTCTTTGAACCATCTCTGACAATGTTTTGAAATGAGGTGGAAAATGACTTTATGGCTGGCTAGTACCTTGCCACTTGAAAATGTTACCCCTGTGATAATGTTTAAATATGTGCAAATGAACCAAATACATTTACAAGAGTACTTGCAATTATTGTAGAGTACAGAATGGGCCCCAAGATATTTGTATAAATAGACTTAAAATTTCAAACTTGGTTAAGCAAAGATGGCCATCAAGAAAGTCTGTGACTGAACTTAATGTTTTTGCGTTTTATCTTTATCTTTGAGGAATCGTCCATGATAAGATGGCCGCCAAGTATGCATGCAAAGGAGCATGTTCATGTAAATCCTATTTCTAAAGGAATTATAATGAATTCAAGGTGGTGGCTTAGTGCTCGCCTACACACGGCCAGCAGCATTTTGTGAAAGTACCAAGCAATAGAAGCATTTGTATCCAATACTGTGATTTTACTTACATTGTATTGTATCACATATTTTATGCATTGCTTTTGTACGCTTTTCTCCCTTTTTTCATGATCTGGATTTGTTTTTATGAAGGGCTTAATTTTATAGACAAACACAAAAAAAGAAAGAAAAAAAAGAAGCATTGATAAAAGGTTAGAGAAGCTTTTTTTACATTCTTCGCCTTTACATTTTGCACATACATTAATTTCAAGTTAATGGTGCAACAAGCCCCTGCAGTTACTTATACATATTTTCTATTATTTAACGTATTGCAGTGCTTTAGATAGGATTTTGGCGTGAGTGCATTTTACTCTCAATTTTTAGAATTGGAGAGTAAATCCAATTTCTAGAGAGTCAAAATCAGTTTCCTCCTTTGCAAGACATTAGAAAAGTCTGACAACTATGCATTTTGTGCATAAAATGAAAACGGTGTCTGAAAATATCAGTGACAAAGAACTTGCCGTTGCGTACTACCCAGCTTCATCTTCATTATACTTGGACACTAAAACTCTGTTAAGAAATACTACAGATGCCAGCTAGTTAGATCATAAATCAAGTCCCTAACTGTAACAGCATCACTTCTCTGCCTCTTGGGCCTACTGTTGCTGACTGGTACTACCTGCTTGACAGCGTTTTTCCTCCATCTCTCCTTCCGTTTGCTACTCTGTTTCCCCCGTTTCGTTTCTCACTTCTGATGTTCTGCCTCCTTAAGTGTTGCTATACCACGTTTTGAGGTCTGTTTCCCATCCCGGCATTCCATTATTGCTGTTTTCCACCTATATTGTGCTGCATTGATTGATTATGACTCCTCCTCCTTTCTCATGTCATTACTCTGGCTATATCTGTTTATTTTGTCTGTTGTGGTTGCTACTCCTTTTGATTATCTTTCTTGCACTGTCTCTTATGTTATTGGCCTGCTAGTCCGGATTTTCTATTTCCAGCTCTCCCCGTGTGCTGTTGATCTGGGTTTTCTTATTTTACTGTCTCTTTTGCTGTGCTTCTATTCCTCACTCCTATTGTGTTTGTGTGTGTTCTATTATTCCCTCTCAATAAATGGTTCTAAACACATATCTGTTTGAACAGAATACAAACAACTTCATAAAATAAATTAAATACTAAATAAATTAAAGTAACAATTTACAAGATGTTGAAAAGATATTT
Source organism: Ambystoma mexicanum (assembly GCF_040938575.1). Taxonomy (NCBI): domain Eukaryota; kingdom Metazoa; phylum Chordata; class Amphibia; order Caudata; family Ambystomatidae; genus Ambystoma; species Ambystoma mexicanum. The sequence continues at coordinate 544,678,671 of NC_090931.1, read as the reverse complement.
ATTGGATTGAGTGAAGATGTATGGCAAATTAGATTTGAGAAACTAAAAGCTCAGGTTCAGCCACAGTGAGAGCACCAGACTTGGCTGGGTTACTAGTCCAGCTTTTCTTTTGGACAAGTTTGCAATGTTTGGGTCCAGGTGTCAAAGTACCAACACAGAGCCTGGTCCCTCTACGATAGAGAAAGTATACATTGTATGAAATAAATTGAGTATAATGTCAAACTTTGAGTAGTACCCACCTTTCACAGTTTTTTTGGTATTCCTTGTTCTCTGACACCAATGAGGTGGAGGCACACCGGTTGTACATGATATAAGATCCCCACTCGGGGAAGTGAAGATTGAAGTATTTATTCACAACAAAACATTTTAGAAAATATCTTTTGAAGACATAGAAGCACTAACTACCAAAAGAGCAGAAACATTAGGCTTCTCCACGGAGGAAGCAAACACCATCTTGGGACTGATAAGTGACAGTGGATTCAATAAGGATAATACCACAAAACAAGACACTACCAAGAAAATCAAACAACTTGAATATCTAATTAGAAAGGAAATTAACCGTAAATAAAATGCCCTGCACATCGGGAAGATATTACAAGAACCAAAGGATACCAAGAGATCTCAGAATTCAACTTCGACCTACACTTTGTAAAGAGAGCAAAGAATTTTTAAGAAGATGGGAGGCAACACTGAATAGATGCTCCCTAGTTCTAATTTTACTAACTATTCAGGAGCTTACAGTGAATTTACAAGCAATAGATATAGAAATAAAAGAAATTCAGAAAGAACTAACCAGTTCTTTGAAACTTAAGAAAGAGGAATTGGAAGAGATACTTTTAGATATCAACACTAAACTGGCAGATTACAAATCGGAATTGGAAACTAAGAAGATCAGAAAATTCAAAAGAGATACCTATAATTATATCAACGAGGAGGTTAACACCAGATGGACAAATATGGACCACCAGTGAGGAGACCTAGCAAAAACAAGTCAAGTAATACATCAAGCTCTGAGTCTGAAATAACAGTTGAACCTCCATCGGAAAGGGACACACAAACAACGGAAGCCTCTGGGTCTACGCCAGCCAGGACGAGTACAACAGGAGTGTCTTTTTTAGGCAAAGGACTAAAAGAACAAGGAGGGGGAAAAGAAAGAGGACTCAGAGGTCCACTAACGCGGTACCAGCAGAGGAGAACCTAGTCATACATTTATCAACGAGGATCCTAATTATAGCAGAAAAAGAGACACTCCAGAAAGGACTCAGCTTTGTACCAACATATTACAGCTCACTGTTTGACACAAAAGTGGAGGTATTTAAATGAATAAGGAAAATTAAACTGAAAATATTTTTTGAGGAATTGGAGGAGCAACCACAACAGAATATAGATTCCACTTATAAAGAATTTAAGATCAGGAGCAATTTCATACCACCTTGCAGTACCCCAGTCGTTGAAATTTTTGAAAAACAAGTTCTGAAAGACTTAGAAAAAATTAAATTCACCAACACTAAGTTCAAAAACTTGAAACCACATGAATTGGCACTGCTTAAAAACCTGTATTGGGATAAATCAATAACCATCAGACCTGAGGACAAGGGTGGAGCATTAGTAATTTGAATTCAACAGACTATGACAAAGAATGTAAAAAGCAGCTCACAGATAGCAGTACGTGCAAAATATTGGATAATGATCCCACAACCACAATCATACAGGATCTGGAGAAAATATTGGAAGAAGCAGAAGAAAATGGATTGATCAACCACCATACTCACACATTTTTACGAAATGACAATCCACAAATACCAAATTTTTATACGCTACTGAAAGTGCATAAGAATTCACAAGAACCACCAGGAAGGCCAATAGTGGCGGAAATCAACAGTGTGTTACAACAAATTGGAAAATATATAGATTTCCTACAACCACTGATCGAGAAAACGCCCACTTACAGCAAAGACACAACCCATTTCTTACAACAACTCAGAACAATACTGTACGCACCATCACAGATATTGTTCACAGTGGATGTCAAAAATGTATAGCGGAGTTGGTAAGGAGAGTTGAGTCTGCTGGTGTCGTGCTCGCAGTTTCTCTCCCCTGTCTACTACAGCGTGTGGGAGGGCTTAAAAACCCATACCCGTACCCAGAGCAGAGCGGTGAGCGGAGTTGGTGAGGAGAGTTGAGTCTGCTGGAGTCGTGCTCGCAGTCTCTCTCCCCTGTCTACTACAGCATGTGGGAGGGCTTAAAAACCCATACCCAGAGCGGAGCGGTGAGCGGAGTTGGTGAGGAGAGTGGAGTCGTGCTCGCAGTCTCTCTCCCCTGTCTACTACAGCGTGTGGGAGGGCTTAAAAACCCATACCCAGGGCGGAGCGGTGAGCGGAGCGGTGAGCGGAGTTGGTGAGGAGATTTGAGTCGGCTGGAGTACGCGGGAGCAGAGGGAGAAAGGACTCAACTCAGAAATCTGAGAAACCTCCACCGCACCAAGGGCGAAAAAACGCCAGAAATGAAAGACTGGAAGAGGCGGTAGCAGACTCAGACGCCGACCACAGCAGGCGTCGTCTAAGGAGCGTTAAATCACCAGTCAAGAGGCCGAAAACAAAGACGTCCACCAGCGAAGAATGTGCCCATGAAGTGAATAAAGAGCCTCAAGCTCTTAGAACTCATAGGAAGAGCACGAACAGCGAACTCAAGGAAGAGGCATGTAAGACGGCAGCCCCCCCCAGGGCAAATACAAGCGGAAGCCACCCAAGTTGCACTAGAAATACAAGAACCGCAAGTAGACCAAAGCGGTGGAAAAATAAAGGACTTAATAGGATCCGAGGTGAGCAGCGCCCCGCACACCACCGATAAGGCGAGTGGGTTTCCGGCAATGGCAGCCGAAGGACAGCCACTGACGGATCCTCAGTGGGCGCGATGCAGTGCCGAGGACCGGGAGGAGATGAGTGCATCGGAGCAGTTGGAGAGCCGCGGTGGAGAACAGCAGGCTTTCCTGGCCCAGGGCGGGCTGGGAGTCCAACTCGGACGGAGAGCAAGGAGGGGTGTGGCCGCGAGAAATGCCGAGGGCTGACAGGCAGCCCCGAAAAGCAAAACTAAGAGGTGTTGACAGCAGAACTCACAAATAGCCTGATATTGGAGCAGGAAAGGGCAGCCGCGGAGAGGGACAAAGTATCCCAAGAAAGGGACGGAGGAAACGATCCCGAACATCTACAAAGGAAGAATTCTGAAATGGTCGCACGAGCAATTGTCCACATGGACCCAGTGTCCGCAGAATCTGCTGTGGAGCCAGGCAGAAATGAAAGTGCCATAGAAGAAGACAAAAACACTATAACAGAAAAAAAGGAAAACTGCTAACAAAATAACAACACAAAGAAAAAACCAAGAAAAGATCAGTATAACAAAAACATCAAGGGAAAAAGGTTGCATGCAACTAGGAAAAGCGAAAATGGTAGGAGAAAACAGAAAAACGAAACCACAAAAAAAAAAATGAAGGAACACAAAAAGGGCCGCCGCCAGCATCTTTGTCAGGCACATTGAAAGCATTCTTTTTCAACCAACAGAAGCGCAAATTAGACTCGGAAAACGAACTGTCGGACGCTGAAATGTTAGAAGCGGTCGAGGAGAATTCCGCAGTGAACAGACAACGGACCTCCGGAATAAATGTGGTGCAAGAAGGCCCTTCTGCCGTAGTCTGTCACAGCTCCTAATGGAAAAAAGGAATGCGGCTAAAGCAATACGGCGCCAAATAGAGGACAGAGAAGAAAGTCGGAGGATAAGCACTTTGAAAGAACATCAGGAGGCGGCCCGAGAAGCGGGTGAGAATACATTAAGAACCGATGATGAACATCTAAGACAGGAGCTGACCCGAGAGAAGCACCGACAGAATCAGACGAAGCCGATAACCAACCTGCATCCGAAATCCTCGGATGAAGGCCCTGATCGGCACAAACAGATGATGCAACCAAAAGATTCCTGGCAAAATGCCTCTCGTCAAGACTGGACAAAAGCCCATCTGAATTTAGGCAAGCTATTATGCACCCCAGAGAAAGTAAGAGACGTTTACAGCTTGAACCATGAAAGGGAAGGCCTGAAAGAACAACCTAAACGCTCAGTGATAGAGGAAGAGCCACACAGAACTAGGTTGAGCGATAGCTTGTTCGTGGAAGCAATGGCAATTCCGGGAAAAATAGCAAGCACACCGAAATCACCGAAAAAAAGACTTAGCTACATCGACGCAAAAGGAGTCCCCAAGCAAAAAAACAGACTTATTAACAATTATGTCGGCTATAACGATTGCATTAGCCCCATATTGCAAATTGTACGAAGCAATTAAAGAAGGAATACAAGACAATACATCAATCTTGGCCTCTATGTCTACAAAAATTACTCACATAGAAGGCTACATTACAGCTTTAGAAGAAATGAACAATGTACATCAGAAAGGCTGGGAAAAAGAACTTGAGGACTTAAAAAAACAAATTGAGCACTTACAAAGGGGGCGGGACCATGAGGGCTTGAGAACCATAAGGACCCAGTCAGAAAGACAGAATGGTGAAATCGTCGATCGCTCTGAAAAAGAGCAAGAGATAAAGGAAGCGAACGAGGAAAGCCCTAAACCCCCACAGTTATACTCAATTAAATCAGGACTGCTTGATCAACCTCAGAGAAAAGTCCCAGTGGTATTAAAACTAACTAACAACGACAAGCTTCAGAAACTTATACCGGGAGAGAAGGTGAAGCAGCAGGAACCATCAAAGCTAAAAGAAAAAAAAGGAAAGAAAAATAAGGAAACTCTAGAAAACACTCCGAGATTGACAAAAAGAGATAAAACGAGGAGCTCTCCACGTTCGGTAGAAGACTTCATGAGTGATACAAACCTGATGAATTTGTCCAAGCATTGGGAGACCGCCTCTAACAACTCAGTGATTGAGGTGAATATAGACCAACAAACGAAAAAACAGAAAGAATCAGAGAAAGAAATAGAGAATATAGAAAGCCCAAAAGCCCAAACAACTAAAGGAAGCCAAGATGCAATTGAGAGCCAAAGGAGACCAGTAGCAGAGGAACAAAAAAAGAAAAGGGAAGACGAACTTAAGTCCCCAAGAGAGCAAAGAACAAGTCGGCAGATTCTACCGCAGTGAAAAGAGGTCACTAAAAGCTCAGATGATTATCAAAGAACAGATACTCCCAAAGCAGAAAAGCAGGGACGCATATTCAAAGTTGAACAAGTTAACCCAAAAAGAGGCTATATGATTCTGAACAGGAAGACAATCTTGAAATTAATGAGCAAAATGAATTAGCTGAAAAAGATAAAAACAGAAGACATTACGTTAGTGGAACCATATCACAGAGGAAAGATCGCAAAGGCGTACATCCATGTTAAAGAAACAATTCTGCAGCATACGAATGATAACGCAGTTAGAGAAATGGACCAAAACGGGTTTGGGCTGACAGAAATAAAGAGAGATACACCAAGAGAAAAGAAAGACCATCTGTATAATTATAAAGGAGAAAGACAATACCACTTTACATCACGAACAGAAGAGCGCTACCGAGCCAACAGAATCGGCAAAGATCTAGAGGATAAGGTTTACGACTCGGAGAGGGAGGATGTAAGAATGGATGATAAAAAAATACAACCAAAGACGGTATAGGGACGAAAAAAACAAATATAATACGCAACCAAGGAATGAACACCAGGATATGGTCCCAGACAATTACAACCCACGGCCAAGAGAAGAAGTCCGACGCTTCAATAGGCAACACAGCCAGAGAGAACCCCGCACCACAACAGAATCGATAGGGCATACAAACCACCCCCGGTGCAAACAAGAGACACGTCAGCAGGCACAGGTCCATTGGCATGGCTAAAAGCAGAATTAAATCTCAAAACAGAGAACTACCAATCAAAGTTGTCAGCGGCATCTACGTTGACAGAACAAAGTAACATAGAGCAAGATGAAATTAAGAAGTGTTTCGTCCTGGGGTCATGGAACACAAGGGGGTACGCTCATTTAACCAGACCTGGTGACGTTGACTTAGGTTCACTAGACATTATATGTTTACAAGAGACCTGGTTACAAGAAAAACCCTGCCTGGACGGCTTTGTAGTAGAAATATCATCGGCAAGCAAAGGGCATGTTAGGCCGCCCGTCCTCAGGCTTGTTGACAGCAACAAAAATGGGAGTAGGCTTGGCAACACCGACAAAGCTACACGAATCTTACGAGATGTTAGTCACGCTGACCGCATGGACCGACCAATCAGAATTGAAAAAGGTGTATAGTAACCAAATCATCATAATAAATACATACTGGAATCCGCAGAAAATGACAACCAAAACTTACTGCGCAAAAATGGCGGAAGTAATAGAGGCGGAGATTTAAATGCGGATTGTAGTGAGGGGAACAAAGAAACGAAGTTGGAAAAATCTCAAGGCGAGACCCCGTGAGAGAGGTATCGCATGGGGGGCTTTGAGCAAATCAAAAGAACATTCCAACTTGGGAGAACTTGAACTGCAAAGCAACCTTGGATTATATTTTTGTGTCAACTGAATTCTTACCCATGATTCAGGAGTACAAAATCCATAGAACCATGCACAGCGACCATAATCTCCTGACATGCAAATGGCGAGGAATACAAATACAGAACCACACATACAAGCATAACCTTGAAGTAAACAATCAACAATCGAGAGTCCGCCTGTCGGAAGAAGATGTTAAAAGGATAACAGCAAAATACATACTTCCAGACGCAGCAAAGTTATAAGCGCCTGTAAACCGACCAAATTACTTACCGTTATTAGTGCCATACAGAAAACCAGCTGGGAGTCAGCCGAGGAAAAAGCCAAGTTCAACTCATGCCTATGATAAACTGGTGGTTGAAAAAAGAAAAGTGGTGAGGAGATTAAGGAAAAATCGCAAAAAAAAGATCATCAGGAAGCCTGGGAAAAATGGCGTATAGAGGCTAAGAGGTATAAACAGTGGATAAAGCAACATAGACTACGGTTGTACCAACAAGATGCCGAAAACATGTTGAAAAGCCTCAGCTCAAAGAAATCAAGCGACTTTTGGACAATAATCAAAGCAGCAAACCCGTCCAAACCACCAGAATTGGTAAACGCGGTTTCTGAGACAAGTTGGAAAACATACCTAATGGCCCAATTTGAGCTCCCCAAAACACAAGGAATCAAAGAAAAAGTTGACCCGACAGCCTCTTGGGTGGATGTGGCTAAGGTCGCCGAGATTGAAAGGACCATCAAAAATTTGAAATCATCGAGGGCCCCCGGCCCTGATGGCCTGACGAATGTGGATTTGAAGCAGTCCTGAACGCTTGGGCAGGGATAATAAGCAAAATATTCACACACTGCGCCCTAACAAAAATGGTCCCAGAAACATGGCCAAAGGCCATAATTGTGCCAGTTTATAAAAAAGGTGGAAGAGACGATCCGGAAAGGTATAGGCCCATAGCCTTGTTAGATATTGTGGGCAAAATCTACGCAACGCAGCTGCTGGACCACTTTAGAATTTGGGCAAAAAGCACACCTTCCAGATAGGATTTCAGAAAAATTGAAGCACGACAATAAATATTCTGATGCTACACATTCTGAAAGCGAAAGTAAGAGAAGGAGCCCCTAGAGTCTACCTGGCCTTTGTAGACTTATCGAAAGTATTCGATAAAATCGACCGAGAAAAACTATGGTCTAAATTGAGCAATTGGAAATGCCCAATGTCCATCATGGGCCCAATAAAAGCGTTACACGACAATACAAAGATCAGAGTGAAACTGAGCAAACAAGGTATCTTGTCGGAAGAGATTGCAGTCCAGCGAGGTGTTAAACAGGGCTGTCCATTAGCCCCAGCCCTGTTCATCGCTTTTCTGGGGGACTATCAGAACGAGGAGGAAAAAATAAGAGCTTTCCCACCAAAAATTGGCAACAGTACCATCCAGCGACTGCTATATGCAGACAATGCCATCATTATCGACCAAACCCCTATTGGGCTGCAACGAAAACTGAATAACCTGGCAAGTTACATGACAACAAATAATTTGGAAATCAACGCAACAAAAACTAAAGTGCTGGTTTTTGAAAATAACTTAAAGAAAAGGTCGAAGCAGCAGAATTGGCACTTGGAGGATTCAAAGCTGGAAGTAGTCGACAAGTTTAAATATCTAAGGGTGACCATGGATGGATCATCTGTTGACAAAGCAATGCAAGACCAGCTATGGGACAAAGTTAAAAGATTTACAGCTCAAACAAGACTGGTCGACAAAAAATTTGGGAAATTTTCCATTGTCCCAGCGATAAAGTTTTACAAGGCAAAGGTAGTTCCATCTATAATTTATGGTATGGAAGCCTCCTTCAACATACCTAACTCAATATGGCAAAAACTGGAAGGCCACGTGTGGAAGTCAGTACTAGGTCTACCCAAATCGATCTCCATGCCGGCAATTAGAAGGGAACTAGGCCTGGTCACACTGGCATCTTCAGTTGAACAGAGCAAGATGAGACTGTTTAGAAAAATCACAATGGCTGACTCGTTACCAATATACGCGGTGATCGCAGAAGAACTCAAAAACGGTACCTGTAAGGCACTCAACAACTGGGCGACAACAATCCAAGAAACTCTGAGTGAAATATCATGCTCAGAAGAAGATCTAAAAACAAATCCAGATCGAGTAAAAACAAAAATCAAACTCATGGATTGGATTCGGACTATGGATACCGCGAGGGCTAATAAGCTACTCACCCACCTCCCTCCGACTTTCAATAAAGTGAAAGTGCCACTGAATTACTGCAGAAAATTCCCAAATAAAAAGATGCAAGGAACATTTATGAAAGCTAGTAAACCTTCTGATGACCCACCAAATCTTAGCAATTCGAACACCGAAGATGGACAACAGTTGTCGTTTATGTAAAGACAAAGAGGAAGTGGAAACACTGAAACACCTAGTCCTAAAATGCCCGAAAACAAGGATAAACAGAGATAAATACCTACATTCCTGTTTGCAAGGGGCGGTTACGCCGAAGAGGTGGTGTGGAATAGGTTAATCTCAGGAGAGACAACGAGATGGACCATCACAGCGGTGAAATTGATAGATCTAGCTTTCGAAATGATTCCCAACGCACCGACTTACATTTCAACATCAGAGGAGGTGGGGACATCGACATCTCTAACCCCTCCTATCTCTGCAAACAGTTAAGAGGCATCATAATCCTGAGATAGATGGTTCAGATGACTTTAACTCGAGACCTTTATCTCCGCAAACACAGTATGAGAGTGCATAGGCGCATCTGAAGAAGAAAGGTTCTTGTAAAAATCGTTAAAAGCTTTGCGATTAAAATCAAGTAAAAAATAAAAATAAAAATAAAGAAAATGTATACACATCAATCCCACATGATCTGGGTATCCGAGCTGTTGAATGGTTGTTGTTAAACACAGGAGAAATTGAGGCAAACAAGGAATTCATAATCATTTTACTCCACTTTATATCAAAGAACTCATATTTCAAATACAACAAACAATTTTACCTACAAATCGCTGGAACATCTATGGGGGCCACAATGGCACCCACATATGCGAATACATTTATGCACACATTTGAGATGGACCGCATAATAAATAACCCCATATGGAAACCACATCTAGGGATTTGGATACAATACATCGATGATGTTTTTGGCATATGGACAGACACTGAAGGACGACTGAAAGACTTTTTTGAATATCTCAACACAATTGACCAGAGAATTCAGTTCACCCACGAGTATTCCAGAGAGAACATACACTTTCTAGATGTTAATATTCAATCCTCGGAAGATGGATACAAGACCAACATCTACAGAAAGCCAACTGGCCGAAACTATTTACTCCACAGGCTAGGTTTTCATCAGCCAAGCCTTATAAGGAATTTGCCTTATAGCCAAATGTTAAGGGTCAAACGTATCATCAGCGATCCTGCAGACTAAACAGTTGAACTACAGAAAATGGGAGAGAAATTCACGAAAAGTGGATATAAGGAAGAGGAAATCATAGAAGCAAAGACAAAAGTGGAAGGAACAAATAGGGAGGAATTACTAACAGCACCAAGGAAATTAAAAACGGAACCACCACTTGTATTCGTGTTGAGATATTCCACACAGGTAATCAATCGCATCAAGACGATCATTAAAAAACACTGGCAGGTGTTGTCCTGCGACCAAAGAATTGAACATCGATTTAAAGATTTACCAACATTTGCGTATCAACGCAGCAGGAACTTTAGAGATTGCTTGGTACAAACACTTCACATGCGGAAAAAAGTGCAGACTAAACGTAAAGGAACTTTTCCATGTTTATAATACAGTAACTGTAGTTATGGACAGAATGGTCAGAGTATCAATCATCCACACACTGGTGAAAAGCTGACACTTAAAGACTATGCAACATGTGATACATCAAGCATAGTATATGCAATTAAATGCCCCTGCGGATTGTATTATGTGGACCAATCCAAGAGAAAAGCAAAATTACGCTGGAACGAGCACCGTTCTTGCATACGTAATTAGAATACAAACACCTCAGTGGTGAGACATTGGATAGACAAGAGACATAACTTGGCACAGATCTGATTCCTAATATTGGAGGTGATCTACAGAAACGAGCCCAATGAGAATCTACAAAAAAGGCTAGACAAAAAAGAATGTTTTTGGATTGAACGTGTGGGGACTCTTGCCCCAAAAGGACTTAATGAAGAGATAAATTGGGTATGTTATCTCTAATAGTTGTTAAAAAATTGTATATAGCTGTATCATGCTCATCAACCTTATGTGCGTGGAATTTAACATCAAGACGTTTACTTTAAGGATACTGTCACAAATATTTTTGTGTGTAATGACACGTTTTACCAACAGATCTCGGGGATATTTCGAGAAGGAACATATATATTCCAACACTAATCCATTCCTCGAGAATATTAACATTTGGAAGAACTACATAGACGATATCTTCATGATTTATGTAGGTACCCAAGATGATCTAGACAGATTCCACCATTGGATAAACTCATGTAACCAACATTTGAAGTTTACGATGGAATCAGACAAGAAAGAAACACACTTCCTAGATCTCCATCTTATCTTCCAAGATGGACAGCTGACCTCCAGGGTGTACAAAAAAGCCACTGACCGCAATGCCCTTTTGGCATACACCAGTTACCATCCCGGGCATTGCGGGACAATTTACCTTTTGGGCAGTTTTTGAGATACCGCCGCACCTGTACCAACATAGGAGATTTCCAAACACAATCAGCAGTTCTAAAAAAACAACTTCAGGCAAGAGGCTACCTGAGAAAAGTGCTCAATGATACACGGAAGTGAGATAGAAACATCAGGCGAGAAACCACGCTTGAACAGCACGAGAAAAAGGAGAACACTGACAAAATCACAGCGGTTCTCAGCTATTCTCCAATGTTTAACCTTTTAAAAAAAGAAAATCACAAAACTGTGGCCAATCCTTAATACAAGAAATCAAACCATCCCCCTCCGCCGGTTTGCAATCAAAAGGAGAAGAAACATCAGGGACATGTTGGTCCATACTTTGAAAGAACCAAATACAGATGATGCAAACACCCCATAGGGACCGCCCATGCGCAATTGAACACTAACCATGCGGAACATTTAGTGTATGCAGCCAAACCACGAGAAGTAAGAGTGTTGACATTGGGTGGAAGACCCCCTGGGAACAACGACAGTTCAGCAATTGTAACAGCAAGGGGGTAATATATATATGATCACATGCCCATGTGAACTAAGATTGTTGGTATGACGGTAAGACCGGTCAAGAAACGCCTCATCGAACACAAATCTTGTATTCGAACCAAGAAGATCATAGCTCCTATGGTTGCACATTTTGTAGAAAGAAACCACACAGCTGAACAATTCTGGTGGACTATTCTTGAAAAAGTGAAATTACCAACTAGAGGCGGAGATTTTAACAACTTACTCCTTAAACGAGAGCAACACTGGATTTTCCACCTTGACACGGTCAGACACGGTCTAAATGAAGAAAGTCAATGGAACGAAGTAGCCTTGATCGAATAAATAAACAAATAAAGAGTCTCTCACTCCTTACAAACATGGACCCTTTGGCACAATCGTGATTTGCTGCCAACAGTAAAGACATTCACATTCATAGGTTCTCTCGGTCTGACTTTTCCCTGTCTTGTTGCTGTAGACATTTTATCACTCATTGTGATGCTTTCATTCGGAGAGAGCCCTATTCCTGATTTGTCAGATTTATATTTGTGCACTCGCATCATTCACTCCCTACGGGTTATGAGTGGTTTCTTTCATTATCAATAAGCATTGTGACACATATATTTGTCAACTTGGATTTCAATACCATCATCTCCAACTACACCTTGCGGGTATTTTGCCCATGCATCGTTGTCTAACAATACAATAATGCCCACTGACAGCATTTGTAGATATAGGTCGTCTGGGTACTTTTGCATCTTCCAGCATGGCCGCCAATCTACAGTGCACCATTTGGCATGTAGGAAAAATGGCCGTCAGGAATGTAGTCCCTTTTCTATGTTGATTCACGGGACAAAAACAAGGAACTTACCATACACGGCACTTCCGGGTGCACTCATGCGCGAGATTCCTCACGGAGCCTCGCTGCCTTGAGCGCCTCATAGATGCCACATAAGGTAAGAAATGTGATTCTCCTTATGTTATGAGAATGAGGTTTGATGCTAACTTAATGCGACCACGCACATACTGGTAGACGCCACGCCGTCGCAATTGGACACTTCCTTACAACTAGAACTGTATTTCACGATTGACAGTACCACTTCACCGATGCGCTCCGGAAAGCGGAGCACATGCATATGGACTTTGCATTCATGTTAAGTTTTTAAATGCATAGTCTAAGTCTTTATAGATCTGCTCTGCGGGATTGGAATTTATTTTTTGTTTTTGTTTTTAGAGGATTCGCAATGAGCGTACATCCATGTAGTTTGACACACATCTGTGCACTGACGCTTGGAAGACAAGCAGGACACATAGATGTATAAACAACATAGTTGAGCCCTGAGTCGACACTAGTGGCGTCGTAGAGATACTCGTGCGCCATCGCTACAACTAAGCCTCGCACAGTGTATGCCACGTAGTTAAGAAGTGCATATACAGATAGAATCCAACATGCACGCCACGTAGTTAAGAAGCGCGATACATATAGAATTCAACATGGTTGGCCTATTTCACTTTGTTACAGCTCATTGTGGCAAAGATTGAGTCAAAGGAACAAAACAAAGGAATTTTACCCATTTCCACCACGCATCTTGAAGAAGAAAACAGAACATGATAGCTGGAATGAATACATCCAGAGGTAATCCCCACCAAACACTGCACAGTGGCTTGGAACTCACCAAAAAAACTATGAGAATGCCCTCTGCACTTATGCCCCCCGTTTCACCTGTTCTCACAATTCTGATCACAACGTGAGGTCATGGTTTGGGGGAGAAGGTGCACAGCGGATTTGCATGTACGGACCTCACACAAAAGGAAATATGAATGAGAGACACAGGGTTTCCTTGGATCTAGACGAGATTGAAGAAGGCACCTTGGATTAATTCCTAAAGAATACTTGCACCTAGTTTGCAAATTGGTGCTAGATACAATGTTTTTAAGGTTTCCATACGAGTAATTAATCCTTGTGGTATAACCACAGATGGAGGGGTGAAGCACAAACCACGGAGGGTGAATAAAGCTGGAAAATCCCCCGTTGAGTGTTACTACCCCCTTTGTTCCATCTTTTTAAATTGCTTACTTCTAGTTTTAATAACATTTTTTGGCGTGTTATGTGATCAAATACAGCCCAGCGTTCCTCTGGGTCTCTTTGAACCAATCATTCACTGTAGAGCAAGGGTCAGTTTCCTTTTCTTTACCCTATCCTCTTTTAGATAGGCGGACCACCACACGCTCCATAGGGAAAGCTTCATCCTGCAGGGTCAGGGTGTTCTTCCAGTCAGGGTCACAATAGGTAACACAATCATAGTGGTTCTTGCTCTTTAAGTTGTTTGGAGCAATTGTTGTTCAACATGATGGCTTATATTCTGTTTTGTGTGATATGACAACTCAACGTGAAACACTTACAATAGTATAATACTCTCTATGGGTATACATACACATGTTTTGTGAGTACTGTCTGAGTTACACCCTATGAAAAGCCCTGAGATGATATATATAATTATTACAACCCAGTCTTCATTAATAGTTGAAATATTGGTTTAATTTTTTCCACACAAAGTGAAATGTGTTTAAATTGCATGAACGATGTTGTAATGACCACTGAATTACGAATACCATTTATCATTGTCTGCTATGCACACATTACCACAATCCACCACTTTAAATAGCATAGATGCAATTGTAACAACGGTGCAGTAATTATGTATATGTATATAAGAACTGACTTTGGATGTGAAGAATTTCACACTAAGGAATAGAACACAGTTCGATGCGTTAAAGCAAGGAACTAACAAGTTGCGGAAACAAACAGTGATCCTCTTCTCCCGTTCCCCGGTTGCCAAGGGAATATGGGACGCAAGGCACCGAAACGTCAACACGTACACTGACTTTCTGTGACGCCTCTGCGGGATCACTATACGAACGGGTAAATAAAGAAGATGCCATTACGGCGGACTTGCAACTCGGAAGGTTGCATTTTCTAACAACAGTACACCGTGTAATTTGGTAAGTGTTAGCGTACATGCTTACAGTAGTTTCACGTAAGAGGGAGATCATCAGTGGCTCACTGCTACATATATTATTATCTTTACACTACAGTTACTCGCGGAGTTGAGCGATTCCTCAAGGATGACTGAACATAAGGCAAAATGGCGTTTAGCATGCCTAGATGAATTTTGACTTTTTTGCACGTTTTTCTGACTGATTGAACGTGATTTTGAGTTTCTTCCTTTCTTCTTCACAGAGAGGAGACTGTGGATTGTAAGGTATTAATACAGTTGAAAAGGAATTACAATAATGTATTACATGCTTAGCAGAGTTTGAATGCATAACATGACACCATATTTGTTTCTTTGTCCCCTTTTCTCTTCTTCCACTTACAAATGGCTATACATGGTATGGACCTTCAATATACAATATTTATGTATGGATCATCTCATATGTTTTGAAACACATTTGGAAATGTATATAACTGTTGATTATCTGTAATTATTTTACACACACAAATGTGGTTTAGGCCCTGAAGAAGGAGTTAGACTCCGAAATGCATAGCCAAAATAAAACACAACCTCGTTCAGTCTCAATAGATGGTTCTAAACACATCTGTTTGAACAGAATACGAACAACTTCATAAGATAAATTAAATACTAAATAAATTATGAAGTAATAACTTACAAGATGTTGGAAAGATATTTATTGGATTGAGTGAAGATGTATGGTAAATTAGATTTGAGAAACTAAAAGCTCAGGTTGAGCCACAGTGAGAGCACCGGTCTTGGCTGGGTTACAAATCCAGCTTTTCTTTTGGACAAGTTCACAACGTTTGGGTCTAGATGTTAAAGGACCAACACATAGCCTGGTCGATCCACGAAAGAGAAATTATACATTGTATGTAATAAATGGAGTATAATGACAAACTTTGAGCAGTGGCCACCTTTCACCGTTTTTTTGTGTTCTATTATTTACCACGGTTTCCCTTCTGAATATTTTGTTGTTCTCTTATTTTGCTCATTGGCCGCTCTCTTCCTGTAGCTGGAATTCTTGTTTTGGATTGTCTAATATGTTCTCTGCCTCCCACTTTGCTCTCCTGTATTGCTTGGGTACAGAGTTGCTCTTCCTTTCCTTGTTGTCTTTCAACATAGCACCAATAACTATTCAAAAAGCTGAAAATGCCTTTTCCATTTACAAATCTAGTGCAGCTTTACCATTGGGCGCTCCTTTTTATAGAGTGTTTGCACCTTCTTTTGGCCATTAGGCTGCGAATTAGAGATTTAGAGGTTTGTCTCACCAGACGCAGCACTTGCTTGAATGCAGATGTTTTGAAAGCACTGTATGCCATTACAAGTATAAGAGCCCAGATGGGATGTGTGTTCTGAGCCATTACAAGTTGAGCAGCCCTCTTGGGATGTCTCAGCAGCAGTGTTATTGACCCACTGAGCTACCTTTCCCAACAGGCGGTTGACTTGGAAAGGCACATAGGGTTATGCCACTGGCAAGTCCACGTGAGGCTTGCCTGACATACCTGGCTTGTCAAAAGCTCTCAGCCTGTTTGAACTATGCTACACGAGTCAGGAAATTCATATGGAGGCTCTGAAAGGTGCTAGATTTTTGGCTGTTGGAATCAGTTATCGGACATGGGGGAAGCAGATGTTTTGAAAAGAGCAAGAAAGAGTAGGTGCAATTGAAGTATATGACAACAGTGCCATCTTCTCATACTGTCCACCAGTGCACATCACACCAGCACAGGTGGATGGTGGAAATGATCTATGTGAAAATACCAAATATGTGTACTGTGAGGTCAAAAATCTTGAATGCAAAACGTTTTCTGAAATGTTACTGCAGGGAGGCATCCCCAGCAGCCGTCCCCACATCCCCTCACATTATAAATACCCATAACCAACCCCCTCTCACCCCATCTATGTTCGGGGGAAATTCATTTTTTTCCTTGCAAGGTTTTCTACCTTGCAGTAATGGGGTTCAGTATTTTATAGTGATACCGTGAGAAGAGCTCAGACACTTTTCTTGCTCAGTACTTTAGCTCGCTACAGAAAATGCCAAAATATGTTCATGCTTTGTCATTACTGAAGCTCTTAACAAATGCAGGTACTGTCCCAAGACACAGCAGTCCTCATAAGAAGTGTGGGCATGATGCAATCAGCCCTACTGTGAATGATTGGCATTGTGCCATGACACACGTATAGCAGCTTTGCTGCTAAATTCGGCTACTTTGCCTGAATACATAGCAGTCCTATTGAAAGGACCCAGTATAATCTGTGCCACTGAAAATATATACTGTACTGCTTCTACCTGCAACCATTATACCCGCTTGCGGTGGATAGATGGCCAGAAAGAGTTAAAGTAAAGTTAAAGTTCAGACCACATGTCAACTATTCCTTGCTCTCCAAGACAACAAACTATGTACAGTGCCCTTTCATGCATGCAAACACATGCAATCTTCAGACTAAAACAAGACGCATCTTCATATAGAACACCAAAAGCTTTTCCTTCTCACAAAGGCCAAACAACTGCTTGCTCGGAGGCTCTCCTAAAACTTTGAGGCATCAAGAACGGCAACCCAATAAATGCAATGTATGTGCTTCTGTGATGAAAAGAACACAAAGCATGAAATGCCTATGCTGCTGCAACTGCACTGCCTCTATTAAAGCTGTTTAAAACAGGAAAATTAAGCAAACATGTAGCCCTAGTTTAAGACAATTTTCATTTTACACAATACTACATGTGTCCCGAAGCAATGTCAAAAGCATGTTCATGATTCAAAATGCATTAATAACCCTGCAACCTACAAAATGCAGGTAGTTGAACAGAGTTAACAAAACACAAATTCACTTCTACATTATTCAGAAAGTATTATCTTGATAGAATTATTAACAGAGGAGAGTGATGAAAAAATAAACAGACCAGGACTCATCCCAGTTGTTTCTTTCAAGGAACTGTGTGGATTTTTAAAGTAACGAGGGGATTTGCAAGCTGCTGCTGGCCAGGCTGTCACCAGTGAACTCTATGATTAATGGGGGTGCTGCCATAAATAGCCCACGTAAGCTTCACGCAAGGAAGAATTCAAAGGAAAGCATTTACAAGATTTGTGTGCATAAAAAGGCCTTATACACATTATTTGGAGGGCTGATGTATAGGAAAAATGGATATGACAATCTGAAAGAAAATCTACCAAAAAATAAGTATAATTGCACTGTCTGGTGAAAGCAGATATGCTGATTTGAAACTCTCCTCTGTGGAATGATAAAGGTTAGCATAATAATCAATTGGGCCATACTCTGAGAACATAAACCACTGGACTGTACATATCTTCCTACAGGAGGGACTGTTGAATAAGATTACACTTGGATTAATGAGGAGGCATGACAAACTATACATTAATAAACCATGAATAGTGATTTCCGCTGCACTGGTAATATACTAAAAATGTTAGATTATTTATTATGACTAATGCGGCACCCCGTTTAGGATGAGTTTATTATTTTATCTTGTACAATAGCAAATGACATGAAACATTTATCATAGGAGATAATCAAATGTGAGCATAATCTAAAATGTCCGCCATTATTTTTAGAATCTGACTGATAGTACCTTTGTTATGTCAGACCCTGCTTTGAAAATCATTTAGATGATTTTCCTTTTCCAGATAATACATTATCCTTGACACTGACACTATGATGTTGCTCCCCATTATTTTCCATACTGTTGCTGTTAAAGTTACTGGTCTGTACGAGGTATTGTGCGTTTTGCCTTTTCCTTGATTCAATATAAAAAATTGGCATCATTGTCTTCCATTCATCTGGCAATGTTCCCAATTCACATATTCGATTATGTAAGACTAGTAAAACCTTTGCATAGTAACACCATCCTACTTTCTTCTGGAAGCATTGTGAAATAACAATGCTATATCTAATTTTCTCCTGGGTATGTATTTTTACCTTTCGCAATCATCTCATCTATCTCACCTGATGTCAATGCAACATTAATCTTACTCCTCCATCCCTTACAGTTGTGCAATAATTCTTCATGCTATGCTTTCAATGTTTCCACCCAGGTTTTCATGTTTTCCCAATAGATTTCAGTATCATTTATGAATATGAAATACTTACATAATAATTTACAGGCCGATTCATGGAATGAATGTGCGCTGAAAATTTCAGCGCAAGCGTGCGAAAACGTGCGATTCGCAGTGAAAGAGCGAAAATTGCAGTGCAAGTGCGAATATCGCAGGGAAACCAGTGCACATCTATTCATGGAAGTCCGTGTGCGAGTAAAATCAGGGATGTGCGCTGAAAAAGTGCGCGGCGCACGCCAGCGCACAGGTCATCTAACGGCGTGCGCTAAGGCCACAGCGAAAGCGCACATAGCGCGGCGCACATAACAAAAGTAGGCAGAACACGGGGTGTAACATTCGGAATGGGGAACAACTCGTGAAAATGTGGGCGTCACGGGGGAAGTACAGGAGGCAAGTGCGCGGAACGCCCACACGCTCGCCTACAACACGTATTCATAGAATTTAATAGGGCAAACCAGTGCACGTGCAAAGACGCGCACAGACCCAAACCCGTCGGCCACACGAAGGCAGGCGGTAGCGTCCCTGCGCTGGAAAAAAATGTGCGCCAAAATGTGCGCTAACAAAAAGCACGAATATACAGCTCTGATGAATGTCCCATACTGTGGCCCCCTAGGACAAATGACATGCAAAGGGGTTTGCGACAAACAGCGACACCCGCTGTGTGAAAAATAGCGTGTGCGTGTATTTTGGGTGTGCGCGGGAAGTATTACACACGATCGGCCCTGGGGGAGCGGGGTACGTGTATTCCAGGGGTGCGCGGGAAGTTTCACACGCGATTGGGCCTGGGTGAGCGGGGCACGTGTACTACTGGGGTGCGCAGGAAGTGTCACACGCAATTGGCCTGGGTACGTGTATTTCAGGGGTTCGTGTGAAGTTTCACACGCGATTTGGCCTGGGTGAGCGGGGTACGTGTATTACTGGGGTGCGCGGGAAATTTCACACGCTCGCCTACAACACGTATTCATGGAATCGAACGTGGCTACGGCATGTGCCCAAAAAGCCGGGCCAATCCGGAAACACGTACGCCAGCAGGAAGCAGGCGTACGTCGACCCGCGCATCATAAAAGTGCGCACAAACAACAAACAAGCTCAGACGCCAGGATGAATATACCGTTCCTAGCAGCAGTGGCTGTGGGATACCGCAGGAGGAGGAGGATAGTCAGGGCCAGAATTTTTACACCCAGAACCAGCCTTTTTGGGATGCCTTATGACCATGTGTATGGGAGGTACAGGTTTCCACCTCACAATACTGGACCTGGTCAGTGAGTGGGAGGATGACCTCACATCACCCACCCTGTGCTCCCAAGCACTCAGCCCCCTGAAGAAGCTCCTTAATGTACTGCACTTCTTGGCCACTGGATCATTTCAGCGGACAAGTGCCATAGTGGGGGGGGGGGGGTGTCACAGGCCACGCAGTCATGCTGCCTACACCAGGTCTTGGCCATCATCACTACACGCCCATCAGTCCGCAGGCACATACCCCTGCCCAGAACACCTGCAGAAAGGCAGGCTGCCGCCCAGGATTTCTACGGGGTGGCACAATTCCCCAAAGTGCTAGGTGCCATTGATTGCACCCATGCGGCTCTACGTCCCCCCAGGGCATCTGAGCACATCTATAGAAACCGCAAGCACTGGCATTCCATCAACATCCAGGTAGTATGTGATGCCATGGGAATCATCACCTCAGTATATGCCAACTATCCAGGGTCCACCCACGACAGTTTCATTTACAGAATGTCAACCCTAAACCGGGAGCTAGAAGCTGGGCGGCATGGCGATACATGGCTGCTTGGTGAGTATAAATGCCACTGCACATGCATGCATGTCAGATACTGAGTAATGTCACAACCCCACTAATGATACCCATCACCCCCTCCCCAGGGGACAGTGCCTACCCTCTGAGCACCCACATGATGACGCCAATTCGGAACCCCACCACGCCACCCCAGGTAAGATACAACACAGCCCACATTGCAACCGGGGGCATAGTGGAGCGCACATTCGAAGTGCTCAAGTCACGCTTTCGCTCCCTTGACCGTTCTGGCGGGCAGCTGTTATACGCTCCCCCAGTAGTGTGCAGGATCATAGTGGCAGCATGTGTCCTGTACAACGTTGCAACACGCCGGGGCCTGGCCGTGGACATGGTGGTGCCCCCACATCCCCAACCATATGCACGCCCGCTGCGCATGGGAGGGGAAAGGGCACGGGGTGAGGAAGCCCGTACGCAGCTGGTGGATAATTACTTCACCTAAAATCACACCCCTGTGAAGTGCTCACAGCCCTGGCACATACCAGCTGACTATCAATGATGATGAGTCAAGTGACAGTCAACTGTCACAACCATACCAGCCTGAGATTGTTCACCTGGAAGTGTTCCATTGTGTGCATCCCTACCTACACAAACACCACCACTGCTGTGTCATCAAAAGACACACTTCTATGCTGCTAAAATCATAACCCCCTTGCAAGATACAATATGACAACAGTGCCATGTCACCCAACCCTTCCCCAGCACCGCCACCCAACACACCATGGCATGTCATGCTATGTGAGAGCAAAGAAAGGAATCCCCAAAACATGACACAAGTGTCACAAAGTACAGTGTCCTGAATGGAAACTGGCCACACACAATATGCTCCGATTAATGTAGAACTGACAACACACATGACCAAATACTTACCACACAACAATGCAGCTACCCAACCCCAAACATAGCATTCACATGACAGTACTAAGTTAAAGGATACCTAGTCTTACAACCTGGTGATGCTAGCACATCGACCACTTCCAACTGTACAGTGTTGGTGCCACGCAAATCTAGAGGTGCACTGCTTACAACATGAACTCCATCTCCAAAGTAGACGGCCATGTGAAGACATGAGGAATGAACCTGCAAATCAGGAGGGAGACATGGGTGCACAAGCACACATCAATATATCATGCAGTGTACAATACTACAACAATATGCACTAGGAATGTATACACAGTATTGACTACAGACTGCCCACACATGTCATGGGAGTCCAACGTCACTGTGTAAGTCACTGTCACTTGGGCACACCCTTTGCAAGCCCATGGAAATGGGAAGCAAGAGGGGTGTGTGTCTCACGAACCCAAGCATCTAACCCAAACTCAGGACAAGCCTGCATGTGCCCAGCCGGAATACAGTGGATGCCCACGGGAGCCACACAAGGCAACACACTGTAACAAAAAAATCAAAAATCAAAAATGGCCATGTGGGGGCAAGAGGAGTGGGGGAGGCCACCCAGGAGGTGCGAAACAGGGTGCACACCAACAGCCACCTGTGTGAATGTTGCGGAAAAAAAACCACCTCCATGGGCTCATGGCCTGCACGGCTACGCTATCGTGAGAGATTCAGAATCGCTGTGGTCGCTCTCATCACTCTGTGCTGCTGCCGCCACAGGAGGTGGTGGTGGTGCTATGGGAGGCAGCCCACGCAAAGCCCTAGTCTGGTCCTCCATGGCAGCAAGCATGCGGGTGTGGAAGGTCTCGTTCTTGAGGAATATGGTGCGGAGATCCCCATGCACCACCTGACGTGATGCCCGGACCTCCTCCCGAGTTGCCTGCATCTCTGCTGAGAGCATACATGTGACCCGCTCCAGCAGCTGTTCTGTCCTTGTGACAGTGGAAGGCTCAAGGTCCACAAGAGTCTGCCTGAGGTGATGAACTTCTACCCTCAGGGCTTCCCTCTGGCCCTGGGACTCTAAAGAAATGGCTTCCCGCAGAGTGTCCAGGGCCGCCCGTCTGTCCCTGTTGGACGCCAACATGTCCTCCCTGAGTGATTGGTAAATGGAGTCTGTTGCCTGCTGTAGTTGCTCCATCTGCCTTTCTGGGGGACAATGGAAGTGGCCACCCTCTCCATTGCTTGAGCCATCATCTCAGATGCTGCTGCCTGTTGGTTTGCCAGACCGTATATGGATTCCTCCCATGCGGTATTGCCTGGCGGCGTACGGCCACCGCGCTGGCGGGCACCACACCTGTCTGGGGCAAGGCGAACTGTGCCTTGCTGTGTGGCACTGCCTGAGGCTGCAGGACTGCATCCCCCCTCTCATCTGCTGGCCCAGGAACAGGATCAGATGTTGCGGAGTGTGGCCCTGCATCCGTAACCACCAAAGGCGGACCTACCAACACTGACATCCCCATAGTGGGCTGTACCCCTGGTGCAGGTGGGTCGTACAGAACAGAATCCTTCCAGAAACACCTACCTGCGAAGCCACATAGGTCTCATCATCCGAATCAACACCTGAATAGAGGTCTGGGGAGGTGCACCTAGAGACACCCCTGGAGAGAACGGTCTGCAGCAAGAGTGGGTTCTCACCCACCACTACACCCCGTCCCCCACTGGTGCCCGGTCGTGCCTGAGATCCCTCCTGGGTCTGCACCATCTCCTCACCCTCAACAGCATCAAGTGCGTCATCCCCTGCAAAAACATGAAAGACAAAAAATGGAAACAGGCATAAGCACCATGGCACACAATTAGGCCTGACGAGCTATAGAACCAGTACTTGATTGACACATGTCCCACATGACTATAACCCTCCCATGCATGCACTGTCACTGAGTTTGAAGGGGAGGAATGCCAGACACTGATGACACCAAGATGGAAGAGCAACACATTAGCTGCATGCTGGCTAGCAGTGCCATCACACATTGGCCTGTGAGTGGCATGTCCAATCCACATACATGACACATGCCATCACACAGATGGCATGTACCATAGGCATGTCACATATTGTTTGACAATAGGGCTGAGAAATGCGTAGTGAAAGTGTGGGAATTGAAACAATCAGCCTGAATGAACACTGAAAAATACGGAACAATGTTGTTGCAAGATGCCACTTCAAGGGCAACTGGCGTGATGTTGCACAAACTGATGACACCAAGATGGAAGTGCAACACATTAGCTGCATGCTGCCTAGCAGTGCCATCACACATTGGCCTGTGAGTGGCATGTCCAATCCACATACATGGCACATGCCATCACACAGATGGCATGTACCATAGGCATGTCACATATTGTTTGACAATAGGGCTGAGAAATGCGTAGTGAAAGTGTGGGAATTGAAACAATCAGCCTGAATGAACACTGAAAAATACGGAACAGTGTTGTTGCAAGATGCCACTTCAAGGGCAACTGGCGTGATGTTGCACAAAATGTCTACTGTGGGCAGAAGGGATACTGTAATACCCAAATCCAGGGGCGCAGAATGTTTTGGATGAAGCACATGGGTGACCCAAACCACTCAGGCACACACACCCTCACCTGGCACTCAATCAGAACCCCTCACACACACAACATACACATGGATCACACACACATGCATGTGCACTCACCGGACAATGCCTCGTAATCTGGCAGTTCTCCCACACCTTGGATCTGTTCCTCTGTGACGTAGGTCCCAGCAACAGACTCATGTACAGTGAGTTCAATGTCCTCTTGTGGAGACCCACCTCCAGTCACCAGAGTAGCGGCATGACTTGAGGCCAGCTTTTTCTTTGCCCTGCGCTTAAGGTCGTTCTAGCGCTTGTAGCACTCACCAGCTGTGTGCCACACAAATCCAAGGGCACTTATGTTGTCCGCGACGGTCACGTGTGCCTGACGTCGAGCAGGTGTGGTCTTGCACCCTGAAGTGATCAACATTTCGCTGTCATGTGCGGACACATACTGCACAAGTGCATCACGTTCGGCATCATTGAAGCTAGGCTTCCTTGGCGTGCCAGACTGCATAGCCGTGTCTGGGGTATCAGCCTGTACTGGACGAGCACTCTTCCTCTTTCTTTTGGAAGGTGGTGAGGATCCTGAGTGGCCTACGCCGCTCTGGCCACTAGGGGCAGGAGCACCGGTGGACTGGGTAGTTGGAGTGTGCAAATGCACACTGAGCATGGGACTTGGTGCAGGCATTGGCTGAAGTGTGACGTAGTCAGGGGAAACGTTAGCAAGATGGACTGGGACCAACACTGCCCGGGGAGAGTCAGAGCTGGGGTGGATGGAGCTGCAACTGCCCCTGCAGCCTCCCCACCCTGCCTACTCGGGGCAGCAGATGACATAGCTGCTCCTGATCCACGTGGCCTGGTGACACCAACTTGCACCGCCACACGTGGCCTAGACTTGGAGAACTGGAAGTCAGCCTGGGAGTCACCCTGTGCCAGGTCAGGTGCCACAATAGGCTGGTCCAACAAGGGCTGAGCAGAGACGGTGTCAGCCACGTTTCCCTCAGCCATGGGGGGGGCATGGGTGTCCCTGACTGGTCCTCCACACATGGAGGGCTAGGGGTACCCTGCAAATCCCGACCACGTCCCCTACCGCACCCACCACGCCCACCTCTTGAGGCTCGGCCACCTTTGCCACCCTTACCGATTGGTCGCCTCCCAACCATGGCACTGATGTTGTTGTGCGTATGGGAGTTGCAGTAAACTATTGTCCTGGGCAATTGGGGGTCAAAGGGGTAGGGTACTAGATGGAATTCGTTCCCTAGTGCTCTAGCAAGGCTGTATGTGACCCCTGGAGAAAGATGACGGGTCACGCAACGCACAGGCACCCCAAAAACAGAAAATAACATGCACGCAACCCCTCGTAGACCACGTGCGTGGAAAAATGAACCCGCACTATGCTGTGGCACCCAGAAACACAAAAATGAACGTACGCGTGTTACACGCAGCCTACAATGACCTCTGAAGGGGTACGCGACACACGGGGCAAGCACAGTTGGTAAATATGTGCGCGACTCACTGTCTGCCTGTAAAAAGAGCGTGAAAAATATGCGCGTGCGCGCGTTGGCAACACCCTCGCCAAAAGAAGAATTGTACGCTGTCTGGGGAGACAGGACAAAAGAAGAAGTGAACGCTGTTTGAGGAAACAGGCCCAACAGAAAATCAGAAAAAAGCTGTCAGAGGCAACAGGGAGTACGAACTAGAAACGCTGTGAAGTAAATCGCGTGTGAACCGGCAAGAAGTACAGAATTCACCCACTCGCTCTCCACGAAAAGCACGTACAAGGAACTGACGTCCTACACGCACCTTTTGAGCCGGCCCACACGTCCAACGTCACTTCCGCGTATACGCGCTAAGGCCCTATCCTCCAATTAAACGAGCTGATACTCGGACGTGCAGTTCAGGGAAACGCCGGCGCACGCACGTCACAGACGCGCTTACGCACTAAGGGCCTTTGGTATAATGAAATCGCGTAAGCGTGCTGACGCGCTAAGGGCCTTTCCTCGAATTACACGCTGACGTGCAAGATTTTCACATGCCAAATCACTCCGCATCAAGCTGGCCACGCGTTTGCACACGGAAGACCACGCTCCTGCTCAGAAGGCCTAATTACTGCCCCCCAGAGCCCCGAGCACGCTCCCACCTGCCATCTGCTGCTGCCTGATTGCCTGCTGCCCACGTGCCCTGCCATTTGCTGCCTGCACGTCAGCCCGGGGTGCTGTTGCTGTGACCACTCCTGCTGGAACCGAAGACTCCCGACTGCTATTCCATCGATCCACAGCCCAGCCCCAGGACCCAGTTGCCCACCCACACCTGCCTCTGGGGTTGCCATGTCGGGCACTACACCATCTGGCACCACTGGCAACCCCCAGCCAGAGAGGCAGAGGGCCACCAGCTTCACTGCCACCGAAGTTGGTGTCCTGGTGGAGCAAGTCCTGGGGCAGTATGATGCCCTCTTCGGAAGGTGGGCCGCCGACAAGGAAGGACGGACTCTGATCTGGACGGACATCGTAACTGCCATTAACGCGGAGGGGGTGGCAGTCCGCGACTTCCAACATGTCAAGAAGCACTGGGGGGACTTCAGGTCCAGGACCCTCAACAAGGCCCGGCACCTCTTGAAGGCAGCGGATGCTAAGGGGCGCCGGGGCCACCTGTCGGAACATCAGATGAGGGTCCTGTAACGCATATGCCCAGCGCTCCACGTCCAGGTCCTTTAGAGGCAGACCCGTCTGGAGTCGAGCGGTAAGTGTACATGCATACTGATTGGAAGCTGTGCATGTGGTGGTGTGCCAGTAGTGTGCAGGTTGTACATGTGGTTTTGTAGGGCCATGTATGGATGTGTATGTACAGGGCTGTGAGGCTGACACATGCAAGTCCTTTCATGTGTGAGACACATGGATGGTGTATGTGTGGGTAAGCATGCAGGCCAAATGCAGATGTGTGAGCACACATGTTTGGATTACTGTGTATGTAAGTTGGCATGGTTGTGGTGTCACACATGGATGTTGGTTCCAGCTGCATGTATCTGCACCGTGTACATGTGCATGTGTGTGTATTTGACATGGGTGCAACAGTGATGCAACATGGATGCATGTGAGACTGATATGTAGAAGACTGATTGCCAGATGTGACATGGATGCCAATCTCATCACTGCGACAGTTGGTGGAGGTGTACACATGCATGTAATTGTGGTGGCGTGTGTGCATGTCTAGTGCACTCCCTGTGTTTCATGTGATGTCTGGCTCACCTTTGGCTGCTCATGCTGTTGTATGTGTATGGATGGTGTTGGCTGTTGCAATATGGCTGTGGAATAGCTCATGTGTGTGAGTTGCAATGACATGTGTGTTGGGGATTGTGATGCCATGTCTGAAGTTTGACAATGCCACTCATGTACAACTGTCAAGTGTGTATGAGTCCATTGTACAGTGCCCTGATGCCTCTCTCCTATCTCTCTGTAACGCTCACCTGATTCCCGTAGAGGCGCCGGTCTTGACTGGGCGTATACCGTATCTTCAAAGGTGATGTGTAACGCACGGCTGGCTCTTTGGGCTGGACCTCTGTGCACTGTATGTCTGACTCGAAGGGTAAGATGTCTTAGGTAAGTGAACGCCGTGCTCTCCATCTGCCTCGGGGCAGGGTGCTGTAACCAGTTTCTTCACTGGATAAGGGGAGCAGGCCTCTTGACTTCAGAGGACTGCTGTCCGTCGTTTACTGCACGAACTGTAAGTTTCGAGTAATTCTAATGTCTTTAAAGTCTTTAGTAATGATGTTTCTTGTTTTGTAGGATTCCGGCGATGGCGGATGACGGGCTGAAGTGAGTTGAAGATGGAGCCCGTGTGATGAATAGAAGCGCCTGGAAGCACGTAAGTAAGCGCTTGTTGCCTGCTTCACGATGCGCTCTAACTGTCTTTTTATTTTGCAGGTACAAGTTCGGAGCGGCTGCAGGGTGCCGGAATACCCACTGGGTTAGATGTGGAAAGGAGTAATGGCACGTGAGTATTAAAGTTCCCCAATGTCTTTAAACGCACCTTGTTTTGTCTTTCAGATGCGGGATGCAGCGCCGAAGGCCTCCGGAGCGTGCAAAGAGTTGGTAAGCTTTTGTCTTTCAGATGCCGGAATGCAGTGTGAAGACCCCCGGAGCGCACGAAGAGAAGTAAGCCTTTGTCTTTCAGATGCCGGAATGCAGCGCGAGGCGTTGGTGACAGCCGATGGACCAGGTAAGTGAAGAGCTGTCACTGAAGACCGTAATGCTAACCTGTTCTTTCTTGTCTTTATAGGTGCTGCTGAAGACTGGATTCAGGATGGTAAGCCTTTTTCCTTAGGCCCAGGATCAGATGCAGAAGACACGATGAGCGTTCTGCTGCAGAGGATGCAGAATAACGCAAAGCAAGATTCATCCATCGGGTGTGGTTTAAATAGCCTCCTGTAGTGCTTAGGTGTCTCCTTCCACAGCCACGCCTAGGTAAGAAAAGAGTTCCTGCTTTCCAGAAGAGTTCCAGTGCTCTGAATCTAGGGAGTGGCTCCTGCCCCACCCAACAGGAAAAGTAGTTCCAAACAGAAGAGGATCAGAGGCTCAACTGGCAGGCAAGTAAGCAGCATGGTCTGCTGCAGGTAAGTCCACCCAAGCATTATGAGCCCGGCGCTTCCAGCGCTGGGACTGGGCATATTTATGAGCCTGGTGCCACTGGTGCCAGGAACGGGTCCAAAAAGGTCCCAATTGGGACTGGTTGGCACTCGGAACCTGGGTTATGGATCTGCTTCCAAGGGAGTTGGGAAAACCCTGACCTTTTGGAAGCAGAGATCATGACACTCTCCCTGTCTGCAGCGTCAACTGATGAAGAGGGCAGAGAAGGTGCTGTGGAGCACAGCGGCAGGGATCGCACCGCCAGCCGGAGACGCAAGGCCCGGCTCCCCTCCCAGGTTGTCATCTCGTCGGGGAGTGAGGAGGCCGGTGCCGCGTCCCAGGTCGCAGCTGCCAAGGGGAGGTCCAAGAGGCGGAGGTTGGAGTTGGACTCCTCGGCAGCGAAGGGGCAGCTGAGACCCCACAGGGCCCGACGGAGGAAGATGGCACGGAGTCATCCAGGTTGGTGGGGGGGTTGGTGGAGGAGGAGGCCGTGCAAGGGACAGAGACGGGGTCTGGAGGTGGGGATTCCACTGGTGCTAGTGGTGCAGTGCAGGGGCAGGCACAGGAGGCAGCACAGGCCGCCGCGGAGGTGCCCGTGTGTAATCCTGTCCCCGATCCTGTGACTGCATCATCTTGCACCAGCAGGGATACCTACGTCCAGACCCGTTCTCAGGGAGGGGATTGGCTTACACCAACTGGCCTTCCTCGCCCTGTGGATGTGGCTATCCGGCACCGGGTTGAGCCTGTCCTGGGCGGGGTGGCGTTGCGTCAATGTGCCATGCGAGCTGACCTGCAGTCTTTTCATGAGGAGAGTGTATGTCTTCTCGCATGGCTCGTTGACCGCGTTGACCCACTGGGACAGCTCACCAGGGCCTGATTCCTCAGTTTTCTGGACCTTGTTCCGACCCCCTCCTCAACTGAACCCCCTATGCGCCAGTCGTCCTCCGTGCCATCTTCCCACGCATGTGTCACCTGGGTGCCCTGTGGAGCTGCCGCTGACCCTGCAGCCAGGCTGGTGGAGGACACATCCCTGCCACAGTCGGGAGTCGGACGTCCAGCAGGGGTGGCCACCTCAACAACTGCACCCCAGCTGCAGGAGGATGAGCACGCAGCAGGAGCCAGGGCACAGGCAGCGGCGCAGCAGCAGCAACAAGGTGGGAGCCATGATGGCTCGGGGCCTTCATCATCGGAGGGGCAGGCATCGGCCGGAGGGCAGGCGGACCCTGGACGGGAAGTGTCTTCCGTGTGGCAGCGGTTGGGCCATGCGATAGATGCGGAGCGGCAGCGGGCGGAAGAGGCACGGCTCACGATGGTCAGGGCAGAGAACTCCATGCGTAGGGCCCTGAGGCGGGCCGAGTGCCTCGAGGCCATTCGCAGGGACCTGGAGATCCAGATGTCATCGTCCCTGCGAACCCTCGGGGCCATGGAAGAGGACCACCTCCGGGACATTGAGCAGGAGTTCGATGATGCCCTGGCCCGGACCATCAACATGTGAGCCGTTGGACTTACCCGCTGCCCTTGTAAATAGTTAGTTAGTTAGTATTAGGTTTCCTTTGGTTTTTTCTTTATTTTGGACCGCTTGGACAATGGACCACATTTTTGTATATAGTTTTTTTATTAGGTAGTAGTTTTTGGTAGGTTTCTTTTCTGAAATTGGGCTCATGGACCCTGGATTCTTCTATTGTACAGTTTTACATTGGATTCATCTTTTTTGATATTTTTTTTTGTGTTCAACATGGAGCAATGGTTTTTACTTTTTATTTTCCCTTGGATTTGATTTTTTGAACTGTGACTTTGGACAACATTTCTTTTTGGATTTCTTTTGCTTATGTTTTCTTGATTTTCATGATTTATATCGCACATGAACCATTTATTTTGTTATTTCCATTGTTGTGTGTTTAGTTTGATTTACGTTCATGTTATCTTTAATATATGTTTTTTTATACTTCCATTTGTGGTATCATCTCATTGGTTTCATGCATGTCATGATATGGGTTTTGACATTCACTTGCACCCATTGTGTGTGTGTGACAGACATGTTTTCATTTACATACTGTCATGATCTCTGCTTCCAAAAGGTCAGGGTTTTCCCAACTCCCTTGGAAGCAGATCCATAACCCAGGTTCCGAGTGCCAACCAGTCCCAATTGGGACCTTTTGGACCCAGTCCTGGCGCCAGTGGCACCAGGCTCATAAATATGCCCAGTCCCAGCGCTGGAAGCGCCGGGCTCATAATGCTTGGGTGGACTTACCTGCAGCAGACCTTGCTGCTTACTTGCCTGCCAGTTGAGCCTCTGATCCTCTTCTGTTTGGAACTACTTTTCCTGTTGGGTGGGGCTGGAGCCACTCCCTAGATTTAGAACACTGGAACTCTTCTGGAAGGCAGGAACTTTTTTCTTACCAGGAACTCTTTTCTTACTTAGGCGTGGCTGTGGAAGGAGACACCTAAGCACTACAGGAGGCTATTTAAACCACACCCGGTGGATGAATCTTGCTTTGCGTTATTCTGCACCCTCTGCAGCAGGACGCTCATCGTGTCTTCTGCATCCAGTCCTGGGCCTAAGGAAAAAGGCTTACCATCCTGAATCCAGTCTTCAGCAACACCTATAAAGACAAGAACGAACAGGTTAGCATTCCGGCATCTGAAAGGCAAAGGCTTACCATCCTGAATCCAGTCTTCAGCAACACCTATAAAGTCAAGAAAGAACAGGTTAGCATTCCGGCATCTGAAAGGCAAAGGCTTACCTACTCTTCGTGCGCTCCGGAGGTCTTCATACTGCATTCCGGCATCTGAAAGACAAAAGCTTACCAACTCTTCGCACGCTCCGGAGGCCTTCGGCGCTGCATCCGCATCTGAAAGACAAAACAAGGTGCGTTTAAAGACATTGGGGAACTTTAATACTCACGTGCCATTACTCCTTTCCACATCTAATCCAGTGGGTATTCCGGCACCCTGCAGCCGCTCCGAACTCGTACCTGCAAAATAAAAAGACAGTTAGAGCGCATCGTGAAGCAGGCAACAAGCGCTTACTCACGTGCTTCTATTCATCACACGGGCTCCATCTTCAACTCGCTTCAGTCCGTCATCCGCCATCGCCGGAACCCTGCAAAACAAGAGACATCATTACTAAAGACTTTAAAAAGACATTTGAATGACTCGAAACTTACCGTTCGTGCAGTAAACGACGGACAGCAGTCCTCTGAAGTCAAGAGGCCTGCGCTACCTATCCAGTGAAGAAACTGGCTACAGCACCCTGCCCCGAGGCACATGGAGAGCTCGGCATTCACTTACCTAAGGTGAGAGCGTTAACCTTTGGGGGTCTACAGGAGAGGAGAAGAGGAAAGAGATAGGGACACCCCAATAACCCCAGTTCATTAACCCCATATTTTCTATCTGCAGACATCTTACTCTACACGTCAGGCATACAGTGCACAGAGGTCCAGCCCAAAGAGCCAACCGGGTGCTACACATCACCTTTGAAGATACGGTAGTCGCCCAGTCAAGACCGGCGCCTCTGCGAGAATCAGGTGAGCGTTACACATACTTGCCATTGGGGTTGTATCATGCAATTTGCATTTCTATGTGGGTGGATGCAATACTTGGGTGGGTCTTTGGCATGTGGAGGCTGGCCATAAGGGCCAGGGATCTAGATTGTGATGACGTGTTGGCTGGGGGTCATGTGTCGGGGCCTGCTGGCAGGTGCCCCGCACTGCTGGGGGGTGGGGTGCAGGGGACATGTGTGGGGGCCTGTTGGCAGGTGCCCCTCAGTGCTGGGGGGTGGGGGTGCAAGGGGACATGAGTGGGACATGAGTGGGGGCCTGCTGGCAGGTGCCCTGCACTGCTGGGGGGTGGGGGTGCAAGGGGACATGAGTGGGGGCCTGCTGGCAGGTGCCCGACACTGCTGGGGGGTGGGTGTGCAAGGGGACATGAGTGGGGGCCTGCTGGCAGGTGCCCCTCAGTGCTGGGGGGTGGGGGTGCAAGGGAACATGAGTAGGGGCCTGCTGGCAGGTGCCCCGTACTGCTGGGGGGTGGGTGTGCAAGGGGACATGAGTGGGGGCCATCTGGCAGGTGCCCCGCACTGCTGGGGGGTGGGTGTGCAAGGGGACATGAGTGGGGGCCTGCTGGCAGGTGCCCCATGACCTCTGGGGGGTGGGGGTGCAGGGGGACATGAGTGGGGCCTGCTGGCAGGTGCCCTGCACTGCTGGGGGGTGGGGGAGAAGGGGGACATGAGTGGGACATGAGTGGGGGCCTGCTGGCAGGTGCCCTGCACTGCTGGGGGGTGGGGCTCAAGGGGAAATGAGTGGGGGCCTGCTGGCAGGTGCCCTGCACTGCTGGGGGGTGGGAGTGCAAGGGGACATGAGTGGGGGCCTGCTAGCAGGTGCCCTGCACTGCTGTGGGGTGGGGGTGCAAGGGGGTAATGCGTTGGTGATCACTAGTGCAAGGTGACATGTGGCTTGGCTGGGGGGGCATGCCCATGGTGGATGGGCTGCCTGCGGGACATGACCAGGGGGTGCAGGGTAGTCTCCTGTGGTGTGGTCTGCCTGCAGGGGCCATGGAGGGTGTAGAGGGAACACCTGGGAGGACCCACACTGCCAATTCACGTGTAGGACTCGCCTGCACCCCGAAATACACGTACCCCACTCGCACAGGGCCTATCGCGTGTGAAACTTGCCCACACCCCAGTAATACACGTACCCTGCTGAAATTGCGTGTGGAACTTCCCGCGCACCCCAGTAATACACGTACCCTGCTGAAATCACATGTGAAACTTCCCTGCACCCCAGAAATACAGGTACCCTGCTGAAATCGCGTGTGGAACTTCCCGCGCACCCCTGTAATACACGTACCCTGCTGAAATCGCGTGTGGAACTTCCCCGCACCCCAGAAATACACGTACCCTGCTGGAATCGCGTGTGGAACTTCCCACGCACCCCTGTAATACACGTACCCTGCTGGAATTGCGTGTGAAACTTCCCCGCAGCCCAGAAATACATGTACCCTGCTGAAATCGCATGTGGAACTTCCCGCGCGCCCCAGTAATACATGTTCCCGGCTCGGCGTTTGCTGTTTGCCAGCCCTGTATACTGGTCTAGGGTTAGCGCAGCCCTTTGCGCCGAATTGGGAATTTTGATGGCTTTTCCTTGCGCGAGGGCGTTCTTGGGGGCGTAATTGGCGCTGCTGCAGGGTCGCTGCGCCACTCTGCGCCACGGCTGGTTTTGGAGGATAAAATCCATGAATACGCTGTGCGCGGATATCGATTTTAGCACACGCGGCTGGTGCCACACTGTGCGCCAGCCGCGTGCGCCACTTTTGTGCAAAATTCTATTAATTACCCTGTTAGTCTCACCTCCTGCACTAAGTATCCCTTGCTCTTATGCCACAGCGCCATCATATCTGCCCCCTTTTCACCTGTCCCAAAATGTTTAAAATGATTCCATATCTCTTTTATGTTAGCATACACATTTAATCTCTAGCAGTATTTAGGGTTCGAAGTTGAGGGGAGCTAGGAGCTATTTTGTTCCTGCTTGTTGCCTAGAAGAGTCTGGTGTTAGCTAGACAATAACAGCTACTTTTGGCACCCCAGGCCAACTGATTTTCAACAAACAAGCCTATATAAAGTTGAGCATTTGGGACAATCTATAAACATTAGAATACATCTATAATTATAAGTGTACCATTTAAAGCAGAAGAGGTCATAAATAATGACAACATTATATGTTTGCATCTTATGTGGAAGTTAGATTTGTGAAACGTTATATACAAGCTCCTCTTTCCCCAGTGGTAGCTCCTGGTCACGGGCTAATGCTTGACACCTAGGAGCTACTTTTAGCTCCTGCTTATCCAAACTTAATTACGATCCATGGTATCTCTGCCAACTTTCTCTTTTACACCTCCTTATTTCTTTATGTGTCTTGGCCGTTGCTTTTATAATACTACAAAACACCTTCCTATTTTAATGTTCTTTTGGCCTTCTCTAAATTTGACTTCACTAACGGAGCTAAGGTTGATGGGTCCCATCACTAGGGATTTTTGAGACAAACTAGCAGGTGAATTTTGGAGGCGTGTACTCAATTCGACTCAATTGTGTTCCAATAACTATTATATGATACAAATTGGGCCCGATATTGCTTTTAAGAAAGGCAAATTGGAAATATCCATCCTTTTACAAGAGGATCCTTGATCCCCCTGAATTTTCACTATTTAGTGCATTAAACTCCGCTCACCGATATAGATTTGCTTCTTAGGGTGATTTGTTGCTGGAAGCTATAATCGACCACGGATGCTCTTATTGCCTTTCCAGACGAGGTATAAAAAAATAAAAGTCACCTTTATATTATGGATTGGACCTCCATGGGGGAAATGTACAAAGAAGTACAAATTATATACACAAATAAGCAAAACGGAGAAACCATTAAACACTGTGGCACTTTATTTTAAAATGTTTCCTGAGGCAAGGTACGTAGCCCGTCATATGCGCTTGAGGTTTAACTTGCTTCCTACAAACAGAATTTTGGGGGTTTGCAAAAAAGTCCTAAGAGCCCTAAGATTATATAGATTTTGTAGGAACTGTACAACTGTTGAAACCCTTCAATAAGTGGCTAGAGTGCCCCACCATAGAAGGGGGAAATGGTAGTTATACCTGTGCACATTTTGTTAGGACATTCATTTTATCACCTCAGTTGACCTGTGGAATAGGATCTTGGAGGGTCAGCAAGCGTCCCTAATGGATATTTTCCCTGATTTAAAGTAACATATACATCATTCTTATTAACCCTCTCTTTTGAATATGTACTGGATTTTAACTAAGTGATTACTCAACAACAGCAACGCAATGCTATTAATGTGATGAATTTAGAATTATTACTTTTATCAAGTTTTTGTACATTTTTTATTATGTAAAGTGATACTTTTATAATGTTTATGTAATAATACTGTGAGGTGTTCTGAATTTTCCTTTTGTATTGAATAGTGAAAGGTTTGGTTTCAAGCCATTTCACTAAATAAAAAATAAAGTGGGTCTTCCTTTATTGAACTGCCTCATACAATCCTTAGTCAACCGTGGTTTTGCGATCTTATTTCTTTTCTAAGATAGGCCTGGTAATAGACAGTATTTCAGACAGTATTTCTTTAATATGTTTCACAATATTTGTGCTAAAAATATTCACATCTACACTTTCCAACATATTGGATATTCTCAACCTGCATTCTTCTTGGAATTCCCCATTCTGCATTTTTCCAATTGAATTTACTACCATTTTCCAGAATTCTCCTGTAGCACATTTTCATTATTTTGATCAAGATTTGAAGGTGATTACTTTCCATACTATTTTCCTTCAAAACCTTCAAATAACATTTCCTCATTAACATGGCAGATACAAGAGACAGGCCAATTCATGTAGCCTATCCTGTACTAATGTCTATATGTGTACCCTATGCTGTATTCAATAAACAAATATTAAAGAAATGCAATCTCTGGTGTTCTTCATTTTTCAATTTCTCATTAACTCATCCATTTATTTCTAGTACATTTTCTGTATTCATTTCTTAGAGTACCAATGCTTTTTTAAACCAACGGTCGTCTCCCCTTACTATTTTATATCCTTGCATTGTCTTTCCTAATTTTTCAACTAGGCAGTTTTCTTAAATACACACCATATTGATAAAATCTCTCCCCAAAATAAATGGCCTCAATTCCTGTCAATCTGCAGAGACTTCTTGTGTTCCTCTGCAAAATGGTTAACCACATTTATTTTACACTTTCGTCTGCCTCTTTTTTAAAAAAATCTCTGAAACTTGTTGCACATCCAATCGTCTTTTCCTATGTACGTCTCACTTTCCTTTCAAATTATACTAGTATGTTCAGTTCTGTTTGTCTGTCATAAAACAGATTAGTCCTACTACAATAGCAGAAAAGCTTTTTTTCAACTAATAATTAATATATGTTTGCCATGTCACTTCCCTTATTTTGCTTGAGTACTTTTGTTGCTTCTTTTACCTGTTACCATTCCTACTATTCGTGTTAATTCTTTTTTTACCTGTAACTGTTTAAGTGTGAGCTGTTCCTCACAACACTAATACAGTGTGGTATGATTTTATCCACAATTGCAAGATTTAGGAGATCCATCCTTAGTTACGGACCCTCCACTTTGGCCACACCCATTTGTTATTCCTCTAGAACTTCCTGCCTTGTTGGCTTTTGTGAACTCAAATGAAAGAAGGTTTGTATACATTAACCCTAAATCTCTGGAAAGATTTTTTGGCATCTCAATTTTGTTAAATATAAATCAACATTGTTGTAGGTTTGCCTTCCCTTTTCTTTGTTTCAACAATTTTGTCCTTTTTCAGAGCTTTTAGCATGTCTTGTGTGCTTAATTCTAATGGCACCCACTATATACCTGCAAGACGGAGATCCTCCTCATTGGCACACCTTCACCATCCTTTCCCCTCACTCTCTGGCCGGCCTCCCTTGGCCCTCCTCCTACCCCCACCTGCGAGGCCAAGAACCTCGGGGTCATCTTTGACTCCACCCTTTCCTTCTCCGCCCACATCTCTGAGGTCTCTAAAAAGTCAAATTTCCGACTGCACCTCCTCAGAGGTACTCTGCCTTTCCTCTCCTTCCCCCAGAAGCTCATGGTATCCCAAGCTCTGGTTCTCTTTAGCTTGGACTATTGTAACAGACTCTTTCTATATCGACCTGCCTCTACTCTCCGCCCTCTGCAACTAATCCAGAACAGGACTGCAAGCCTTGTCCTTGGCCTCAAGCCCTGGGATTGTATCTCTCCAGCTCTGAAATCTCTCCACTGGCTCCCAGTGGATGCAAGGATTAAATTCAAAACCCTCTGCATTGTCCACAAGGCTTTCTGGGGCCTGGGTCCAAAATACCTTCAGCTATCCCTCTGCAAATACCTCCCCTCTCGAGCTCTTTGCTCCTCTACCTCCAACTCCCTCAGGGTCAGTCGTTCTTTCAAAGAAACGAGCTGGGGGTAGATCTCTGTCTTCGGCTGGGGCCTCCCTCTAGAACAGCCTCCCTGCCACTCTAAAACTTGAGGAGAACCATCTCTGGTTCCGGAAGCACCTCAAGACCTTCCTCTTTTCTTCTACCTTCGCTCCCCCTCTCCCCTGCTGATCTGTTCTCTCTTGGCACTGTGCACCTGGCCTCCCTCTGTCCTTCGGGCCCAGGTACCTGCCCACCCTGCCACCCTCCGCACTGCCTCCGGGCCACCCCTTGCACTGGGGTCTCTATCTGTACCCATACAGCCCCCCCTTTTTCTTCCTGCACTTATCAGATCTACCCTGTCTGCTGCCTTAAACCTAACAGTTGCAAATTGCTGACTGCTTTACCACTGTTTGTTGCCTTTATTATTTATTGTTATTTATCTTTTTCTCCTCTGCTTCGCACTTTCCACTTCTCCCTCCTTCCATGCACTTTTCCCCTCCCCCTCTCCCATGTACTTGCGCGTTCTCAATGTCACTGGGCCTAGTAAGATCGCTGTTTTGTTCTTCCCTGTTCCCCTCCCTTGCCTTGTCGCGCTCTGAAACACTTGTGTGTGAGCACGATAGAAATAAAATATCAATCAATCAATATATTACCCCCTTGATCTGCTTTATTTCAAATATTTTGTTTTTGACTTTAATATTCCCCAATAGTTATTTGTGACTGTTTTTCTGCTGTGATTTACTTGTGCATTCACATACCATCACCCTTCATTTATTGTTTTCATTTGTTTTACTTTTTCTATGTTTTCCAATCCATTTTGCTACCACACATAAATCTAAGGAAATACTGAATGAGGAAAGCAAACAACAAGCGTCTTCAGACGTAGCTAAGACAAGCAACACACATATCAACCTTTGGACACCTACAGTAAGGCACCATATAACAGTAGTTGGCACTAAAACCTTCCTCATCAGTGCCCGCTCCATAGTCAAACACTCATCCAAAATCTATAATCTTAGTGAGGACAAAACAGACTGCTTATTCAGCACAGAAACCTTGTCCTCAGATCATCATTCAATACTCATACAAAAAAACAATTCCTGAATAATACAAAATTAAGTTTGCCCATAGGATGTTGAATTCAACACCATTTCTTTTCTGGACGACCTTTTGGCATCCATGAGTCATAGACAAAGAAAAGCTGCAGCATGAATGATAACAGATAACGCAGCATCTGCAATCATGCTAGGGGAGTTGGTGCAGATAAAAAGACGACTCGTTCGCATACACATGGAAGCTCATAAGGCTGTGCGTATGATGCGTCAGGCTCTGTTCCAGGGCTCAGGAGAGCCCAGTTTCCCAGCTAGTTATGACTGAAGATGTGCTGTGCCACCCGAGAACAAGAATGAGAGTCATGTGGGTAGTAGGTGCCAGATCAGGATGTATTACATAGGATGAAAGGTTCTGCTAAAGGGAGGGGTCTGAATCACACAGGAAGGCCGAACGGAATAGTAAATGGCACTACTGGCGCTGTAAAGCCAGTGCATTCAAGATCAAAGGATGTACTGTTAGGAAGCTCATTGTTAATGCAGCAGACTAAATGTATCATAGTGACTCTTCTATATAAGGCTCATATGCAGAATTCATTGAAGTCCCTGCGGTTTCTGTGTTTGGGTACCACCATTTTGGGACAAGGCTACTATGGCAGTTTCTCTGCCCATTTCTGCACAGCTGTATGGAAAAGAGTTTTAGCCTTAACCTTTGCTGCATGATTTCACAATTGGAATAATTGGTGACATGCTGCGAGATTCGTCAAAAAGAGCCAGCAGAGAGTGGAACTGCATTTGTTCATAGAGACTGCATCAAAGTTACAATTCCAGACCATGATAATACCCTGGCCTGGAAAACCCTCCTTGTAACCGCACAATCTCACACTCCTGTATACTAATCTTCCTCCACATCTACAGTCCTACAAACCTCCTCGCGTGACAACCTGGCAGACGTGGTTGCTAACTTCACAATAGACCAACAGCGGCTCACCATACTGGGAGATTTCAACATCTGCTCCAAGAAGAAAGGCCACACAGCCACAAAATCTCTCTGCTAATCTCGGTGCTCTTCAACTCAAACAACCAGTTGAAGGACCAACTCACAAGACACATCTTGGATGGAGCCTTCTGCAATGAGAATGCCATCAGAGTTTCTGCACTAGAATGTACCGAGGGGACCACCTCTCTATCCCATTCACCGTCATCAAAGGCCCAGCAGTAGCAAAAGAACGTCCAATGGTAACCAGAGTATGGAAAAGAAATTCAAGTGGACTCTACTGGAAAAACTTGAAGACACTAAACTCCACATTTCTATAAAATCTTAAGACCAGAAAACCAGATGGATGGTATGCTCAACGGCATTCATAAATGGATAAACATAACCCTTGAAAGCATAGCTAAAAAACACATTCAAAGCCTTTCAAAAGAAACAAACCCCCAAATGATTTACCCACAAGCTGAATCGGGTCACAAAAGAAAACAGGATGCTCAAAAACATTTGGGGACGAAGCAAACAACTAGCAGACAAACTTGCCAACAATCACGAACTGCACCACTAAAGAGCAGAACCCCTCACACTGTAATACGATCCCCATACCCATGCAAGTACTTTGTGATTACAACTAGTCACATTTTAGAAACAAAATTCAACAAATCTAAAACTACCCTGACAGGAAAAGACCACCACTACCCTACCTAACTAGGAAGAGACACCTACAGCCTTTGACACATCAACATTAACTCCTTTCTGCCAGCTTGTCATTTAAGAACTGCTTTCCACAATCAATTCCAGCACCCCAACACGATCCCCAGAAGAGCTGTGCCTCCCAAACATGCACAAACTGATAATAAAACACCCAGGCTTGGTACCCATTTTCCTACACTTTCTCAACACGTCCATCGAGCCAGGAAACATCCCACCTGCCTACAAAACACTGCCATTAAAAAGCAACCTCATAAAAAAAAACAGAGCTCTCAAGCGACCCAGCTGACAATTGCCCCTTTTTCAAGCACACCCTTCACCTGCAAAATCCTGAACCAATTGAATTTGCTAAAAGCTCTTAAAGTACGCTGAAATCAACTACCTCCCCACGAATATCAACATGCAATCAGCCAATGAAAGGGTGAAAGGGACAGTACCATATTCTGCTCAATCTGGAAAATGCTAAAGAAGAAGTGGGACAACAATTTAACTAGTAAACTCATTGTACTGGACATCAGTCATGAGACCCTACTAATAAGACTAGAGCAGGGCACAAAATGTTTACTTAACACTAGGCGCTGGCTAGTGACGATTGACTCTTGGCGAGTAATAAATGGTGTGCTGCGTGTTTGTGAGAATTGAGGTGGCAAGTGACTTTTTATTGCTGGCTAGTAGCTTACAACTTGAAATGTTTACCCCTGCCCTAGAGGACATCAGAATTAA
This sequence comes from Ambystoma mexicanum, assembly GCF_040938575.1. Lineage (NCBI taxonomy): Eukaryota > Metazoa > Chordata > Amphibia > Caudata > Ambystomatidae > Ambystoma > Ambystoma mexicanum. Next base: position 544,637,583 of record NC_090931.1, on the reverse strand, counting down.
AGGAATCGCCCAAGCTAGAATGAGTCCTTACTGATCGGGAGAATGGAAAGACTACTGGCAGCCCGGTTCAGATTGTCAACTCACAAACTGAAATGCGGCAGCACTGCTGTCATACATTTGTAATGAACCACAAAGAAAATTCTTAAACTTAAATGGGAATTGTTTTTATTCTTTCACCGACACGTCCACCCGCACTCTTAACCTCCTCACCAACACTCTTCATTCCCACTTCCCCACTCCTTACTTCCACCGCCTCACCTCTACTCCTCATCCCATTAACTCCATCTCTTCACTGGACGCCTCCTCACTTGCCAGCCTGCCCTTGGACCACACTTCTCCCCCATCAACCACCACCACACTATTCCTCAAAGCGGCGATTCTTTAGGGTTCCAAAGGTTTTCTCTCTAGTCATTTCAACCCATACCTGGGATTTTTAATCAGTACCCAATCCCCAACTTCCCATGTTCTTTCCTTTACTTTGAAGTTTTCGTCAAACACTTCTTTATACTGAAATTGTGCCTCTTCTACTATCCTCAACACTTCCTTCCGATTGGCATTCACCCTGCACGCCAGTCCTAGCCAACCCGGGACACAACTTTATCCCTGGTTGCCTTCCCTTTATTGACACAAAGGGAGACACCTTTGTTACCGAGTGAGGTGTAATGCAATAACTCCATACCATGTGTTTCAACATTTTACTCCACAACAACCTCCACCTCATGGCCAGTGGAATGCCCCATCTTAGAAACCTATTTACTCATTCCACCATCCCATTTGCTCTAGGATGATACAAAGCCGTGTGGTTGTGCTTGATGCCAAACTGTGCCAAAAATTCCTTCATTGTCGCTGAACAGAACTGCACCCCATTATCAGTTACCATCTCTGTGGGGAACCTTCACGAAAAAACACCTGTTCAAAATACATCACCAACTCCACTGTGGATGCTTCTCTTAGTCCCTTCCACTCTATCCACTTTGAGTGATAGTCCACTAGAACTACCACACTTGAATCCCTCACCCAAACCTTGAATGGGACCCATTAAATCCACTGCAACCTTTTTCCAAGGTTCCCCACGTACTTGCACTGGGCGAAGTGGCGTGTCACGTACCACTCTGCATTTGTCACTTGCCAAGCAAACTCCACATCTCCTTATTTCTCCATCAACTCCACTATCCATTGCTGGGCACCAATAGCTTGGTTTTAACATCCTTTTTGTGCTATTCATTCCGCAATGTCCTTGATGAGCAATCTCTATCAGCTTTTTCTTGACACCCTCAGGAGAATCACATTATTGCCTCTTCTGAGATTCCCTCCAGACGAAGATAACTCCTCCTCCACTGTCCATTCCATCACTTTGCTAAGCACTGAGTCGTCTCGCTCAGCGGACCTCCATTCCTCCTCAATTAAAGCACCCTGCTCAATACTGGCCACAATCATATCTACTTCCTTTTTTTCTCCCTTATCTTTTTTTTTTATAAAAATGTTTTGTTTGATTTTACACATTTTTCATTTGTGATTCTTTCTCAATTTCACACACAACTATTGTATTTAAAAAAAAAAAAGTATTTTAGTTCATATCTTTTTTTCAGTCATTTTGTGATCTCAATCCAGAATTTAATTATTGTAATCATGAGCCATTGGTCTTTTCCTTGTAACAAATTAGTCCATCTTTCTTCTGTCATCAATTGTTTTTTCGAAATCTTGAAGAAATCTTTGTATAGATCACTTTTTTCTTTCACCGCTGGACAAATCATAATCAGATGAAATAAGGTTTCTAGGACTTTTGGATCTTTGCAGAACCGACATACTGGGGATACTTTGCCAGTTCTGTCTATCATCGATAAATAATCTCGAGTCGGTAAGATGTTAAATCGAAAACGCAAAAAAAGATCGCAAATCTTGCTATCCGGAAATTGAATTAGATATTGAGGTAGTTCATTGAGGGCCCTTACCTCGTTTCCACATTTAAGATAGCGTTTGTAGCTTATTTGGACATTTATCGTTTTTATCCAATCATTGGTTTTTAGTTTTCGCTTCGCATGCTGCCGTCTTTTTATCAACATTTTGTCTGTAATTTCTTCTATTTGCATTTTTCTTTTAATTTCCGAAGACCAGTTTGAGAGAGCTGAAATCTGCAAGGCTTGTTCTTTTTCCTTTAGTATTTCTAATGACGGTGTTTTATCATCGAATATTATTTTTCTATGCAGAACCATCTGTTTCTAAAATACTATGGATTGTATGGACTGTAAGCCCAGTTCAAATCGAATTCTTGCTATTGGGAAGGATTTTGGAAGGGCTAGAGTCTTCCGCCAATATATCTCCTCATATAAAGACCAGTTGATTGCCTTCTGATTGACTAGGGTTTCACTGGCATAGGTTAATATCGGAATTACTTTTTGTTTATACAACAAAATTGTTGCTTTTGCCGAGTATGTTCCGTATATCAAGTGAAAGAACCGCCCTTGTCTTGCCAGTGATCTAATCTTCCCCTCAATATGTTCTTTCCATTCGTTTTCGTTCTTGGAGGGGTTGATCAAAAGCACCTAATTATTTTATTGTCTTTGTTGTAGTAATTTCTTTGTTTTGTAATAAACTTTTTAGGGTGTGTTGTAACTTGCTAGTCTGAGTAGAAAGTTTCATGACCTTTGTTTTGCAAATATTGATTTGCAAATCATTTTCCATCATATACGTTTGTGCCTTATCCAATGTTTCTTGTAAACCTTTCGCAGTTTTATCAAGTATAATGATATCGTCAGCATAGATTAACGTTTGAATTGACTCACTGTTAATCTTCGGTGGATTCGCTTTACTGTTTTGTATTTTTTCTCCAAAGTCATTGGTATACAGATTGTATAAGCAGGCGGCTAGAGGGCTTCCTTGTTTCAACCCGTTACAGGTTGAAATGGATTCAGTGACCATACCATCATTCGTTAGCCGTACTCGCACAGATGTATTTCAATAGTTGTTTTATTGGATTTAGAATGCAAGGAGGGCAACCCCATGACGTTAATTTGGTCCAAAGTTTATGTCTATTTACTGAATCAAAAGACATCTTTAGATCTATAAAAAGAGCATAAACTTGTTGATTTCTGGCAATCGCTTCTGATTTTAAAATATTCAATAGCAAGAGATTGACATTAGTTCCAATCTTTGTGACAAATCCTGTTTGTCTTTTTGCTCGTTTTCCATTGCTTGCTGCCCAGTTGGTAAGTTTGTTTTGAAGATAGCCAGCAAATAGCTTTCCCAGAGTATCTAAGAGGGCTATTGGTCTATAATTAGCTGGATTCTTTCGGTCTCCTGCCTTAAAGATTGGAATCAGTATAGCAACTGTCCAGGTATGTGGGATCTCCTTTGATTTTTCTATAAGGTGAAGCAGATGAATGAAAACGTTTGCCCATACTTCCGGCGCTGCCTTGAGCATTGTGTTTGAAAGGCCATCCGGGCCTGGTGCTCTGGATGAATTTAGGGCTTTGATGGTATTTGTTATTTCATCTACGTCCCAATTGAGATTCCAACAACACTCATCTGATCCGCTGGCTTTGGGTGAATTCTGAACATTTTGCTTGAACAGTCCTGAGAAATGCTTGACCCATACATGAGACTCTACTTCTTGGATCACTTTGTTTTTTTTGAAGCATCATTCATCATTGACCAAAGGTATCTCGTGTGTTTCAAATGTAATGCAGCGAGAATTGCTTCAGCATCATTTTGTTTCATCGTTGACTTATTTGCCTTTAACAAGTTGGAATATTTTTGTTTTTCATTTTTTATTTGTATTTTGCAATCAGGTTCATTCTTTTTTTTCATTTGTCACAGTCGTTTTTGATATTGCTGTATCTTTTGTTTCATTTCTATATTGTAATGATGGTTATGGATTTGCTTCCATGTATGCTTGTACCCGGAGCATACATATTTATATTTTTCTACAATCCATCCATAGTTTAATTTTGAATGGTCTTTAAGTGACGTTTCTTCAAAAGTAGTGAGAAATTCAGATACCTGATGTCATTGTATTCAAAGTTTATTCAGCCCATTAGTAACTTCAAGTTCTGGTAAATTTATGCGATGGTTTTTATTTTTTGAGCTGTCCACGAGATAGATATTTGGTGATGATCACTTTCCCACTGTGGTGTATTATTAGTCAGAATTATTAATTTCTGTAGCCTTTCTGAGGTAAATATGTAATCAATTATAGAAGAGGAGTTTGCACTTGTCCAAGTCGGGTATGCCATGCCTTTGTCATCCGTAGGTTGCTCACTTAAAAAGATGTTCCGAATTCTCAATTCTTTGGTCTATTTACTCACTCTACTCGACAGTTCTTGGATGTCACATTTAAAGCCTTCTTTGTTACATAAATGTATATTAAAGTCTCCTGCTATGATGAATTCACTTCCGCTGTTAGAAAGAGCGACATTGTCAATTTCATCACATATTGAATCTATAAATTTGTTGTCGTTAATTGCACTGGGGTTCCAATAGATGTTAAAAATCGTTATATAGCTGGGATCCAAACACTGTCTCGCACTGTTGTCATTATAAGTAGGCATAAGAATGGCGATATATTGAGCCCATGGATGAATGTTCTTTCTTGTTATCATTGACCACGTAGGGCTGGTTTTCATTAAAATAATCATTCCTGATGCAGGTCTACATTGGTTCGAAGTTATTGCAGGATTCATCCAAGTTATATATCCCTCACAGAGTACCGCTTCGGTTAACCAGGTTTCTTGTAAACAAATTATTTCTGATTCTCCAAGAGTTAGCGAAGGATATTCAAGAAGATGTTTATGTCCCCTCGTATTCCATGAGGTTAAGGATATTTTAATTTGGCTGGACTTCATTTAAGTTTGGTTGTTATAAGTATGTTTTCCTACTCCCTTGGGTTTGTTTAACTCCTTTAAATTCAGAACTTGTTTTTGGAGTACATGTCTGCTCTCGCCAACTTTTACGTCTGACTGTATCATCCCTTCTTTTATTAGATTTCTTTTGATCAAATATCGCTAAATTCTTGCATTTTCTTTCAGCCATGCTTCTTGTTGCAAAGATTTCTTCTGTTTTAAATCCTAGTTTTCTTAATTGTTGATTTGTTGCTAAAATACGCTGCATGTTTTCTTTAGTATAGAAATCAATGTGGACTTCTTCCATGTGCCTTTTATTTGGGAAGATAATTACTTCTATATCTTCCGTTCCGATTGACTTCAGTTGGGGTATGGCTTTAAATAAACACAAAGTATTGGATCTATTAAGCATCACTGGCATTTCTGTGCTTGTTGTCGTTTGAAACAGTGCTATTCTGTAGGCATGCGTAGCCCTCATTAGGTTCAGAAACTTTGGTCTAATAATGAGTGGGCTTCCACAGACCACAGGACTTTCGTTTTTTTCCCCCACGATCTTGCGTTTCTGAAGATATCCATGTTTCCTCATTTGATACCGATGAGTATGTAAGAGAGATATTGTCTAGTTGAACATTAGAACATTGCATATTTATAGAAATATCAGTGGACGTGTCATAGCATTGTGAATTTACAGAAATTGCATCAACTTCAATCGATTCACCAGTTGTCGATATCTCTAATGTTGGTAACTGTTTTGCTTGTGTGTTTATGGTATCCTGATTAATTTCTGCTATTAACGCATCCAATGGTTCAGGCAGTGTTTGAGTGATTTGTTGAGGTGTAATTCTCAAAGTATTCATTGATGCCAAGTTTGACTTCAATCCTTGTTGCACTAAGGTCTTTGTAGCATCTCGTTGCTTGGTTATTTGCATTTTTTCGCCTACCGATTTGTGTACTGCTTGCATTTTTCTGAGGAACGCACGCAATCCCGTTTGAGTTTTCTTAAGGGCTTTTTTATGGATTGATTTACTCATTGAGTCTTGCCCTGCAGTTCCTCGTTTGGTTAAATCAAAGATATCGAAAGGTGTGCACATCGGTGGTTCATTAGTGCCTGAGATAGTCGGCACTCGAAGGTTACATGGTGCCATGGTAAAATTTATAAAATTTAGCATTTCATACTGTGTTGTTTGATCAGTGTTCATGATCGTTACATCAATTTTTTCCTCAGCTTGTGTTTGTTTTGTAGTTTGTTGCAATTGCAGAGTCATATGTAGATTTATTTTGCTTTTTCATCTATCAATTTTTTTGTTATTGTTGATACCATTTCCATTAAATTTTGTTTGTCTATCCGATCAACTCTTGCCATATCCGCTAAACGTGTTTGCCATATCCTAGATGATTCAGCTTCATATTTCAATTGCTCTTGTATAGTACTTGTAAATGTTTCAAGCCGAGTCTGTTTGGTCATGATCATCGCTAGGAGGGTTGCTTGATCTTTTGTTGCATCGACCATAGATTCCTGAATTTTTTTAAATGGAATCATTGAATTTGACAACACTGCTACCAATGTGTTTTGTAGGTCCAACATTGTGGTTGGCAATCTATAAGGAGATTTAGGCGAGTTCCTCTGAGATACAGATTTCTTACTTAAAGATGAAGATTCAAGATCTTCTATTCTTTGGGAGAATGTGATGAGATTTCAAAAGTTTTTTGGAAGGTATGTGATTTCTTTAGGTACAATCGGTGTCGATGTATTAATCTGTTTGATTTGAGCTGGTGTAAGGACTCCAATAAACACTTCAAAGAATGGTTCGGTCAAAATTTGTTATTGCTCCTACGGGTCGGCCATGTGTTTTTAAGCCTAAGTCGCTCAATTTTAGAAAAATTTCCTATGGACCTTACCCGAGTTTTCGTCCATTAAACGCACGCGAAAACAGGCACCAGGGAGCTGCCATTTTGTGATAATCCTATCATTTCCCCCCATCGCCCCGGCAGACCTGCTTTTGCGGCACTAAATCATACCCCCCGCCACTGAGCCTGTCATCAGCAGACGCGTACCACCCATTTCACAACGCCAAAGCACGTCTCGTGTCAACATTCGCTGCGCTTCAGCTAATGACGTGTCACCATGGAAATGGCAGGACGCCTCTTTCCTCAATAAGTATAAACAGACCGTTTCACAACACACAGCAGCAGATTTTCGATTCCATTCCTCTCTCTGTGTGTTACTTTGAGTATTCTGTGACTCGTTTCTGTGCTCTGGTCAGCTACCTTTGTTGCTTGTAGCCCGTGTGAACAGATACCAGTACCAACGCTATCAATTATTTTAGTTTGTTTAACACACAATGGATACAATAATGCCCTGCGGAGTCAGGGCAGAGTCTGAGGAGCTGTGGAGAGCGGAGTGGAGAGTCTGTTTTCCCTGCCTATCGCTTGCTGAGGGTGTGTCTGCATACACCTACCTACAAAGACTCACTCCCCCCGCGGAGCGGGCGCGGAGTCAGGGCAGAGTCTGAGGAGTCAGAGGATCAGAGGAGTGGAGGCGTGTGGCCTTCTTGGCTTGAAACCCATCCTGTGGTCATAGCCCCGACGCTAGAATGCGCGAAACTCGCGCTCAACGAAAACTGACCTCTCCAAATTTACAATAAAGACTGCATCGGGTGACAGACCTGGGGACCCTGCAGTACACGTATTGTCGCTTGATGCTCGAGGTACGGCTTGTGCGGGATCAGCCTCAGCTCTATCAAGCACGTCTTTACTTGCACGGTCTGCATCTATGACAGAGGTGAGCATTTCCCAATGCAATCATTGCACTGCACACAGCAGTTGTACCGGTGTCGGCAACCGTGTGGAAATATTTCAAAATGCCGTTACCTGTGTGCATTCATCCGTGCCTGCTGCTTCGCTGAGTGTTGGCGGGGTCTGCCGGTCCTGTGGGCCTGCTGTATGTGCCGACGTTGTTGGCAGCGGTGTGGCTGGCGGGGTCGCTGCCTCTTATGGTCCCGTCCTCGCTGGCTGCCTGGAGCTGTCCGGGACTGGAGCCGTTGCTCCGTGTGACGCTGACTCTGTTGGGCGGGAGGAGGGGTGGAGTTTGCCGGGCACAGAGGGCGACGACTCACGGTTGCCCGGCTTGAGTGCAATGGTCCGTGAACAAGGCGGTGTCCGCTCTGCGGATGCCGTGGCTGCATCGATTGATTCTCAGTCGTGCCCTGAGAATTCTCCTAAGTCCTCAGGAACAATTAGTGAACCTGTTAAAGGCCAGACAAATACAATCTCCGAGTCACCTCGGTCTCGATTCTATAGTGCCTTGGCCTCACCTGGGAGCTTTGACGTTTGTCCAGTTTATAATAGCAAAGAGGCCTTTTCATTGGAAGACCCAGTCGGTCATCCTAGTGGTGATATATGTGGTTCCAAGGAGCCCGAGGGTCTTGCAGTACGACAAACAGAAGAGTGTGTTACTGAACCATGCATGAATGAGATCGGGGGTGACGCCCTGCCTCATTTTTCATCGAGTGTTGCCATCCACAAACCCACATCACGATACGGAAGAAGAAACTCATTGGAGGTGGCCAACAAACTGCTACTTGATCGTACTCGTTTAAATAAAGAGCTGTTAGAAATAACACAAATGGTGATTTGGTGGGGCAGCCTTTCGGAAAAAATCTTGCTGATCCAGGGGTGTGTCCTTCTATTAAGCAGACCACCTTGCTTACTTTAAAGTCTAGCTCACTACACAAACGAAGGAGGATTGGCGGGAGTGTTTCACCCAATCTGAGCTGCTCCCAGAACAAAAAACTCAAAATGAGCTCTATAGAGACCAACAACTTAATGGGATCACCAGAGACAGCTTCGGCACCAAGGCCAGTGACTGAAGATACTTGTTGTACAATGGATTCTTCATCTGACCAAACCTCAACGGACTCATCCATAATGGAACGGCCGTATCCTAAAATAAGACGCCCGGCACACCGTGGTAGGCGATTGCCACCGCTTGACTCTAAAAATGTGGATGGTCAAGGAAATGTCAAATATACTAAGGATCTACAAACAACCATAATTTCCTCCATGGCCATTTCCACCGCCCCTTTCATCAAATTGTATGAGAACCTTAATGACAACATAAAAGAGCTTTCTGCGGTGGTTATTTCGATGAACATCAAATTGGAGACCATGGAAAACAAAAACTTCCACTGTAAGGAAGTTCTACAAGAGTTACATAAAAAAACAGACTGGGCGCTTGAAACACTTTCAGAATATGTTAAAAATGCAAACCTAGACAAAAAACTTCTAGCTGAAGTAGCCAAAGAAGCGCTGGGTCTTTTCCAACAACAAAAAAAAGAACATGGTTACCAGGGGGTAGTTTCCCCGTATGTTGTATCCCAGGCGAATCAGACACGTGTTTTGCCAGCTTCCTTATGCAGCACCAAGGGATGTATTCCAACTAATCCACCGGAGATTGCTCCTACTAACATCAGTATTACTGCTACCAACACATCACGCGGATCCGCTCAAGCGCAAAAAGAGCCAACATATAACAACAACAGAGCGTCTGAGTCCTCTGTGACTCAGGTTAATACTGCAAATTCGATAGATCTCACTTTGACACCTGAGAAAACGGCGAAAGCCAAGAGTCCGTCTACACAACCGCAGGTTGATATCATCGCGACAGAGGGTGGCCAGCCTAACATTCCGTTTGCAGTTGCTCTAAAAGAGAGCCTGGCGGTTACGAACCTAGCTCAACAAAATCCCCAAGAGGCATCAACTTCGAAGCTGATCCATAATCAAGAGCCGCCTTGTTCTCAACCGCAACTGACGTCCCCACATGCGAGGGCAATTCCTTTGCCTGCCATACATGACTTTTTCAAGAAACCAATGGCTGCACAAAAGCCTCCTGCAGCCAACAAGCAAATTACAGGTGGTTTACTTAAAAAAAACTAAAAACCAACCTGCAAGAAAAGCGAGAAAAGGAACGGATTCTCGAAAATTCCTACGTAACATCAAAACCGTCAACTTAACTGTCAACGGCACCTTCAATAAAGAAACCTCGATTGGGAAAAAGCCGGATGCAAGTACCTTAGAATCTATGCCAGTAAACTTCAAAGAGACATCAAACTGTGGCAGTGATGAATACGATGATCTAATGAACATGTCTATGTATGAGGACGAAGAACCTACTGTTAGGGACATGGCAGTGGCATCGCAGCAGAGTGCTCCGAAACCAGGCTCTGCTGCGCTTGCCCACCCTGACCCTGACGGGCCCGTTAACACACCGCAGGAAAAAGTTAAGAGTCCACGTACCTCATCTCTGAAGTCGAGTCAACCTCCGCCTATCACTGAGAAAGCGCTCAAGGGAGCGGATAGAATCTGCCAACTGATTAAACCACCTTCTCGGCAAAAGATAGATGAGGTATTGCAGAGCCCACGTTTTGTGACACTAGATGACAAAAGACGGATGCTTGATGCCAAACTGCGCACAAAGGGATCAACACTTTGCGAGTCCGACATTTTGTCCACGGCCAATGAGTTACAAGCCTCATTATGTGTCAAACAGGATGTATCTATTGGGACCCACACGGTGAGCAACTTTGGGTATAAGCCGCCTATGCTTACAGACAGAAGCCAAAAGCAAACAGAATGGCTCAACCGCTCAAACAAATTTTCTCAAAAACCAATGGAAAAGAAGAGAACACATCAACCATCGACGCGGCAAGCACAGCATCGTCTAACATTGGAACGTATAGAATCGTCGGATGACCTGATATTAAATCGATTCAATGTGATGCGGCTGCGTCAGCTGATTCCCAGCCTACGTGCAATAACTTCTGAAGATCTTAAAATTGTTGAATTCCCGAACGAAAAAAAAACTGATGCTGTAATTTTACACTTACACTCTAAGATCATAGCAGATACATTACTGGATGCTGGACTGGTGATGATGTCCCTAGGTTTTGACATAACCAACACCGAAGGAGGTGTCCTGCCTGTTGATCCGAAAGAGAGATCACGCAGTAGATCGCCGAACAAAGTGAATCGAAGTTCGGCTAATGATCTGGAAAACACCGAGAAACAACCGAAGGAACCTCTTGTGCCTAGCCCTCCTAAAAACTGGGATTCAGTAGTCCCCCCACATGGGGATGACTTGATAAGAATGACAGTTAACGGAATGGTTAGCCCACCGACTACAGGAGACAACGAGAGGAACACTCCCACTATAACAAACAAATGTGACGATTGGTCCTGGTTGGCCAAAACCTTAAACACAGAACCGTTGAAATAATGCCAGGAATCGGGAAGCTCCACTACATGCACTATAGGCTCTTGGAACACTAGAGGCTTTACACATTTATTTGAAACACCTTGGGCCTCAAAACTGGATATTCTGTGTTTACAAGAAACATGGCTCTCTAAAGGTCCATTGTTGGAAGGATTCGAAATAGCTATCAATCCAGCTATAAAACAAACAAAAGGTAGACCGATGGCTGGCCTCCTCTTGGCTGTGAGGAAGGGTGTTGGCCTTCGGATCCTGAATTCCTCTAACCCTTCACCTTTAATTCAGGTCTCCACCGTCGGTGTCTATCAGAAAGATCTAAACAAGGAAGCTTGTCTATACATCATCAACTTATATTGGAATCATAGACACAATGAAGAGCTTACCTTCATCGATCTTGTAACAACTGTAACGCTCACCTGATTCCCGTAGAGGCGCCGGTCTTGACTGGGCGTATACCGTATCTTCAAAGGTGATGTGCAACACACGGCTGGCTCTTTGGGCTGGACCTCTGTGCACTGTATGTCTGACTTGAAGGGTAAGATGTCTGCAGATAGAAAATATGGGATTAAGGAACTGGGTTATTGAATGTCTCTCTCTTCTTCCCTTTCTCTTCTCCTGTAGAACCCCAAAGGTTAACGCTCTCACCTTAGGTAAGTGAACGCCGTGCTCTCCATCTGCCTCGGGGCAGGGTGCTGTAACCAGTTTCTTCACTGGATAAGGGGAGCAGGCCTCTTGACTTCAGAGGACTGCTGTCCGTCGTTTACTGCACGAACGGTAAGTTTCGAGTAACTCTAATGTCTTTAAAGTCTTTAGTAATGATGTTTCTTGTTTTGCAGGGTTCCGGCGATGGCGGATGACGGGCTGAAGTGAGTTGAAGATGGAGCCCGTGTGATGAATAGAAGCGCCTGGAAGCACGTAAGTAAGCGCTTGTTGCCTGCTTCACGATGCGCTCTAACTGTCTTTTTATTTTGCAGGTACAAGTTCGGAGCGGCTGCAGGGTGCCGGAATACCCACTGGGATAGATGTGGAAAGGAGTAATGGCACGTGAGTATTAAAGTTCCCCAATGTCTTTAAACGCACCTTGTTTTGTCTTTCAGATGCAGGATGCAGCGCCGAAGGCCTCCGGAGCGTGCAAAGAGTTGGTAAGCTTTTGTCTTTCAGATGCCGGAATGCAGTGTGAAGACCTCCAGAGCGCACGAAGAGTAGGTAAGCCTTTGTCTTTCAGATGCCGGAATGCACCGCGAGGCGTTGGTGACAGCCGATGGACCAGGTAAGTGAAGAGCTGTCACTGAAGAACGTAATGCTAACCTGTTCTTTCTTGTCTTTATAGGTGTTGCTGAAGACTGGATTCAGGATAGTAAGCCTTTTTCCTTAGGCCCAGGATCAGATGCAGAAGACACGATGAGCGTTCTGCTGCAGAGGATGCAGAATAACGCAAAGCAAGATTCATCCATCGGGTGTGGTTTAAATAGCCTCCTGTAGTGCTTAGGTGTCTCCTTCCACAGCCACGCCTAGGTAAGAAAAGAGTTCCTGCTTTCCAGAAGAGTTCCAGTGTTCTGAATCTAGGGAGTGGCTCCTGCCCCACCCAACAGGAAAAGTAGTTCCAAACAGAAGAGGATCAGAGGCTCAACTGGCAGGCAAGTAAGCAGCATGGTCTGCTGCAGGTAAGTCCACCCAAGCATTATGAGCCCGGCGCTTCCAGCGCTGGGACTGGGCATATTTATGAGCCTGGTGCCACTGGCGCCAGGACTGGGTCCAAAAGGTCCCAATTGGGACTGGTTGGCACTCGGAACCTGGGTTATGGATCTGCTTCCAAGGGAGTTGGGAAAACCCTGACCTTTTGGAAGCAGAGATCATGACAACAACTCTGATAGACGACTTACTCACAAAGGAGCAACCGTTAGATTTGATCGTACGTGGTGACCTGAACATCGTCTGTATACCAAACTACGCTCAAAGTGGCAGAGACAACAGAGGAAACTGCAAACGCGAGCAAGCTGCGGCTCAATGGTGTTTGGAGTTAGATCTTAGAGGCTTGCATATGCTCAATGGACAAACGGTCGGTGATATTCCGGCCTGCCCTACGTGGAGAAGAGCTGACCAAAAATCGGTCATCGACTATATATTTGTGACTGAAAACATCCACAAGAGAACCATGAAATTTGAAGTCATTAAAATGCAACACAGTGACCATGATATGGTAAAATTGTCTTTCCTTCGTCCCTGTTCGGGCGAGCAGAATTGTTGGCCATTTGCGGTGTTACTAGGACTGGTAGAATACGTCTAAACCTTTTGGACACTGAAGTAGCAGCCATTTATAATGCCTTTCAACACACTGCTAATTCTCTGGAATACCAAAATCTCCTGTCCAGCTTTGAAGAACACAAACAAAACCTAAAACACGTCGAGTTTCGCCCAAAGCATAAATTCGACGCGTCTATTCTTCAACGCAAAAGAGAGATGAGACAAGAAATAAGAAAACTAAAAGGTCTGTACACCAACAATATGAGAGAGAGCAAAAGAGTAATCAAGGCCAAATATCGAAATTGGCTTAAATCACATGCAGTGATTATGCTACAAAATGATTCAGAAGAGATGCTGCATAAGATGGCTGGTAAAAACTCAGCAGCATACTGGAAACTGTTAAACAACACTATGGCTCCACAACAAGCCCTGCAGGCAAATGCAGTTACTGAAGCTGAGTGGTCGACGTTCTACACAAATCTCTTTTGCAGAGACAAACCTGTACCACATTGGGTACCCTTGACGTGGAATAAGTGGGATTTGGTGTTTGACAGAAGCGACATCTTGGATATAATCAAGAATGTGCACGACTCCAGAGTGCCTGGCCCAGATTGCCTAACTAACTACATACTGAAAAAAAACCCAGCCTTATGGGCAGATTTCTGCGTTATTCTGTTTGATCAGGTCATTGTGAGCCGATCAACCCCCAAGTCTTGGAAAAGTGCCGTGGTGGTCCCAATCTTCAAAAAGGGAGACCGCTTAAATCCAAAAAATGATTGGCCCATAGCGCTTCTCGACGTGTTGGGGAAGATTTACGCCGCCCTTCTGCAACATAAACTGTTAAAATGGGCGACAGACAATAATCATGTAGACCCCAGACAAGCGGGGTTTGTAAAGGGAGTCGGCTGCGGCCTGAACTTGTTGGTATTGAACCTCTTAAAGATGGAGGCAATCAGAACCAACACCAGGATCTATCTGACTCTGATTGACCTGTCCTATGCGTTCGATAGCATAGACAGAGAGCTGTTATGGAAGAAACTCATCAGATGGAATTGCCCTCCAAGCCTAGTGGAAGCCATCCATGAACTACACACAGATACCACTATTAAGATCCGCATGGACACTAAAGGCACGTTATCCGCTCCGATCATTACACAGAAAGGTGTGAAACAAGGCTGCCCTTTGGCAGCCATTATTTTTAATCTCTTTATATCTGACATAAAAGAGGCATTTAATGGTACAACAATGTTTCCTCCGAAACTACATGGATCGCCTATCACCTATCTGGTCTATGCGGATGATCTTATTCTGTTTGATCTGACCCCCATAGGTCTTCAGTGGAAACTAAACTGTCTTGACACCTATACTACAGATAACAGCCTTAGAATCAACAAACAAAAATGTGAAATCTTAATCCTGGAGAAACTGCAAGGGTGTAGCTCTCGACAAAAGAAGACCAGATGGTATCTTGGTAACGAGCAACTTCAGATCGTAAAACACTTGACATATCTGGGCATGAAGATCAGTGCCAGTAGAAATGACGCACCATGGGCAGAATTGGCAAAGAGCAAATGCCGTCAGATGGCTTGTCAAACGATCCTAATTAACAACAAATTTGGAAAATTCAGTTTAAAACCAGTAATTGAATTTTTCCAACAAAAAGTGGTACCAGCATTAATTTATAGCGGTGAAAACGCGTTTGGCTGTTCATGTGAACTGTGGAACTCACTCGAGAACATATTTTGGACGCGAGTTCTACAGCTTCCCAGGGGCACCTCGACGGTCTGTATCCGCTATGAACTGGGCCTCATCTCGATAAATGCAAGAGTCACCTGGAACCTATTGAGTTTGTTTAGGAAAACAATGACAAAAGATCCAGCGATCCAATTTAAAATACTCCACAAGCCGGATACTGCCAAACAATACACGATTCTCTTTCAGTGGAATCTCCTCTGTCAAACAATTCTAAAGGAGTTTGATATTTCCACTATAATGCTAACTGAGAATCCTGAGTTGGCAAAGACAAAAATCTGGAAATCTGACTGGATCAAAACTTGCGATTTAAGAGCCAAATCAAGCCTAATGCAAGAGGTCCCAGGAGAAGCTAAAGCATACCATCAGAGACACAATTATCTAACCCTCCTGCCAGATCAGTACGTAAGATCCCTATACATGCGCTTCAGGTTAAACATGTTAGAAACAAAAGAGCGTATGAGCAGTTGGGTGAAGTGTGCGGATGCTGACCTAAGGTGTAGATTCTGCAGCAAAAACAAGGAAACTTTAAAACATCCAACGCTGTATTGTGAAACATTTCAACATCAAAGACAAATCCACTTTGGAGCGCTGATTAATGAGCATCGATGTATGACGGTTGACGATTGGTGGGCAGCTTTATTTGAGGGATCCAACAGAGCAGTCTTATTTGCACTAATAAACCTTCTTCGTGCAGTAAAAGGAGGTCTGGACGACCAAAAAGTAAATCTAATGAAACCAAAGAGATGAAATCTCTAGTAGCTCATGGACCTAACCCTAACATGACTTGATGGATGTGCTAACACAGCTGCCAAAACGATAAATGGGGGAGGGAGGGATGGAGGGAGAGAAAAAAGAGAATTTATATGTGATGTAGTCTTGTGTTTGTTTTGGTTGAATTTGCTGTTTTTTTTTTTAAAGGTTGAACAAACCAATAAAAATAATAAAAAAAATAATGCCCTACATGTACGAGCCCGAGTATACCGAGGAGGAACTACTGGAAAGGGAAACACGCGAAAATGATGGGTCTTCGGACGGCAGTTGGGAGGACGATTCAACAGCTGAAGAGCCTGGACCTAGTCGCATGGACGGTGTTTCCACCTGGTGCACATGCAATCGGTGCGAGCTAATGCCAACCGAGGACGAGAACTGCTGCTGCTGTGAAAACTCGGGATGCGTGGCCTACATTTCGGAAGGCGAGCCACGACTGCAATGCATCACCGAGCTGCCAGACTTCAGGGCAGCCTGCCTCACACGGTCTGTGTTGAGGATAATGATGGTGCTTATGGACGAACTTCGCGCAACTGTTCGTCCTCGTAATCCGAGTAACGAGTAAGTATACTCTGCTTGTCATGCCACTCCTATTTCATGGTCTTCTACTATATCCAAAATTATATATACATATCATTGTAACGCACGAAAGTCGTTCAATAGTGTGCAGTGTCTAGATAGCATTTGTCCGAGCAGAATGCCATTAGTTACAAGAATTGTCATGGACAACAAATATTTATTAAACTTATCTTGGTCATTTAAAAACAGTTTGTTTCATTCCTTTTTACAGGTGGTGCAGGCTAGTGGCCTATCGTTCCTTTACACGGGAGGCTTTGACACCGTGTTCGAAGAGTGACACCCGCCTGTCCGTTCGTGCCATAAGAGAAACATTCCCGAGTGACAGCGGTCAGTACAGGGGATTTTCTCTCGCTGTGCTGCAACCTGAACTGTACAATGTGTAAAGTTTTGTATTTTTGTGTATCAAAATAAGCTACAAAATAAAACACCACATATATTTTAACAACGGTTGTTTCGATTTTTTAAATCAATCAAGTGTGTCTCTATTCAAGGATAGACGTCAGACATCTGTGCTCGGAATGGGTGAAGTTCAGATCGCTGTGAAGCGGGGTGGTCACTATCTAAGCTAACATAATATATTATCAATAATACATGCACTAAATAACACTTGTTCAAAGTCTTTCAGTCGGTTATGTCTCTATAAAAGTCACACATATATCTATACTATCAATTAACATTGGATTATACAGGCCGTAGGTCAAGGGTCTTGACCACTATAATACACTGTTTGAAGTGTGGGTCTGTGCTCACACGAATCTCCGGTATGTGGCATTTGTTATTGATAGGCAATGAAATACTGCAGTAGGAGTCTAATGTTAGTTGGGGATCTGCTAGGTGGGCATCATGGCGTGGTCAGTGGTCTGGCACATGAAGACAATACCTTGCAGGGACACAGGGTCAGAATGGCAGTAAGTTTCCACTGGCGAGGGTGCGTGGGCAAGGACACATTTGTGGAGATGAACGAGCCATGTGCTTGGTTCAGGCCGGTTCACATGCAGGACCATGTTCTCAGAGAGTGATGTGTTACATTTATTAGCTGTTGCAAATACCTCTGGAGTTTTCCAGTCAGAGTGGGAACGAGGCTGTGGGCCATGTGCTCTGCGCGCTGTACTATCGCAGTGAGGCCTGGTCACCAAAATGGAGTGGAAAGGGGGTACAAAAATAGATGCCCCGTGTCCTGCTCAGTTTTCCCATCTACGCGAATGTCATCCAAAGTTAACATCACATAAGGGCAAGGGGCGAACCCACTACTGGAGGCACTTGTACGAGTTTCTGCTGAGAAGTAAAGGATGAGAGGGGCCTGATGGCCCCTCGCTCCCACACACTTGCCTGCACGCCAAAAGGCAGTTCGCACCCGGGGATGAGCGCTGGCATGAGGGGCTGTGACAGGCGCAAACGGCCAAGGTGCCAAACAGCATGTACACTTCAAAAGGTTTCCCGCGCCCAGGGGCCATCGCTCACATGGCCTCCTCAGACCCCGTGTCCCCAGGCAGGCCTCCCCTGAGACAGGCCGCCCCCCTGCAATAAACATAATACCACGACATACACACGTCATTCATTCAAAAACACACCCCTGTTTCTAATACTTTATAAACCACTTGATATGTCTCATGAGAACATTTTTGTGCTTTGCAAGTCACCTCCTGAACCTTCTACCTGAGAAGCACTGAGATCTATGCTAATCTGCTCGGCGCCGTGCTATCTGTGACCGCTTCGAGCAAACTCGTCAGTGTGCTACCTGTGGCCATCTACCTGTTCACCTGCAACATACTGCTCGGCCTGCTGAATCCAACTGTTTGTTGGTCAAGGTAAGGCCATGTATCCTAGTCATATTTCGGTCATTTTTACATTTCAATCTATTTCTATTACAGTACCCAATAGAGCTATGGTCATTGGTCTCATTGCTATTGACTTGAGTTTCAATTGTTATGCTATCAATAGATCTATGTATTTTCATCTGTGTCAATTGTCATCAAATTGCATCCTTCGGGGGTCCAGTCTATAATGTAATCATGGTTCCTTTTCGTGCAAGACAGAACATCCAAGGGACGAGTCACATGTTCAGAGTTTAGTCACATAATTTAAAAAATTTCTGTAATTTATGCAAATACTAAGCCGCACATGATGAACTGGTATAGTTCCGGCGACCAAAACAAACCTTGCATTGCGCATGGTATGGTTCATTTACTTTTTTTATGACATTTTTATTCATCAAGGTTTTATAATAATCTTGATATTTACTTTTCAGAATTTTCAACAATGCCTGCCTGTTCGATTAGCGGTTGCCCTTCGAAGACCCATGCTAAATCTGAAGGCACTACAATGTATGTATTCCCGAAAACTGTTGATCGAATAAGAGAATGGGTCAGACATTGCGGATATCCACTGGATGAGCTGGAAAGTAGATTCCAACAAGTCTTTGAGGACAAGAGGGGTGATCGATACCGCATCTGCAGCCGGCACTTTCCCTCGAACATGTACACCACATCTTGGGTAACAAAGAAGATAAAACGGCGATCGACACAAAAATTGCTTGCAAACGCTATTCCCACTCTATTCGTCCACAATCCGCCACTGGTGAGTCAAGTGTCCGTTTTTAGCTTTAGCCCTTGCAGTAGTGTGTAGGTAGCCGGATGGATTCATTGATATTTTAGGTGTTGTTTCCAATTTGTAATACTTTCGCATTGATATGAGTGTATAGCTTTTTCAATAATGACATTTATCAATATATTATTTTTAGATTTCATAATCCACAAACGAAATCTATATATGGGCACAGGGAACTGTGCTATATTGCGCATTACTCAAGTATTCTGTCTCCTTATATGGCAATTTTAAATATTGGCATTTCATTATCAAACAATAATTTACCTTTACTTACTTCTTGACTATCCCTTGAATCAGAAGCAAGAACATTCTACTTCTGTCACGCGCTCGCAGTTATCAACCACTTCTAGCGCGTATCAGGTGATCATACTTGGCTGTTCCGCTAAAGACTTGTTTTATGCATGTCAAGTAATAGTTTGTATGTATCGTGTGATTATTTTACCAATGGTTTGGTTAGTGCTTTCCAATTGATATACACCTTAGTTGTCGTCCCCTGGTGTTTGTTTTCAGTTATAATTAGTGTTATCCATACTAATGCAAGTACGGTCTTTCAGGGAGATGCTCAAGCGTCCACCACATTGACAATAGCCTTAGATGTTCTTCAGCAGCCCGAGGTATGGATACTGACAGCTCAACTGACGTGATCATCAGGACTGGAACACTTGTCGTTTGATTGTTCTACACCAGGTTTCATTTGTGGTTAGCCGTTGATATGTACCTGTACGGTTGACCCCAAGAGTGTGTTGTGTTTTCAATATTGTAATCCTTACTAATGCAAATACTATGTTTCAGGCAGTTGTTGAATCGTCAACCCACGCAATTGATGCGGAGCCCGACATTCAAGTAATTCCGGTGGAAGCGGGACCATGCGGATACGAATCGGCGCAACAGCTTTCGGAAGTGCGCACACATTGACAACAGCCCTAGATATTCTTCAGTAGCATGAGGTATGGATACTGACAGCTCCATCGAGCGTGATCATATAACGTGATTTGCTATACTTTCTTCCCTATTAACACAAGTACTGTGTTTCAGGGAGATGATGGAGCTTCCACTACACTCACAAGATCCCATTTAGATGATGTAGATGTAAAGAAATCGGAGAAATAAGTCGATTAAATCTGATCATTTTTCAATATTCCTTGATTCTTTTAGACAATGCAACATTTGTGGTTATCTCTTTATATGTACCTGTGCCATCTACCCCAAGTGTGTGTTATGTTTACGATATTGAAAACCATACTAACGCAAGTACTGTGTTTCAGGGAGTTGCTGATGCCTCCTCTTCAATACAATCATTTGTGACAGTCCATGCAGAGCCAGAGGTATGGATACTGACAGCTCCATCGAACTAGGTCATCAGAGCTCGAATACTTGTCGTTTGATTGTTCCACACAATGTTTAAATCGTGTTTGGCTATTGAGATGTACATGTGTGTTCGTCCTCATGTGCTTTTTATGCTAAAAATATTTTGATACACAGTAATGAAAATACTATGTTTCAGGGAGTCGATGGAGCCTCATTCCGTGCTGTCTATGCGGATACAGAAAATATAGTCGTTGCAGCGCAAGAGGAAGGGGAGACATGTGGATACGTATCGGAGCAACAGCATGCAGATGTTGAAGGTCGAGTCAAAAAAGTTGCAAAGAAAAGAAACAAAAATAAGGTTAGTTACAAACAGTTCATAACTTTAGAAATGTTTTTGTGCTGGGGACTATTTTATGTTTTTTTCAAGTCAATTGTACTATGCTTTATCATCTTGTGTTTAAACTGAACATCCCTTTTCCAATCTGTCCTCTAGTTACCCGTGGGTCTACGAACTATACATACACAGACAGTGAAGCGAATGAGAGATGTTGCTTGCCAGACCATTTACACTATGGAGGCTATGGAGGAACTATTAATTCAGACGCTGCGTGTTGAGACTCGGGATGCTCATGTCCAATGTACAGAAAATGAAATTAACGTGTCCGGAGAATCCGGCAAAGTTGTATTGGACCATTGCTACAGTACGACCGCACCACCGCAACAACATGATACTGGATGTATTGAAGATAGCTCTGAAGTAGTCGCAGGTCAATTCACACAATCTACACCTGCCAAAAAATTGCCACCAAAAAAGCTGTCGACATTGTTGTGTTCTCCCATCAATGTTGAAGTAGCAGATGTTGAAATGACAGAGAATGAACCAGCAGCAGCATTCACTGACGCATCAGAAATTGATAGCAGCAATATTTCTTTCAAATGTGGTGATATGTCCTCAACGTCACAGGCCGAAACAACTTTGACGCAGGATGACAGTCTAATGAAAGAGGACAAATACATAGTACTCGACAGTTGTTTGATGGATATTATAAGTATGCTGAAATGTGGGCATTCCGATGGAGGGAAAGTATGTGGGAAGCCATCGATTCATGCGACTTGTCAAAAACAAGGCAGTAACGTCACAATACATGCCGCCTGTAGATTACATCATACGTTCTCATGGTCTGCACAACCGATGCTGGGGAAACTGCCAGCAGGCAATCTACTGTGTGCAGCTGCATCACTTTTTAGTGGCTCCAGTTTTAGAAAGTAAAAGTCTTTCTTTCAGTTTGTGGGACCCCATTTCATTTAAAAAACGCAGTACTACAAATACCAACATGATTATCTGTTTCTGGTCATTAGTGATCCTTGGAAAATTGAACAATTGTCTCTAGCAAGTACATTCGAAGGCAAACGATTCAGGCTAGCCGGCGATGGACAGTGCAACAGCCCTGGATTTTCTGCCAAGTACTGCACCCACCACTTTCAGGACATGGATAGTAAGAAAATTGTGAGTTCGGTAGTCGTGCAGGTAACACAATGTACATCCTCAGTGGCCATGGAGAAACTAGGATTTATAAAAATCAGTGGAATATCTGCAATCGAGTGGAATGCACATCGACCTTATAGCCACGGACAGACACGTTTCAATTGCCAAGACAATGAGAGAGCAGTTCCCACATATTAAACATCAATTTGACGTATGGCATCTTGCTAAATCAATCAATAAGAAAATCTCGGCTGCAAGGGAAAAAAAAAGGTTTGGAAAGTATTTCAGAGTGGTCCCAGTCTATCAGCAACCATCTTTGGTGGAGCTCCAAAACTTGTGAAGGGTCAGTGGAAATACTACTTGAAAAATGGCGGTCACTGATGCACCACTGTACCAACATGCACCGCTGGTCAGAAAACCTACATTTTCACCAATGTGAACATGGCCCTTTATCCCCAGTGGAGGAACGGAAGAAGAAGTGGTCGAATCCATCTTCACCGACACACAAAGCCATTGAGAAGATCGTTTTCGATAAAACTCTATCAAGAGATTTGAGGGGACTGACAGAATTCTGTCACACAGGAGGTTTGGAGGTGTTCCACAATATGTGCCTAAAGTACAGGCCAAAGCGCTTGCATTTCAGGATACAGGGCATGAGACATAGGACTCTACTTGCCGTCTTGGCCCATAACGAGAATCTCGGCCGTGAACAATCTAGGACTAAGGGTAATGTAAGGATGCCTCGCTACACTAAGGCCTTTTCAAAAAGAAGTAAGCAATGGGTGATCAAACCAGTCTATGAGGAAATGGAGTTTGACTTTGTCAAAAGCCTTATTGTTGCTGTATTAGAAAAGCACAGATATGGAATTTTGAACGTTTCTGTGCAGAGCACTGATCCATTGCTACCCAAGATTGCCACTGTGCCATGTCCACCCAAAGGAGAGCTGGTTGTGAAGTACAAATCCTGGTTTAAATAATTGTAATACGATTGTCTTTTTGTAAATACATTTTGTTGTACAGTGTGCATACAAAGTACGCTAACCCTAACCCCTACCTTCACCATCCTGGGTGTAATCTTTGAATTCTCTCTCTATTCACCTCATATTGCTGACCTTGTCTATATGTGTATGTATATATTTTTGTTGATGTAACTAATTTTCGCAATCTCTTATAAATGCTAGGCACTGTTAACGAGGGGAGGCTTGCGTATTGAAAATACTAAAACAAAAACAATAAATCTCACTTTCAACTCAACTCCTCGGGTACTTTATACTTTCCCTGACCTTCCCCAAAAAATTAAAAGTCTCAATAGTTATGGTTCTTTGGGGCTTCAAATATCGCAGACAACGAGGACAAAATTGGGGGCCTTAGAACGCGCCAAGCGAGCCGTTGCACATGGGAGAGAAGCCAGTTCACATTTGCACATTGAGGCGCACTACATAGATGGATTCGAAACTTCAAGTTCTCACAGATGGCTTTACTACGGGATGTTGCAAAGAAAGAATGTATGCTCATTTCTAGTGAAGGTCAGCGGCTTTGATTTTCAGCTCGCGTCCTGAAGAGGCCCACAACTCGCACTGGCAGTATAAGATTCTATTGTTTTTTGACCTTGAGAGACAGGGACCATGCCGAAAGAACTTCATTTGAAGGGGGGGGTTGGGGGAAGCAATAACGTAAGAGACGATAAGGCAGAAAATTCTTAAACTAGACTGAGTTTCATGTTAGTTCAGTATACGAAAAATCGTTGTCAAGAGCACAGTGGGATTTACGGACTGCATTACGCAGAGACACAATGGAAATTGCAAATATAATGTAAGTAACTCTTTAGACGCTTTTATACCGGAATGAAGAATTAATGAATGGATGCATGCATGAATAAATGAATGAATGAATGAATGAAGAGCTTTGGAAACGTTTGTGGGATCGTCCTTGTAGCGGGCACATGGGCATGCAGGTCCACATTCCACACGCATGTAGACAAAAAGTCGTTTCTCATTGTGTACTAACCTCGATTTATTTAGTTAGTTTTCGCATTGATTTTCGAGCCGAACATACTGCATTGCACTATCCTTGAAAGCAAATAGTTTCAGCTCGGCCGTAATAAATAAAATGAATAATATTAATAAAGATCGGCTGGCGAGACGAATTATAAATTTTATGTTTTCAAAACAGGTATATACTTCCCTTTTGCCACTGCCACCAGTTTCAGACACCGGCAGATGGCTTCTTCAACCGTCAGATGCAGCTTCTTGTCAACAACTGCACCATTCTGATGATCTTATGGGACGATCGCCAAGGGCCCATCTGCCCTTACGCGGTACTAGCGGCTAGAAGCAACATATCAACCTTTACGCTGGCCTAGTGCCTACTTGATGGAACAGCCTTGCGGTTCAACGTGCAACAAAAGTGCTTCTTTGAACGAAAACCAACACCCTGTGTACCATAAAGGAACAGCACGTGACTCACGATAAAATTTTACGGATTTGCGGATAGAGATAAAAGAAAATAAATGAGTTTCGGAGTTCATATTGCAATTGCTGAATATTCTATAAACATTTAATGTCAAATAAATGTACTTTACCAAATTTACTGTGTTGCTGTTTGATTTTAAAGTACAGTTTCATATTCCGAATTGTGGCGCGCTGTGTTGTGAGCTGATCTGTGTTGGTTTCCGGGTTCTGTGTGAAGTTGCGTAGAAGACGACTGGGCGTGTTTGCCTACGCAGCACAGTAACGTCACAGATAGAGGCGGGGAATATGAATGTTTTGATAATGTCAGGCTTAGGGGCAGGGATATGATTTAGTGCCACAAAAGCAGGTCAGCCAGGGCGATGCGGCAAGTGATAGGATTATCACCTAATGGCAGCACCCTGGTGCCTGTTTTCGCGTGCGTTTAATGGACGAAAACTCGGGTAAGGTCCATAGGAAATTTTTCTAAAATCGAGCGACTTAGGCTTAAAAACACATGGCCTACCCGTAGGGGCAATAAAAAATTTTGACCGAACCATTGCTTTCAGTTCTTTTTTCTTGGGAGTCCATTATAGCATCTATTTCTGTAATGTCAAGCGACAGCCGTGCTATCCGTACAGGCAAAGTTTTTGCGTCGTCGTCGTTGATGGAATCAGTAGGATAGTATGTTGATTGCCAATGCTGTTTGGCTATTTTGGCTCGCTCTTGCAGTGATGGTGTAAGGCACATATCTTCAGAAATTGCTTTTTTTAATTGTGGCTTTATATTGGCCCGACATCAGTGTATCTGGTATAGGCTTATCAAATATTACACTGTCCTGATGTGTATTTTCTGTAATTGGTATCTGAGTAATGGAGATGCTGGTTTTAAACTTTTTGGTTGATGCCTGTATCTGGGTTGGAGCAATATAACAATCTACATTGGGCATTTGCGGTAAAGTTTCATTTAGTAACTCGTTTGTTAATTCTACTGATCTTCTAAATGAGACGTGCCCTGTTGGGCGATATTACATTCCGTTAAAAAGACTGCTTTTTCTGATGTTCGCACAAATTGACTTCTATCTCATGTTTCTGAGTATGCATCTCCTTATTTGTATTTGTTCCAATCCCCTCTTCTCTTGATTCAATGTTTGTCAGAGCTTTCACATTTTGATCTGGTTTGTTAGTAATTCTGTTTACCAAGGCTACGGATTCTTCTAATTTTTCTTGTAGTCTGGTACGCGGTTTTGAAGATTCTATTTTAGAATGTCTATGTTGTTACTTTATCCAATATTAAGCGATTTTTCTATATATATATATGCTTAATTATGATTTTACTTAGAAGCACTTAACGCGCGATCCCGCCGACTCCAGCCACAAACAGCTCAAACAGCAATGCCCTTTACGCCAGTGGGCTTCACACCGCAAGGGTCGTGCTGTGATGCTTATATCGGTTTCTTCCTGTGGGCGTGGCACAATATGGTCACGTGACTCCGTTCACGTGACTGGTCTCAAGGGAAGCAAAAAAAAACCAAAAAAAAAAATAAAACACAAAAATAAAAATAAAACCAAACAAAAAAATGAAACGAAAATGCTCCGCTCTCTTCAACTGCTGACTCGGGGCTCGGTCAGACTTACACGAATTGGAGCAGAAGCACAACAGTTAGATGCAGAAGCAATCTACACAAGTAGTTGCAGAGAACACAACCGCACAGCTCAAACAGCAGCGCCCTTTATGCCAGCGGGCCTCTCCGTGGTCACCTTTGCTGCCACAGCCCACCAGCAGACAAGAGAGGCACACTCTACTATATTTTCCTTGCCCGGAAAATAGCACACTTGAAAATCGTAGCCTTATAACCCTAATACAGATTTTGAAAATCTGGGTAAACCCCTAGACCAATTTCCATCATTTAACATCTGTACCAACGGTCAGTGATCTGTTTTAACTATAAAACGTTGGCCCCACAGAAAGAATTTAAAATGTATGACAGCCCAAAATACAGCCAAAGCTTCTCTATCCACGACTGAATAGTTTTTTTCAGCACCCCTCAATGGCTTAAAGGCAAAACCTATAACATTTTCTTCTTTCCTGCAGTCTAACTGTGACAAAGACGCTCCCAGGCCTATTAAACTGGCTTCTACAGTCAACACTGTTTTGCGACCACTCACAGATCCCCCTAAAGTGGGTGCATTGGAAATCCCCATCTTGATTTCCTGAAACGCTTCCATACACGCATTTGACAACAAGAAATGCACTCCTTTCTTCAATAATGCGCTCAAGGGAGTCGAGATGACAACAAAATTGTTGACAAACTTGTGATAGAACTCTGTCATTCCCATGAATGACCTAAACTGATCTTTAGTTTGCAGAGCTGGGGTCTTACTAATTGCTTCCACTAGATTGTGTTTGGGTGAAATTCCTTGAGCTAAAATTCTGTGGCCCATATACTCCACTACACGCACCCCAATCTTGCAATTGGTGTGCTGCACTGTGAGTTCTGCCTCACTCAACCTTCCCAACACATTCCTCAATGCCCGGTCATGCTGTTCAACACAATTGGCAAATATGAGAATGTCATCCTGAAACACAATCACATTACTGACACCCTCCAAAACCTTCTCCATCATACAATGAAAAACAGCTGCGGTTGACGCCAACCCAAAAGGCTTTCTAAGGTTTTAAAAGGTCCCTTCGGACGTGATGAATGCCGTAACATCTTGACACTCTTGTGATAGAGGTACTTGGTGGTAGGCAGCAGACAAATCCATCGCTATAAACCAATTTGCTACTGCCAACACTTTGGATATTACTGGCAAGGGGTGCCTCTCTACTAAAATATTCTTATTAAGTTCTCGCAAGTCAACGCATAAGCAAATCTTCCCATTGCTCTTTGCTACAAGCACTACCAGTGATAACCACTGCGTGCCATGCACCCGCTCTATCACTCCTTTCTGCAAGAGTCCATCAAGTTTCATATGTACCTGTTCTTTCATGTGGCGGTGAACTGGTCCAGCTTTGTGCACTATTGGTTGCACTCTTGCTTTCACCTTGATACAGTGTTCAAAATCCCTTAGCTTTCCCAATTTTTCTGTGACCACCATTGGAAATTCTGAGGCCCAATTGTCTACCACTTCGGCTATCATCCCTGGAATGGGTGAATTCGCCTGCAAGCTAACCCCTAGTTTCTTTTGCTCCTCCCATCCCAGCAACAAGGATCCCTTTTTTGGTACCCAGATGTTCGCCGTGCATTCCCTTCCTTTATAGCCAATGCCTCCTTGAACTTCCCTAGTAGTTCGATCTCGGTCTCGTCAAAACCACAGGGTTGTACTTCAGGTGGTGCTAACTTCTGTACTCCTCTTGACAGTGTCCCTGTGAATGTCTCCTTTGAAATGATGGTCCATGACGAAGTGCTATCTACCTTCATTGACAAACTGGATCAATCAATGTGAAAGGTGTCCACTGGACCTTCCATCCCACCAGACACTGCTGATATCTCAAATATGTGCCAGGGTTTTCCTTCCCCGCCTTCAGGGGTTGCCCTTATTTCTTGTTCCTGTTGACTTTGCCTGTGCTTCACAGTGTAAATAGGGTTCTCTTTGCACATACGTGCAAAGTGGCCCTTATGTCTGCACTGATGCACTCAGCAATTGTTTGCCGGACAAAACACACTCTTTGATGCATGTCGTGCATTTCCACATCTGAAGCACTTGTACCTGGGCCGCTATCTCATTGTGCCACGTACTCCTTGGCTGTACTTTTCTACCTTTATTTCTTTCATGTACTGCGTCATTTATTCAATGCCTCTGGTGAGCTCTACAGCTTGTTCTAGGGTCATGTCTTTTGCCAGTAACTTTTCTTGCACCGTGGGGTTGTTGGTGCACCTCACCAGCTGATCCTGGATTAGGGAATTTGTTAAAGTGCCAAATTCACATGTGCGGCTCAGTGTCCTAAGTACAGCCACATACCCTTCCACCGGTTTCCGAAGGGTCTTGTGTCCTTTGAAAAAATTTAGGTCTTTCGAATGTTACATACCTTTTTGGCTCAAAATGTTCCACGATTTTTTTGATAGCCAAGGTAAACTCATTAAAAGTTCCCTGCTCCTTCTCCCTGCGGTTCTGGAAGTCCATCAAAGAGACTGCGGCCCTCCGGGCCCAATTATGGAGTAAAAGTGTTTATTTCCTTGAGGCATCGAATATGTCTCCACTCACAGCCACAAAACATCTTCTTCCACCTTTCCCACCTTTTTGGAGGTGTTCCTGGTTCAGCTAGTAACAGGGGTGGTATGGTTGCGTGGCCATGTTTGCTCAATTAGGCTTGCCTTTATGTCCTGATCACTATTCCTGTGAGTTTAGTGAGTTTGCTGTGCACTCTTCCTTGTTAAATCTTTGCATTTGTAATACAAATATATTAAACTCCTTTCTTTTTGTAAGACGCCGCTTTACTCAGCTGTTGCCTTTTTTCCTGCACTCCCTGCAGAGTATCTTCGTTGCCATGGCAACATTTGTCCAGCTGGCCTGTGAAGGGAGGGGGCACTCGAGTGCGTAAATCGTGACATTGTCCTGGCAACGCTCACTCTGGCGTTGTTGATTTAAGGGGGCGTTGCGAGCGCAACTTCTTGCACCAGTGTTGTTTTTTATTTTTTTTTGTTTTGGAGCTGGTACTAACCTGTTAGCATGCCATAGTTGCCTTCCTCTGTGGAGCTGCGGCACTCCTCTCCCACCGCCCCCTCTCACCTGGGGTTTTGGCAGTCAGGAGCTTGGTCCTCCGAAGCCGTCCCTCCGATCCTCACCCAGGATCCACCACATTGCCTCTGCGCTCCACCTGCCTGCCGACCCTCGTGGCCAATGTTGGGGTGAACAAAAGAACGGTCAGCAGTGATTGTGGAGGTAAGCGATTTATTAGGAAGGAGATTGCAGAGAGCAGCAAGCATCTCTGCCGGCCTCTTCTCTCAACGCTACTGTGCTCCAGATTCTGGAACACTTACAAAACACAACACACTACATCCTCTCACCCCTTCTGTTCAGCATTTACATGACCCCTCTGCTGGAACTCATCAGCAACATGGGCGTTGCATGCTTCAATGACGTAGATGACACAAATTGTCTGCAAACTCACAAATGACCCAACCACAGACCTCTTACATACAATTAGACCTGACGTGTCACATTATACAGGTAATAGTATTATCCAGAACAATTCTTTATTTAATGTTTTTTTTCATTTATTAAAAAACACACATAATTGAGCTTAAGTCTCACACACAATATAGTTGAAGTTTAAAGTGTTTATTGGGGCCTTAAACACAGTACCCTCCTCCATCTATTTCTTTTAAAACAACATATATATCACATAACACATATTATAAGCAACACAACCACAATGCAGTGTGATGTAACCCAGTACAACAACTTCAAATATATTGTGTATGAGACTTAAGCTCAATTATGTGTTTTGTATTAAAAAAACAAATTGAATAAGGAATTGTTCTGTATAATACTACTGCCTGCATAGTGAGACATATCAGGTCTAAATTGTATGTAAAACGTCAAATAGGGAGGCATCACCCTTTCTGATCTGACCCTGCAGTCTCCCCCCGTTTTGAGCCAACAACGGACCTCAACACCTGGACTCCTGGATAATCTTTATGGGTGGGCCTTGTATGGTGCTTTACCCCACTTCTTGTAAGCGTGCTGTGTAGTTAAGGACGTCCCTTCCCAGAAGCCACCTTGACCTCTTATGATACTGTAGCCAAAGTGACCTAGGGGACAGTCAGTCCCTGGGGAAAAGCCAGTAGACACAAACCTCTGGACACCGCAGAATGGGAGGCATCCCGATGGCTGGATCATTGGATGGAGACTCCTTACATGGCAGCCCGAAAGTTGAGAGTGTGGAAGACGACAAGCAGTGCCAAGGACTGGAGACAGGAGGAAACAGAGCCCGACCACAGAACGGAACGGGAGGAACGAAGGGTAGGCGGCACGAGAAGTGAATATCACATTGGATGTGAAGGATTCAAGGCCAACAGCAGAATAACAACCCATAGCATTGCATAGCATCCAGACGCTACCAGGGACTCCTTAAAAGGTCAACCAACTACAATGGAGCAACAGTATTTGACGCTGTACGGGCCCACTGACATGACATCAGACTTGGCTCGGTGTCGCGCCACCATCTTGGGATGGGGGAACGCTGTGGCGCCATCTTGGAATGGGTACGTATAGGCAGCAAACCGTGACAATGACCGCTAGCAGACAAACGCAACTCATCAAAACAGACCTTATGATCAGGGGGACTAAACCTTTGAAGTCTGCACCAATTATGTGGCCGAACTTAACAGGAGACAGAGCTATAGTGTAGATGCCACACATATAAAGAGCTCCCATTGGGAGAGCCACAAAAGGACCAGTCGTGGTTAAAATGATAAACATCAGATTTAATAGAATTATGACCTAAAAAGTGATTAAATAGTGTGGTCCACAGTACATACAATTCATAAACATTTAAACATATATCAAACAGTCGTTACGTGATAAGCTAGAATTAGCTAATTGACAGTATCAAAAACAGGGATACACTCAACATCAAGAGGTACGCTTTACAGAAAGTGCAACGTACTCTACAGTAATTAGAATCAGTATGTCAAAAAACTTAATAACTCTGGTGCCAGTACAGAGTATTAGCTCGACATGTTTCAGTTCCTACAGTTATTATGGAACATTCATCAGGAGATATATAGGTGACCACGTAACCAAGACAACATTTAAAAACGAAATGATGACATTTGAAGTATTCGTAGCATCTGCAAAGTAAAGAACAAAAAAAGCGCAAAACATGAGCTTCAAATTAGCCATTATTGTTGCATGTTCAAAATACATGAACCAAGGCATCTAAATAGAGGGAAATAAATACCTCCACTGATGCCTGTGGGTGCTCTCTACTCGAAAGGTAGTAGGCGGTGTAGAACTGAGGGTCGTCTCTACCTAGGATATAGAAAAAACATCCAAATGAGCGCCGAGTAGTAGCTCACTAAAAAAGCAGGATATGTGCTTAGGCTTAGCAAATAGCGAAACTAGTATCGCATAAAAAACATATGAAAAGGTGTCCGGGTGAGAGAAACCCAGTGCTGAGAGACAAAACGAATTATCCACAGTGTGCCCCATATAATTCCAGAAGTTGAGAAGAAGTCGGTGACTAGAACCTAAAGAGGTAGTTCAAGGTATAGTCTCTAATCTCGTGTGTTTATAGGAGACAGAAGGCGGCTAGTAACACTCAAAAGTAAACAACTACCCCACAGGCAATACCTTCAAGTTGGCAGTAAGAGTGTCAGTCGTGACCAAATCCGACAGCCCCAGGATATAATCCTGCCGCCAGCGCTAGTGCTGTGTGGATAGTACGGAGAGTGCCGTCTGTTATGCGGGCAGTAGTGCAGCAGGACTGGGCGACCGATGTGCGAGAGGTAGTCAGGGAAATACAGTAGTCCTACAACTATGTTGGAAGAGAAAAGAGATGTAGAGCAATGTGGTTAGTCATGGCAGCCATCATGGAATGGCTCAGACCGGACAAGGAATTAGTACACTAGGTAGCACACAGTCTACAAAAAAACGATGGTAAGGGATCAAGTGAGTGTAAACGATTATATGTTGTACCATTCAATAGATTTGTTAAGACCCCTGATGTCACTCTGCAGAGTATATATCATCTTTTGTTCCATATAAAGCAATTTTTTCTCCCGGGTGGCATAGTTAGATCCTTTAAGTGATAACAATATTGTCCATTTGAAATCCTCGTGATGATGCTTCAGAAGATTGAAATGTTTCACCATAGGGGCATTTTCAGTTCTGTTCTTGAGACAGCTCCGGTGTTCCATGATACGAGTTTTGGCTTTGCGGGTTGTTTTCCCTACATAATGCAGTCCACATTTACAAGTGATCAGGTACACCACAAATTCGGTGTTACAATTAGTCAGGTTTTTCTGTGTCCAGAGCTTTGACAGGCCAACATCTACATTTTTAGTTATAGAG
This sequence comes from Ambystoma mexicanum, assembly GCF_040938575.1. Classification (NCBI taxonomy): domain Eukaryota; kingdom Metazoa; phylum Chordata; class Amphibia; order Caudata; family Ambystomatidae; genus Ambystoma; species Ambystoma mexicanum. Next base: position 544,605,262 of record NC_090931.1, on the reverse strand, counting down.
GTCAATTTACAGACCCCGCACGAGCCACAAGGATAGTGACCGGTAGGTTCAGGTAGACCCCATAGGGTGGTTAATCTGGGTTCCTGGATAGGGATAGGTTTAAGTTTGCTGTTACTAACCCTGTTACCTATCGTCGTGCTCCTTTTATAAGCAAAGATCGGCACACTCATAGAGGGGGAGGTCGTTTGAAAGATTTTCCAATTCTTCTTAATGATGTTGGTGATCTCAAAGCTCCGGTTAGAAAAGGTATTCACACACACAATACGATCATCTTTAGGTTTAACAGGTTTTGGTTCCAATAGTGCTTCTCGGTTGTTATTAAAAGCCCTTTTGGCTGATTTTTTCACCAGTTTATTAGGGTACCCTCTCTGTCTCAGTTTTTTCACGAGAGTGTTCGCCTCCGCCTCGTATATTTCTTTCGTAGAACTATTCCTTTTAAGGCGTAAAAACTGGCCAAAGGGAAGATTATCACGAAGATGTTTAATGTGATGGCTGGAATAATCAAGAAGAAAATTTTTATCGTTGGGTTTAGGATAAGGCTTAATTTTCAAGACTCCATTGGTTGCAAAAATGGTTAGGTCGAGAAAATTAATAAACTCGTTACTAGACATCATAGTAAACTGAAGGTGAGGATTAAGATTGTTAAGCCAGTTGAAAAAATTGTTAGCTTCAGTCAAGGTGCCTCTCATATGACCAAGATGTCGTCAATGTAGCGACTCCACTTCACAATGTTATTACTATAGGGATTGAGGTTGCTGTAGACGTTGCTTTTCTCAAAGGTCTCTACGTACAAGTTAGCAACACTCGGAGCCATAGTGGCGCCCATCGCGGTCCCTTCAACTTGTTGGAAAATCTTACCATTGAACTCAAAGTAGTTACGTTTTAATGCTAGTTCAACGCACCAAAGGATAAACGAAGTAGGGACCGGATCATTATCAATGCGGCCCAGAAGTATTTCTTCAATCGCATCAAGGGATGCTTGTTGGGGGATATTGGTGTAGAGGGATACGATGTCAAAACCTAGTAGCAACTGGGTATTTGTATCGAAAGCCAAGTTTTCATGACTGTTAATAACATCTCGAGAGTCTTTTACATAGGATAGCATGTTTTGCACAAATCCCTTCAAATAGTGCTCCGCAAAAGTAGAGTGCCATGACTCGTTGCAGATAAAGTTTCTAAAGCTAAAGACCGAGAGTGGATCTCGAAACAAGAGGCGGATTTCCTCATCAATAAAAAACCAAGCATCCCCACTTTCTACACTCTACCCAAAGTGCATAAAACCTTGGTGAACCCTCCAGGTCGACCCATTGTGGCAGGGATTAATTCTGTACTTGAACCCCTCTCTACTTTTGCGGACCACTATTTGAAGGGATTTGTGCAAAACATGCTATCCTATGTAAAAGACTCTCGAGATGTTATTAACAGTCATGAAAACTTGGCTTTCGATACAAATACCCAGTTGCTACTAGGTTTTGACATCGTATCCCTCTACACCAATATCCCCCAACAAGCATCCCTTGATGCGATTGAAGAAATACTTCTGGGCCGCATTGATAATGATCCGGTCCCTACTTCGTTTATCCTTTGGTGCGTTGAACTAGCATTAAAACTTAACTACTTTGAGTTCAATGGTAAGATTTTCCAACAAGTTGAAGGGACCGCGATGGGCACCACTATGGCTCCGAGTGTTGCTAACTTGTACGTAGAGACCTTTGAGAAAAGCAACGTCTACAGCAACCTCAATCCCTATAGTAATAACATCGTGAAGTGGAGTCGCTACATTGACGACATCTTGGTCATATGGAGAGGCACCTTGACTGAAGCTAACAATTTTTTCAACTGGCTTAACAATCTTAATCCTCACCTTCAGTTTACTATGATGTCTAGTAACGAGTTTATTAATTTTCTCGACCTAACCATTTTTGCAACCAATGGAGTCTTGAAAATTAAGCCTCATCATAAACCCACCGATAAAAATTCTCTTCTTGATTATTCCAGCCATCACATTAAACATCTTCGTGATAATCTTCCCTTTGGCCAGTTTTTACGCCTTAAAAGGAATAGTTCTACGAAAGAAATATACGAGGCGGAGGCGAACACTCTCGTGAAAAAACTGAGACAGAGAGGGTACCCTAATAAACTGGTGAAAAAATCAGCCAAAAGGGCTTTTAATAACAACCGAGAAGCACTATTGGAACCAAAACCTGTTAAACCTAAAGATGATCGTATTGTGTGTGTGAATACCTTTTCTAACCAGAGCTTTGAGATCACCAACATCATTAAGAAGAATTGGAAAATCTTTCAAACGACCTCCCCCTATATGAGTGTGCCGATCTTTGCTTATAAAAGGAGCACGACGATAGGTAACAGGGTTAGTAACAGCAAACTTAAACCTATCCCTATCCAGGAACCCAGATTAACCACCCTATGGGGTCTACCTGAACCTACCGGTCACTATCCTTGTGGCTCGTGCGGGGTCTGTAAATTGACCTCTATAACTAAAAATGTAGATGTTGGCCTGTCAAAGCTCTGGACACAGAAAAACCTGACTAATTGTAACACCGAATTTGTGGTGTACCTGATCACTTGTAAATGTGGACTGCACTATGTAGGGAAAACAACCCGCAAAGCCAAAACTCGTATCATGGAACACCGGAGCTGTCTCAAGAACAGAACTGAAAATGCCCCTATGGTGAAACATTTCAATCTTCTGAAGCATCATCACGAGGATTTCAAATGGACAACATTGTTATCACTTAAAGGATCTAACTATGCCACCCGGGAGAAAAAATTGCTTTATATGGAACAAAAGAGGATATATACTCTGCAGAGTGACATCAGGGGTCTTAACGAATCTATTGAATGGTACAACATATAATCGTTTACACTCACTTGATCCCTTACCATCGTTTTTTTGTAGACTGTGTGCTACCTAGTGTACTAATTCCTTGTCCGGTCTGAGCCATTCCATGATGGCTGCCATGACTAACCACATTGCTCTACATCTCTTTTCTCTTCCAACATAGTTGTAGGACTACTGTATTTCCCTGACTACCTCTCGCACATCGGTCGCCCAGTCCTGCTGCACTACTGCCCGCATAATAGACGGCACTCTCCGTACTATCCACACAGCACTAGTGCTGGCGGCAGGATTATATCCTGGGGCTGTCGGATTTGGTCACGACTGACACTCTTACTGCCAACTTGAAGGTATTGCCTGTGGGGTAGTTGTTTACTTTTGAGTGTTACTAGCCGCCTTCTGTCTCCTATAAACACACGAGATTAGAGACTATACCTTGAACTACCTCTTTAGGTTCTAGTCACCGACTTCTTCTCAACTTCTGGAATTATATGGGGCACACTGTGGATAATTCGTTTTGTCTCTCAGCACTGGGTTTCTCTCACCCGGACACCTTTTCATATGTTTTTTATGCGATACTAGTTTCGCTATTTGCTAAGCCTAAGCACATATCCTGCTTTTTTAGTGAGCTACTACTCAGCGCTCATTTGGATGTTTTTTCTATATCCTAGGTAGAGACGACCCTCAGTTCTACACCGCCTACTACCTTTCGAGTAGAGAGCACCCACAGGCATCAGTGGAGGTATTTATTTCCCTCTATTTAGATGCCTTGGTTCATGTATTTTGAACATGCAACAATAATGGCTAATTTGAAGCTCATGTTTTGCGCTTTTTTTGTTCTTTACTTTGCAGATGCTACGAATACTTCAAATGTCATCATTTCGTTTTTAAATGTTGTCTTGGTTACGTGGTCACCTGTATATCTCCTGATGAATGTTCCATAATAACTGTAGGAACTGAAACATGTCGAGCTAATACTCTGTACTGGCACCAGAGTTATTAAGTTTTTTGACATACTGATTCTAATTACTGTAGAGTACGTTGCACTTTCTGTAAAGCGTACCTCTTGATGTTGAGTGTATCCCTGTTTTTGATACACTGTCAATTAGCTAATTCTAGCTTATCACGTAACGACTGTTTGATATATGTTTAAATGTTTATGAATTGTATGTACTGTGGACCACACTATTTAATCACTTTTTAGGTCATAATTCTATTAAATCTGATGTTTATCATTTTAACCACGACTGGTCCTTTTGTGGCTCTCCCAATGGGAGCTCTTTATATGTGTGGCATCTACACTATAGCTCTGTCTCCTCTTTAAACACAGATCTTTGTCCTCCCGGACTTAGACAGAGTATACGTTGCTAACCTATCTTAGTTAAACGTATACCGGGTTTCCTCCCCATTTAAGTCGAACTTAACAGGACCTTGACCACTTCCTTTGCTTAACGTGAGAAATTTAGGAGTCAGAATGGTCAGTGACCTCACACTAGAGCCACATATCAAAAATGTCAATTTTCTCCAACTCTGCACCTTAAATATGCATCATGCTTTACCTGACCTTCACACACAAAACCTTGGCAGTTATTGTTCAACGTGATGGACATGCACACATTTGGTCCATTTTAGATTGCTGAAGAGAACTGGAATGTATGGGTAACAAACAGTGAATGCATATAGCACGCCCGGCCAGTGTGACTGGGGCTTTCTTTTTTTATTTTATTTGGTTTTATATAGCGCCTTACACCAAAGTGCTGAACATAAGAACAAGCACAGTACAAATAATGAATTAACATTTAAAATACAGAATATATCTGTGGTTACAGTAATCCTCATTAACCAGACGAGAGAAGGTAGGATTGTAGAGAGACCCAAAATAATTAATAAACAGGGATAGAACGGAGAGAAAGTGGGAGAGTGTTCCAGTTTAAAGATACTAATAGAGAAAAGACCGAAAATGAGATTGAGCACAGTGGGGACGAAGCAGAACGAAGTGAGTGAGAGGGAAGGTAAAATGCAACAAGAGGAAAGATAGCGGGGAGCAAGACCATGGAGGGCTTTAAAAACTAAACATAAAGGAGCCGCTAGGGGGCGTGGCACAAGATGGCCGCAGGTTAACAGAGCTCCGACAAGCATGAGGACGAAAACTGCAAGAGGTGCTTGAAATATTGATTTGAAATGGTAGCAAATGACGGTGAAATTAAAACCTAACGTCCAGGATCCAGAGGACACAAAGATCAACGAAATCTGGCTGCCAAATCTAACACCGGGGGGCAGCCCCAACTCACAATACGGCCCAAAGCCCGCCAATTCCTCCATGCTCCCAAACAGCGGGCCCACCAGCGCCGGACTGCCAGCGGGGGCACATCAGGGGGTGTGCGCCTAGAAAAGCTGAAGCGGGCTGCCCGCCACATCTCCCAAGCGGGACGGTGCATGCTCGACACCGCGACTCACCCTCCCCAAGTGGAGCGCTCAACCCGAGCAGGCTCACAAACTCCCACCGAGGTGAGCGGAAGAAGCGGGGACGGTGTCCGGCTGGGCTGGGTAAAGGCCGGAGTCTCCCAACACCCGGCAGCCCGCGCTGGGGCGCTGTGGCCTCCCCACTATAGACCTCTGCCAAAGTCAGACCGCAGGCCTGCACGGACGACCCCCGACAGCTCTCAACCGGAGACAACGACCAAGATCCAAGTAAGAGGGGAGCAGCGGCGGTGGGGGGCCGCCTCAGATCCCTCAAGCAGGCATGCGCACCCCCCCGCCATTTAAGCATGCACAGGACACAAAGGAGCCAAAATCCAGGGGCCACAAGCCCCGCCACTCTCTGGAATCCTAGCAAACACCCAGCGAGGACCCAGGCAGGACGCCGGCCACCTCCCAGCTACAAGGGGCCATTCAGAATGTAAAAGCCAGCTCTTAAGCCACGCGCCAGGCCTCCCCAACCCCCGCAGCGCACCATCTTGAGGCCTGCTACCCCTTACCACCGAGCTACATCCCAACCGGGGCCAGAGCGGAGAAATCACGGCCTCTGTGTGTGGGTGATGCCGAGTCCCCAGCCCTGTGGCCACAGTGTTCAAGACCCGAGGCGGGGGAGGCGGGAAGCCGTGATTGTAGGGGACTCAGAGCTAGGTTGGTGGCCTCACCCCCAATCGGCGGTGCGGCTGGCCTAGTCCCCCCACACTCCCACCCAGCTGGTTGAGACGAGGGGTGCAGACCGGGGGCCGACCCTCATCTATGAGACCGCAGTGCCAGCCGGGGCCATAATGGGATGACGTGGCGCTTAAGGAGGCCAAAGCCACGCGATCCGCACAACAGCAGCAGAGGGGCACCCACCAAACAAGCACCTGCTCCCCCCTGACAGGCCCCCACCGGCCAAACCAGAAGAAGCCCCTGTCTAATCTAAAAAAAAAAGGGGGGGCGTATCTCCTGCTCACAGGCCACCCTGCACAACTCGGGGGTCAGAACCCAGACCGGAGCCTAGTGCGCACAAACCTATCAGCCCTACACTCGCGGCCCCCAACCCACAGCGAACCGGCCCTCAAACTCTGTGGGGCTCCTTGCCCCCTTCTTTCCACGCCACGATACGAAGACAGACACAGCAAACCGGAACCGCCTCTGAAGGACACAGACCGCAGGGTCAAGAGAATATTAAGATAGTGAGTGCACCTCCAGGTGGGCCCCTTCTCCCCCCACCCCCCCAAGCATCCACACGCACTGACAAAGGCAGCCCAATCAACTGCAGTTCAACGTACCCAAACGCCAGCAAACTTGCTAGCAAATCCTAAAGGGCAGCACCCCAAAGCAGAGCCCAGGTCGCCGGGACTTACTAACTCAGCCCACAGCAAGAGGAGGACCAGGGGAAACAAGCTGTGCAGGGATGCAAAAGGGGACCCAAACCACAGCACCAACCGAGCACTCAGCAGCAGCTACATCTGGCCCAACCAGGAGATCCTGCCGTAACAAAGCGGAGATGAATGGCCAGTCATAATTACAGACTATCCTGGCGGAGATGCTCACCATCGGACAAAGGAGCCAAGAAACCAACAGCACATTATTAGACATTAAGCGGGACCTGCAGGAAGTACAAACCCGCCCATCAGCGCAGGCGAGCGTATCACCGATAATGAGCAACGAATCAGCGTGCTAGAGGACAATTACACAACAGCATCAACAGACTTGGACGGGGACATAAAGGAGGTCCAGAGACTGGGCGAGAAAAATCGATTACCAAGAAAATTGCTCTTGCCGGAACAATCTCAGAGTGGTGGGCCCGCCTGAGAACAGAGAAGGGACGGACTTCGAGGCCTACATCCACGGCTTCTTCTGCGATAGCCTCAAAATAAAGAACCCCCAGGACCTCATAATCGAAAGGATTCATAGGGCACCCATACCCAAACCATAGCCAGATCAGCGACCCCAGAGCGTGACCATGCATCTTCTCAACTTCCAACATAAGATGCTGATTCTTAAAGCAAATAGGGAGGCGGGCCCAGTCAAGGTAGGGTCAGCCGATATCCGCATCTATAACGACTAGAAGTCTCCAGACGCCGCAAAGAATTTAACCCGACCTTTGAAGCCCTGTAAGACTCAGAACTCTGCCACCATCTAAAGTTCCGAGCAACCTGGTGCGTACAGATCAACAAGCAGTGGCACAGCTTTAACGACCCGTAAGATGCCCGATGACTGCTTCAGCAGCATGAAATAGTCATAGCAGACTTCGAGAGACCAATGCCAGAGCCCGGTGCCCGGATGTTCGCTGCCCCCTCAGCCCGGAAAGGTCGCAAACAAACAGGAAGTGGCAGAACAACAACAGACGCCCAAAAGGCTGGCGGCAAAATTGCTGAAAACCTATAGCCAATGCCCATTACAAATCTCCCAAAGGCATGATTCAAGCCGGATGGTCCGTAGGCTGACCGCTCCGGCAAATGTACCTCTGGATCCTGTTGAAACTCGCAATCAACGCATTCCGTATGACTTAAGCAAGCAACCTAAGCCATACGATTCATTGGCTGCCCCCGGGCAAGGCGGGGTGGGCGGAAACCTTGGCTGGCTCTCTAACCTTGGCTGGCTCGCTGGGTGGCTAGAGGCACCCAGCTAAGGGTGCAGCACAGGGAGGGGAAGATGCACAGGGTAGCATCTTCGCTCCACCACCTGCCTGGGCACATGTGCCATCTGTTGGGGGAAGGGCCACAGGTTAGGCTGACCCAACGTTTGAAAAGTTTAGTTTGGTTAAATGTTTGTTATGACCCATGTTGAGTCATGCTGAATAGTTTGTTCCCACAGTAATCCAGCGACGACACCGAAATACTGCCACCACATTCTGCCACATCATAAGTCAAGTCCACAGGACAATCGGCAGGCCAGCAAAGCCCACCCACACTAAATATGGCGCTTGACATCAATCTTCTGACACTAAATATCCAAAGCCTGGGCCACCCCATCAAACGCAAGAGAACACTCAACAGCATGAGGGACCTTCAGGGGGATATAATCTTCCTTCAAGAAACCCACATGGGGAGCACAGAGGCAACAAAGCTGCAGAGGGGGTGGGTGGGTGCAGCGTTTAATTCCCCATATCACGGTAAGAGAGGAGTATCCATCTTTATCAATAAGCAGATTCAGGTCAAACACACAGTCATAGACAAAGAGGGTAGATTCGCATTCACGCAGGGTCTCATACATCACCAAACAATCACGCTTCTCAACATCTATGCGCCAACCACAGACACCCGCAGTTCTTCACGAACATGTTTGCGTCCTGCGAACAATACCTAGGGAATCTCACATATATAGGGGCGATTTCAACCTTGTCCTTGACCGCCATGGGGACCTCACGGGCAGCGCCAGCTCACCCAAGACACGGACGGCATTAGAGACCATAAGCGTGGCCTTCGCCCGATAGACATATGGAGAAGCACTCACGACCAACAACAAGATTACACGTTTTACTCACACACACACCCATACATCACCTACTCGCGGCTGGATTACTGGCTTACCCCCGCAAACCTGCATTATCTCGTAAGGGACTGCACGATCGTCCCGACCACCCTATCAGATCATGCTCCAGTGCGCCTACGAATAGCCCTGCCAGACACATAATGGCAGCCCCCACAATGGAGACTTAACCTGTGCATGCTTCACTACCCCGACCTGGTGGAACACCTAGCTAATGACACGGATTAGTTCTGGGAATCCAACCTGGTCCAGGAGTATTCTACCCACAAATGCTCGGATGCCTATAAAGCCTACATGAGGGGGCAAAGTATATCGAGATGGGCGCACAAACGTAAGTCATGGGGGAAGAAGCAGCCCGTCCAACGTAAAAAGCAGAGAAAGCCCACAAAAAATCCAGGAGCTCAACACTGAAGCCTACACTAACCAATCACTGCACCAGTGAATCGCCCAGGTATCGTCCGACAGGGCCCAGAAATCATTCAATAGCTGGTCCCAAGCATACTACGATGAGAGCGATAAGCCCCTAAGGTTAATGGCTCTTGCCCTGAAACAAAGACAAGCAGCGCAGGCAATTGTCTCGATTCTAGACAAAGATGGGAAGCTGCTGCACGGGGACGCACAGATCAATGCTAGATTCAAAGAATTCTACCAAGAGTTGTACACTGCATCCGAAATCCCCCTGCCCGAGAAATCGAGGATTTCCTGGACTCTATTCAGATCCCTAAAATCCCTGGTGACCACGCAGCCGCCCTGGGGTCTGGATCTCGGCCACAGACATTTCCAGCGCTATAAGCTCACCGACGACGGGCAAAGCCTCCAGTCACAACGGGATCCCCATAGACTTCTATAAGGAGCTGAACGAAGACTTAGCTCCCAGGCTGGAAGAAGTATTCAAAGAGGCTGTAACCCTAGGCAGCCTGCCCCAATCTGTGCTTGCAGCAAATATAATAGTCTTCCACAAAGGGGGGAGGGACCTGACACAGTGGGGCTCCTACAGGCCCATCTCTCTTATTAACGCGGATGCCAAGATACTTGCAAAATGTCTGGCCAAGCACATTGAAAACAGTCTCCCTTGCATCATCTACAAAGATCAAACAGTCTTCATACGTAATAGGCACTCAAGTGATAAAGTAAGAAGACTGCTTCATCTAGTGGCCGGAGATAGAGAGCCGGAGGACATAGTACTTGCAGTCGATGCCGAAAAGGCCTTCGACAAAGTACAGTGGGATTTCATATTCCAAGTACTGCTGTGGAACGGCTTCCCCTCCTACCTCATCCAATTGATCAAGCTGCTTTACACAGGCCCTACAGCCAGCGTGGTAACTAATGGTGTCACCTCCCCCGCCTTCGTACTGCAGTCGGGCACGCGACAAGGGTGCCCGCGTTAGACGACCTCAGAGACCTAAACTAGCCCCTGAAAATAGCAGGCATATGCCAGGACCTAAAGAGATGGGACATCCTGAACCTCTCTCAGACCGGGCGGATTAACGCTCTGAAGATGAACTCATCCCCAAGCTCACATACATTGCAATGAGGATCCCTGTCTGCCCGTCTGCCACCTCCCTAGAGGAGTTGGATAAATCCATCTTTAAGTTCATCTGGAGGGGGAAGAAGGCGCGAATCCACCTCCCAGTCCTGCAAGCCGCAAAAACAAATGGTGGGCTTGCAGTCCCGTCCCTCAAAGCGTATCACCAAGCAGCGCAAGTGTGCTGGGTGAAGCGGTGGCTTGATATAGCTTACGACTCCAGCTGGAGGGAAATGGAGGTGGCGCTAATGAAACCCTGAATCCCAATTGAAATAATGGCCACACCTCCAGGTAAACTCCTGCCTAAGATTAGAAATCACCCTATACTCGGACCAATGTTCACCCAGTGGCACAGGCTCAGGGCAGCACAATGGGCCCAAACCAAACACGCACCACCGTGGTCTAGCATTAGAGCCGTTTTGACATACGGGCTGGCATGCAATATTCACCCTAAGCAAGAGCTAGATTGGGCCGGGGTGAGGATAATGGACATCCTCGAGAGAACGACTGCAGAAATTCTGAGATGCTCGGCCTGGGGCCAGGAGACTGGCTCACCTACCCCACTATCTGCTCCACAGTGCAGAGTCACATAGCATGTCCTCCTAACCCAGTTACCCATGTGCTCTGCGAGGTGGAGATGGAGTGACATCTCGACTCCCCCGCGCACCTTCGTACATTCTACCACATGACAATCCCTAACAACCAAGACCGGATTCTTACACTAGCGCGTAACTGATCCGAAGACCTGGGGGCCCTTATCGACTTGTCTGACATTCTAAAATATTTCAGAGCCATACCCCAGATCTCCACCAACCTCAGAACTCAGAAACAGAGAGATACAGTTCAAAATAGTGCAGACTCTGTACTTCACTCCCACAGCTTTGCATAGGATGGGGATCTCCCAAACAGACCGCTGCTGTAGAGAATGCAGCGCTCTAGTCACGATGGGCCACATTCTATGGCACTGCCCAAAGATCGCCCAATTCTGGAAGGACGTTCATAGACAGATTAGGGACATCAATGGGACCAATGTCACATTCACACCCGGGGTTATGCTCCAGGGAGGGGAAGCGGATGCCTGGCACGAGGACGGGCTCACCTGGAAGCTCATTGGTCTAATATTGCTCTCGGCGAGGAAACTCCTTATTACCCACTGGAAAGCCAGTGGTCCACCCACATTGGCAGAACGAAGTACTCTTCTCATGAAAATCTGTAGATTGGAATACGTGGCCCTTGAACGTGGGCGGCCCCAGTCTCCCCTAAGAGCACTCAGATTATTAAAATTCAGAATACTAATTGACCCATATACATAAACAAAGGGAATCGTAGCAATACCCACCGCTTATAACGTAGAAGCTCAGCCCGCACCCAATCACAACACTAATCGGAAGAGGTTAAGCAACAGACAGATCAATCACATGAGGGCGGTACTGGCAGAACTACAAAGGAGCAACTCAGCGTTAAGGGGGAGGGAGTTAGTGTTTATAGACTACTGGTCATCTTTATTGGACATTGCTGAGAATGGGTACATCCCAGGAGTAAGATGGACGGAAGTGTTTAAGTTTAAGTTTTATTGGACGATTTACGAGATCAAGTTTCTCCAGTGGCCGCACAAACGCGTATGCAATCCGACTCAAGGCTTTAGTGTGCCCCATTGTGTTTGCATAATGGGTCATATTGTTTGTAACCTAACTCACAAATGCCAATAGAACGATTTTACAAAAAAGAAAAAAGAATAAACTAAACAAAAAAAGAAGGTTTAAACAGTGATGAAAAGAGACCCATCCAAGATTAGTCAGAAAAGAGGAAATAGAATCACAAGGAGCAAGCAGACAGAGAACACGAATAGAAGCATTAAATACAGATTTCAAAAGGAGCTAAATGAGATAGAGGAAGTTCAAAAAGTGAACAAGAACAGTAGAAAAGCTGAGAGAAGATTAAAGCAGATACCAGTAGCTGCGTGGCTTTAAAAGTCATAAAAGGACAGGCTTTTCAAATGTTATACAAATGAAATCGACAGGAACGGGCAGATAAGGAAATATGGTAACTGAAAGAAAGATCTGAATCAAAATAGAGGCCTAGGTTACGAGCCACAGAGGAAATAGGTAACTGCGATGGAGGAAAGTATATGAAGGGAAGTGAGTGAGAAGGAGAAATAGTAGATGAGAGGGAAAAAGATAACCTCAGGTTTTGCAGCATTAAGTACTAAGAAGTGATCTGACATCCATGATTGGATGGCTCGAAGACGGGCGTTGAGTTTATCATGGATATCATCAGTAAAGTGTCGAAATGAAACAAAGAGCTGTGTGTCATCAGCATAAAAGTGATGCGAGAAACCAAAAGAGGAAATAACATCAGCTAACAAAGGTGTGTACAGTGAGAAAATAAGAGGACCAAGGACCGAACCTTGAGGGACACCATAGCTAAGTGAGCATGTTTCAGAAGAAGTCCCAGCACAGGAGACTGAAAAAGTTCTCTGGGATAGATATGCTTCAACAAGGCTAAAGTAGAGCCAAAAAAGAGGAAGAGCAGACAGTAAGAGTGTGTGATCAACAGTGTCGAACGCAGCAGAAAGATCCATGAGTTTAAGGAGAGAAGACCGTTTAGCATGATGTGCAGAATGGAGAGAGTCCAGAACAGAGAGAAGAGCTGTCTCGGTAGAGTACCCTGCACAAAACACAGATTGAAAACAAGGGAGGATGGAGCTACGAGAGATAAAGGTCGAAACTTGAGAATAAACATTGTGTTCGAGAATTTTAGAAAGATATGGCAAGAGTGAAATGGGACGGAAATTAGAAGCAGACGATACATCAGCAGAAAGCTTTTTCGCGATCGGGATAGTAGTAGCGTGCTTAAATAAAGAGAAGGAAAAACAGAGGAAGATAAACAAGAATTAAATACAATTGTAAGTTAAGGAACAAGTAAGGGATAGATTTTAGGTAGGAGCGCAGATGTATAGGATCCAGTGGGGAGGAGGTAGGGTGAGCACGGGCAAGAAGACAGAGTGTCTTCATTAGTGATAGGAACAAATCCAGTAAAGATTTCGTTAAGAGGGGCCAGAGGAATAGAGGTCAAAAGACTGACCCGAGTGTGAGAAGATTCAATAACTGATCGAAATGAAGAGACCTTGGAAGTAAAATAGAGCGCAGGATCTGTAGCCGTGAGAGTGGAATTAGTGAAGGATCCGGAATAGGAGATGAGAGCGGGCGGGACAGAATTTGGAAGAGCCGTTTAGGATGAGAAGATTGTGAGTGAAGTAAATAAGAGAAGTAGGATTGTTTAGCAGAATGAAGACAATCATCATAAATAGCATGGTACAATGCATAAGAACTGTAGTTCCCTGCTGTCTTCAGTTTTAGCCAGCATCTTTCTAAGCACCGAAGAACATGTCGCATTGCGCGAAGATGGGGAGAAAGCCAAGGTTGGTGGGGCTTTACGTGAAGGGTGGAATGAAGAAGAGGGGTAAAGTAAGCAGTAGCAGCTTCATCTGCTGTCAGAGTGGAGAACGCACCAGTTTAGAGGTGCTAGTAGAGATAAAAAGTGTAGTGGTGAATTTACCTAGGTCGCAATGTAAGTAAGAAGGAGAAGTTACAGGAGGCAAAGCAGGAGAGTGAGGAGCAGGGGAAATCGAGAATAAAAGAAGATGATGGTCTGATAGGTAGACCGGTAGAGAAGACACAGGAGATGTAGAGATGGAAGTAAATATAAGATCTAGACAAGATCCAGAGCCATGAGAAGGAGGAGTAGGAAGAGGAGCTAGATAGTGAGAGTCAAGAATGGAATGGAATGGGAGAGCAGAGGGAGTAGTTAAGGGATGAAGATTATAATCGCCAAGAACTATAAGTGGAGTAGCGGTAGGAGTAAAAAAAGACAGCAATGTATCAATGTCCTCACAAAATGAGGCTCCAGGACCAGGTGGACGGTAAATCAGTAAGAAAGAAATTGAAGATGTAAATGAAACAGCAGAAAAAAATAGTAGGAGAACTCAAATGAGGAAAAGCGAGGAAGAGTCAAATTAGGAGGAATAAGAGAAAAGGACAAATGATATAAAATACCAGTGCCGGCCCCGTACCCTGAGAAGAAATGCGAGGGGTGTGGCAGAAAGATGTAGCAGAGGTAAACAATGATGCAGGTATAGTAGTGTTAGTGGCCGAAATCCAGGTTTCAGTAATACAGAGGAATTTTAAATTTAAGTGTAAAAACATATCAAGTACTGTTGATGATTTATTGCATAATTAACTTGCGCTCCATGGTCCAAGATGAAGAGAGATAGATTTAGGGGCATAAAAAGGGTAGGTCAGATTAATGTATTTATTTATTTCAAATCTTAAAAAACACACCACATCGCCCATAGGCCTCAAGGCGCACAGGAAACAAACCAACAAACAAGCAAACAGAAAATCAAGATGGCTGAAGGAATTGGCAGGATATCAGAACACATATCCTGCCAAGTAGCCTTAAACAGATAAATTTTTAGTTTCTTTTTAAAATCAGCCAATGATGTGACGGTTTTAAGATCCAAAGGAATTGGATTACAAGTGGCAGGAGCTAAGACGTTGAAAGTTATTTTCCAAACTTGACTGATCGAAACCTGGGTTGGCACAATTTGGCCTGGTCTAAGGACCTCAGGAATCGTGAAGGAATGTACCTATGGATGCGTTCACAGAGATAGCTGGGCGCCATCTGGGTCAGGCACTTAAAAGTGAGTGTAAGGATTTTGAAGGATACGCAGTGCTTGACTGGCAGCCAGTGCAGATTCTCCCTGGCAGCAGTAATAGAATGCCTATTGGAGATGCCCAATACCGCTCCGACCGCCCCATTTTGCGTAACCTGAAGTGCTGAAAGGTTGGATTGAGCCGAACCTCCCAGCAGACTATCAAATTAGTCTAACCTCTAGTTGACTAGGGCAGAGGCAAGAATTGACATGTTTTTGACAGTAAGGTACGGGGTAAGTAGGCAAGCTGTTTATTAATCCAACCACATGAAGCATGGATCTTAGCAACATGCGGCCTCATAGTCAACTCAAGAGTCCAGTTTAACACCCAAAGTCTTAACAGTCTTCGACACAGGAACGGTGACATTGGAAACTGCGAAGGACACATACTCTTGAGAGAGATTTTTTTGCATAGGACTCGAAGCCGCAATGAGTAACTCGGTCTTGTCCGTATTAAGGGCCATGGAATTTTCCACCATCCAAGAGTGGATGGTGGAATAGATGGCGTTAATGGCCTGTGAATCCAGAGAATAGGTACCAGAGAGTTCCAGGATGACCTGGGTATCATTGGCATAATTATTATACAGGATACACATGTCATCAATTAAGAGAAGAAGAGGAACAATATAAATATTGAAGAGAGTAGGTGACAAAGAAGAGCCCTGTGGACCACCTCGTGTGAGAAGGGTGGGATAGGACATAGCTCTCAACCATTTGTGTTGCAAAGGCGGGTGAAATCACACGATTTTGTTTTTGGCGGGTGAGAGGCCCACTGGAATGAATGGGCGTGCAGGAGGCTTGGCGGGTGAGTCAGCCCTTTACAAAGCGGGTGACACCCGCCAAAAGCATGTGAGTTGAGAGCTATGTGGGTGTCTGAAGTCTGCGCTAAACGATGGAATTAGGAGCGCAAGGAATGAGGCACCCAGCAGGATTGCTGTGATGGGGTGTGAAATAGCGCACACAGATGGAACACCAATTTGGCCCCTAGATGGATGGACAGGATGTGCCGGTAACATGAAGTCATGCAAGTTAGATAGTGCTTGCAGCGTCTTAGATTGAGTCGTATCCCGATCTGGAAGTGGATTCCACATGGAGGAGGCGGCGGCGGCGTGGACCACTGCGGACAGCCCACAGACAACAGAGGCTGACTTTGCCCGACTTCCTCTAGGCTTTCCCGGGCCGGATATTATGAGCCGGATCACGGGATGAAAGTGAGGCTTGGGCTGGGGCCGTGGCCTCGGATGTTGCTTGGCAACACTAACGCTCTGCACTGGAGGAGCGGGTGTGTACAGCAGGGAATGCAAGCCGAGTGCAAATCCGGATGACAAAGTGCTGTGCTGTGTTAACACACCATCACAACCAGCCAAGGCAGTTTCAACGGGCAGTCCCACATCACCTCTGAAGCCTCAGACAGCAGGGGCTGACTTTGCCCGACTTCGCCTAGGTTTCACCCAGGCTGGATATTATGGGCCGGATCATGGGATGAAAGTAAGGCTGGGAGCATGGCCTCCGATGTTGCTTGGCATTATTTACATTTCCCATTCGAAGAGAAACATTCTGGTTCTGTGTTCTATTTTTTCCAATGGACATTATAAAAATACTTTGGGAATAAGGAATAAAATCAATGCAACTCTGTCAACACCATGGGAGATCAAGTCAGATCAAAGCCATCAAAAATTTCAGTTTACTCCAAGGGCCCGATTCATGGAATTTTTTGCACCGTCAATGTGACTTTCCACTGCTGAAAAGTGACTCTGCACTGCAAAAATACACTTTGCACAGTTCCAGGAATCATGGTTTGTGTCGGCAGTGCAAAGTCACTTTCACCCGTGCAGAAAATTCCATGAATCGGGCCCCAAGTCCGCATGTTAAAATGCATCATGCCCTACCTGAAGTTCTCACACAGGACCTTGGCAGTTATTGCTCAACATAATGGAAAAACACACATTTGGTCTATTTTAGTTTGCTGAAAAACATTGTGCGTGTCATATTCACACAGATAGATATTCACAGACAGAAGTTGGTCAACGTTTCTTGACTGATTACATCATGTTATCCAGCCCCTGATCGATTCACCTCTGAACAAAAAAAAAAAGATCAGCTTGGAGCCATGAACTCTGCCAGCCCTCCGGATGTAGCATCCCGCACTGATGCAGCAAAGTCATGCTATAGGCTGCCCCAGTGTAGATCAGAACAAAGGAAAAGAGAAAATGTAAAACTTAAGCCAGTCGCTGAGGAAGTCGCAGTCACTGCAGTCAACTCTCTCTGGTGCGCTCTGTTCCTGCTGTTAAAGAGTCTTTCTACTGCTTCTACACAGCAACTGTGTGGGAGGACCTTTAAAATACCATCACAGGCCGTGGAGTGGCCGCGGAGCCAGTCGCCGAGGGTGTCGCAGTTAATGCAGTCAACTCACTCCACTCTGGTGCGCTCTGTTCCTGCTGTTACAGTCTTTCTACTGCTTCTAGACAGCAACTGTGCGGGAGGACCTTTAATATACCATCACCGGCCGCGGAGCCAGTTGCTGAGGGAGTCGAAGTCACTGCAGTCAACTTTCTCTGGTGCTCTCTGTGCCTGCTGTTACAGAGTCTTTCTACTGCTTCTAAACAGCAACTGTGCGGGAGCACCTTTAAAATACCATCACCGGCCGCGGAGCGGCCGCTGAGCCAGTCGCAGAGGGAGTCGCAGTCACTGCAGTCCCCGTCTGGACCGGAAGACTGGAAATTGATTTGAATTCGGAGAAGCTGTATCATGCGCCCAGTTACACACAAAAAACTCTCAATTTGAAGGAGAAGGCGAAAAAAGATGCTTGCGGAGCTCTCGTAATGTTTATCCTACTCGAGAACCAGCTGTCGCTTGCAATCTTAGCAGGCACCGGCTGCTCGCAACTCCGACCACCGCGACGGAGCTGTGGACCCACAAGGAAATCAGCGAGTTCACCCCGCCTCCACTGAAACTAAACATAACCCCAGCTGAAATCTACAGCGGGTCCCATTTTACAAACACCCTAAGAAACCTGCTTTGCCTGACAGGACCGACAAGTTGCCCTTGCAGCAATAATGAGACGGCCAGCCTGCGCGAATCCCCGCGATCTGATGCGGGAAAACAAACTACCTCGATCACCAGCACCCAGTCTGCCGCCGCCGTGGGCGCTTCCCCTCTGACGCCAGCCGAAGGGCTGACGGAGAAGGGCCTTGCCCAGGCGGCTCCAGCAGGAATACTGGCCGACGAGATCCCACGGTCGAGCGGAGATCTTACAAAAGAAGTTGTGGGTGGCTGCCGTTGTTAATGCGCCGCCTTTGAGCCCTCCACTTACCGCACGTACTGCACACCAGGATGTTCCTCTGGTAACTGCGACGGCAGCAGAGAGAGGTCAGACGAACCTGGATGAACATCGCCTTCCGCCGCCTCCGAGGACACCCAAGAAGCCGGGGCCGACGGATCTGCCAATCTCGTGCTCACGGCTGCTCAAATCGACGTGAGCAAAGACGCCGCTGACTACGGCCTCCTCTCGCAGGACGTGGGAATTGCGGAACTCCGAGGACCACTGAATCAAACTACTGCGAAGACACATAATAACCTTTCCAAGACCCCCCATGAACCGACCTCCGAAGACTGGGTAGACGTCAGAAACAAGAAAGGGGCCTAGCATGCACCCCCCTCAGTGTTAAGAAATAAATCATCAAAAAAGACCAAGGTTATACTCAACCCAACGGCGAGGCGCTGAAGCGCAACAAAATAAAATCCCCAGAAACAACTGATAAGCACCCACAAGATCAAACTCCGGTGTCAAGCTCCTCGCCGGAAAATATAAAACAGTTGCGAGCTGCTCATCTGGGCCCAAAAACAAAAAACCTCACAAGATCACCTAAAAAAAACCTTGCTTAAAGACTGCACAACACAATTCGTTCATTTTTTCAAAAGACTAAGCAAACGCAAACATGAGCTTTTGGAAGAACTGTCTGATGCTGAAATATTGGAAGCAATTCAGGATTCTCCACCGGCCACTAAAATGTGAAAAATAGGTATAACTCTGGAGACAACCTCTCCAGAGAAACAGCCGAGTCCGGGGCGCAGCACCGAAATCCCAGCAGCTGAAGCTAGTCGTGCAGCTTGTCCTGCAACTAGCCTTGAAGTCCAGGTGGAAATAAAAAGAAGCTAAACCAAACCCTGACGTCCCCCTATTGCGGCAAAAGAAAACAGTCTTTTGAGCCTCCCCACGCCTCCATGCCCCGAAAACATCAGACCTGGGCTGATTCAGCCGAACTCTGGTTCGAGCATTCCAGAACCATTACTGAAGGAGAAAGGGGGTGAAGCTTCTCTACAACCCTCCAACCAAACCCGTCACACAATCTGCAGCCAGTCACAAAGCCCGAGAGCGCAAACTGAAGACAGCAGTGAATCGGCTCACAGTTTCTTCTTCTTCGAGAGAGACCTCCAATTTAACCCTTCCCTTCTGAGATCAAGCATCAGAGGCTCTGCAAAAAACCACTCGCCACCTCAGCACACATTTGAAGAACCTGTTCCCAATACTCCCGCAAGGACGCAGAGGAGAAGTGAAGTTCCACCCTCCGCTCAAAAAGAGACACCTTCCAAGAAACCAGACATGTTAACAATAATGTCAGGGGTAACCATCGCGCTCGCCCCATTCGGGAAATTGTACGAAGCTCTAAATTAAACTTTGAAAGACCACACAACTATATCCACCATGATGCACACAAAACTGATCTATCTAGAGGGATACGTCAGAGCCATTTAGAAAACCATCATGGCCCAAAGCAAAGTGATAGACAGGCTAGGGAGTTGCAAAGACCCCCATGACCAGCCAAGGGTCTTAACACAGCCAAACAGCACCAAACTGTCTCAAAACGCAGAAACTCAAACTCCCCTGTAAGTCCGAAGGGAGAACGAATCCGCCTTCCCATCAGCTAGGGACGATTAAAATCAAGGAAACTTCAGTATATTCAATAGCCAGCAAGGCAGAGGCCCCGGCTCACCAAAACTACAACCAGAACTCTATCTTCAAATCAACTCAGGCTAGACCAGAAGACCCTAAATGCAGCATCATAGGGGCATCCTCAAAAGCAACACTGGACGATGAAAATGAAGCAAGAACAAAATCCACCATTAAGGGAATAAAGAAAAACCAAACGTTACTGAGACTTCAAGATTCACATAGCCCAGAAAGAAGCTTGTCTGCAGAGACAAGAAAACACTCAACCCAGGGTCAACAGATGCAACCAATCTCTATAATCACGCTCTTGAAAATCACTGGGAGAGAACAAAGGGTGTTCAACACAAGCCCTCAAACAGCATCAGAAACCCGGCTTGCCAATCACTGTGGAAGACTTTCTAGCCGATGATAACCTGATGAACACTACGCAACATTTCCACTCAGACATTATAGAAAAAAAAAAAAAAAAAAAAAAAGGAGGATAAAGTCCGTCCCATCATACAACATCCAGTCAGTGAACAAAGCAAAGATGCTCGAGTGAATTCAGACAGAACGAAATGTCCAAACTCATCTTGCCAACATTCATTGAGAAGCCCAAGACAACACAGCGGGAAGAGGAACCTCATCCAACTTGCATCTTCGCTGCCCTGCAAACTAAGAAAAAAGGACGGACTGTCAGAACATCCTTATCAACAGGAGCGGGAGAGACGAAGGAGGATTACAGCAGACAATCAACATAACCCCAACCCTTCAATAGACCACATGGCTGGAACTCAGGAATCAAAAAACCAAACCTCAGGACGGGCTTAGCTACATCGAGAACCATTGAGAGAAAATGACAAATCAAGCTCCTGCGGACAAGTCCAGAAACAATATTCCCACGTCAATTTTCAAACTGAACAAACAGCTTGGAACCAGAACGTCATTACACTAAACAGAGGAACGGTACTAAAAATCGTCAGGAAAAACAGGGTGCTGAAAATCCTGACATCGGACACTTTATCATGGAACCTTATCACAACGAAGCGAAAACAAAGTCTTAACTGCACATAAGATCATCCACGTTAAAACTGCCTTTTAAAGAAGGATTGGAAGACCTCCTTCAACGTGGCCTTCAGCTGATGGACTTGTCCGCCAACAGATGACAAAAAAAAGAAAATACAGCATCCCTGCATAAAAATAAACCTGTGGCTAGACTGCACTACACATCCAGAAACGAAAACCTGTACAAAAGCAACAGGCTGCCTCACTCCGCGGCAGGCAACCGTGCCAATAAAGCAATCAAAACAACTGAATCGAACCACTCAACAACAAAAGAGGCTTCAGCATCAGGGACCCAAACAGTGACCAGTCGGGACAATTTGAAGAGACCCGCTCACGACACATTTTCGCAAAGCATCTCCGAACGAGAAAAACACCTCGCGGCTGAAAAGAAACCACATGTCCAGCCCCAAAAGGCTGAACCCTTAGCGCTGATGAAAGAACTCTGTGCGTGGCTGCCTAAAGCGCTATCTACCACCTCCAGGAAATAGCAATCCGAGGCCCAGGAAGATGGGCCAACCAACACGACCGTACCAAACCTAACTAAACCAACAGCTACCATTATAAAAATCGGATCCTGGAACACCTGCGGGCACCAACATCCCATAAAAACCAGTGGCATTGACCTGGGCCAGTTCGACATACTTGCCCTGCAAGAAACCTGGCTGACGAACAAACCCTAGATGGATGGGTTCGACATCACAATTTCACCAGCATCGAAAAGAAGGTTAGGGCGACCTTCGTCCGGACTCCTACTAGCTGTTCGCTCGGGGAGTGGAATCAGCATTCAAGAAACATGAGCATTTTCGAAACATCACCTAGTGGTCCTGACAAACTGGCCTAACTAGGACTCAAAGTCAATGAGAAAACTGAACACGAAAATTACAATAATAGTCACATATTGGAATCCACAAGTGACTGCGGACAAAAAGTTCCTGAGGACCATCGAAAAAGAAATTGACAACATCTATGCCAAAAAACAGACTGCACACGTTATCATCTGCGGCAACTTAAACGCCAAATGCCAGAGAAGCAACGCGCCCGCCAGGAGGAACCATAAAAAAAAAAACCTGCGGAAAAGAGGGGAGAGCTTTGGAATGAATTGATGGCTTCACGAGGCTTCCATAAAATGGACCTGGTCTTTCACAACTCGGAGAGAATCCCGACCTGGGAGCGAGCAAACTTAAAGGGAACTATCGATTACATCTTTGTATCTGAAGAAATGTTGAAGCTAATAACAGCCTTCGAAGTCACTTGCGCAACCTCCTAAGCGCAGCATGGAAATCTACCACTGCATCTAACCCAACAATGGTGCAAAAGAAATTGAGTGCAACGTGCAGGGTAATCGACTGAGACCAACAGCCGAAAGAACTGAACAATAGACACTGAATTGCCAAAGACACCTGAACCAAATCAGAGACCGTGCATTTGTGGAAGTCAACTACCAGCCTCTACTGAGCATTTGCAAAGAGGGGACTGGAAGACATCTCCTCTTTATACAGCCAGTAACTCATCAGTACGACAAGCAAGTGGTACTGAAACGCGCTGCGCTAAGACAACTGAAGAGGAAAGCAAAAAACTCCAAATCGCGCCTCCTTCAAATCCAACTCGCAAAAGAATCCAAAAAATACAAAGCTTGGGTAAAAAAACATTGCGCTTCTGTTTACCAGAAAGACTCAGAGGAAATCCTGGAAAAAAGGGGCGGGGAAGAACTCCAAGGAATTCTGGGCACTAATGAAACCTGCTG
The DNA here is from genome assembly GCF_040938575.1 of Ambystoma mexicanum. Lineage (NCBI taxonomy): Eukaryota > Metazoa > Chordata > Amphibia > Caudata > Ambystomatidae > Ambystoma > Ambystoma mexicanum. The sequence goes on along the minus strand of NC_090931.1, from coordinate 544,582,469 downwards.
GGGAGGTGATAGAAAGTTCGCTGTTAAACAACGTCAGCGAAGAAAGATGGCAATCCCACTTCGAATCCCTATTCCAAGCTCCAACGAAACCAGGCTCTACCCCTCAGGTGTACCCAGAAACACCCTGGGAAGACGAAGGTGAACAAGACATTGCCACAATCATTTCCAAGCTAAATCCATCAAGAGTCCCAAGCCCAGACAGGGTCACAAACGTCGACCTCAAAAACTTTATAGCAAAGTGGGTGCCCTTCATCAGCTTTGTCTTCAGCAAATGCTCGCATCTAAAAATGATCCCAAGATCATGGACTTCATCAACAGTCGTGCCAATCTACAAAAAAGGAGACAGAGCAGACCCTCGAAACTACCGGCCAATCGCCCTCCTAGATACGATCGGGAAAATATACGGGATGCTCCTAATAAAGAGACTTCAGGCATGGGCTAAGTCAGCTCCCAGCGCCGATCCCTTTCAAGCCAGTTTCAGAAAAAAACTCAGCCACAAGAGCGAACATCATGCTGCTCAATATTGCCAAAAGCAAAATCCTAGAAGGTCCTACAAGAGTGTTCTTGGCGTTCAGAAATTTAACGCAAGCTTTCGACCTAGTGGACAGAGAGATGCTGTGGTCATAGCTTCGGAGCTGGAACTGCCCAGAAAACATTCTGGCCCGATTAAAGCTCTTCACACCGCTACAACAATGAGGGTTAAACTCAACAAAAATGGTCTTCTATCAGCAGAGATTCCAACAAGCTAAGGAGTAAAGCAAGGGAGCCCTTTGGAGCCTGCACTATTCGTTACATTTCTGGGAGATTACAAAGACTTGTGCTCGACCATCAGAGCTTTCCCTCCAAAAATGGGGGCGTTCCAGTGTCTCGACTGCTGTACGCTGACGACATCACTCTGCTGGACCAAACGCAGCTAGGTCTACAAAGACAACTGAACAATCTGTCAGATTACATCAGTCGGACGAACTTGGAGATAAACAAGACAAAAACAAAGATTTTGATTCTGGAAAGGAAACCCAAAAGACCAAACACCTTCCACTGTACCCTGGGAAAGGTCTGGATCGAAACCGTGAGCAGCATCAGATACCTGGGAGCAATGGTCAACAGCACCAGAACAGAATTGAGTATGCAAAGACATCTTTGGTCAAAAACACGTGCCCTGACAATGTAGGCTCGTGTGCTAGACAAGAAATTCGGTGGATTTTCTTTAATTCCAACACTCAAGTTCTATAAAGCAAACGTTGTCCCTGCGCTAACTTACGGTGGAGACGCAATGCCAAAAATCCCTGATTAATTCTGTCAAAAAACAGAGGGATACTTCTGGAGATCGGTTTTGAACCTGCCAAAATCAACCCTGAATGCAGCTATTAGAAGAGAACTAGGTCTGTTGTCCCTTAAAGCCAAAGTCGATTTCAGCAGCATCTCCTTATTCAGGAAAAAGATTCTTCCGGAAGCCCTCCCTCTGTACAAACTGATTGACAACGAAATAAAAGGAGGAAGCTGCAAAATGCTGACAAACTGGGCAACGCAGAAAAGAAAACAGCTTGACCAAATTGCATGCATGGAAGAAGACTTAATCTCAAACCCTCTTAAAATCAAAAAGAAAGCAGCAGAGTTGGACTGGATCACCACTCTTGAAAGAGCAAACAATAACAAGCTCCTTTATCATCTACCAGCCCACACAACGAAGCTGAATGAAACAATGCAATTTCTCCGGAGATTCACTAACAGGCCACTAAGGCACATTTTTCTGAGAGCGTGCCTAAATCTTTTGCACACAAACGAAATTCTCTACGTCAGAGGCTAATCGTCAACAAAAATCTGCAGGCTATGCAAACTACCAATCTGAGTCGGTTTGCCATCTTTTAATGACCTGCCTGGCAATTTCCCAGATCAGACAAGCATACCTGAGTCTGGTGCTAGCAATGCACACTCTCAGAGAAGATGATGAATGGTGGCCCCGTCTGATGAGTGGAGCAAAAACTCCTGGACAATAGCCACCGCTAAGATCTTACAAGTGGCATTGGCGGAATGTAACAAATTGAACGCAAACAACCAAAATGATCCAGCCTGAGGAAAGCGCGACGACCCACCAGAGACTGACTAGTGGCAGTATCAGGGTTTCAATTTAGTCACCCACCATATGAACAAAGGCGTAACTAAGGAACCAAACTGAATATGGAAAGAAACGACTTTGTGAGACCAACCTTGTAAAATCAAGTAATCTTGATACACAGAAGTAAATAAAAAAAATAAAAACCTTAAGCATTCCACGTGTTAATACTATAAATGATGTGTGAATGCTGAATAAATTGTATATACGTAAATATATAAGCTTTGTCTCTTATGATTATGGAGTACGAGTAACACGAACATATAACCCAAGCACTCCACTGGTTCCGAAAACAAAATAGGATCCACTTCAAAACCCTATGCATTGCTCACTGAGCCAACTAGGGCAAAGGTTTGGAATGCACCAGAAGGATATTCTCACACTAGCTACCAGTGGAACACTAAGACCTAGCTATGTAAATGATCCAAACTATGATGTTTATTATGTTGCTAAACGAGCACTTTGCTGTGAATGAGATATGATATTTTATTTGAATCGCGCTCATAAAACAGGTGTTTCAGAGCGCGACGGGGCAAGGGAGGGGAACAAGGGAGGACAAAACAACGATCTTGTTAGGCCCAGTAACATTGATAACGTGCAAGTGCAGGGGAGAGGTGTTAGGCAAGATTGTATGCAGGACCCTTTGGGTGCACTACAACAACCCTGTCCTCCTGGCAATAGGAACCCAACCTTTGGTGTAAGTCTGTAGTACATGGGTTGGCAGCGTGTTGAGCAGCCAGGCTCATCTCAAGAGGAGTCAAATGTGAGCTGTAGGGGAGTTACATAGAGATACACAAAGATTCACAGTGACATGTATTCAAATGAACTCTTACACACAAGGTTTCTTGATTAAACAATTAATTTATTTTACAGTCAGTTAGAGTAAGCCTTCTTCAGAAGGGAGCAATATAATAGTAACACACACATACACTCCAAAATCCACACTCTTAATATTTCTAAACCAGTAAGTACCCTTTTGGGATGGCACATAGACACTTCCGAGACCCTCAGGTGACTTTAGTAACTGGGACACTGTGGACATTAATATACCACTGTTTGCATTTAGTACTTTTGATAACCCCCAATACAAAGTTAGTTAACCCCTTCCTGGAAGGAAGAGAAAACACAATGTCAGATGGAAGAAGAGTCATTCAGGGAGCCAGGCTAGGCCAAAGTCAATTGGGCAAACGTCTAGGTGAGCTGAAGCATGTAAGTAAAAGTCTTGCACAATGTTCTAGAAGTGTTTGTAGAAAAGAAGAATGCAAAGCAGGGCCACAAGCTGTTTAGGCTTGTGAAGTAAAGAATCTATCAGCACTCTACAGAACAACGACAACAGGTCTCACTAACAGAGAACAAGTGCAGTTACACAACAGGGAAGTTCTCTTAGACTGTACAGAACCTTTAGGTTGAAGAAAAAAGGCAGCAGATGACTTCAGTTCCTGTGCAGCTCTGCAGATCCTGGTGTTCCTGGGCCACAGGCGTGGGGACAAGGAGGACGACGTCTGGGGACTCCTGCACTGCAATGGGACGGTCACTGACTGCAACCGGCAATCTTCAAACAAGTGGCATTTTGGTGTTTCAGCCCCTCGCGTCTACCGCAAATAGCAACACTGCAGTTCCTGGCTGTCGAGATGGGCTTTCCTGAGGTCTAGCACTCTGTTGAGGTGGCTCAGACTCGGTCAGTCCTGCTTCCTGGGAGTCCAGGGGATCTTCCTGGAGCTCTTGGCCAGCTTAAAAGTGTAGTATATTGTGTTTGGATGTAGCTGCTCTGCATCAAGTACACAGATGCAGGCAGTAGAATGGTATGAGGTAGCATGGAACACTGCGAGGTTTCAGGATTCCAAGAATAGCAGTTAGGGATTCAGGATGGGAGATTACATGAAGAAAGATGTATACCTATATAGCTCCTACTCCCTCTTCATAGCTTTACCCTGTAACCAATAAAGAAACTTCCATTTGTACTTACCTGCCGCCAGTCTGGTCCCTGCCTACTTTAATGAACCCCAATTACTACAAAAAGCAATGCACATGATAAGGTGTTCCTCTCCCTGCCTATTTGGTTCCAGCAGCAACTGCAGTGGAATTTCAACCAGCTCCGAGAGGATGTCCACGTGGCTTACTTTGGAGTTGATTGGTCCCACCAACTCAATAGGAGAAGTCGTCCTTGCAGGGGCTTCTGTGTAGATGCGAATTTGGAGTTTCAGCACAGCAGCAGGGCTTGACCGGGCAAATCAACGGTCCAGGAGTTGCAGCAGGCGTCGTCTTCAAGTTCTTCTTCGGATTCCTTCGTCCAGTCGTTGACTCTGCCTTCCAAGCCAAACAGCCTCACCTTTTATGCAGGTTTCTCCCATTCATTCCAGCCTAGCTGTCAGTCACCCAGCAGGGTGGCTGTCCTTGCCGGACAGCCAGCCGGCCAATCACCCAAGAGTGCATTCCTGTCTCCTAGGAGACTAATCACAGGGAGTTTCGGGCACCTCCCTCGCTTCCTGCCACCACCAGACACCCTGGAGCCAGAGGCGGGCTTCACCCGTGAATCCCGCCAAAGACAAACGAACAAAGGGACCAAACATGGTTGACACAGCGGCATACTGTACAGTAAACTTGGCAGGTGTTTGGGGGAGGAGTGGGTGATCTGGGGAGGAGACTTCAACGGTGCGCTAAACCCGAGAATTGACAGCAAAATAGATAGGCCCACTCCTGCGGCCAGAGCTTTGCAGACACTACTGACGGACTTTGGGTTCGAGGATGCATGGAGGGCGCGTCACATGCAGGAGAGACAATAGTCACATTACTCGGCCCCACAAAATGTGCATACTAAGCTGGATTATATGTTTGTTACACAAGAGCTGATGGCGAAAATAGCACAAACGGAATACAAAGCGAGGGTCCTATTGGACCACTCACCGCTGGTACTGGAATGGCAATACCAAACCCTCAAGAGCAAAGATACCGACTTGGCGCCTCCGAGCTGAGGCGCTGAAAGATACAAGGTTCAGGGAGGATCTGAGAGACAAAATAATAAGTTACCTTGAGATCAATACTGGCAGTGTTGAGACAGCTGGTACGCTATGGGAAGCTTTTAAAGTGGTGGTAAGGGGGATAGCCCTACCTAAGTCCAAAAGGACTGCAAGGAGGGATATTAATTGAACTACAGGAAGCCGAAAAAGAATTAGAAACAGCGCTGGTAAGGGGAGGCACCCCCAAGGAACAGAATGAAACGATACTCAGATTGCTGCAAAAATGCGTTGTATGTTGGGAGAGATTGCGTAATCTGAACTATAAAAAGTACGTAGAGAGACAGCATGCTGGAGATGATAAGCCAGGAAGAACATTGGCATGGTTATATAAAAACGAGACCCCCAGACTCTCAATCAGAACAATAACGAAGGACGACAGGTGCACAGTGGACACCCAAGAAGGCGTTAATCGAGAGTTTGTAGTCTATTACCAAACCCTATACAGAGATAAAGAAGGAAGTGTTTGCAGGAAAATAAATGAAACACTGGAAGATATAGGCTTGCCACAAATTAACGCAGAAGAGTGGGAGGAGCTAGATGCCCCGATTACCCTAAAAGAACTAGACGAGGTAGTAGTGCAACTACCCGCCAGCAAGACCCCAGGGGCCAATGGACTCCCGAGTGAATTTTATAAAATGTACAGAAATTAGGTACTCCCCCCACTTTTAGCGATGTTAAATGAGGCTTATGAAAGGGGAAAGCTGCCAGAGACCTTACGAGAGGCAATAATCATACCGCTCCCGAAACCCAATAAGCCTGCCAAAGATTGTGGATCATTTAGACCACTGTCAATGCTAAATCAGGATAGTAAAATACTTACAGCGGTCCTAGCAAACAGGATGAGGAAAGTTATCACCAAACTAATACACCCCGACCAGACCGGGTTTGTCCCGAACAGGAACATAACCAACAATCACAGACGACTCCATCGAGTTATTGAACATGCAAATGGAGAGGCGGGCGAGATGGCAATTGTATCATTAGACGCAATAAAAGCCTTTGACTAGGTCAAATGGCATTGGCTGATTGCAGCCCTGACCAATTATGGAATAGGGCCTGGGTATCTTAAATGGGTCCAACTATTATATAGCGCACTGCTAGCTAGGGTTTAAACGGGAGCAATAATATCGGAGAGATGGCAACTTAGTAGGGGTACTAGCAGGGATGCCCGTGGTCCCCCATGCTTTAGCCCTAAAGCCCCTGGCGATATACTTAACTTGCTGTATTTATGTTACCCTGAGGAAAACCTCCAATATGTGCTAGAGGTGATGGAGCAATTTGTGGTTGCTTTCCGGTATAGCAGTGAATCCCAAAAAATCATGTATATTTCCGCTGGGCAGATACAAAGGGACCTCGCTAGAACAATTACCTGTCTTACAAATACCATGGGAGGTCAACACGTTTAGGTATCTTGGGATAGATATTTACCATACGGTGGAGGCAGAGCACCTGCATAATACTGAGAAAGCGGTCAAGAGCATTGAAAATAGCATGAAGTTCTGGGCAAAGCTTCCCTTGGCGATGATGGGGAGGGGGGCAATAGTGAAAATGGTGTTCCTGCCAAGACTACTGCATTACTTTAGCAATATACCACACTTGATACCAAGGCGATTCTTTGCTCGACTACATAGCATTTTTGGCGTGGGACGAGGAATAGAATAGCCCTTTGGAAACTACAAAATTCACATGATAAAGGGGGATAAAACTGCCAAACTACGAAAGTTAGGATCTAGCAAGCCAACTACAATATGTGGCAAAATGGCTATCAGAAGATCCAACCTCGGAATCTAGGCTATTTAGACTGGAATGTGCCCCAGTCTTCTTACAACAAATGATGTAGCTTCCCAAAGCAAATATGAAAGAGCGCCCGAAGATGATGATGATATTGGGATTGGGAAATATGGCACAGGGTCTGTCAGGTAATGGAGAACCCATCCCCGTGTTCCCCTGCAAGTGCCACTAGCCGCGCTGGTGGGAAAAGAAAGCCAACTAATGAGGATGATCAGGAAGCATTGGGAACCAGTAGTGATTGCAACTATGGGAGATATATGGCAAGAGGGCAAGATAAAAGAATTTGAGAAGCTGGTGGAGGAAACAGGGTTAGATACGGGACAATACAGCACGTACCATGGGGTGGTGCGGCGGATCAGAGAGACATGGTCCGAGATGGAACTAGAAGATCAACCGGATGCCATCTCAGACATAATATATGACATAGCAGAAGGAGGGCATGAGATATCTAGAATATATGAGATGGTGATGTCCAAAGTGGGGAAGGAACTGGTACAACTGAGGCAGGACTGGGAGGAAGCGGTGGGTGCCCCTATGACTGATGGGAAGTGGGAGTGGGCCCAAGGATACCATAAGAAAGTGTCAAGGAATGCAAGGTTGCAGCAAATACAATTATATGTAACCCATAGAGCTTATATGACACCCCAGAGGATAGCTAAATTTAAAAATGCAGGACGACAATCATGCCCTAAATGAGATGAAGAGAACGCCGGAATGGTGCACATGTTTTGGGCGTGTCCAGTAATTGAGAGATTTTGGCGAGAAGTAGCACATAGGCTGGAGGTAAAGGGGGTTAAGATAATGGTAGAAACAGCGTGGGCATGCCTGATAGGAGGGTTTCCCAGATCACGTAACCTTAAGCATGTTAGCAAATTAAAAGATCTGGCATACATACTTGCAAAGCATGCCACAGTCTGAGAATAGAATTGTGGTGGAAAGACCTCCAGAAACGGGCAGAAGCTAAAACTGCAGTATGGCAAGAGTCTAGAAACTCTGGTGAGGGGGAGCAAGCAGAAACCTTGAAAGCCTGGAAACATTTGCTAGCCACTTTATTTGGGCCCACGCAAGACTGGTCGAGCGACCGAGACCCAGTAGAAAACACGGGAGAAGGACTCCAGTTGCAAGATGAAGAAACAGAATGTGTAGGAGAGTAGGCTAGGGTGAGTGGGAGGGTATTGGGGAAGCAGAGTGATGTAAATTCGAAATGATATAATAGGTACTGCAAGTTTGGTTTGTGTTGTTGTTGGAAAAATAAAAATTGTTTTTTTAAAAAAAAAAAAAAAAAGTGACCAAACCTGGTTTGGCGCACAGAGTAAATCTCAAGAAGGACCTTGTCACAAAGAAATGGTGAAAAAAGAAGACTGGGTCCATTTTGACAAAAATGACACCCTTGGGTGCTTTACTGCAGCTGCGAAAGCAGCCCGCGGTAAAGGCACACCACAGTAGTTAAAAGTAAACCACTGCCATCAGCCATTCATCGAGGAAAGGGTAACATAAAAATGTTACATGAGAAGCTAGACAAGGGGGATACTAAGTAACCCCTCCAGCATCCTATTTTAAGATAGTGTGTTCTGGGTCTAGAAAGTTACAAGTGCAAGTAAAGTCAATTTCACTTCACTGCTCTTGGAAACAGTAGTTTACCCAAGAGAGGTATTTAAACCTTTGGGAAATCTGAAAGACTTCCCTGTGTCACTGCACTGAAAGTGATGTGTGACAAAAAGCAAAAGAGGATGCCTATGGAGTTTGCCAGAGTACAAAACCAAAAGAAACAGAGTTCAAAATCACATTAAAATACATCAGAGTGGTGAAAAAAAGGGTTTCACTTTCTCCAGGCAAAAAATGAAAGTCCTAGAGGCAAGCAAAAGAGCTAGGGGTCTCTAGGGTACAGAGGAATTAGCACATTTTCGAGAATTCTCCCTAACAAGAGGGAAGTGGAAGAGTGCGAAGAGGAGGGGATAAGTTGAAAGTGCTGAGCTAGGGATAAAAACATAACAATTTGTAGTACAGCCAGCAGGGTGGCAAGTGCAGGGTTTAACGCGCAGACAAGGGGTGTCTGATAAGTGCAGGTAAGGGGACTGTAGGGTTACAGATACAGATCCAAGTGCTGGCGTTGCCAGGAGGCAGTGCAGGTAAGTAGATGGATTGGCAGGGACTTGGACCCCAAGTCAGAGGGTAACCAGGTGCAGGGTACCGAAGCAGACAGATTGGAAGGATAGCTCGGGGGCAACGTGCTCGCCTTGGAAGCAAGACGACACGGAGCAACACAGGTTCGATCCCCGGGTCCACACTTAGAAACCTCTGGGTATTAAGCGTGTTACAAACAATCTATCATACATACATCATGGATGGCACATCACGGTTTGTGCTTAAATGACAAGACCGAGCTGCTCTTCATAGGCTCTCAACTCTGGCTTGTCAAATTAAATGACACCTTCAAATCCTTTAACACTGATGGTGACACTATCACACTCTCCAACGAGATAAAAACACTACGGTTTTATTTGGACTCATCCCTTACTCTCTCTAAACAAGTAAACGCCACTACCTCAGCTACAACCCATACTTCCAAACTCATTAACGCTTGCAGACCATTTCTATTGATTGATTATTTATATAGCGCCTATACACAATGTGTTTCACCCAACAGTTGTATTACATTAGGCAGAGCCCTAATCCTGACCCGACTTGACTACTGCAACGCCTTATATGCCAGCATTAAAACCTATAACACTCCGGGTTCTGCAAAATAACTCCCTTAGAGAGGGTCTCAACATGCCTAGATCTGCACATACCTCTGCAACTAGACAAAAACTCCACTGGCTACCGATACATAAACAAATCATGTTCAAAACACTTACCCTGACACACAAATGTCTTCACCGGGTAGCACCTGCTTACCTGTCAGACAAAATCTCACCCCCTACAAGAGCAGCCTACAAGCACCTCCTTGCCACCCCAAGATACAAACTGAAAAAAGAGGGTGGCAGCAGCTTTCTCGTGATTGCCAGCAAGCTATGGAACACCTTGCCCGTCCAACTGAGAGCACAAGAATACTTTTGGATATTCTGTAAACAACTTAAAAACATACCTCTTTACTCAAAGCATGAGTAATTAACGCACCCCAACCTTGTCTGCTGGACATATCGAAATCCCACTATTAATCCTTGAATGCCGATATGTAACCATGTAAATAACGTGTCTCACCGCTGGACCTGTATATATCATGCTTTATGACTATTGTTGCCTTTGGGCTTGGTGCGCTATATAATCAACCAAATAAATAAACAAACCATCTCTACAGTGGGCTGCTGGGATTCTGTCGGTGCACACCCACCCATCCTTTCCCCAAAATTGGGTTAGGGTTTTTAAATAAGAAAGACTCTCGGGACGACAGAGGACTCAATTCTGGGTCAGTCCTTGCAAAACCGGGACGTTTGGTCGCCCAAGGTAATTCTGACCGTTACTCATCAACACTACAACTTTTGTTTCTGCCTCTCGCGCTTGCCCATGAACACCTTTCTTTTCTTACAAAGCCATGCACAGCGAGAGGAACAAAAAATGACAGGAAGAGATGACCACTTATTATTTTAATGGATTGATGCTGTAGAAATTCCCTGCCGCCTCTAAAGACTAAAAACGATTCTGCATTCTACTCTGGCCTGTTTGCATATCCTCCTTAACTTTTGCACCTGTTGTATTTTTTGTCCGTGCTGCGTTTCCTTCTGCCTCATCCATCCCTTGCTTTATGTTTTGTAGTCTACTCAACTTTTGCCTTTCACCCTCCATCTCCAGCTTGTTAAAAAAAAATATTTCCCCTTTTGAACTCGAGACCTACCCAATCAGCTCATATTGTCATCCTTCCGTACCTCTTTTACCCTTCCTTCTTTAATAGTCATCTGTAAATCCTGCTGTGTGCTCTACCAGCGGCTTGTTGGTTATTTCCGCTTCCTCCGGTACACTGTTGCCTACGCTACATGACTCCTCTCTGAGCCCACACCCACCCGCTTTTGGCGTGAAACAAATCCCTCCTTTCTCACGCTGCCGTACCCTGACACACCAACCCCTACTCTGCTTGTATCTGGGCCTAAATGACACCTTTCATTCTTACCCTCCTACTGTTTCGAGGCGTGCGCAAACTTCAACGCATGATTTGCTGAGGCTTGGTTGTGCTGAGTGCGCAGGCGTATTGCCAGCACTTTGCCTTCAACTCCTAGTCTACGCCTGCTCAGTGCCCTTACCAGTCTACGGACGGCGAAGCGAAAGGACCAAAACTTTTAGGTGCACGCGCAGTCGCGCTGAGGCTCCTGTAGCCGGTTAATGGCGAACGTGTGTTTGAGTCCATGAGGCGAGGGGTCGTAAAGACGGCGACGGCGCCTGGCGACGGAGCCAGCGCCCAGCGCAGGTCAGAGGCCATGGCTGGTGTGTTCGACATCGACCTGGACCAACCCGACGAGGCGGGCTCAGAGGAGGAGGAGGAAGGGGTAAGGAGCTTTTGGAAAATAGTCTAATGCTGCGGCTCTGCGGAGGCATTGCACCGAGGATATGTTGGGAAAGGAGCAGGCAAAGTCTGGCCTGGAAGCAGGATAGTCCGGAGAAGGGCCGAGGGGCTTTTTGGCTTCCAATGGGGGACATGTTGCTCTTGTTTGAGGGGGTGAGGCCCCGCGATGAGGGGAGCTTAGGCCTTGCAATGTATGCAAAGAAGAACGATCGACGTACACACTATGACTCATAGTCTATGAGGCGATGGAGTGTGTGAAGTGACATTGCACACATTCTTCTCCCTCGCCTCCAACCACCATGCCTAGCCACATTCGAAGATTTGCTTATTACAACTTTGTCGTTATTTCATAGCACCACACACACAACGAAGAGGGTGCATTGACGTCTTCTCTATCCAAAGTCGGAAGCATGTCAAATAATTACCCGTTATATTTTAACTTCCACTGTCGGTGTAGCGTGGGACCACATATGTCAGCCCTTTCCTCCCTTGTTGAACAGACGTTATGGTTCTAAAGTGACAGACGTTTTTATCCCCTAGCATCTTTTGCCTTTTACTTTTAGACAGTAACGTACATGTTTCCAGTTTGGTTCTTTAAACTGTTTATCCAGTCCAATGCATTCCAATACCGAGTTCGCATCACAGCACATTCTGCTAAGTGTCGAATTTCTGAAGTTTGAAAATGTTTGCACCGATCTTCTATGCTGGCAAAAACCACAGCTCGTATTATAAAGTTGTTTTTTTTTCTTTCTTTTTGATATTTGGTTCGTAGGTGTCACTTTGCAGACACCGAGAAGAACTACTAATGTTATGGACAGTGGTAGATTGCACATCACAAAGTGGTGTCGTTCACTCCTTTTTGTATTTTTCCGGCATTATAGTTTACTGAAAGGAATATGTTCTGTCCGTGCATTAATTGTTTCTGCTGTTTAATTCGTTTTTACTGATGTCTGCAAGTTGAATGTTGTTGGTGGTTATGCATTTTTTATAGGTAGTCTTGGACCTAGGCGGATATTGCCGTTTTTTATAGGCAGTGTCCCATTTAAGTAACATAAAGATTATCTTGTTTGAGTACACGGATAGAATCACTGTCTCACTGTGCTGGATAATAATGATAAGGCATGAACAGATACGAACAATTGTTTGTTTTTCAATGGAATATATATATATATATATATATATATATATATATATATATATATATATATATATATATATATATATTTTTTTTTTATTTTTAATTTATTATTATTTTTTTATATTACTTGTCCAAACCTTAGGTTTGTGCATCTGGTCAGTGTGTTTTTAGGAACTAAAGCATGTCTCTGCACCAGGACTAATGTCTGGCAGAGGGACTCCCAGGACACTCCTTGTCAATTTGCATATTTAAGTAACTTGCATATTTAAGTAACTTTGGGTCTCGCCCTAAGTTACTAGGGGAATCCAGACGTGGACCCCTTGCTCACTATTCTTAGAGAGGCACTGATCATCCCTACTGATGAGGCCCAACCAGACCGAAACCCGTGTCTGGGGATGCTGTTGGTACTCTCGTTCAGAGGAGAATTGCCTAGCGTTTCGTTGCTGGACTTCCCGAGGGCAGGACAAAGTCTGATATGTTTGGGTTATCTCTTCTCTGTGAAAGATAGTGAGCTAAAGACTCTGGGTAAGTTTCTCATAAACAGGACTAATGTCTGGCAGAGGGACTCCCAGGACCCTCCTTGTCAATTCGTCTCCGCAGTGGCAATTGTTGTAAAATGAAGGGTTCCCTGTACTGTTTCCATGCGTTCTTTTGTTTTTAGATCCGGGTTGTTGTGATTTAATCTGATCTTGCTAGTTTTAAAGACTGGTGGGAGTAGTGAGCTATTCAGACAGTGCATTACCTTGAATAATAGGCTGTCATGGATTGAACAGCGGGCTTGCTTCGTGGTGTTAAAGGAAGCCTTTGCGGTTCATGCAAATAACCTTTTAATTTGAGGGGCATTTGGCATTTATGCTGAAGTCTAGGCTTTCATGCATGAACAATCCAACATGCAAACAATTGATGTCCTAAGTAATGTCTTTGCAAGTTGTATTGCATCGAGTAGGGCTGGGCGATATATCGAGTTTTGGAGATGTATGATATATTTTATCGATGTAGGATGAGACCATATTGTTAACGTGTGTGTGTGTATATACACTATTCTATTTACGTGTTGATATTTACACAGCTGTGGGAATTTTCAAACTGGAAGAGGAACCCTATATTTGCACTTTATTTTGGTCATTGTTTTATAAATAAAGGTGTTTGTGACCTCTCACGTGTAGTTGGTGGCTTAGAACTGAGCATTTAACCCACATAAGCAATATTGAGATATATATCATATATCTCCATTTAGCCCAAAAATAATGAGATATGACCTTTGGTCAACGTGGTTCATAGGCGTGCCAGGGCACTAGTGGCTTATTTTCCCATAAAATAAACGCACCCACACACAAATCATGTTAATTTATTGGTCATTTTGTAAGGCACGTACCTCAAAAAAGAAACTGCAGGGACAGCTGAATCGCTCACAGAGCTACGAATTGGCACATCAGGGAACAGAGTATCAAAAAGTGCAACATAATACATATTTCAGTTAGTGCAGTTTTTTTGAAAAAGAAAACCCTTGAAGTGCAAGGTAATGCATCATTTCAGTCCAGTGCATGCTTCAGTTAGTGCAAAACGTTTGACCAAGACAATAGGTGGGAGGGCAGCAAATGGTGAATGTCATGCTGTAATCTGGGGAGAATATAACCAGAGGTCTGGAGGAGGGCAACCTATCAAGGATTCTTTTTAAAGAGAATAAGCATTTGCATATTTGTGTTTTTTTTTTTTTTTTCTCAAACAAGAATCGTTTTCCTCCAATTTTTGCTCCAGGTGTACGTCCTTATGGATAAGGGTACCAACAGTGTCTAGAGAGGTCACACATGGGTGTGCAATGCCCAGTTGCATGGAAGTGGAATATCTCTGGCATCTAAAAGAAGCATGTTTATTGGTTTTTAAATTTTTTATTTTTTTATTAATGTGAATATAGTTACACTTTAGCACGCATATACAAAAGGAAAGTGCATACGTCATAACACACAATATGACATACACAGTGATTTTCATTTACCAGGCCAAATATAGCCACTAAAATACATATTAAAATGATAATACACTAATAAATACCCCTCATAAATCAAATCTACACTTCTTAAAATCGTTACTTGTCTTCAAGTTTCTTGGCAGCCATTTTCCACACCTGTGTAACAGCAATTAGACCCTTACTTTGTCCAAATAAACATCTCACCCAAAATTGACAAGACTGTATACTTCCTTGGTCTTCAACATGTTTACTATAGTATTGTATATGTCATTGTCATGGCGCTGCATGACGTCAATACATGTTTTGATCTTTCAGTCTGTTGTTCCAACAAAGTCGACGGGTGCAATCCTCTTTTGGCATCTGGAGCCACGCACCTTTTATGCCCACGACCTAAAGTTTGTTTAATCTAAGGAGCATAAATATTCTTCTAAGAATTAGGGAGCGATCTTTAAATAGTTTTGTTTATAGATGAAACAAAAGTGTGCAAAAGTCGCAAGTGATTTCATTTTACTAACTTATTAACACAGGAAATCCTGTCCTCTCTATCCCCCACACTGCCTTCGCCGGGACCCTCTTCTCTTGGTGACTCCCTCTGCTTACCTCTCTTCTTTCTCTCCTGTCATACCTGAGGAGGTCTCTAGTCCAGTCCGGTCCATGAAAGCCTCCTCCACAGGTTGACCCTTGTCCTATTGACTCTCTTGCTCCATCCTTGGCTGAAGTCTACAACCTCTTTCGCCACTTCTCTCAAGCACTCTCTGGTGCACTCTGTGCTCAAAAAACTCTCTGCGGACCCTTCTATCCTAGCAAACTATCACCCGAACTTTATCACTCCTTTTCTGGGCAAACTCCTGGAGAAATTGGCTATCTCTCAGCTTACCCTCCATACTGAATCTGTTAGTTGTCTCTGACCATCGGTCTGGCTTTAAAGCATCTAGGGGCGTGGAAACTGCTCTTGTGAACACCTGTGAAAACCTGCTCTCAAATGTTGACTTTAACTCTCCTTTTGTCCTCGTTCTTTTCAATCTCTTTTGCTTTCAACACTGTAAACTACATCCTGATCTCCTCGTCTCTGTGATACCCTCGGCATTGCAGATCTGGCCTTGACCTGGCTTGCCTCCTTTCTCTGACCGTCCTTTCCAGGTGGAGCTGGGGTCCTTTCTCTCCTCTATCACTCTAGCCACGTGTGACGTCCCCCAGGGATCTAACCTATTCCCGTGGTTCTTCAACGTCTGCATGGCTCCTCTGGCCCACTTGATCTCTACCTTCACCTCTAACTTTTTGTGTTATGCAGTGTCACGCCGCCTGTCTTGGGGCTTCCTTACCTGTTACGGTGCTCCAAGTCCTGGAGGGTGTACCCGCGCTTCTGTCTTCGGGGCCCGGGGCTGTCTTGGGTTTCGGGCGCTTCCGGGTCTTCTGTGCTCGTTGCTCGGCGCATGCGCGGGCGGCCGCTCTCCGCTCTCGCATGCGCGGAGTGCTCGTTTCTGGGGATCCTGCGGCCCAAGCCTTGTTGTGGGATGACCAATGCCTGGGAGACCGTACGGCTTGCGTGGCAAGCCTCCCAGGTGTTGGTGGCCACATATAAGGAGCCCCGGCCCTTATTCAAACCGCGTCTCAAGGCGGTTTGGTTTGGACCGTGTCTACGCTGGTTCCTTGTTCTACTTACCTGATACCTGAGTTCTTCTTCCTTGCCCTGTTCCAGCCTGTTTTTCCCTTCTGGTTCCCTTCTAGTTGCCCCCCCTGTTCCCTTCTCCTTCCATTCCTGGGGTTGGGGTTCCTTGTTCTTCCTGGCTCTCATTCTGGTTTTGTGGTGGTTCCCCCCCCCCCGCAGGCCTTTTCCCATTGGTCCTGGGTTCAACTGCTCCTTCTGGTTCTCCTTGCCTGCCTGCCTGCCTCTGTCACTTGCTGCCTGTTGCTGATACTTGGAAGAACTATTCTACCACAATCCTTCTGGTCTTCGTCAACATCCATCCGGATCCTGTTGCCTTCTGTGAACCCAGAACTATCTACAAGGAGGCTCCCCCTGTCAGTGCTTGCACTGTCCCGACGCCACTCTAATCAGGGGTGAGCGAACCCGTGGCGTTGGGAGCCGGTTCACCTCCAATCCGGTTCCGTTCGGGCTGGAGCTGGGCTGGTTTCCCGCGTCATCAGTTACATCTCCACGGATCATCAGACAGTCTGGCATCATCTTCGAGACCCCAAACCGGACGAACAGGTATGCAGCGCCCTCGTGACGCTATCTTTAACATGCGGATGACACAAAGCTCTCCTTCGGGCTACCCTCAGCCTCTTCCTCCTCATTGCTGACATGTCTGTCCGCAATTCAGTCTTGGTGTACTGCTAACGATCTCTGCCTCAGTGCCAGTAAGACCGAGATCATCCTCATTTGGACCCCTGCCACCGCTTTCCCAATTTCCCACTGGCCAGCCACCCTTGGCCCTGCGACCTCACCTGCCAATGAGGCAAAAAACCTTGGGGTCCTTTTTGACTCCACTCTCCTTCTCTTCTCACATCTCAGACATCTCTAATAAGTCCCACTACCAGCTGCACCTCGCCAGAGGTACTCTACCTTTTTCTCACATTCCCCCAAAGGCTCACTGTTTAGAGAGGCCTGGCTTTCTCTAGGCTGGACTACTGCAACAGCCTCTTTCTCAATCTACCTACTTCTACTCTCCGGCTACTACAACTCATCCAGAACAGAACCGCAAGACTTATCCTTGGCCTGAAGCCCAGAGACCGCATCTCTCGGTGCTGAAATCCCTTCACTGGCTCCCTGTAGCTGCTAGGGTCAAGTTAAAGACCCTCTGCATAGTCCACAAGGCTTTGTGGTGCCGGGGCATGCACAATCTACAATGCTCTCTTCCTAAATACTCTCCTTCTAAAGCCCTCCACTTGGCCTCAAACTCTCTGCGTGTGAGCGGTTTATTCAAGCAGAGATTTGGGGGTAGATCTTTATCCTCCGCAGGTGCCTCCCTAGGGAACAACCTCCCTGCCTCTCTCTGCCTTGAGCCGGAACTTCTTAAATTCCGGAAACTCCTCAAGACCTTCCTTTTCTCTTCCTCTCTCCCTTGCTAACCTCCTCTTTTCTCTCCCGCCTCACTCCTCCATCTATCCCCTAACTCTGTCCAGTGTTTTGCAGACAAGTCGCCTGGCTCACCTCCAGAGCCTCACATGTCCCAGGTTCCCCTGCCGTCTTTGCATTTGCTTCCGGGTCTCTGCGCCATGCCCAGCTCTACTGCGCTTTCAGCTTTTGTTCCATGAGAGGTGTAACCCCCACTGCACTTATTCCACCCCACCGGTTCGCCAATCCCTGAAAGACTCAGAGGAGATCCAAGGCTCTCTTGCCATACACCCCCCACCATTGGTTTTCTACTGAGAGGCAACGCGGAATTGGCGATTGCTCTCCTGTCTTGAAGAAGGTTGAATACTGGAGGGATGTATTGTGGTTGGTTTGTGGAGCCAAATAATGAATATAAATACTGTATATATTTTTGTATGATTATGTATTTGTACAATAAACAGAAAGCTACTATGATTTAAATAATAGTTAGCCGTCATCTTTGGTCTAGTTGGCCCAATTCCTTTACTATATTGTACGCTTGCATGACCTGAATTTACTAGGCCTTGTAAGTTCTGTCTTGTCCCCCCCACTTTGACTCCCCTCCCAAATCTGGTTGCGCCTGTTACACTTCATGCACTTGCAGTAAGTGAAATGCCATCAGTCCTAGTATGCTTTTTCTCTGTTGGATCATTTGGAAACTTCAAGGCCTAAGAATGACTGTTTTCCCTTGCTGCCTTCCCACCTTTAAGCGCTTCACTTGTGTAGAAGTGTTATACAAATTTACAATTACTGTTCAGGCCCACTTCAATTTCGTAGCCCAAATAGGTATAGCTAGATACTCTGGACAAATCACCCAAATTGAGTACATTTTTTTTTTTGTTTTGTTATTGGAGCCTTTATTCCCAAATACCATATATTGAGTTTTTTCTGTTTACTATCTGTACATTCTCAGGTAATGGCTTGAGCACTATGGCATAGCCTATATAAGTACTGTCAAATACCATGAAATCGTCGGCATATCCTAGCCAAACTATTTTCCTAGTGCAAATCCTCTGAAAGCATTCTTGACTTTCAATGTACTGCCAGTATCAGCAACATAAAGATTAAAACGGGAGGGGAGCCAGCACAAAGCCTTGTCTGACTCACCTCCTGATGGGGATGTCAAAAAGTTCCCCCAGCCCATTTAATCGAACTCTGCCCTTGTCGTCGCAATATAAACACTGACATGCATACAGTAAATCATTGGGCAAACCCATTTTCGCCAGTTTCAGCCACAATTTCCTTCTTTTCTATGGTATCCAATACGGATGTTTAGTCCACAAAAAGGACAGAGATAAGTTATCTTTTTTTTAGTTTGCTTTGCTCAATCAGTGTGTTAATGGTATTTATACTTGTGGAGTGGCCTTTCTAAAGCCATTCTGCCAAAGGCTAAGGCTATATTTTCCTCAATCCACTTATTAATTTACTCTTACTAGAGGCCACCAGGGGGCGCACCTGCTATGGCAGCATGCGGTCTGAGCTCCCGCCGAAGCTGGGCTGAGACAAGGGATTGAGCCCCCCCCCCCTCTGTGACCTCCCAACGGGATAATCACAGCCCGCTGAAGTGGTGAACCTCAGGGGCCCCAAGTCACCATCCCCAAAGTGGCGGACAAACCAGACACTGGAGCAATACCTGAGATGCATGTTGCATCACACCGAGGACACCTGGTAAGACATTTTATGGATAGCCGAATATGCATACAACAATTCTACCCATACCAGTGCGGGATAAAGTCCTTCCTATGATATGTATGGACGGCACCCACGAACATCCGGCTTTGATCCATTCGAGACGCTGGAGTTGCCGGTAGTTATAACCCTGCACACTACAATCACTCAAGTTCTCAAGGAAGCGGCCAAACATCTGGTCCAGGGCAAAGGGAGATGGAAGAAATTCTCGGATCTGTACTGACAGGAAGCTCTGGTTTACCAGGTCGGGGACAAAGTGTGGCTCACATCCAAGCACGTCCCCATGAAAGGACCTCGGACCTTCCACCCAAGGTATTTGGGCCCATATACCATCAAGGCAGTGATTAACCCAGCTGCTATGCAACTGATTTTACCGCCCAAAATGCGGATCCACCCAGTATTCCATGTTTCCCTCTTGAAACCAGTTCAGCCAGGAACACGAATCAAAACTCCTCCGGCCCCAGTAGTCGTGGATGGAGAACCAGAATTCAAGGTCAAAAACATCCTAGACTCTAAGGTAATCAAGTCCAAGCTATATTACCTTACGGACTGGAAAGGGTACGGACCTCAGGACAGAACCTGGGTGCCCAGCGACCATATTCATGTGCCACGACTAAACGCTTCCATCGCAATCATCCAACCAAGCCTGGATAGGCCCGGGGGACCCCCCGGTTTATTTCTCATGGCACGCAAGGAAGGACCACCGGGACCTTGTCCTGGTGCCAAGCTCATGTTGAGTAAAAATAAATAAAACAGAGAAACGAGGAGGCACAGCCCTATTCTCCTACTTTCATAAGGACTAAGCTGTTGGGTGTGGCTGTCTGCCGGGCATGACCAGGCGAGGCTGGCTATATAAGTGCTTTGCGTTAATCTGCTACTAGCAGCGTGACGCTCACCGCAACCGCTGCACCTGCAAAAGAAAGAAAGAAAAGAAAATTAGCTAGCAAGTCAAACCAGCCAGCAGTATACATACTGGATTTCCACGCAGCGGTCTGGCTTCCATAAGAATCCTCAGTTCCCGTTCCAACTTCCCGCAACGGACCGGCAGCTCAACGCCCACCTGGCAGGGAAGAACAAAGACTGGCTAGAGAGCGCAACACTGCATTACTTTTGGATACTTAGACGGATCCGCACACCTGTCACTGTGGCGCAGCTGCTCTCCTTTGTGCATTTCACTCGTGCCCAAGTCGGAACGACACGCGCTCTAGCGTCCAGCTAGCCTCCGTACCTGCAAGGAAAAAGAGAATCGTTAAATTACGAAAAGAGACGAACAATACAGGAACATAAGACGAACTACACGAAAAGTACTGCAAGGAGAATACCACAAGAAGGAAGAGAGGGAGACTGCATAACAAAGCTGGCTAAACGAGACACAGAAGAAGGGAAGAAAGTCAGGGGGGACCAGTGAAGCAACTAGGTCCCGCTGGTAGATTCTCGCCCCAACATCTGTGCCCCTGCTGAGCACCTGCAGGACGGAGACCGCACCAATAATCAACACCAGGTGGGAAACCTTTCAGGAAAAACACCAGTTGGGGATACTGACCTGAGGGAAGGACGGTGGGCAGAAAAGGAATTCCGCTGTCTCCACTCATCACTCTCCCCTTCTCTTAGGAGAGTACCTGCCGTGAAGCAGACCCGAGCCTCCAGAACAGGGCAGACCACGTGCAGCATCCCAGAGCATACCAAGCAGCGCCCAATGCCCCAGCGGAGACCGGGTGAGCTTAACAGTCAGTTCTTTAGTATGGCATCTCTGTGGGACTCCTTGTGAGGAATGTGGAGGAGGCCTGTTGATGAGAGCCTGACCAAAATGCAATTGCAGGTGCAAGAGTGGAGATGTTTAATCTGAACTTTTTGGCAGGGCAAAGGATGAGTATGCTTTCATTTTCACCTGTGCCATGTTTAGTTGTGACAGTTTTAAAGGTCCAGAGGTACAACACAATATTGGGTTCTGGAGAGGTCAGCAAAGGGGGTTCTGCTCAGGTTTGCATTGGGAGAGGTGATTGCCATTAATCTTTTCAATGAAGAGTAGGTGCTCGGCAAAGGACTAAGATTGAACAGGGGTGGAAGTCCACTGAGCGGGATCATTGTTCATTGCATATCTTGAACAGCTCCCAAGCCGGATTGCCTTAATATTTATTTGGGAGATGAGATCATGCACAAGGATAATTTCATGGTAGCCTTTTCATTGTGTGTGCCATGTTTTCTAGTATTTTGGAATGTTGGGTTTTTACCCTTACCTTTTTGTATATTTCTTGTGGTCCAGATCAGTACCAAACTGGAAGCTTACATTGGCCTATGGCTTGTTTTTTGTTTTGGGGCTGACCGGGGCATGGATAGCCAATTTCTTAACAACTTGTCGTACAAGGAACAGAAGATGGTCGAATGGCTGCACGTTCCCTTTGGGTTAGTGAAAGGGGCCAGCGGTCTTTGGCGACGAATCTCATTGGAAAGACTTGAATGAAGTTAAGGGCACAGTCGTTGGGCAGGGATGAATTGGCCTGTGAAGGTTTTTGGAGGTTAGTTGGGAGTAAATGGTGACCAGGAGAGATGATCCAATATTGGAGTAGAATGTTGGATGAGAGCAAAAACCACATTAACATCCTATGTGTGGCCACTTATGTGGGTTGTCCTGTCCGTTATCCGTTCAATGCAAGTGAGTCCCAAACATTGTATAACTTTGGATAATTTTATCTTGTGAAATTTGGATTTGGTGCTAATCCAATCAGGATAAAACTCTCTAGAATGGAATCTGTGGAAAATGAATGGTGGAGATTTAAGTTGCCCATTCGTCTGAGTCTTAAGGAGGTTTTTAAATGGTGACAATGGACAAATCTATGCTTTGTCGAAGGATGCCTTTGCATGCTATACTTAAAAAGGAGAGGTATTTGGCAACATGATTAGTTGGGTGGAGATGTAGGCAGGATAAATCTGCACAATGCCACCTCTGGATTTATTTTCTGTGATTGCGCAAGGAGAACAAATGAGGTATCGTTATTTGTTTAGTGGCAGTCTGCAGAAGCTCGTATTGGTCTTTATCCTGTTCTTCCCATATAATTCGTATGTACAGGGGCAGCTTGTTATATATATATGGGACATAGAAGTGCATGCAGTTCATAACTATATACTTTTCAAGTAATGAACATTTCCTATGCTGTTGGTAGGATATATACTTGGCAGTTGGGTGACACAAATGTTGAAGTACATTGATTCTTTCAAATGGTTAATTGGGGCTTCCAAGCTTTGTGGTTTTTGGACATAGAAATGTGTCCATTAAAGTGTTGGTCCATACCATGTTTGGGGCCAGATCAGTAACCCCCACTTTTAGATTAAAAACACTTGGGAATTCTTTTGGACAATCATCCTGTTGATCATTTTTGAATTTTGGGATGCTACTTGTGAGGCGGTTTACCCTTTTCCTGCATAATCCTTACAGATTGCTTGACCTGTTACTCCCACTGCAGGTTACCTGTTTTTTTTCTCCATTGTAGTATTCCAATGTCACATCCCCTTTAATTCATGCTCTTGTGAGTTCTCGTTCGTGGGGACGAGACCGGAGCCATTTTATTAGTTAGTATAGCTTTTCTTTGGTGGGGATTGGTGGTTGGGATTAATGCTTTTTCTTTTTTCTTGAATGCCATGGAAGCCGGGTCAGATTGGGTCATCTCACAGACCTGCACTCCTGTATTTTTGGTGTTTTGGCCATGGAACCCATGAGAGTTTCTGCAGTTGGTGTTGTAAAGCTGTTTCTGGTGGTTCCAGTCCTGGAAAGACTGCCTTTCACAACCACCACTGGAGCGTCTTGGACTTTCTTGAAAGGGGGGGGAAAAGAGTGATCTATGAGAGACTTATTGGGACTCTTTTTCCACGAGGATTGCAACCCAGGAGGATTGCAACCCAATGGTGCAGTGGAACAAATGAGTGTGCTGGAGAAAATGACAGAAAGCAAACATACAGACTGAAAAATGTCAGTCTTCTTAATTGTCCCCGTTACTCTATCTTCCGGGGTCCGCCTGGGTGTGAGCTGTGTGAGTTCCACACTCCCTCCACCAAGTAGAAGCATCCATTTGCACCATCGTTTTTGGGCTCTGCATTGCTCCAACATTTATCCACCTTCTACTGCCTTGCCCTCGTCTATTCGTACCCATGGCTTTCAGGAGTGCAGTTTTCTGCATGGCTTCAGGGCCAGCGTTTGGCCAGATCTTCCCCCTTAAGCTCCGGATGGCAGGTTCTTTGTAAAGTTTTCTCCTTGATGCAGGCCTTCACCATCAGTGTCTATTTCAAGGTCATGTTGGAATTGCTGCCTCAGCCAACGGCCACCTTCATTCTCCTGGTTGACTTTCTGGTGAAGTCTGCTTGCCGGCAACAGGTATTTCTGGGTGGATACCTAAAGCATCCATCACTGGTATGTTGGGGCCTCTTCCTTCATCGGCTCCTCTGCCTTTCCTCGGAGGCCAGTGATGCTTCATGCTCCAATGGCTCCTCATGGGGGCGATTTAACAGTATGATGGAGATTGAGGTGCATTTCCCCTAGAAGTGCGTTCCACAAGTAGATTTTGGGTCTCCGAGAGAACCCCTTTCCCGGGACCTCCTCTTGCAGTGCCTGAGGTGCTTTCGGCTGCATTGGCCTCTAGAAGTTGAGCAGTCTTCCATCCGGTACAGAAATGGGATGTCCTTCCAAAGCATTAATGTGCCAAAAGTTGCACTCCTCTCATGATATCATAGGATAGATGGTCACTGTTGACCTTTGCCAATGGGGAAGACATGCTTGAATTTGTTTGTACCCTCCTCCTGCGTTGCTGCACTGGCCACCCTCCACTCGGTCAAAAGGGTAGAATTAGGAGAGTGAATGCTGGGCAATCGAACCACAGTACTTACAGAAGATCGAATTGTTTCAATCTTGGTAATAAAGAAAACTACCGAAGGTGAAAGATTGGAGAACAAGGAAGGGTCGGCAGATGGATGGGGGGAAAAAGTCTATTAAAAGTGTAGCAATGCAATTTGGGAGAGCTGGCTTTAGAAGAAATGAGTTTGAAAATAGCTGGTCTTCCGTTGTTTGAGACCAGTGGTATGAGTTGAGGGCAGCAGAAAATAGTTAGTAATTAGTTAAACAAGTAATTACGGAATATAAAGTAGTTAGATAAGTATCTGCATCAGAAGTGGCTGCAATTGGTGAGCTCTGCTAATATGGAAGTTGTGGAATCCGGGTTTCGCAAATTGCGATGAACAGACCAAGAAGTGATCAGCCGGAAATGGTCAATAAAATTGAAATCAGAGGAGATGAGGAATAAATCAAGAATACCACCTTTTGACTGAGTAGCAGGAGAAGAGTAGACACTACCTTAAGATTATAAGCCGAAGTAAGGAAGAGGAAGGAACAGCCAGATGGGTCGGACTGAGGAAGATGAATATTGAAGCCTGCAGGTACATTTAATGGATTATCGGATGAATAAATAGAAATTAACAGAGAATCAAGATGGTCATAAAGTAATCAGAGAACCTGTTGGATGATAGTCTAAATAGAAATGGCAACAGGGGAGGAAAAGGATACAAAGTGAAATTAAAAAGAAGAGAAGGAAAGTTGGGTTGAGGGGTGGGAGCAGTGATCCAACGAGGATGGAATAGTAGAGTTCCACCCCCAGTGGGAAGAGGTCGGGGAGAGTGAGAAAAAGCAGTCTGAAGGGAAGAGCTGCAGCTGAAGTAATATCATGGGGACGAAGCCAGGTCACTGTGATACAGACAATCCCATTGAAAAGAACAACTTGGAGACTATAGAGGAGGGATTCCATAAGCCAAAATGAAGGCATTGTGTGCAGTACAATCAGATATGTCAAATACTGGCGAGAGACGTTTGGTTTGAGTGATTAGTGATGTGGACTGGAATATTCATGAAGACAGTTGAAAGAAAGGAGACCCAATAGCTCAAGTCAATTATCCATACTACAAAGGTATAAGAATAAGCAGGAAATGTGGGAGAAGAGATAATGTGCACCCTGTTGCGAATGGGGGCAAAAAGGAAAGCTGCTGCCATTAAACGGGTCGCCCTTAAAGCAGGATGCCCAGGGCAAAGATGCCCTCGATCTAGAAAAAGAAAGGGCAAAGCTGATCACATGACCCCTTGTGTGAGGGGGCCGCAGTGGCAACGCCAACAGGCCGCTGGACACCGGAGGGCAACGTGGCAGTCGCGGCAGCTGCGCCACAAATGGACAGTGTGGACGACCTCCCACAGCAGCGCTTGGGTGAGACTGTCCTGTGCGTGGAAGCCAAGTGGATCAGACTTGCGAACACACAAATGTGAAGAGTTGAAAGAACAGTGAAGCTTTGAGCATGAGCAGATAGAGGAGAACCAGAATGGAGGAGTGTTTAGCATAGCATGCTGAGAGTAGTTGGTGATGCAAATTGAAGCTGTCTCAGTTGAGTGGTGTGGTTGGAAGCCAGTTTTATGAACTAGCAGAATAGAGGAACTTTTTAGGTGGGCAGAGACTTGTACATGGGCGTTGTGCCCCGGAGTTTGGCAAGACTGGGAAGAAGAAAAAATGGTTGAAGTTAGATGGCAGAGAAAGGTCAAGGGGTGGCTTTTTAGTAATGGGAAGAATAGAAGCATGCTTAAATTCTGTAGGAAAAATTGCTGTATATAGTCTTTGCATAGAATTGTCAGATTGATATGGAGAGATGGATAGACCTTTAGGAAATCTACAGTAAGGGTAGAGGGTCAGAACGGGCAACTGGGGTGTGAGACCGAGATGGGTAAGAACCAACATCTGTCTCAGAGAGAGGAAGTAAGGAGGCCTTTGGGGAAGTAGGAGAGGGAAGAAAAGCAGAGTGATCGGAGGATAAATTGGAAGAAATAAATGCTTAAAATGGAAAGGTTTTAAGCATGAAGAGAAGGTTATGTGCTAAAATCCTGGGGCAAATCAGATTTTAACTCTGAGGACTGGATAAACAAAGGGGTAATGTATTCCAGGTTGAGGCAGTCTCTGAGAAGGATGAAGCTGTATACAGTAGATCAAGAGAATAGTGCAGAGAATAGTGAATTGAGGAAGATGCTAAATCCGGTCAAGGGAAGGAAGAGGAGTCCAAGGAATGGAGCTTATGGTGAAAAAAGCTAACTGGTGTAGAATTTGGTGCATTTGTATTTTGAAGGTCCTCTATCATGGAACCGTTTGCAGTTTTCCTCTTTGCAGCGCTTTCTACAGATGCAGTGCAAGTGATATCAAGTTTGACACCTGCATACGGTTGCCCTTTTAATTTTCTTGGGATCCTTCACCTGATTTAATTTGATGGGATGGATGGGTATGAGTGTGAGGAAGGGCGCATTAAGCCTTCATAAGATAAACACTCACTTTTAAATTACTTTTATTGCTTAAGGGGTTTAAAACATGATTTTAAAGCATTTTGTGTGGCTTTACTTCAAACCCAGATCAAATTGTATCATTGTCATGAAGGACAACAGATGGCAAACATTACTTTGCACCTTTGCACAATCATCCGAACCCCTGATTCGTATTCCATGTCAAAGGTTACTCCTGCGTCAGTGTGGTTTTCTCATTTATCAGGGTCTTCTTAGTTTAATTAATGCAAAGCAAACTGCTGCCAATAATCGCTTCCCAGAGCTAAGTATACAGTGCATAACCACATAAACCGGATAATCGCATAAAGAAGAAACATCCTGTTTATATTTTGTACAAAATTCTGTCATGTTCCAGTTGATGAATATTTCTGCAAGAAGCTAGATTTAAGTTACATTAGCATGGCATCTTTCAAAGGTTAGTTTTGATTATTTTACCAATGAAATTGACTTAATGTGAAATGGACTTACTGTTGGATTGCAAACTTAAAAAAAATATTTCCACTGTATGTTCTCTGCAAATCGCTCATGGATTTATTTTCTAATTATTTAAATGCTTTGCCAAGAAACTCTGTACAAAGGGCATATTGTTGGGTGCTTTATAAAGCCGTGATACAATGGTTCATGCACTGTCATGGGGAGAACAGAGGCCCCATGGAAGATTCAGGAGGTTCCACTGCACATATAGCAGAAGCTGGGTGCATACTTAGTTGGCCCATGCTGCACTAGCTAGTCTAGTCACAGGAGTTGCAGAAGCAGATTGAAAGAGAGAGACCCAAAGAAGTTAAAAGCAAGCAAATATACTGTGTAACAAAGATTGACCATAATAAGGGGTGTATTGGAATACAAGGGGTTTTCTTAACGATTGGGGAAATCCCTTGGGATCGATATCAGCAGACTACTATTGAGCAGTTGTACAACAGCATCATGGTTTGGACATGCTGAAGAGATTTCTGTATGGGTAAAGCTGGGGACAATATATTTAGACTGGTATGACTCCCATGGACCAGACTGTGGCAGCTGAAGTGTTCCCCTTATCTGATGTTAACGGAGGCCAACCTAGGGTCGTATATATAAGAGTATGGCGCTGAAGCACAACAGTGGAACTATTTGTAGGGATGGTGAAAACCTTAATGAATGGTAGTAACCAGATGCAGAACTGAGGCAATGAAACGTTTACTAATGGAAAACGGAACCTAAAGTTGGGAGCTTGACAAGTACCAACTCGTAAGGCACATAGAAATGCCAAATACTATCCTTCCGTCGGAAGGATTATTAGAATATATATCGGGGACTAGCAAAGAACCATAGAATTCTAACTGTCTCGAAGTATCAAGCATCTCAAAGCACATAAGACCGAAAGAAGGTCGCTGCCACCAACTGACTGATTACTTTGCCTTTTAGTGATCTGCGTTCCTTATTGTTTAGACAGCAAAGCTAGAAACGGTAACTGTCGGGGAAACACAGAGAAATCGAGCAAGGAAAATCTGTGCTGGGTAAAAACTTGCTGACAAATGGGGTGTTCCTTGTGAGCTAGGAAGTGATCTGTAAAGATTACAACTTGTAAATAAACTGGTGGTTTGCAGCAATAAAGAAAGGGATCTGTGAGGGGGAAAGCTCACAGGCAAACAGGGTGTTGGAAGATAGGGATATAGTACAGTTACCAACAGATTTTAGTATACGCAATTTGGCAGAGCGGTGCGCAAAGCAGCTACCCAGGAAGGACTGGGTGCTGTGCAAAGCCACAGCGGAAGGGATGGCCACCGTGCAAAGCAGCTACAGCAGAGGGGAAGGTACTGTGCTTTGCACAAAAAGGCTACAGCGGGCAGGGTAGGGGTGGGTTGCTGCGCAAGTCGATGGCAGGGTAGAGACAAGCCATTGTGCATAGCTAAGAGAAACAAAAGGCGGTGAAAGCCTTCTTTTTTGTTAAAGGGGGGGGCTCGACTCAAAAGGCAAATATTACATGAGAGACACAAAAGGGTCAACAGCTACCCATTGTCAACCATGTAAGGGAAGGTAGGTTCAAGAGAATGCAGGTAGCTAGTTTTTTACAAATACTTAGCTATTTCAGGTCATAAATTGTTTAGGAGGGAGGTATTATGATACTTCAGTTTATTCATAAATTCAGACAAACATCTAAAATCTGTAGGTTCACAAAAAAGACAGTGAATGACCCTTAAAAAAACACATTTAGGCCCTATTGGGCGTACACACAAGTTGCAAAATGTTTCCTACACTAGAGTTGAGTAGGGGTATTTTCGCATCCACGCTTCTGAATACACTGGTGAAATATTGATATATTAAACATCACGCCTCCACCCTGGAATACAGATGCACGTATCTTCAGTTTAGCATTTTTATCAAAATATGCACTTTAAGGCCTGCTAAAATGTCTTTTAAGCATTACCATTTTTTTTTTTAACCCATATATCTCATGGTCAGCCTCACTCTATTTCCCTCACTTAGTTCGTCATGATAGATGGTTGTTCAAAACGTCACTAAGTCCTGGGTCCCTCAGCATCATACCCACACCTACTTCTGCAACAACGCCAGAATCAGCATACCTACTTCAAAAGGTATGCCCCTGAAAAAATGTTAGTATGAATTTCCTTATGACTTTAGCATAACATTTAGGCAACTCGCTACTTATTTTTTTATTGTTGTTTTGATCATTAATATTTGATCTTTCAACATAAAACAATTTATCAAAACATTTGAACTTTTTTTTTTTTAAAAAGTACATTAAACACAGAAAATTACAGACACTAGAAGAGCAAGTAAAAATTAAATCTATACCTTTGTTAAGAACGCTATTTACGTAATATAATAGTTCTTAGCTCAGCTACATCAATAATCATAATCATTCCAAGGCAAGAAAACAGATAGTCATCACAGCTAAGCTGTTATAGTAACATCAATTTCTGGTAACTTAATTTCTAAAACATTGAGAAAGTTAACCAGTGCATAACGTAGTTGTTTAGAATGACTTTGGAATATCATTAACCAAAAGTCATCATGCATCACTATAGGTTTGCTAATCAAATGCTTAAAATACATTATTCTAAGGGGTAAAAGGGTAACACATTCAACCACTAGATGTTTCAATGTTTCAGCCTGCTGATGACAAAATCGACAGATTTGAGCTGAAGTCTTCTTCCATCTGAACAAGATTTCTCTGGTAGGCCAGAGATTCAATTTAAAACGCAAAAAGTCAGAACGATGTTTAGGGTGTGGTGAATGAGTTAGATACTTTTCCAAATACCCCTGTTTTTTTATGGCAAAAGGATTCGACTCAAATTTAATTATTTTGAGGCATGCTTCACGGGTTTTAATCCAATCTGATTCCCATAGTTTGCTCTTTGCTTTATTAGGGTTTTCGATGAGTAAGGTTTCTGAAATATCAGCACCTGACAGAATTTTCAAGATGTTAACACGCCATTTTCTTGGGAAATGGTCGCTAGCTGCCAGTAAATAGTTGGACATAATATTAAGTAAACCATTAGAACTCTCCTTCATAATACATTTTCTGAATAAGAGACACAGCTTCCATTTAAATGTAGCATAGAGTGATGTAATACCCAATTCATATCTAATGATTGATATGGACTCTGAGCTGGGAAGCATGAGCGCTCTCTTCCAAAATTTACTTTCTAAGTTAGCCCAATATTTATATGCTAGACCTATCTCAACTTCAGAACCATATAAGATAGTAGGGACAATTTTTTGCTTATAATAAATGATCAAAGGTTTAATACTGAATTTGCAATATTTTGCCCGAATTATTCGAAGTTGAGATAGGGCATTCTGAAGCTTCATTAATAAATTATGTTCTTGTGTTTTATCCGATAGTCTACTAGAAACACAAATTCCCAAATAAATATAGGACTTTACAACCAGAAAATTGGTGCCCTGTGCTTGCCAACGACACGAAGAACGCCCTTTGGTATTGCCAAATTGCATTACCTGAGTTTTTTTGGTGTTAATGGTAATGCAATTTCGTTCTGCATATATGTCCAATGCACTTAACAGATTACATAAACCGGAGGGTGTCTTAGATACTAACACCATGTCATCGGCATACAAGAGCCATGGAATGGGAACACCTTGTAATCTGCATGAATC
Organism: Ambystoma mexicanum; assembly: GCF_040938575.1. Taxonomy (NCBI): domain Eukaryota; kingdom Metazoa; phylum Chordata; class Amphibia; order Caudata; family Ambystomatidae; genus Ambystoma; species Ambystoma mexicanum. The sequence goes on along the minus strand of NC_090931.1, from coordinate 544,551,690 downwards.
AACAGTTACACTCGTAATACATGCACCAAAATCTAGAAGGAAGAAGTTAAACAAGGCTGACGCCAAAAGACAGCCTTGCTTCAAACCCCTAGTGGTTTGTATGGGGTCAGATAAAAGACCCTCATTATTCAAACAAATTGAGATTGATGTATTCGAGTGCAGCTGGATGATCCATTTAAGTATATACCAGGGGCATCCTGCATCCATCAATTTTTTAAATAATAATTCCCTCGGGACTAGATCAAAAGCTGCCTTAAAATCAACAAAAGCCATATAAATTGCCTGTTTGCACTGCATGTTCAAATGGATGATGGCTTTTGAAGTTATCAAATTGACGGCAGTACCCAAACCCCGAACAAAACCCGTTTGAAAGGAATCTCGAAGGTGAGATTGATCCAGCCAGTTATTAAACGCTGACAAGACGGGCGAATATTTTTCCAGGACAGTCCAGCAACGCAATTGGTCTATACGATGCTGGATCCATTCTGTCTCCCTTCTTAAAGATTGGTAGAATGATTGATGTTTGCCAATTCATAGGAACCAAACCAGTGATCATGATGTGATTAAACATATCAAAAAGAATATCAGCCCATAGATGTTTATGCTGTTTAATCATGACATTATGTAACCCATCTGGACCTGCTGCACGGGACACACTCAATTTAGATATGAGAAATAATATATCCTCACGATCAAAATTAATAATGTGATCAGACGCACGGCTGTCCCAGATTACACCAAGATCAGGAAAGGGTGAAGAGTAGATAGTGCCATAGAAATCATTCCAGGATTCATGAGTAATAGAGTTGACCTGTAATGAATGTTGTCTCTTTAATCCAGTGTTGTTTAATAAGGCCCTTATAGCAGCCGATGACTTAAGAATGATTTGACTTAGCATGGCCTCTCCATCTAATTGATATTGGATCGCACGTCGGGACCTAATCCAGTTCTTGTACGTCCTTTTTAGTTGATTAATCTGATCTTGGATGACACCTGGGACTTCAACATGCCTATTTAACAATGCTTTAACCTTATGTCTCAATTCACATGTCTTATGTTTTATTTCTGGGTCAAAAGCATGCTGATGTAGCTGAGTATGACCCTTGAAACGAGATTTATGAGGAGCTATACGCTGAATAGCATGCACATAACAACCGCTAAGGCAATCGGCATCATCTTCATATTGTGCCAGCAGGGTGTTTCTAAGCTGGGACAATTTCCATTTAGACAAATGAACACGATTACCAACATTATTGAGTCGTAGGTTAGCTACATTCCTGTTTAAGGGAAGTTGGACTGTTTTAGGCCACTCGTATGTTAATTGTAGCCAGCTGTGGTCACTAAAATGGGAATCCTTAATTGATAAGTCAGAAATATTGTTTAGAAAGTTGGCATTAACAAAAATGTAATCCAGCGTGGCAAGGCCGTAAGCATTGTGCCAGGTAGGTTTGGGGGGAAAATCACTAGGTAATGAACCATTGACCACAGTAAAATTACGGTCAGCCATTAAGGTTAACCAACAACACTCATCTGATGAGGGGCACCATTGTTTTGGACCAAATAGATGCAAGTTTAGATCCCCCATTATGAGTGTATTTGTGATGGTAACATCTAAAGAAAGCTGGTCAAGGATCCTTCTAAGTGTTTCAAAAAAATCTTTTGAAGAAAGATGTTTTTTTCCCCAATAGATGTTTATCAAGGCACAAAAGCTATTTGCAACACGAATCTTTACATATTGAAAACATGGTGAAGGAGTCTTGTGCCAAATGATTTCAATATTGTTATCCTTACGGAAGGCCATAAAAAGCCCTATCATTGGGCGACCTTAAACTGCCTCCACAGCTGGGACCATAAAAATATTGTACTTGTCCCAAGTTGGGACATTGCGTAGCCAAGTTTCCTGAAACACTAAGATATCAAATTGTAAGAGGTCTTTAATTCCATTATTAAGGAAATGCTTATGCCCTCTTGTGTTCCAGGAAAGTAGTCTAACTGAGGCATACTTCCGAACTAGTTATGAATTCGCATGATCATTACTACGAGACCCAGCAGGATGCGCGTACCCTTTCTGTGTTGTATTAACGGTCACCTTTGCACCATATATACGGTTTTTAACAAGATCGTGTACTGGTGACAGAACTTCTTGATGTACATCTTGTGTCACTATAAAACCCAGATGGTAAAAGGCAGTACACGCCAGCCATAATGTGTTTAATACCACTCTTGACTGCACAAATATACGGGCTTCTGTAAGATCTTGATCATTGATAAATTCGACCAAGCTAATGTCCGCCGATGTAATATCTTCAAGAGCAGGAATATCGGCACAAATATTCAAAATGCTCGCTCGATTAAGATCGTATGTGGCTACACCTCTTTCTATGTAGACTTTGCTACGGATCCACTGCCAGAAATAAGCGCAGTCACTAAAACAACTTAATGTTCAGCCGCTGATACTATCAAGGTAGGCTCCCAGCATGCAGTTTTTTCTAAAAACAGTATATCTCTGTACAAGGTCAACCATTTCATCAGACCCCCCCCCCCTTACAATTGTCATCCGTCCCTCTAGACGTTCACCTGTCCAAGTACGTCCTGATGACAGTTCGGACCCTTCATCTGCGACAAGTTATATCACAGTGAAGGCTGACTCCATCCCGAACCAGAAACGGAACTATGCGTCGACAACTATAAGAAAATACTGATTCAAAAGTTGTATTTGAATGTACACAATATATTTTTGTTACTAACCCCTACTCACTCAACTGTAGTGTATGAAACATTTTGCCACTCTTGTGTGTACGCCCAATAGGGCCTAAATGTGGTGTTTTGTTAAGGTTCATTCACTGTCTCTTTTGTGAACCTACAGATTTTAGATGTTTGTCTGAATTTATGAATAAACTGAAGTACCATAATACCTCTCTCCTAAACAATTTATGACCTGAAATAGCTAAGTATTTGTAAAAACTAGCTACCTGCATTCTCTTGAACCTACCTTCCCATACACGGTTGCCAAGGGGTAGCTGTTGACTCTTTTGTTCTCATTGTGCATAGCTGCAACACCCCACACGGGCCTTTCCCGGGGCCCTGCCTTTAGTTCACCTGGTTTCCACATCCGCTTTAGTTACATTTCGGCCCTCCACACATTTCCCCTCTTGCCATACCCTCAGCAGGAGGTAGCTTACAGGTGCCCCGTTACTTGGTAATACAGCATCAGGTTATTCTGCTCTGAGCTGCAAACCCTTATGTGCAGCAGCCGTTAAGCAGAGCTGGCGCCGTTAACTTTTTCACTTTATTCACTTCAACTTGGCGGTGGACAGCATCCGTTTGTGCGAAGCTGCCACCGTGGACTTTTCACTTAATTGACTTATTAACTTGACTTTAAACACTCCCCATTTCAGCCATTGCTTTATTTTCAACCGATTCCACTTTGGCCAGGTGTATGTGATCTAAACTTTCCCTTCACCCAACCCCTTAATAACCCCTGCCCTCAGCTTCCAGGACCCTATCTTCTTCGCCCCCAGGGTCCTGTAAATCTCTTGCTTCCTCAGCCCTCCCCTCCCTTGGTACCTAACCTCAGCCCCTTCCCCCGGGTCTCCATGCCTACTACTTGCCTCGTTGCTTGTGTAACTTCCCCATTGCATTGCCCCCATTAGGTTTATGTTCTCCTTCATTCGCCGTTGCACTTGTCCCCTTCCCTTAACCCTGTTGACTACTCCTTGTTCCCCTGGGGGTAGCTCCCCCCCTCTCCTACCCCTTTGCTCCCCTCTGGTACCCGACCACTAGTCCTCTAGCAACTCCCCAAGTTGCAGGGCCTCTTTCCGTACCTTTGGCCCCTTTTCCCGACTAACTGGATTCCCCTGCGCCCTGTACCTTGTGCCTGCCTGCCCTGCCCACCCCTACTGCCAGTTGCCTATTCCCCACGCCAGCTATGATCCTTGCACCTATCCACCTCCCCTTCCTTCCCACCACCCCCACGCTCCCCGTGGCTTGCTGAGTTAACTACTGCGCTGCCGACAATCTCGGACAGGTCCACAACTGTACCTCCTCTGCGACAGTCATGCAGTAAAACATAGATTATACATTAAAAAAAAGAATATATATATATATTATAAGCGGCTATTTCTACGTGCGCTTCATCCTCACTTTGCTCAGGCGTCCCCTGGTTAATCGGACACAGCAAGAAGGGCGGAGCATGTGCTGCACTGTGCAAGGTGGCCAGAGCAAACAGGATCTCAGGAAAATGTTCAAAACAGTAACGGAAAACCGAATTCAAGATTCTGTACAAAGGAGCCACAACAAGCAATATTTCAAACTTCAAAACAAAGTTTCAAGGAAAGGGCTAAAAACATGTAACGGAAGCACAAAGCATGCACTCCCATTGAAGGCAGTTGATGTGCAACTGCTCTAGTGGAGAGTGAGCTTGTATGAGATCTTCCACAGCCACATAGGGTGGAGCATATTGCAGCTTGAGGCAGTTGTGCACAATCAAGCCCACCCCGGACTTTGGTAGCAAGCGGCCACTGATGCTAATTTCGGTCTCTCAGCAGCATGCTTCAAGTGAATGTAATTAATGTACTTCCTCCAGCCCTTTGCCTCTTGGACAGAGTACATCTACCAGGATGCATGTGCTGGATTAACCCAAGAACTGGGAATGGCACATGCAATTGAGTGTGGTCCAGGTTTGTAGCAGGAAAGCAGATGACTGAAATTATGGTTGGTAAAATAGTGGTCTGGCTCTAAACTGCGTCTCTGAACAGCTGCCCGCTGCGAACTGGGGTACCTGGAAGTGTGGGGGAGGGAGTGCTGACACACTGGTGATGGTGAAGGATCTCTAATCTGTGAAGTCTGCAGTAATTGTCATTTACATATATGCAGTTCCGCCACAAAATTACCCAGCGGGCTACCATGGAATTTTCTTAACCACATACCTCTGCTTAATCACGAGCTGAAAAACATATTTGTGCGTGCTTCCTTCACAGTAACTCCAGGAGTTTTGGTTCTGGAACTTCAGTGAGAGGGCGTACACTGAATCCTGCTGACAGGCATTCCCACACCATATCTCAGAGCACAGTGTAGCGGTGCATAATGGCATCCATCCCTTGACTGTTGAGCTTTCTAGTAATTTTTCATTTCTCTAGTGCAGGTTCATAAGCTTTACTGGCTATCCGTTATTTCCAGGGAAATACAAATATAACTAGATTGCTAAAAAAAGGTTTTCTTTGTGATCTTGTGGTAGTTATTTAACTTCATATTTCCCCAGTGAGGGGGTGCGAAGGAGGGGTCACTGGATGCTATGTGGACAAGGTGCTATTCAGTGGGAGCAGGCGGGGTTGAAATTGACATGCCTCTGTTGCTTTTGGGATATTTTCATTTCCATCTTTATCCACTTGTACTTTTTTCTTTTATGGTCTTGTCATGCTTTTGCTTGGCCACGTGTATGGACCTCCACAATTACGTCCCGCTAGACCCTGACAAGACAAGTTATTGAACTCTGGCAAATAAATCGCACTTAAAGCACCAGTTATATGAATGAAGAATGGCTTGATACAGGTCCTATATTTAATCTTTAGACATACACACATAACATATAATCAATTATACATAAACATAGAAAAAGAGCATCACCGTTAATATGGTTGCAGAAGACACCTTAATCTCGGCCACCACAACACTTAGTCCCAGAGCAGGTAGGCAGAGAGATCACTTCTACTAACAGGGTCTGGAGCGGAGAGTCCTCCCTCTCAGCGAGACTGCATCACCCGGTGGTCCAGTTCTTTCTGTGTTCCCAAGAGCAAATGCCTCTTCTCTTTATGGGGAATCCCCACGCCTCACTGGGTACCATTCTGCCTTCGGCAGAAGAGCCGCCAATACGCATGAGGTGCCAAGAGTGAAACATTCCAGCTAGAAGTGGAAAAACCCAGCTTCTTCCTTGCTTTCTTTCCCAGTCCCCTTATCACTGCACCTGCAGAATGCTCTCTCACTTTCTGGCTCATCCTTTGGCGGACAATACAACTACTATTCTCCACAGTTAGCACAACTGACATTGTGACCTTGCCCCTGCTGCAGAAATGCATGTCTATTTACTGAGCCCATGAAAACCTAGGCTTTCATTGCAGTAATGGAAGTGAATGTCCAAAATGGCCGCACCTCAGCGCCATGTTCTTTTAGTTCATTTTCGCACATGCTCTACACTCCACCCCTTGGACAATAAACTACCATAATCCAATGGGTCGAAACGATGGTTCCCAAAACTTGCAAAACATCCTCCAGAAATTTAGAATATATGAAATACAACAACAAACCAAAATAACTAAAACGCCCATAACCCAAATAAAAAGAGAATGCAATGCCTCGGGAATCCATGCAAATAACTGACCCCACCAATTCCTGTCCTGATCTTGATTGACTCGGGCAATAAGATCTTTTAACCCACCAATATGTTTCTCAATGGAACGGGAATGATCTTCTAAATTAAAACGCATCCCTTCTGTGGCATCACATCCTACCTAAATTGTGCTTCAAAAACAAATAGTCAATATCAGCCCTATTTTGCAAAATAGCCTTTCTAAAATGTCTATCTAACAACAATTCTGCTAAAGCCTGCAAAGACTCATTGAGCCCTTTTACTACCAAGCAAGCCCGCTTAATCATGGTTTTGTATCCCCCAAATCACCACTAATGAAACGGCCAACGCCAAAACTTCAGCTTCAGACAATAAATGCACATAAGAATTACAATCGGGTGACAGGGCGGTATAATGAATGGCTCGCGTAGACCACCGAAGAGCAGGCTACATGGGAAAACCCTCATTAAACCAAGACGTGTTAAGCACAGGGGCCACCCGAAATATATTAATAAGGATATATGAATGGGTATAGTTCCCACAGGGAAACAACCCACCTGTAGGAAGTTTTACGTGATCCAGGTGACTAGCAGTTAAAACAGTACGATTACACATGTTATTTCATACATCAATACAAACACTTATAGGACGTTCACATAGACGCTGCTCAAAACCAAGAATTGGTTTTGTTTTGTTCAAATCCAATTGTTGACATTTACCAATAATAATTCGGATCACAAGTCATGTGATAACAAACATCAGCCGGAGCAACATCGTGAGTGATGATAAATCCTGTTCTTCCATTTGCGCTCTGTGTCAGCACAGAATTTACAATAATCATATATGGAAAAAACTCTGTACGTCTGAATACTCTACCAGAGAATCCTCGTGTAACACCCTGAATAGGTGTTGCAATACCGGGGTAGGCGTTAGTATAGCCACAGGGCATCTTTAAAATCAAATTTGCGGAATCGTGTGCATCCGTCAAACAGAAATGTGAAATGTTCAACACTTGTGCCAGGTAAACCCGTATAGTGTCAGGTTGCCCGACAATGGCTGAATAGCCCTGTTGCACAAAGCACCTAGAAACCACAGAAGGGGGCGAGGCATTAGGCTTACACCCTCGTTTTCCTCAAAGCACCGTGATGGCTGCAATGGATGCGTCCTCCGGTGCAAAGGTAGCAGGCGTATACATCCTCATCCAAATTCCCGACTCCATCTGTAGAATGGAGACATTTGCCACTTTTTCCAGCATCTCCCCGGACCCTGATGAAAACCCTCCACCTCGATCCACTCAGACAACCAGCATACTCACAATTCAAAAACAAGTTATCATTGGAGTACATCACTCGCACAAATAACCTTTGTCAGCGGGAATATGGGTCCATTTATTTTTTCCAGGTTCCATCTCAAGAACCACCTGATCCTCCCCTGATGCCATTACATCTGCGGGACGGGCTGACCGTTTGGCTTCTCCGCCCTCACCTTAGCACCTAGAACCATTGTATCTGATGAGCCAAAACCCTTGTCCCAGTGAGTTGTCACTACCGTAGGTGGCTCCCCTTTTTTTCACCATGGAAAATTTCACAGGTACTCTCAGCTGTGCCACCCTACCTCCTTTATGGATAGGCAACATATTTTCTCTGCTATTCATAAGAATTACTTTGATTTCTCCTTGATAGTTTGCATCCACAATCCCTCCCAACACCTGAATACCTCTCGGGGCTAGTCCAGTTCTAGGGGCAATTATTCCCATATGGTCTTTAGAATTTGCACCCCAGTTATGTCTTGATCACAGTAATGCCCATGGGCTCAAGTCGGATCCCTTCCCTCGCATGCAAATCCACCCTAGCAGATTCAGGGGTGGCTCAGCGAGGAGCCAATGCGCCAGGGGACATTTCTCGATACAAGAATGTCTCCATAGCTTTGTTAGGACTGAATTGTAAGGCTAGTGTTAACATGTGCATCAAGTCTCACCATTCGCAATAGTAAGGTTACTAAGAATCTGAACCACATCCAACACACGCTCTCGCCACCTTTTCAGTGTGCCCTCACCAGTTTTTCGCAACTGTTCTTAAAATGATACATTCATTCTCTCAATTCACCCCAAGGCCTTAGTGTGATATGGGATATGGAAGATCCATTCAATACCTTTTTCCTAATAATAGTCGAGCACCAACTTTCCCTTAAAGTGTGACCGATTATCACTTTGAATCTGTAGGGGAACTCAATAATACACAGCCACTTGATCTAACGATTTGATTGTGTTCAATTGGGTGGCTCTTTTGCATGGCAACACCATTAAATAACCGGAATATGTGTCCACAATAGTACACTCCTATTGACATCGTCTGCTAATTGGCAGGGGACCAATATAATCGATCTGCTCAATCTGTCTGGGCAATTTACCCCGTTTCAGTATGTGACATAGATCTTTGTTTCTGATGCTGACACAAGGGACATTGTAAAATCACTGTTTTCACAATTTTGAAGTGAAGGCTAATTCACCTGTCTTGCGCCCACCTGATAGCCTTTTCTCCGAGATGCCCACTCTTCTGGTGGGCACACTTAGCAATAACCTCCAAATCATCGTCCTCGTGTCCATGACCGAAATCTTGGTATGTTCGTCTGCAACAGAATTGTATTGTATTGTGTTTTTTATATATCGCTTTCATCCAAAGCGCTTTACATTATAACAGAATACATAGAACATTAAACAGTAGAAGCAATTTACAAGCATTAATCGAACCAATAAAAACAGTAAGTATAGCAATTCATCTGAGGAGGAAGGAGGGGAAAACAGGAGGGGTATAACGGTGAAAATGAGGGAGGATAAGGGGGTGGGAAGAGGATCATAGGGAAGATTCAAGGGTAAGGGGGAGAATAAGAAGTGGGGAAGGTTTCATGGCGGGGAATGGAGAAGGCGGGATTTCGGGGAAGTGCGGAAGGAGGAAAAGGTAGGTATAGAGCGGATTGAGAGAGGTAAGGAGTTCCAGTGCAGGGGGGTTAGGAGCTGAAAGGAGCGGAAACTGGAGGAAGCACATGGGGAAAGGGGGACGGTGAGAATGAAGTGGTCGGCTGAACATAGGGGGCGGGAGGGATTATACAAAGAGGAGAGATAAGGGGGAGCCAGATCATGGAGATATTTAAATACTAGACAGAGGAAATGAAATTTAAGTTGGGACTGAAAGGGAAGCCAGCCAAGGGAGGACAGTGAAGAGGAAATGGAGTCATACGGGGCAAGGAGACAGAGGGTACAGATGGCTGAATGGTAGATTTGAGAGGAGCAAGATGAGAAGCAGGTAGTCCAAAGAAAAGGGAGGAGCAATAGAAGAGACAAGAGAAGATCAGGAAGGAGATGAAAAAGTTTTGTTGCGTGGAAGGTAAGAGGAGCGGACTTTGGGAATATTGAAGAGGTGGTAGCGACAGGCGTGAGAGGTAAGAGAAATATTTGTATTTATTTTATTTATATAAAAAATATGGTGGGAAAAGGAGAGGGAATAGTCAAAGTGAATGCCTAGATTACAAGCGTGGGCAGAGATAGGAAGATTAGAGGGGGGGAAGTGAATGAAAGGTGGAGAAGAGGGAGTGGGAAGAGTATTGGAGGGAAAGAATAAGACTTCAGTCTTATCAGTATTGAGAGAAAGAAGGCGGGATGACCACCAGTTTTTAATGGCAGTAAGACAGGAGGAGAGTTTAAGGTGGAGGTCCGAGGAGAAGGAAGAGAAAGAAAGAAAGAAAGAGTTGGGTGTCATCAGCATAGAAATGGTGAGAAATACCGAATGAGGATATAACGGGGGCAAGGAGAGAGGTGTAGAGGGAGAATAGGAAAGGCCAAGAACCGAACCTTGGGGTACACCATATTCCAAGGGGAGGCTAGGCGAGGAACGGCCGCCCCAGGAGACAGCGAATGAGCGGGAGGAGAGGTAAGAGGAGAGCCAGTTAAGAACAGAACCTTTGAAACCAAAGGAAGAGTGTTCAGAAGTAGGGGGTGATCGACGGTGTCGCAAGCAGCAGAAAGGTCAGGGAGAATAAGGACAGAGGATTGCTTAGAGTATCGAGCGGAGAGGAGGGAGTTAAGGATATAAGTGAGGGCAGTTTCAGGAGTGTTTAGGCCGGCAACCACATTGAGAGGGGGGTAGGAGAGATGGATTAGTGACAAGGGCTGAGAGCTGGGAATAGGCGAGGCGTTCAAGTAGTTTAGAGAGGAATGGGAGAAGAGAGATTGGACGGAAGTTAGAGGTAAGAAGGGGATCAGCAGAGGGTTTCTTCAGAATAGGAATGATGGTGGCATGCTTAAATGCAGTGGGGAAGGTGGCTGAGGAAAGGCAGGTATTGAAGAAGGAAGTCAATTAAGGAATAAGAGGGTACGTCTTGGGGATAAGACGGGAGGGGAGAGGATCGGTATGGCCAGACGTAGGATGAGCTTTGGTCGGGATGAAGGAACGTCAGAAGGGGAGACGGGCGAGAAGTCGGACATGCAGGTTGAAGGGGAATGGGGAGAGTAGGAAGAGCAGTACATTTTTTGACGAAGAGAAAGAATCTTGGAGGAGGAGAAGTTTGCAAAGTCAGAAGGAGAAAGGGTAGAAGAGGCTGAAGGGTCAGAATTGAACCACCGTTCTAATGAAGCTGTTGCATAGTGTGCGTCTACATGATAGTTATTTCTGAAATGTTAATGCATACTGCAGTGTCTTGCCACAGTTCTTTTCCCCATACTTCTTGGCATGAATTTTCCATCCATTCTTTTGCCAAGTAGGCAGCCCCACAACCAACCCATTCGCAACGGACCATGAGTCTGTATAGATGTAACACCCAGGCGTCTTTCTTTAAAGCCCGATACATGGCATACCATTCAGCGAATTGGCTACTCTTCCCCTTTCCAGAAATGGTTAACACCTTTTTCAATTTAGGATTATAAGCGACATCTTTCCAGTGTCGCTCAGTTCCCACGTATTTAGCTGAACCATCGGTAAACCAGGCATGTTCAACTTGCTCACTTGTTAATTCTCCATAGGGAAATCCCCATTTGACTGGAGACTCATTGATTTTCCTTCTCTCCTCTGGTTCTAGCTCCAATAATGGAACCCCCGCCACCTGCTCATGTAATTTCGCCACTGCACCCTTTCCTGTTTTGGCACAATCTTGAACTATTTTCATTTGATACTAGCTTCTTGTGCATGCCCTATTAGATGTGTTTTGCGGGAGCTCAATACCCACTGCATAATCAGTATTGCCGTTCGGATTAATACACAATGACCCACCGTCGTCAGTTCTGTATCCACAAGTGTCCAATAGCATGCTAACAATTGTTTCTCAAAAGGAGTATATCTGTTGCCAGCATCAGGCAACTTCTGACATCAAAATCCCAAGGGACCCCGCTTCCTGTCTTGTTTTTTGCCACAAACTCCAGTTCGCATAGGTATCCTGTACAGATACATTCAGCTCCACCTCCCCATCCCTTAATGGCCATAAATCAAGCACCTTCTGTATGGTGTCTTTGGCTAGCTGGAACACTCCATCTTGGTCTTCACCCCAATCAAAATCGAATTTCTTGTGTGCCCCTTTGTAAAGGGGCGCCAGGATCTGCCCTAAATGTGATATATGTTGTCTCAAGAATCCAAACAGCCCAACATATTGCTGAGCTTGTTTCTTCATTCTTGGAGTGGGAAACTCCAGGATCTTTTGCTTAGCTTTTGGTACCATCTCGCAATGCCTGTTATGCCCGTAAATTCCCAGAAAGATCACGGTTTCTGACGGACCTTGGGGTTTTGCCTCATTAATTTCCCACCCTTCCTTTCGTAGTCCTTCCATGATCCGATCGAAGTGTGCTTGCACGCTATTCTCCTTTTCTTGTATCAGCATGTCCTCCATGTAATGCACAATTTTGCACATCTGGTTTGCTCAGAATTTATCCAGATGTTCTGCCACCAGGCGGTGACAGATTGTCAGGCTATGCATGTATCACTGTTAGACGTTGGAACGTATACTGCCTCCCATTGCAGGAAAATGCAAATTTGCTCCTGACATTAATCAGCAATCGGTACAGTGAAGAAGGCATTAGCCAAATCTTACATTGCATATCAGGTTCCCTCAAACCTCTGTACACTTTCAATCAGTCACTGCATCAGAAACTGCAGGTATTATTGGAGGAGTATATTCAACTCGCGATAAGTCCTACTCTAACTTCTGTCCTACTTCTTGACAGGCCAGATTGGGTTGTTCCAAACCATGGTTACGGGGCGTAATACACCAGCTTCTGCATACCCTTTGATGGTGTCCACAAGTTCCTTCCTCCCCCCTCCACCCCCCAGGAATTCGATATTTTTTCATGGGTACTAGTTTAGTGGCTGTTGGAATCTGCACCGGTGGCATTTCAATTTTCCTACCATCAATGGACTACAAATTAAAGCACTCACCCTAAACTGGTAAAGCTTTCTTTCCAATCCAAGAGTTAATCCCTCTAGAATGTGAAATCCAATGATGTATTCAGGGATAGGAACCACCAACACCTGATAAGTGTCCCTTTTCAAACTTCAAATCTTCATATCGATTTTAGTTTGAACGGCAGTTGTCTCACCCCCCCCTACCCCCCCGCCCACAACCTGTGATCGTAAAATATCTTCCCTTTCCCTTAAACCTTGAAGGATTCCCATGTATCAATGAGGCCTCCGCCCCGGTATCAATTAAGGCGTGTACCTCCTGTATGTTCCCTGACTGCCAAAATAATTTCACCTTTACCTGAGGCAGTCTGTCTACTTTAACATGGGCAGTTGTTACTGGTGTTTGACCATGATCCGATTTGTACTTTGAGTGCATGTGTTTAGACTACGTCTCTGCCATCGCACTCACCATTTTCCTCAAATCTGCATAAGTCAGCTGGGGATTTGGGGGGGGGCATACCTGAAGACTCATCCTCCTCAGGAGGGGGGTGCAGAAGGAACCTCATCCCTCCTGGGCTTCTGTACCACCTGTCGCTTCACTTGTTTATAATGCTCTTTCCCATCTAGTCCTTGCTTCTTATGCAATTTCCCGTCTCTCAATCCCATGTTGGTCTTCTCTCTGCACTCCATCTTTTAGCAGTGCCAAACACATATCCTTTCTAGATACGTGAGAATCTCTGCTGTCCTCTTCCCGGGAGTGCGGCTTTCACTTCACCCATCCCTTTCCCACTTGAGGGGTCCTTCCTCTGCTTTTTCCCATTCTCCTAGGTCTGCCAATTCTGTAATGGCATCCACCACCTCATCGGTCATTCGACCAGTCATTCTCACCAAAAGGATCATCCTGACATTCTTATACTCTGGCGGGGCAGTTCTAATGATGGTATTTCTAGCTGAAACATACAATGCTACAATTCCCATATATTGGGGAGTGTCTAAATGAATTGCCTCTTTCATGGCATGCTCCCTCACTCTTTGTATGGCCTCTCTCAATGTGTACCACTTCTTATCCTCGTTTGGCCAATCTGAGGCGAGAGGATACTTATGGTTGCACGCTTGGGCCGCTAGTTGTAACAAAGACATTCTAATCACTTCCCCCCCATCGTCCTCACGAAGAGGACCTATACATAACATTTCTTGCACATGTGTTTCCTGCCTCAATGGCAGAAACCTGTCGGCGACGTGGCATCTACACGTAGACCCTCCGCCCGTCTATCAAATAACCTGACCATGCAGGTCAACAAAGATTCACCAGCCCTTTTGTTTCAATCTGCTGATGATTTCCACAACCACTTGCTGAGAATAATCCTCAAGTGTTGTCAAGTCCACCATCCCCCCTCTTGCATTATTCAGATTAGGACATGCACTTCTGTGCATCACAGGTTTAGCTGTTAAATTCCTTCTGACCAGATTCCGGCCTGGGCGAAACCTCGGTCTCTGACCCACTCTCTGTACTAGTGCTGTCAAATGCATCTCCATCCCACTGGTTGGGGTCCCAACCCACCCGTGCGAAAGCAAACAGTTGCCACCTTATGAGAATTCACTCTCCCTCTTCTCTTTCGATATTTGTGACGAGCAACCCTCACAGCCGCTCGCTCGGCTACCTCTTGATATTTGACGGCCTTATCATGATGCAACTTCATTTGGAGCTGCTACATTAACGCAGTCTACTTTACAGCGCCCAGCTCCTTTACCAATCTCAGGACACACGCCTGTAATTCCACATTCTGTTGGTGCATCTTTGAAAAGGCATGCAACAGAATCCATCCTCTTCTACCTAGAGCCGAACACTTACCCTTTTTCTGCAGGCACCTGTTGCAGGCAGCTGGACTTGCCTGTCCTATACTTGTGCCCCAGGTCTTGCTTAGACCTGCACCACATGCCCATGTCTGCGATACTTTGTCATCCGGACCCTTGGTCCGCCCTGGAATAGTCACTTAAGGACCGTCTCCGCCTGCGGAGCTTTCCTTTTTCCTAAACTGGGAACGCATGTTATCGAATAGATCTCGCGTCCACCTCAAAAAACACCTTTCACCATTCAAGTTATTGCCTCAGAGTCCAAGACTATAAAGTTCTCCAATTAGCAGGGCGCTTTGGAATCAATATCCACACAAAGACCCTGCTCACAGCGCCAAAATGCTTTTGCTTGACCACGTGTAGGGACCTCCGTCCCCAGAGACCCTGACAAGACAAGTTATCGGACTCAGGCAAATAAATCACACTTAAACCACTAGTTATATGAATGAAGAATGGCTGGATACAGGCCCTTTATTCTTTATACATACACACAACATATAGTCAATTATACAAACATAGAAAAAGAGCATCACTGTTAATATGGTTGCAGAAGATACCTTCATCTCGGCCACCACAACACTGCTTTGTCCCAGAGCAAGTAGGGAGAGAGATCACTTGTATTAATGGGGTCTGGAGCAGAGCGTCCTCCCTCTCAGCAACTGCATCACCTGAGGGTTCAGTTTTATCCATCTTCCCAAGAGGAAGTACTTCTTCGCTTTATGGTGGAATCCCCGCCTCTCACTGGTTACCAGATTTCCCTTGGCCGAAGAGCAGACAATAAGCATGAGGAGCCAACAGTGGAAAATTCCAGCTAGCAGTGGAAAAAAACCCAGCTTCTGTTCCTTGCCTCCTTTCCCAGTCCCCTTATCACTGCACCTGCAGAATGCTCCGACTCTTTCTGGCTCGTTCTTCGGCGGACAATACAACTACTTTTCTCCACAGTTAGCTCAACTGACATCATTATTTGACTTTGCCTCCGCTGCAGAAATACATGTCTATTTACTGAGCCCATGAAAACATAGGCTTTCGTTGCAGTAATGGAAGTGAGTGTCCAAAATGGCCGCGCCTCGGCGCCATGTTCTTTTAGCTCATTTTTGCACCTGCACTACAGGTCTATAACACTAAAGCCCCACCCCATTATGTTTTATTGTCTTTCTTTTTTAATTTGCTTCTTCAGGAGACTTAAAGCACCTTCTCGTCTGTTGCCCCCTAGTAAAATATAACTTTTTTGAAGAAGTTCAAAACTTTATTTGCCAATGTCAGTGTGGCTGTGAAAGGCAACATGGAGGGTGGGATGGGAGGGGTAAGGAAACAGGACATAAAGGGTAGGGGGGGACACTATTTTAAATCAATTACTGCTTAGACCTCCATTCCACATCAAACAAAATAATGGCCACTTGTCCAAACATATTTAAAGCTTTGGGGATCCCCTTACCCATTTTTGTAAACTAAAATTATCATATGGTCTGAGATTCTGGTAATCCAATCGCTATACAACCTGAAAAGACTTGTGGACTGGTAACTTACTCCGCTGAAGTTTCACCTAAGGCAGTTGGGAGAAATGTACACATTACTCAACACCTACTGTTGGCCGGGCAGGGATAAAGGACCTCAAATCCTAAAGCGGTTTTAGAATTATTGCGGGCTGAATTTCAAAGTAACAAATGGGTTTCTTAAGCATTATGTTTATATGGCCTATCCCAGGGTGCAAATGTTGCTCTCTCCAATAGACTTTGGCTAGTGATATTTGACTCTTGGCTAGTATGAAATGGTGTGCTGTGTACACGTATAGAATTGGGGTGGTGAACAACGTTTGTTTTGTCTGACTTGTAGCTTGCAACTTGAATTTTGGCCACATGGCCTATCCAACAAAAGGCCAATAGGTAATGCCAATGTGGTTGATAGTACCAGTGCCTTGCCTGAAGAGCCCTTTTAGAGTTAACCTGTGGTTTCAATGCCAGTAATTACTTCGAAGTTATTTACTTCGAAGTAGTTACTGCAAAATTACTTTGGAAACATATAAGGGGTTGTGGTTTAAGGGATAAAAAGGGGGTGGGGCCCAGCATAAGGCTAGTAGAGAAGGGGGGGGCATGGGAAGGGGAACCCCCGCTCCCCAACCAAATTGAATTTTGACTTGATATTTATTTTTCAAAGTAATTACTGGCATTGAAACGACATGTAACCCTTATAGAATAAATCACCAATCGGTTCTTCTAGAAATCCTGCAGTGAGAAGATAATGTATGGTTCTCCAGCATGGGGTCTGGCATGGATTCACATGCTCGTGAATATTCCCTGTCAGGCTTGAACGGTCTTTCTCCTAACAACCAATCGCTGAGCTCTGGGTCATACTGCCCCCAGCCAATGGCAGCCCTCTACCAGAGCCCTTTCTTGGGCAGCCATCTTCAGATTTTTGGAAGAGTGTTACCCTATTTTTCGGTCAATCGAGCCTTGTATCCATCAATCAACCTTCCGATTAACAGGGACCTGTTTTTCGGATGCTTCAGCGCCCCTCAAGGGCACATTTTGTCGAGTTTCTTTGTGGCAACACCCCTGTTCAAGATTTGCTTTGACTGCGGTTCGCGGAATGTCTTTTCGGACGACAATCAATCCCAGAGTCTTTACTGCCTGTACCCGAGCACAAGGAGGAAGGTTGTGCGTTTTGCCAGTAGATGGTCCCTCGATTGGCACAGGCAGCTGAAAGAGTGGCTACAGACCAAGGCCCCTGCTCTGGGTGGGTCCCAGCAGCATGCCTCTGCCAGCTCCAAGAAGGCTGAGCAGGCTTTTAAGACCTTTTGAAGGCTCTCCTGCCGTGGGAATCCAACAAAAGGCTAAACACTGCGAGTCCACTGCTACCGGGAGTGCCGTTGCGATGGACTCTCGGCTGCCAGGGCGCCTTCGACGTCCCTATCTTCCGTCACCAGTCAACGCTCAGGATCTTCGGCCAAGAGAAAGTCTGATCATCCGGGCAAACTCCAGGAGAAGCCCAAGTCCGACCTGCCAGAGAAGGCCAAGGGGGATTGGGGCGCGGACCCTCCCCCTAAGGAGTGGGCCAAGCAGGACAAGGCTCCGGTCCCGACCGTGAAGGCCTAGGTACACCCAGCGAAGGCCCAGCCTTCCATGGAGCGGGTAGTGGCGTCTCTTGTGAAGGCTGCCGAGACGGCTCCGTAGGGCGTACCCCCGAAGGCGAGGGTGTCCCTTCCTCCCAGGAGGGAGGCTGCTTTCCAACCCAAAAACAAGACCCTGGAGAAGAAGCCAGTCATCTTCCCCGAGACCTTCCCCTCTGGAAGCGAAGAAGGGGGGAGGGGCAGTGGTCCTCCAGGGTATGGATATCTCCTCTGAGGACCTAATTGGCCTGCAAACCCTCCAGGAGGAGGAAAATGCAGGGAACAGGCACTACGTGGAAGGCTAAGGGCAGCAAGGCGACGAGGGCCTGGGCTCCCGGCCGGTGCCCCAGCGGCCTATTCCTCAGCTGCCACCCCCGCCTCAACTACCTCCTAGAGACCGCTCGGTGTACACTCTCTGCATTGCTCGCGCCGGTGGCCCCACCCACAGCGCCAGTGGCAGCCAAACCCCTGGCAACTGGGGAACCTCCGGCCAAGACGAGGGTGGTGCACCCTCCACCTCCTTGCCACCCTTATCGCCCCCCCCCCTCTTCCCTCCCCAGCAATGAGACTGATCCTGACACGGCAAAGATTGGCATGGACGACAACGGTGGGGTGGGGGGGGTGTTTCCTGTCTTCATCTCCCAGATCTTCCCAGCTGGACAAGATGGGCTTGTTCCATGCTATGATCTCCAGAGCTTTCGGAACTCTTCCAGCATGCTCCAGAAGAGGAGGAGGGCTTCTTATAGCGACGCTGTGAAGAGAGACGATCCTCTCCCACTCCTGGATGACATTTGGGACGGCCCCGGCTGAAGAGGGATCACCTTGAGAAGAACGAACAGGGTCCCGGACTCTGCGCCGGCCCAAACGTCTCCGGACTCCGTTGTCCGCGGCAGCCAAGAAGTCCTCTGGTGCTTCTTCCTTGGCAGCATCCACCCATCCGGACAGCGAGGGCAAGAAGTTGGATTCAATGGGACGATGGGTCATCTATTCTGCGGCAATGACCATCAAGGCCGCTAACGCCCTCGCCATCATGGCACGCTACGACCTGGAGCTGTGGTTCAAGATCGCTCCCATCCTAGATTTTCTTCCCGACTAAAAGATTTAGGAAGCGTTTGAAATTCTGCAGGAAGCGAAGTGGCGTCAGACCACGCCATCACAGTGGGCACGGACAATGCCGACGCGGGGTTCTGCCAAACGAGCAACAGCGTTTGCCTTCGTTGTCGTGGCTGGCTCAAGGCCACCAATGTTCATCAGGACCTTCAGTCGAAGGTGATGGACATGGCCTTTGGGGACAATTTGTTCGGCAATAGGGGTGTCACGGTATTAGTTTTATGGTGGTACGATAACCTTCTTGCCAAATGACATTATATCATGGTTATCGTGGTATAGCAGGTGGAGTTAACTAATCTTAAATATTTTCTTAAGGTCAAAAATTGTCAGATTTATCACAAACAAAACTAGGCACTTGGGGCCGTAATTGGGCTTTTCAACATACTTTCCACCGAAATGCCACCCCTTGCTTCCACCAAACACACGTGTGTAGAGGAGGGGGGGGGGCTGCTGCGACTGGTAATGCAAACTTAATAGCTTTTCTTAAGTGGTCATTTAGGCTTTTAGCCCCCACTGGCTACTGGTGAAGATGAACATGTTGCCATCTTGATAATCTGCATGCCACAGATTAATGGAGGCTGATTGTAGTATGCGCTTGTGTGCATACACACACACGCACGCACCTGCACTCTCTTTACGTTACAGCCTTTAGTTTACTTGTGGGCCAAAAGGTGTTCAGTAATCACGGACATGTTATCCTTTGCTATGGCAGCAGGGAATACCCGCAGAGATGAGTGAATTTCGCGGTGTGACTTATATGTAAATTCAATGATAGAACCAGGGAAATCCCCCATTGTCATAGGTTTAGAAAATATCTATTATAAATATATAAACCCCAAAGCCGCCAACCCAAAGTAAATCCCTTTCCTTCTTGGCACTGTATTTATTCTTCCTATTGCTAACATATTGATTTTTTGTCAGGCACGTGTGGTCTACGGAATGGCATTAAAAACTGCTCCAACTGAAACTACTTGTACCAAGAACTTTTTTTACATTGCCTTTTTGCATTTGAAGTTCTTTAACTTACCATTAAGTCAATGCTTTTTACTTAATTTACAAATACGCAGGCAGGATTTTCCAGCTGTAGCAAGGTAGCATTTTGAAACTTTTCTCTGTACAGATTTAGCTGATCCTCCAGGAATCTAAGGTAGCTGCAGAATTGGTCTTTCATGGCGCTCACTCGTTGATCGCCTTGAATGAAAGAGTGACTAGTGGAAGTGTTATAATGTACATTTTGAACAATGAGCTTGCTGCTCAGTCACAGGTCATTGCTTTGAAAATTGGCCTCGGCTTGCATTTTTTTGGAACCCTATGGCATGGGCATCATGACCCCTTGCTGCAACAAAGTTTGTTTTGACAACTCTGTATCGAAAAGCACTCATGTGCGGTCTGAAAGCCCGTCATTGTGTTTCTTTTGTCAAAATGTCATAGCCAACAAAGGCACAACGAAAGGTTGCATAGTGATCTAATCACTATAGCTTGTTTACCATTTGCCTGGTGTATTATGAAGGTCTGATGTCAGTTACCACTGACCATGTAATCCTAAAGGGACAGCGTTCAGTGGGCGCTGTTGATTTATTTCTTAATTCTTGCAATACATGTTAATATACCTTCTTAAAGATAGTGGTAAAAAACTTTGAAAATGACAAAGATAAAATAAATATCGGCACAAATATGGCCTAAATCACCACCTCACCAGAGCCCCGTCATTAGTTTTCCGCAGGTCTGTGTGCATTAGGACCCTTGTTAGGCAAGTTCAGAGGGAGGAATGCTTTCATGGGTGGTGTCACAAATTGAGAATAGAGCTAAGAAATATTTCACCCCTATTGCTCTGGATACTTCAAATTGAATGTAGAATCTGTCCTGCCTGATTGAGTCCAGTGCCATATGCAGAATACGGGTTTGTGAAGGATCAAGCAAAGCAACAATACAAGTGCCAATGTGCAAATCTACACAAAGGACGGGGGGGCAGTTTATTTACTAGCAGAAAGCACTGATAGGCCCAGTGTTCACACAGTCAACAGCAGGGTCGGACTGGGGCATACAATTGTCTCGGGCACCAACATAAAAGTGGCCTACAGTTACAAATGGGAATTCATTCCTTTTGGAAGACTGTTTGAATAGTACCTAAGGGGGAGATTTTTGATAAAATGTGATGCAAATTGTACGTTTAAAAGAATATTTATTCAGCAACAGTGGTCAAAACTATTAGCCTCATAGTGGAGTCACTCATCAAACTGGCCCTCTTTGGCCCAAAAAGTGCCCCAACCCAAGCATTTTGTGTTTTTGGTTCGGCCATGGGCCTATTGCCCTAACGACCAGTCCATGTCTGGTCTACAGAGCTAACGTTGTTTGTGGACATGCATCAGAAGGGCACCCAGTTCATTCCCCCTTTCAATTCTGGGATGTGTAGTTCCCCCATCTTTCAAATTGGTGGGGAAAACTACAAATCCCAGAATTCTAAGCTAAAACAGAACTGGATGGCTATCCGATCCATGAGAAACAAGTTCATTGAATCTAAACCTTGGGGAGAGTAATTCAATATGCATGACTTCACTGGGCGTCGTCCGTTTATTTTTATTTTTTTTATTTTATTTGTGTTTTTGTTTTACAATTTGCACAGCCAGAGCAAGTGCTGTTACAATGTGTGTTTGCTCAGTGCAGTAGGACCTTAACTTACTGAACTAATGGCACATGATGCCGGGCCAGGCTGATTTGATACATTTCTGCTCCTGCTGGCTGAGTGGTTGCTAAGCAAAGTGCTCCTGGCTCCGCTGTTTTGCAAGTCACTGAACGTTTTATTACATTTGTTTACATACAAACAAAAGGAAAAATAAAATGATCGCTTTCAGTTCAGGCCCTCCGCTCACCTTCGTGATGCCCCTGTGGTCTTGCTAATTACAAATTGAAAATCGGGAAATCACCATAGAAGATCTGACCTGTAGCGCGTAGCAGCATGACTGTGAAACGTTTAAAATCGGTATTCTGCCTTTAAAATAAATAATGCCTGAAACAAAATATTCTAGTTTGCCCATGAAATCCAGTTCTGGCGGAGTCTATGAACTGGAGTCTCAGGTATGCGTATAGAGGCAGTCGGTCAGCTCATCGTTACCAGCTTTGCATGGGGAACTCGAAGGTTCATGCACTGGGTAGCTTTCAACACAATTTGCGCAGTCATCTGATCTTTGACCCGACTCTACTGATCAGAGAAACAGCGGTCACAGCAGCAAAACTGCATTTACTAATGTGGCCTCACTTTCCCTATGCTCTTGTCTGCCAACAAGGCCCCCTTGGCAAGGCTTATTGCACCATTTCCAAATCAGATTGAAAAGCACACTTAACGGTATAAATGGTATACCGGTATAAACAATGTGACGGTTATTATTCAATCAAGCTGTTCACAGTATCTTTAACGGTATACCGTTCTACTGTTGCATCCCTATTCGGCAAGGCTGTGGATGAGTCTCTACAAGCCATAAAGATGGAGACGTTGTGTGCCTTGGGAACTCTTCAACAACAGAGGCTGTCCTTTCGGCCCTCAGACAGCAAGTCCCAAGGATCCTCCAAGGGTTATGGCAAGGGCTCCTCTTCTTTCCGCCAACCCTCCCACTCTTCGGCCCAGGAAACGAACAGGGGCCGCTCCAAGGCCTTCGGAGGAGGACGTTGTCGCCAGGGTCCCCAAGGCGTCCCTTCGACGTCCAAGCAGGATTGAACCAACCGTGTCGTTGGGGCCCCCACCCGTGTACCCCGGTGGGAGTGCGGCTGGCAACTTAGTCAGCGCGTGGAAGACCATCTCCACCAACCGCTGGACGGTCTCGCCCACGGACACACCGAGGGATTTCAACAGAAGTGTCCCCAAATACCACTGGTGGCCCGGCAAGAAAACCCCATCCCTCGGCTGCTGCTGGGGGTGCGGGCCATGTTAACGGCAAGGCGCAATAAAGCTCGTCCGAAAGAGAATCCGGAGCGTACTCCAGGTACTTCCTTGTAAAAAAGACCGAGGCCCATCCTCAACCTTAGTCGACGAAACAAATACATCAAGTTCCACAAATTCCGGATGGTCACTCTTCAGCACGTGCTTGGACAGCTAGAAGAGGGGACTTCCTGGACTTGGAGGATGCGTACTTCAGATCCCCATTTACAAGGGGCACCGCAGGTTTCTGTGCTTCGTGGTTCAAGGGAAGCACTACCAATTTAAGGCCCTTCCTTTCGGATTGAAGTCGGCACCAAAGGTTTTCACCAAATGCCTGGCGGCACAGCTGCGACTGCAGGAGATCACGTCTACCCTTACTTGGACGACTGGCTCATCCGGGCCAGTTCGAAGGACATCGCCGTCGAACACACAGCGAGGACCGTTCGCCTACTGATGGAGCTGGGGTTCTCGGTGAACTATGCAAAGTCTGCTTAACTCCGCCGCAGGTTGCGCTGTTTCTAGGATCCCGGCTCAACACTGGGTCATGCCTGGCGTCTCCGGAGGAGAGGATAGCTGTCATTTTGGGCAAGGTGCAACAGCTATTGACACTGAAGGTCGCCACTTTGAGGACCATATGATGTTGTCATGCATCTACCTCATCCGACTATGCAGGCTACGGATGCGCATCTACAGGAGTTCCTCGAAGACAGTTGGATACAAGTGTCGGGAAGCTTCCAGGACAAGATCACGCTCAATGAGAGCTTCCGTTGAGTGATAAAGTGGTAGGGAGTTCGCGCTTATCTGTCGGGAGGTGTGGATTTCCAGACCCCACTGCACCCAGAGACTGTCACAATGGACGCCTCCCTGGAAGGATGGGGAGCTTGCACCGGAAATCTTCACGCAAGAAGCCTGTGTCTACCGGAGGAGAAAACGTTGCGCATCAACGTCTTGGAGCTGCAGGCTATATTTTGTGCTCAAGTCTTTCCTTCTGTCCCTCAAGGGCAGTGTGGTGTGGGTCTTCACGTACAATACCACCACGATGTTCTACATCAGGATGCAGGGGGGCACCAGATCCCCGGCGCTCCAAAGAAGCGCAGGACCTTTTGGCACTGGGCCGTCGCCCAGTGGATGTTATTCTTCCCGTGTCATCTGGCAGGAGTGGAGACCACTCTTGCCGACTCTAGCAGCAGGGAGCACCGCTCTTGCCACAAGTGGGATCTTCATAGGTCCAAGCGAATATCCTGTTGCGCAGATGGGGCAATTCCCCAGATCGATTTATTTGCGACAGCGACGAACACCAGGTGCCGGAGGTTCGCCAGCAGGTTTCCCCAGCCGGGGAGCCTGGGGGATGCATTCTGTCCCCTAGGACGGCCAGTTTCCGTATGTCTTCCCCTCTGCTTCTGTTGCTTTTTCGACTAGTCAATCAACTCGGACACTACCGGTGCAGGATGATCCTCGTCGCACCAGCGTGGCCGAGGCAGATCTGATACCCGGACCTTCTCCACATGTCAGCATCCACTCCAGTCAAGCTTCCGGTGTTAGCAGATCTTCTCACCAGGAAAGGAGGCGTGGTTCTGCACCACGACCTAGGATCGCTAAACCTGAAGGTATGGCTCCTGCACAGGGGTTACGATCTCCCAATGGACTGCAAGGAGGTACTTGCCAATGCCTGAGCATCGTCTACTCTTCAATGCTACTGGCATAAATGGAAGAGGTTCGCCGTTTGGTGCGCGCACGGAAGATCGACCCTCTACGAGTCACGGTTCCGCAGGTGCTACCGTATTTGCAGACGTTGGCCAAAGCATGACTGGCCCATGCCTCCATCGTTCATAGTTCATCTGGCGGCTGTCCCGCTACACCAGATCTCCCGGAAGGTCGTCGTTCTGGTCACACCGTCTGGTAAAGGAGTTTGTCAAAGGACTGTTCCGTTCATTACCGCTGGTAAAGGCTCTAGCCCCGGCGTGGGAACTCAATGTGGTACTGACTAGGCTCATGGGGCCTTCCTTCGAACCTATGCAGACCGTTCCATATGTTCTTGTCATGGCAGAGAGCGTTCCCCATAGCCATCAACTCTGCATGAGTGGGTGAGATTCAGGCCCTGTCCTGTAAGCCACCTTCTTTGACTTTTCACAACGCTATGGTGGGGCTGCGGACGCACCCCTCCTTCATGCCCAAGGTGCTCTCGGACTTTCACCTAAACAAGCCCTTGTTGATGCCTGTATTTTTTTAGGACACCTTTACCGCCGGCTGAAAGGTCTTTGCACTCGCTGGAAGTGGCTAGAGCGCTTAAGTTCTACGTGGACCGCACAAAGAGTTTCCGGAAGACGTCACAACTTTTTGTGAAGTTTGGTCCTGTGAACCATGGGAAGGCCCTCGCCAAGACTTCCGTTTCCAGGTGGCTCTCCGGCTGCATCACCCATTGTCACTGGTTGGCAAACCGACCGTTGCCTGGCTGTCGGAGCCCATTCGACCAGAGCTATCGCTGCAACTGCGGTGTTCCTGTCTGTACCCCTGCTGGACATCTGCAGGGCAGCTACGTGGAGGTCGACGCACACCTTCACGAGATTCTACTGCGTCAACCGGGGTTCCAGGGAGGAGTCCAGAGTTGGCCAAGCTGTGCTGCGCAACCGGTTCGATTGAAGGTGAGCCTGGTGAGGAGGTAAGAGATGCTTATGTTGAGCCTTGCCACCTTCCGTGGTTGTGCATGTGTGTATTGCTATGTATTTTTTATTCATGAGCATGTGAATTCACGCCAGACCCCATGCTGGAGAAGGAACAAGTTACTTAACTGTAACTGTTGTTCTCCAGCATGGGTCTAGCATGGATTCACATGTGAACCCTCCCGCCTACCCCTCTGCGGCTCTTTTCTTGGTCTTAATGCCACTTTACGCGCTATCAAATTTGAAGATGGCTGCCAGAGGAGGGGTTTAGGTAGAGGGCAGTCATTGGCTGGGGGCAGTATGACCCAGAGCTCAATGATTGGTTAAGAGAAAGAAAGTTCAGAACTGAAACTGATTTTTTTTTTTTTTTTCAACAAATACTTCCCAGCCTGACTGGGAATATTCATGAGCATGTGAATCCATTCCAAACCCATGCTGGAGAACAGTTGCAGGTAAGTAACTTGTTCCATACATGGGTTGGAGCCGAATTCCAACTACATACAAACTTCCACATACTACCAAGGCAATAAACTGCTGAGACCTACCCATGGAGAGGAAAGATTACTCCGAACACATCACAACTATAGGCTGATTTTTCTCTGTGCAGAACCATTCAAATGGTGGTATACAATAAGCTCTACATGGAGGGTGTTCCCATACTTAATAATGGATAAGGTGTATCTAGAGTGATTTAAGCGTAAAGTTATTAATTGTCTTGGGCACATCTGTGGCCATATTGTCACTGTCCAGAACCATTCGAACCTAGATTGTACCAGAAAGACAGTGGTGACTTAATTGATGAGCAGACTTACTAAATTTAAAATTGCATTCAATAGCCCGAAAGTAAACCGGGTTACAACTATGGGTCAATGAATATTTTGAGACTGCAGACTGAGACCGTCTTATTGCAGTGTATCAGATGTCAGCTTTTTGTAAGTCCTGGCTTAGTAGACCTCTTCCCCTCTCAAGTGAGAGATTAATTGGATAGGTAGATACCATATGGTCATAAGTTACTTATTCAATTTGAAACATGGAAAATACTAATTTGTACTGTACTAGAAATCTATACATTTTGAGGGTTGAAGAGCTGTTTTGTTATGCAGGTTTATATGGTGCATTGTTGTAGGGCAACATTTAATGCCTGGAACTAGCAACTGAGAAAAATCGAATCTCTAAATCTGTACTTAACTGTAACGTAAGAAGGGAACTGGGTGTCTTGGAAACAGGATAGCTGCCTTCTGGCGACTTACTTTTTGGGCATGTTTGAGTTACTCCATAAAACTAATAAGGAAAAGTATTTAAGCAAACTCTGGAGGTATTTATAGCTTCTAATTGCCACTATCCCATGGCTAGCTTATTTGTTGAGCAGAATTGTGGGGCTATTCTACCTGTTGCAAATTTGTAAGCGCAGACATTACAATAAAAAACATTTTTGTCTTTTCATTATCAGCCTCCTCTAAAGCACCAATATGGGAGTTGTCTATGCAGGATATTGACATGATGTAGAACCACTTCATTGCTCTTTATGAGTATGGAGTCATAAAAGGGCTGCAGTATTAAGGCAACCATATAGGAAATTCTTGATATGAAGAACACTAAGTACCTTGTTTTCTTTTGTTTAGACCATGTATAATATGATCGGTCGGAAATCCTTTTTGGGGCCAGAGAAAATGTGCACAGAACTTATTTGACACTACTGGAAAAACCCATATTGGGAGTGTGACTGTGTTGAGTAATGCTGTTTATTCTCTACTTACCTAATCCTTTTTTTTTTTTAATAGTTTCAGCAAATCAAGAAGATTACCTTGACTTGGAGCAACTGATGGGATAAAAATCACTGACGTTTAGATGAAGCATACTTTGTTGAAGTTCGCCCATTATGCCATGACTTATCAGAAAAAATGGCCAATTTCACTCTAGCACTATCCTGGCTCTAAGGGAAAGTAGTGGGGTGGTTAGTGAAGAAGGGATAAGACGGGTGTTGTGCTAATCTGATATGTGTAGAACCAGGTACGAGTGGCCGCTGTGTGGGCGCATTCTGGATGTACTTTGCTTTGTACAATCTGTTTCCGGATGGACATGTCCAGTGATTGTGGTGGTTGGCGTTAAAGGCTGTGGGTTTGAGAGTTGGCTTTACAGTAATGTCTGGTTTGGCTGTTTTATCAGGGAGGTTACTTTGCCATCTGGGTGTATGTAGTGAGTGGTAGAGAGAATGAAAATGGTTAATGGATTTTTAGGTGGTCTCCAGATATTGTGCAGCTATACCATAGTTTTCAAATTGTAGGGCCTTTACCTTTGCATAGGTGTGCATGTGCTGGGTGTGGCTTAGGCGTTACATGGGTTGAGCGGACGAGTTACTGCAGTTGGTGCAGTCTGGGCGGCGGGGAGGCGAGAAGTGCGGTGTACATCCAGCTCGGGAGTTGTTTCTAGCTGCTGCGTGGTATTAACTAACCACATTCCGAACTGGGCTTTGATGCAGGAGTGTGGACTTTTTTATTAAAATAAATAAATAAAAAATAAAGGGTGGTTCATAGCCTGCGGTTGGTACTACCCTAAAACGCGTATCAATTTCAGTTTTTGGTTTTTAGTTGAGCATTTCTATGTGTACTGCTTACTCTTTGATGGTAAGGATTCTTCTTGTGTGACTTTTGCCCTTTGCTGGGGAGGTCTAGCGGGTGTTGGCCCTGCCCATGACTTAAGAGTCACTTTGTAATTGGCCATATCCTGTTCAGGCTCTCTACTTTGCATTGCTGCTAAAAGGTGTCAGGCTGAGATCCTGGTGTCTGCAGAAGCTGCTGAGCCCCCGACAATCCACCCAAAATGTGGCACTCTGAGCTGATACTATAAACTGCTCAGTTTACCTCACTTCCAGGGGAAAGGGACAAATTAACAAACACCAGGCTGGAAGCTAAAGGCTAGCTGCTTCTTCACCTGTAGTAAAACATAAACATATAATACACCTCGTTATTCATGGAGTACTAAACTAACCTTAATTATCAATATCCTTTACCAAATAAAGTAAAAACCATACCTGGAACTTCTCAACAAAATGCCCAGAGAAGTGATAAGCTGACTAGACTTCCTTACTAGTTGACTTGAATCTCAACGATCATTCAGCCTTCTTAGTAGGTCCATGAATGTGAAATTAACTTTGCAGGTAATCTTCTTTAAACTCAAGAAGCTTGAACAAAGTCTTAAGTTAATTAAAAGTAAATGGAAGTTCTAGTGTTTCTGGAAAGAACTTCTATTTCTTCTTATTATTTTTAGAGTGTCTTTACATAATAAAAACTGTTCTTGAAACTTGCAACAAAAAATCTCACGTGGAAATATCTTGAACATGCATCCGAATCCAAACTGAGTGAAGAACGTAGATGTGCTGAAGACTAAACCGCGGGAAAAACCACACGCGCTTATCCAAGGAGCGAGAAAACTCACACGCGCTGAAATCGAAACCGCGGGAAAAATCCACACGCGCTTTGTCCAAGATGCGAGTATACGCACACGCGCTAAAATATAAACCGCGGGAAAAACCACACGCAATTAGTCCAAGATGAGAGAACACGCACACGCGCTGAAGTCGAAACCGCGAGAAAAATCCACACGCGCTTAGTCCAAGATGCAAGCACACGCGCTGAAGTCGAAACCGCGGGAAAAATCCACACGCGCTTCGTCCAAGATGCGAGTAAACGTACACGCGCAGATAACCAACCGCGGGTAGAAAAAACACATGCACAATAGTATCACGCGACACCAAAGAGCTTGCGCTAGATTCACAAGCCAAGACTTTCACGCGCAGGCTTCTGTTAACGGAAAAAACACGCGCTTGATAGATAACGTAGCGTAGCAAAGTCAAACATACGACAGCAATATAGTTCTTAATTAATGTTTTCATATGAACTTGAAAATCAGTTTAACTCTTCTACAATGACATTATAAAGAGAGTCTTGAGTTTTAAAAGAACTTATCTTGTGAAGAGTCTTGGAAACTTATTTTCTTGGATAACTTGAAATCTTCTTACTCCTGTTCAGTGACAAAATGAAGCTCCGTAAGATTCCTGTTTACTTTTCCAAAGAAGCCGCTCGACTGCTTGAAACTTGAAACCCCTGAACAAGTTAAGCAGGAGCAGCTTAGTACACGACCTCTCAGCTGGGCAAAGACGATGAAAGGCAGTTTAGAATGTTCACTGTCTTCCCTATAAACAATCACCAGCCAATCAGAACTTAGACTGAGGACCTCCATCTTGGCTTGGGGCATTCTCCATAGACTGCAATGAATGTTAAGGGCAAAATTGGCTGTTTTAAAATTAAACTCATCATAACTTCCAAAAACCTTTCTATACTAATTTTCCCCATACCTAATGTAATTCAGAATATGTCACTGTATCCTGACAGTACCTGACAAAAGGAACGTGGACCACCGTCGTACTTCAAAATGTGAGTGATTTATCACTTCAAATACCTGGGCTCCCTGATCTAGATCTATGCCTCTGGGAAGCTGGGTCCCTGTAACGACATGAAATCAAAATCTGTTGCAGCGGTGGCACAGCTGAGGCAGTTATCATACGTTTTTTTTAAAAAATAATTTTTATTATTTTATAAACACTCCAAACATTACAAACAATGATAACTTCCGTGTTTACGCTTCACAACATTACATTACAAAGTACACTTTTCGGTCCTCCCACCCCTTTAACTTGAGCCCCTGTATCCATGTCATCGTCCTGCTTATCTTCAGGCGTGTCTACTACCATTATCTTTTCTGTATTATCATCGCTATGGTCGGTTATCATCGCTATGGTCGGCCTGGGAGGGACCCACCATTGAGGCCACCAATTGTCTCCATGCTATTAGGGCCCCCCCACCCACTGCTGACTGCTTCATACCAGGCAGCCGTTTCTACCTCTGCCCACTTCATGAGGTCTGCCCACCACATCTTAATTCTAGGCCGATGGGCTGCTTTCCAGCACATTGCAATTCTCCGTTTGGCCAGGATGTAGGCCCGGTCCTTCATTTTACTGATGTGCCTCAGGTTGCGTGGTCTGATAAAACCCCCAGCATGCATGCCTAAGCTGACTCCACATCCAGCGTAATCCCTTTTCCTGCTAAGCGTATCTTCAGCTCTTTCCAAAACCTTCCCACCTCCGGGCAAGCCCAAAACATGTGTAGCATTCTAGCTTTTTCCTCCCCGCACCTAGGGCATTTCTGTATCACCGGGCCACCAAACCTGCCAATTTTACTGGGGGTCAAATATGCTCTGAGTGACATATAATTTAATCTGCTGAAGCCTCGCGTTTCGGGACAGTTTCTTATACCTTTGGGCTCTATCCCATTGCCCATCTGACATGGGTTCTCCCACCTCCTCTTTCCAATCTCGCCTCAGTTGGAGCAGCTTCTTCCCCACCCTAGTCCCCAGTAGCTCATATATGCAAGATTTCATGCCCACCCTGCGAGATATCATACATCGTCTCGATGGTAGCATCGGGTTGTTCCGCAAGCACTGCCTCAGGCCACCTTTCCCGCACTCGTTTAATGATTCTGGAATAAGTAATGTTGGCCCTTATGCACCCCGGTGTCCCCTATTAGCCTCTGAAAGTCCAGTGCCTCCCCCTCCTGCCATATATCTCCAAGGGTAGCCAGGCCCATT
Organism: Ambystoma mexicanum; assembly: GCF_040938575.1. Lineage (NCBI taxonomy): Eukaryota > Metazoa > Chordata > Amphibia > Caudata > Ambystomatidae > Ambystoma > Ambystoma mexicanum. The sequence continues at coordinate 544,520,681 of NC_090931.1, read as the reverse complement.
GGTTCCCAGTATCTACGGACCCCTTTTATCATTTGGGAGTCCTCCCCGCATAGCACCACTAACGGCACCTGCAGGGAGAATGGGGCTGGGTTTCCCACAGTCTGCCATGCTCTACGCCACATTTCCCAGCCAAGCACCAGCAGTCTCGCCATTCCTAGTACCTTTGGTTTAGGCAACCACACTGTCTCTAAGGAATTGGGGAGCAGGATCCTTACACAACGGCCTGGCTTCAGCCACTTCTTCAGACAATTTACCTGGCCACATATTGCAGCTGTCCCGCCAAGTAATATAACTCAAAATGTGGCAGGTTTATAACCCCCGTGTCGCGCAGGTTTTGTAGTTTCCAGAGGGCCATCCTGTTCCTGGAATTGTACCATATGAAACCCCTGCACAGGCTGTGGAGTTTGGCAAAAAAGAGCTTGAGGATCACATACGGGATGCTTACAAAAAAGTGTAAGTCTGGGCAGGACTACCATCTTAATCAGAGCCGCTCTTCCCATCATCGCCAGGGGTAGTCTGGACCAAAATCCCATGCTATTTTTAATACCTTCAACTGCGTTTTCCGTATTGTGTTTGTCTTCTTCTCCTGTCGTGTGGTATATGTCAATACCTAGGTATCGAAACGTCTCGGTTTGCCAGGGTATTGGCAAAACCAGTAGGCACCTCGGTAGGGCGCGTCTGTCCCTCCCCAGGGGGAACATGCTGGATTTCTTGGGATTTACTGTTATGCCCAAGAGGGTAGAGCATCGTTCCATCACCTCCACGACATATTGTAGGTTTTCCTCTGGGAAGCGCAGATATAAAAGTATATCATCGGCATACAATGATATAAGATGCGAACCTCCCGCAGGGTGGATCCCGATCTCCCCATATTATTGGCTGAGGCAGACTGCCAATGGCTCCAACACAAGGATATATAGCATGGGTGACCAGGGGCAACCCTGTCTAGTGCCCTTGCTGAGTTGCATTTATCTGAGATTGTAGCACCTGTTTTGACCCTTGAAATTGGGGAACTGTATAACATTTTGACCCACCTCAGATACCCCGGCTCCATCCCGTATTCTCTGTCACTAGCAACCAAGGCCATCTCACTGAGTCGAAGGCCTTAATTGCATCCAGCAAGACAATTACCAATTCTCCGGGGTCCTTCTCTGTTTGGTCGATAATGTGGTGGTCTCCTATGATTGCCAGTTACAGTTTGATCATAAGTTTGGGGGGTTTTCTGCTCTCCCTGCGATGAAACTATGTAGGCAAAAAAATCATACCTTGCTTGATTTTTTGGTGCTGAAGCACAGGAAAGTGGTATCCCGTGGTCTGAATTAGAGGCCCTATTGTGGAGGAAGGTTTTTTGTCTCCCTAATGCTGCGCCTTTTGTTGGAATACTGCATGAATTGGGACAACTCCCAATCCAAACTTTTGAGTGGAGGAACTTACCCTTGATGCTTACTGCTGCTTCCTTTTTCATATACGTTAATGGTATGTAGTCAAACGGCTCTCTTAGAGTTTTGGACCAATGGGTTACAAAGTGTAGTGTACCGGTCAAAAATTGACTTTGTCATCGGAGGAGCTGATGGGCAATCCGCACAGAACAGAAATTAGGTTGTACAGCTATGTATGGATTGAACTAAGGTCTGAGTTAATTGCGTTCCATTGTTTTAAGTACCATTTTACGTGGTCGGTTAAACATTTTAATGTAGTGTCGTCATTTTTAAAGAAGCGGCCCATCCTGGGAGTTCTGGGGAAAAAATCCTGAGATTAACATTAAACCTCCTTCTGACAATGGAGGTTCTGGGCAGGAGGGGAAATGTCCCTAGGGGTTCTTGTTTGTCGCTTCTGCCTAAACGAGGACGAATTACTGAAACATCGGTTTATTATGCAGAGCCCTTGCTCAACTGCAAAGGAACAAGAAGATAATCACTGATGAGCCAGGTTGTGAAGATGAGCGCTTGTGCAGGATTTTAAATACAAATGACATTTCCTTACTGCTAAAGGTTTTAGAATTTTCGAAAACTGCTTTTAAAATTGCTAGAATCAGACTGTTAACTGAGAATTTGTAAGTGTATTTTAGTGGTGTAATATGGTGCTAATTAACGCATTTGTTTTGCAATGTGAAAAGTACACTTCGAGCTATAAAGCTCAATACAATTTTAAAAAAATTACATGGGTTGCAGTTGCCTCCATGTAAGCATGCTTGTTGCAAGGCATAAATTCGTTTTCACAAATTGATTAGCAGACTTTGCTAATACATTTTCTCTTTCGTTTAGCAAACATATCCATTTGATTAGCAATGTTGTACTAATAATGTTAATGTCACCAGAAGTCATTTGTACCCAAGACATGAAATGAGAAACAATACAGCAGTTTTGCATACCGCTGAAATAAGGCATTAGTGAGAAGAGTCAGGCCTTGCAAATTATTTAAAATTCAGCTAGACCTGCAGGTCAGGTAACGGTTTACCTATTCAATCTAAGAGAAATGCACTTGATGCATACCAACCGAGGACAACGCGTTTAAAATGCTATTTCTGTAAAATGGTGCATGTCACTACAAACCTGCTTTGTTTGGCACACTGCTGCCACGCAGAGGTCAGCCAAACACAGTGAAACATTTATTTGACATTTACAGTAAATAAAGTAAATGCTAAATAAACGTTTCAAATGTCTCTGGCAAATGCTACTCGTTCTTCATAAAATCTACTTTGTGAGCCATAGCTGAGTGGTTGTGAAATGTAAAAGGTTAGCAGCGTGAATGGACACAAACGGATATGATGAAAAGGCTCTGAAAACAGTTTGGCCCTCCGTCTCCTGCAGGCGGTAATAATATATAATATAATCATAAACCAAAGTGAGCTTTAGAAGCTAACTCCAGTGTTTGGTATTGCAGTAGATCTGTGGGTATACAGACTGCATGGAACTATTGATCACTACTTTGCGTAAGCATCTAGTTCGCTTTGTGGATTCATTGTGTAAGAGGAAAGAAAGTAAGAGTAAACCGTTGTTGGCATAGCAGGCAGAGAACTCTGCAAACTCAGTGGAACATTGTAGTTTGCTGCCATATCACTTTCCTGCTAGCTAGTATAAAGCGATGTGGTGATAGAATGTCAAGGAGTATGGGTTCGCTCATGGGTTTACTCGTCAATACGATGCATCTTCACTAACAAAATGAAATATAGTTGACTCTATGAAATTTAGATACACTACCCTAAACTTCACTGTAAAGCATGGAGATGCAGTGTTAATACTGAAATAAGGCATTATGTAACATTTATTTTAGGAATGGAATTTTATGAGTCTTAAAAAAAAAAAAAAAAAAAGACCAGATATAGAAATCTTAATAAAAGTATTGTCCCGATTACTTCTGGTTTGCAATTATTTGAAAAAGAAATTCTTGCCAACCACTCCAACACATGCCTTTGGCACTAAAAGTGGAGGAGATGATTAATTACTGCTGCACTGTCTCCCGATGAGCACTTAAAGTGAACAGAGAAAAATAGAGTGAAGAGCGCACAGAGGGCAAGAGGAATATAGGGTGAGGTGGCTTTCATTGAAGAGGGCAACTTCAATAGCTAGCTTTTCTACACAAGTGTCCATTTGATTAGCATACCTACAGAATTGCATAGCAAATTGTTAGTCAACACTGCTTATTTTATGTCTTGTTGTTGTGCAGTAGGTGTTCCTTTTTTATCCCGGTGAGTTGAATAACCAGGCATTTGGCTGTTTCCAGAAGCTTAGGTGGTCTTCTGCCATGAGTTCCTCCATAATGGAGTTGCATAGTGTCTCTATTAGGATGGAGAAGGCCGTTCCTCTGAGTTTAGATGTCTCGTAGTGTCTCGTTTCTATTTGGAGGTTGGTGTTAGATCTAAGTTTCTTCTGGGTATGGATCTAGTCATTTTCTTTTTTTTTTTTGTTTTTGTTTGGAGGAATTCCAATCCTTGCCTGTGTAGTGACCTATGGGCAATGCAGAGGGCTTTGAAATTGGTTTGTGTCTTGACTGGTGGACAATGTAGACTTTTCAGAGTTCGGGTGATGTGGTCCCTTCTATTTAGTCTTAGCAGCAGTCTTGCCACTGATTTGGATGCATTTTATTTTGAGTTATTCAGAAACTCCTAGGTAGAGGTTATTTGTGTAGTCTATTCAGGCTTCAAACCGGAGACCTAAGCCACCCTTATAGACATGCTGGTAGAGCCAGACATACTATTCGGCAAGGCAGTGGAGGAAGCCTTAAAGACCGCTAAGGAAGAGTACGAGACACTAAAATCTCTGACAACTAACAAATAAACCCTCAGGACAGAGGGGGAACAATTTAGTCGCTTTCTGGGCCAAAGCTCCCAGAGGGTTCGAACTACTATCAAAATCGAGGAACCTCTTGGGACAACAATCGGTTCCAAGCATCACAAGCCTTCCCCAGAGGGCAGCGCAGAGGATGCACTAGGGGTACTGGCAGCCCCGCCAGAGGTGGTATGCCACCCAGTAAACAGTGACGTTCCGCTTCAGGTCCCCTCCCATGCATCCCCAGTAGGGGGGCGCATTTCCACCTTCACCCACGCATGGGAGGGGATCACTTCGAACAGATGGGTGCTGTCCACAGTGTCTGCAGGAGTATGTCAAGCCACAAAAATTCTGGATGACTACACTCCAAAAAAGGGGATTACATGGCAACATTGGATATGAAAGATGCCTATTTTCATATTTCAATGTTCCCAGCGCACAGAAGATTCTTAAGTTTCAAAATGGGCAACCAGCACTACCAGATCAAGGTGCTGCCCTTCGGTATAGCCTCAGCTCCAAGGGTATTCACCAAGGTCCTGGCGGTGGTGGCGGCGCACCTACGCACGCATGCAATTCCAGTGTAACCTTACTTGGATGACTGGCTCATCACAGGGGAAACCCCCTTAATTTGCAGACTAAACATTCAAAGAACAATCAACCTCCTCTTCCAATTGGGCTTCTCGATCAACGAGAACAAATCAAGCCTGGTGCCAAGCACCTCAAAACAGTTCCTACGAGCTGTCCTAAACACCCAAGAGTGGTTGGCCTTTCCATCAGAGGAAAGAATTCGGAACCTATTGCTGCAAATTCCTCTATCAGGCCGGTCGCCAAAAAAGGGTGCGCGATGCGTTTGCTAGGCATGATGGCATCTTGCTTTTACCTGGCTCCCCACGCGCGCCTGCGCATGTGACCCATGCAGGAATGGTTGGCGAAACAGTGGTCTGAAGCAAGTGGTCAGTGGGACGATCTAGTGGTCGTTTCGCCAACACTAGTACAGAGTCTTCGTGGTGGACAAGATAAAATCTTACAAAGGGGAAACCCTTCTACAATCCAGAGATACAGGCCGTTGTCACAACAGACACCTCCCTAGCAGGGTGGGGAGCCCAGAGTCTCTGGTCTCACACAGTGGCTCGGAACCACATCAATCTGCTAGAACGTCTGGCAGTCTTCAGAGTGCTTCGGGCATTCAAACCCCATCCTATCCAACTTGTCAGTGCAAATCCTAACAGACAGCACGACGGCGATGTTTTACTTAAACAAACAAGGGGGCACTCGTTCACCAAATCTGTCCACGCTTGCCCAGAGAATTTGGAGATGGGCACTCATACGGAAGATTTACCGGTCATCCCAACATGTTCCAGGGGATCTCATCTCGCTCGCATATGCTCTGAGCAGCGATCCCCTTCCAGAAGAACACGAGTGGACACTACACAAAGAAGTCGTAGGAGACCTCTTTTCTCAGTGGGGTTGCCCCACTATAGACATTTTCGCCACAAGTGAAAACGGGCAATGCCCAGACTTCGCATCCAGGGTCCCCAGCAAGGCTCCAAGGGGAACGCCCTATGGATGAATTGGTCCGGGATGTTTGCCTATGCTTTTCCTCCAACCCCTCTGATGAGGAAGGTGGTCAACAAGATCCACAGGGAACCGATGACGCTCATCCTAGTTGCTCCTATGAGGGCGAGACAACCATGGTACCCACACAAATTGGCGGTGTGCGACCCCATCAAACTCACGTGCTGGTACAGCCTACTCTCCCAGCACAAGGGCCTAACCGTGCATCCTCAGCCCAACTCAATGAACTTGGCAGAATGGCTCCTGAAGTCCTAGAGTTTGGACATCTCAGTTTACCCCAGAGATGTATGGATATCTTGAAAGAGTCAAGGAAACCTAACACAAGGCACTGTTACTATGACAAATGGAAAAGATTAATTTAGTGCCAGAATAAGCAAATCAACCCAGTTGATTGTACTCCTTCTAATGTCACCTATATGCTCCACTATTGGATGCAGGGTTAGTGTTTTTAACTTACTTAAAGTGCACCTGCCAGTTTTATCAGCCTACACCACTTCCTATAAAAAGGTGTCATGGTGGAAAGTGCCAGTTGTCAAAGCATTTATGGAAGGGGTAAAGAGATTCCACCCTCCGATTTCTAACCCACCACCAGGTTGGGACCCTAATGTGGTACTTACTAAGTTCATGGGACCTCCCTTAGCGCCCATGCACAAATCTAGTCTCAAACACCTGACTTATAAAACTGCTTTCTTAGTAGCCATCACCTCCATAAGAAGGGTCAGTGAAATTCAAGCTCTCAGTGCAGTATCCTTTCTTTACTGTTCATAAGGATAAATTGGTTTTACGCACTCACCCTAGGTTTCATTTCCAAATTCCATGTTAACCAGTCCATTGAGCTACCGGCCTTCTTCCAGGAACCCAAAAGCTCTGCTGAGGTGAAACTCCACACACTAGATGTGAGGAGGGCGGTCCTCTACAATGTAGACAAGACCAGGCCGCTAAGAAAGACAGATCAACTGTTAGTCTCCATAGCTCCAGGCAGAGAGGGAGATTGGTCTCTAAGAATGCCATCTCTAAGTGGATAGTAAGATGTATCCAACTGTGCTATTCCCTTTCAGATCAAACACTGCCTTTTACGCCGAGGGCCCACTCTACAAGAGGTACTGGAGCCACTCTGGCTTTCATTGCAAATATACCCCTTGACACCATTTGCAAAGCAGCTACATGGAGCTCTATTTACACCTTTACTCAGCACTACTGCGTTGACACTCATTCCAAGACAGATACTCAAGTGGACAAGCGGTTCTAAGACATTTGTTCGCTCATGACCCTTCTTACATCCCACCTCCTCCTCAAAACACTGCTCGCTAAACTATGGACAGCATGTGATCTAAGCAGATTCCAGAAGCCTCAGAAGGGATACATTACTCACCGTAACCGTATTTCTGATGCTTGTATCTGCTTAGATTCACATGCGCCCGCCCTTCCTCCCCTCTGAGAGAAGGCGCATGGATGCTTGTAGTCTTATCTATCTTATCTGCTTGGATACCCTGTACTCGTGCTACTCCTCATGCTACCTCATGTCAGGAAAAAATACAATCTGAGGGTCCTACACGTATGAGGGATCATGGGTACGGTGGACGTCACACTAGGGATAGTATTACTGGCACGCCCTACTTCGACGCCCCTTTTCGAGTTTTGAAAAAGAAACTGTAATACTCCGCAGCTTCCACTAGATGTCGGCCTATGCACACCTTCCACTAGATGTCGGCCTATGCACACCATGTGAATCTAAGCAGATATGAGCATCGGAAATAAGATTACGGTGAGTAATGTATCCCATATATATGTCAATTCCGTAGCAATGTTCTACATCTCCTAGCAGGGGGGCACCAAGTCTCCTCTTGTGGAACTTGCTATCCAAATTTGGAATTGGGCTATCCAACACAATGTCGGGCTCCAAGCTGTGCGCATTCAAGGTCATATCGATGTGGCTGCAGACTCCCCCAGCTGCCAATCTGCGGCGAGTTAAGATTGGGAGACTAACACGGATGTTCTCACCAAGATCTTCCAGCAATGGGGTTCTCCAGCCGTGGACCTCTTTGTGACATCATCAAACCGGAAGCTTCCTCTTTATGCTTCCCAGGGACGGGGTTGGAGTGGTTTCCTTGGGGGACGCCCTCGAGATCCCATGAGACAACATGAAGGCTTACGCTTTTCTTCCTTTGTCGCTCTGGAGACTCAGGAGTGCCTCCAACTGCAGACCCAAAGTTGCTTAAATTATGCCAAAAACAAGGGAGGGGGGGGGTCCTGGGAGTCCCTCTGCCAGACATTAGTACCGGCGAGACTAATGTTTACGTAACATTCAAATGTAAATACTACTTAAAACCCTATATAAAAATAGACCATCATTCCAAGCATTGCATATAATTGGTCCTAGTCAGCCATGCTTTCTTTTAAAAATGTCAACTCAATAAAGTTTAGAGAATCAGCCACATAATTCAAAACTCAGTTTTACAATTAGAAATGACTCGCTCTCAAAACTGGAAAATATGTTGCTGCCTTTGCAGCTTATTCCAAGTCTGAGACGTCTGCCTATTTTTATCTAATCCTATTCTTATACATTTCAAGGCCTGCTTCACGTGTTTTCTCGGGTTAGACCACCTAATCCATCCTTGGATTTGGTTGTAATGCTTCACGCCATGGCGGCTCAGACCTTTAGAACCTTTTGTCATTGGTGGATCTTCATCTAGTCTCATGGAACATAGCCTGCCTTGTTGCGGAAACCTCAGCCAGACGGATCGGTGAACCGCAGGCCCTATTGTACAAAGAGCTATTCCGTTTTTCAATAGGACAATAGTCCTCTAGACGCATCCATCTTTTTTGTAGACAGTGGTGTCCGACTTAAATATTTACTAGGAAATGTGTTTGCTGACTTTCTTTCCGTTTACTTGACTGAAGGGGAAAGAGTACTACATTGCTTGCATGTCGGAAGGGCATTCAAATGTTACCTAGGTCCAACTTCCCAGTGCAGAACCTCTCTCTTGGTTGCATATTGGCTGCAAATGCAGGACAAGCCAGCTTCAAAATACATTATTAGGTGCGTGTATGGTGGAAGAAAACAAATGGCTAGGAAAGTGGTCACCCCCAAAAGTTCTCAAGCTGATTCATTGAGGGTGAATGCTGTGTGTGCAAACTTTCAGAGACTTGCCTCAGTCAATAGATTTGCATAATGGACAAATGTGCTTAAATGGGCTTGTAAGTCTTCCTTCTGCATACATTGCTGCATGGCCAAACGTAGCTTCTGCTCTGGAGCAATCTGTTTTACAGGACTTGTTTGGGTAAAAGCCAACCCTTGGTTGATGCCCTTATTGTAGTTCTGCCATGAGTATGGAGGAAAGAGGACGGGGATGTTGGAATATGTAATTGCTTATTATGACACTATGCTCCTAGTCCAAAGTCCGGTTCTTCTCAATATGCCATCCAACTATCCCTACTGTGCCAGTAACCTGTCCTGGGCCTAGGCGTTTGAGTGGATTGTCAGGCTTTGCCTTGGACGGAGCAAGGGGGGACAGAACTACGCACAGCTTTGTAAATTAAATGTTTGTGCTTTACAAAAATGCTCCTGTCCCCTCCCCATGGGGGAGTATGGGGGAAAGGAGACTATGGACTCGAAGTATAAAATTCGCTATGGTGAGTAACTTTCACATATCCAGTGATGGCTGGCATGCCATAGTAAAACATGCAGAAACATATTTGCCTCCGCACAAAGGCCATATTGGAACGCTAGGTTTTCAACCTGCTAGTAATGTAAAGTGTTCTTTTGTAAAGTTAAACCGGTCCTTTTAATGTCCATGTACGCACATAACACGTACACATACAATGTATCTCTTATACTGTGCTTAACGGTTTGGAAGTATGCTCAAAGGTAATGTTGCCGTTTTAAATGTGTTGCTCTGATCTCAAATAGTGATGATTGGAAGTAAACTTGTGTATGAAAATGTTCATTAAATCTGTTAAATATTCAGTGTTTTAGTTGTAATTGGCCTAGTTTATTGCATTAAACCAATTGAGTTAGAGATGAACAAAAATCAATGTATTTGGACGAACAAATATATCTACTTTTAGATCACTGGATGTTGTCAATTGGTTCCTGTCTGGTGGCTAGCGATCGGGCACTTGTTCAGTTGTCTACATCTATACAAACGTAAAAATAAGACTTTTCAAAGCGGCAGGGAATAACTTGGCTGAAGGTAGCTTCTTCAGCCACGAAGAGAACCCAAGAAAAGTTGCATCGCTTTACTTGCCTCCATGTACCATGCATCTACCAAATCCTCTTGGCAGGGTCTGCTACATTCCACAGCCAATATATTGGACCATGCTCTGGTTCCCTTTGGGGCCAAAGAGCCCATTTTAAGCCAACACTACGTAGCCTAAAGACGCCTGCAGACTTGTACACAGTATTTCTGTCACCACACTATTTTTTAATTACTAGGAAGTGCCACCTATGAGCCAAATATAAAAATATACCTTGAAGGAATATGTTAATGGGGCGGTTCCTTTTTATTCAGGTCAACATTATATGCATGTGTAGCTCCTAGGAAATGTTATTACTACCTTTTTTCTGTGCACGAATTTAGACTGATGTGTTAATTGCGCGTTTTTGCAGTATAAATGGTAGCATGCGTTAATGTGCAACTTTTATTTTAGGGCCAGGTGATCGACTTCATGGAGCATGGTGGTGTGCCGTATGAACTGTAAGTAGCAATCTGTGCCGAACTCCTGTTTTTTAGGGCAGTTTGTTTTGTTGTTTGTACTTTAGAATACAACAATATATCTACAAAAGTATTATGGTATTTAGAAAGTCCAAACCGTTGCAGTGAACCAAGTTTACATCAGGTGTTCCAACAATAGATTCAGACTAGTCTACCTGGTTTCCACCAATTGCAACGCAGAGATCACTTCCTTGGTTTCCAGCTTTACACAGACTTTCCCCCACCTGCCCAAAAAAAATCTACCCTGAGTGAGCAGATGGATTTTTAACAATCTGTCATTATTTGTTGTATGTTACTACAAGCCAAGTCTTGTTGTATAACTTAGGCAGGTTTAACTCTAAGACTGACTTGATTCTATATGGATGGACATTTTAATGGTAGAATATGCGAAATGTATTTCTGAGCAGATTGTTATAGTGGTCCGTTACACAATTTAGTTGTATTGTCCACCATGCTCATCATCAGTACAGACTCTGGATACTTCTGGGATATTTTAAAATAATAAAATATATTGGGTACTCTGAATTAGACATTTACTGCTCAAAAAGCATCATCTGGGGAGGCCACCAGGGGGCGTGGGCAGGATGGACGCCTGAACGTCGAGCTCCGCACCCAGCCCCGGGTGAACTGCGATTTACCGGCGGAACGAGGGTCCCATGCACCACGCGACCCCCACCAAAAGACGTTGGAGCCTGTAGCCCCCACCTGGACCCAACTCTGGTCCCGATCCGGCGCTCCTGTGCGGAGTTACACGGACCGAGGCGATATCAGCTGCCCCTCCCCCACGACCTGGCGCGGAGTAACGCAGAAAGCAGCGCGAGCCGCGCCGCCCACGAATAGGCCCGAGAGGGTGGGCCCACGGCGCTTCCTCCCCTGGACATCTTCCGCGGCCCACCGCTTGACCCAGGGCCCCGACCTGAAGAAAGTCGTCCGCCCGCCCGGGGAGCACACGCCGGGGCGGCCCTCTGCGCCCAGGCGCTCCGCGCCCGGCGCTTCTGATACTCGAGGCCCGGCCCGACCTGGAGAGGACCATCCTCCGGACCTGGGAGCTACGGTACTGCAAGGGGGCCGACGCGGGAGCACGCCCCCCCACCATCACAACACTCGCCGAGACGGCCCGCGGTGCTCGGGGGCTCCACGCCTAACGAGACACGCCCGGTCACAGGGAGGCCCGAGTCCACTAGCCCCCTCCACGGCCTCAGAACTCGATCAGTTGAGGGCCACCCACCCACCCGTGGAGCAACGACAGGGCACCAAGGACACCAAGGACTGCGTGGAACACACCGACAGCGTTGTAAGACCTTGGGGACCCCCCAGTTGACTTGCCGTGAACCCGCCACCAAAGGGCCAACTCAACCACCCCTTCCCGGCTCCCCAGTCGACGAAAAGGCGGCGCCCGCCGATAAGTGGCCGGCACGAACTTTCCATGTACTGGAAAGAAAACCTGCAGAAATAACAGTTCGTTGCCAAAGAAAGTGCCATGACCACCGGTAGCCCCACTGCCCCACCCCCAGACCTGGGGGCTATCCAGAACAACATCCAAACGATTCTGGAGGAGATACGAGGGATGAGGACAGACATGGGGGCCAAACTGGCCGACCTCACCACCAAAGTTACCACCCTAGAAGACCGTGTGGAGGGTGTCGAAAATAATCAACTCTCAGTAACACTCCTCGAAACCCAAATGGACATGAGACTCCGAGACATGGAAAGGCGTGAAGAAGAGCTTCGGCTTAAGGTTGATGACATGGAAAACAGGGAGAGGAGGAACAACCTTCGAATCTTTGGCCTGGTGGAATCCGAGGGCGAGTCCACACAAGGACTCGAAGGCAAAGTGCACGACATCGTGAGGATCGCCCTGGGAACAGAGGACGTGGGGACGATCAACTTCGACAGGGTGCACCGAGCAAGGGGGGGGGGAGGCAGAGGCCCACGCTCGGTCCTGGTTCGGCTGCACTACTACAGGGACAAGGTCAGAATCCTGGAGAAGGCGAGACATCTTGGCATCATACAGTACGGCGACTCGAAGGTATCCATCTTTCAAGATCTATCGGCCCTAACCCTGTCAATGAGGAGGAAATGTGGCACACTTACAAGATGGTTGCAGGGAAAAGGGGTCCGATATCGGTGGGGGCACCCCTTCTACCTGGAGTTTGAGTGGCTAGGTGAGAAACACCACCTGATGTCGGAGGAAGACATACGGAGAGCCACGGATGATCTGGTGAACGACCGGGCGGGCCACTCAGGCGCCCAGGAGGGAGGACCACGGGACCCCCCCAGGGGTCCCGACAGACTAGGAAATCACAGCGGGAAATCTAAGGTCAAGGGGGCCCGAAAGTTTCGGAAAACCAGACACCCGTCGACGAACCTGGAAGACCACCCAAATTCATGATAATCGCGTTCGATTGGAGGTGGAGAAAATCACGAGGTGAGAGATGATTCGGGGTGCGGGCGCTGGAGGCCCTGGGCCCACGAACTGCCTTGAATGGGCGCCGCGGCGGCGCGGTGTTTAGCCCGCTGGACTATGGGTCGGCAGAGCGTTTTGTTAAAAAGTTAACTGTTTATTTGTGTTGCCCCATGTCCGAGGTTCAAGTTATGGGTTGGTGGCCTGGGGGCCCGGGTCCCAGAATTCTATCTCGGCCATGTGTACCGAAGGCCTGAAGGGGCCGACCTGAATCAAGTTTGCGATCTGGGACTCTCCAAACACACGAAAACCCCGGGGCTGGGGTTAGAGTCCTTGGTGGTTCGTTGACCAACCCCAACATATGTCGGGGAAAGTGGACGAACGCCTTATGTTTCAAGGGAGGGGCGGGCGGGGGGAGGGAGGGTACAGGGAGGGGGGTTTGGAATAAGGGGGAAGGAGGTAGGAGGGACAACGGGGCAGTTAGAGGGGTTCAGGGGGAAATTCAGTTAAAACCGCAGGAATACGCTTGGCAATGGGCTCTAAAATTCAATCACCACGAGGGGTTCAGAATGCACACCCGGAATGATGACAATGATTGAAGGGAAGGTGGGCACGTTGAATGTCAAGGGTCTAAACTCTCAAAATAAAAGGTCCCTCACGGGTAATATGTTCCGTAAACAACACCTGACGGTCCTATTCCTACAGGAAACACATTACAAGCGTGGGAGAGAGTCCAGAATCAAGGGGAAAGATATCGGCAGCAATTACTGGGCTTCACATCCGACCTCTAAGAAGGAGGGGGTGGGCATTCTCCTGGGAAGGGCTCTCCAACTCACGGGGGTGGAAACCAAGAGAGGATTTGGGGGTCGATTTCTAGGCGTCAAGGGGCTTTGCGAGGGGCAACGAGTCACTTTTGCCACTGTATACGCACCCAACTCGGGTCAAGTAGAGTTCCTCACACGGATCTTTGGCGTCATGGATGAATGGGCTGAGGGGGCCATGATTCTTGGTGGGGATTTTAATCTCATAGCCGACCCCCAACTGGATTGGTGGTCCGCTAGAGGTGGGACACCCAAGGGGATCACTAAGGACAACCTGGCTTTGCAAAACCTCCTGAGGGATCACTACTGGGTAGACGTTTGGCGCAAGGCGTACCCGGCCCAGGGTGGTTACACATTCTCTTCTCCCCCACACTGCACCTACACCAGAATCGACCTTTTGCTGGCCTCAGAGGAGGGGGATGGGGCGGTAACCCAGCCAAAGGTCGAGACCATAACGTGGTCGGACCACGAATTACTTGTAGCTAACTGGTCCCTGCCCGTCGCCCCGAGATCGGCTCGATGGCGGTGTAACGACACGCTCCTTAGGGATCCAGTATTCCGTGATTTCATGAAACAAGAAATGCTGGCCTACTTCGAGATAAACGACACCGGGGAGACGGACATGTCCACGGTATGGGAAGCGGGGAAAGCCACCTTCAGAGGTCTCCACATAGCGGAGGGCTCGAGGCGAAAAAGGGAGAGGGGCCTGGTCGAGAGCAGACTCCGAGCGGAGTTACAGATCCTGCGGGCCAGACTGGGCGTCCCGGGGGTGGACCGGAGGGCACTATTGGACGAGATGCAGGGCAAAAGACAGGAGCTCCATACGGTTCTCATAGGTTAGGTGGTTAAGAGGATGCGATATACCAAACAGAGATACTATGAACAGGGCGACAGGGTAGGCACTCTACTGGCACAGAGGTCGAGGGGGTGTAGAGCGAAGAGAGGGATTACCCAGCTAACCGACGAGGAAGGCAGAATTCATGGGAACCGGCAGGAAGTGACGGAATGTTTTGCTGATTACTACAGCAAACTCTATTCCAGGCAAGTGGGCGAATCGCAGGAGGATATTGCCTCCTACCTGGCAGAACACCCCCTCCCCAAACTGACCGACCAAGACTTAGAGGCCCTCGAGGGGGAAATCCTAGAGGAGGAGGTGGAGGGAGCCATTAAGAGACTGAAGGCCGGAAAGGCTCCAGGCCTTGACGGCTACACAGCGGAATTTTATAAACAGACCCAATCCACCCTAGTGAAGCCCCTGACTAAATTGTTTAATCAAATTAGGGGCAACGACACAATCCCACCGTCTTTCTTACAGGCCCTCATCACCGTCATACCCAAACCTGGTAAAGACCGGGCGGTCTGTGGGTCCTACAGACCCATCTCACTTCTCAACTTAGACGCCAAGATTTTTGCTAGGATCCTGGCCTCCAGACTGGAAAATTCCCTCCCACGCCTGATACATCCAGACCAGGCGGGATTCGTCCTTAATAGACAGGGTTCCGATAATCTAAGGAAAACACTTCATATACTAGCCACAACCGAGGCCAGAAACGAAGGCACACTCCTACTGGCTCTCGACGCGGAGAAGGCCTTTGACAGGGTCAGTTGGGCTTTCATGAGGGAGGTTCTCATATCGGTGGGGATGGGTCCAAGGTGGTTGGGATGGATATCCGCGCTCTACTCCTCCCCTCTGGCCAGAGTAGTGGCAAACGGGATTGAATCTAGAGAATTCCCCCTTGAGCGTGGTACGAGGCAGGGATGCCCCCTGTCCCCGTTAATCTACGCATTGGTGATGGAACCGTGGGCAATCTCGATCCGCAATGACATGGCCATCAGTGGTGTGCAGATGGGGGATATGCACTGCAAAATCGGCCTCTTTGCGGACGACGCCCTGCTCTACGTTACCAGACCGTCCCATACAATCCCTCGGCTACTGCAGGGCCTCACAAGGTATGGAGAACTATCGGGGTACAAAGTCAACCTGGACAAATCAGTGGCATTTGTGGGTGGGAACCTGCCGGACACAGAGGTGGCCTTTGTGGAGGACCTCCCCTTCAAGCGGAACGATGAGGGGTTCCGTTACTTGGGAGTCCAAATCACACGTAACCTTGAAGACCTGTATGGGGCCAACTCCCCCCCCCCCCCCCCCCCCCTCTCTGGTCAGCAATCAGGAGGGACATAGAAAGGTGGGCGGGAACGGGTCTCATGGATGGCACGCCTTAATCTCATAAAAATGGTGATTCTCCCAAAATTCCTGTTTCTCTTCCAAATGCTCCCGGTGCAAGTCCCCAAGGCCTTTTTTTGATGAAACAAAACGAATCCTCCTTAGATTCCTCTGGCAGGGCAAAAAACACAGGATTTCGTATGAGGTACTGACTAGGACCAAGGAGGATGGGGGGGGTGGGCTACCCCGACCTCGAGACGTACTATAGGACATCCCAGTTGAGGATCCTGGTCGATCACTTCACACCGGGAACGAAAAAACAGTGGGTAGCCATGGATAATAGGCCCCTGGCACCTGTCACACTAGAGGAATGGCTCTGGGTCCCAAGGAGTACGATCCCCAGAACCGTCTTGAGCCACCCGATTCTGAAAGTATTGTGGTCCCTATGGAGAGAGGGAGGTTACTACAGATGGCTCACGACATGGCCCTCCCCCTTGAGCTGTATATGGGCCCCCCCTTTCCTGGCAAAAATAGCGGAACCAGCAGCTTACCAGACGTGGTTCGAGGCGGGCCTTAGTAGGACCGGCCCACTGTGGGTGGGGGGCTCCTTCCTCCCCCTGAAGGACCTCGAGGAAGCCCTGGGAATAGGCACGCTTTCCCCGTTTCGTTATCTTCAGCTCAAGGGTGTCCTCACCGAGCCATCTTGGGGCGATACCCTCAGGAGGGAACTCACAGACTTTGAAAAGCTCCTTCTGACCGCAAAGGGTTCCAAGGGGATAATCTCTCGCCTATACAAGCTCTTTCTATTCTCTATCCCCCGAGACCCACCACCAGCACGCACGCAATGGGGTAGGGACCTAGGCGAGGAAATCGATGACGAGAGATGGACAGAGATGTGTAGACGGGCTAATCGGTCCACATCCTCCCTCCAATATCGCCATCAGGCCATCAAGATACTACACAGATGGCACTACCCCCCGCAAAGGATAGCTAGAATGCGGCCAGGATATGACCCACACTGTTGGAAATGCAAGACCGAAAGAGGTGACTATATCCACATGTGGTGGGGATGCCCAGTGGTTCAGAAATACTGGGACAAGGTGCGGGCCTGGATTAAAGGGGTGGATGGGATCGAACAAGCTTCCTGCCCTTGGCTCCTCCTTTTCGGGATTAGCAACGGGGAGGACCAGGATAGCACTCGAGACCACATGCTCCAGGTGATGCTGGTAGCAGCTAGATGCTGCCTGGCACAGAAATGGAAACACCTGAAAATGCCAGGGGAAAAAACCTGGGTGACCAAAGTAAGAGCCATCTACGACATGGAGTTCCTCACACACCTGCTTGATGAGTCCAAGTCCAACATCGAGGAAATCTGGCTCCCCTTCTTTGACAAATACGGCCGAGTGGTCTAGGACCTGGTGGCTGAGCTGAGGGATCCCCCTCCTCCCCAAGGACACGGGACCATGGCCCAAGGACTCTGTTGTGAACTGAACCCGTTTGATCCACATGACTTTGACGTGCCACACGCACAATGCACTGCTGCCTCTATCACTAAAAGAGCCCGTTACGCAAGTAACTACCTATGCTATGAACGCTCGAACTGAAGGGGGGTGGGGGGAGGGAAAAGGAGGGAGGGGTAGGGGGTGTGTTGCGTTTGGTTTTTTCTATATGTTAACTCACATTAATAAATGCAATGTAATAATGTAATCTCGTAATGCACAAAGGAAACCTAATAAAATCGATTTTCAAAAAAAAAAGCATCATCTGCCCTGTAGAAATTGGTCCGTCTCAAAGTGTACCAGAAAAGTGTTGGGATGCAAGTGCATAGTCTTGGGCGAAGAGATTGACTGTGAAAAATATATTCACAAGCGTCCTGTGCTAGCAGTTCTCATTGGGTGTGGCAGAATGTGCATGTACCCATTTGTAGTTTTCTTTGAACATTTTAGAAACACCAAATGGCCATACAGAAAGAGCAACTATGTATTCACGTTGCTGTTGCAGAGGTTGAACATAGGGTGATTTACATTGCATTTAGTAGAAGTATGTTTTAGAGGGATGTTCAAGTAGGTAGCTGACATGGGTAGCCATAGAGGATGGGGTCCGAGAAGTGTTGCGGTACAGGTGAGGTCCGGGGACTAAGGTAGCAAGAGTTCCACTATGTTGGATTTTAGGGAATGCTACAGGATGCGTTTTAGAGCGTATGATAAAAAGGCTCAATGTGGAGCTGCGGCTCTGTCCAGTTAGCCCTGAGAAAAGTTCAACCCCACCCCCCCACCTCCAAAACCCCTGCCCCCAAGAAGAGGTTAGGATGTCAAGGTCACAGGCAGCTGCGCTGTGCTAAGTTAATTGAGCCGAGCTGCACAGCTTTGAGGAGCTGAGAAAGGAATGTTGGGCCTCGGGAGGATGCACCCTTTTTGAGGGTTCAATTCATGTGAGCAGGGCATGGGGCTCTGGGATGAAGATGAAGATTTAGAGCACTACTGCCGCTTAACCGAAGAGCAGTCATCCTATTTGAACTACTGGTGCAGGGACTAATAAGTGAAATTCAGACCGAAGAGTGGTGCCCCGATCACTTCATGGGCATCTGGGTTCCCAGAGGGTTAAGGTGGGAGATGTGCTAAGGCTGTACCGTGATTTGGGATGGGAGGAGCAGAGGTGATGCCAATAAATGCATTTACAAGGGTAGGAAGCTGTTTGTGCATGCCACAGTGTCTCGTATAAGGAGGCGGGCCATTGTGTTATCAAAGCAGTGTTGACCTGGCTATTCACACTTTGTTCAGGGCCCGACGGAGGGGTGCGCATCACGTGATTGTCAAGAATATTTTACTTGTTAAAGAAATTTTTTTATGGTAACCATATACCTGGTAGTTGATCAATTCTTAGTGACTATGTTGTAGGGCACGTGTTTAGGGGAAAGTTTAGATCATGTGACCAATAGGGCAATGGACTATAGGGGACAATTAGACTTGTTTACAGCTGTTCGTCAATGGGCAGTCCGAAGTGTGGGAATGTTATCTTTTGTATGCATAGATCTGTTAATTTGTGGTTTTTCGCTATAAAGATGTAACTTGGGGTACGACGAGCTCCGTGTTGGTTTGGTTCTACGGGACCGTCTGATACATTAGCATGTAATTCAACTTTGTTTTCCTTGCAAACTGCATTGATTTGGCGTTTTTATCAATGAGGTTTTGAGCCATTCAACCTACAAGATGGTTGTATTAATTAAGTTGGGTAGTTATTATTGGCAGGGCTGCAGTTCACCTAAAAACTAAGGGGTTTTTCTATTCATAGTTGTAAGACGGGGTTGTCTTTTATCTCCCCCTTTTATTTGATTTCTTCATTGAACCCTTGGCTATCTGCATCAGAAAGAATGTGGCTATTCAAGGTAGGCGAGTAACTGCGGGTACGAACCTTACATGGAAGGCGCTAGAACCTTAAAATAAATGTTGAGATGGGAGGCTGCATGTACCAAGGACCCATAGGCCACCCGTAAGGCCTATGATAAGTGTAAGAGTATAAAAAGGAAACTGGCTCTTGGTTGTCAGCGCTAAACCCTGTTATGTGAGATTCCAATTATGAATAAACAAATTTTCAGTGATTGATGTCAGATTAAATACAGCTGTCAGAAAAAAATGTTATTAACAATCTTGTTTTAATTGTCCCATTAGGAAAATAGCTCAGCCGACATGTGTTTCGACCTGCTCTGGCTGTTAAAGCACATACATTTGAACAAAAAGGTCAACAAAACCATGATGGACATGTATTGTGCCCAAATGTGAACACACAAAGATGCGTGACCGATTCACACACAATTATATGAAGAGTTAAGTAGTGCATAAGAAATAAAATAAGATGTAAAGTACATACCCATTGTCCTATGTCAACAGAGGTATTGTGGAAACGGGCAAAGACAAAAACGAGGACATTGGTATAGTTAATAAAAGTTCAACAGTACTTGTTTTGTAGAAAGAATTAAAGATGCAAATAAAACAGGTGCAGCCTCATAATACACCAGAAATTACGATTATTATATTGATATTTATGTCATCAAAATGCTGGTAACTGAGTGATGGTGGTTGAAGGGCATGCACTTCCTTTTGCCAAACACAGGCCAGAAATCCACAGAAAATTAGTCAAATGGTGAACAAAATCTCTAATGTCATGTTAAGACTGGTGGAGAATTGTGAAAGAAAGACGCCAAAGAGCTCACCAAGTCAATCTGTATTCCAAGTCCTAACTACAGAAAAGTGCGTGCCATGGATATAGGTCTGATTGTGTAAATTCAGAAGATAGGTCAAAAGAATAATAAACAACGCACCCTGTTCTAGATCCGCGTTGGAGAAAAATATTAGAAATAGTCGGATCCTTAACAAAATGCCCCAATTTGTTATACGAGAATAAATCCAGTCCAGTACTGTATAAGAAAACAGTCTAAGATCATGTGTGCCATTATGAAGAACTGACAGTGCCTAAGTACAATGAATTGAGGTGTAAAACAATCCGCAAAATTAATATGGAAATACCATACAGCCTTGAGGACGACCCAGAGCGTGTCGATAACGCGTGTCGGCTGACCTATTTTCCTAATGGGGATATTAAGGGTATTTTGATGGTTAACTGCATCTCTAAAGTGCTCTTATATGCAGGTGACTTCCTAGTTTTACTTTCTGATCCTGGACCTTTGTTTAGACAATTCATTTTTTACTACAATCGATTATAAAATTAATGTTTCTAAAACATTGGCCTTTCTAATCTCAACCTAGAGCGGGGAAGTATGGTTGGAAACATGGGCATACAGATTTCCAGGTAAGTTAGTATACCAGCTTCAAACATCCGATCTAAGCTTGCAGAGGTAGCTATTTTATGTTGGTGGAGGTTGGATCTGACATTATGGGGGAAAGTTAATGTGGTTACGATGGTCCTGCTTCCTAAGTTGCTTGATACATTTAGAATGCTCCATCTTACTTTGATGGGAGAGCTGCTTCGTAATATAGATAGTCTTCCAGATTTTCTTATGGGGGTGATGGTGAGAGATCAGGGATCCCTAAAGTTGTTCTCATGAAACCTGTATGCTTGGGTGGCTTTGGTTTTCCAAATGTTGCTTTATATCATAGACCCTTTTACTTTCAGCACCCCACATTTTTGGTTAAGGGAAGACTCCGCTAGTGGCCCAAATTGGGTTACTATCAAGAAAGCTTCTGTTCACCCTGTCCCCCCTGGATTGCCTTCTTACTATGGATAACAAATTGACTGCTGATCAGACTCCACCATTTGTTAAACATGTTTTAAAGGAATAGAAAGAGTTGCAAGAGTTCTGGCACGAAATAGCTCTTTAGCTTGGATTCTTAGCTTTGGAAAACCCAGCTATTCAGATCGATAACCGTAACCTTTCTGCTCCTCTTGGTAATTTGCAGTTATTTGGAAATTTGGTTCAGGTTCACAATGGTGTTTCAATCTCCCAAGTTCCTGCGATTCAAATATTAGTTGCGTCCATCAGAGGATCGCCTATATTATGTGCTTTGTGATGTTTTTGAGACTGTTTTCGTCCTTTAACACCTTGTCGCATGATGTCCCCTCTATATTACATTTATCCAGCAGCATGCCTCTTTCTGCCTCATTTCTGTAAAAACTTCTCACTCGGATAGGTGCTAATGCTGCTTCTGGTCATGGTAGGGCAGTATGGAGTTCATACTTGGGTTTGGAGATTTCACATGGTGAATGGAGCAGTATTGGAGCTGGCCCACATAAATTTAGGATTGATCTAGATGGAAGGTTTACTCAACAGCAGATTTTACATTGTATTTATTGGACCCCCTCGAGAATTAAACATTGTAAACTTGTTCAAGATGATGCATGTTGGAATTGGAAGTCGGGACATCAGAGCAGTTTTGCATATGTTTAAAAGGTTTTGGGAAAATGTCTTACAGCGTATGGACCTCGTGTTGTGTCTTAACTTCCCTGTAATCCTTTGTGTGCTAGGGTTGTTTCCGGTAGGGTTTTGACTGTCTATTGGCTTACTCTACTGTTCTTAGTTTAACGCTACAAATCAGATAACATGATTGGTGTGCTAGACTGAAAATTGTGCAGTCTGACGGATATCTTGGGATCGCGATTCCAAACCTGGGTTTCCAAACTATGTATTGTAAAAACATATTGTGGGGCATTAGGAGCCCCTTGTGGAACATTATGTTGATGGGTACAAGAGCATAGCCAAAAGGCAAACCGGGACCGCTAAGTTTGCAAACACAGTGCTGGGCTAATGCAAATTTGTACATTCTCTGATAAATGTATGATAGAGGGGCTTTTGGGGGTTTGATCCACAGGGGCCCAGTCGCTAACCATTGATAACGCAGGGTCACTGATTGACAATTAACATCAAAGCAGAGGCACTAATGGGAGGAAAGCAATTAACATCAAAGCAGAGGCACTAATGGGATGAAAGCAGATATAATTACTGTGCTGCTGGTTAAGCATTCCAGACACTGTAGCAACATAATGGCGGCTGGGGCCCAAGTCACAGTATCTAGAGGGCATGGTAGCAGGACCTTGCCTCCAGGGATTGTAAGGATGTTCAGTGCCTTGGACGGTGTGTGGTGTTCACTGTGCCCAGGACATGACTTATT
The DNA here is from genome assembly GCF_040938575.1 of Ambystoma mexicanum. Lineage (NCBI taxonomy): Eukaryota > Metazoa > Chordata > Amphibia > Caudata > Ambystomatidae > Ambystoma > Ambystoma mexicanum. The sequence goes on along the minus strand of NC_090931.1, from coordinate 544,498,111 downwards.
TCAATGCTCCCATCCATTGTCTCCAGATTTTATGGGCGCTTCACTGTGGACAGACAGAAATATTCCAAGCCCATGGCCCCGGTGCTGTAAAGGGGCTGAGAGCATAGCAGAAGGCTGTGCCTGGCGCACAGTCTATAAGAGGGCATATTAGCAGACCACACTCAGTACTTTTGGCGGGTTCACTGTGCCATGGGCAAAGTGCCTGCAGCATGTGATGGAAAGCCTATGACTTTATTTCGTTTTCTAAAATATCAAACTTAACTAAAGAGTGCAAGGGGATTTGGGTTTTCTGGCATGCATGCTATGTTTAGTGTGTAAGAGCCCCTCTACTGAGAACGAACACGGTTCAAATAACCTGTTTTATTTTAGTTTTTTTTTTGGTTTTTTTTTTTTCCCAAGCGTTGGGCTTGAAACAACTCTAATTGTCTCTGAGCTCGATATTTCCACTAACAAACATTTCCTTTAGACATTTTATCAATGCTAAGGTCTGTGATGGTCTCTCTCATTGTAGCAATCTGGACCACCAGTGATCCGCACAGAGCGAAGTTTGCTCTTAAAAAAAAGATTTGGTCAACATCTTACTTCTAATTTCAGTTAGTGCAGGGCTTAAAAGCACCCAATGCTGTAAGGTCTCTAGTCTACAGTTTTTGGCTTAGGTGGTCGCACCCTTGCTCTCAAGATTTCTCGCGTTGGAAATAGATTTGATAGAAATTTCAGAAACGGAGTATGATAAGGGCTGTTTGGAAACTTCTGCAGGTACTTGGGTATAAGGTTATAGGATCTTGCTTCCGTGGGAGTCTGTGAAAATAACTTGAATGATTGTCTTTGCGCCTTCGTTTCGATCCAATCTAGTCTCCAAAGTTTGCGTTTAGCCAAAAGCTTATTTGTAGTCAAGATGTGTTTCGATGTCTATAGGTTCTGTAGAATCGTCTCACAAATGTCCTTCCATTCCTTCAGTACAAGGTCAGAACCTGTGTTAATCGCTCTTTTTACCATTTTAAAACCTCTCATGGGTTTTGGTGAGAGCCTTTCTGTATAGTCTTCATATATAGGGATGGTGATTTCCCTACCACCATTGCGTAGAGCAAAATGATGCCCAATTTCCTTCGGATCGGATAGGCGTGCTTTTTGGTATTTCAAGTATGGTCGCCCAAAACATGCCCTCTAGGGTAGGCCATACATGGGCAGGTAACGCAAAGAAAGACTGCTCTGTACGTCAAAATTAAAATTGCTTTCATCCGATAAAATGAAATTAGTGGTAGTCATGAAAATCTGCAGTATCTTTTTTTTGTATCTCTCCCTTGTGATGCCAGATTCTTTGCCTTGTTGCGCAAAAATAATTCTCTCGGGGAATCTCTCACTTGTGTTAAGGCACATCCCAGGTAGATCAATGGGCTAACTTTTGCTAGCTTTTTGTTAAACATTAAGTGTTTGCATGATTTGATGTCACTTGCTGTACCAATTACCATGATTCTGTTTTTTTCCGGATTGATCTTTAGGCCATTTGATTTGACATCTTGCAGAGCATTCAATTGCCTTTGTAGTCCAATGGGAGTCTGGTCTATTAAGACCAAGTCGTCCGTATATAGCAGCCGATCTATACTCCAGCCGTCTCTTATTTTTTATTTTTTTGGGGGGGGGGGGGGCAAAGCTTCTAACCTTGGTCATTGTTCTGTAAATCTGATGTGAATAAATGAAAAGTGCGTAGGTTAGGGAACAACCTTGCTTTAAACCCTTTTCAGTTGGTATGGGTTCCGAGAGCAGGCCATTCATGTTTAATCTTGCACTGAGTGATGTTTCGGAGTACAAGTCACTTAAGGCCTCCCTCACGTCATTTGGACAATTCCAGGCTTTGAGGTTAGACCATAGTTTAGTGCAATCTATAGTACCAAAAGCCTGTGCAAGGTCTATGAAGGCTGGATAGATAGTTCGTGCTTTTAGAATGTTGATCCGGAATACATACAACAAAGTGCCCACTCATTTGACAAACGCTGTTTGTAATGTGTCAAAGATGTTAGTTTTAGTGGTACATTTTAAGGGCTTCAGAGCCAGGGCTGCAAAAATCTTTCCTGCTACGTCCAAAAGGGCTATTTGCCTGTAGTTTCTCAGGTCCGATCTATTCCCCTTTTAGAAGATGGGCAACAAAACAGATGTTTTCCTATATGATGGAACTCTTTTGGTCGTCTTCACGTATTCAAATGGCTCACTTGGAAAGAACGCCCACAAGTCAGGATTTTTCTTTAGCATTGCATTTGTCATGCCATCTGGACCCTGGGGCTTGAGAGCTACTAAGCTTTTGTATTGGATCTAGGATGTCTTCTTTGCAATTTTGAAAAGTCAATTGCTCTATACTTTGGGTTCTATCATCTTCCTTTCTCTCAGACTGTTTGTCAATCGAGAATATGTGATGAAATGTTTGCATTTACTGCATTGGTAGTCCATGCCGATTGTGGTCCATTTTAGGGAGTTAATGTGATGCCATCTTTCATTGGTGTTCTTCACTGCAATGTTTTCTAGCATTAGTTTTGCATCTCGCTGTGCCTTCTTGCCCACACCCAGTTTCAATGTTTCAACGTACACGCTGTTTTGATAGCTTCTTGCGACAAGTTGCCTCTTAGGTTTCTTAAGCATGCTTTTAATACGCGTTTTTGATAGGCCACATTTGTCATAAGTAGTTCGGAGTTCCGGCTGTATGATAAATAACCTGTTTTTTATAGAATTTGTTCCACTCAGGAGGGTCTACAACCACGTTTTCACTCACTTCACCCTTCACAGGGGAGAAATATCCATTTGCATATCAGTCTAGTCCCACCCACTTAGGCAGTCCAGCACTGAAATGCTAGGCAATTCGCCTCTGAACAGGCATGCCATCAGCAACCCCAGGCACGTGTTTGGACTTGTTGGGCTTCATCAGTGAGTGGGGCTCACAGACCTTCGTATAACTATTAGGGACTTGTGTGGTAGGGGAGGGGTTATCCAAATGTGGGCCCCTTGATAACTGTGCTTAGAGAGGCACATCTTCACCTCACTGATGAGGCCCAACAAGGCTAAAACATGTGTATAGTATTGTTGTTCTTACTCTTGTTCAGTTGAGATTTGCCAAGCGTTTCAGTGCTGGACTGTCCAAGTGGGTGTGACCAGACTGATCTACAATGGATATTTCAAATGGATTGTGTTCGTATGTATTCCTCATCTTAGAGTTTCTTCGTTTCCAGCTGCTTTGGAAAAAATGTTTCTCTCCCGGCAGAGGGTGCTGTACGTCGAGACAGTCGACTCCATGACCTAGGATTGGTCTCTTGATAAACTCCCATCAGCTGATCCTCCAAGTTACCAGGAGGACCTGACCTCTGGCATTGGTTTGGAACCACGCATACCCTGGGTTCCGAACCCTAGGACTTGACATTTGGTTCTTTGGCCGTGGCCACTAATACATCAGACTCTGGTGGGGGTCGCATTTGGTTGCTTTTCCCTATCACACACAACCAGGACGTGTTGGGGTTTTGCTTTTTGTTGTTTCCTTTTCTTCACTTTGTCTTTTTAACTCATTATATAGACTGTGTATCCAGCTACACATCTTGTGGATGGTTTTTGTTTGAAAATGTTTATTTCTTGCCAAATACCAGAGTGTATGTTTCATACTATTCGATGCAATTCACTGTGCACTTGAATGATCATGGTTTCTGTTTCTGAAAGTACAATTTTTTGTAAATGCTCTACTGTACAATTAATAAATAGCCACTAAGCTATCACAGTAACTTTCTTTATATATTGTCTTTTTATTGTCTTTTGCTCCAAGGCAGCAACACTCGATGCTTCGGGGTAGCCTGAGATATCAAATTAATTAGATATCCAGAGTATTTGGGTTCAACATTCATGGTTTCATAGGCGAATTAGTCTTAAGCCTTCTGTTCGTAGAGCACCACACCGAAAAAACAGTGTGTTACAAGATAAATATTTTTGATGGGATAAGGTCAGTTCCTTGTTTGTTCGATGCCCTTAACCTGACCTTCCCAATACATAGGGCTTTCCCTCCAGTTTACTTACTCGACTCCATGCCCTTCGACAGTTTCCATCTTGGCTGACATCGTTGAGTACATATACCACATACAGCGCCGGTTGGCTTCAGTTCCATTTTTCCGCGAATGCGATTGCTTCAAGAATTACAGCCTGCTTCAGATTTCTTTGTGAATGTTTTGAAAAAATTGCCTTGTCTTCAGCTCTGAATACAGACTTCAAAAAGTGCCTAAAATGCGGCACCAAAATGTCCATCACGGATCTGCATAAGGTATGTATCGGGTGCCTGGGCATCTTGCATGTAACCGCCGACTTTCGATCCTGCCAGTCGATGACTGGAAAGGCCTTAAAAGAGCACAAAGCTAAATTATCGGTGGGTAGGATTGTCCCAAATCCCTGTCCACTCCTTCGAAATTTGGGTCATCCCACTAGTCGAGAGATTCCTCTCCTCACCAAAAAAATCTAAAAAAGGTCCCACTCGAGGAGCGCACACTCCTTGTCATCAAAAATATCAAAGAAAAGGCATTGATCACCTACTTCTTCCAGATGAAATTAGCATAGTCTGCCTGACTAAAGCCTCCAAAGAAGAGTGGGAACTTTTTAGGAAGAAAATTTGCTAAATCATTGAGGATCAGGCCCGTCCTCGAAACATAAAGGCCATGCTACAGTTGATAACTAACATAAGGCCAAGACAAAAACGGTGCGCCCTTGAGCCCAGGTCATAAGCCTAAGGCTACTCAAGAGTCTGAGTACTCGAGAAGAGAAATCGTTGAAACAGTCGAGTCGGTCAAGTCCCTTGAAGCACAAGAACAAAGGCAAGCCAGCGACGTTGACGCTGATACTAAAAACATCAACGCTGACTGTACTTTCTTCGATGCCTTCAACTCAAAAAAGCCAGGAAAAGGTTTTCAAACCTTTACCTAAAAAGGAATCTTTTAGATACTTAACTTCTAAATATGAGGGCTATGAAACCTCCGATGATAACTCTGCATGCGGTCTCCAATTGGATACCCCTAGTATTCAAAGACATACTAATGTACCTGAATGTTTCTTTTCAGAAGAGACCAGGGTTGGGGAGCAACATGACACCCTACAGACAGCTAGTGGGGTAGACATCTCCCAGAACTATATTTTGGCAAACCCTGACCCGTCTGATGCGTCATACAGAAGCCTAATGTCCAGAGTGGTAGAATTCCTGTGATGGAGTAGACCAACTCCTGCATTTGAACAAGAAAAACCTAACTGATATATTGGACAAAGGACCTCAATATGACCCTATACTTCCGTTTCATGTGGCACTTGAAAAAAGGGCTGCAGCAAACTGGGAGGCTGCAGAGTCCAGCCCTGCAGTAAACAAAAACCTCACAAAAAAATACAGGCCATCCACTTGTGACTCTGGCTACCTGTCAATACATCAAACTGCTGAAAGCCTAGTAGTACAAGCAGCTACATCTGTCTCCAAGCAAGCTGCACTCTTGGGCAAAGAATCTTTTCTCCAGCATTGGATCTTTCATGGATTCACATGCTGTGAAACCTCGGTAACTTTAACATAGCGTTTTCCTATGGAAAACTTTGACACCTTGTTGTCCTATCGACGTCCTTTTTGGGTGCTTTAGGCTACGTAATAGGACGTACAGTATAAATAGCCCTGCCACGCGGCTTCCCTTCAGATTTTAACTGTCTCCAGAGGATCACCTCGTGTCTACTCTTGGTGTTCTACATGAATTTTTCGTACTGTCGGCCAGTATATCATGTGTGGGTCGAAAAAAATCACTGTTTAGGCCTTGTGCTACTTGCAGCCTAAAGAAGGTCTTCGAGGGGGACGGCCATGCAGATTGCCAGTATTGCTTTTACCCCAACCATTCGGCAGATGCCTGTGAGATCTGTCAGGGGGGTTTTCTCAGAAAACGTTGAAAGACCGCAAACGCCGGCTGATTGCTTGGCTTAACGAGGGCACTCACTGGTGTTCAGAGGTTGTCCCGGGAAAGCAAGGCTTCGGCGGTGAAGATGTCTACGCAGCAGAGAGCAATGTCCGGAACACGCTGCCAAGCAACAACGCACAGAGGTGCTGGCATCAGAGGTGGGGAAAGGTGCTTCCTCTGAATCCAAGTTGCATTGGTCGAGAGTTGTGAGTAGCTCTTCGCTCTCCAGGTCGGCAAGACTGGACAAGTCCAAGGGGTTGAGTGATAGGCCAGAGAAATCGGTGCATAAGTCTGCGTCGCGGGAGAAGGTGAGAGTCCTCTTTGAAGCACTGGCATAGGTCCACTTCCAACCGAGAATGAGCCAAGCACTGTTCCGGCTCTTCGACCATGTGGCCACCGGAGAAGGCCAGGCCGGTGGAGGCCTTGGTGTCATCGACAAGGTCGTCGACTGAGGTTCCTCAGTCGATGATTGTGGTACAATCCTCACTCCATTCATTGTTGGGAGGGGGGGCATGGGGGGGGTTGGTGTCGTCGGCTCCATCTACAGCCGTGACTGTTAGTGGTCCGCAATTGCTGTCGACGACTCAGCTGGAGGCGGATGGTGGTTTGTTGCCGACAGGCAATCCGTGGCAGTCTGGCTGCTTCAAGCCGTTGTTCCCGGCGGACATTCCCCAACAGATTCCGGCTTTGTATTCAGTCTCCGCAGGTCTGGAGGAGCAATAACCAGGTTTCCATCCATCAGAGGTGGGTCTGCTGGAGGCACGTCCGTCTACCTTGAGTGGGGTTGGGGCGCCCCTGTACCCATTGATGAACCCTCACTCTCTATGCAGGTGTTAAGTACGCTCCAGTCGCAGATGGGTCATTGGATGCACGACTTCCAACGGCTCCGAGCCCGGTGCCTCCGGTGGTGTGTAGTGCCTGTTGAGGCCCCTTGCCTGAGTTTCACCAGGAATTTGTCCCCGGTGCGGCTGAAGTTGCCATCACTGGTGGGGTTGGGTCTTCACAGAAGTCAACCAGAGGAAGGAGAGCTGGTCGATTTGGATCAGGAGAGCATGGTTGAGAAAGTCGGGATTTGCACCAGATGTACAGACCAGGCTTCTCAGCATGCCCTTTGATGGCTCGAGGCTGTTTGGTAGTAAGGCTGATGAGAGCCTAGAAAAACTACAGACCTCGAAAGCGGCAGCCAAATCTCTTAGTGCCTCCATGCGACAGCCTCAGAAACCCTATTCGGGCTCATTTTCCTGGAGGGGTCGTCCTTTTCGATACTACTCCTCTTTTGGTAGAGGAAGAGGACAGGCTTTTCAAAGGGGGAAGAGGAATGTCACTCGTGGTGGACGAGCAAAGGCTACAAAGCCATCTTCAGGAACGGCATCTATGCCCTCAGCCGCTCCTGCAGCCGCCTCCAAATCTCTCTTGGGTCTTATCATACAAAACACCAGTGGGAGGCAGAATCTCTCAGCTACTCAAAGCGTGGCGGGGCATTACTTCAGATGCATGGGCACTGGAGACAGTATCCCAAGGTTACTGCCTTCCCTTCCTAAAAAGACCAAGATGATCCACCAGGAGCCAGCTCTACCAAAATTCCAGATCCGTTCCTTTGGCAGGAGATTATACCCCTGCTAGAGAAAGGTGCAATAGAACATGTACCTGTAGCGGAGAGGAACAAGGGCCGCTACTGCCCTCCCCCCCCCCCCGCCCCTCCTCCCTATTTTCTCATCCCCAAAAAGGACGGAGGATTGAGACCCATCTTGGACTTGAGAAAATTAAACATTCCTCCAGAAAGGACAAGTTCAAGATGGTAACCCTTTCTCAGATCCTTCAGGCTCTCCAACTCAAGACTAGTTGGTATCATTGGACTTCCAGGATGCTTATTTTCATGTGCCGATCCATCCCAAGCACAGAAAACGCTTGAGGTTTGTAGTTGGCGGTTCCCACTATCGGTTTCGAGTTCTGCCATTCGGGCTAACCTCCGCTCCGAGGGTTTTCACCAAACTGATGGTGGTAGTGGCAGCGAGTCTCAGCAGCGGGGGGATTCACGTCTACCCCTACCTGGACGACTGGCTAATCGGAGAACGCTCTCCAGAAAAGGCTCAGGAACACCTGTCTATCAACTGCCACTTCCTCCACAACCTGTGCTTCTCCCTCAATTTCAAGCAGTCCCACATGATGCCATCCCAGCAACTCCAGTTTATCGAATCAGTCTTGGACACTTCCTCGGGCAAAGCCTCGCCGCCCGAGGTGAGAGCTCTCCACATCCAGCAGATGGTAACAAAATTCCAGAAAGCCCAGCATCTGCTGGCCTTCGATTTCCTGAGGTTGCTCGGCCTCATGGCATCCTGCATTTTTCTGGTGCCAGAGGCCAGACTGAGGAGATCCCTTCAATGGGCCCTCAGAACTCAGTGGTCCCAATTCTCGGGGGATATGTCGGATCTTCTGCAAGTCCTGAGCGCAGTTGCTCAGGATCTATCATGGTGGGCTGGCAACGACAACATCCTCAAGGGAGAATCTTTTTGGCAACCATGGCCGGAGATAACAGTAGTGACGGACGCCTCACTCACGGGGTGGGGAGCTCACACCAACGATCTGACAATCGGCGGACGTTGGTCTCCATCGGAATCCAAACTACACATCAACCTATTGGAGCTGAGGGCAATCAGACTAGCGCTGAAGGCCTTCCTGCCCTCCTTACAAAGAAAGAATGTCCTGATAATGACGGACAACACAGTGGCCATGTACTATCTCCACAAAAGGGGAGGCGTAGGATCCCTACCTCTGTGCAGAGAGGCAATGCAGCTCTGGTTCTGGGCAATACAAGAAGGAATCTCTATCAGCAGTTCATCTAGCCGGAGAGCAGAACACGGCGGCAGATGCTCTGAGCAGGCAGAGCAAAGTCTCCCATGAGTGGGAGTTAGCTCAGGAAGTCCTTCTGGAGATCTTCACCCTTTGGGGAACCCCCTGAAGTGGATCTGTTCGCAACCACGGTAAACCGGAAGTGCGATCAGTATTGCTCAAGGGAATTTCCCTCGAGTGGAGCTCTAGGAGATGCGTTCGTAGTGGATTGGGATGTTCCCCTGCTGTACGCGTTTCCTCCAGTACCCGTGATTCCTCAAGTAATCGGGAGGTTGAGAAAGTTCAAGAAAACCATGATCCTAATTGCCCCTGGATGGGCCAGGAGGACGTGGTACCCGGACCTTCTGGACATGTCCATCTGCCCTCCAATATGTCTTCCACAAAGAGAGGATCTTCTCTCGCAAGAGGAAGGTCGGGTTCTCCATCCAGAGGTCAACACGCTCAACCTTCATGCATGGTTTCTGAGAGGTTAAGATACAAGGATTGGGATCTTCTGGATGACGTAATGGAGATTTTGCTTTTGGCCAGAAGGCCAGCAACTAAATCCTTGTACCGGTGTCGTTGGAATACGTTCAGTAACTGGTGCAAGGATAGGGATGTGGAACCTTTTCAATGTAGCACACCAATGGTGCTTTCTTTTCTATTACATCTATCCAATCTGGGGCTCCAGATCGGGACACTCCAAGGCTATCTTGCTGGGCTGTCTATTTTTAAGCGCTCCTCAGAAGAGGTTTCTTATTTTAAAATACCATTAATAATACAGTTCCTGAAAGGACTTACAACTGTATATCCACCAATACCATTTCATGTTCCGACTTGGGATTTGAATTTAGTTCTTAAATTCCTAACATGTATACCATTTGAGCCTCTGCACTCATGTCCATTGAGGCTTTTTACACTAAAAACTGTCCTTCTTGTGCCATTAACATCAGCCTGCAGGGTTAGTGAACTACAGGCTCTCTCATGTCCTCCATACACCACTTCTTATAAAGACCATGTGATTCTAAAAGTTAAACCATCTTTCTTACTGAAAGTAGTTTCCGACTTCCATTTGTCGCAGAAAATTGTTTTACCAACATTCTATCCCCCTCCTCCTCATTTGGGAAAAAGGGGAGGGATTACATAGGCTGGACCCCAAGAGGGCTCTCAGCTTTTACATTGCAAGAATGACAAAATTACGTCAAGACAACCAACTTTTTGTGGGCTACACGGGTCATAAATTGGGGTTAGCGGTGACAAAAAAATACCATATCCCGCTGGATTATTTTAGCTATATTGGAATGCTACAGATTAGCAGGAAAAGACCCACCGGATGGGCTATGTGCTCACTCCACAAGGGGAATGGCTACTTCTGCGGCTTTGAAGAGGGGAGTCCCTGCAAAAGAGATTTGCTCAGCTGCAACATGGGCATCAATGGATACCTTTATCAAACATTACTGCTTAGATGCCTCTTCCTCAAATGAGGGTCTTTTTGCCAGAGCGGTACTTCACTCTGTACTTAAAAACAAAAACTAGCACTCCCACCTCCAATTGGTCACTGCTATGGGAGTCTATCACAAGATGAGAAATACGTGGGAGGACACAATCCATTCAAAGAACAAGTTACTTACCAACTGTAACGTTCTTTCAACGATATTCCTCCCACGTATTCCTCATCGACCCTCCCAGCCTACCTGGCAGTATAGTTAGTTTCCTTACAATTTCCTCTCACGATGGGCCTATCAGTCACAGCACACGCGTATTTCCTCGAAAAAACAGAACTGAAGCCAACAGGCGCGGCTCGAGCTATTTATACCATCGGTGCCGTCGACATGGTACAGAGCCCGTCGAGGGACATTCGATGCCACAACCTCGAGCACAGCACCCTCTGCTGAAAAAAAAAAATTCTGAGGCAGGCGAAACAAATTATCACAAGATGAGGAATAGTGAGAGGAACATCCAGTCGAAAGAATGTTACAGTTTGTAAGTAACCGCCCCCGACCACCCTCACCCCCACCCCCACCGGCATCCTGGCAATGAAGAGTAAATATTTCATGGTCTCGATCCGAGGCGAGCTCTAAGCTTTTATGTTCGAATGGTGTCAATGTTGTGACAACACAACCAACTTTTCATTGGTTATACAGGATACAAACTGGGTCTGTCGGTTACCAAGCAGACTCTATCCAGATGGATCATACTGGCTATTTCGGAGTGCTATAGGCTTGCTGGGAAAGATGCCCCAGAAGGGTTGAGGGTTCATTCCACCAGGGGCATGACCACTTACTCTGTCCTTCAGAGGGGAGTTCTGATAAAGATCTGTGAGGCAGCTACCTAGTCAACCATCCACACCTTTACAAAACATTACTGTTTAGACCCCTCTAACAATGAAGGAAGATTTGGGAAGGCAGTTCTATGCTCCATTCTAGACAAAGATTAACTCTTCAACTCTTCCTCCTTCCTCCAAAGGAACACAAATACTGCTTTGGATTTCTATCATAGATGAGGAATACGTGGGAGGACACAATCCATTCGAAGAACCAGTTGCTTACCCCTGGTAGCGTTCTTTCGACTGGGTGTTCCTCCCAAGTATTCCTAATCGCCCTCCAACCTACCCAACTATAGAATTTCCGAGCTTTAGACTGCGCTCTTTTAATGCTTGATAATTCAAAGGCACTTATCAAGGCCGTTAATTCTGCATATGGGTGGCAAAAACCTGAAATGAAGCCAACGGGTGCAGTGCGAGGTATATGTACTCTGAGGCCAGATGGAAGACCTCGAGGGACATCGAGTAGACTGTCTCGAAGCACAGCACCTGCTGCCGAGGGAACATTTTTTTTTTTAGAAGCAGCTGAAGCTGGAAACTATGATATATCGTGGATGAGGAATACAAGGGAGGAACCTCCAGTTGAAAGAATGTTACCAGGGGTAAGTAACTTGGTCTTCTGAAGCTTGTCTGCTTGGAATCAAATGCGTCTGCCCTGCCATCCTGCAAGAGAGCAAAGGGACAGTACAAAAGAAAAATAAACCATTGCAGATAAAACACTCATAAACGACGGGCCAGAAAAAGAAACAACCTGAGGATGTCAACGCTTGAGTCATCATAGGTACCTGTACACAAAGGATATGAATAGTGTGACCAGAAACTCCCTGTTGATGCCCCTTCGAAGAAAAAAAATATTATACTCTGAGCCAACCATTAGACGCGTCATATGTAAAGCATGTGATTTTAAGCAGATACAAGCTTCAGAATTACCATTACTGGTAAGTGTAATTTGTAATATCCCCCCCCCCACTCTACATAGACTATGCCTTGACGTTATAGCTGACGCTCTCCTTCAGTGTTGTTCAAAGACTGCATCGCATATTGGTATCTTGCGTCGAATGGCATCAAAGTTATCCATTTCGAAGTTGCTGCCAACCGATGACCGGGAAAAAAACAGAGTATGTCGATGCATGAAGGATTTGGGTCCCAGAACACATGTAGGATAAGGGATAGTATGACGGGAACTCCTCTGTTGATGTACAGTTTTCCGAATTTGAAAAAATATGTAATGCTCAGAGCCAACCACTTGATGGTAGGCTAGGCAGAGCATGCGATTTTAAGCTGATACAAGCCACAGAAAGATGATTACAGGGTAAGTAATATTTGTTGTAAGAACAATGGTTGGATTATAAGTAATGCAGGTAATCTTGGAGTATTCTGGTTAGGGTGGGAGTGCATCAATGAATACATATTCTGGTTAAGATTTGTAAAAATATTTTTTATATTGTTCCCAAAATGTTTTATTTAATAACTGTTAGATAAGGGTGCGGGAGAAATGGAAACTAACAATTAAAATCCCCCTGCATCATCTGTGCATGAAGCTCCTATACTTGACCATTACATTGATGTTATTGTGTAACTATCTGGCAACCAGGAATGCCACACTGATTACAAAGCTAAGTCAAAACATAAAGTAACTAACTGAATTGCAGTTTGGTGAGCGGTGTGTGCATTCCCAGAAGCTTGTCTTTTCCAGCCGCACATATGGAACACACCCCACCATCTTACATTTTTGACATTGCTTGCAGCCCTATTTCTTTTTCACTTGACTTCAATATTATCCATATTCTCCTTGCATGTCCACAGCGAGGGTCTAACTCTTCTGATAGTTTTACGTTGTAGTCTTGCATTTGTAATGGTAGAAGTATATCCAAGTATCTCAATTCATAGTAAATTGAGTCAACATGACAGGAACACATTGTATTAGTTCCAGACATCTCAAAATATAATTTTCAGTACAATGTGGGGGAAATCACTGCTGTGGCTGTTAGCAGTAGCTGAAAGTGAAATTACTAAATGCATTGATCAATAAAACACTGACTTTTTATGGGCTTAGAGATACTGCTGTTCTGTTAAAGGTTGATGCCTTGTCATTAAACATCCTATGCTCTCAAACAAACTGCACAACTAGCCCTGTTTGCTTTCTGTGCACAATTTCAAAACTGTTTAGATGTTGTGAAAGGTTTGTTTGACCACTTTTGGAAAAATAAAATTGCTTTGGTCTTTGTTCCATTTCAGTGACATGGAGCACTGTGAAAAGTTTGAGATATCGGAAACCAGTGTGAATAGAGGTCCTGAAAAGATCAGGCCGGAATGTTTTGAACTGCTCCGGGTCCTGGGCAAAGGTGGTTATGGCAAGGTACTGTATCTGGGGTAATGTGGTTTAACCACTGTATACAGAAAATCGTAAAACATATGTTCATTGTTTAACTTGTGGTTTTTTTTTTTTTTTGGTCAGAGATTTACTAATTCTTCAAATTTGGTTGTGTATAGTAAACATCTATGGGCATCGATCAGTAGTTGTACACACTGTTTCTGTAATGTAAGTGGAATGAAATCAGGCTGGTGGCACCATGAGCAGGAAGCATGACGCACAACCAGCTCTTATGAACCAGGTGGCACCACACCAGTGGCTCCATTTTGTTAAAAAAATATTCCAATTTTGCTATAACCTTGTTCGTCTTATGCTCCTCAACTTATTTTCCAAGTGAAGAGGTTCTGTTTACTTCTGTATGTGTCTCCTTCTATACTGTTCCCTCTCTTGTGAAGGAACAGTATATATTCACATTTAGAATATGTCTCCTTTTTTACTTCAACCTAAAATCTTTGATACTCCACAATTTCATTGCCATATAAGAGAAGGGCAATTTTGAAATCGAAATTTAAAGTTTATTGGTAGGAAAAGCAGTCGCAGTGATACCCTGCGAATACAAACAAGTCTAGAGTTGTAACTACTTGGTGCATAGACTACATCTGTCTTGTATACTCCATGCGGACATTTCACACAAGTTGAAAATGAGTCTTTCCTCAAATCCACATTCATTACTTTAACTTATTGCTCAGCTTTAGCTGATGGCGCACGGTAGCCTTGATTATTAAGCTGGTGCTAGGATACCAAATTCACTGGCCTACAATTTTTCCACTCTCTAAACCTGCAGGGGTTGTCAACTCACCCGGCAATTACATGTGTGTTTTCCCAGGTTCACGTTAACTGGCAAGGAGTGGTACCTGACAAATCCTCAAATGCTCTGCTGATTGTTCCTTACTTCATTCCCACTATGGTGGAACTGGATTCAGATTTATTTTGAAACTACCTGTAGATGGAAATGAACTCGAGGCCCCCAAACCACCCTGTTAAAGCATTTAAGGTTGCTGAGATTCAGACGATAAGTGGCCACCCATACACCATTGTACGTTGTCCGAAGTCGCTCTTCATACATATTGAAGAGTGCCAGCCACATTCCATTGGCGAGAATGTGGACCTCTACACAGGCCCGAAACATAGTCGACGATGGACAACTGCCTTGGGTTTTATTACCCTTTTTTGTGTTGGCAGGGATTGGTACTTTAACCATATTGGGTTCTTTCCTTGAACCATATAGGATTGATTTCAGGTTTTGTTTCAGTTACACTGTATTTTCTTTGTGTACGTTTTTACATATATAAAAAACCTTGCTCGTGTAAATGGTCACATTGCACATGTTGAGTATTCTGTATTTCTCCAGCATGGGGTCTGGCATGGATTCACATGCTCATGAATATTCCCCGTCGTCAGGCTGGGAATCCTCGGTAAAGAAAAAACCAGTATCAGTTTCGTTTCTGATCTGTCTTTCGTAGTAATAACCAATCACTGATCTCTGCGTCATACTGACCACAGCCAATGACTGCCCTCTACCTAAGCCCCGCCCCTGGCAGCCATCTTCAGATTTTTACCGCACGTTCATGTGTTGGGATCCTCGTGCTATTGCTCTCGAGCGTTAGTGCTATTTTTTCACGTTTTTTTCTCAAAAACTTTGTTTTTTCGGTCAAAAGAGCCTTAAGCTCCACCGACTCTCTATCCGATCAACGGGGACCCGTGTCGGATTCGTCTGCGCCCCTCAAGGGTGAAGATTCGTCGAGCTACGCTTTTGGAGGACTCCAGAAGTTTCTCAGGCCCGGTCATGGCCCAGGAGAAGGGAAGCTCGACGCCCGGAAAGCTGTTCAGGGTCTGCCCTGGATGCCAGCTTCAGAACGTCTTCAAGGAGGACGAACACTCTTTTTGTCTCTACTGCCTACATGAGGACAAGACGCACGTGGAGAAGGACTGTGCGTTTTGCGGCAACATGTCAGAGCGGACCATGAAGGACCGCCATCAACGTCTCGCCAACTGGCTAGAAGGGAAAAGCCCGTCCGGCGAGAAGAAGAGGAAGAAATCCGAGCGGTCTTCTAAGACCTTTGAGGACGCCCCGGCGACGGGGGTCCAACATAAGGCCAAGCACCGCGAGTCCGCTGGCACCGGGAGCGCCGAACGGTCGGGCTCTACGGGCGCCAGGCAGGGCGCCCCCTCCCCGGCACCATCAACCACGAGCCAACGCTCTGGGTCGGGTAAGAGGAAGGCCGAGCACCCGGCGAAGCTCCTGGAGAGGCCCCGGTCGAGCTCGAAGGCGGAGGGGGAGCGAGGCGGTGTCCCCCCCCCCCCAAGGATAAGGCGGTGAGCGCACCTAAGGTGGTGAAGGCCTTAATCCATCCGGCCAAGCCCTCTATCGAAACTGTCGCGGCGGCCCTGGCTCAGCCTGTGCAGGCTACACCAGTGGTGGCGACCTCGGGGCTCAGAGTCTCCCTACCACCCCGGAGGGAGTCCTCTTTTGTGCCCATCGATAGGACCCCCGTGAAATCCCCCGAGGGGAAGAGAAAGGGGGGGGCAGGGCGTCGTCGTAGAGTCGGCCTCAACCTCGGAGGAGGAACTGGTCGAAGTCTTAAGCCACGGCCTCTGCGTGGAAGAAGACCGACCCGTCGGGATGGATCCCGACGCAGGTGACGACATCGCCCAGGGTACCGACGGGGCCCCTGTTCGCCCGTCGGATTCCCCTCTGCCAGCGCCGCGAGACAACTCGGCGGCCATTTTGTTGGCTATACAGTCCTTATGCTCAGAGATAAGGACGAGACTACCATTGCCGACAGAGGAACCTCTCCCGTCTGGGGACCCAGAACCGGGACCTTCTGGTGTTCCCCCTACTAAGAAAAGAAGGATCCACCCTCCACCTCCTTTTCAGCCGTCGCGCCCCATCCAGCCCTCCTCCCCGTCCACCCGAGGGGATGATACGGGGACTGACACGGCAGCGACGGGTACGGACGACGAGGTATACGACGAGGATGTACCGTCGTCGCCTCCTACCAGGGCTTCTCCGCCCGACGAGATTGGATCGTTCCACTCTATGATCACCAGGGCATCCGAGCTTTTCCAACTCTGCCCTGAGGAGAAGAAGAAGGAAGGTTTCCTTTATCAGCGGCGCGAGGCCAAGAGGAAGACGGTCCTCTCAGTGCCTCTACTGGACGACATTTGGGATGAGGGCCTCACCCTCCTCAAGAACCCTTCCACGACGCCAGCTAGAAGAGACCGGTACGAGAAGAAGTACCGGGTCCCGGACACGGCCCCCCTGTGCCTCCGGGCGCAGCCTACCCCGGACTCCGTCGTCTCCGCGGCGGCCAGGAAGAAAGCGGGGGGGTGGGGGGGTGCGGCCTCCACATCGACTTCCCCACCGGACGGTGAGGGAAAGAAATTGGACACTATGGGACGCAGAGTCATCTCGTCGGCAGCGACGACGATTAAAGCGGCCAACGCCTTGGCTATCGTGGCCCGCTACGACAGGGAGCTTTGGTACAAACTGGCTCCCCTGCTGGACTTCCTGCCAGACGACAAGAGGACAGAGGCCCTGGAGATCCTGCAGGAAGGTGAGGTGGCTTCTGACCACGCCATTACCGTTGCGACGGACATCGCCGACACTGGGTTCCGCCAGTTGGGCAACGGCGTTTGCCTTGGGCGGCGTGGATGGCTCAAGGCTACGGACTTCCGTCAAGACGTTCAGACCAGAGTCCTGGACATGCCCTTCGATGGGAACAACCTGTTTGGGAAAACAGTGGACGATTCCCTTCAGGCCATTAAAGCGGACACTGAGACGGCCCGGGCCCTGGGAGTTTTGCAACAACGACGGACGCCCTTTCGGAGCAGCGGAGGCAAGGGCGCCTCCAAAGGTTCCGTCGGCGGTTTCTCCACCTACCGTCAAGCGGCCCGCTCGTCGTCTCAGGAGGCCTACAGAGGACGAGGCAAGTCTGGCGGACCCTGCCGTCGTCTCCAAGGAGGTCAAGGCGGAAAAGCCTT
This sequence comes from Ambystoma mexicanum, assembly GCF_040938575.1. NCBI lineage: Eukaryota > Metazoa > Chordata > Amphibia > Caudata > Ambystomatidae > Ambystoma > Ambystoma mexicanum. The sequence goes on along the minus strand of NC_090931.1, from coordinate 544,480,665 downwards.
GTCGAAGCAGGATTGAACCGGCCGTGGGGTCGGGCCCCCACCGAAGCACCCCGGTGGGAGGCCGGCTGGCGAGCTTCGTCAGCGTGTGGGAGTCCATCTCCACCGACCGTTGGGTGCTGGACGCCTTGGCCCGGGGCCACGCGCTCGAGTTCCAGAGACGGTGTCTGCGCGTCCCCCCCGTGGCCAGGAAAGAACTTCACGTCCCTCAACTTCTCCTGGAGGTAAAAGCAATGCTCAGGAAGGGCGCCATCGAACTCGTCCCAAAGAGGCTTCGGGGCTCCGGAGTTTACTCGAGATACTTCCTCGTGAAGAAGACGGGGGGATGGCGCCCCATACTGGACCTGCGACGTCTGAACAAGTTCATCAAGGCGCAGAAGTTCCGGATGGTCACCCTCCAGCACGTCCTGGGTCAGCTGGAGGAAGGAGACTTCCTGTCGTCGTTGGATTTGGAGGATGCCTACTTCCATATTCCCATCCTAAAGGGGCACCGAAAATTCCTCAGGTTTGTGGTCCAAGGGCGTCATTACCAGTTCAAAGCCCTCCCCTTCGGACTACGGTCGGCACCCAGGGTATTCACCAAGTGCCTCGCACCGGTGGCGGCGCAGCTGCGTTGCGAGGGGGTCCACGTCTACCCCTACCTGGACGACTGGCTCATCCGAGCCAAGACGAAGGAGCTCGCCGTGGTTCACACGGCAAGGACCGTTCAACTTCTCACGGACCTGGGATTCTCCGTGAACTACGCCAAATCCCACCTGGTACCCACGCAAGACGCTCTGTTTCTGGGAGCGAGGCTCAACACAGTGTCCCTTCTGGCCTCCCCGTCGGAGGAGAGGACCAGGACCATCCTGGGCAAGGTGCAGCGGATGTTGGTGGCCGACGCGGCCAAGGTGAGGTCCATCAAGTCCCTCCTCGGAATGATGTCTTCCTGCATCTACCTCATTCCCATGTGCAGGCTCCGGATGCGCCCGTTGCAGGAGTTCCTGGACGCGCGCTGGATCCAAACGACGGGCAGCTTCGAGGAAAGGATCACACTCGACGAGAGTTTCCGACGAGCGATCCGGTGGTGGGGCACCCGCGCGCATCTGACGGCGGGCATGGACTTCCAGACCCCAGCCCACCAGGAGACAGTGACCACGGATGCCTCCCTGGAAGGGTGGGGAGCGCACACCGAAAATCTGCACGCAAGAGGACTTTGGCTCCCGACGGAGAAATCCCTACATATCAACGTCCTGGAGCTCCGTGCAGTGTTTTGGGCCCTCAGGTCCTTCCTTCCGTCCCTCAAGGGCAAGGTGGTGAGGATCTTCACCGACAACACCACCACCATGTTTTAAATCAGGAAACAGGGCGGAACCAGGTCCCCAGCGCTGTCCAAGGAGGCGCAGGACCTGTGGCATTGGGCCGTCGCCCAAAGGATATTTCTGGTGCCGTTTCATCTGGCAGGGATAAAAAACACCATCGCCGACTCACTCAGCAGGGAGCTGCGCTCGTGCCACGAGTGGGAGCTACGGCAGGATCTAGTGGATCGCCTCTTCCGACGGTGGGGCACACCCCAGATCGACCTGTTCGCGACGGCGACGAACTCCAAGTGCCGGAGGTTTGCCAGCAGGTTTCCCCAGGCGAGGAGCATGGGCGATGCTTTCTCGTTCCCCTGGGAGGGCCTGTTTCTCTACGCGTTCCCTCCTTTGCCACTGCTAATCCGGCTCGTCAACCAGCTCAAGAGGTCACGGTGCAGGATGATCCTCGTCGCACCTGCATGGCCGAGGCAGATATGGTTCCCGGACCTTCTGGACTTGTCAGCGTCCCCGCCAATCAAGCTGCCGGTGGACACGGATCTACTCTCCAGAGAAGGAGGCGCCATCCTCCACCACGACCCGAAATCGCTGAACTTGCAGGCCTGGCTCCTGCAGCGCTAGAGTTTGGAGGATACGACATACCGGCCGACTGCAGAGAGGTTCTTGCAAAGGCCAGGGCGTCCTCGACTCTTAAATGCTACGGACACAAATGGAAGAGGTTCTCTGTCTGGTGCCACGCACAGAAGATTAACCCTCTACGGATTACGGCCCCCCAAGTACTGCCGTACCTGCTGACGCTGGCCAAAGCTGGACTGGCACACGCGTCCATCAAGATTCATCTTGCTGCGATCTCCCGATACACCAGAACCACGGGGCGGACGTCCTTGTGGTCTCATCGTCTGATGAAAGAGTTCATGAAGGGACTGTTCAGATCGTTCCCGCCGGTGAAGGCTCCGGCCCCGGCGTGGGAGCTCAACGTGGTGCTGACCAAGCTCATGGGACCTCCGTTCGAGCCTCTGCACTCAGCTCCGTTGAAATTTCTGTCGTGGAAAACAGCGTTTCTTGTGGCCATCACCTCCGCACGACGAGTGGGAGAGATCCAGGCCCTTTCCTGCAAGGCCCCGTACTTGACTTTTCACGACACGAGGGTATTGCTCAGGACGCACCCCTCCTTCATGCCCAAGGTACCGTCGGACTTCCATCTCAACGAACCCTTGGTGTTGCCTGTGTTCTTCCCGTCGCCTTCGTCGCCGGCTGAGAGGACTTTGCACTCGCTGGATGTGGCTAGAGCGCTGAAGTTCTACGTGGACCGCACGAAGTGTTTTCGGAAGACGTCATAACTCTTTGTGAACTTTGGACCTGTCAATCAGGGGAAGGCTCTCTCGAAGGCTTCCATTTCCAGATGGCTCTCCGGCTGTATCATGTACTGTCATCGGTTGGCAAACCGACTGCTGCCTGGCCGTCTGAGAGCCCATTCCACCAGAGCGATCGCAGCTACCACGGCGTTCCTATCTGGTGTGCCCCTGCTGGACATATGCAGGGCTGCTACGTGGAGGTTGACGCACACCTTCACGAAATTCTACTGCGTCGACCGGGATTCCAGGGAGGAGTCCAGGGTCGGCCAAGCAGTGCTGCGCAACCTGTTCGCCTGAGGTGAGCCTGGTGAGGAGGTAAGATGCTTAATGTTGAGTTTGATGTGATGCTTAATGTTGAGCCTGTTGCCACCTCCCGTGGTTGTGCATGTGTGTACTGCTATGTATTCTTTATTCATGAGCATGTGAATCCATGCCAGACCCCATGCTGGAGAAGGAACAAGTTACTTACCTGTAACTGTTGTTCTCCAGCATGTGTCTGGCATGGATTCACATGCGAACCCTCCCGCCTACCCCTCTGCGGCTCTTCACTTGGTCATACTGCCACTTCACATGCTTCCAAATCTGAAGATGGCTGCCAGGGGCGGGGCTTAGGTAGAGGGCAGTCATTGGCTGTGGTCAGTATGACGCAGAGATCAGTGGTTGGTTATTACTACGAAAGACAGATCAGAAACGAAACTGATACTGGTTTTTTCTTTACCGAGGATTCCCAGCCTGACGACGGGGAATATTCATGAGCATGTGAATCCATGCCAGACCCATGCTGGAGAATAACAGTTACAGGTAAGTAACTTGTTCCTTTTTGGCTGTATTTTTGGTATTTGTTTTGAGTGTTTTAGTCCTATAAACAGGTTTGATGTTCTTCCAGTCATGCTTTCACTTCAAACACGTATGTTACATGCTTTATCCATTCAAGGCATTTATGTGTGTGCCTTTCGACGTCCTATCTATCGTTCTGAAGCTGTTTTTTCAGTCAAATGTACAATTTGTGTTTTCAATCAATTTGAACCAAATTTAAACTTATTTTGGACTGTATTGAAAACTTATTTTCTGCTTACATTGATCTGTATGTATTTGTTGAGGCTCATATAGGACTCTAGTCCAGATTATTTAAATTGACACAATTTGACGTTTTGCCTAAACTATGAAACGTTGAGATATTTATTGTCAATCAGTAGTTTGTCTCTTGCTAACACTTACATTTTTCCTCACCAGGCAAATCAAAGTTGGGATTCATTGAATAAAATTATAAACTTGTCTAATATTTGTGCTTGTTCAGGTATTCCAAGTCCGTAAAGTAGCTGGAGCACACACTGGAAATATATTTGCTATGAAAGTTCTTAAAAAGGTAAGATCTTTAATGCTACCTTACCAATAGTTGAATCTGTCAGTTAAGTTGTCGCCAATCATTTAATCTTTGTGCAATGCTTAAAATGTGGAGCCAAGTGGAAACGGTTTTTCCTACACAAATCCATTTTGGACTAGGCTAACATCTGTGCACTTTTTTTTTCAACTTCTATTTCTGCTTCTGGCAATTATTTTACATATTTGGAGGTCTATTGTCACTTGTAAGCCTATAAAATGAATTTATAAGAAGGTTGTCAAACTATTTGAGCAGGAAACTGTCCAATTTCTATCTTGGTCTGATATTTATTCCATATTCTAAAAATGTATGTGGTGTTTTTCAGAACATTAAGAGCGGTCTTTTTTTAAAATAATAGATGCACTGTTTTCACCTTTCTGTCCTAGGCAATGATTGTAAGAAATGCAAAAGACACGGCTCACACAAAAGCTGAGCGTAATATTCTAGAAGAAGTGAAGCATCCGTTTATCGTTGATCTCATTTATGCCTTTCAAACTGGTGGGAAACTCTACCTCATCTTGGAGTATCTCAGTGGTGAGTTTGTTTTGAAGTCCGCTTTGACATGATGCATAGCATGCAGCAAAACATAGCCCAAATAAGAGCACTCATCTGAAAGAATTGCCTTTTTACAAAGAATGTACTTGATAGTCTGAGACCTTTTTTGGTTCTGTCGGATTGATCACAATGCTAGAAGAAAATGTTGCATATGAAAGTGGTTGCCTTGCAGTGAAGGTAAAAACCAAGGTCAAACAGTCTAGAATTTGGAAAAGTTTGAAAAGAAATTAAATTAGTTATATTATACACAAATTGTCTTGATTTCTCGCATATTGTTTTTCTGGTAGGGCCACTTGAGTTACATTTAGACATTTACCATTCTCCTTTTAAGGTTAAAAGTCAACATTAACACTCGGTACTAAGCTTAATGAGCCAAAGAACTATCTCCGAAACAGAGTTAACCAATGTGCAAGTTAAACGGGACCTGGCTTTTGGCTACGCCTGTTGGTAAAAATGTTTATTAGGAAGAGTTTTTCACTGCCCTCTACCGAAAGGTGGGAAACAATCTATCCTAATGGTAAGAAAGGTTTCCAACCACAAGTTAGACCAAACTCTTATTGGTAGCTCTGGAGAGCAGTCGGGCTTCACTCAAGGGAGCAAAGGTCTGGTGGATAGGTTTGTTTAGTCCCAAACAGACCAGGGGAATAGACTACACTAAAACAAGTATGTTTATTAAATGGGGTGCATGTAAAAAAACACAATTCAAGTAAGTACCTGTGTTGTATTACGGTAAAGCAGTATGTGTACAATATAGTAAAGGGCTTAGGCAGACCTTACCCAGACCTTACCCACTTATATAGCTAAATCTATAACCTGTACCAGGTGGTAAACTCAATACATATAAAGGTAATTGATGGGGAGAAAAATTGAGACCTAGACATTAATGAAATGCACATACAAAGTCATAATAAAGATATGGCCAACTCTTGAGCAGTCGCAAGATTCCTCACAAGCTCTAGTACATATTAAAACAGGTTAGACAAATCTAGACCACATACTCGAGGTAACACCTAGTGAGAGGACGGAGTAAGCAATTGTCAACAATCCCCAGATGGCCACCAAGCGTAAAATAGGTTTCTGATGCTTGTGAATCTGCTTAGAATCGCATGCATATAGTCTGCAATCTAGTGGTAATCGCAGAGTATTGCATCTTTCTTTTCAAGATCGAAAAGGCACGTCGACTTGGGCTAACCTGCTTCACCAGATAGGACACAACCTAAAAAACAATAGCAAAACTATCATCCTAGGCGACCTTAATCTTGGCCTCCGAGACCCCAAGGACAAACAAAGCAAAGCCCTTGACAAAGCTCGTCATGACCTAAACTTCATCCAAAGAGTCACCGACCCTACACATACCAAAGGGCGAGTACTGGTTGGATATCAGACCACAATTGTGACATAGACATCAGCTCCATCACGCCATGCCCTTGGACTGACCACTTCCTCATACACTTCTTTATCCCAACAAAACCGCCACCCAAACCCATGGCACCCATACCCTCGGCTACTACTAGATCAGCCAGACTCCTCACTAAAGAAAGAATACTCCCCGTCCTAGAGGCTGCATCAGCCTTGAGGCCTCCCTTCTCTACAGACCCGGTAGCACTAGTTGACACATACAACATAGTTATCAAAACTGCCATAGACGCCATTGCACCTCTAACCAAGAAAAAAGCCAAAATGCGGAAGCACTCCAACTCATGGTTCACCCAAGAGATACTAGACCGGAGATCCTTAAAACGAACAGCACTCACCACATGGAAAGCATGCCCGACCCAACCCACGCTAGAGGCCTACAAATCCCTTGCCGCCCACTACAAACAAGAAATCACATTAGCCAAAGCTGCATCATACAACTCCAGAATTACTAACGCTCATTCTGAGGCGAAGGAACTATTCGCGATCTACAAAGAGCTCGCCTGCCCACCCACCAATACTCCGGAAACAGTCAAAGACGAAACATGGTGTAATAATATACAAACAGCCATGTTACTTAAAATAGACACACTCAAAGAGAAAATAAAAAAACACCTCATTGCCCTGCCTATGACCAAGCCCCCCAAAAGCCCAGCTCTCGCTCATGACAGCAAAGACTCTAAAGCCTTCTCCTTCAGACCAGTCACTGACTCGGAAGTCACAGCCATCATGGAACGGATCAAGCCCTCCTCATGCAAGGGCGACATTTGCCCCGCAGCACTCATCAAAGAGTGCAGAGAACCACTAGCACCACTGATTACAGCCATCATTAATGCTTCTCTCTCCACCGGCATAGTCCCCCCTGCTCTCAAAGAAGCCTGGGTTCGCCCATTACTCAAAAAACCTTCACTTGAACCAGACATGCCCAATAATTATAGACCCATAACCGTCCCATTCCTGCTTAAGATACTGGACAAAGCAGCATACCTTCAGATACACAATTTCTGGAAGAAAACCACATCCTGGGCAAGAGGCAATCAGGTTTCCGACCAAGGCATGGAACCGAAACCGCCCTACTCGCCCTAAAAATGCAAATTGAACAAACCACAGACAAAGGCAAACCAGTGCTACTCTTGCTGCTTGACGTATCTGCAGCCTTCGATCTGGTAGATCACATGACCGTATGCAGACACCTCAAGAAGGCAGCTCACTTCTCACAGCAAGCTACCACATGGATCACCTTCTTCCTTGAGGGAAGGCTAATGAGGGTATTCTCAGACCAAGCATGCGCCACCCCCACGCTTACACCAATTATGCCGATGATACGCAAGTACTACTCCCACTCACCGGCTCCTATGAACAGGACACTGCCAAGCTAAGTGAGATCTATGCCATCATCCAGGCCTGGATGGCGGCTACCGGCCTCTGTCTCAACAGAGACAAGACTGAAATACTCATAGTAGGTACCAAACACCCAATAAATTGGACAGCAAATACTCCTCCATCATAGACAACACTCCCATCACCACATCAAAAGCAGCCAAAACACTGGGAGTACACACAGACTCCACCATATCCATGTCACGACAAGTCAGCGCCATCACATCTTCGGCAGCTCTTACCTCCAAAATCATAAATGCTGTCAAACCTTCTCTCACCTCAAAACTGCCTGTCCATAGCCAGAGCCACAGTAGGGGCTAGATTGGACTACTGCAATGTCCTCTTCTTGGGCACCTCAGCTAAGAACTTAAAGAAACTCCAAACCACTCAAAACAACGCCCTCAGGGCAGCCCTCAGCATTCCAAAAAGGGAGTTCATCTCCCAAGCCCGGAAAGACGCCCATTGGCTCCCAGTCAGAGAGCGCATCCTATTCAAAGCCCTTTCCATTACACACGCCTGCCTAGCAAACACAGCTCCTCCGTACCTCTCAAGACCAATCATCGCGCCACTTCAGAAAGACCTACACGCACCCAACACTGCAACCTGCTCGCCATCCCAACCTTTAAGAGCCAAAGCTGGAGGCGCCAGCTTTGCAGTCTTAGCGCCAAAAAATTGGAATGCACTACCACCAACACTCAGGAAAGAGACCTCACGCTCAGCCTTCCGCAAGTTTCTGAAAACTCACTCTAGGCCAGCCACCTTAGAAACTTAAGGCATACCTTGCCTGACCTGTGGATTCCTCCATGTTAATTGCCCAATCCGTAACCGAAATGTATGTCTAAACAGCTGTATGCTCTTGTAACCCTATAAGCTATGCTCTTTGTCTAAGCAAGTATCCTTAAAATCGCCACGATGCCCTAGGGCCGATGCGTGCTATACAAATGCAAATAAATAAATAAAATAACTTGATGTGTAGTGTACCCAAAATCCTTCACGTGTCGAGGTTGCACGAGATTGTTTTTTCTGCCTTTCTAGTCCGTCACTGAATGTGGAGCTTGTTACTGAGTATATATTGCTAGTATATTTGCTTGGTGCGTTATCGCCAGGCATCTTCGGCTGTCTCAATGACTACTTTACATCATTTAGACAGCTGATCTTGCTTCGCCAACTGCTTTCTTCTTGGTTTTGGCCCTCAGACCTGGCATCGCAGTAGGGAGTACTGACTTTCTCTTGAATACCTCTTCTTTGCTAATCCTCATCCTTCCATCTGGATGCTTTTTCTTTCCTTATTGGAGTGAACACCTTTTAAATATATCCTGTCTTCTAACGGCAAATTCCCTTGGAAGAACACTTCTATAGCGTGAAATCAGTGTCTCCATGATCACGACGAGCATTGTTGCAAGACCTGCAAACCGTTTTGTTAGGACAGGTTTTCTGAAGTGCAACTATAAGGGCTTAGTAAAACCATTCAACAGAGGCAGTACAAAACTCCGCTCTTGGTATAAGGCTGTACCACCTCAGTATATGGTAGCGTAGACCGAGCAGCTAGGCTTCTCTTAGGAGGGAGAGAGGGCTGTAGAATCAGTACAAGTGAAATTGTAATACAAATGATCCAAAGAAACACTGAAACACTATGTATTATAAAAAAAAGGATTTATTTAAATACAGGTAGGCCCAGATAAATCTAGAGGTAAGTACTAACACATTATATGAAATCACAATATAGAAACACTACACTAGAAAGTACACAGTCCCAAGTATAGACCTTATTTAAAGTACCTAACAGTAGTTCTAGGGAAGTCAAAACCTTTTCATACACATTCAGTATAGGTCAAGCCTATTCTTGGGGAGTAAAAAACAATGGTTACTTTTTACAATTACATTCAGTAATGCAAGGGCAGTGGACCCCTCCAGTTGTATGCTTCTTAGCCCAAATCACTTAATCAGTCAACTGGACAATATACATTTGGTGAATAGTGAAACACTTATTCTAGGCGCAGTAAAAACCTATACTTTTGTTATACTAGGTGAGTAAAGCCTAAGGATGTAATATACAAATACAGATGCTTTTGAAATCTGGGAACCCCAGATTGAGGTAAGCAGTAACTCTTACCTTGTAGTAGCTGTGGGCCATCCCAAATAAGTAAAGTAAAACCCACATACTTGGTTTGACCTCACAATGGAGAGGGGAAAGTAAAACCCAATGTTACTTTACTGAAAGGTGATTCTAGGTAGGCAACAACCTAATGCAGACTTATTAAGGACAGGCTAGCAGCAAGTCAGGGGAAGCAAGACCCAGTTGGGGGACACTCATGCAATGATCCTAAAGGGACTAATCGGGTGATACCAATACTTTACCTTTGGGAAGAGGCACAACCTAATCACACGAAAGTAAAATACCTTCATCTACTTTCTAGTAGGCTGGCTAAACAATGGCGAATGAAGAAAATATGTTAACCAGACTTACAAGAATAGTGCATCTCACATTCAAGATCAGTAAGCACTTTTGTAACTGTTTACTCTTAGAATTAGTTACCAACTAACTCTTTACAAGTAAGTCACTTTGAAACACTTCTTTTCTAGGCAGAAGTCCCAATCCCTTGAAAGTATTTCCCTTATTCTTGGAGCATGAGTGTTATCAGTGGCAGAGAGGGGGGTCACTAGGACTAGTGACCAACAGGCAGTGTCAGAATAGGTTCTTTAGTAGCAAAAGTCACAGTTCCTTAAGAAAACTGGGCAAAAAAGGTAAGTACTGTACTTTAAAGTTAGAAGTGGGTCCAGGGGCTTTGCAGAAGACACCCTAGGAGTAGGACTGGGTGTACTGGACGAGGGACCGCCCAATCACAGAAAACGCCACATAGCTACACAGAAATCCTAACATGCTTAAGGTACATACATACAGTCAGTCAAACAAGTTTATTCGGATGCGAAGATCCATCAAACATAAAAAAAACAATATTAAATACATCCAAGAGATCACAATTCATGAATAATTCCTTAAAATCAAGTGCAAAAGACCATATCATACATTCTTAAATCAGACCACAGTAGGATATTGAGAGGTGTTACAAGACCACTAATCCATTAATTCCATTACTTAAATAAAAAGAAAAATGGATGTCACTGTAAAAACAATTCCTCCAACATTCCACCAATTCATTAGGGACCTCCATCTCCCTAGAGCCTCATCAGCCCCTTTCTAAAGTACATTGCATTCTTCAGAAAGGAGAGCAGGGCCCAAGCAGTGAAAACAGTCCGCACTCAAAAGAAATGTGAGTGCTACTTTATAATGGCAGATATCTGCCTTCTTTAGGGCCGGAATCAGAGTTGCTCTTCGTATCCCTGTATATCCAATACAAAATAGCAATACATGAGCCAAGTCTTCACGCTGATGGCTGCACACCGGACAGCTAAGAGTCTGAAAACCCTTTCCAATTAGCTGTGTTCCCTTGCAGAAGGAGCCAGTCAAACCTTGCCCTAGTTATTAGCCACCAATCTTTTTTGTGGGAACTCCAGGTTAGATATGGTTGAATCGGAGGGCCTACTGATCATAGTGTGAAATTGGCCAGATTTATTCCCATACTCTGAGTATTCTTTTCCTCACGACAACCTCACCCAACACAGATTTGTGGCTGTTCCCCTCAGACTTAGTTACTAATACAACAGGCGGGAAAAGAGCACTACGTTTGGCCTCCCCGAGGACTTTGGAGATGTAATGGAGCCATGGAATTCTTTGCCACCCCACCCTGCCCAACACAGACCGAATGATGAAGTGGCAAAGAGAGGCAGATTCATTTGCCCACAACCGGACCCAAAATAAAGTCGGGGACTGCGCCCACTGGTCCTCCCAGAACTCCATTCCCAATTCTCTATGGATTGGTATGCATGCCGCAGAGTTCGGGAGCCCCAACAATCTCATGATGAATTTATTCTCCTTTATTTGGATTTCATCAACCCTATGAAAACCCCATAGAAGGGCGCTATACATTGTAACTGCCACTGTTTGGGCAGCGTAGATCTTAGAAATCACTTTCAGAGGCTGAGCCTTACACCTTGACATGAAACGAAAAATGCCCCCTATTTGCTGACTCATTTTGGCTGATTGTTTGGCCAGGGGGGGGGGCTTACCAGTTAAAGCTTCCGAAAAGCTTAGCCCGAGGTAATTAAAAACCTTAACCCGGGGTATAACTTTGCTAGTACAGAGGATCGGTCTCATTGCTGCTGGCCGTTTTCTGCCCACACATGCGCCATCACTGCGTATACTAGGACTGGGAAAGCCCGTCCCCCCTGGACCAAAAAGTTAGCCAGGATGTTAATAAGGTCCAATGAAAGGCCATTAATGTATAGACAAACAAATAGGGGCCAATACACAACCCTGCCGCACACCACATCTGACCCTGAAGCATGCCGTGCAGTGTCCACCCGGACCACTACGCACGCACGCCTCATTATCTGTGTATATCTACCAGCACCCTCAAGATGTACCCCGGGCAGCACAGGGACCCGAGCACGGCCCAGAGCTTTGCCCTGTCCACCTCATCAAAGGCCGTGCTCAGGTCCATGAACGCTAGGTACACCGCCTCACCCCTACAAAAGACCGAGTTGGCCACTAGGATATATAGATTGAGAGTCTGCTCCATAGTACGAACTCTTGGGCGGAACCCAAACTGGATGTCTGATAGAACCGATTGTTCCGCCAACCATGTTTCAATACGTGCTAACAAGATTCTCCCAAAGATTTTAAAGGAAGAATCCAACAGTGAAATTGGTCTGTAGGCGCTGGGGCTAGCCTTATCCCCCTTTTTAAAAATTGGGAAAATGATAGCCCTTTTCCACGAAGGGGGATAATTGCCAGATTGCATGCAGGCATTGAACTCCACTGTTAAAAGTGGTGCCCACATGTCCACGGGATCCTGAAACAGGTCTGAGGGGGATCATATCCGGGCCCAGTGCCCGATTATGAGCTTGTAGGTTAATGGCCTTTTTAACCTCCTCCACATCAAATTTTAAACAAGACGCAGCTAGATCTACACAGCCCTCAGTATTAACTGCCCCAAACAGACTCTCAAAAAGCCCCTTCCTCCACGTGGGTTCCACTACCCACATTAGACCAACACCCAACAGAACCACCCTTCACAAACTCCCAAAATGCTTTCTGGTCCCTTCTTTTGGCAGCGTCCAAGAAGCCCTCCCAGGCCACCCCTTCAAGTTCGTGTTTTCTTCTCTTTAGCTCAATCTGGTAAAGCGTTGTGGCCTGGGTTATCGCTCTTCGGCTAGATGTTGGGTCCTTAAGTGTCAGCAGCAGGGCTCTCTTCGCCCCTTTACAAGCCTCATCAAACCACCACTTCTGCGGTGCTCTCCCTTTGGCCTTAAATGCCGTCGTAAATTTACTAGTAAGAGCAGCCGCCGATTCCACAAATTTATCAACAATTGCCCTCTGGGGTAAACTGTCCCTCAGTATGTCCGCCCAAAGGGATTCATTCTCTGTGATTGTAGTTCCTCCTCTAAAATGGTCCCCCATTTGATTCTTCTGGATCCGATAGTCACACCCTTCATTGGACAGGGTGTAATATCTGTGGCAACCCCCACCCCAACAAGCCCTTAAAGGACAAATGAATGGGATGGTGATCACTGTGCACATCCGGGATCACCTCAAAACTTTCTCACCGGCTCAAAGAAATACAAAAATAGTCAATTGTTGAGGAGCCCAGATGTTTGCCACCTTGCCTGGAATATCCGTGGCTAGGTGACCATTAAGAGTGTGTAATCCCCATTCCATTAACCATGAGCTCATTTGCAAGCCCTTAGAGCAAACTCTCTCATCCCTCATATATGGAACCGGGATATTTGCAGACAAATCCTCCAAGGGGTCCAATGCATCCTTAACCACTCCCATTCCCATTTTAATGTTGGTCACCACCCCAAATGTGCAATTCATTTTTATTCCTTCCTGCGGATAGTAGGTCCTCGACGAACCCCTTAACTTTTGCTAGTCTGTCCGCCTCCGAAATATGTGGACTGTTATAAAAGTTAATAATGCAGATCGATTCCCCCTTTGCTGTAAATAGAAGAACCACCTTCAGAAAATCCATACCTGTGTCAATCACCTTGATCCTACAGTCTAGGGAGGACTTGATCAAAATGCACAAACCCCCATAACCTCTACCCCTCGGTTTTTCTTGGCCGGAATTCCATAGGAGGTAAAACCATCTAATTGCGGGGTATCAATTGCCCACGTTTCCTGTAGAAGTACCACTTCGTTGACTTGAAGTAACTCGACCACAGGCCCAATATTCATCTTCCCTGTTGAGCCTGCAATATTCCATGAAAGCATACGAAACTCTACAGGCTTACTTGCCTGAAGGCTGCAGGTTGGAGTGAGGACTATCGGCTGCTCTCCCAAACTAGTCACTGGGGTTTGGCGACACCCTGGGGCAACCAGCGGTCAATCCAAATCCTCACAAGAGGTTAGGATCTCAAATTGATTGGCCAAATCCAGAGTACTAGGGGGGACTTTTTTTTAATTTTTTTATTTTTATTTTTTACCATGACAGTAGTATATGCTCTATTCGTGGGGATCCTGCTCCAGCCGCCCACTATTTCACAATCCGAAACTGAACGGACTGGAATATTTCATTTCCCTACACGGCCCCCCCACCCTACTACCATGAGCATGACCCCATGCCTCCTGCCCCCCCTATCCTCATATAGAAGTAGTCCAGAGGAAGAAGCTTACTTGGAAGTCTATTTCCATTTGGTTTGAGGCCTCATGCTAGGTTGGTACTTAAGAGATAATTGGCCATCATTGCATCTGAAAAGGTCACCACTACAATCACCTGACACATTTTTAAGCCTGCTACCAACCCAACCCACTCTTCTAGCCATACGAATGATGGCAGGATCTATCTTGGGCCCCATCAGGTTAGAATTAATCCAATGCGACACCTTATTAATTAGGGAGAGGGTTGATTCAAAACTGCCCTTGGGTAGCCCAGGCAGACCTGTAATGCACAGGTACAATACAGAACCGCTTCAGGAGGTAGGTTTAAAATTGTCTGATCCCCTTGCCCTTGTAAAGAAACTGTCTCCTCAATATCTGTATCCCTTTCTAATCTACGTGTAGAACCACCCCCCAGTTTTTTGGCAGCTGACACGTCTTCCACGGCAACAGGTGGTTGCCTACTTTGCACTTCCACAGCCTATCACAACTAGAAGATTGTCCACTCTTTATTGACTTACACAAACCACAGGACCCGGCAGCAGTCACCCATACCCAAGCCAACACAGTACCTCAGCATTGAAGAAGATTTTGCAGCAGGAGAACTTCAGGGACTGCAGCAAATACCCGGTCAGTGGATTCCTTGTCGAGACTGAAAACAAGACCTCAAAAGGGACTTTGCAGCAGGTATTGATGAAGAAGGCTCTAGGCAAGGTTTCCCTCCCAGCTGAATGCGGTTCTGCGGATTTGGCACATTCTCAATGAGCACAGGAGACAGAAAATCGCTGTTGAATTCTCGTTGTTACAAAGATCCAGCACTCTGGTGAGGGACTCTTCAGACTATTCGTGTCGCTGGAGATCCACCAGATGCCCACAAAGTTTCAGCGAGATTTGGAATTCTGAAGACCGTGCACCGCACGGTGGCTTATGGTCCCAGGTTATTGGGGTATTGTAACAACGCAAGGTCGCAGTAACGCGTGGGATGGCTCAAAATGCAGGTCTTCTTGAGTCTAGTGGGGCTCATGAGGCTCTGGGTTGGGGTTGTTGTTTTCAGAGTCCCCAGATCGATTGTAAGGAAGGACTACAGAAGGCTCCGGTTACACAGCAGGCTCTCTGGTCGCTGGAAATCATCTCAGCCGCTTTTCCTTCATCTTCCTCTGCGGTTTAAGTTCCAGGTGTCGATACAGTGCATCTCCCCAGCACTCCACATAAGGTGGGGTGTGCTGGCTTCTCAAATAAAATGTAAAAAGGATCCAAAGATCCTTTCTACCCTTGGGAACTGTAGTTCACTCAAGTTAAGCACAAGAAAGTTAAAAGGGGAGCGCCTAGGGCAACCCAGCAACAACAAGCATTTATTGCCAATAAGTTGTTAAAGATAATTTGGAGGCTATGGAGAGTCTTAAAAATGACAACCATAAAAAGAGTTAAAGAATAGGTGAGTGTGGAAAAAGGTTCCCACTCGCTGAGGTATTAATGAAAAATATCCCACTAATGAAGCAAAATGTTCTGGGTTGAACCAGGAAAGGAAGATTTACCAGTTCTGTGCAAATCTTACCTAACACTTTTGCCCCAGAACTCTTAAAGACAGTCTGACCAAGTGGTTGGCGGCCTAGAGGCACTCTCCCGCTGGTGCCTCAGTTGAGGAGTCTATTGGCAACCATGGCTCTGATTTGGACGCCTGTAGAAGTACTTGTGGAGTCTGAGTCCTGCAAGTCTATTCTCTGCCCCGATAAGCATGCCTCAAGCAGTGCGATGGGGACTCTACACCCTGGCGACAAGGGGACACACCTGTTGGGGAGAAAGCTCAGAAATGTGCTAATTCCCTCCACCTTAGAGACAGACTTTGCTGGATTTTGTGGACTTGATTTGTTTTTAACCTGGAGAGAGCGAGGCCCTTTTTCCCCACTCTCTCGTATTTTAATGT
This sequence comes from Ambystoma mexicanum, assembly GCF_040938575.1. Classification (NCBI taxonomy): domain Eukaryota; kingdom Metazoa; phylum Chordata; class Amphibia; order Caudata; family Ambystomatidae; genus Ambystoma; species Ambystoma mexicanum. Next base: position 544,464,644 of record NC_090931.1, on the reverse strand, counting down.
TATTTCGGAACTTTGTTTCTTTTTGGTTATGGAGCCTAACGAACTCCATAGGCATAATCTTTTACATTGTCACACTGCACCTTCAGTGCAGTGGCACAGGGAAGTCTTTCAGATTTCCCAAAGGTTTAAATACCTTCTCTGGGATAAACTACTGTTTCCTAGAGCAGTAAAGTGAAATTGACTTTACTTAAATTTGTAACTTTCTAGACCCAGCACACACGCTTGTAATCTCCTTTGTCTAGCTTCTCATGTAACATTTTTGTTACCCTTTCCTCTCTGAATGGCTGGTGGCATTGGTTTAATTTTAACTACCGTGGTGTGCCTTTACTGTGGGCTGCGTTTGCAGCTGCAGTAAAGCACCCAAGGGTGCCATTTTTGTCAAAATGGCCCAGTCTTCTATTTTTGCCATTTCTTTGTGGAAAGGTCCTTGAGATTTACTGTGCGCCAAACCAGGTTTGGTCCCTTTGTTCGCTTTACCTTTGTTGGGATTCATGAGTGAAGCCTGCCTTTGGCTCCAGGGTGTCTGGGGTAGGCGGGAAGTGAGGGAGGTGCCCCAAACTCCCTGAGCTTAGTCTCCTAGGAGACCCAAATGCACTCTGTGATTGGCCGGCTGACTGTTCGGCAAGGACAGCCACCCTGCTGGATGACTGACTGCTAGGCTGGAATGAATGGGAGAGAACTGAATAAAAGGCAAGTCTTTTGGCTTGGAAGGCTGTCGACCACTGGATGAAGGAACCGAAGAAGAACTTTAAGAGGACGCCTGCTGCAACTCCTGGACCGTTGATTTGCCTTGTGAACCCCTGCTGCTCTGCTGAAACTCCAAATTCATATCGACAGAAGCCCCTGCAAGGACTTCTCCCCATGAGTTGGTGGGACCAATCGACTCCAAAGTAAGCCACCTGGACATTCTCTCGGAGTTGGTTGCCTTTCCACAGAGTTGCTGCTGGAATCCGAATAGCCAGGGAGAGGAACAGATTGTGTGCGTTGCTTTTAAGTTGGCCATGATCTCCAGGAAGAGCTGCCGGACTCCCCAGGTAGCAGGACTGACCGAGCCGGAGCCCCCTCAACAGAGTGCGGGACCACAGAAGCAAGGAAAGTCAATCTCGACAGCCAGTAACCGCGGTGTTGCTATTTGAAGTAGTCACGAGGAGCTGAAACACCAAAGTGCCACTTGTTATTGCTGGTTACGAGCAGTTACCGTCCCATTGCAGTGCAGGAGTCCTGCCTCTTGTCCCACGACTGAGGCCCAGGAACCGAGATCTGCAGAGCTGCACAGGAACAGAAGTCATCTGCTGCACTTTTTCTTAAATACAATACTCTCAAAACAGGACGCATCTTTCACTGGTTGGGGGGGAATGGGGCTCACCGCCTTCAACAGACCACCCACGGTGTTTGGTCCCCAGCAGTAGCATCCATCCACATAAACCTGTTGGGGCTGTTGGCGGTGGTCAACGCACTGAGGGCGTTTCAGACAGTTACAGGGAAAGACAATACTGATCCTCACAGAAAGCACCACGGCCATATACTTCCTGAACAAGCGAGGGGGCACTCACTCTCCAGGGTTGTCCAAACTGTCACTGAACATTTGGAAATGGTCTCTAAAACACAAAATGTTACTATTGTCTCAACATGTTCCAGGGGACCTCAATCTTCTGGCAGACTTGCTCAACAGACTTCCCGCTGCACTTGGAGTGCGAATGGCGACTACACAAAGCCATTGTCACCAACATTTTTGCAGAATGGGGATAGCCAAAGATCGACTTGTTCGCAACTCTGGAGAACTCTGTGCTCAGATTACACCTCCAGGTACCCTCAAAACCAGTCCAAGGGGAATGGTCTCTGGATAACATGGTCAGGGAAATTTGTTTACACCCCCCACCCCCGACTCCCCTACTCAACCAGATTGTGCACAAGATGCACCACGAACCAGTCACCATGATATTGGTGGCTCCAATGTGGGCACGCCAACCTTGGTTCTCCCATCTGATGGCTATGTCTCTCTCTCTCCCTCTCCTCCGATGAAACAACCTTGCCCTCACAACATGCTATCTCAGGACAAGGGAGTAACACTTCATCCATGCCCGCAGACTCAATTTAGCAGCTTGGCTCCTCAGATCATAAAGTTCGGGCATCTCCAACTTCCTCAGAGATGAATGGATATACTGAAGCAAGAAAACCTGACACCAGACATTTATACTCCAATAAATTGAAACACTTCGTCATCTGGTGCAATTCCAAGAGCATCAATCCAATTGACTAATCTCCTACTCCTATTGTATTCTACCTGACTCCCCTACTAGACTCTGGTCTAGTTTTTAATTCCCTGAAAGTCCACGTAGCTGCACTTTCAGCCTATACCACGTTCCAGCATAAGGTGTCGTGGTGGAAGATCCCAGTAATTAAGGCCTTCATGGAAGAGGTTAAAAGAATTAATCCCCCCTTTTCAAACCGGGCACCTGGATGGGACATAAATGTGGTATTAACCAGACTCATGGGGTCTCCTTTTGAACCGCTGCACAAAGCAAGCCTCAAAGCACTCACTTAAAGACCGCCTTCCTAGTGGCAGTCACTTCAATAAGAAGAGTTGATGAATTACAGGCCCTTTTCAATTCTAGACCGTTTAGTTACAATTCAGAGAACTCGCCCACGGTTTGCTCCCAAATTTATTTCTAAGTTCCATGTGAACTAGTCAATAGAACTTCCCACTTTCTTCCAGAACCCCACTAAAGTGGCAAAGAGAAGCCTACACATACTTGATGTGCGCAGGGCAGTCATGTACTATCTGGAAAAACTAAACTACTAAGAAAGACAAACAAGTTTTTCATGTCGGTGGCGGCTGGTAGAGAAGAGGACCCTGCCTCTAAATCAGACATCTCAAAGTGGGATTGTCAATTGCATCACTCTTGCCAAGAGAGAACTGCACTTCAAGCCTAAAGCACACTCTATTCGAGGCACTGGGGTTTCCATAGCATTCATTGCAAATGTTCCCCTCGAATCCATTTGCAAAGCGGCAATCTGGATTTCTGTACACACCTTTACACAACATTATATCCTAGATACACTCTAGGTCTGATTTTCAGGTGGGACAGGGGTGTTAAGACATCTTTGCTACTGTCCTTCACACATCCCACCACCATCTGTGTGCTGCTAACTAGTCTATGCACAGCATGTTACTCTAAGCATGTTAAAAACCATCAGACATGCATTACTCACTGTAATGGCATTTCCAATGATTGCATCTGCTTAGATTCACATGCGCCCACTCTTCCACCCCTAATGGAGTAGAAGGAACATGGACATCTTGCACCTTCTCTCTTCTGTACTCACGCACGCTGGCCATAAGGCTCCCTCGCAACAAAAAAACACAATCGGAGGGACCTCAGCGCGTGAGTGATTTTGGGTACACTACACGTCACGTTGGCGATAGTGTTGCAGTCAAGCCCATGTCGATGTCCCCTTTCGATCCTCGAAAGAAAGATGCAATACTCTTCGATTACCACTAGATGTCGGACTATATGCACAGCATATAGATCTAAGCAGATAAAATCATCAGAAATGCTATTTCGGCGAGTAATGCAGGACGTAATCTTGTAAAGACACCCGTACCTATTTGCTTGCTGTGGTTTTGAAAGTGGTGAAGATATACAGCAGTTAAAAATGTACTTAAATCTGTGGGACAAAGTCCTTGGCAAGATGGCTGGGATCCTAGGCAGAACAGTCCCCAGCGACCCCAAAGTGTTACTCTAACACACCAGCTGAGAATATGAGCGGACTAGATGGGAAAGTAAACTGATTGCAATAGCGGCAATGGTGGTCAAAGGAGACTTGGCGGTCAAGTCGGGGTCCAGGGATATGCCGATGATGGCGAGCTGGAAAATTGGTATGGAACATTGTCGCACCATAGAAAAAATAACGGATCGGACTAGAGGGATGCAGGGGAAATACCTGAAAATGTGCAGGAAGTGGAAGGAAAGCTCAGATTGGGGGAGAGCTGGAACCTCCGGATCAGGGCTGTCCTCAATCATCCGGAGTCAAAACATGATATGGGGCGGGGCAGGGGTGGCTTTACGGATGCAGGTAGGTTGAATTCACATTGTGCAAGAAGTTTGTTTGGTGCTTCAGAAATGCAGTGTTGCCTACAAGCCAGACGAGGAGCCCAGATGATCTGTGACTTGTTTCAGCCACCCCACAAACTGTCTTTCATTTTGAACCAGTACCTTGCCAGACATGAGTCAAGTAGTTGTGCCTGCAGCTGTGCTCTGAAAACGGCATTTAAACCTGATGGGTCATTGTTGCCAAGTAAGTCCAGCAGCAAGTCTTTGGCATTTTCAGGTGTTGAAGCTTGGGGCTTGTTGGTGTTCCTATGGAATACATGTATGCTGTCTGCTTCCTGACGGATATAAGGGTAATTTGGTGCTAATATGGTGAAGTTGTCTATAATATCAAGAGGTTTTGCCGTAAGGTTTTTTTATTGGGAATATATTTCACCGCCCTATTCAGTTTAAATGACATTTTGGATTGTGAGCATTGTGCGCAGGTGTGCTAGCATGCACTAAATGATAACAGCTGCACAGTTCTATTTCTGAGCGAAATCATTCCCTTGCCGTCTTTAAAGCACTCACTAAAAAGGCTAAATGAGGACTTGCAACAAAAACATTCATGGCGGTTGTAAAATCTTAACAAAAAGCTGCTTTGGGGAAGATAACAGATTACCTAAAACCACCTACTGAAAAGATCATGGAGAATATACCGGTAAGTGAAGTATTAGAGGAGCCTAATATGTTAATAGATTCATCATTCTCAAGCAATACCTAAGGCAACTTATAAATCAATTCTTCAGATTAAGAAAACTGCCTCCGTTAGAAACCTGTTGGAGGGTTTACGCTGCTTGTAGGTCGGGCGACTGCATTCGATTTTGGAAATTGATAGTTGGGAGGGGCCTGAATACATAGAAATCTATTAAAGGCCAGATTCCCCCGCTGATTGGTGGCCTCCACTTAGTAATGTGTATAAGAGCAAATTGAATGATGGCAGAGAGTCTTGGCTGCAAAGCATCCTCCTGGTGGGTAAGGGAGCTGCCACTAGGTTCAGGGAAAGTCCCTGGTCCTGACAAAATGCCTACTCATCTCTTTAGCTGAGATGACTATCTGGGGACCTCTACTATGTCGTGTTTTTAACTCTGCTGTAACGTGTGATAAGGTACCAATGTCCTGGTGCAACGCAGAAATCATACCCTTTTTTAAAAATGGCAATGCTGTCTGGGAAAATGTATGCCAAAGTGCTACTTCCCCCGCCTACGGATATGGGTAGATGAGATTGAACCTATTAACCATCTACAAGCTGGTATTTGGCGGGGCATTGCTACTGTAGACCAGCAAAATAGATTTTACTTGGCCGTGTTCAGATTTATGCAATTTTTGTTGACCTACGCACAGCTTTGGACAGTGTCCCACGTTGGCTGTTGTGGGAGGCTCTCCAGAGGCAGGGTGTTTGTGGGAATCTGCTCTTGTTTGTACGATCCCTGTATGTGGAAAATAAAGTCTCATTTAGATTCAGCCTGGGAGGGGAGATAACTCATCCCTGGCTGTTGAGAGGGATTTGTGGCAGGGCCGTTTGTTGGGCTCCCCTTTTTCTGTCTATATATTGATGAATTAATAGAACTTGTAAATTCCAGTCTGAATCCTTTCAAATTGGTTCTCCCACATTTCGGATGATGCAGTAATTCTGGCTATGTCTCCCAAGGGCATAAAACATAATCTAGATATATTTGTCAGAAAATACAAAAGCTTGCACTTCGTAATAAACACAGAGAAAACCAAGGTAATGATATTTAGGCATTACTTATCCAAGAGATATACTCTCATGGTTGAAGTTGAACGTAAAATCTTGGAGCAGGTGAATATGTAGATTTTTCGGGGATTAGATTCTTAGAGAATCTCTTGGGTCTTGCCAACAGGTAAAAGCAAAAGTGACCATATGTAAATATTGTGGGGGAATACGCTGCTTCTTTAATACCCATGGCAGAGTAGCAGTTTTCACCTTTGTTACAATTTTATAGGTCCCAAACTCTGTCCGCCCTCAATGGGCGGAATTATAGGGCTATTAGAAGTAGGGCTGGACCGAATAGCATATTTAGTATTTGACCAAATAGTGTCAACTATTCGGCCGAAGCCAAATATGAAGCCGAATAGTTGCTTTATTTAATAAATCATGTACCACACTTCAAAAAACACACTTATTAAAAAAACAAAGCACCATTTTAAATGCATTCTATACTTTTATTTCTCTTCATTGTAATTAATGTAGCATCTTTATTGAAAGTATAAAAGCCAGAAATAAAACAGATTTAACCAAAATGAAGGGGCCAACTGTACAGAAGATTGTTGAATATTCAGTGGCAGTTAAAGTAGGAGGCTTACCAATGCAAAAGGACTGCCTTTGTGAGTCAGATGCATTGCATTCTCTATCCAGTTGTAAACTCAATGTGGTCGAGTTTCAAAACTTCTTTGCAGCTCACATAGAAAGGTATAAAATGGTTTGTCGGCTCATGCAGGACACATGTCAAGAGGAAATCTGAAATGCGTGAACTCCATCTTGCAACTATTCACTCCACCCAAACAAATGCTGCTCACTTTTCATTTATCCTAGCCTTTCTTTCTCGCCAATACACAAACATATGCAGCTTGTAGTTTCCTGATAAAATATCAGATAATGTTAAACTCAGGACTCAAGTCCTTAAAAAAAGAAAAGGGGCGACTATGACCTACGCAATGGGAAGTGACATGACCGGAACGCAAAGTATCTATGCACATTTCTTTCAGTTTATTTTTTCCAACTGAAAAAGTGCACATTGCATATAAAACACTTGCCAAAAGAAAGGATGTTCCTGTATTGTTATAGGCTAAGTATAAAAACGAGCACCTTTTTTGTCTAAGAATCTGTAACAAAACATGCCCTAAAGAGCAGATTACAATATTTTTCAGCTGTGTGATGGCAATTTGTTTGGTCTAATTCTATTCCTTTTTGCAAACTGAAGTCTATATTTGCCTTTCTGAGTTCATGTTGCATTGTATTCAAATGAGAATGTCAGTATTTGGCAAGATCTGAATAGCAAGAAACTATTTGGCCGGAGCCGAATAGCTTTTTTTCAGCCGGAATTTGGCCGAATACTTACTCGAAGCCGAACTTCGGTGCACCCCTAATTAGAAGGCACCCGCCTTGTGTATCTGAGAATGATTTCTTGAGAGATCTCCTCATGCAACCTTGAGGAGCACCGTTGGCCAGTCCTCGCTGGGAGTGTAACTTCTAATCAATAGCAGAGATTCTGCGCACCAAACCACTACTATACTGGGTGTGAATGTGGACAAATCTGGGTTTAAATGATTATCGAGTAGCTTATTAGTTTCCGACGCCAGAACGGATCAAGATCACTTTCATGGCTTAAGTTTGTCCGTACATAACTATTGAGGCTGAACATGACACCTCTATGGGACCACCCAGAAAGTATGATCCTCAACACCAAACGACGAGTAAAGGAGGCATGCCTAAGCTCAACCTTGAATCAAATGAAACGAGAGCGAGTGAGGCGGCCGCCACATCCAGAGCGAGTGAGGCTTCCTCCACCTCCGGATCAAACGAGGACTTTGAACCATCACTGGACCACAGCGAATCCGGCTGACCTGTGCTTTGCGATCTAGCGCGGTGTCACTGCTCCTGGGCTGTCAGCGGTGTGCGTTCTCGCGAGGCATCACCACTCCTGTGGGCGCTACTGGGCTGCCTGTGTTTCACTGGCCCAGGACCGAAGCGACATCCCAGCCGAGGAGGTTGGACCAGGGTTGGAGCCTCATCCCCTCTGGTGAGCCTCCCCAGTAGTACCACTCTAGTGACCCTTGCATCGTCCTTCCTGGACCCTGCCCGGACTCTGTCCCAGGCTGTGGCGCATTCAGCTGCTGCGACCGAGCTACCACCTAAGCTGCCTGCACTGCTCTGCTTGACCTCTCCGCTCCCTCCGCTTCCCTCTCTGCTGCCTACACCTCTCTGCTTGTCCCGTCTCTGGCTGTGCTGTAAGGACTCACTTGTGCAGAATGCACAGCTACCTGCTCAGCACCAACGCGGGTCTACTCCACCATCATCAAGCTGAGACTCCGCGCCTAGACCAGTGGCTGACAGTGCATTGCCTTTGCCATCTCTGCTCCTCTTGATCATCAAACAACCTACGGACGCTTTGCTGCTAAGGCTAATCACTCTTCTTTATCCACCCTCGCCCTCTGATCTTCTGCTGACGCTCCGAAGCCGAAGTCACTCACACCTCTCCAGTGACCCGGCGGATCTCCCCTCCAGTGTTAACCAGCAGAGCTAACCACTCTGCTTCCAAGGCTAATCTCCGTGCCTGAACCATCTGTGTTCACTGAACTATCTGCCGTCGCCCTGCCACTGAGGTTACTCCCACCTCCTCTCCAGTGACTCTGTGGACCTCCCCTCCAGTGACTATTTGTGGACACTCTACTGCTAAGGCTACTCGGTCCTCCTCTCTTACCCCTTCCTTTTAGCCTCCTTCCTATCACTCCCTGTTCCCACTGTGCCCTGGACTGACCGAGGACGCTCTGCGGCTGAAACCACCTGCCCCTCCCCTCCTGCCTCATCCATCCCTGCTGGTGAGACTACTTACCCCTCCCCTTCAGGGCCTCTTTCACCTCTGTCCTGTCAGCCCTCCATCCCTCTTCGGATTACAGCACAGTACTTGTGTGCACTCCTCTGCTAACGCTACCTGCCTGTAAACATTTCCCCTCTTATGTGCTTTGCCCGACCCTCCCTTCCTCTCACCCTACTCTCCCCTTTCCTCCTCCTCCTCCTCCTTTTCCTTTTACTCCTTCACATGTTTGTCAACTCGACCTACCCCTTCCCTGTCCACCCCCAAAGCCCCTGTACACTCTCCCTATTCGTCCTAACCTCATCTATCCTCCTAATGTGAAACCATCCAGTATCATTAACATTGCACTCTGGAACGCCAGATCCATCTGCAACAAGGCCGCAGCGGCACTTGACATGTTCTTACGTCTCAACCTTCATTTCCTCTGCATCTTGGAAACTTGGATCCCCTTTACCAATTCCACTGTCTCTGCTTCTCTCACTGCCCCCTCTTCCTCCTTCTCTCATGTCTCTCGCCCCTCCGGTCGTGGTGGCGGCATTGGTCTCCTCTTCCACCCTAAATGTCTTTCCTCCACCCCTACCCTATCTCTCCCAACCTTCCCTTCCTTTGAATATCTTTTCAAACCCTTCACCTACCCTTATGCTATCTCCTTAATTATTTACAGACCCCCGGGTACCACTCTTCCTTTTTATGAGGACCTGGATTACCTCCTCTCTCATCTCCCCCTCTCCCAACCCTCTCACAGTCCTCAGTGACTTCAACCTCCCCCTCTCCAACCACTCTCACTCGTCCCCCTTTCATCTCCATTCTAGACTCCTACCTCCTCTCTCCACTCACTACTCCTCCAACCCAATCCTCTAGCTCCACTCTTGACCTCATCTTTAGCTCAACCTACTCCTAATCACCTGTCACTTCTCTACTCAACTATCTGACCATGCCTTACCATTCTTCTCCCTTACTCCGCCCCCTCGCCCTCCCTCCTTCTCTCGTCGCGACCTCCGCAACTTTAGTCCTTCACTCTTCAACTCCTGCTCTTCGTCCCTTCCCCCTCTCTCTGACTTCTCTCTCCTGGCCAACGATGCCCTCTCCTCACTGTCCTCCGCTATCTCCACCAGTCTTGATCATTCTACCCACTTACTACCTTCCACCCTTCTCGCAAACCTTCCTAACCCTGGCTATTCTCTAACCTACTGTCTATGCGTCGTCTTCTCCGTCGCCTTGAACAACGCTGGATCAAATCCGCTTCTCTGACTAACCAATCAACCTATTGCTCATATCACTCCCTCTTTGACTCTTGCCTCAACTGAGCCAAATGCTCCTACTACTCTAACCTTCTCCACTCACAAGCCTCCCACCCCCGTCAAATCTTCCAAACCCTCTCTCGCCTCCTCTCCCCTCCAACTCCTGATCACTCTGCCAACTCCATTCTCTCCCCCTCTGATTTTGCAAACTTTTTCTAGTCCAAAATTCAATCCCAGCTCCAAAACAATCTCATCTCATCCCTATACTCTTCCTCCTTCCTCCTCCCCTACCTCTGCTTGCATGTCCAACTTCTCTCCTGTCACTCCATCTTGCGTCTCCCTTCTTCTGTCCAAAACTCACCCAACTGCTGCCCCCTCTGACCCTCTTCCCACCTCCCTTATTCCTAAAATCTATCCCCTCTTCATTCCTTACCTTACTACTTTCTTCAACACTTGCTTCTCCTCCTCCACTTTTCCTTCGGCATTCAAACATGCCACTATCATTTCCATCCTGAAGAAACCTTCTGCTAACCCTCTTCTCACTTCCAACTTAAGTCCAGTCTCACTTCTCCCCTTCCTATCAAAACTCCTTGAGCGCCTAGCCTACTCTCAACTTTTGTAACCTCTCATTCCCTTCTTCCTCCCTCTCAATCTGGTTTCCACCCTAAACACTCCACCGAGACTGCTCTTCTGTACTCAATTCCCTCTTCAATGCTCGCCATGATAAGCAATCCTCTATCCCCACCCTCCTTGATCTGTCCCCTGCTTTTGATACCGTCGATCACCCTTTACTCCTCAGTACTCTGTCCTCCTTTGGCTTCAAAGACTCTACACTCACCTGGCTCTCCTCTTACCTCTCCAATCGTTCCTATGCGGTCTCTTGGGGCAGCCGCACCTCTTCCAACATCCCCTTGGACCATTTTCTCTCCTTCAACACTGACAAGACGTAAGTCCTTTTCTTTCCTTCTAACACTCGCCCCTTCCCCTCCTCCATCCATCCACTTTCCCCCTGCCACTCTGCCCATCTCTACCCATGCCTGTAATCTTGGTTTCCACTTCGACTCCTCCATTTCCTTCTCCCACCACATTTGTCTCACCTCTCGCTCCTGCCAGCACCATCTCTACAACATTCGCAAGTTCCGATCCTCCCTCACCTTCCACGCTTCTAAATCTTAATCTCCTCCATCTTCTCCCGTCTCTTCTACTGCTCTTCTCTCCTCTTTGGACTTCCTGCCTCTCATCTGACCCCCCTCAAATCTATCTACTACTCCTCTATCCGTACTCTGTCTACTAGGCCCTCGCGACTCTATTTCCACCTCGCGCTCTCAACTTGGCTGGCTTCCCTTCCCAACTTAAATTCCAGTTCCTCTCTCTGGTCTTCAAATCACTCCACGACCTTGCTCCCCCATCTCTTATCTTCTCTCATTTTACACTCTCGTCCTCTACGCTCTGCTGACCTCTTCTTGCTCACTGTACCCCTGTCACCATGTGCAGCCTCTCGCTTCCGTTCCTTTCAGCTCTAGGCCCGACTACACTGGAACTCCTTACCTCTCTAGCCGCTCTATCCCCACCTCCACCTCCTTCTGCACCTCCTTGAAAGCCCTTCTTCACTCCCCCAACCCCCTTGACCTTCTACCATCGCTCCTCTCCATCCCCCTCATACCTTCCCTTCTCCTCCCTTCTCACATCCACCTGACATTATATCTCATATCTGACTTTACTGCTCCTCTTCCTTTCTACCTCCTCTCCCTTCCTTCTCTCCGTTCCATCACCTCCACTTCCAAGGAAACTGTTCTACATATTAAATCGTTGTTTGTATCAAGATGGTTAACTTGCTTTCTACCATTATTGTATCTTGTTATATTGTAAAGCGCTTTGGCTTAAAGCGCTATATAAACTAAATAAACATAAGATTGTTCAATTTTGAGTTCTGAAAGTTTGTATCACCATCTGTGGTGTCCCCCAGGGATCTAATGGTGTCCCCCAGGTATCTAACGTCTATCCTCTCTCCCTGGCTCTTTAACATCTACCTTGCTCAGCTTTCCCTCCTCTCCTCCTTCTCCCCCAACTTCCAGTGTTCAGTGTTATGCAGATGACACTTTTTTTTTTTTTTTTTTCTTTTTTTTTTTTTTAGACTTCCTGCTGACTCACTCGCGCCTTCTTTCATGCCAATCTGCCTTCCAGGCCTGGTGCACTTCCAACGATCCCTACCTCAATGCCAGCAAAACTGAGATCCTTCCGATTGGGACCCTGCCCCTCCTTCCTTCCTTTCACTGTGGCCTCCCACCCTGGGCTGTGCCCCAGCTCCTTCCTCTGTAGCCAGAAACCTTGGAGTCGTCTTTGAATCCTCTTTCTCCTTCCTCTCTCACACTCGGGACATTGCTAGGAAGTCCCACTTTCAACTTTTTCTTCTCAAAGGAGTTCTCCCTTTTCTCCCTTCCCCCAGAAGCTCCATGTTCTCCGAGCCCTGGCTCTCTAGGCTTGACTATTGCAACAGCCTCCTCCTCAATCTACCTTTGCCCACTTTGCGACCCCCTTCAGCTAATCCAGAATAGAGCAGCAATACCTATCCTTGGCCTTCAGCCCAGGGTCTGCATCTCTCCTGCCCTAAAGTCTCCACTGGCTCCCGGTTGCCGCACAGATCAAATTAAAATCCCTCCGTCACATCCACAAGGCTGTCTGGGGCTGGGAACCAAACTATCTTCAACTCTCTTACAAAAATACTCTTCTAGACCTCAGGGTTCCTCTGGCACCAACTCCGTGTGTAAAGCGTTCTGCTAAACCGAGAGCAGGAGATTGTTCGCTTTCCTCCGCTGGATCCTTCCTATGGAACAGCCTGCCCCTCCCTCTGAGTCTTGAGCAGAGCAGGACCTTCTTAAGTTCCGTAAGCACCTCAAGACTTTCCTCTTTGCCTCCTCCTTCACTTCTTCCCTCTCCTGCTAATCTCAGTCGCTGTGATTTGTGTCTTGGACCCTAATGTATCCTCTGGGCCCCTGACCACTCGCACCCAATCTCCCCAGCTTCTGGAGAACTACGACACTTGCATCGGCACAACCTCTTCACTCGAGACTTTATTTCTACCCAACACCTTTTTTGGGGCGCATAGCCATTACCATATCTTGCACTTCAACTGTGGCTAACCCTCGAATACGGACACCCTAACACCTACCCCACTGCCCTCTTCCCTCCTCCTTGCTGCACTTGTGAGTTCTGAATACTCGCAAGGCATAGTCCCTTTCCCCCACTGTATTTTTTTGTATATTTAATTGTACTGCAATCCCATGTTCCCTCCCTGTTGCTCTGTGGGTGCTTTGAAACGGAATATATTTTCTGTATATGCGCCTATTAGCAAACAATAAATCTAACTAAACTATCTAATTTCTAAGCAAATGGTTGGTTACGAAAACTATCTTGATGTGATAACCCCTGCATATGACTGTGCTCCTTATATTCAACCAGGCCTCCAGATAAGGTGCGTACGAGGCCTTTTTATGCATGAAAATCTTGTAAATACGACAGCTTTATTATTTTCCTGTGAACATTTATGCATAAGTTTATAGCAGAGGGCAGTGCAAAGGTCCGGTTACTTGACAGAAACCAGAACGCTTCTTTTGATTTTTATCTACATGGATGTCATTGCAAGCCATGGAGAAAAGTCTCTGAAACTGAATTTATTTCTTAAATGCCTTTAAAAAAAAACTGCATACTGTGAGTAAAGGAATGGAGCAAACAGAAGGACTGTGCGTATATTTGTTTTAATGCATTTTAGGATTGTATAATTAATAAGATGGAAAACTAAGTTGCAATTGAGAATGAATCTTTTGTAACAAATTAGGCTTTTTTTCAAGTGAAAGCAAACCAGTATTGCACAATTATATTTTTCAGAGTTCCTGTGCTGGGTGCATAATCATGCGCAGGCAGATAATTTTTTTACTTATTTAATTTACCAAATTATAAAAAGTGTGTAAATGAGTGTGCACAGTCTAGTTAACAGCCATTCAACCTTGCAGTCAATGGGGTACATTACTATAGTCGGTGGCAGCAGAAACTTTACTCAAGGGTGAGAGATTTGTCACTCTACCAATCACAGGTGTTCCAGCCTCTCAAATCGTCTACAATTAAAACATCCAAAACCTAACTCCAGAAAGTGCAATTGCTCTTCAAAAACAAATGTTACATATGTAATTAAAATGGAAACTCAGCAAAACCTGTCCATGTGATAATCCAGATAGGTATTTAACTTTATGTAGAGCTTCATACATGGTTGGTCCAACTTCTAGCCACTGTGATTATTATACCGAAGTGATACTCAGTTTACCCACCTCTAAAGGATGTTGGCCAATAAGATAGCTCAGCCAGTTGAGCACTCATTGCTGCATCTGTGCATGATCTATAGGTTGTAGGTTCCAATCCCGGCATGGTCAACTTAGCCTTTCTTCCTTTCATCCTTTGGAGGTCGATGGAGTACCACCTCCGGTTTAGTGATGATTGTGATAAATATGTTCTATGTTCTATGTTCTATGTACTGCGCTTTGCCAAAAGTGCTATAATATCTATTTGACCATGAGATTGCGTTTAGAATATAGCATGGAGTCCTTGCCTCTCTGCACTGTTGTTTCATAACATTGGCATACCATTAGGTAGTAATGGCTCCAGGAAATGAGGACTTTCATTAATCAAAAGACAATTCTGTGATCGAACCTCAACACACACAATACAAATCATATTTGCTGTATAATGTAATTGACTAGGTTTTTGCATTTTCAACATTTAAATATATACAGGAGAGCTAAAATGGTGATCTTGGAGAAAAAATGACAGGTGTATTCTGTCACAGTGCAGAAAGCTGCTGCACGGTGATGATGTCCATACAGTTTTTGCACTCTTCTGCTGGATGTTACTTAAATTTTACACTCTTGCAAAGGAGAAAAGTAATTTTTACTCTCTTGAAATCATTTATCTCAGTTAAAAATAGGAAGATAAAATACTCCCACCTCAATCTTATCTGGAGCACTGTAAAACTATGTACAAACACTCAGTGGCATCTTTCACCGTGAAGTGGAATACCACCAACAAGCTGAGCTGTCTGGTCGGTGGTGTGGCAGAGGAGACAGTAAGCCACTTTTTGCTCCTCTGAGGGTTATAAAGATTTGAGCTCTTGCTATCTATTTCCTATATTCGAACACAAATGTGCTAGGACCATCAACTCTGCATTAGACTTGTGTAAGAACACCAATGAACTAAATGTGTTTTTTTGTAACTGTTTCTATATCGTGCATGACTGAGAAGGTCTAGATGTGTCGGAATAGATTCTACTTCATTTTTTTGGTGAAATAGTAATGTGAACAGATTATACTGCAACATGTTTTGATTTTATGGCAAAAGTGCTGAATAAAGAGATGTTTCATGATCAATTGATTAATCTAATTTGGAGCTAATTAACAATTCACTGCTTAACCTATGTTTTAGCTTACATAGTGAA
This sequence comes from Ambystoma mexicanum, assembly GCF_040938575.1. NCBI lineage: Eukaryota > Metazoa > Chordata > Amphibia > Caudata > Ambystomatidae > Ambystoma > Ambystoma mexicanum. The sequence goes on along the minus strand of NC_090931.1, from coordinate 544,449,271 downwards.
ACACTGAAGGCACCCCTGGAGAACTGTTCAAAATGGCAACACTGCAATTGATCCCGGTCCACTAACCAATCTAGAAAGATCCACTAATTTGACAAGATTTGCGGCTGGCACATATGAGTAGTCACTGGCACATAAATTTTCATATATAACGTTTAATTCTAAGGGATTGTGTCCTCCGACGTATTCCTTATCTTTGATAATACGTTTCCAGCTTGCTGGCCTCGGAAATTTTTTCTGTAGAGGGCGCTGCGCGTCGACGTCCGCCGAGTCGATGTCCCTTGACGGCCACCGTATCAGCGCCGACGTCACCATGCCCAGAAATAGCCACGCGCTGCGTCCGTTGCTCAGTTCTGTTTTTCTGCGCTTCGTGGGGCCTCGGAACGTCGTTGCTCAGTTCAGTCAGGATAACTATCTATTTGTACTCGAATATACCTTATCGTTCTCGATGGCTTCTTCATCGGAACCGTCGACGCCGCGATCCGGCTTCAAGAAATGTCAAGACTGCAGTAAAAAAATGTCTATAACGGATCCACACAGGATCTGCTTATGGTGCTTGGGATCAGAGCACCATTGTTCGGAGTGTGAGGACTGCATGTCCATGACGTGTGAGGACTGCATGTCCATGGCGGCGAAAGCCTTCAAGGAGCGCAAGGGGAAGCTCGAGAGAGGTAAGTAAGCCAAAACCTCCTCGAAAGCTTCGTCGGCTGAGTCGAGGCATTGGTCTCCTCGCCGTCAAACATTCCCATTCTAGATCTCGAAGCAGCTCCCACCATTCTTTGAGATCAAGACACTCAAAAGAGATGTTGAAGGTCCCATTCCTCGTCTTCTGTGTCCCCAGAAAGAGTCTCCTGTCCCACTAAACACAGTTCTCAAGCTGATTGGGAGGAATTCAGAAAGAAATTAAGCGTCTTCGAGAACGCGGCCTCGACCCCCTCGAAGACAGCTGAGGGTGATACCCCGGTTGAAAAATCAAAAAAATCAAAACGCTGCAAGTCGCAGCACCCAGCGAAACATTCCACCCGAGAGCGCCATAAGCCATCTGGTAAGAAGGCACAGTCTTCGCCGTCGTCGAAGATTCCTTCGACGCACCGATCGACGCTGTTGTCGAAGGGTTCCTCGACGTGTCGATCGACTCGACGCCATCGTTGACGCCGATGAAAGAGGACCAAGGCCACCCCACAGCCAACGGTGATTTCAAGGTCCTCCGGCACGATGCCGAAACCGTCGTCGATGCCCTCGAGTAGGATCCCGATCCTCTCAAGTTCTTCGAGACCCCTTCCAGTTTTTTCGACGCAGTTTTCGGCGCCTTCGAAGCCTGTTACATCGGCATCGACGTTTTCTCGTCCAATAACGACGAGTTTGGCTCCTTCTCCTTAGAAATGGGTTTTACTCTATTTCCGAGGTCAGAATACCCTGGACTTTCTTCAATTTATGAAGGGGAAGATTCTGACCAGGAAACATTCGGGTTACAGAGAACCACACTGCCTACTGCAGAGGATTTCACCTCTGAGGAAAGAAGGCTGAAGGAACTACAGGAGTCACTACATGAGGCAAGTGGGCTGGACCCTTCCCCAGAAGTGTAATTTATTAAGCCAGACCCAGGGGAACATGCCGAAACACCATATAGAACCCTGATGGCAAAAATAATTGAGTTTATGGGTTGGTCTGCGCCTTCACCTGTTTTCCAACAGGATGACCTAACAGATATATTGGACAAAGGCCCACAGGAGGACCCGGTGGTCCCCTTCCATGCAGCCTTACAAAGGAAAATTGCATCTAATTGGGAAACTCCCGAAGTTATCCCCGCAGTCAATAAAAGATTGTCAACCAAGTATAGGGTAGCGGCTGCTGACCCTGAATACCTGTCAAAACACCAGACCCCAGAGAGCCTGGTGGTTCAAGCGGCAACTTCATCTAGCAGTAGGACCGCTTACCCTACTGTCCCACAGGATAGAGATGACAAGAGGTACGACTCTATGGCAAAGAAAGTCTTCTCTGCCTGTAGTATGGCGTTGAAGTCCATCAACGCCACCTGTACGCTCGCCAGGTTCAGTCACACTATGGGAGTGTGCTTCATCAGCGGCTGACTGCATACCCGAAGGAGAGGAAAAGGAAGCCTTCCTTAACATTATTAAAGATGGCAAAGATGCCATGTGCGAATCACTTCAAACTGGCATCGATTCCGCTGACAGTATCAGCAGGGCCATGGCGGCAAGTACAACATTCCGCAGGCATGCGTGGTTGCGAAAGTCGGGCTTTGCCCCTGATGTACAGGCCAGACTTTTGAATATGCCCTTTGACGGTGTAGTGATACACAAAATTGCAACCTTGCCAATCAGGGCTTTAGATGACAGCATTAGCCGCTGAAAGCCAATAGTGTATTCAAAGTATGTGCTAAAAATGCTGACAGTAGTCTGTTGTAGCACTTCCATTATGCAGTAGTGAGCTACAAGGAATATGCAGGCCTAGTATGAGTGATAGGTCACATTATGCATTGTTGATAGACCGGCAGGGAGAGGGTCCTAGCTCTGTAGCTAATAGACATTTTTGGAGTGTTTGGAACATTATGGCACCTATATAGCGCTTAGATAGCCAGTCTTAAGCGCTATGAACACTAAGCTATGAGTGCATGCCTTTTAGAGCTTGCAGATGGGGTTAATACATTCCTGCTTCCCTTAGAATATTCTGCCTCACTAACGGTAGCCCTGCATGGCCCCTAAGCTAATCTCCTTTTCTCTGGGAAGGCACTGATAAGACATTCCTGAGCTTTTGCGCAGATTGGCCAGGGAGGGGCTCAGAAGAAGCACAGTGGAAATTAACAGAGTTGGGTTTTTTCCATGAGCCAGCCTATATTTTGCACAGGGAAAGTTCTGGAACTGTGCGTCATGGATGGGCAGCACGAGATTATAAAATATGCATGCTCACATGACTCAGGTGGGAGATCGTCCTGTGGACTTGGTTCGAGCAAGATCAAGTGCCCGGAATTGGAGCTCTGACGGCACCCAGCAGCGCTGTCCTCCGAGCGGGGCTTGTTACAGCTAGCTTATGAGGGCCAGGGTCTCCCAGTGCTGATTGAAGGGGCGTAAGACTGTGTTTCTCTATGTTTCTCTAAGTTCTATGTTTCTCTATATTTTGCATTTCTCTAAGTTTTGTGCTTTGTAATCTTCTCTAACTTGAATCCCAAATGTATATGAAATTCACTGTTTTAGAATAAATACTAAAACTTATTGAAGGTGTCATTTGTCACTAGCATGAGATCACTGCTCAGCACAATAGAACCTGTATTTTGGGCTGAATTGGGTAATTTTTGCTCTGAGGGCTGGCCCCGAAGACGATTTGGCCCATATCAAGACATTTGGTGGCAGCTTGGGGATTTGTGAAGAGCAGTGCCTTGCTGTGAAATGACAAATTGTGTGAGAGAACACAGTGCAGAGTGAGGAGCAGGCTGTCGCATTTCCTTGGTGGTCTCACTGCAGCTCTGAGACTTCAAAAGACAGCAGCGTTGTGTCGGCTTGCCGTGGCCGATAGCTTGTGTGGTTAAGACTCCCTTCAGTAAATCAGTCGTGACTGACTTCTTGCTTGGGAATGGAGCCAGGGAGTACAAGGCGATAAACAAGCGGGAAATGGCTTTGTTTAAAGCGCTCTGTTGAATGGTCAAGAAAGATGTATGTTCAATTAGGAAAGAATTTTATCATGCGGTTTCCCCAGTTTAAAGTTGTAATTTGAAATGCAAAGTGAGACGGAGTTCTCAACTCTATTCTGTCATGAGGGCAGGGAAAAATAGTTGCGAGGATTTGACATGCAAATTGTGAATAGTAATCTAACCATTGACTCAGCCCCAGTGTGCTAGCGAGTGGGGGGCTGTAATTTTCGGAGGCGAAGGTTCGCTTTTTAATGTATGCTTTTGAAGTGTTGACATTCCTGAAGAATGAGCCGTGCTTAGGAGAAAGAGTAACATCTGTGCTGAGAGCCTAAAGGGTTTGTTTTTCTTTTGGCAACTGTAAATTCCATGTGCTGGTGGCGAATTCTGTTTAAAGGAAACACACTAAAATGGTTATATTGCATTTTAAGCTGTGCCATGCTTATAATGGGTGAGAGACTCACTTAAAAAAGAAAGTGAGTGATGTTATTTGGATTTTCGATTTTTGTGTATTGATTTGAAATTGCAGAATCAGTTTGCAATGGTTTGGGGGGAAAAAAACAATTTATATTTTTCTAAATTGCCTCTAAATTGCCCCTGGAGTATTTTTGAGTGTTCCCACGCTATGCCATGGATTTGTACTGTTGCCTTATAAGTGATGCATGTTTGGAAATAGTGACCTGTTGACTGTGGTACATGGTGAAATGTTGTTGACACATTTAACAGCCCACAAGCAATATAGAGTGTGGGTTGCTCTTGCAGACAACAGACAAAAAAAACCTGTAGGGAGCTGCACTAAACATGGCATTTTTTAAATGCACTGAAATAAGTGGTTATATTCTGGCAATGGTACAACAGAATGAAAAAATCTGTGTGTGATAAGACAGCACAAAGATTTAGTGGGTTGCGGGTTCTTTTGAAAGATCGCACATTGCAGTGGAGTGAGCTTGTGAAGCCAAACTACAAGGTTACGAGGAAGAAGAGAAAAAAAAAACGTATGCTTTTAAATGGGACATTAATCAGTTCAAAACAGTCTAAAAGACGCTTTGACATTTTGCAAAATTACATGGAGTAGAATCTGATGACAAGAAAAAGTCCCTCTTTTGAAAATAAGAGTCTTGCTGTGTGTGCAGAGCTTGTGCCTTGAAGATAACTTGCACTGTCTTGAGCGAGGTGCGCGAAGAAGAAAAAAAAAAAACTGTTGGAGGAAGGCAGACAAAAAGCAGAATACTGCGCTCCTGTTTAGTGAAATGGTGTTTACAGAAGCTGGCAGATATGAGAGCTTTTCTGAGTTGCTGGAACAGTGCAAGAAAGAGTTAATCTGGATGAACTGTCTGAAACGAGTGCCTTCCATTGAAGCCGCCACAGTTTAAGAGTTATAGAGCAAAGAGATAAGCTTGCTGCGCGAAAGATAAACAATGACATTCCTGCATTCCATCCCCTGTGAGAGACACCATCAGTGTGAGCAAAAAACTGAGGAGAGGGGGTGCAAAGACAGAAATGCTGATCAGAAGTAAAGAATTTGCCCAGTATCAACACTGGAAGGAAAACAAACGCTGCATGTAGGATGGCAGATGGGCACATCACATCTGAACATTTGGGGAACCTGTGCATCTGTGAATGGGCTAAGAAAAGACAGCTGCCCATTTCAAGAGACATTGCCATGCAAGCTGCATCCCAGTGCTCCATGTGATGTGAACTGAAGTAAAGCGCTGTGCACTGGAGAAGAAACCTCTAGGCGCTTTGAAAAGTGAAAATACACAGCTGGCAAAATGCAAGCTACATTGCCAGGGCTGGAGTAACTGACAAAGACATTATGGCATTCCAGATGGAAGCAAAACTGACATAAAGCGATTAGCCGTTTTGCAAGAGACAACATGCAGAGCGGGGCTTTGGAGTATAACATGAACACTGCACATTAGCCATGATCCAGAAGCCTCACGGCTTAGTGCAAGAATGAATGATTTGTTGAAGCAACAAAAGAAACTGACTTAGACTATCGCGCTCAAAGGGGTGGGCCAAGAAATCAGCAAACACCCTTTGAGAAAATGATAAGTGAAAAAACCAGAGGCTTGGAAGACACTAGCTGTATGGAGAAAAATAAACAAAGCTGCTTGTGCAACTGCAGGCGATATTGGACTGAAAGACTTTACCTTTGAAAAAGGGAGTGATGCCAGCATGGCAAACTAAATCAAGACCATGAGACACTCGAAGCAAGTTGGCGCCTGGCATTTGTGATCGCTTTGGTGAAAAAGAAAAGCATAGTGCGACCTGGGTACTTATTATATGGCTTTTGTAAAAGCACAGATCAGTCTGAGGTACCATTGACCAACTATGATCGCCTTGCACAAATGAGTTTGTGATTAGGCAGTTACACCCCGTATGGTTGAGTGTAAATAAGCCCCCAATAACATGCAGAAGAGTGACAAATAATTGTGGTAGCAATGATAAAGTGTGTAGTTACCTGAAGAGACTTCTGAAGATGGGGGTGGTGTTATGGGAAGGGGTGGATAACGCTGATATTGAAGTTTTGATGACATCCTAACATTTGTTTGTATTTTGCCTAGGCAAAAAAAAGCAAGACAGGTGCGTGCCATAACAGAAGTAGATGTGTGCAATTTGTGGGTGACACTGATCAGTGAAGCAGACGCATTCTCAGAGAAAGCGAGTCACTGCGAACGTGTCCTGCACCGCACTCAATGCTGCTAACATGCATGACGTATGAGGACATTTGTTCTGCAACCTGCGAAAGGTGTCCAACAGAGTAATAACTTTTGCTGAACTGGCACGGTGCAGACTTGGCTAGTTATCAAATATTTGATGCTGCACATTCAAATGATTCAGTTGCTGGAAATAACTTAATTGACATGTCTTGCCTTTCTTGTTTAAAGGACTGTGGACAATGAGTTGTGGACTGTAACATCATGCACCACAAACGGCTGTGAGACACAGCACTTGAATGCTAACACATTGAAAAATGGTTTTTAAATGCACTTTTTGAGATGAATCTGAAAAAACGAAATGGTTTTGCTCTTCCAACTGAATTGCTTTAACCAGAGATGCTTTGCTTTTTTTTTTTTTGGAAAAAAAAAAAAACTTCTACGTTGCACGTAGGCAGGAAAATGATTTATGAATTGTTGGGGCAGCAGAATTATGCAAGCAGGAGCGTAATTTATTTTGAGATAAAATGAGTGCGCACATCAAAGTCACCTGTGCGTAGGTTAATATTCTTAATTTGAAGTAATGCTGCCAAGTGTGTGATCTCTAATTTGAGATGGTAACCTTTGAAACACTGGATACTTTTACAGCCAGCTTAAGGCAGGTAAATGAAACCATGACTGACTTGATGTTTGATTTTATGACACAGAGTGTGACACGGTTTTTGTTAAACCAACCAGTTTCATGTTTTTGTGGGGACAGCTGTCTCCAGCACACTAATGCAAAGAGTCACCTTTTTGATTGTAGACATTTGGAATAATTCTTTGGAAAAGCGCTACAAATGAGTATCCACATGGAATTGCTAGCGTACTGGCCTGGCACATTGTCAGACATCTTTTGTCACTGACTCATATGACTGGTGTCTATGAAGTCATAGGCCCAAATGTTTCAGTGAATGGATACAACGATTTGTTTAATTTGTTTAATGTGATGTTTTTTCTGACCAAGAACTGCAGCGAGTGTTCTCGCCAAGATTTTATGGACTATAATTTGACTAAATGCATTTTACACAATGGTGTGATGAAACAGCCACTGCCGGATGGTAGTATGGTGTTTGTAGCTAAAACTAATATTGTATATGGTAGATATCCCACTTGAAGAAGGGTATTCTCCAAGTCACAATAGGTAGACACTGTGAACATGTTAGATTTTCCAGTAGTAAGGCAACATTTAAATTGTAGGCTGGTAATGCACACCTCTATTATTACAGTGATACACTTAGACATAGATTTATCATGAGGCAATGTTTCCTTAGTACTACCAAGCTGCTACAAATGGAGTCCATTTCTATGGCCCATCACTAGAGTGCGCGTAGCTAGGGAGCTAGATTCATTAATTGCAGGAGCTTTATATGCTTGTGACATAGAAACGGTGCACAATAAGCTAGCCACTATGGGTTCTGATGCCAGCTCTGCTATAGAACTTCTAGCCTAGTGGGGTTCATTGATACGCCCAACACTGCTACAAGTATTGGCAACCACTGAAGATGGCAGAATTTTAGGTATGAAGACATTTTTTCTGCCATAGGGCAGGTCAACAAGACTGCTAAATACACATGATGCATTGTATGGCAAACATTGTTTAATCAGCAGGTGTTGGCTTTTTACTGGGTGGGGGCGACCATCCTCAACACACTGGCACGCAGAGCTACAGTTACCAGCAAACATATGGATCAAATTGCTTGCTTTTGATTGCATGAATAACACATGCCATGCTCTGATGCAAATTAATAGAATTGTTTTTATTTAGATAACCTGGTGCCCATGGGTTCACCTTGTTCACGAAATTAGATGGTTTCTGGTTGGGTTCCACATACATGGGGGAAGTGTCTAGTCACACAGCCCATAGTCACGTTTGAATGCCCTGGGATCAGGGGGAGGGTAGGCCCTTAGAGTGAAAGGATGCCAGGTTTTAGAATTGATAACCATACATAAATGCAATAGTGCATTGTAGGTTAGACTACACTGGATTGCCTTGACATTCTAACTGCATGCTGCTTTTTAACTGACAATCAGTTATACAATAATTATTTAGGTATTGTTGTGTAGGCCAGGTTTTGGCTAGAGTAAATGTCCATGTTCACTTTGTGTAGGTATTTTTGTGTAGGCCAGGTTTTGGCAAGGGTATATGTCACTGTTCACTTTGTGTACATTTTTGTTTAGGTAGTGTTTTACCTTGCATGCCACGCTAACTAACCGCTAGAAGATAGTTTGCTTAAACCTCTTGCAAAGCCCCAAGGTCTTTATCACTGCACTAAATACTATATTGATGTGCATTAGTCAGCATTTGTCGCACACACGTTGAATAGGGGTGGAATGTAGTGATACACAAAATTGCAACCTTGCCAATCAGGGCTTTAGATGACAGCATTAGCCGCTGAAAGCCAATAGTGTATTCAAAGTATGTGCTAAAAATGCTGACAGTAGTCTGTTGTAGCACTTCCATTATGCAGTAGTGAGCTACAAGGAATATGCAGGCCTAGTATGAGTGATAGGTCACATTATGCATTGTTGATAGACCGGCAGGGAGAGGGTCCTAGCTCTGTAGCTAATAGACATTTTTGGAGTGTTTGGAACATTATGGCACATATATAGCGCTTAGATAGCCAGTCTTGAGCGCTATGAACACTAAGCTATGAGTGCATGCCTTTTAGAGCTTGCAGATGGGGTTAATACATCCTTGCTTTCCTTAGAATATTCTGCCTCACTAACGGTAGCCCTGCATGGCCCCTAAGCTAATCTCCTTTTCTCTGGGAAGGCACTGATAAGACATTCCTGAGCTTTCGCGCAGATGGGCCAGGGAGGGGCTCAGAAGAAGCACAGTGGAAATTAACAGTGTTGGGTTTTTTCCATGAGCCAGCCTATATTTTGCACAGGGAAAGTTCTGGAACTGTGCGTCATGGATGGGCAGCACGAGATTATAAAATATGCATGCTCACATGACTCAGGTGGGAGATCGTCCTGTGGACTTGGTTCGATCAAGATCAAGTGCCCGGAATTGGAGCTCTGACGGCACCCAGCAGCGCTGTCCTCTGAGCGGGGCTTGTTAAAGCTAGTTTATGAGGGCCAGGGTCTCCCAGTGCTGATTGAAGGGGCGTAAGACTGTGTTTCTCTGTTTCTCTATGTTTATCTAAGTTCTATGTTTCTCTATATTTTGCATTTCTCTAAGTTTTGTGCTTTGTAATCTTCTCTAACTTGAATCCCAAATGTATATGAAATTCACTGTTTTAGAATAAATACTAAAACTTATTGAAGGTGTCATTTGTCACTAGCATGAGATCACTGCTCAGCACAATAGAACCTGTATTTTGGGCTGAATTGGGTAATTTTTGCTCTCAGAGGGCTGGTCCCGAGGACGATTTGGCCCATATCAAGACAGACGGCTCTTCATTATTCGGGAAAAAGGCTGATGACAGTCTGGAAAAATTACAGACTTCTAAAGCAGCAGCAAAATCTTTAGGAGCTGTGATCCGCCAAACTCTTTTTCGCCCCTCAGGAACATCTGGAAGAGGAAAGTCCTTTCGCTATTATCCCGCATTCGGGAAAGGCAGAGGACAGCCGGCTCAAAGAGGCCAAAGGAGATCCACCCGAGGTGGACGGGTCAAAAGTACTAAGACCGCAGCAGCAGGTGCCTCTTTACCCTCGGCATCTGCATCAGCTGCCCCCAAACCACTCTGCGGCCTTCCCACACAATCCACCTGTAGGGGGCAGGTTAACTCGCCATCAGATGCTTGGGCATTGGAGACAGTTGCACAAGGTTACTGCCTACCCTTTCTACACATTCCTCAGTCATCCACCGGGGAACAGCTCTCTAAAAGTTCCAGATCCGCTCCTCTTGCAGGAAATTATAGACCTGCTAGAGAAAGGTGCCATAGAACCGGTACCTGTAGCGGACAGGAACAAGGGCTGGTACCCCCCCTACCTTCTCATACCAAAGAAGGACGGAGGACTGAGACCCATCCTGGACTTGCGAGAATTGAACAAGTTCCTTAGGAAGGACAAGTTCAAGATGGTAACGCTCTCTCAGATCCATCAGGCCCTCCAGTTCCAGGATTGGCTGGTATCTCTGGACCTTCAGGATGCTTATTTCCATGTGCCAATCCATCTCAAACACAGGAAATACCTGAGGTTCGCAATTGGCGACTCTCATTATCAATTTCGAGTTCTGCCATTTGGGCTGACCTCCGCCCGAGGGTCTTCACCAAGCTGATGTCGGTAGTGGCGGCGAGTCTAAGGAGGGAAGAGGGAAGGGATACACGTCTACCCCTACCTGGACGATTGGCTGATCGAGGCCGTATCTTCGGAACAGGCCCAGGCCCAGTTAGATTATGTCTGCCACTACCTTCACAGACTGGGCTTCTCCCTCAATTTAAAGAAGTCACAGATGATACCATCAGAGACTCCAGTTCATGGGAGCGGTCCTGGACACTTCCCTGGGAAAAGCCTCGCCACCAGAGGTGAGGGCTCAAGATATTCTACAGATGGTCACCAAGTTTCAAAATGCCCAATGTCTCCCAGCCTTCGACTTTTTGAGGTTGTTGGGCCTCATGGCATCCTGCATCTTCCTTGTGCCAGAGGCTCGCCTGAGAATGAGATCTCTTCAGTGGGCACTGAGAACTCAGTGGTCGCAATTCTCAGGGAGAATGACAGATCTCCTCCGGATTCCGGACAAGGTAGCCCGCGACCTGCAATGGTGGGCCTATCCAGAGAACATCTTGAAGGGAAGAACGGTTTTGGCAACCATGGCCAGAGATAACAGTAGTCACAGACACCTCAATCACCGGGTGGGGAGCCCATGCCAACGACTTGACCATCAGCGGTCGTTGGTCTCCATCGGAGTCCAGACTACACATCAACCTATTAGAGCTGAGAGCGATCAGACTAGCGCTGAAAGCTTTCCTGCCATCCGTACAGGGGAGAAATGACCTGATGACGGATAACACGGTTGCCATGCACTACCTCAACAAAAGAGGAGGCGTAGGATCACTGCCACTGTGCAGAGAGGCGATGCAGCTCTTGTTTTGGGCAATCCAAGAAGGAATCTCTCTATCGGCAGTCCACCTACCCGGAGAGAAGAATTTGACAGCGAGCGCTCTGAGCAGGCAGAGCAGTCTCCCAGGAGTGGGAGCTAGCTCAGGAAGTCCTTCAAGAGATCTTCGCCCTTTGGGGAACCCCTCAGGCGGATCCGTTTGCCACAAGTACCAACAGGAAGTGCGATCTGTTCTGTTTAAGGGAATTTCCCCCGAGAGGAGCTCTAGGAGATGCGTTCGTAGTGGACTGGGAGTTTCCACTCCTTTACGCGTTCCCACCAGTCCCTGTTATTCCTCAAATGATCAGGAGGTTGAGAAGATTCCGGAAAACCATGATCCTAATTGCCCCGGATTGGGCCAGGAGAACGTGGTACCCGGACCTTCTAGATATGTCCATCTGTCCTCCAATCCGTCTTCCACTCAAAGAGAATCTTCTCTCGCAGAAGGGAGGTCAGGTTCTCCATACAGACACCAGAACCCTCAACCTTCACGCTTGGCTTCTGAAAGGTTGAGGTACAAGCATTGGGATCTCCCTGATGACGTCATGGAGGTGTTGCTTTCGGCCAGAAGACCAGCAACAAAGTCTTTATACCACTGCGTTGGAACAAATTTTGCAGCTTGTGTAGGGAACAGAATATCGACCCTTTTTCATGTGGTACACCAACAGTGTTATCGTTTCTACTCTACTTGGCAAACTCAGGCCTTCAAGTGGGCACTGTAAAAGGTTATCTTGCAGCGCTTTCTATCTTCAAGCGCACTGCGGAGGAACCATCGTATTTCAAAATTCCTCTAGTGGTACAATTTCTCAAGGGACTAACTAATGTTTACCCTCCAAAACCATTCCAGGTTCCCTTATGGGACTTAAATTTAGTCTTAAACTTCTTAATGGGCACTCCATTCGAACCACTTCACTCTTGCGCTCTGAGATTTCTCACGCTTAAAACTGTCCTATTGGTAGCACTAACATCTGCTAGGAGGGTGAGTGAGCTACAAGCTCTCTCCTGTAAATCCCCACATACAAGCTTCCACAAGGACAAAGTTGTCCTACAGGTGAAGCCTAATTTCCTCCCAAAGGTGGTTTCTGAATTTCATATTGCTCAGAAAATTACCTTGCCTTCGTTCTACCCTCCTCCCCATCCGGGGAAAGAGGAGGAAAGGCTACATAGGCTGGACCCTAGACGAGCTTTCAGCTTTTACATCAGCAGAATGGCTAGTATCAGGCAAGCAGACCAACTGTTTGTATGATACTCAGGTCACAAGTTGGGACTACCCATAACAAAACAAACCATTTCCAGGTGGATTATTTTGGCCATCCTGGAATGTTATAGACTAGCAGGGAAAGAGCCACCCCAAAATCTCAGGGCTCATTCAACCAAGGGTATCGCAGCCTCTTCGGCTCTCCAAAGAGGGGTACCGGTCCGGGACATATGTGCGGCTGCCACATGGTCGTCCGCACATACATTCACAAAATTTTACAATCTGGATTCCTCCACTGTTAAGAGACCAGATTTGGCAAGGCCGTATTACATTCGGTCCATCCCTAAAGGGATACATAACATTCTCACTCCCACCTCCAATTACATGCCACTGCTATTGGAGTCTATCAAAGATAAGGAATACGTCGGAGGACACAATCCCTTCGAAGAACAAGTTACTTCTTACCTGGTAACGTTCTTTCGACGGGATGTTCCTCCGACGTATTCCTTATCGCCCCACCCAACCATCCCCGCAGTGATAACTTCCCTTGTGGTTACAGCTTACGCTCCTTCAAGGTCACTAACCAATTCAGGCATGACTTTTCTTATGCTACAAAACGGAACTGAGCAACGGACGCAGCGAGTGGCTATATATGGGCATGGTGACGTCGGCGCCGATACGGTGGCCGTCGAGGGACATCGACTCGGCGGACGTCGACGCGCAGCGCCCTCTACAGAGAAAATTTCTGAGGCCTGCAAGCTGGAAACGTATTATCAAAGATAAGGAATACGTCGGAGGAACATCCCGTCGAAAGAATGTTACCAGGTAAGAAGTAACTTGTTCTTCTTCTGAGGAGGAGCTCAGGGACATGGAGCATCTTATCCTGCTTAAGGCCCTCTTTTCCCTACTTAACATGTATAAGTAGCTACAAACAATGAAGGTGGTCCTAGCCAGATTGGTGGATGTGGTACATAACAGTTGGCAGGAAGAAAATTATGTGCATCCGATGCCAGAGGCTACCTTTTCGGCAATCATTATATCTGAGCCAGTAAAAGTAGTTGATAATGCTTGTAACATTACACCTCTGCATGCAGAAGTACTTTTACAGAAGGAAATGCAGGTTGGTCAGAAAAAGAATGAACCTGTATATTCCTAGGTCCTGTCCCTCCATACTTGTGGGACATTCCGACCTTCGGGACGGGACCTGAGCACTTTTGCCAAAAAGCATCAAAAATGATTTTTTTTTTGTTCTCTTTTTACGCGGGGTACCGCACACGGCCCTAACCCTGCCCTCCTGAGCTCCGCCCGCCCGCCCGCGCCTTCAGTCCTTTTCTCCACGCGGTTGAGGCTGGACGCTCTTGCATCATGGGGAAGAATTTTTTCTTTGTTCCCGTTGTCCTGCTTTCCTGCTCCAGATCTGCGGTCACGCAGTCCTCCGTCTATGCCGGAGCGTCTGGGATATGTGTCCAGTTATTCATGCGAACGTCGCTTTGCTAGGGTGGTATCCCCATTCTCTCTGCTTGGAGTGTCTGCATCCAGACCATCGTTGGGATTCGTGTTTCTACTGCGACTCCCTCTCTGTCCAGGCACTAGAGCGTCGTCTTCGGTGGGAGGAAGTCTTCCTGCGCGTTCCTCCTCATTTTCAGCTTTTCATCGACGAAAAGGAGAGACGCCTGGTGAGTTCCTTACTTTTTAGGGTGCCGGGGAACTCCTTCCCAGGGTCTTCCAGGTCCGGGAGGGGCTTGAGCAGCTCTGCTACCGGGGTTTCCCGTGTGGTGCCTCGCAGGCCTAACGGGTGTACCAGAGTTTTCTCCGAGGGTTCCCACGACGGACCTGTCCCGAAACCGGACCTCGTTCCGAGCTTCACTTGTCAGGTTCTAAATTTCAGCCCAGTTCATCTGTGGCTTTGGATGCTGGGGTTCGCTCCGAGGTCTTCATTTCAGGAGCTTTCTGTACCGAGCCACGGCTTGAGCTCCCTCTCGAGGGAGCTATACGTACCGGGCGAAAGCCAGAGGTTCCTCACTTCGAGGCTAAGGTGTGTACCGACAAAACCGAGAGACCTGCTCTGAAGGTCTTGTCTGTGAGGTGGATTCTTCAGCATTCCCACGCTCGGACGCAGCGATACCGGTTCTGTCGAGGGGGCAAAGAGGGTGGTCATTGCCATTAACTCCTCTGTTACCACCTCAGCCGAGGGTTCTCCTTTGGCGGATCATTTTGGGGCCACCTTCAAGATGTTCTGTAAAAATCCGAGAACCCCCAGTACCGACTCTGCCGAGGATCCTTGTGTCAAGGCTAAGGTGTTGCTTAAGTCCGCTGACCAGCCTGAGGAGGTGATTGCCTCATCTACACTTGTGACTGTGACACATTTCTCTAAATGCATCAACAAAATGGCAGCCCAACCATCATGGTCCACGGTGGGCATTTTGGATTCTTCCCTTACACCTACGCTCTTGACGTCGGGCGCTGGGAAGCTTCTTTTTTGGGCTGAACATCCGTTTCCACATGTGGACAGTAAAAATCTGTTCTGCCCTTCTTACGACTGGTGTGCTCGGATACGGCTGCCGCATACTGTCTCGCTTCCTCCTGCTTCTGCTCCGTTGGTCTATGTGGACCTGATTGGTGGTGGGCCTTCCTGGCAACCATCCTCGTTGCGTTTTGTGGGGGTACTCATATGAGCGGCCTCTGCCCACTGCAGCGCCTAAACCGTCAGAGGATGCGTTTTTAGGAAATTTCAGAGGCTCATGCACTGACGCCATGAAAGAGTATTTTAAGGGTCTTTTCAAGGAGATCTACCCTGAACCTCCTGCTCCACCTTCCACCCTGGCAATTCTGGCGGCTCCTGTGGTGGTACCACCTCTTCTCTTGGCACGCCTCCAGCTCTTCCTCCCCTACCTCCGCTGTCTCCTGTAGAGAAGATACTGGCAGAGCAGGATAACACTTTAAAATCGTGATGAGCAGCCCCGCTCTGTCAGAGCATTCCATGACTCGGTCCTGGATATGATGACCCTCCTTGACATTCCAGTACCTGAGCACCCCGCTCTGCAGGAGGGGGTGCTTTCGGGAGCGTTCGCCTTTTCACCACAAGAGCGCACCGGCCTGTTGCTCCAGAAGGACATTTCGGCTGAGGCCTGTAAGGTCTGGGATAAGCCCTACACCAGGCTGCATATCGATAAAAGAATTGATGCCCGTTACAGGCGCCACACCTCTGAGATGGCCTTGGCATCCTGTCTGTTCCCTTCCTCGACGGTGGTAGCTGCGGCCATGCTTCAATCCAAACCGGCCTCTGTGACCTCAATGGTTGCCACTCAGATTCTGTCCAAGGAAGACCAGATTCTGGACCCCTTGGGCAAGAAAGTCTTTACCAACTCAGCACTCCAACTTGGTCAAGCAAATACCGAGCTCATGCTGGCTGCAGCTAATGAGGCTGTGGAAGAAGTTGGCTATAGGCTAGACGACTTCAAAGCCGGTTTGTCGGACGCCAGGGTGTTGGCACAAGATCTGCTTGAAGCTGCGGCACACCATGTAGATGCCTCAGTTCAAGGCCTTATGGTGGTAATTTACACCTACCACCAATCATGGCTACATGCAACAAAGTTTTCGAAGGAGGTGCAAGACCAAGTTCTGGACCTTCCTTCGACGGCAAGGAATTTTAAGCCTCAGGCAAGCACACAAACGTCCAAATTTTTGACGATCCTGGCTAAGGCCCCTTGTACACAGAGGTCAGGGTCTCAGTCTCTATCCTTCTCTGGCTTCAGGGGGTTTCAGGAACGCTGGGTGCACACAACTGAACCTCTGGTTGGTGGCACCCATCAAACAACGTGGTTGTTTTTTCTCTCGGCCATCGGCCTCCTCTCCAGGGACAGTTAGTCTCCCTGCCGACAAATCTGCAAAATATTTTTTGTCGGTCGACGAGACTCCGGTAGGAGGATGAATCTCCTCTCATCTGGAGGCGTGGCAAACCATCACTGAGACTGGTGGGTTTTGCCCATCGCTCAGGCTTTCGCTTGCCCATCGCTCCCACCCCCACCTTTCAACCCTCCCTTCCAACAGATCGGGACACCCTACCTCAGAGCTGAGATTCAGAAACTACTAGACCTCAGGGCGCTGGAACCTGTTCCCCTCGGAACAAGGGGAGGGCTTCTACTATCTTTAATGTGAAGGCAGGCGCTCTGTTACCGGTCTTTAGCTTCTCTTCCTAACGCACCTTTTCATGAGTTCATCAATCTTCAGGGAGGCTGAGTTACTTTGTTTTTTCAGGCGGGTCTGCATTTCTGTTTCAGGTGTGACTAGTTAATTAGCTCTGAGGATTCTGGTACTTGTATTTTTCGCACTTGATTTTGCTGGCAGGTGACTGGAAACAACTCCCTCCATAGCACAAATCCCTCCCCTTGATGGGGGGGAGGGGGAAAGCCATGGTTGTGGCACTCCAATGTAAGGCATGATGGGAAGATTTGTGCTATGGAGGGAGTTGTTTCCAGTCACCTGCCAGCAAAATCAATTGACAAAAATACAAGTACCAGAATCCTCAGAGCTTATTAACTAGTCACACCTGAAACAGAAATGCAGACCCGCCTGAAAAAACAAAGTAACTCAGCCTCCCTGAAGATTGATGAAGTCATAAAAAGGTGCGTTAGGAGGAGAAGCTAAAGACTGGTAACAGAGTGCCTGCCTTTACATCTTTAAACAGGGCTTCTACTATCGTCTGTTCAGTGCCGAAACCCAACCAGGCTGGCCTGCGCACTATCCTCTACCTTTCCCAGTTTAACCTTCTCTTCCCCCAAGAGAAATTCAAGATTATCACACCCCGCCTCTTTTCAGAAAGGCGACTTGCTCGGTGTAGTGGACCTTCAGGACGCGTATATACACATCCTGATATGGAGGCCGCATTGAAAATATCTTCGGTTCTCCCTGGGAGAGGAGCATTTCCAGTTCCATGTGCTCCCGTTTGGTCTCAGCTAGGCGCTGCGTGTCTTTACGAAGATGTCAGTCATCCCAGATTTCCTCAGGCTACAGGGTGTTCATGTGTATCCATATTTGGACGACTGGCTCCTACACAGCCCGTGTCCACGGACTGCTTCAAGCATCCTCCAGTCTCTCCTCCAGCTCCTGTTCTATCTCGGGTTGTCGGTGAACTGGTGGAAATCTTCCATGACGGTCTCCCAAGACCTGATTTTCCTGGGTTTCCGTTGGAACATGGTCGACTCCAGGGTATATTTGACGGCAGACAGGATTGTGGATCTATTCGCCATGTGTCAGCTCTTCATCCAATCCGAGCACATGACGGCTTGGTGGTTCCAGAGACTTCTGTGACTCATGCGTACTTGCTGTTCCTCTTGTGTGTCTCAAAATGAGGCGTACTTAGCTGACTCTTCAGAGTTCCTGGTGTCAGGCTTTGGACGTGGATTCCAAGATGATCCTAGTTCCATCCTGCATGATCAATCTTCTATGGTGGTCGTCGACCAGCAATCTTAAAGTGGGAGCCTTCTTTCAGGATCCCTGCCCACAAGTGACAATTACCAGAGACTTCATACCTTCTGGAGTGGGGTGCGACGCTGGATCATCTCCAGGTTCTCGATCTATGGACACAGCAGGACAGACAGTTTCATATACCTTATTTGGAACTCCTGGCTGTATTTCTGGTGCTGAAAGCTTTCCTACCATGCATCACGAACAGGGTGGTCTGCATCCACACAGACAACTGTCGATGTTTTATATCAACAAACAGGGTGGCACCAAATCACCACCTCTTTTGGACTTTGCCATTCAGATTTGGGAATGGGTCATATAGCACAGCATTTGGCTGCTGGCGGTACACATTCCGGGTCGGGTCAATGCAATGTGACTGCAGACTCATTCAGCCAATAACTGCAGCCAGCTAAGAGTGGGAACTGAACATGCAGGTACTCCACCATTTTTCGCCAATGGGGCACTCCAGAGGTGACCTTTTTGTGACTTCTACAAACAGGAAACTTCCTCTTTATGCATCCAGGAACAGTCTCGGGGGCCTCCTCCCTAGGGGATGCTCTCAAAAGTCTGTGGCACAACATGAAGGCCTATGCCTTCTGGCCTCTTCCTCTGGCTCATCGGTCACTCTGCAAGCTCAGGAATACATCGAATTGCACTCCAATGTTCCTAATGCCACGGTGGCCTGCCAGATTCTGTTTCTCGGACCTTCAGCATCTGACGATTTGCACCACGATCAGACTGCCGTTGATTCCCAAATTACTTCACCAGTGCGATCAGCAGATGTGGCACCCCTCACCACAATCATTCAGCTTGGCGGCCTGGTGCCTGAATTCAAATTCTTAGCGCAGTTTAACTTGTCCGAGGACAATATGAGCATTATCCAAGCAGCCAGGAAGCCATCTACAAGGTCTCAGTATAGGAGCAAATGGCTCAGTTTCTGCCAATGGTGTTTAGCGAAGCAGCTGGACCCCAGACAGACTACGATTGACACTGTCCTTTCGTGCGCATCTGGCAGCTTCAGGCATGCATGTCCTGTCTTGTAGGACTTGCTGTCTGTCTGTCCACTGACAGCTGTTCATTTTCTTTGATGAACCCAGTCATTAAAAGGCTACTACATCTTTTTTTCCACCGGTACGCAATCCTCATCCAAAGTGGGATTTAAATGTGGTCCTCACCGCCTTATGCCATAAACCATTTGAACCCATGGCTACAACGCATCTAAAGTACCTTTCATGGAAGGTTGCAATCTTGATTGCAGTGACTTTGGCAAGGCGAGTAAGCAAGCTTCTAGCTTTGTCTGTGGAACATCCGTTCCTCACATTTCACAAGGATAAGTCTGTGCTCTGCACTCCTTCTTTCCTTCCTAAAGTAGTGACTGATTTTCATTACCTGTCTTTTTTTTTTTTTTTTTTTTCACCGAACCCGGCTTCAGATGCCGAGAGTATTACACGATTCAGATGTCGGAAGAGCCCTGAAGTTCTATCTTAACAGAACGACTGAGCTCATGGGCTCCTTACAACTCTGTTCCTTTCGGAGACCCGAAAGGGAAACGCGCTTCAAAGGCTATCTCCCGATGGATTGCCTCCTGTATCTCTAAGGCGTATACCATTCAGGGCCTTCAATCTCCGAAGGGCATTCATGCCCATCTTGTACGTGGCAAAGCGGCTGCTGTTGCCTTCCAAAAATATGTTCCCTGGGAAACCATTGCCAAAGTGGCTATGTGAGCTTCCCCAACAGCTTTTTGTAAGCATTACTGCTTGAACCTGAGCTCCAGAGCTGATGCTCAATTCGGCCAGGCTGTTCTTAAACTCCTTTTTCAGTAAGGAGTTTCCATCCACCCAGATTACCTGTGAGGAGTGCTTGGGAATCTCCCACAAGTATGGCGGAAAGGGGACGGGACGTAGGAGTAGAACAAAGTTACTCACCGTAGTGACTACCTTACTCCTAAATAGTGCCCTTTACTCCATACGCCCGCCCGCCGTCCCCTCAAGTATCCTCTATTTACTCCTACGTCCCATCCCCTTTCCTCCATACTTATTGGACATTCCTCCGTCCTGTGGGATGGGACCGCAGCACTCTGTGAAAAGCATCACATTTTTCTAAAATGTGTCCTTCCTGTCTTTTTTTACGCGGGGTACCGCACGCGGCCATAACCCCACCCTCCTTGGCTCCGCCCAGCGCATCGCCCATCAGTCCTTTTCTCCGCTCGATCGGGATTGGACGCACTTTATCTTTGGAAGATTTTTCCTTCCAGTGTCGTCCTCTCCTGCTCCGGCTTAGCGGTCATGTAGTCAGTCTGTTGTTTCAGTTAGATTTTCCTATTTGTTCTTCCTGTGAGCGACGCTTCGCTAGGGCTGATCCCCATCCTCTTTGTTTAGAGTGTTTGGGTCCGCACCACCAGTGGGACTTGTGCTTTTTCTGCGATTCCCTTTCGGTCCAGGCGCTTCAATGTCGTTTAGAGCTGTGGGAGGAGGTGTTTCAGCGCACTCCCCCCTACGCACTTTCTGATCATCGACGAGGAGCAGAAACGCCCGGTGCATACTTTACTTTTTGGAGCACCCCGGCCGGGGGACACCTTCCTGGGGTCTTCCCGGTCAGGGAGGAGTGTCAATAGTTCTGTTACCGGGGCTTGCCCTGAGGTGCCTTCTAGGCCTAAAAAGTGTATCAGAGTTTTCTCCGAGGGCCTCCGTAAAGGGCCTATTGACACTGGATAACAATACGAGGCCCCTCCTGTGGGGGCTGTTTGTGGGCCCAGTTCTACTAAAGCGGCGGGTACCGGAGCTTGCTTCGAGGTCTCCTTGACTGTAGCTTCCCATAAAGACCCCGGGGTACGCCCTGATGCCTCCATTGAGGCTTTCTGCACCAAACTAAAGTTTGAGGCCCTTTGTGAAGGGGCTTTTACTGTGCTCGGGTCAGAGGTCCCTCGTTTGGAGGCTAAGGTGACCGTGACCGACAGTTCTGAGAAGCCTGTTATGGTCTTGACGGTGAGGTGTACTCCTCATCGCTCCCGCTCAAGCGGTGATGCCAGTTCAGTTGAGGGGGCACGGAGTGAGATCTCTGACTGGAATTCCTCTGTTACCGGCGTTGCCGAGGTCCTTCCTTTGAAGGCTATTCTGGCTGATAGCATGTCTCAAAAACATTCTAGGCCACGCAGTACCGACTCGGCCGAGGTTCCTTGTGTCAAGGCTAAGATGAAGACCCATAACCCATCTGTGGAGACCGCTGTTTCACTCCCACACGTGTTGCAGTTCTCCTCAAGTTCTGACAAAATGGCAGCTGCTCCCGCCAAGACTACGGCTGCCATTTTGGACCTCCCTTATATCTACGCCATCGGCGCTGGGTGTGGGGAGTGGCATTTCAGGGGAACATAGTTTTCCTTGTGCGCATCCTTTTCGTTCAGTATATGACGAACGCTCGGATGCCCCTACTGCACAACGTCTTGCTACCTGCAGCATCTGTGCCCTTGATCTGTTGATTTCAGCGGAGAAGGGCCCTCTTGGCAACCCTCTCCCTTGCGTCCCTGGAGTTACTCCGCTCATGAGGTCTCCTCCAGTCGCACCTTAATCGTCGGCAGAGCATGCTGTTTTTTTTTGTTTGTTTTTTTTCGGCAAATTTCAAAAGCTAATGCACTCTGACCCCATGAAGGAGTATTTTCGAGGTTTGTTGTGGCACCGGTGATTCCGCCAGCGCTTCCTCTACCGGCCGGGCCTCCGTCGCCTCTCCCTCCATTTCCTCCAGTGGACAAATCTTCAGCAGTGCCAGATGTGACGCAGCTTGATCCGGATGTGTCGGACGACGCACAGGGGGATCAGGACAGCGAGGACCAGCCCCGCTCTGTTGGAGCCTTTCACGACCGTGGCTGGATATGTGTCTTTGGGATGTTCCAGTACCTGAGGCACACGCTCCACAAGAAGGGTTTTTTTGTTCACCTTTTATCCTTTGGAGCGTACCGGCTTGTTCTTGCAGAAGACGTTTTAGCCGAGGTCCGTAACGTCTGGGAGAAACCACACTCTGGACTGTTTGTTAACAAAGATTGACACTCGTTATAGGCTCCTTCTTCGGAAGAGGTGGCCTTAGCGTTGTGTCCGCCCCCTTCCTCCACGTGGTGGCTGCTGCTACATTACAATCCAGACCGGCTTCGTCTTCTACAGCGGCAACGCAGGTTCTGGCCATTCTGGCCAAAGATGACAAACTTCTTGACTCTTTGGGGAGGAAGATTTTCGCTAATTCAGCCCTGCAGTTACGTCAAGCGAATGCGGAACTGGTATTAGCGGGGGCGAATATGAAAACATGGAAAGGTCTGTCAGAGTTTGAGGAATTCATTCCTGCTAATAAGCTAGAGGATTTTAAAGCGGGATTGTCGGGTGCCAGGGTCCTGCCGCAGGATATGCTAGAGGCCGCGGTGCATCATGCCAACACCTCGGCCCGGGGCCCTATGCTTGGCGTGGACACCTCGTCAGGCTTGGCTGCACGCTACCAAGTTCTCTAAAGAGGTGCAGGATAAAGTTCTGGACCTCCCTTTTGATGGCAAAGAGCTTTTTCGTGCAATGCCAGATGTTGAACTGACCAAAACTAAGGACCGCACTCAGACTGCTTAATCCTTGTCTGTCCTGGTGAAACCGCCTTTCAGTGCACAGAGAAAGTCCTTGCACCCTCGGCCTTCCTCTGGGTTTAGGGGATTTCTGGATCGGAAGTCCCGTAGGGTCGATACTCCATCAGGAAATTCCTGCCGACGGCAGCAACGGAGCCGGTTTTTCTCCCGATCCTCTACTCCTCTCCAGGTTCAGGTGGCGCCGCCACTGAAAAACCAACTAAATGAAGTTTTTCTGCACTCCCACGAGATCCCGGTGGGAGGGCGCATCGCGTCTCACTGGGAAGCGTGGCAGGCCATCACTGAGGACCGGTGGGTCTGGTCAGTCGCACTGGCGGGATTCCGCTTACCCCTTTCCCCCTACCCCACCCTTCAATCCTCCCTTCCAGCAGTCAGGGTCGCCCTCCCTCAGAGCCGAGATTCAGAAGTTGCTGGATCTCAGAGTGGTGGAACCCGTTCCCCAATGGGAGTGAGGGGAGGGCTTCTACTCGCAGCTGTTTACGGTGCCCAAACCCAACCAGGCTGGCCTGCACACCATCCTAGACCTTTCCCAGTACAATTTCTCTCTACCCCAAGAGAAATTCAAGATGATCATGCCCTGTCAGATAAAGTCCTCTTTACAGAAGGGCGATTGGCTCAGTGTGGTGGACCTTCAGGATGCTTATATGCATATCCTGATTTTGAGTCCGCATCGGAAATACCTACGGTTTTCCGTGGGGGAGGAGCTTTTCCAGTTCCGAGTGCTCCCGTTTCGCCTCAGCTCGGCACCGCGTGTCTTTACGAAGATGTCAGTTATTGCAGCTTATCTTCGGCTTCAGGGTATCCATGTTTATCCGTATTTGGGCGATTGGCTGCTGCGCAGTCCTTGTCCTCTGTCAGCCTTGAGCAACCTTCCGTCTCTCTTCCAGCTCCTGTTCCATCTTGGGCTGTCTGTGAACTGGCAGAAGTCCTCCATGATGGTCTCTCAGGACCTTGCTTTCATGGGTTTTCGTTGCAACACGATCGACTGCAGAGTATATCTGACAGGGGACAGAATAGCGGATCTGTTGGCCACGTGTCAGGCGTTTGTGCAGTCAGAGAGCATGTCATGCTGGTGTTTCCAGAGGCTTCTGGCCCTCATGGCTTTGTGTGTTGGCTCTTCCTCTTGCTCGTCTCAAGATGAGGCGAACACAGATGGCTCTTTGGAGTTCTTGGCGCCAAGCAGTAGACCCAGACTCCAAAATGATACTGGTTCTATCGTTCATGAGAGCGGACCTAGTGTGGTGGTGGTCGTCTCTCAGCAATCTGTCAGTGGGCGCAGCCTTTCAGGACCCCAGCCTGCTAGTGACAATCACAACGGACTCTTCCCTTTTGGGGTGGGGTGCGATGTTGGACCTTCTTCACGTTTCCGATCTCTGGTTGCCGCAGGACAAACTCCTTCATATAAAGCCCCTGGGGCTCCTGGCGATCTTCCTGGCGCCCAAAGCGTTCCAGCCTGTCATTGTCAACAAGGTAGTCTGGATCTGCACGGACAATGTGGTGTCCATGTTTTATATCAACAAGCAAGGGGGTACCAAGTACCCTCCTCTTGTGGATCTTGCCATTCAGATGTGGGAATGGGCGGTTCAGCGTGGCATCTGGCTGGTGGCAGTGCACATCCTGGGTCAGCTGAATGTTACTGTGGATGCCCTCAGCCGCTGTGCAATGGTCTGCTACGAGTGGGAACTGAACTCCGAGGTCCTCTTGCAAATCTTCCAGTGCTGGGGCACTCCAGAAGTGGACCTCTTCGCAATGGCTTCTAACAGGAAACTTCCCCTGTATGCCTGCAGGAATGGGCTGGGAGCCGCCTCTATGGGGAAGGCCCTCGAAATTCCCTGGCACAACATGAGGGCCTATGCTTTCCCGCCTCTGCCTCTGATTCATCGGACGCTTTGCAAGCTGAGGGGCATGGTGAACTGTTGCACTGTGGTGGCCGGCCAGGTTTTGGTCTTCAGAGCTTCAGCATCTGTCGGTGTGTGCACCGATCAGGCTTCCGTTGGTTCCCGACCTGCTTCACCAGAGAGATCTGCAGCTGTGGCACCCATCCCCACAATCGTTCAGCTTGGCGGCATGGTGCCTGAGTTAAGATCTTTTGAACACCTCAACTTGTCCACTGATAACATGCATATCATTCAGGCGGCCAGGAAGCCCTCGACGAGATCTCAATACAGGAGCAAATGGCTTTGGTTCTGCCAGTGGTTCTTAGCCAGACAGCTGGACCCCAGGGGGGCTACGATCGACAGTGCTGTCCTTCGTCTCTCATCTAGCAGAGTCGGGCATTCATGTCTTGTCATGCAGGACTTATCTTTGGGCTGTTGCCGCATACCTATCCACGGACCAGTGCTCTTTTCCGCTGTCAAATCCAGTGGTTAAAAGGCACTTTGCGGGTCTCATGCCTCTTTCCCCTCCTGTTAACAAACCGCATCCGACGTGGGATCTGAACGTGGTCTTTACGGCCTTGTGCCATAAGCCCTTTGAGCCAATGGCTACTGTAGACCTTAAGCACCTTTCGTGGAACGTGTCCTCCTTGGTCACTGACTTCGGCAAGACGTGTGAGTGAGCTCCAGGCCTTGTTGGTGGAGCCCATCCCTTCCTGGTTTTTCATAAGGATATTTTGTCCTGAGTACGAATCCTGCTTTCCTTCCAAAAGTGGTTTCAGATTTTCATCTGAATCAGTCAATCTCCTTGCCTGTCTTCTTTCCAAATCCAGCCTCAGAGGCTTAGAGTGTTTTGCATTGCCTGTACGTTAGAAGAGCTCTGAATTTAGGCGTTCTTCTCAGCTCTTGGTGACCCTCGGTAATCCGCAGGGTAAACAGGGCTCCAAAGCAACTATCTCCAGATGGATCGCTGTCTGTATTATGGAGTCATACGCTGTTCAAGGTCTTCAACCTCCAAAAGGGGTTCATGCACATCTGGTATGGGACAAGGCAGCTGCTGTTGCCTTTCAAAAGTATGTGCCCTGGGAGACCATCGCGAAAATGGCTACCTGGGCCTCTCCATCAGCTTTTTGTAAGCACTACTGTTTGGATCTGAGCTCCAGGTCTGATGCTCAGTTTGGCCAGCTGTGCTTAGAAACCCTTTACAGTAAGGAGTTTTCCATCCACACGTAATTCCTGTGAGGAGTGCTTGGGAATCTACCATAAGTATGGAGAAAAGGGGACTGGACGTATGAGTATGTTACTCACCATAGTGACCACCTTACTCCTAGTCCATAGTCCCCTTTCCTCCATACGCCCGCACGCCGTCCCCTCTAATAAGGTTCCTCTGTTATTGCTTAAAGGTCTCTGACCTGGCGATAGAAAAGGACTGGTGTTCGATGCGTTAGGCGAGTTAAGGAGGGTGGGGTGACGGCTGCGTACGGTACCCCACGTAAAGAGAGGAAGGACACAGTTGTGAAAAATGTGCTTTTTACAAAGTGCTCCTGTCCAGTCCCACAGGACCGAGGAATGTCCCATAAGTATGGAGGAAAGGGGACTATTGACTACGAGTAAGGTGGTCACTTCGGTGAGTAACCTTATTAATTGCTTAAATGTTCAGACCTGGTGATAGAAAAGGACTGAAGGGCGATGCGCTGGGCTCAGGAGGGTGGGGGTTACGGCCGTGTGCGGTACCCAGAGTAAAAAGGACACCAATTTTTCATTTTTGATTCTTTTTGACAAAAGTGCTCCGGTCCCGTCCCAAAGGACGGAATGCCCCACAAGTATGGAGGAAAGGACTAGGGACTAGGAGTAAGGTAGTTACTACAATGAGTAACTTTGTTATTCTACAATATATAAAGAACAATGGGAATAAGAGAATACCACAATGAATAAAAGTAATAAAGGGGCACTAGTACCAGTGCAATCATTGGCTATGGGTTTTCCTAAGAACTTTGTGTGCTAGGACACTCAATGCAATTTTGTGATTGTTTCTGTGCGTTTCGCTCAATCCATTGGAAATGAGCAAAAACATGATGTACAAGCAGGACGTCTGGATAAATGGATCCATTTATTTATTGAATATTTGTATGCGCCTATACATCAAAGTGTGTCCAGGCGCCACAAGACAAAGTTGGGGGGTACGGGGGTGGGGGGCGGAGGTGTAACATAGGAGAAAATAACAACAGTAACGGTCCTACTAGGTCTTGTGACTTTCAGATCGTGCAAATGCAGTAATGGGAAGTGCAGAGAGAGGGGAATGGTGAAGTGCAGGGCAGAGGGAGGGGGCCCCGGGGCTGGGCATTGTTGAGGGAGACCCACGTGGGCAAGTGCTTGGGGAAGAAGGGATGGGGGGGTCAGCTAGTGTGAAGGTGGGTGGACTAGACTTGGTAGGCTAGTCTGGGAAGTGTTCCCGAGGGCAATTGCTGGTAAAGGGGGGTGGGGGGAGAATGGTCGAAGGGGCGCCTGGCCCCAGTAAGTCTCATGAGGGATACCGGCAACCAGACATATAGGTCGGTGGAAACTAGCAGGGGAGGTGGCAAGAATAGGAGGAGAAAAGGAAGGTCTTGAGAAACTTCCGGAACTTAAGGAGATCCAGCTCAAGTTAGAGAGGGGCAAAGTTGGAGAAGGGTAGGGAAGTCGTTCCAGAAGGAGGCTCCTGCAGAAGGATATCTACTCCTCCACTCTCTGCTTGGAGAAACATCTGACTTGCATAGAGTTGGAGCTAGAAGACCGAAGGACTCTAGTAGGGAGGCATTTAGGGAGAGGGTGAGTTGGATGTAGTGAGGTTTTAGGCCCCAGAAAGCCTTGTGGATGACGCAGACAGTCTTGCATTTGATCATTGCAACCACAGGGAGCCAGTGGAGAGACTTTAGGCCTGGAGAGATGCTGTCCCTGGGCTTGAGGCTAAAGATCAGTCTCCAAATCCTATTCGGGATTAGTTGAAGAGGGCGGAGGGAGGAAAGAGACAGATTAAGGAAGAGGCTGTTACAGTAGTAGTTTCTGGAGAGAAACCGAGCTAGAATAAAACTGCCACAGTTGGAATGGACATACCAATGAAGACTAGTGCTATGCTGGCTACAGAGGACCAACATCTTAACTTGTTGGAAAAGAAACAAGGGACCAAGATATCCAAAGGGGCGAATCTATTACAAAGAGGCTTTTGCAGGTTGTAAACCAATACAAATTATGGAAAACCTCTCGGAGCCTAAAACAAAATAAGCAGGCTGCAAAAAAATTAAGATATCTGATTTTTATGCTGTACAAAGTAGCTCTTTCTTAAACCGTGCTAATGTCCTAGAATTATTACATTTGTAAACTTTATTTTCAGTTTTCATAAAACGTTATAAAACAAACACACCCATTCCGGGTTGCAACATTACTGCGCCATCCCAAGTCCACCCACCCCTTCACAAAACCCCCAGGTTCGCTTATGTGTCCGCGGCAGTTCAATCGGTATAGGTGTAGGATCTCAACCCCTGTGATTGGGCATACTAGGAGACGTTGTCTTGTCTGCTTAGTCTTTCTGGCGAGAGGATGCTGTGGATTCCTCTGCTTCATTCATTAGGTATGCGATAAATGGTCCCCATATGTCTGGGGGACAGGCATGTTGAGCTAATGTCTTAATAAAGTCAGTCTCTACATCTTGGCAGTAGAGGACATCTTTGCGCCAGTTTTCTACTGTCGGGGCGGGGCCTCGTCCCCATGACATGGCTATCCTCCGGCGAGCCATTGTCAGCAATTCTTCTGATAGCTTCCGTATTGCAGGTGGACATTTGCTTGGTCATCCAGAGTAGCGCCAATGTCGGGATGGGTTGTCGGTCCCCCCCCCCCACTATTGCCGATGTACTCTGTGGGACCAGTGTCCAGAATGTGGTCAGTCTGGGGCAGTCCCACGCCAGATGAAAAAAGTCTGCAGCTGGGGCACCACAGCTTTCGCACTCCGCCGCAGTTTCTGGTTGTTGTAGGCATTTCTTCGCAGGCACGAAATATGTTTGATAAAGGAAGTTAGTGAATCAGCTTGAGCCGTGTGTTTAATGCAATTTTTTTTTTGCCTTAGGATATATGCCCATTCCTAATCTGGGATTGATGGTTGCAGGGGTCTTTCCCATCTCGTTTTGGCACGTGTGTTTGCTGACACTGTCAGTTACAAGAGATCCATAGTTGGAGGCGACCAGTCGTCCCTCACCCTGTGTCTGGATCACATTGGGTAGTAATTGCCAAGTTGGTGGTTGCTGTGGGAATGAGGGAAAGAGTGCTTGGAGGGTGTAACGGAATCTGAAGTACAGGAAAGTGTCGCTCCTCTTCTCAGTCGCTTGTTGGGGCGTAATGAAGGTAGCTTCAGTGAATCGGTCCCCTAGCGTGTTTAGCTGGGGTTTCGCCACCCTTTGGTGCAAGACCCTTTCTGATGTCAGGGGAATCCCTAGAATAAATTTAATTGGGAGAAGGGGGGAGAATCTGACCTGAATGTTGTATTTCTGGGCCATCTTTTTCCAGATCCTGTTAGTTGCAAGAACCACGTTCATGGTGGTGTGGGGCACATGGAGTTGACTAATAATGACAGCTCTCAACAGGTAGGGTGACGCTAGGGCTCGCTCAATTTGTACGTGCTGCCTGACGAAGTGCGCGGCGTACCAGTGGCAGAGAAACTGCGCCTGAATGGGAGGTAGTGAAGGGAGAGTAGCATGGTTATGGGGAGAAGGAGACCGGTGGAGTATGAGTGGGTAGGGTGCTGGACTGCCCAAGTGGGTGGGGACCATACTGATATGCAAAGCGAGATTTCTCATCTGTGAAAGGTACAGTGAGCTAAAAGGTGGTTGTAGGCCCTCCCGAGTGGGCACCTTCCCATAAGAACAGGTGATTTGTATTCATTCTTGGTAGAAGGGCTCCCACACCTCTTTGTATATGTTTAAGAATTTGTGGTTTCACACCAAGTTACCCAGAGTAATCCATACATGGAACCCTTGCTCACTGTGCTTCACCTCACTGATTAGGCCTCACAAGGCCGAAACACATGACTGAGATGGCTGTATGTGATTCCATCCAGTTCTGTACATCGCTTCGAATTATTTCTTTTGATATTTTGGCGAACATGTATGCGCCTCCCCCAGCCCTCTACCTTTTTTTTTTATTACCCTAAGACCCCCCTACCACTCCCACCCCAACATACATTTGTGCCAAACTTGTTGGAAGAAATTCTCCTTTAATCGGAAATCTAATGATGGAACCGTCCTATCCCATCTGGGATTGCTATTGATACTCTTGTTCAGAGAATTGCCTAGCATTTCATTGCTGGACTGTCCAAGTGAGTGGGACAAGACTGATGACCAAATGGACATTTCTCATCTCTGAAAGGTACAGTGAGATAAAACGTGGTTGTAGACACTCCCAAGTGGGCACCTTCCCATAGAACAGGTTTTTTGGCCATGTTTGTTCTTGGTAGAGGGGCTACCAGACCTCTCTGAAGGGTTGGATGATTACACAGCCCTCACCAGAGAGTTCTGCAGAAAATCTGCTCATCACTTTCCCATCAGAGCTGTTTTTTCTGGAAGGACTCTGTTGACTCTAAAGGAACCTTGCTCTAAAACGTAACTATCCGTGGCACCGTCTGGTTTGCTGAATTTGTATTGTTTTTCTCTTTGCCTTTTCTAAATATAAAGATTCTATTAGTTAACAAAAATAGTGTGGACCTTTTTCTTTCTTGGTATTAATGAAATGTGTGTAGTGTACATGTGAACCACCTCTTCCATTTATGCCTAGGGTGCTCTGTAAAGTCTACCACTGAAAGCTTCTGGTAAACTTAAGGGAGTCCGGAAGATCTACGTTAGGCCGTTAACCGCAAGAAAAATCTCTGTAAAAAAATTAAAAATGGCGCGTCCGTTGTCTGTAATGTAGAAATGGGTAATATATATTTTTTTGATTTATTGTTCTTGACATAACAATAGAAAAGCGAGCAATCGGTGTACGGAATCGGTAATCAGGGCAAGGGGCCACCGCACCAAGCATCGTTCAAAACACATGTAATCCAGCAGTCAGTGTCACAGTTCGGGTGGAGACATTGATAGGAGAAGAGGGCGCAATTGAACTGTCATCATAGATAGAGGAGATGTAGGAGCGAAACAGGGACCTCCTGTGGATGGATGACTTCCTTCATAGGGCTTCTGGCAGGTCCGACCATTGCAGGAAGCTACCTTGGTCGAAAGACATCACGGATGGTTTCGAATCCTGCATTCGCCCAATGACGTACTACATTCAGTGGGGGAGGGGGGAATACAGAGGGCTCCCGAGAGGAAGTTCCAGAGAGATAAGCAACTGTGAAAGGCGTGAGAACCATTGGAGAGCGTCAATATCTTAGACAGAGCAAGGAATGTGGTACGGTTTATAGTGATTATTTCGACAGCCATAGTTTCAAATGGCAAAGTTTTGACAACAAATGCGTCGAAAAAATGCATTTAAAAAAGTGTTTTTTTTTTTGTTTTTTTTTGTTTTACCCCTTTACCCACACAAAAATGCATTTTTTGCGATGCATTTTTGTCTAAACTTTTGGCATTCCAAACTATTTTTTCGAACCAATGCCTGGATACCATGTGGTACCTACATAAAGGGCTACATTTAAGGTTTGGGGGAGAAAGAACTAAAGAGCGAAGATCACATCCCTCGACCGCACGTCCCTCAAGTCTTAAGTGGTGGAGGGTTTGTGATGGTGAACCAGTGTGATGCGAATTGTGCCTGGGCAACCAGCCAATATCTTTCGAAGTTGGGAGTTCCAAAGCCGCCACCATCCATGGGAGCAGTCAATGTGCCAAATTTAAGACGAACTGCACCAGAGTGCCATAAGAATGTGTTGATTGTGCGGTTTAGAGACGGGGAAAAATTCCCTGTCGGGCCACAGAGGAAGATTAAGGAAACTATAAAGAAGTTGAGGGAACGCAACCATTTTTAAAATACCGATCCTGCCAGTGAGGGAGATGGGGAGTTTGGCCCAACCTAAACATTTCTTGGTAAGTGTAGTTAAATATTTCCGATAATTAGCTTCATATATTTGATCGGGCGACCACTACCCTGAGGTAGGGGAGTTCAAATTGTGATCAGGAGAGCCCCATGAGGTCGAGGGGGGTGGGGGGTTGCGTCCATGAGTGGAAAAAGAGTTGATTTAGAACAGTTAACCTTGAGTCCCATTATCAGTCCAAAGTGGATGACTTCAAGGACCAGGGTAAGGTTGTGCTCTGGTGGGTGAATGAATAGTGGGGGGGGTGGGTGGAGGGGGGGAGGGAGTCTGCGTATAAGTAGATACTGTCCGGCGTCCCCAGTAGTCTCAGGCCCCTCTGTGCATGTACCTGCGTATCCTATCTGCTAAAGGCTCTATAGCTATGGCAAAAAGCATGGGGAGAGAAGGGGCAGCTCTGGCTATATGAAGGGGGGTGAGCATCTGTCCTCAGTAGGGACCCTGGCCACCGGATCTGAATATAACTTGACCCAGGAAAGAAAACGGGGCCCGAAGTTAATTTTTCAAGCGCTCGCCAGAGGTAGTTCCATGAGACTGAATCAAAAGCCTTCTGCATGTCAAGAGCAGCCGCCACAGCCTTTGTGTTTGGGTCAATTCGACTAATAATAAACCGATGGCGCAGGTTGTGGGAAGTGGATCTCCCTGGGATAAATCCCGACTGGTCCGGGCAAATAATGTGAGGCATATAAGGAGTCAACCACAGAGCCAGAATTTTAACATGAATCTTAACATCAGAGTTAATGAGGGAGATTTAGTAGGGGGGTTTACCTGTTTTGAGTAGAACAGTTATAATTGCGTTTGCGGTTGGAGGGGGGGGGGGCAAGTGTACCCAACTTGCAGGATTCGTCCCATAGCACTAGGAGTTGGGGGACAAGTTGGGGATTTATATTGTTTATAAAATTCGATCGGTAGGCCGTTGGACCCGGGGGCTTTACCTGAGGCTAGGGAATCAATGGCTTTTGACATTTCTTCAGCCGTGATTGGTATGTCAAGACAGGTGCTGGTTTCGTCAGAGAGAACGGAGAGGGGTAGGCTGTCCAAGTATGCGTCTACCTCAGATCTAGGAACCGCATCAAAATTTGAATATAAGGATTCATAGAACTAATGGAACTCTGCGCTTACATCCTGTGGTTGAAGGTCCAAGGAACCATCCGATCTTTCTATAGCTGGGGTATGAGAACCCATTTCCTGGCAGAGGAGCCTGGCCAACACTCTGCCTGGTCGCTCACCCTCTCCATATCGCTGTGCAAGGCTGTGATTGTCAATGAATTTCCTTTCACGTTCAGCATGGTTGCGAAACAAGTCTCATTCTATACCGATATTGGAAAGGCTATCTTGGGACTGTAGCTGGGCGTATTGGGTCTCAAGGGAGGAGAGTGCTGTCTCACTTTTCAAGATGTCTCTACGGATTACTTTAAGGATCCCGGATTCTTTGGAAATGGCTATACCTCTAATGTAGGCTTTGAATGATTCCCAAACGGTAGCTTGTGTGCGGACCAAGCCGGTGTTTAGTGCAAAATAATAGCCTGTCAGATTCGAGATCCGCACTGCAGGCTACATCCGATAGAGATAGCGGCTTAATTTTCCACCAGCAGGTTTTATTATGGTCAGTGCCCCAGTTAAGGGAGATGGTCACTCGGGAGTGATTTGAGTGTGTCCTGGGAGGGTTGACATGTGTGATGTTCGTAATAAGTATGTCTGATGTGAGCCACCTATCTATCCTGGAATGTGAATCGTGTACCGAGGAGTAGAAGGAATACATTTGAGAGTCTGGTTGAACTAGCCTCCATGCGTCCAAGATCGCCAATTGTGACATGGTATTCAGAATTACTTTAGCTGCTCTGGAAAGTTGACAGGGTCTGGTGCCCGACCTGTCCCAATCGACAAGGATTGTATTGAAATCTCCTCCCCAGAGGATTCCAAGATGGCGGCCGGGCAGACGTGCGTGAGCGCAGCTCCGTCCCCCAGCTCGGGCCGCAATAAATAAGCAACTGCAATGAGCGATACCGCGCCAACCAAGAAGCCCTTCCCCCCCTCGGAAGGAGAAGAAGCGGAATCGGGCCCCCGGAGTGAGTCAAGCGGCGGAGCAGCCAACGCAGAAACCGGCGCCCAGGATCAGTTCGGAAGATCCAGCAAGCGCGAAACCCCGGGAAGCGGCGAGCCCCCAGACCCGCAAGCGACGGCCGATTCAGGCCGATCATCGGAGGAACCCTCGAGCCGAGAAGCGGAGCCAGAGAGATCGAGGAGGGCCCATCAACTACGCAGATCCACCCGAAGTGAGAAGGAGCCGGGAGGAGATCGCCACCCAGACGGTTAGAGCACAAGACGAGCAGGCCGGGCCCCGGCGGGGAAGGAAAAGGACGAGGGGGAAGCCGCCGAGAGAAGGAAGCGGCCCAACGGAAGAAGACACGTGAGAAGACGCTTACCCCCAGGCAACGGTCGGGACAAGAAAGAGACGGAGGCAGCGGACTACGAAGCCCAGAGGAGCCCGGCGCACCCGACAAAACACAGGTACGAGGCGGGGGAAAGAACCGGGAACCAGCTGGGAGAGAACCACCCCTCCCTTCCCCCGACATAGACGGCACTGCCCCCCGAAATCAAACGGGGAAGAAACGCAGGGGTGAAGGGAGCGACAAAGGAGCGTCCGCCCCCCCAAAACAAACGAGAGAGCACTTCCAACCCCCCCAACGCTCCACACCCGAGACGGCAGAGAGACTCGGCCTCGCACCCCCTCGACAAGCCAAGGAAGTTTGAACCCACAGAGAGGGGAGACCACAACAAGGGGGCATAGTGGAGGTCCACAAAAAAAAAAGAAAAAGGCCACGAAGAAACACAGGGCCCGTGTGAAACAAAGAAGGCCCACAGAAGACTCACAAAGGAACCCCCAAGAAACAAACCCCCAAAAGAAGGTGCCAAATCGGGGAGATAAATCTACGGGACTCCAGAAAGGGCGACACCCTCCTCCCTAATCAGCTCAACCGCATGCTCGAGAGGCAAGGTACAAACTAGACCCAAACACAAGCATCTACCAGCTCGACCAGGAGAGAGATATACGACAAAGAAACACATTGGTGGGAAAATACACACATGTCAAAAGCCGGGACGAGGTCGGGATCACGGGCAACGGCGGCGAACAAAAACAGATCCAGACAGGGCCAGGACCTGACCCAAATCTGGGGAACGGGAAACGAAGGGTCGAAGCGAATAAACAAGCAGAAGAACTCAGAGGCAGACCCAATAGAGCAGCACCCGGACACAAACATGGCCACGAGGGACGACATAAAAGCCTGGTTTAAGGAATTTCAGGACCAGTTCCTCACCTCCATGCAGGCACAGTTTGATCACATGAAGGGCGAACTGAAAGAAGCTGTCCATGAACTGAAGGACATAGAGAACCTAGAGGAGAGAACAGACAACTTGGAAAGGACGGTCCAGAATGTGGATGAGGAAGCACTTCAACAAGCAGAGGCGCAAGACCGCCCCGCACGATTGGCGCTAGAACTGGAATCCCAATGCGAAGATTTAGAAAACAGGTCCAGAAGATCGAACATAAGAATTAAAAACATGCCGGAATCCGTAGAAGAAAAGGACCACCGCTCAGCGACACCAAGTATTCCAGGATATACTAAACGACGACTCCGGGGAGGACATCCACTTCGACAGAATACACAGAGTGGGCTCACGAAGAACAGGGGAGCCCGGATCCCGCCCGAGAGACGTACTTGTGGCCATGACTCGATACGCACAAAAGGAACAAATCCTAAGGAAAGCCAGGACCTTAGAACAAATAAGGATGAACGGGAAAGAAATAGTTGTTCCAAGACCTAGCTCAATCCACGCTCAGAAAGAGAAGAGAAATGAGCCAGCTCACCAAACTCCTAACCGAAAAACAAATCCGATACAAATGGACATTCCCATTCGGCCTTCTATTCACATGGGAAGAAAGACAACATCGAATCACAACCTGCGAGGAAGGCCTCAAGATAGTGGGAAACCAGAATCTTGACCCAGACCCCTCAAACACCAGCGAACCCCGGAGAGAAAAGAGACAACCGAGGGGATGGCAGACAGAGAAACGGAAAACTAGACTCAGATCCCGCAAACCGGAGGAAAATTGAGAGCCCCCGGAAACAAAACAGGCATGTACGAACGAATGGAGGGAGAGGCAACTATTCCGCGGTCAAGCAAGCCAGGGCAGGTGCCCACATGAAAGCGCGGCAGAGCCAAGGGACGGCCATGGAATCCATACCACAAGCAGGGTTTAGGAATCCCTGCGAACAGTTAATCCTGAGATGTTAGAGGGCATGGAGCAAAGGCACAACGCTGGAGCAACCATAGGGCCCAGAGCCCTCCTCAGGGACAAAGTTAGGGGGGAATGGGGGGAGGGGGGAAGGGGGAAAGTTGAAGGGGAAGTTCGGAGGGGAAAAGTCACAAACACCGGTATTAATGAGCTCCACTGCAAGCCACAAGGGGAACCAAATAAGAATTCTCAAACAAACACAAAAGAATGGGGCTAAAAATTTTAACATATAATATCAGAGGGCTGAACACGCCAGTTAAAAGGAAAAATATGGAATACTTCCTGCACAGAGAGAAATTCGACATAATTACACTCCAAGAAACCCACATACAGAAAAAAAGGAGAGGCCTAACTCGGATAAGAGGCTACAAGCAAATCCTCCAATCCAATGATGAAGAGAAAAAAAGGGAGTTCTTATAGCATTCGCTAGCCAACTACAGGTCCACATCAAAGCGACACAAACGGACAAAAATGGCAGATATGTTTTTGCGAAGGTTCAGATAGACAACCGCCAAATAACCATAGCTACCCTATATGCTCCAAATACAGGCCAGGAAGGATTTATCAAAGATACGATCAATAAACTAGAGAACTTTGCAGAGGGAGAGGTGATCCTGACAGGTGACTTCAATCTAGCATGGAACCAGAAGGAAGACCGATCAAACCCTAAAAATAGCCTACAGGGGTCCCCCACTCAAGCGCTTAAACAGGCAATGCAGAATATGGCACTAGAGGACGTGTGGCGGAGACTCAAAGGAACAACGAAAGGCTACACATTCCACTCACACGTTCATACCACCAGTTCCAGAATCGACTATATATGGGCGACAGGGACCCTAGTTGGAGAAATCCAGGACATCGAAAAAGGCCAGATCTCACTGTCGGATCACGCTCCGCTATGGATAACACTCCCCAAATTAAGAAAACGATCCGGGCTATGGCGGTGGACGCTCCCCAGAGACGACATACAAGATCCAGTGGCAAGGGAATCTATCAGAGAAAAGATTGCGGAATACTTTGAGGACAATGTCAACCCGGAGGTCTCCCCAAGCACAACATGGGACGCCTTCAAGGCAGTGATAAGGGGACAACTAATAGCAATGAAGGCACAAAAAGATAAGCTCGCACATAAATGGGAAGACGAACTGGGGGAAAAATTGGAGGAAATAAGAGAAGAAATGACAAAGAACTCTTCCAGGAAAATAAAGAGGGCATACCGACACATCCAGAGCCAGATCGACCTGATAAGGACCAAAAGAGCGGAAACGCAACTACTGCACACAAAACATTGGTACGCGATGAAATCGAATAAAGCAGAAAAGCTACTAGCAAGACAATTAAAGGGCAAGCAACAAGAGCAAATGGTACAATCCCTGCTGGACGGACAGAGAGCGAAGAATACACAAACTAAAGATATCAAGGAAATATTCAGGGACTACTACCAGAACCTATACTCCTCACAACGCCCGAGAGTGGGGGAACAGGCGTCATTCCTGAATCATATTACTCTTCCAACGGTTACCCCAGCAGAAAAAGCGGCTCTGGACGAGCCAATAGCACCAGGAGAGGTAGCAAAAGCAATAAAAGACCTCCCCCAAGAACAAAGCTCCAGGTCCGGATGGCTTCACGGCGGCCTTCTACAAAACATACGCTGACCAACTAACACCATATCTAACCACCATGTTCAACACCTTCAAGACCACGAACAACATCACCACCTCCATGAATGAAGCAAAGATGCTAGTTTTCCACAAAAAAGGGAAAGATCCAGAAAGCCCGAGCTCACATCGCCCAATAGCCCTAATCAACGTGGATGCCAAGCTCTACACGAAGGTACTCTCGAATAGGCTGGCACCCCTGCTCCCTAAGCTGATCCATCAAGAACAAGCAGGATTCAGTCCCAATAGGAAAACCCACGACAACATCAGACGCATAGTACATCTAATAGAGAAGGCCGGAATGATGAAACTCCCATCAGCAATAATATCGCTAGACGCCGAGAAAGCGTTTGATCGGGTATAATGGACCATGCTCTTCGCGACACTACAGAAAATGGGCATGGGGAAAGAGTTCATACAAATGATCAGGGCGAACTACAACTCCCCTACGGCCAGGATCGCAGTAAACGGGGAACTGTCGGAACCCATCAGAATAGGAAGAGGCACAAAACAGGGATGCCCCTTGTCACCCATACTCTATGCAATCTTCCTAGAACCCCTCCTGGCTAAAATCAGAGCAACACCAGATATAAAAGGCATAGAGATGGGGGGACACATGCACAAGACGGCTGCATACGCCGATGATATGTTGATGACAATAACGGAACCAAGTAAAACCCTCCCGCGACTCATCCAGCAGATAGACGAATATGGGACAATCTCGGGGCTGAAAATAAATGAGCAGAAATCATCAGTAATGGCACTGGCGGGAGACATAGACGAAATCCACAAGAAAACTGAAGACCTAAATCTGCAAACGGCGGAAGAAGGAGTGAAATAACTTGGAGTAACACTGACCCCAAAGATAAAAGACTTGTACTTGGGGAACTTCACAAAACTCTTAGAAGATGTAAAAAGAGACCTGAACAGGTGGAACCCACTGACCATCTCCTGGTGGGGCAGAATAACGGTCATCAAGATGTCGATTCTACCCAGACTGCTCTATTACTTCCAAGCACTCCCCATTCAGATTCCCGCATCATTCTTCAAGACACTCAGTAAAACAATAACAAAATATATATGGCAGAATAAAACTTTGAGACTATCACAACAGGCACTCACAGCACATAAAATAGACGGAGGAATGGCGCTCCCCCACTTCAGAAAGTACTACGAGGCGGCACAGCTGTGGGTCCTTAACGAATGGATCACGAACACATCAGAAAAATGGTGGGAGGCCCAGGACAGAGCCGTCGCAAGATCAAACCTCCGCCACCTCCTGTGGAGGAAACCAGAGCACAGACATCAAAACATTAAAATAAGTGAAGTCATGGGTACAACCATGGAAATATGGGACAAAGCAACTAAGAAAGAAACCCTCACGATAGATCCAGCCCCATTCATACCAATCTTCGACAACCCAGACTTCCCTCCGGGAATGGAAAAAGGGGCATTTCAGAAATGGCGAGACGCTGACTGCACAAAAGTGGGAGATATGTTCGAGAGCCAGCAAATCCGAACCTTCACAGAATGCCAAGATCTGCTGGGTCTCAGGGAAAAGGATAGATCCAGTACGAACAAATTCACCATTTGCTCACGACTCCAAGAATAACAAAGGCCATGACAAGGGACCCCACACCATTCGAGACCTACATGATGACCCACACGGGAGAAATTTGTCTCAACCCTCTACAAATTTATGAACGTCCAGAACGAAAACATAACTTGGCAGTACATGAAAAAATGGGAAACCACGATAGGAAAACAAAT
The DNA here is from genome assembly GCF_040938575.1 of Ambystoma mexicanum. Lineage (NCBI taxonomy): Eukaryota > Metazoa > Chordata > Amphibia > Caudata > Ambystomatidae > Ambystoma > Ambystoma mexicanum. The sequence continues at coordinate 544,409,962 of NC_090931.1, read as the reverse complement.
AGCGAGGGATCAATGGATATACCTCTGGCAAATAATTCCCAAATGGACACGGGCGATTCAGACAAGGGAAGCATGTACCAAAGTGATGTCCAATGGCATTACACTCCCGAGAGACTACACAAAATGTTCCCGACAACGACGGGAAATGTTGGAGGGGATGCGACACCAAGGGAACTTGGAGGCATATTTGGTGGGACTGCAAAGAGATACAAAAATTCTGGGTGGAAGTGAAAACACAGATGCAAATGATATTCAAGGGAGCTGCCGACCTGGGAGAAGAAATTTGGATGTGCGGCATGTGGGCCCCCCGAGACAGGTCGCTCACGAAGACGCAAAAGCGAAACTTCATGGGGTTCCTCATTGCAGCATGGATAGCCATAGCACAAAAATGGAAACAAAAATCTCCTCCAACGCAAGAATGGCTACACAGGATATGGACCTATCTGGCAATGGAAAGAATCACATATAATCTCCAAGGAGACAGACAGAGCTTCGCTACAGACTGGGGAGAAGCCATAGACTTCCTGCAGAGTGACTATATGATGCAATGGTGCCCACACAACAACATTCGCATCCTGGACATGTTCACAGGCTAAAATCGAAACACCCTGGGAACGCAGTGGAACTGCAGAGACGATGGAACCGGTGGGGAGGGATGGGGGTGGGGTGAGGGGGGATTAGGGACACTGATGAGTCCCGATGCTTATGTTTAAATAATTGCCAATAAAAATATATTAAAAAAAAAAGAAATCTCCTCCCCAGAGGATCGTTACAAGGGGAAATCCAGAAAGTAGGTTAGCAAGGTGCGTATAGAACTCAGGGTCGTCTATGTTGGGCCCGTAGATGTTGAGTAGCACCTTTGATTGAGTTTGCCGTAGAGCAAGACGTAATGACCTAAAGAGTCTATATGGTACATAATGTATTGGAATTTAACACTTAAGAATCAGGATCATGACACCCCTATTTTGGGCGGAGTAATCGGTATAGTATCTTTGGGGGCCCCATGTCTTTGTGAATCCTACGCAGCCCTCAGAGCGAGCGCGTTTCCTGTAGGAACAGGATTTGAACCCCATGTCACTCAACATAGAATTGTACATTCCGCATCTTCCTGTAGTTACTGAGTCCCCTCACATTCCAGCTCATGAAGACAAAGTTATGATCAACCATTAGAATAAGTAAGAATCTTGGGCATTACTGGATGTAGAATCCGTAGTCTGGGATCCAAGCCCGAAAAACAATAGACGTGTCTATTAACAAGGTACATACACCATTGTATAATCACATACTCCTCTTTAACTTTGCATGTCAAGCATTTTTTGTCATAACTCCCACCTCCAGCCCTCTCCATATCAGAGGAGTGAAAACCCAACACCCATCTAACAAAACCAAAAACAGTGGCCTCTTCGCCAGGGGGCTTGTGCGCCGGTTGGGCGGCATAACTTCTGAGCTGGGGACAAGTTAAGGATTGACGTGGTACTCAATGCAAGTTGTAACCAAGACTGGTGGTCCAGGAACAACAATAAAGGTAAACTGTGAATGAACAGACGCATTCTGTATAAAGATTAGAACAGGAAGTCTCAGCAGCAGACTTCAAGGGCCAGGACGCACATTTCCCGGTGGTAGGCTTAGTGTGGACATAGCTACCAGGAGAGTTATGTTCAACCGGGGAAAGTGTTCGATCCGGAGCTTGGCTGGGTACAGCATAGCGTATTCGATCGACCACCAGTTCTCGCAATCTTTTCTTGGCTGCCAGGAAGGTTTTGCGTTGTTGTTGAATGGAGACCGAGAAATCAGGATATAAGTGGACCCTGGCGGACCCCAGTGAGAGTTCAGTTCCCCTTTGGCCCTCGCTGCCCTGAGTAATGCATCTTGGTCACAGTATTTTAGAACCCTTGCAATGATGGGGCACAGGGGCGCACCTGGTTTTGGTTTCGCTGTTAAGGCACGGTGGGCTGGCACTAGAGCAAATTGTAGGGACAGCTTAGAGTGAAGCAGTTGAAGTAAGGTGCGTTCAATATAGTCCTCCATGGCGCCTTTGATTCTGTCTTCAGGGATCCCAATGATGCCGAGGTTATGTCTTGAGCGTGATTCGAGATCCTCATTCTTCTTGGCAATCACCCACACCTGTCTGGATAGTCTGGCGACCTCTGTTCGGAGGGCGTCTGTCATCCTCTGGAGTACCCACCCCTAGGCTCGACCTCTGTGACGTGGCCATCGGTTTTCTCCATATGGGCTTTGATTGATATGGCCCCATTTATATCATTGAGCTTAGAGTGGAGGGTGGTAAACCCTTCCCACATGAATTCCATCATCTTCTGCGACTCTACGGACTCGGCAGGTGTAGATGTGTTAGGCTCGGGCTCTGAAGTAGCTTTGGTCTATTTAAATGGAGCTTTCGCAAACATGTTGATGGAGCTTTGTTTTTTGCCGGCCCCTTTGGTCATGGTTCCAGCAGGGTCCTCAGTCAGCGAACAATCCGTATTGTGGGAGCCAGGGTGGTCCCACGAAGAATGCGTCCCACTCAGGTTGCAGGGTAGTTCTCAGGCGTGTGGTCTGGGGTAAGCAGATGAAGAACACCGGGTCCTGGGTAGAGTGCTGATCGATAGGGTGGTCCCAGAGAGCGGACCCGGGTCCGGATTTGCAATATGCGACAGAGCAGGCCCTTGGCCGTGAGCTGCGGGGGGGGGGGGGTCAAGAGACTTGGGTGCAAATCCTATGTACGGGTTTAGAACAAGGGAATCCAGCTGGGGGGCATGTGCTGCAGTGCCCAGGAAAATCCGGTTTACTCGGGGACAAAGTCATGGTGGCCACGGACTCCTTAGGTGGCGGTGAAGAGGCAAACAGGATTACAGCTTCAGATGAGAGATGATGGTGTGGCTACCACCGTATCTGTGGGGGGGGGCTTAAGATGGCAGAGTTGAAGGTATGTATGTGCAGCACTACACTGGATCATTCACCTACGCTGGGACCATGGTGCACTAGAAAAGAGCCACGGGCTATAGGCATGCTGCAAGTCTTCCAAGGTATGTGTTTGTCACTGAGGAATCGGGGTCAACTAACAGGTAGCCTGGTAATTTCAGCTTAGCTCCACTGTGTCAGACTGGACTGTGCTTTCCCACGTATTGGAGGGAGCACAAGGATCTCCTGCTCTCAGGGTGCCAGACTGCTGTTGGGTATGGGGAGCATGCCAAGTTAGATTTTGGTTGTAAGGAGCAGCGTTGTGGGGGAAGGAGTGAAGATTTGGCATTAGTGGCGCTGCTGGGAGATGCAGGAATACAGCGCAGCGTGCACCCACCAGTAGTTGCAGGATGGGGGAAGGGTGGGATCTGCATAGATTGCAGAGTGACTGGCAGTGGCAAGGAAACACACCGGTCGCTCTGTGAGTCAGGTCAGTAGCAGAGGGGAGCCCCTTGTCACCGTTAGCCACAGAAAACTCCAGATGCTGGACTTGCCGCCCGACCGGGGAGTCGGCACCCTCCATGTGTGGATCCAGCGATGCTCCTGCACTCCTCTTAGGTTCAGGCTGAAGCGGGTACGGGCCTCTTATCGGAGGAGGCAAGCTGCAATGGATGTGCCTGCTTGCCCAGCTGTAGAAGGGGGGGGGGGGGGGTGTGAGGGCAGACTGTATCCCCCAGGCCACCGGGGCAATCGAGAAGTTCCAGGCTAGCCCAGGGGTCTTCAAGGTGGGAAGTGTGCGAGGGGCAGCAGCCATACGGGAAGGTGTGCCGATGGTCATGCACTAGCCGCCCCCCCAAAAATGGGTGCCTAAAGTCTCTCTCCCACAGCGCTGGGCGGACGTAGGCCGACAGCCGCTCGCCCCTCCCCCTCAGTAGGCCTCGCAGCCACGATGACTCAAAGTACAGGAGGCGGACCCCGCCGGATTTGGAAGGCGTATTGGGGCAGCGTCGCCTCCCGGTCCCCTAGAGGTTAATGTTATGTTAATGTTAAAGACATTTGTACCGCGCACTATCACCACCGGAGTGGTCCCCTGGCGCTCTGGCGGTTCTGAAAAAGGAGGGGAGGATGAGTTGGTGGGATGAAGCAGGAAAAGTGCAAGAGAGCAGTGATGTGCTGTTGGCAGCCTCAGCCCAGTTGGTCCGTTGGCTGTGCCTGGGGTGTTTGCGGCCTGGAGACGTTGTGTAATGTTGTGCACGACTGTGTTTTTGTTTCGTTGTTGCAGTGTAGTGAAGTTTGTGTGGTTTGTTGTGCTGTAGGTTTGGTTGGGTTTGGTTTGGAGTTTGAGAGGTGTATGCAGAAAGGGAAATTGTTAGTAGGGTTGGTTAGTTTGCGTCTCTATCCTGAGTTGAGATGCTCGGTTTGCGTGGTCTCCCCTCATGCAGCTCTGTCCAGATCTGGCTCCGACTGGCATATAAGGTTCCTTACTCTTCAGGCCCTCACCTCTAACATGCTCTCTCAGTGCTCCCCTTATTCTCCTTTAACACTCCTGTGGCAAGTGCATCTGCCAATGTCAACCTCTTAGGTAGTGTGGTGATTGTCAATATCTTGTCAATTCAATACCACTATGGTACCTGGCAGTAACTAAGGGCAGGCGAGTTGTTGGTGGGATTGTCTGGGGTAGTTGACTCAGTCTCCGTGCGCGCCGTCTATGTTCCAGTCTGTCCGGTGTCACCCGTCCAGGTGTCGTGTGAGTTACCCTCTCGTCAGGGATGTCTGTCTCCTTTCCGGTTTAGTCACCCTTTTTGGTTTTGGTGTCCAGATTTAGTCTGTGGTGTTGAAGAGCCAGGTTTTTAGTGATTTCCTGAATTTTAGGTGATCTTCAGTGTTTGTTTCTTTTGGGATGTTGTTCCAGGTTTTGGTGGCTAAGTGATAGAAGGAGGAGCCTCCAAGTTTTTTCTTAAGGTATGGTTTGAGTTCCAGGTGGATTTCAGAGGTGGTGGTATCTGCGGGACGGCGTCGGATCACAGACTGATTTTCAGGAGACAGTCAGAGTAGGTCTCTTGGAATGAGCCCCCAGTCTTCTTTTCTGCTAAATATTTTGTACTGCAGCAGTTGTTAGCAAGGATGTGGTTGCCCAGCACTGTTCCTTTTCAGATGCCCACACTCCGTTAAGCGCAAAAGCGCCCCCCTCCTCCCCAAAATGGATAATATTTAACTTGTTCTGTAACTTCGACTACATACAATTGAAATTTGGAATGTGGATAATGTTTCCTTTCACTTTAGAGGCATGCTGTGAAAGTTTTTAGTTAGCCTAAGTTTTATTTTTAAATGTACTAACTCTGTTTACTTTTCTGTGTAGGTGGAGAACTTTTCATGCAGCTGGAGAGAGAGGGAATATTTATGGAAGACACTGCCTGGTACGAACTTTAGAAACCTGTATTGATGTCTACATAAACTAATGCTATGCTCCCCGTTCCCCCCGCCCCCCACTGACATTAATTTGGGATGCTAAATGTATTAATGGGAATACAACATTTGTAAGTAGTGTGATATGGGAAGAGGGTCTACTTTTTCCATATGCAACATCTAGTTGAGTATTAATAGGGCCAATCAGGCGTATTCTCACTAGTATCTCATATTCAGTTTAACATCCAATAGGCCAGTTAAAGTTACAGAAAGTTTAGATTTGTTAATAACCGGAAAATCTTTGGCGTCTGCGTCCTGCGTGTCCGACGTCGATGCGCCGTCCCCGAGGACCTCCTCCGATGGCCGACGTCACCCGATGTGATAAGTAGGACGCACGACGCCCATAGCCTCAGTTCCGTTTTTTCCGCAAACGTGTTTGCTTCGTGAATCTCGGTACGCCTCGACTCGGAGTTACTCTTTTTTTTCTCGGTTCATTGAACCTGTTCGGTTTGTTTGTGGCGATGTCTTTCTCATCTTCGACCCCGCGTCCGGGCTTCAAGAACTGCGGGGACTGTGGGACCAAGATGTCGGTCACAGACTCGCACGACCCCTGCCTCTGGTGCCTCGGGGAGGCCCACGATAGGGGTGACTCTCCGCGTCGTCGGAAGTCTGGTGGGTCTCCTTCCAGGAGTCGGTCTCGCCACTCCTCTGCCTCTTCTAGGCATTCCAGGAAGCGCCGGCATAGGTCGCCTTCCCTGTCCTCTTCCGAGGACTCCGCCCGTCGGCGGGTCGCTTATCCCTCCATGCAAGCGACACCGGAGGAATGGGCTTCCTTCGGGAAGCAGATGCTAGCGATTCTGGAATCGCAGGGCACCGGTCCGTCTGCGCCTCCGAGTGGGGTCGGTCGGCACCGGTCGAGAGACACCGCCCGTTCGCCTTCGGGCTCGGGTGGTCGGCACGGCTCGCGGGAGATGTCTCGCTCGGACAAGGGTAGCCGTTCTCGCCATGCCCGTTCCAGGTCCCGGTCCTCGACGCACTCGAGACCGCGTGATCCTGTGCCGTCTTCGAAGAAGACGTCGACGCCTGTGGCGCCGAGGTCATCGATTTCTCTCGAGGTTCCGTCTTCGAGGGGGTCGGCGCCCAGGTTGTCGAGAGACACGCTCGGAGCTCCGGCTTCGAGGACTGTGACGTCGCCGATACTGGAGGCGTTGCAGCTGACGTCGACGCCCTTTCTGTCGACGCCGACTTGTTCGGTGCCCTCGACGCCTTTTCTGTCGACGTGGACTCGTTCGGCGCCCTCGACGCCTTTCGAGGCGATGGTGTCGGAGGGGCCTCGTGGCACGGGGTTTGCCCCTAAAAAGGCTGTGTCTAAGGTCCGGCACTGCTTTGGTCCGCAGAGGTCCTCCTCTTCCCGCCTGGAGTACATTTCAGAGGATGATGAAGGCTCTGATGGTGGCCTGATTCCGGTTACGGCTCCAGATGACCTTATCTTGGGCCATAGTCAGTTTGATGACCTGAGGCAGTCACTGCATGATGCCAGTGGACTGGACACCTCTCCGGAGGTGGAGTTTTGTCGGCCGGAGCCTGGCACTCATGCCGATTCGTCATATCGGCGCCTTATGTCTCGGGTTACCGAGTACTTGGGTTGGTCAGCTCCCCCAGGGGAGTTCGTTCAGGATGATCTCACGGACATCCTTGATCTCGGTCCACCCACTGACCCGGTTTTGCCTTTTCATATGGCTTTGCAGAGAAGGGTGGCGGCGGCTTGGACTGCTCTGGAAAGTCTCCCGGCAGTGGGCAAGTCTTTGTCGTGAAAATACCGTCCAGCCAGTAGTGGCCCCTGCTACTTGTCTAGGCACCCCACCCTGGAGAGTTTGGTGGTGCAGGCGGCTACGGCCCCGGCTAAGCGGGCGTCGTATCCTACCATCCCTCCGGATAGGGACGACAAACGTTTTGATGGCTGGGCGAATAAAGTGTTTTCTTCTGGGGGTATGGCGCTTCAGGCGGACAACTCCATATGTGCCTTTTCTCGTTTCACTCACACTCTGTGGAACTGCGTTGCATTAGCGGCTGATCATATTCCCAAAGGGGACGAACGGGATGGTTTCCTTGCTATGGTTCAGGATGGCAAGGATGCCATGTGTGAGGCCGTTCAGTCGGGTTTGGGCTTGGCGGATTGTGTCAGCCGGTCCATGGCGGCGAGCACCGTAATGAGCAGGTTTGCGTGGTTGAGGAAGTCTGGATTCGCTCCTGATGTGCAGTCCCGGCTCCTCAACATGCCCTTTGACGGTGAACACCTTTTTGGCAGCAAGGCTGACGAGAGCCTTAAGAGGTTGCAGACCTCGAAAGCTGCAGTGAAGTCATTGGGCGCTGCAGTTCCCCAACCTCTGCCTTTTCGTCCTAGGGGACAGCAATGGAGGGGAGGTTCCTTTCGCTATTACTCCTTCAGTAAAGCGAGAGGAGCTAGCAGTCAAAGAGGCCATCGTAAGAGTGCCAGAGGTGGAAACAAAGGTACTCTAGGTGCCAAGGCCGCTTGGGCAGTTGCCTCTTTGCCCTCAGGCAACGCCACAGCCGCTACCACTCAGTCATGAGGCCAGGTCCCATGGTTCGCCGGTTGGGGGAAGGCTGGCGCAGCATCTTGTAGAGTGGCAAGCCATTACTTCAGATGTGTGGGTTCTGGAGATCATAACCCACGGCTACTGTCTTCCCTTTCGGCAGAGGCCTCACGACAATCCACCAGGGAACCTCTCTTTGAAGAGTCCGGATCCGCTGCTTGCGCAGGAAATTCAAGCCCTGCTGGAGAAAGGCGCCATAGAACTGGTGCCTGTAGCGGAGAGGAACAAGGGATGGTATTCCCCTTATTTTTTGATTTCCAAGAAAGACGGGGGATTGAGACCCATCATGGACTTGTGCGGTTTGAACAAACTCCTCAGGAAGGACAAGTTCAAGATGGTGACTTTCTCAAGTCCTCCAGGCCCTTCAACTTCAGGACTGGTTGGTGTCTCTCGACCTCAAGGATGCTTACTTGATCCATCCCAAGCACAAGAAGTACCTGAGGTTCGCGTTTGGTGACTCGAACTTTCAGTTTCGGGTCCTGCCGTTCGGATTGACCTCCGCCCCAGGGGTTTTCACCAAGCTCATGGTGGTGGTGGCAGTGCATCTCAGGAAAGGGGGATTCAAGTCTACCCCTACCTGGACGACTGGTTGATCAGGGGGAGCGCTCCCGAGCAAGTCCTGGATCATCTGTCCGTCACCTGCCACTCCCTTCACAGGCTGGGCTTCTCCCTCAATTTAAAGAAGTCCCATTTGACACCAACGCAGTGGCTCCAGTACATCGGAGCAGTGCTCGACACGTCCCTGGGGCAGTGTTTTCCTCCGCAGGTGAGGGCTCTTCACATTCAGCAGATGGTGCACAAGTTTCAGTTTGCCCAGACTCTCCCAGCGTCCGAGTTCTTGAGACTGCTCGGCCTCATGGCCTCCTGCATTCTTCTGGTGCCAGAGGCTCGTCTGCGGATGCGATCTTTGCAGTGGGCGCTCAAGCTCCAGTGGTCTCAGTCCTCCGGCAGGCTGTCGGACCCTGTTCAGGTGCCGCCCTCGGTAGCCCGGGACCTTGTGTGGTGGGCCGTCGAGGGCAATCTGATGAAGGGTGCCCCTTTTTGGCTGCCCTGGCCGGAGGTGACGATCGTGACGGGCGCATCCCTCACGGGATGGGGAGCTCATGCCAACGAGTTGACAGCGGTCGTTGGTCTCCGTCGGAGTCCAGACTCCATATCAATCTGTTGGGGCTGAGGGCCGTCAGGCTAGCCCTGAAGGCTTTTCTGCCGACTGTGCACGGGAAGAGTGTCCTGATTCTGACGGACAACACGGTGGCTATGCACTACCTCAACAAAAAGGGGGGGGGCAGGGTCACTTCCGCTGTGCAGGGAGGCGATGCAGCTCGAGTTCTGGGCTATCCAGCAGGAAGTTTCGATCTCTGCAGTTCATTCTAAAAAAATAAGCACTAGCTGCGTTTTTTTTCTAAGTTTTCCGGGCTGGAGGAGCCCGGAAAACTTAGAAGTAAAACCGCAGCTTTAAAAACGTTGTATTTATGTTTGGTTGCTTTTGAAGCGACCGCAAACATAAATACACCGTTATTGTGTTGGAAAACGCTGCGGTTTTTCTTTCCAAGTTTCTCAGGCTCCTCCGGCTCGGAGGAGCCTGAGAAACTCGGAAAGAAAAACCGCAGTGTTTTCCAACACAACCGTGTTGTTTCTGCCTGAATCTGCTTTCCCATTTGGGAGCACCGGAGACCCAAAGTGATAGCCACAGCAGGCAGAAGCGCACGCGGTTGTTTTTGAAAACGCTGCGGTTTTTCTTTCAGAGTTTCTCAGGCTCCTCCGAGTTGGAAAGAAAAACCGCAGCGTTTTCCAACACAATAACGTTGTATTTATGTTTGCGGTCGCTCCAAAAGCAACCGCAAACATAAATACGTTTTTAAAGCTGCGGTTTTATTACTAAGTTTTCCGGGCTCCTCCAGCCCGGAAAACTTAGAAAAAAAAACGCAGCTAGTGCTTATTTTTTTAGAAAAAATAAATAGCACTTACCGAGATTCAGCTGCAGCTTTCCTGCTCTGGTCTCCGGTCCCCGTCCTCCGCCTACAGCACTAATGAAGGGGAAAGCCACCCAGCGGTAGCTTTTGTTTACTACAGCTGGCTGGCTTTTCCTTCATTAGTGCCGCAAAAGCCAGCACAGGCGGGGCATCCATTTCACAAAATGGATGCGCCCATGTGCTTGCTTTTGCGAATTTTGAGCTTGAATAGCTCAAAATTTTACATAGGAAGTTTTAAAACGGAGAATGCTAGTATTTTTTTTTTTTTGTGTTGTCTATTTTTTAAATTTTTTTACTAGACCATCCCTTTAAGCCACCCTTCACTGTATTTCACCTTAGAGTTGGTCCTTTTCTTCCGAAGGTGGTTTGGAATTTCATTTGAGCCAGAATGTTGTTCTTCCGGCGTTCTATCCTCCTCCACATCCTGGTAAGGAAGAGGAGAGGCCTCCATAGGCTTGATCCTAGGAGAGCGTTGAGCTTTTATATCTCGCGCATGTCCCGGGTCAGAGTGGACGATCAACTTTTCATTGGTTACGCTGGAAAGCGTTTGGGACAAGATGTGACGAAACAGACTTTGTCTCGTTGGATTATTTTGGCCATCTCAGAGTGTTACCGCTTGGCGGGTAAGGACCCTCCGGCTGGCTTGCGGGCCCATTCTGCCAGAGGAGAGGCTGCGTCTACTGCCCTGCAGAGGGGCGTTCCTATTCGTCACATCTGTGATGGAGCCACCTGGGCTTCTGTACATACTTTTGTACGTCACTATTCCCTCGATTCCATCAGAGGGCAAGATCTGGCCTTTGGCAAGGCAGTTCTCTATTCCGCAATTTGATTGGGCATGCTAAATTTGTATTCTAAATTCTTTCCCACCTCCTTGCTTGGTACTGCTTTGGGAGTCTGTCATAGATATGGAATACGTCGGAGGACCCAATCCCCTCGAAGAACAAGTTACTTTCTTACCTGGTAACGTTCTTTCGATGGGATGGTCCGACGACGTATTCCATAACGCTCCCTCCCTGCCTTCCCAGCTGCAGAATTTCTTTTGCGATTGCAGCTTGTGTTCCGCAAGGCCTTGTGTCTGACTGGCAGAAAACTGGTGGCACACGTTCTGGGAAAAAACTATAACTGAGGCTATGGGCGTTGTGCGTCCTACTTATCACATCGGGTGACGTCGGCCGTCGGAGGAGGTCCTCGGGGACAGCGCAGCGACGTCATTGACGCAGACGCCAAAGATTTTCCAAACCAGCACAGCTGTGGACATTACCTGTCATAGATATGGAATGCGTCATCGGACCACCCCATCGAAAGAAAGTTACCAGGTAAGAAAGTAACTTGTTCGTCTTGAATATGTTATATGAGCTGGGTATTAAATATTGTAGGATTTGGAAGCCGGTTTTGACATAGGTTCTCTGAAATCGAAAACTGTGAAAATGTCTTGCTTTAGAAATCCTCAGCTTGCAATTTAAGTGAACGCCTATGTATGGATTAATTTTGTGCTCTAAAGTTATTTTCTGAACACATGCGGGAATACAAATGTTTTTTGCCACAGTTACTCCATCCTTGTTCAAGCTTGTTTACCATTTATTATCGTCAGGCCCTGAGAAATCTTTAAATTCCTGCTAGACTTGCAAGTTTAACATCTATTTTGACCCAAGATAAATTAACTTGACCCATGAACTTTAAGGCATATTTTATGCATTGAAAGTCCATGGTGACACATGAAGGAACATTACCAGCAATGTTAATATGCCTTTCCAATATTCTCCTTCTCCTGGACATGTTGGAACACAACTTCTGATAGAATACAGCGCCACGATGCTTCAGGGCTGTTCTGTGCGCTTAACAAATACGAATAAATAATGCAAAGAGTTAAATGTCCCTATATGTGTCCACCTGTATGTGAAGGCCGAGGTTTATGAGGCTTACAATACAATTGGGCCACATGCTTCGAGGTTGGAATAGCTTGTTTGAGTCAGGGTTTGAATCAATCTGAAAGCTGGTTTGTAAGTGTTAGGATAAATGATCCATAGACAATGGTCCATGAGCCGTTGCCCTGGATAGTTAGAATAAGTTTGTATTCCCACTTATTAAGCAAAAGGAGCACTACATTTATTTACAAGTAATGTCTTGACACAGTCTAAAAGATATCCTTCATGCTGTCTGTACTGGGAAACTGTTTCCCTTAGTCTATTGACTTTGTTACTTTTTCTGTTAACTTTTTATCATTGTGCAATGCATCGTACAATGTAGTGCAATGGGTTTTCTTTTGTATGACTCTAGACTACAATCAAAGGGATTTTTTGGTTGTCTAAGGACAAACCAGTGGCAGCAGTTAATTTCTTATTTTTTGCAGTACTTTGTTAGCCTTACCAGGTTTGTCTACTAACAATAACTTGAGTCCACACATGGCTGTGCCACAAGGGTTTCTTCTTTGGCCTTTTTGTCCTTTTTGTCCTCCTTCCTGCCCTGCCAGGTCAGGAAAATGCTTCTAGTCATGCACTTGCCCGGGAAAGGCTTGCTTTTCGCAGGCTAGTGCATACCATGCAAGTGGACTCCCAGGAAGAGGGCAAGGACTGTCTGCTCCCAAATGCACATAATGGTGCCTGATAGTACTACTTCTGGTGTGCGTGTATGGGGCAGATATTGCCATTGGAGGGCGGAGTCTGATCACTCACCTGACTTTAGGATAAGAGGTGTTCTGTAGCCATTCCAGCAGATCTGAAGAAGAGCCAAGTATCCTGTAGTAGCGGAGAAGACAGTGGAAGACCCATGGCCGACATCTGAACGGGCCTGGCAACCAAAGCTGGCTGGTGTCTTGGTGGAGGCATGTCTGACTACTGGTCTCTGAATACCTTTGTTGGTGCTTCAACTTTCTGGACAAAAAGAAACAGGTCCCAGTGTTGCCTCGTACCCAAGCTAGTTGGAGCTCTCAGTAGTGTTCCCGGACCACCCAGTGGACTGTGTGCTCCAGATACCGCCACAGAAGCACTGGCGTTCTGAGTTTCAGCCTAGAACTCCAGTTGTAGCCATACTTAGCTGCCCTCCCTCCCTCCCCCCCACCATCTCAAAAGTTGCTTAACTTTTAAAACATTTACACTTATTTGGCTTTGGCACAACATTCTGCTAAAAGCCCTCCGAAAGCTGGCAATGTTTTTATTCACTAGAATACTACATCTAACTTTTGGACCCATCTTCACATCCCCAGGACCACTCTGCTGAACTACTGGAACCCTTTGAACTTTTGGGCACAAGGCGCCATACAATTTTTATGGCTGGACCTCGGAAGTTAGGATTGTAAATCCTGTGGACAGTTGGTGCTAACGTAATCACTTGACTTCCTTTACATGTATTGTGGGGTGGGGTTGTTTTATTTTGCATCAGCTGCAGTGACTATATATGTTTTACAGTATTTAGTATTGTGTGATATTACTATTGGAAAGTAATATCACACAATACTGTTTCTTGTGTTTTCAATGGGCCTATAACAAATGCTATTTGTATAACTAAGTGTAATCCTTGGTGTTTCACTTTGTGAACTCATTGTGGACACTGAACCCGCTCACTTCCCCCGAGATTTGGCCTTAGCTGGTCACCATGCTACCTTGATTGGTTTGGCTTAACTCCCAGAAGTTGCTCCTTGTTCACAATAAGGGGGGGCCTCCCAAACATCTGTCTACCAGGCCAGAGTTTAGAAATGCATTTTAACTCAAAATGCAGCCACTCACCAATGACCTGTCATATTGCACAGGTGCTAAGAAGGGGCTTCAGTCCACTGCCCACTGTTGGCTCAATATAGACTCATGAAAATGGATGAGCAGGGCCATTTATGATCGAGCCTGGGAATTGGTTGTCTAAAAGCAAACCATACTTCAATGACCATGTTACATGTCTGTTTTGAGGCTAAACATTAGGTACCTCATCTGCCCCTTCCACAGGGGAGGGTCTGGGTGCACCATGGCTAGAAATGCCACATGCAATGGGCTCCAGTTCAGCTGTCCGTCCCGCTCGGCCCCAAAAGTATGGTATATCTTGTCAGGAATGTACAAAAAATAAACTGTCTAAGGTCTGTGACATTGCAATGTCCTTACTACTGCCTCAGATATCTTAGTCATTCTATAATGCAGGTTTTCTAGCAGAAGTGCCGCTAGTCTCTTCTCTGGGAACCTCAGTCCCCATGATGCACCAGTAGTGGTCTTTTCAGTGCTTGCTTCTGAAAGGAGTGTCAGTTTTTGCCTCACTTGGACCTACTGGGTGCCCCCTAGACTGCTTTGGTGGCTGTGTCCAGCAATCCTTGACCCTCCATGGACATATCTGTCTTCATCGCCCAGGCCACATCCTGAGATTTAGCCTTGCCCAGATTCATGCCATTAGGAAGTCATTCAGCAATGCTGCAGCGACAATAGGTTCATTTTTCAAACCCTCTCTTGAAGCTTCTCTTTCTTGACACCAGATCTTGCGCTATCAAGACTGCCACACACTTGGGTTCAAGCTTATAATCTCCAGATATACATAAATCGATACTAATTATCAATACTATAACATGACACATTTACAAAATCTAATCCCATGCAGGTCTGGAGTGCCTAGCCAAAATCTTCACCCTGCAAGTTGCACTGTGGACATGGCGTGGGGTGTGTCTGATGTACAGTATGTTGACATACTGACTAGTGTAATGTAAGATTCTTATTGTACCTCACCAGTTCTACGCCACATGAATACCTTTTGTTTGTGTTAACTATTTACAAGTCTCTGAACACTCCTTGATCTTTTCTTAAAGAAAGCAAAAGCAGACTGTTAGGACAGTTTTTCTAAAGTCCTACCAAGACTTTCTAAAACCATACAAGTAGGCAATCCAGAATCTCCAACTCTTAGTATAAGTCTGTACCACCTTAGATGGGGGGGGGGCGGGGGGTACCATGGACAGAGCAGCCAGACTTCTCTTACGAAGTAGAGTGCTTTAAAAGAAATTGTAGAATACATATGGTCCAAAGAAAAACTTGTACACCTATGTATAGTAGAAATAATGGTTTATTATATATATATATATATATATATATATATATATATATATATATATATATATATATATATATATATATATATATATATATATATATATATATATATATATATATATATATATATATATATGGCAGAGATGCATCTTTGGGAAGATTAGTACTATATTATGACAAACTTAATCATAATATTCTTAATTGCGTTACAGCACAAATTGAACTTTACACAAATAAGTCATATACCCATGGAAAGGATAAACATCTATTTAAAAAAAAAAATTCAAACATACAAAAAAGAAATAGCAACACATTTCCTAATAGAATTCAGGATCACATTTCTTAATAGAATTGTATTCCTGGCCATACAATAGCCATAAAACAATGACATAGTCATAATTAAATGTATACCCAATCATCAATAAGACTAAAGAGCCCCTAAATCACCTAAAAGTCCAGTTATTGATTACCTTCAGAGTGAGGGATCTGCTTCCCTTCAGTGGCACAATTATTTCTCAATAGATTTTCAAAATGTGACCATACCTGGTACAAGGCTACCTGAGAAGAAGTGGACTCTGTGTTAAGACAGTAGTCCCAGAAAGCTTTTGTGTGTGTGTGTGTGTATGTATGTATATAGATATATATATATCTGCTTAGATCACATGCTATGCATAGGCCAACATCTAGTGGAAGCTGCAGAGTGTTAAAGTTGTTGCTTTCGAAATTCAAGAAGGAACGTCGACGGGGCGTGCCAGTAATACTATCCCTAGTGTGACGTCCGCTGTACCCATGGTCCTTCACACGTCGAAGTCCCTCAGATTGCTTTTTTACGCCATCGTAGATAGATGCTTAATCGCAGAGTTCTGATTTTGGGATAATGCCATTGATTAATAGTTTTACTCTTCCTATCCTTTATACTTTTCTATCACAGACTATCGTTAACATCTTCGACATAGGTGAAGAGAATGACTGTCGAATAAGACTTCCATCGACTGATCCATTTGGCCTTGGAGGGCCGTTGTGGGCTTCAGCCCTAACAGTAGGGAGAGAGGGGGGAGGACATTAGACTATTTATTTACCCCTTTTCATACATTTTTCTTGCCTAGCTGCCATTTCGTTTCACTATGGATAGAACCCCTTTCAAATTGTACCCAAAGTGTAACAAAAAATTCCCCTGGGTCGACAAGCACCTGGTGTGCAATCTTTGCCTACCATAGGATCACGTTGAGGAGAATTGTTGGGCCTGCAGGCTCTTCAAACCTAAGACGTTAAAGGACCGTAAGACTAAGCGCTGGGCCCACCACGCCATGCAGGCCGAGGCCACCATGGACGTGGAGGGACGCTATATCGATGGCAGCAACAACGCATATTCAGATGGCGAAGGCAACGGAAATCCTTGGATTCCCCAAGAGACAGGTCAGCGGTTCTGTTATGGGGACGAACCCCGCCTGCGTCCGCGCTCACACTGCCCCTACCACTAAACACACAGCCAAGGGCCATGAGTCGACGCGTAGGTCGACCAAGAGCCCACACACTGTGTCTAGGTAGAGGTCCACAGAGTCTCTGTCCTCGGGGGGTCCTCAAGGTGCCGATCGCTGCACGACAGGCTGTCTGTCGAAAGACAGCACAGACGCTGTGCCTAAATCTAGTACCGAACATCGCAAGTCGGCAGACGAGACGTTGGGTCACTCAACAGCCGAAGTACAACACGCCGCGTTGAAAACAGCAAAAAACACAATAGAATCGGGAATAGCCCACCTGGGTAAGAAACGCGTCCCAAGTAGCCTTCTTAAGGGTAAAGAGCCCAAGAAACGATCTTCTAAAACCCCTTGCCACCAGAAGGAAAGATATCCTACACCACACATGGATAAGGATTCTCATCACTAGGTAGGGGACTCCTTGTCAGCAGCTTTAAAGAACAAGGACCAGCTCTCACGCAGGTCCCAGTTACACCTCTAGACCCCATGTCCATACCAAGCTCCGCCCAATGGACATGCAAAGACATTGATGGGGTCATGAGGAGGGTGTCATTTATGGCAAACATCTTTGAGAAGAACCCAGATTCTTTCCAAAGCTTTCAGACCACCCCTCCCACTGCAGCTGACCCTACTTCTCAGCCCCGTCACAAAAGGGCTTGTCCCGATACCCTGCCTATTCCATCCTAGCAGGACCCACCCTTCATTGATCCGTATGACCCAGATACCGATACTGAAGACAACTACACAGCTCAGGTGGGCGGAGAACAGAACTGTGGCGATGAAGATGACTAGGAAGATATGTATAACATACACTCCCATCACCATAGATTCCCCAGTGGCAGATTCGCCAATAGACAACCAGCCACTTCAAAACGAAATGCTCATTAAAGCAGTTGAGCACTTTCAGATTAAAACACAGGTGACTCAACAAGACAAGGACTTTGTTGAGGATATTCGAGGGGATAAGAAGGCTGTGTCACAGTTCATTTCCATCCTGCAATCTGTCCAGAGGAGGATTCAGCCTTCTCTCGACACACCTAACGAGACACGTGCAGTTAATCCACGCATCGAAAAGCTCTTCCGCCCTGCACCTACAGACGCTCTCTATCAGGGGACAGCTCAAACCAGACTCTCTTGTAGTAACAACAACCATAACCACCACCAGAAAGAGAGCTGGAACACCCTTAGCCTCTTTGGAGGCACTACTGGATAAAGAAAGCACAAAACTATACACAATGGGGCGAAAAATAGGCACTTCGGCTGCCTTTCAGTCAAGAATCGCAAACAATACAACACTTCTGGCGAGTTACAATTGCCATAAGTGGGATGAAGTGTCCGCATTGTCATCAGCTCCTGAACCCTTTAAAACCCAATTGGCCCTGGCAGTAGCAGAAGGCAGAGCATTTTCTAGCTGCATTCCAAAGAATAACTTAGACGCTGCTGACAATGCCGGCATAATTATTGCACAACATACAATTAAGTGCCATGCGTGGGTACGCCAGTCCAGCTTCAAGCAAGAGACTCCAGCTACTCTTAACCCTATTGAGCCCAACCTCATGTTTGAAAAGGCAGTTGAAGACGCCATAAAAACTGCAATGGATAACTACGACACCCCAAAGTCTTTGGGCCAACTAACAAATACCCAGGCCAAAGAGGCAATAATAGTTTTTGTACATTGTTGTGGACAAAATTCAGAGGGGTTCAGGTTTCGGACAAAGTCGGCGATCGTCCTGGGGTAACAACCAAGGCCAGGCCTCACAAGGTTACCAAAGAGGGCAGCGCAGATCTCGCAGCCGGGGGAGGTCCTCCACTTCTAGCGGTGGGTCTACACTACCCAAACAATGACTACCCGCTTCAGGTACCCTCCCATGCCTCTCTGGTAGGAGGGCGTATTTCAAGCTTCTCCCAAGCATGGGAGGGAATCCCCTCTGACAAATGGGTGCTATCCACCGTGGCGGGCAGTTATTGTGTAGAGCTAATCCAGCGACCCTGAAACCATCCCCCGCGTCAAGAGACACTCGCAGGAAGAACGCATCCTTATTTTGGAGCAGCGTTGTGATTCCTCGGACGCCATAGAAGTCGTTTCGGCGAACCAGGTAAACAAGGGTATTTATTCAACCTACTTCCTTGTGCCAAAAAAAAATCAAACAATGCGCCCAGTATTAGACCTACACATGCAAGCTCCTATGTCCAGCCACTAAAATGACATATGACTAAGCTACAAGAAGTAATCCCTCTGCTAAAGTGGGGGCACTACATGGCAACATTGGATATGAAAGATGCTTATTTTCATAAGATTCTTGAGGTTCAAGTTGGCAAACCAGTACTACCAATTCAAGGTGCTACCCTTCGGGATTGCATCCGCATCCAGGGTATTCACGAAGGTACTGGCGGTAGTGGCAGCGCAACTGCGCAGGGAGACAATCCCGGTATACCCTTGCCTGGACAATTGGCTGATTACAGGGGAAACTACACAGATTTGCAGGCCAAACATTCAGAGAACTATCAACCTTCTCTTCCAATTGGGCTTCTCAATAAATGAGAAAAACATCAAGCCTAGTGCCAAGCACATGCAAACAGTTCCTAGGAGCTCTAATAGACTCAAAGGAGGGGTTAGTCTTCCGGTCAGAGGAAAGAGTCCAAAATGTTACTGCAAATACCCCATTATCAAGCCGGCCGCCAGATAAGCGTACGCAAAGCTATGCGTTTGCTGGGTATGATGGCATCTTGCATTTATCTGGCACCGCACACCTGCGCATACAGGAATGGTTGGCGAAACAGTGGTCTCAGGCAAGCGGTCAGTGGGACGATTTAGTGGTTGTTTTGCCAACACTAGTACAAAACCCTTCCACAATCCAGCTGTACAAGCGATGGTTACGACCGATGCGTCACTCACCGGGTGGGCGGGACTAATCACCTTAATCACACAGCTCAAGGTCTGTGGCCCCATGCCACGGCACAGAACCACATCAATCTGCTGGAACTTATGGCGGTATTCAAAGACCTTCAGCCATTCGAGATGCACCTAACAAACCAGTCGGTTCAAATCCTCACCGACAGCACTACAGCAATGTTTTACATCAACAAAATGGGGCGCACATTCTCCAAATCTGTCCCGACTAGCACAACAAATTTGGAAATTGGCGCTTAAACGGAAGATATTCCTATGCTCTCAACACGTACCAGGGGAACTCGACACTCTAGGCGACTCACTGAGCAGAGATCCCCTACCAGAGGAACACGAATGGCAACTAGACACAGGGGTCGTAGACTGCCTTTTCTCTCAGTGGGGTTTCCCCCACTAGACATTTTTGCTACAAGCAAAAACTAACAATGCCCAGACTTTGCGTCCAAGTTCCCATAACCAGGCTCCAAGGGGAACACCCTATGGATGAACTGGTCAGGGAGAATTGCTTACGCTTTTCCCCCTAGCCCTCTTATGAGCAAGTTGGTGAACAAGATTTACATGAACTAAATGACACTCCTCCTAGTTGCTCCTATGTGGGCAAGACAGCAATGGTATCCATATCTGCACAAACTGGCGATGTGCGATCCCATCAAACTCCTGTGCCAGACCAATTTACTCACCCAAAACAGGCGATTAACAATGCACCCTCAACCTCACTCAATGAACTTGGCAGCGTGGCTCCTGAAGTCGTAGGGTTCGGACAGCTCAACCTACCTCAAAGGTGTATGGATGTTCTCAGAGGCACGAAAACCAAACACTAGACACTTATTTCGACAAGTGGAGGAGATTTGTAATTTGGTTCCAGTCTAAACAAATAAACCCTATAGGATGTACTCAATCCTACATTCTAAATTATATGCTCCACTTGCTAGACTCGGGGTTAGTATTCAACTCTATAAAGAACAACCTGGCGGCCTTACCGGCCTACACCACCTCCCAAAACAGTGTTGTGGTAGATAGTGCCGGTCATCAAAGTATTCATGGAGGGAGTAAAGAGACTCCACCCACCAATTTCAAACCCACCGCCAGGATGGGATTTCAGTGTTGTACTAACAAAGCTCATGGGGCCACCATTCGAGCTGATGCACAAATCAAGTCTTAAACACCTGACTTACAAGATTGCCTTCTTAGTGGCTATTACTTCCATAACAAGGGTTAGTGAATTGCAAGAATTGTCAGTGCAGGACCCTTTCTTTGTCATACACAAGAACAAACTGGTTTTATGAACACATCTAGGTTCTCTCATAAGTTTGTCTCTAAATTTCATTTGAACCAGGACATTGAGCTACCGGCTTTCTTTCAGAACCCAAAGAGCTCGGCTGAGGTAAAACTGCACATACTAGATGTAAGGAGGGGGGTCCTTTACTATGTAAACAAGACCAGACTGCTAAGAAAAACCGACCAACTGTTTCTCTGTAGCACCAGGCAGAGAAGGAGACCACATTTCCAAGAATGCCATTTCCAGATGGATAGTCCGATGCATACAGCTGTTACTCTTTATCAAACAAGACACTGCCTTTGACGCCTAGAGCTCACTCCACAAGGCGCACAGGAGCCACTCTGGCTTTTATTGCAAACGTCCCCTTAGACAGCATTTGCAAAGCAGTTACATGGAGCTCAACACACTTTTACTCAGCACTACTGCATTTACACTCATTCCAAAGCAGATACACTTGTGGGACAAGAGGTTCTAAAACATCTGTTTGCCAGTGAACCTTCTCACAACCCTCCACCACCTTGTAACACTGCTCTCTAATCTATGCATAGCATGTGATCTAAGCATATTCCACAAGCCTCAGAGCGATACATTACCCACCGTAATCTTATTTCTGATGCTTGTATCTGCTTAGATTCACATGCGCCCACCCTTCCTCCCCTTGGAGAGAATGTGCATGGATGGTTTTATGAGCTTGTCTGATACAGATCTGCTTGGATACACCTGTACTCAAGCTACACTTCATGCTACCTTGTGTCATAAACAAAACAATCTGAGGGACCTTGGTGCGTGAAGGAGCATGGGTACCGCAGACGTCACACTAGGGATAGTATTACTGGCACTCCCAGTCGACGTCCCCTTTCGAATTTTGAAAACTATAATACTCTGCAGCTTCTACTAGATGTCGGCCTATGCATAGCATGGGAATCTAAGCAGATACAAGCATCAGAAATACAATTACGGTGAGTAATGTATCCCATATATAGAGCCTAACTTGACGCATTCCATAAGAACATGTGTTGTCGTTAAAATTTTATACAGGAGTTTACAGATGTGGCAATAGCGTGCTTCGGGAGCAAGATGTAATTGAGGAACTTGCACTACCGATAATGGCAGTTGGTTAATATGAAGCATCAATCTAAAACGTCTTACTGCTGATTCAGGACACAGCAATAAATAAGTCTGAGTTTTCCAATACAAGTTTACCACAGATGGCACTGCCTCAGCTCTTTTTTTAATATATTTGTTTGTTTTATTCAATAACCAACAACCTTCACACCACATTAGTTAGTTGCATATCGTGTTTACATATCCTATTTCAAACGTCCCCTATTAAATCTCCCCAAACGTCCCCCCTGCCCTCCCCCCCTACCCGTGCATACAATCCCATTTGTTCATTAGTTCACTCATTTCAGTCTCTCTGGTGCCTCATTTTGCGTTCCTACTTCGCCTCTTTCTTGGTTGAAGAGGGTCGCAATCAGCTCAATCCACTGCCGGATTTCTATCATTTCCATCTTCTGCTCCCTCAGCGCCCTTCCCATACTCCGGTTTCCGCCATTACCCATTTTTCAAAATCTACCCAGCATCTGGTCACATTTGGACCTTTTGCATCTTGCCACCTCATGGCAATGCTGCGTTTAGTTAGTATATATTCATGAGGTCTCAACTTGTTCAAAGGTTTATTTCTCACCCTCCTCTATCTGCCAAGCATTCATGCCTCTGGGGTTTGTATATCCAAGTCGACACCTTCTTGGGCTGCCCTTTGTGCCACCCCCTCTCAAAATCCGCGTTTCATTGGGCAGCCCCAGAACATGTCAGCCCTGTCTCCTCTTCTCTGCATCTGGCACATTCTTGTTTGCCTGCCCCCTTGAATTTTGCAATTGCTGCCGGTGTGAGGTACGCCCTTTGCGTAATATAAGTTGTATTTGTTTATAGCCTGGTTTCTCCAGCATTGGATCTTTCATGGATTCACATGCTTAGAATATTCCCCGTCGTCAGGCTGGGAATCCCGACGACTGGGAATATTCTAAGCATGTGAATCCATGAAAGATACCAATGCTGGAGAAATGGAGTTACAGGTAAGAAACTATTCCCTTCTGGAGATTTTTTTTTGTTACGGTATATTGTTATGGCACTCCATTCTGTATCATCAAATCTCCTGCCCAATTCAGTTTCCCATCTTCCCTTGCTCTTCAATTCTTTTCTCGAGTCACGCTTTATCAATACTTCATAGATCCTTGAAACGGCGTACCCACCCTCTGCTACACTGAGCAGGTCCTCTTTTTCTTCATGTCCTATTGTCTCGCCAGTAACGCCCGGTCACCTTCACCTCTTTACCTTCAGCACGGCCCAGTGTAGCAGGAATTGCCCCGAGTGTATCCCTGTGTGCTCTTGTAATTCGGCGAATGTCATCAACCCTCTTTCGCTACGCAAGTCCCCAATCGTGGCTACCACACATGTTTCCCAACTGGTTCGCACCCTGGTACTACACCCAGCCATGTCTGCCATTATCGCCGCTGTGGGGGGGGGGGGTTATCTGTGGCGAGATCGGGTCTATTGTGCCCATAGTTTTGCTAGTTATTTCCCACATTTGAATTCCCAGTTTCTCTAGATGGGATGCCGTTTTTGCTCGCCCTTGGGAAGCCAAGTCAAATCCTTGAGGTATGCTTTTTTTAATGGATGGTTGCAATAAAATTGTTTCCGTAGTCGACTCGTCCGCCATTCAACGTACGTGTTGCAACTGGCATGCCAAAAAATACAACACAAAATTTGTTATCTTCTAGCCTCCCTGTTCGCAGGGCCTTTGTAATGTATTCAACACCTCCCTCCATGCCATAGGAAGCTCCTACAAAGCTTCTCTAGGTCTATATTGGATGTTACCAAAACAGTGCATCAGTCTCAGAAGTGCCACCATCTTCAGTAATGCCGCCCTTCCTGCCAAGGACAGGGGTAACTTACTCACAAACTACATTGATTCTCAAACCCATTCCTTGTCCCTATTGTGTTGGAAACGTTCTCTGCTTTGGGGTCGTGATATATGTTCAGTCCCAAATATCTAAATGATTCTGTGCTCCATGGCAGGGAAAGTATGGCAAGTCATCTCTCCTCACTGTCGCCATCTTGGCCAATGGGAACAGGCAGGAATTATTCTTATTTATCCGAATCCCCGTCAATGCGCTGGAGTTATCAAGTACCTCCAGCACATATGGAAGATTCACCTCGGGGTTACTCAGGTACAGTAACGCGTCATCTGCATACATCAACACTATGTGCTGCTTTACATTTATTGTGATACCTACATCCCCATATTCCTTCCTCAGATAGGCGGCCATTGGTTCCGCTGCAATAATATATTGCATGGGGGACAGCGGGCAACCTTGTCTGCTGCCCCTGTGTAATTGCCACCTCTGAGTATGTGTTCCCAGTCCTGGTATGTGTTCCAAGTCCTGACCCTTGCCTTGTTCGCATCCAACGACGCTACAGTGCATTGCTCATCGCTGTTCGTGCTGTAAATGACATGGTGCAGCCTTCGCAGGTATTCTGTGATGTTTCTGCCAGGTACATACCCCGTCTGGTCCTGATGGACCAGCAGGGGGGGATCACCCTCCTGAGTCTGTTTGGCAAGAACGCGGTTAAAAGTTTACTGTCTTGGTTTAGCAGAGACAGCGGTCTGTACCAACCAGTCTGTGCTCTTTGTATGGTTTCAGCAGCGGCAACGTGCTTGCCTTGGAAGCAAGACGACACGAAGCAACACAGGTTCCATCCCTGGGGTCTGTTCTTAGAAACCTCAGGGTATTAAGCGTGTTATAAATAACCTATCATATCTATCAGGGAGGATACCCATTTCTAGGCTTCGTTAAACACCCTGACGAGAAGCGGCACCAAGGTGTCCACATATGCTTTATAAAACTCCCGTCAGCCCGCACAACTCGGGGGCTCTAGACTCTTTCTCCAACCCCAGCAATATTTTCCTCCTTGCTTGTAAGGGTTTTGACTATAGACTTTTGGATCACCCCATACCCCCGAGGCCACCATCATCTCCCCCCTGATGACCACTTTGTATGCTTCCCAAACCATTCCCACATGTTGTACACTCCCCTCATTAGTGGCAATGAAATATACAGCGCTCTTTTTGATGTGTTCATTAAAAGCTACCCCTAGCAGCGCTTCGCTTCACAATCTCCAAGTGGGTACCAGTGTTCTCGGGCCTAATACCCTCCATTTCACTGAGAATGGCGAGTGATCCGACAGGACCCTAGCCAAATACTCTGCCTCTGAGAATTCTAACACATGTTCTACCCGAGCGAACAAATAATTCTTGTATGGACACAGTGTGGGGCTGAGTAATGGGAGTATTCTCTGCTAGTCACGTGCTGCTCTCTCCACAATTCTCTTAGCTGAAATTGCTGTAGGAGTGATGCCACCACTTTGGCTAGTGGGGGGGCAGCTTTTTATGTTTAGAATCAGATCTGTCCTTGGTGGGATCTATTGTTCAGGTCCCCGCCCCATACCATTAACCCATCTCTATAAGGGACTAGTCGTTCGTATAATGACTGAAAAATAAACATGGCATCGTGATTTGGTGCATACGATATATATATATTCTCCCTCCCTGTTCTCTAATACCCTGTATATTAATGCCATTCGCCCATCGGCATCCGTTTTAGTAGTGTAGTGAGTACTTTGAATGGGATGGTTGGGTTTATCCAAATTAGGACCCCTCTGGCGTATGTGGAGTACGCCCCCCCAAGCTCTCACCAAATTCTTTTGTTTCTGAGCATTTAGGTGCGTTTCCTGTAATAACGCGATCCCAACTCTGTTCCTCTTAATGTATGCTCCTATCCTCCGGTGTTTCACATAACTATTAAGCACTCTGACGTTCCACGTCATAATTTTGATGACATCAGCCATACTTTTTAAAATCCAGGGTATCCTGCAGACCCTGAGTTGGATGTAGTCTCTGGAGGACCATGTGTGCAATATACTCCTAGGTATGCCAGGCCTCCCTCCTCATCCCCGCCCAACACCCCACTCAACATTAAAGTGTCCAGCTGTGCCAAGCACGCTATGACTTCCCGTTTCCGCCCCATTCTACCTGGTCGACTGAATAGTCTCCTGGCACCCTATGGGCGGGCACTTTACACTAGCTCTAAGCTAACAGTGATGGGAGTAGAGGCTCTGCGTTCAGCATTGCCCCTACCGGCTACCATGCTCCTAGCACTTCTCCTACTATAACTATTCATCTCTTTAGTCTCCATATTTAACAGTGATCCCTTAGGCATGCTTGCGTTGTTGCTGTTCCCCCGCCCATCTCTTCATGCCTCGATAATAGTGTTCGACCCGCTGCCAGCTCTCACCACCTCAGTCCGGTGTGGTGATTTTGCCCCGTAGTCTCTGGGGCCTGTTCTCCGCCATCCATTCCTGTGCTTCCATCGGTTTCTCAAAGAAAAGTGCTTTGCCCTTGTGGATCACTTTCAACTTTGCCGTGTATAGTAGCATGTATTTGATACCTGTCTCCTGAGCCTTGCTTTTGTACTGATGAATTGGGCCCTACTTTTTTGGACCTGGAATGTGTAGTCTGGCTATACAGACATTTCCGTGGAGGCTCTCTGTATTATCCCGCCAGCCCTGGAAAAGGCGATTTATCTTCTCTCGATCCTTATAGTTCAGGACCTTGGCTATTATGAACCGGGGCAGAGCTCCAAGTGGTGGCTTTCTTATAAAGTGGTGCGCTCTTTTGATCGTGAACCTCTGCGTGAGCTCACCTGCACCTATTTCCTGTATGAGCAGGTCTTCGACATATGTAGTGGGGTCTGACCCTTCTGTTCCCTCCAGCAGTCTGACAATTCTTATAATATTAGGCTGTGCCCGGCCCTCCGCTTCCTCAGCCATGTCTTCCAGTAACTTTATGTGGAGGACATCAATATCTTTCCTGGTCTGCACCCGGATCTCTGTGTTCTCCTTGACATGTTCCTCCAGCTTCCAGGTCCTTTCTGCTATGCCTCGCACATCCTCCCTCAGTAGCCCCACGTTGATTGCCACAGCATCAATCTTGCCTTCCACTGTGGCTAGTGATTCCTCAATGGCCTCCAGGATCTTGTGGTCCCCTGGATCGGTCTTCTCTGATGATGGAGGCTCTTGTTCCTTTGCATTGCCTCTGCTGTCCCCCTCAGGCGGTGCTCTTGGCCCTTTGTAAAGGTTTACAACTTAGTCTGCTTGTTTTTTGCTTTGTCCTTTAGTTGTCATCGTTCGCAGCTGTACGTGTGTGCGTCCTGATTACAGGTGTTGCAGTGGGGATCACTTGCTTTGGTCGCCTCCCATACGAGACACTCCTACTCCAGAGCACTGTTACTGCGCAGGTTGTGCCTCCCCATTGTATCCGACTCCCCGCTGTCAATGCGAGGTCTTCTGCAGGAGACCCTAGCCAGTGTGGTGCCACTTCTTGTCTCAGGGAGACTATGCTTGGTTCTGCTCGCCTTTCCACCACCTCTTCCATGGCTTGCTGCATGGTGGCATCTCCCACACCTCGGTTCTGCCCAAGGCAAGGCTTATGTGCTGCGGCGCAGTGCGCACCACACTCTTAACCCTCAGTGTGCCGCGTTGCTGTTTCCTGCCCCCAGTATTTCACTGGTGGGTATGAGGGACTCGCATTGCCCTGTAATGTAGGGCCTTTTTGTTGGGTCTTGCTGCGCCTGGTGTGGTTTAACGCCGTTCACTAGTTGCTTTTGAAGGGCCCGGTTTGCAGTCACTAGGGCCATGTCTACCTGCTTGAATAGCCGCAAAAGCTTTCGCCGCCCTCAGCTTGTGTATATGGCCCAGCCCTCACACAGCAGCAGAGAGGCCTCTCCCAGAGGGGCGCTTTTCCTGTTCCTCCACCTATGTGTGGCATCAGTACAGCGCCCCTCCGACTATGTGCTGGTCACTGTTGGGGGGGGGGGGGGGGACCTGTGCATATTAATGTAGGTCAGTTGTGTACCAGGGCCCCCCATGACTCCTCGCCTCCCTCTGTGCTACGTTCTGCCGACGTCCTCTCCTCCAGCTCCACTGGCTCCGTCGGAATGTGCAATGGGTCCTTTCACCGGTGAAGGCACTTCACAGGCGCAGTGTTAGTCTGCTGGTCTGTGTGCAGCTCGCCGCACTCTTCTCGGCTTCACACTCACTGACCGGGGAGTCAGGAGTCACTGCAGTTCTTCCATTGCATCTATCAGTGATCGCGGTGGCCTCTTCCCGCCTCGCTAGCCTCAGTGCGCCGCTCTTCTGCAGCTGTTCTCCGGGGTGGCGGTCTCCTTTGTCTGGTGCGCGTACCGAGCGTCATCACCATGGCTCAAGTTTTTCAAGATGCGGCGCTGCTCTGTCCTCTGGGTCTCCCAGGCAGCAGTTGCCCACCTCCTGGGCCGGCCACCCTGTTTCCTTTCTTGACTGTCCACACAGCTTCAGTTCGAAACAGCTCACTGTCGCACTGCCACCATTTCCCTTTCTCTCCCGGCTGCTCCTCTTCAGTGCAGTTTGTCTGCTTAAATGCAATCTGGCCCTCTCACTCAGCCAGTAGCTTCACAGTGGTTTTGCCTGTCATCAGCTCCGTTTTGGTAGTTTTAAGTAGTCATATGGAGCAACTTAATGGTCGGATCTTCAGGAGCTTCTGGAGAGCCCTTCTGCCTCATATGGCCGCTAGCCATGCCCCTCCCCCA
This sequence comes from Ambystoma mexicanum, assembly GCF_040938575.1. Lineage (NCBI taxonomy): Eukaryota > Metazoa > Chordata > Amphibia > Caudata > Ambystomatidae > Ambystoma > Ambystoma mexicanum. The sequence goes on along the minus strand of NC_090931.1, from coordinate 544,381,708 downwards.
TTGCTCTTTAGCTTTGATAGGTGGGAATAGTTAATATACCACTCTTTTTCAAATACCATTTTCAACACAATATATGGCTTCTTAATGTTAAAGTTTGGGTGTCAGTCTATCTTTGCAAAAAATGTTTTTCAATGCTATGTAATTTCTGCCCCTTAGTACAACTTCCCGGTCACAATTCTCTGAGGCTTGTCAATGGCCGACATGCAGGACTAATTCTAGATTTTAAGTAGAGAAAATCTCTTGGCCAAACGGCCATTCCACATAGGGAAGTCAAACCTAGCTCCAGTGGTATAAATTCAACAGATCAAGGAGGACCCGTACCCATTGGATTTTGACAGAATTATTTTGCCAGGTAAAATCTTGCATTGCTAGTGCATACAGCCCATAGAGTATCGCAGGGCAGAATCACTCCTTGTAAAGCAAGATAATACCAGCAAAAGAAAAGCCGGCATATTTTCTGGCAAATTTCCATATCTGGTGGCTAAGTTGTTTGCCCCTTTTAGTTTTGTTCTCAATGACACTGCTATAGTCAGAAAATGCACACCAGTCAATACCCAGATAGTGGTAGTTTAGTGCGTAAATAATCCCCAAGTGAGTCTCCCATCTTCACTTGATTTACCCTCTTGCCTGATATTAACTTTGTATTTGTTTTGTCAAGATTGATGGCCAGGCTGTGCTCGTCGGCAAAGCCTGATAGCTCATTCAGCATGTTCCTCATTCCAGTGAGTCTGATCAAACCTAACCAGGTCGTCTGCATAAAGCATAGTGACCAAGGGGAGACTTCGGTGGACACTTGGATCTCTCCTACAAATGCTGTGGCAAATCTGGTAGGTACATATTAAACAGGGGAGCCAAGACGCAACCTTGCTTGACCCAGAAAGGGTTCTGCATTGTCTCGATGTCAGAAGGGCACTTAAGTTCTATCTGGACAGAACATCCGAGCTTAGGAGTTCTCAACTGTTTGTGACCTTTGGTAACCCTCAGGGTAAGCAGGCATTTAAGGCGACTATTTCTCAGTGGATCGCCGCCTGCATTACGGAGTCTTGCACCGTCCAAGGGCTGAAGCCTCCTAAGGGTATTCATGCTCGCCTGGTGTGGGGCGAGGCAGCCGCGGTTGCTTTTCAGAAATATGTCCCCTGGGAGTCCATCTCTAGGGCAGCTACTTGGGCCTCCCCATCTGCTTTTTATAAGCATTATTGTCTTGACATGAGCTCAAGAGTTAATGCTCAGTTTGGTCAGGCTGTGCTGTAGAACCTGTTTCAGTAAGGGGTATTTCGAGGGGATTGGGTCCTCCGACGTATTCCATATCTATGACATGTAATCAGCACAGCTGTGCTGCTTCGGAAACTTTTTTCGGCGTCTGCGTCCTGCATCGATGACGTCGATGAGGACCTCGTCCGACGTCATCCGATGTGATAAGTAGGACGCACGACGCCCGTAGCCTCAGTTCCGTTTTTTTCGCGAACTTGTTGCTTCGTGAATCTCGGTTAACGCCTCGACTCTTTGGAGTTCTGTTCTTCTCGGTTCTTCGTACCTGTTTGTTTTGTGAAAATCCTTCGTGTGAAGATGTCTTCTACTTCGTCTTGACCCCGCGTCCGGGCTTCAAGAAGTGCGGGAAGTGTGGGTCCAAGATGTCGGTGACGGACTCGCATGACATCTTGGACCCACACGGGGAGGACCACGACACGGATGACTATCGACTGCCAGTCGCTCACGTCCAAAGCCTTACGCGAACGTAAGAGGTTGTCGGTAGGTCGGGTGTCCAAGCCCTGGAAGTCGAAATCTGCGGGGCTTTCGACAGATAATTCGAGAGGTGACTCTCCGCGTCATCGTCGGAAGTCTCGTGGGTCTCCTTCTAGGAGTCGGTCTCGCCACTCCTCAGCCTCTTCGAGGCATTCTCGGAAGCGCCGACACCGGTCGTCTTCCAGGTCCTCTTCGGAGGACTCTGCCCGGCACGTCGCTTACCCCACCAGCCGTGCGACGCCGGAGGAATGGGCTTCCTTCGGGAAGAAAATGCTGGCGATTCTCGAGTCGCAGGGTACTAAGCCGTCCGCGCCCCCGAGTGGGGTCGGTCGTGAGAGATCGAGAGACACCGCTCGCAAGAGTGGTCGGCACGAGTCACGGGAGAGGTCCCGTTCGGACAAGGAGACTCGTTCTCGACGTACCCGTTCCAGGTCCCAGTCCTCGACGCGTTCGAGACCGTGTGCACCTGTGAGGTCTTCGAGGACGTCGACAGGCTTTCTCGAGGCTCCGGCTCCGAGGAAGTTGTCGAAGCAGTCGACGCTCAGGTCGTCAAAGGACACGCTCAGGGCTCCGGCTTCGAGGGCTGTGTTGACGCCGCCGATGCTGGCGGCGCTGCATCTGACGTCGACGCCGATTTACTCGACGCCGATCCTCTCGGCGCCAATGCCTGTTCTCTCGACGCTGGCGCTGATTCGCTCGACGCCTTTTGTGTCGGAGGTACCCCGTGGCACGGGGGAACCCCCTAGGAAGGCTCTGGTTAAGAGCAAGCACTCTCGGGTGCCTTCTTTTCGCCCCCTGGAATATATTTCAGAGGCGGATGAGGATTCTGATGGCCTGGTTCCTAGTCAGGTTCCAGATGAAATTGTCTCGGGCCATAGTCAGTTTGACGATTTGAGGCAGTCACTGCATGATGCCAGTGGACTGGACACCTCTCCAGAGGTCGAGTTTGGTAGGCCTGAGCCTGGCTCTCATACCGATTCCTCATACCGGTGCCTTATGGCTACGGTTTCTGAGTACTTGGGATGGTCTGCTCCCCAGGGGAGTTTGTGCAGGATGATCTAACGGACATCCTTGATGTTGGTCCCCCAACTGACCCGGTACTGCCGTTCCATATGGCTTTACAGAGAAGGGTGGTGGGGGCGGCTTGGACTGCTCTGGACATTCTCCCGGCAGTGGGCAGGTCCTTGTCGCGAAAATACCGTCCAGCCAGTAGCGACCCCTGCTACTTGACCAGGCACCCCACTCCGGAGAGTTTGGTGGTGCAGGCGGCCACGGCCCCGGCAAAGCAGGCGTCGTACCCTACCATCCCTCCTGATGGGGACGAGAAACGTTTTGATGGCTGGACGAAGAAAGTGTTTTCTTCTGTTGGTATGGTGCTTCAGGCGGCCAACTCCATTTGTGCCTTGTCTCGTTTCACACACACTCTGTGGAACTGTGTTGCGTTAGCGGCTGAACATTTTCCCGAAGGGGACGAACGGGATGGTTTCCTTGCTATGGTCCAGGATGGTAAGGATGCCATGTGTGAGTCCGTTAAATCGGGTTTGGACTGAATGCGTCAGTAGGTCCATGGCGGCGAGCACCATGATACGCAGGTTTGCGTGGTTGCGGAAGTCGGGGTTTGCTCCTGATGTGCAATCCCGGCTCCTCAACATGCCCTTTGACGGTGAACACCTTTTTGGCAGCAAAATGAGAGCCTTGAGAGGTTGCAGACCTCAAAAGCTGCAGCGAAGTCTTTGGGCACTGCAGTTCGCCAACCTCCACCTTTTCGTCCTAGGGGACAGCAGTGGAGGGGTGGTTCCTTTCGCTATTACTCGTCCTTCAGTAAAGCGAGAGGAGCTGGCAGTCAAAGAGGCCAACGCAGGGGTACCAGAGGTGGACGACAGGGTACCCGTGGTGCCAAGGCCGCTCGGGCAGTTGCCAACGCCGCAGCCGCTCCCACTCAGTCATGAGGCCATGTCCCATGGTTCGCCGGTTGGGGGAAGGCTGGCGCAGCATCTTGTAGAGTGGCAAGCCATTACTTCAGATGTGTGGGTTCTGGAGATCATAACCCACGGCTACTGTCTTCCCTTTCGGCACAGGCCTCGCGACAATCCACCGGGGAACCTCTCTTTGCAGAGTCCGGATCCGCTCCTTGCACAGGAAATTCAAGTCCTGCTGGAGAAAGGCGCCATAGAACTGGTGCCTGTAGCGGAGAGGAACAAGGGATGGTATTCCCCATATTTTTTGATTTCGAAGAAAGACTGGGGATTGAGACCCATCATGGACTTGCGCGGTTTGAACAAACTCCTCAGGAAGGACAAGTTCAAGATGGTTACTCTCTCTCAAGTCCTCCAGGCCCTTCAGCTTCAGGACTGGTTGGTGTCACTCGACCTCAAGGATGCTTACTTCCATGTGCCGATCCATCCCAAGCACAAGAAGTACCTGAGGTTCGCAGTTGGCGACTCGCACTTTCAGTTTCGGGTCCTGCCGTTCGGATTGACCTCCGCCCCGAGGGTTTTCACCAAGCTCGTGGTGGTGGTGGCAGCGCATCTCAGGCAAGGGGGGATTCACGTCTACCCCTACCTGGACGATTGGTTGATCAGGGGGAGCTCTCCCGAGCAAGTCCTGGATCATCTGTCCTTCACCTGCCACTCCCTTCACAGGCTGGGCGTCTCCCTCAATTTAAAGAAGTCCCATTTGACGCCAACACAGCGGCTCCAGTACATCGGAGCAGTGCTCGACACTTCCCTGGGGCAGTGTTTTCCTCCCGAGGTGAGGGCTCTTCACATTCAGCAGATGGTGCACAAGTTTCAGCATGCCCAGACGCTCCCAGCGTTCGAGTTATTGCGGTTGCTCGGCCTCATGGCATCCTGCATTCTTCTGGTGCCAGAGGCTCGCCCGCGGATGAGATCTTTGCAATGGGCACTCAAGACGCAATGGTCGCATTCCTCCGGCAGGATTTTGTCGGACCCGGTTCAGGTGCTGCCCTCGGTCGCCCGGGACCTTCTGTGGTGGGCCGTCGAAGGCAACTTGATGAAGGGGGCTCCATTTTGGCTTCCCTGGCCGGAGGTGACGATCGTGACGGATGCATCCCTCACGGGATGGGGAGCTCATGCCAACGGGCTGACAGTCGGCGGTCGTTGGTCTCCGTCGGAATCCAGACTCCATATCAATCTGTTGGAGCTGAGGGCCGTTAGGTTCTCCATTCAGAGGTCAGATCCCTCAACCTTCACGCTTGGCTTCTGAAAGGTTGAGGTATGAGGATTGAGACCTCCCTGAAGACGTGATGGACATGTTGCTTTCAGCCCGAAGGCCAGCAACAAAGTCTCTGTACTGTTGCCGTAAGTTCTGCGACTGGTGCAGAGTTCAGAATGTGGATCCTTTTGCATGTGACATCCCCATGGTTCTGTCCTTTTTACTTTCTTTGGCCCACAGGGGCTTGCAAGTGGGTACCATTAAAGGTTACCTGGCGGCGCTGTCCATCTTTAAGCGCTCGTCTGAAGAGCGTTCTTACTTTAAAATCCCTTTAATTTCGCAGTTTCTGAAAGGGCTCACTAATGTGTTCCCTCCGTCACCTTTCCTGGTGCCCGGTTGGGATTTAAACCTTGTTCTTAAGTTTCTTATGGGTGCTCCGTTTGAGCCTTAACATTCTTGCCCTTTGAGGCTGTTAACTCTGAAAACTGTGTTTTTAGTTGCGGTTACTTCCGCTCGCAGAGTGAGTGAGTGAGTGAGTTACAGGCACTTTCAGTTAAGCCACCCTTCACTGTATTTCACAAGGACAGGGTTGTCCTTAGAGTTCGTCCTTCTTTTCTTCCGAAGGTAGTGACGGAATTTCATTTGGCCCAGAAGGTTGTTCTTCCGGCATTCTATCCTCCTCCGCATCCTGCTAAGGAAGAGGAGAGGCTTGTTAGGCTTGATCCTAGGAGAGCTTTAAGCTTTTATATTTCACGCATGTCCCGAGTCAGAGTGGACGATCAACTCTTTATTGGTTACGCTGAAATGCGTTTGGGGCAAGCTGTGACGAAACCGACTTTGTCTTGCTGGATTATTTTGGCCATCTCGGAGTGTTACCGCTTGGCGGGTAAGGACCCACCGGCTGGCTTGCGGGCTCATTCTACCAGGGGTATGGCTGCATCTACTGCCCTGCCGAGGGGTGTTCCTATTCGCAACATCTGTGATGCAGCCACCTGGGCTTCAGTATATACATTTGTACGTCACTATTCCCTCGATTCCATCAGAGGATAGGATCTGGCCTTTGGCAAGGCGGTCCTTTGCTCTGCTATTTGATTGGCAATTCTAAATTTTGATTCTAAATTCTTTCCCTCCTCCTTGCTCTGGTACTGCTTTGGGAGCCTGTCATAGATATGGAATACGTCAGAGGACCCAAACCCCTCGAGAGCCAATGAGATTCTATGCAGGAAGAGCTACAACCAAGGACATAAAAAGAGGACTTCCAAAACTTCCGTGATGCATTGAGAAAGTTGTAAAATTGACAGAATTCAAAAGCCTAAATAAAATAACCATTAAGACCCAATGTGGGGTAGCAAGGCCGTAATGATAAAGAGAAACTGGAATATATTGAAGTCCCTAGAATAAATGGTAAAGAATGAGTGAGCAAAATGCTAAGGAGACAGAGGCTGCACTGGCCAGGCTAGCGTCAGCCAGTATGAAATGACGTGCAGTGTGAATGAAAGTATGAAGTCATATATGAGTAATAAAAGTGGAGGTGTGGTCAGCGAAGCTGTTAAAAGAAACAGGTAGAAAAAAAGAGAGCTCACTGTTTGTAGAGGGCACAGGGCTAAGGTCAATCGGTGTCACTAATGCAGTGGCTACCATATGGGGAATTCTTCATTCAGCCCCGATCAATGGTGTCCAGCATAAAAATCCACCAGGCTTCTTTGTTGGCCAATTTGCAGTTTGGGTTGAAAGTGTCTTTGACCACATCTGCCGCCACATGATGGCTGCCTCTATATATTCTGTCACCAGGAGTCAGGAATGTCATACTGGGCTCCCCTCATCAGTGCCAGACCCAATGTCACTTGCTCTGCCAAAGATAGTTTTGAACAGTCCCACCACGGTCCAATCTAAACACTATGGTGCCTCAGGGATAGAAGCCTTCGCTTCTCTCCCATGTACCACATCCGATAAAAACCTTAACCTCCATTCCAGACTTACTAAATTGTATGAGCCACTTAGAAGAGCCCTACCACCAACATATTTGAAAACAAACTACCAGTACAGTATGAAAATGAACCATACCAATTAGCCACCTCCACCTTATGCCTTCATTATAAATGCCCTCCAAACCAAAAGACATAAGCTCAAGCCTACGGTTACAATTACATCCATTCCTATCCAGGTCAAAGGTGCAACTGAGGTACTATCACTGAAAGGAGCACTCCTCAACGTAGGATCGCTTGTTGCCCATGCCCTTGACATAGCTGATCTAATCATAGAAGGTAATCTGGATTGCCTAGCGTTAACTGAGACTTGGTTACATAATGCGGCAGGCCCATCAATTATGTTAGCTAGCCCAGACAGACATTCCAGGATTTTGCGGCATGAAATGGCAAATTTTGCGGCACAAACCTTTATTTATTGCAGCATTTTTGCGGGACATCTTGTATTAACTGGAGGGTGTAAGATTGCCCCATTGCAGGAAATAGGCAGAGTGCAAGGCTACAAGAGAGCCAGGGTATCATGATTATGTATCTTTTGTATTTAATAGGAAGAGTACCAGATGTCTCTATCTTGGCAGAACAGTGTTTGATTTGGCTACATTTCTGGTTTAATGTTCATGCCTATTTAATAGTATTAACTAAATTGATCATTATCAATAGTAATGCTGAAAATATTCCCCTTCTATGTTCTCCAATCACCCAAACACCTCTCACCAACACACCTCACCAACTCTCCATCACAACTTGCATTCCTTAACCTCTCTCTGTCATACAAACACTCAAGTGCTGTCACACTGTCAAGTCACAATTTGCATTGCCCAGTGCCTGCCACACTCCAACTCACACCTTACACTCTACAATTCCTCCCGCAATATACAGTCCTTCATTCTTTTGTGCTGCTTCTTGCATCCTTTCTCCCATTCTATCGCACTCTTCCCGATCCTTTATCCCAATCTGCAGATCACTGCCTCTTTCTGGCCAACCGCTTCCTCTCTGCTTTCTGGCTCACTGACCACACGCTCCCTCTACTTTCTGTACCTCTGCTCGCTCTGATTTCTGGCCCACTGCATCACTGCTTCCTCTGCTCTCTTGTGCAGCGCTTCTTCCTCTGACCCACTGCTCTCCCTCTGCTTTCTTGCCTATCACTTCACATCTCACCCATCACTCTCCCTCTCTATTAGTGTAACCATTTTTTTTATTTCTTTTAAATGTAGATTTTGACCCAGTTCCTCAAATAATGGGGCATTTAAAAAAGAACGGAGGATATGCTATTTTTAGACAACCCATTTTTGGCAATGAGCAGGTCACCTTATTCTCAAAGGTGACCGGCGCATTTCCACAGGCTTGAGCTGTAGCGCAAATTGTGCGCTGGCCAGCTGCCTTGAATGGTGTTCTGGGTTGTTTGACCGAAGTGTAATTATTTGCGGCGGAATTGACTGTGGTCAATTTTGCTGCAAATTGATTTGCTCTTCAGCCAAACAACCCAAAATGTACCTTTCACCACCACCCTACCCCCTCCCCTACTTAACTGCTTGGTCGCTGCCGCTTCCCCTGCAACCCTGCGGTGCCAGATCAGTCCCTCTAACGCGGGTTGGATCCGACTCCGCAGGGTCCCTTTTTCGTTATTTTCTTTTTCTGTCCCTGCCTCCAATTTTGAGGAAAAAGGGGAAAACACTTCTGCAACCACCCTAGACCAAAAAAACATGGGGAGCGGGTGACACCCCTGCAACACACGTTCAGTATTTATAAAAATCGATCGAATAGTACTGGACGAAATGGGTAAAATTGTAACATTCTATAGATTTTTGTCATCAAAATGGGCAGTACTTTCAATAGAATCGCTCTCCCGACAGTGTTCTGCAAGCTCCCAGTGCCTTTCACAGGGACAGGCCCTCCAGGTGCCTGCCGCTGTAAAATGCGACCTAAAAAATGCATTTTTATCCTGTTTGAGGAACAGAAATGCAAGCGACAGCAGCGGTTCATACCTTAAAAGAAATGCATGACAGGGTCAGCAAAGACCCTGTCATGCAGTGGCAGCCCCACATCCCGTGCACGTAGGGTTGCCTACAATTTCTGCGCATTTAAAAGTACATCTTGCTTGCAAATGAGGGATGCGCTTTTTAATTGATAGAAACGCCACTTGATTTGATCAAGGAGGTGAAAAAGGCCATCTGAATGGGCGCGCATATAAAATGTGCCCATTCATGTGTCTCTTGTGGATTGGGCTGCCCTTTTTTGGGGCGCAAGTGATGAGATGTGTTGGCGCATTTAATTTCTTGTGTTAAAAAAAAAAAAAGTTGAGAACCTGGCACCCTGTGTATTATTTTTTTGAAAACAGTAATTTTTGCAGATTACTTAAAAAAAAGTAAAAAATGTTTTTTTTATTAAAGATGCTGTTTTTGCGCAAAACTGCCGTTTTCGCTGCATTTTGCGGGTTCGCAAAATCGCTATCAGGAGGGTCTGCCCAGATGGTTATACTATAACTAGACAAGACCGAGATGGCTCCTGAGGTGGTGGAATTGCCATTATTTCCAAATCGAGCTTCTCCTTTAGTCTAACCCCTACTCAAACTTTGCAATCCTGTGAATACCTTTCTGCTAAACTCCAGATAAACACACACTCACCATTCATCTAATATACAGACCCTCCAGGTCCTCTCGGTACCTTTGAGGAGGATTTGCATAGTATAATCACCAACAACCTCAAACTGACTTCTCAACTACTCCTACTAGGGGATTTTAACATAGGCTTCAATGATCCAATGGATAAACAAGCTATAGATGTAGCCAATACCATTAATGCTCTAGGTCTGTCTCAAAAAGTCAACAAACCTACCCATATTAAGGGGAGAACATTGGACTGGATGGCAGATTATAACTGTATAGCTACCATCTCCTCCATCTCACCTACGTCTTGGACAGACCACTCACTTGTGTCCTTCAACTTATTAACCTCCAGACTCTCTCCCATGGCCCTGCTGTGAGCACCAACATGCTTAACCAGAAACAAAGAGTATTACAGTGTATAATGTAATCTCTGCCATCCTACCCATTCTAAATGCACTGCCAGAAAATCTAGACCCTAGCACTCTAGTCCATGAATACAATCATATCATGCTCACCACATTGGACAAGATCGCCCTTCTTAAACTTAGGACAAGTAAACCCAAAGCCCACCTAAATAAATGGTTTACCCCACAATTAAGAGACCTACGCCTCCTAAAAAAAAAAGTGAAACTACTTGGAGACTATGCCTATCCAACGAAAATAAAGTAAAACTAACCTCCATTTCCTCTCATTATAAAAATGAAGTCTGCTTGGCAAAATGGAATTCTTATGATGAACGCATTGCCAATTCCAACTCTAGTATGAAGGAACTTTTTTTCATACTGAAAGAACTAGTCACCAATAGCCACACCCGATACAGTTACTAAGGACAAGTCCTGGTGTGCAGATATCCAACATGCGCTCGCGAATAAAATAAACAGTCCAAAATAAAATATAGCAAAAAAGACACTCTGAACGTACAGCACATGACCAATATCCCGCCACCTACTAACTCGCCTACGGCACATAATTATAAACTCTACTTCTCCTATAGAGGTAGAAAAAATTATTCTCCCGCTCAAACCCTCCAACTGTAAAGGTGATATTTGCCGAGCACAGTTAATAAAAGACGCTGCCAGAGACATATCACCATTCATCTCCAAATTGATTAATGCTTCCTTTGCATCAGGCACCATCCCTGCCAACTTAAAACATTCCTTGGTGCTACCACTCCTTATGAAGCAGACACTAGACCCTCTGATCCCGACCAACTACCACCCTATTACCACGGTACCATTCCTACTTAAAATACTGGACAAAGCTGCTTACATCCAGATCTAAAAACACCTTGAACTGAACAAGCTCCTCGGAGCTAGACATTCTGGCTTCCGTCCACTACACGGAATGGAAACTGCTTTAATTGATTTAAAAACCCTAATTGATGAATTTAGAGATAAAGGGAGGACAGCACTTTTGCTCCTACTTGATCTCTCAGCTGCATTTGATCTTGTGGATCACAAGGTCCTCTCTAGACACCTGGACTCTGCAGTTGACTTCTCACCTGAGGCTATCGGATGGTTAGAATCTTTCCTGAGTGAGGGGACCATGAGAGTATTCTCCCCATTGGCAGCTGCGGACCCCACCCTGTGTGGTGTTCCTCAGGGCTCTTGTGTCTCGCCAATCTATACAACATTTTCACCAAACCCCTGTTTGATGATCTGGATCTTCTCCAGCATGGGGTCTGGCAGGGATTCACATGCTCATGAATATTCCCCGTCGTCATGCTGGGAATCCTCGGTAAAGAAAAAACTCAGTATATCAGTTTCGTTTCTGATCTGACTTTCGTAGTAGTAACCAATCACGGATTTCTGCGTCATACTGACCACAGCCAATGACTACCCTCTCCCTAAGCCCCGCCTCTGGCAGCCATCCTCAGATTTTTACCGCACGTTCAAGTGTTGGGATCCTCGTGCTATTGCTCTAGAGCTTTAGTGCGTTTTCGCGCTTTTTTCATAGAAATTTTCTCTTTTCGGTCAAAGAGCCTCAAGCTCCACCGTTTCTATATCCGATCAACGGGGAACCAGTGTCGGATTCTTCTATGCCCCTCAAGGGTGAAGATTTCGTCGAGCCACGCTTTGGAGGACTCCAGAACTTTCTCAGGCCCATCTCGGACATGGCCCAGGAGAAGGGAAGCTCGACGCCCGGGAAGCTGTTCAGGGTCTGCCCTGCATGCCAGCTTCAGAATGTCTTCAAGGAGGACGAACACTCCCTTTGCCTCTACTGCCTGCATGAGGACAAGATGCACATGCAGAAGGACTGTGCGTCTTGCGGGAACATGTCGGAGCGGACCATAAATGACCGCCATCTGCGTCTCGCCAACGGGCTGGAAGGGAAGAGCCCCTCAGACGAGAAAAATAAGTCGTCTGAGCGGTCTTCTAAGACCTTTGAGGGCGCCCCGGCGACGGGGGCCCGACAGAAGGCCAAGCACCGCGAGTACGCGGGCACCGGGAGCGCTGAACGGTCGGGCTCTTCGGTTGCCAGGCAGGGCGCAGCCTCCCCGGCGCCATCAACCACGAGCCAACGCTCTGGCTCGGGTAAGAGGAAGTCCGAGCAGTCGGCGAAGCTTCTGGAGAGGACCCGGTCGAGCTCGAAGGCCAATTCGGAGGGGGAGCGAGGCGGTGACCCCCCCCCCCCAAGGAGAAGGCGGTGAGCGCACCTAAGGTGGCGAAAGTCTTGATCCACCCGGCCAAGGCCTCTATCGAGACAGTCGCGGCGGCCCTGGCTCAGCCTGAGGAGGCTACACCAGTGAAGGCGACCTCGGGGCCCAGAGTCTCCCTGCCACCGCGGAGGGAGTCCTCTTTCAAGCCCATCGACAGGACCCCCGTGAAACCTCCGATGGAGAAGGGGGGCAGGGGGCCATTGTGGATTCGGCCTCAACCTCTGAAGAGGAGCAGATCGAAGTCTTAAGCCACGGCATTGGCGTGGAGGGAGACCAGCCCGTCGGGAGGGACCCCGACGAGGGGGACGACAATCACGTCGAGGGTACCGACGAGGTTCCTGTCCGCCCGTCGGAACCCCCTCGACCAGTGCCGCAAGACAACTCGGCGGCCATTTTGTTGGCTATACAGTCCTTATGCTTGGAGATAAGGACGAGATTGCCGTTACCACCGACGGAGGAACCGCTCCCGACGGGGGACCCGGAGCCGGGCCCTTCTGGGAGCCCTCCTCCTAAGAGAAGGAGGATTCATCCTCCACCTCCTTTTCAACCATTGCGCCCGTCTCAGCCCTCCTCCACGACCAGGGGGGATGACACGGGGACGGACACGGCCGCGACGGGTACAGACGACGAGGTTTACGGCGAGGATCCTCCGTCGTCACCTCCTCCCCGGGCTTCCCCGCCCGACGAGATTGGATCGTTTCATGCCATGATCGTCAGGGCATCCAAGCTTTTCCAGCTCTGCCCGGAAGAGGAGGAGGAAGGCTTCCTTTATCAACGGCGCGAGACCAAGAGGAAGACGGTCCTCGCTGTACCCCTACTGGACGATATCTGGGATGAGGGTCTCTCCCTCCTCAAGAACCCATCCACAACGCCTGCGAGAAGGGATCGGTACGAGAAGAAGTACCGGGTCCCGGACGCGGCCCCCTTGTGCCTTCGGGCACAGCCGACCCCGGACTCTGTCGTCTCCGCGGCGGCCAGGAAGAAAGCGGGGGGGGCTCCATGCAAATGCCACCCCCCCCACCTCCCGGACGGCAAGGGAAAGAAATTGGACACGATGGGACGCAGAGTCATCTCATCGGCAGCGACGACGATTAAGGCTGCCAACGCCTTGGCTATCGTAGCACGCTACGACAGGGAGTTGTGGTACAAGATCGCCCCCCTGCTGGACTTCCTACCGGACGACAAGAGGGCTGAGGCCCTGGAGATCTTGCAGGAAGGGGAAGTGGCGTCCGACCACGCCATTACGGTAGCGACGGACATCGCTGATACTGGTTTTCGCCAGTTGGGCAACGGCGTGTGCTTTAGACGGCGTGGATGGCTCAAGGCAACGGACTTCCGGCAGGACATGCAGACCAGAGTTTTGGACATGCCGTTCGACGGGAACAACCTGGTTGGGAAAACCGTGGACGATTCCCTGCAAGCCATCAAGGCGGACACGGAGACGGCCCGGGCTCTTGGTGTTCTCAGCAACGACGGCCGCCCTTTCGGAACACCGGAGGCAAGCTATGTGCCTCCAAAGGTTCCGGCGGCAGATATTCCACCTACCGTCAAGCGGCCCGTTCGTCGTCACAAGAAGCCTACAGGGGACGAGGCAAGTCGGGTGGACCCCGCCGTCGTCGCCAGGGAGGACAATGCGGTAAAGCCTCATCGAAGCAGGACTGAACCGGCCGTGGGGTCGGGCCCCCACCGAAGCACCCCGGTGGGAGGCCGGCTGGCGAACTTCGTCGGCGTGTGGGAGTCCATCTCCACCGACCGTTGGGTGCTGGACGCCCTGGCCCAGGGTCACGCGCTCGAGTTTCTAAAGAAGTGCCCGCGCGTCCCCCCCGTGGCCAGGAAGGAATATCGCGTCCCTCAACTTCTCTTGGAGGTAAAGGCGATGCTCAAGAAAGGCGCCATCGAGCTCGTCCCAAAGAGGCTTCGGGGCTCCGGAGTTTACTCAAGATACTTCCTCGTGAAGAAGACAGGAGGATGGCGTCCCATCCTGGACCTACGACGACTGAACAAATTCATCAAGGTGCAGAAGTTCCGGATGGTCACCCTCCAGCACGTCCTGGGTCAGCTGGAGGAGGGCGATTTCCTGTCGTCGTTGGACTTGGAGGATGCCTACTTCCATATCCCCATCCTAAAGGGACACCGAAAGTTTCTCCAGATTTGTGGTCCAAGGGCGGCACTACCAGTTCAGAGCCCTTCCCTTCGGATTGAGGTCGGCACCCAGGGTATTCACCAAGTGCCTCGCACCAGTGGCGGCGCGGCTGCGCCTGGAGGGGATCCACGTCTACCCTGATCTGGACGACTGGCTCATCCAAGCAAAGACAAGGGAGCTCGCCGCGGAACACACGGTGAGGACCATCCAACTACTCACGGACCTGGGATTCTCCATAAACTACGCCAAGTCCCACCTGGTGCCCGCGCAAGACGCAATGTTTCTGGGAGCGAAACTCGACACAGTGGCGCTTCTGGCCTCGCCGTCGGAGGAAAGAACGAGGGCCATCTTGGGCAAGGTGCAGCGGATGCTGATTGCGGACGCGGCCAAGGTGAGGTCCATCAAATCCCTCCTCGGAATAATGTCTTCTTGCATTTATCTCATCTGCCTGTGAAGGCTTCGGATGCGCCCGTTGCAGGATTTCCTGGATGCTCGCTGGGTCCAGACGGGCAGCTTCGAGGACAGGATCACACTCGACGAGAGTTTCCGACGAGCGATCCGGTGGTGGGGCACCCGCGCGCATCTGACGGCGGGCATGGACTTCCAGACCCCAGGCCACCAGAAGACCGTGACCACGGATGCCTCCCTGGAAGGGTGGGGAGCGCACACCGAAAATCTGCACGCGAGAGGCCTTTGGCTTCCGACGGAGAAATCCCTCCATATCAACGTCCTGGAACTCCGTGCAGTGTTTTGGGCCCTCAGGTCCTTCCTTCCGTCCCTCAAGGGCAAGGTGGTGAAGATCTTCACCGACAACACCACCACCATGTTCTACATCAGGAAGCGGGGCGGTACCAGATCCCCAGCCATGTCCAAGGAGGCGCAGGATCTGTGGCATTGGGCCGTCGCCCAAGGGATGTTCCTGGTGCCGTTTCATCTGGCAGGAATAAAAACCACCATCGCCGACTCGCTCAGCAGAGAGCTGTGCTCGTGCCACGAGTGGGAACTACGACAGGACCTAGTGGACCGCCTCTTCCGACGCTGGGGCACGCCCCAGATCGATCTGTTCGCGACGGCGACGAACTCCAAGTGCCGGAGGTTCGCCAGCAGGTTTCCCCAGCCGAGGAGCATGGGCGATGCTTTCTCATTCCCCTGGGTGGGCCTATTTCTGTACACGTTCCCTCTTTTGCCGTTGCTGATCCGGCTCATCAACCAGCTCAAGAGGTCACGGTGCAGGATGATACTTGTCGCACCCGCGTGGCTGAGGCAGATATGGTTCCCGGACCTTCTGGACTTGTCAGCGTCCCCGTCAATCAAGCTGCCAGTGGACGCGGATCTTCTCTCCAGGGAAGGAGGCGCCATCCTCCATCACGACCCGAAGTCGCTGATCTTGCAGGCCTGGCTCCTGCAGCGCTAGAGTTTGGAGGTTACGACATACCGGCCGACTGCAGAGAGGTTCTTGCAAAGGCCAGGGCGTCCTCTCTTAAATGCTACGGACACAAATGGAAGAGGTTCTCTGTCTGGTGCCACGCACAGAAGATTAACCCTCTACGGATTACGGCTCCGCAAGTACTGCCGTACCTACAGACGCTGGCCAAGGCTGACTAGCGCACGCTTCCATCAAGATTCATCTTGCTGCGATCGCCCGATACACCAGAACCACGGGACGGACGTCCTTGTGGTCTCATCGTCTGGTGAAGGAATTCATGAAGGGACTGTTCAGATCGTTCCCGCCGGTGAAGGCGCCGGCCCCGGCGTGAGAGCTCAACGTGGTGCTGACCAAGCTCTTGGGACCTCCGTTCGAGCCTCTGCACTCAGCTTCGTTGAAGTTCTTGTCGTGGAAAACAGCGTTCCTTGTGGCCATCACCTCTGCACGACGAGTGGGAGAGATCCAGGCCCTTTCCTGCAAGCCCCCGTGCTCGACTTTTCACGACATGAGGGTAGTGCTCAGGACGCACCCCTCCTTCATGCCCAAGGTGCCGTCGGACTTCTACCCCAACGAACCCTTGGTGTTGCCTGTTTTCTTCCCGTCGCCGGCAGAGAGGACTTTGCACTCGCTGGATGTGGCTAGAGCGCTGAAGTTCTACGTGGACTGCACAAAGAGCTTTCGGAAGACGTCACAACTTTTTTGTGAACTTTGGACCTGTCAATCGGGGGAAGGCGCTCTCAAAGGCTTCCATTTCCAGATGGCTCTCCGGCTGTATCATGTACTGTCATCGGTTGGCAAACCGACCGCTGCCCGGCCGTCCGAGAGCCCATTCCACCAGAGCGATCACAGCTACCACGGTGTTCCTATCTGGTGTGCCCCTGCTGGACATCTGCAGGGCTGCTACGTGGAGGTCGACGCACACCTTCACGAGATTCTACTGCGTCGACCGGCATTCCGGGGAGGAGTCCAGGGTCGGCCAAGCAGTGCTGCGCAACCTGTTCGCCTAAGGTGAGCCTGGTGAGGAGGTAAGAGATGCTTAATGTTGAGTTGTTGTATTGCTTAATGTTGAGCCTGTTGCCACCTCCCGTGGTTGTGCATGTGTGTACTGCTATGTATTCTCTTATTCATGAGCATGTGAATCCATGCCAGACCCCATGCTGGAGAAGGAACAAGTTACTTACCTGTAACTGTTGTTCTCCAGCATGGGTCTGGCATGGATTGACATGCGAACCCTCCCTGCTACCCCTCTGCGGCTCTTCACTTGGTCATACTGCCACTTCACGTGCTACCAAATCTGAGGATGGCTGCCAGAGGCGGGGTTTAGGGAGAGGGCAGTCATTGGCTGTGGTCAGTATGATGCAGAAATCAGTGATTGGTTACTACTACGAAAGTACGTTTTTTACTTTACCGAGGATTCCCAGCCTGACGGGGAATATTCATGAGCATGTGAATCCATGCCAGACCCATGCTGGAGAACAACAGTTACAGGTAAGTAACTTGTTCCTTCTGGGTATCACCTACACCAACTATGCAGATGATGCACAGATTCTCCTCCCACTTTCTTTGGATCATGGTAAGGACACAGAGTTGGTGAATAGGGTATATCTTCTCATCCAGGCATGGATGGTCACCCATGGCCTATGCTTGAATGATAAAACAGTTGATAATCCTGGGTACACATGCAAACATTAAACAAACTAGGCCAGGAATTCTCCTAATTCAATATCGATGGAAATATCAAGGTTTCCAAGGAAGTAAAAACCCTTGGCTTTTACCTTGACTCCACCATGTCCTTTGATAAACAACTAAAATCTCCGGCCTCCACCACTGCCTACACTTGCAAGTTGATAAGAGCTGGCAAGCCATTCCTTTCTAACGACAGTTGTATGATCTTGGCCAGAGCCTTAATACTTTCTAGAATTGACTACTGCAATGCCTTCTACAGCGGCGCTAACAAAATTAATATCCAGAGACTACAAACACTACAAAATAACGCTTTGAGAGCAGCGCTGGGCATAAACAAGAGTACACATCTCCATCAGACGCCAACATAAATGACTCTCCACTGATAACAAAATACAGCTAAAAATGATTTCAATGACCCACAAAGCCTTAAACAACACTGCCCCTGGCTACTTAAAAGAACTTCTACTAGATCATCTAGAGTTGGTAATGCCAATTGCTTGGTAGTACCAAGATATAAGCTTACTAAGATTGGCGGCTCTCAAATTTTGAGGTAGGGAATTCCAAGATTTAGCAGCACACTGGTGGCACGAGTTATGGTTGCTAAGCTTACCATAACTGTCGAATTTCATTTTTTTTCCAGTTTTACCTGTAACCATAACACCCCTGTAACAATGTTTTTCCATTGAATTTCATAGGTTTTTGCTAGTGCAGTTTAACTATAACGTCCCTTTAACAATGTTTTTGTTAGTGAATATACACATATATAATGGCTTGTGGAATAGCATCTCATAGAACATAACAGTAATACATGACATGTGGAGTGAGATGGCAAATCTTCGTACTAAAGGAACAGAGCAGGTAAACGTAGAGGGGCCAATTTCCATATGTTTACATGTTGATGATGGTGGTAGCAGCAGAGTGAGGGTTTCATCCCGGTTATGGCCTCGTCCCATCACCTGGGTGAGGTCACAGTATCGTCTTGCGACTGGCATATACACAAGATACGCTTTGAATGGGAACCATGTATCTTTTGGGCGGGGATAACAGCCAATTGCTCCTCCATGTCGTTGGCCCAGATGATCGTCTGCAGTCAGCTTTCCTTTGTTGGGACTCTGGAGCTCCTTCATTTTAGTATAATACAGCACACAGCCAGGAGCAGACAAAGACAGGGTTCCACATACAGAAAATATCCTGTTCATATACATGGGAAAGACATTGGATGGGGGGGGTAGTGGCAACATCTTTGGCAGTTTATATCTTCAATACAGTACATACCTCATTCCAAAACCCTCTAAGATTGACCTTTCCATATCATATAGACATACCCTGCGTCTTCTCTCTTGCATCTAGGGTAGCCACATTTGTCTTTGAAAAATACACTGCTTGGACCTGCAGTTGTGCAGTATTATGCATAAAACTTCTCCATATTTTGATAACGTTCTCTCAGCATGTCTTCTTTGGGAAGTAAGAGCCTTTGTTCTGGAAAAAATGTCACATCCATCTGCTGAGGCGTGTGAAAGAATATCAGAAGGGGCAAGACCGGTTTCCAAATAAACAATGGACCTAACTCTTAGGGTAGCAATGGCAGAACAGTTTGGTGTCACTCAAGGGACTAAAGAAGGCTGGTGGTAAGGTATATTTGGACCCAGTAGATGTTGACACTAGACACGCATACTAAAAGTATATACGTTTTTACATGGTTGCAAAAAAATAAAATCGCTAGGTTCAAATAAAAACTGAGTTTAGAACATACTAAACACACAGTGCAGGTAAACAGGTAAACAGTAAGGGGCCTTGGGTCAAACCTTTCCCACTCCTATAGATCACACTAGACCTATTGGCAAACTCTGGGTATTTTTATGCTGAGAGTTGAGTAGAAAAAGAATTCCTAGAAATCAATGAAATACATTAATCCTGTTCAGGGCCCACAATGCTAATAAGTGAACATTTGCAGTATTCTTCGCGATCTCCTCTAGTGTATAATAAAACTGGTCACTCTTGGGTAAACCATCTACTTGAATAGCACCTTGAGAGATTTAAGGGGGTTAAATATGTAAACGCTGCCTACAGGAGCACCAAAAGTCAAAATACACTTACTGCACCGATGCGATCTCATAATCATGGAACTGGGTGGATACCGTATTGAGTTAGTTGCAGTAAATTTCAGTGGGCTGGAGTGTAGTGAAAATCCCCAATCTATAACAGCATCAGCCAAGAAAAGAGTCTTTGATGTACAGCTCCAAACCCACCAAAAATGTCAAAGTTCAGGTGTTAAGCTTTTTGGTTTTGTTTTTTAACTTGTTAATTTTTTCTTCACATCCCTGGCCTTTTTGCCATGGGGAAGCTGATTGGTTCTTCAGATTATCAGTACTGGCAAACTGTTTCCCTTTTACTATTTGCCTGTTTTGGTAACTTTTCTAACGGTGCAAACAGCATTTTACAATGCAGTGCATGGGGATACTTTTGTATCCCCCTAGACTTTTACACTTGGGATTTTTCGCTACTTTTATATGTGCTTAAAGAAAAGCTGATGGCAGCAGTTATATTTTTATCATTTTGTAGTAATTTTAGTGTGCACAATCACGTTTACTACGTCTGGCTACTAAAAGTAGCTAGTGCCCTAAATTGGTCATGCCTTTAAGTTTTTGCTTGTTCTTAAACTATACTGTTTCTTGGCCTTCTGCTTACATTCTCAGGTCAGGATATTCCTAATATGGTCATGCATTTGCCCGCAAAGGCTGCAGTTTTCGCAGGCTAGTGCAGGCCATTTGTGTGTGGACCCAGGAAGTGGGTGGGCCGGTCTAGTCCCTGATTAGACCCCTGCTGGCTAAGTGAGTGGTGCAGATCCTTACCATTGGTGGGCTGATTTTTGCCATGAACTTGGATTTGGAATAATAGCAAGACTCCTGCAGCTATTCCAGTAGATCGACTTTGGAGCCAAGTGTCACATGTAACTGACTGAAGACCTGTGGGCGACTCCTGAAGAGGCCTAGTGACCTATCCTGCAATTGCCCCGGTGAAGCCCTGCTGGACTACCTGACCTGAGAAGGCCCTCTGTGGTGCTTTGTCCCTTGGCTGGTGGGATCAACCAGTCCCGACGTCCTCTTGCGCTCCTGCAATCCCTAGCCCTCGGAATCATCCCTCAACCACCTTGTGGACAGACCAGCTCCGAATTGGGCTACAAGACCAGAAGCTTCACTGTAATGCGCTTTTGTCCACAACTTTGATGGTTGCCAGCTCTATTAAGTTTCATTCCTGCCAAGTTTCAGCTTCCTAGCACCAAAGCTTCCTCCATGGGAAGGACTTCTTAGACCGCGACTGGAGAGACGCCGGCTGTCGCCAGTGTCCGGTGATTGTCGCTGGAACCAGCTTTTCTCTGTCTGGGAGATTGTCCTGGAGAGGGCTGCATCAGTGTCTGCTGCATTTCTTCATCGTGAAAGGTTGCACTCAGCTCCTGGACCCAACCGCAATCTGCGTTGCACCTGCAGCTCCTGGGCTTCCTCTTCTGGGTCAGACAGGAAAACCTACCTCCAGTGACTCCCAGTCGGCCTGACTAGTCACTCGAGTAGATCTGAGCAAGAGTGGCAAGTAATTGCAATAGTTGTAGCCACCCCTATCATAAACCTTAGATCTGCAAAGGAAATAAACCTGCTTCCTTACTCCATTATGCTCTCTAAAATTTCAAACCCAAACTTGTTACCTCTTCCCTAACTATTTGGCTATATTACCATAAGAACAGATAAATGGCTGTGTGGAACTCTGCTTCAAGAAGAAGGCCCAAATCTTTTCCTGTGGCCTGGAATTCTCCGATTTGGATAAAGTAATATAGCCAAATCTTTAGGGAAGATATTACCAATCTGGGTTTGACATTTCAAAGAGCATAATGGAGTAAGGGAGTATGTTTATTTCCTTTGCAGATTTACCTCTTTATAAGAGAATCTGTGTACCACGAATATAACGTGCAGTACAGCATTCGCTGTATTTCAAAGGGAGGGCTAAGAGTCCCTAGTAAGTGTATGAACTCTTGACTGTTTGGTTGATATTTTTAAGAGTGACTGAGTTTGTGACTTACGGCAGACAGTTTGTTCACCTGCAGGGGTAGAAACTTGAGAAGCTGAGGGTCTACTGGTGCCACTTCGTCCTGATGAAGGCCTAGCCAAATTGAACGGCGCTGAAGATAGACCCTCCCACATAAGAGGCTGAAACACATGCTTGGCGACACTGTATTGTTTTTGTAATACACGGTGCATTAAAGAAAATAAATGCATGTCTTAGACGGAACACATGACATTTGAGAGCTTGCGTAGGCAGTCATTTGTTTGCCAATGCCATTTGGCCAGCAGAAAACATTAAACAGTGTGAATATTGAATGTGACCAATATATTTGGGCAACAAGTACAGACCCCTGTCTGTGTAATAAGAAGTTAGTCTTATTATAAGTATTGATAGTCACAAGTGTAATATTTTTGTATCTAGCTGTTTTGAGTCACTTTTACTAACCTTTTTCTGCCTTAATGCCAGTAAAATCGAGATTCTCCTCATTGGCACACCTGCTCCCTACTTTCTTGTCACTCTTGGCCAGCCTCTCTTGGCCCTCTTCCTGCTCCCACCTGTGAGGCTAAAGACCTTGGGATTATCTTGGACTCCACACTTTCCTTCTCTCCTCACATCTGACGTCTCTAAGAAGTCACACTATCAGCTGCACCTCCTCAGAGGTATTCTTCCTTTCCTCTGCTTCCCCCAGAAGCTCACGGTGTCCAGAGCTCTGGTTTTCAATAGGCTTGACTACTGCAACAACCTCTTTCTAAATATGCCTGCCTCTACTCTCCGCCCCTGCAACTCATCCAAAACAGGACTGTGAGACTTGTCCTTGGCCTTCAGCCCAGGGATCTTCTCTCCAGGACTGAAATCTCTGCACTGGCTCCCAGTGTCAGCCAGGATTAAGTTCAAAACCCTCTGCCTTGTCCACAAGGCCTTCTGGGGCCTCAATACCTTCAACTCTCTTCCTAAATATCTTCCTTCTCAATCCCCTTACTCATCCACCTCAAACTCTCTCATGGTCAGTTGCTTCAAGCAACAAGTTGGTGGTACATCCCCCTTCTTCTGTTGAGGCCTCCCTCTCGAACAGCCTTCCTGCCTCTCTGAAACTTGAGGAGAACCATCTTCGGTTCCGGAGGTACCTCAATACCTTCCTCTTTGCTTCTGCTTTCTCTCTTCCTCTCACCTGCTGATGTCCTGGCTGAAACAGAAACTGTACTGGTTACCTGGCTACGCTCTGATCTTGTGCCCAGGTCCCCTCCCCGCCAGTTGCACACCTGCACTGCCCCCCAGCAACCCTTGCACTTAGACTGTTTCTGTATACCTACAAGCCCCTACCCGCACTTGACACCTGGTCTGCACTTTTATTTATTGTCTTATTTATTTTACTGTTACCCTATGTACTGCACTGCCCTCTCCCTCCTTGCCACCGCACCTTCCCTCCCCCCTACACTTGCGCAATCTCAATGTCACCTGGCCTAGTAAGATCGTTGTCCGTCTTCCCTCTGTTGCCCCTCCCTTGCCTCGTTGCGCCTTTAAACACTTGTGTATAGGCACGTTATAAATGCATATCCTATCATACCCCATCAAAAATGTTGTGTAAAATAGTCCACGAGAGTGGACGTGGCACTGCTATTTGCTGCTTCTGAGATTTTTTAAATCCTTTTTTACAATAAAAACATTTATTTGTGTACATTAAAACATTGAGTACAGAAATATCCCTGTAGGTAGTGTGCTTTGAATTTAATGTGACTGAGCAAGAATGATAGGCGATTGGTTAGAGTCACAATATTTAAACGTGTCTCTCATAGGTGTTCTTTTTTCTAGATTTTCATCCCGGTAGAGGGAGACACTAGTCCAGTGCCCACCTTTTTTAGGTAGGCCATCAGACTTGTTGCCATTAAAGTGGATCTACCCACAGGTGTGGATTCTGCTACTAGCGAACCCCCAAGAAGGCCAAGGAAGGCCTCCTGAAAATATTCCAGAGGTCAGAAGATGGACTCAGTACCCACAGAAATGGTAATGGCAGAATAGGTGGACCCCGGAATAGAAGTAAATTGGGGAAATATGGTAATGATGTGCCTTCAAGTAATCTGTAACCACAACACATAGAGGTAGAGGGTGGTTGTGAGGAGTCTCAGGCGGACCCTCATTAAAGGGGGCTAACCCTTTAAATTTTGAACAATAGAGCATGTGACTCCAAAAAACCATTTTCTTGTGTACACTGGGGGGAGATGTCTCAAGCCATCTGCATTTTACCAAGATTACAAAAAAGCTAGAACATTACTTCATTAAGTAAAAAAAACATATTTTCATTATTTTCATTAAACAGTCAATGCAAAAAGTTTTTTTTATATGAAGTCATAATTTCAAGACATATTCAAGAATATATTTAAAGGACTAGTATACTAAAAGGTTCCTGTGGATATTTTAGATTCGAAATAGCAATGTGTATAACACCTACAATTGAGAGCCCATAACATTGTGGCTCAAACATTAAAGTGACTAGTGTTGTGCAAAAATCACACGGACATACCAGAATTCACCACTCATCCACTTCAATCTCATTTGTAGCATTCTCATTCACTTATTCAAACAGCATACATAAAATCAAACTTAGCTAAAAATAGCCCAACTTGTTTCTTTCCCAATACTTTCAGGGTTCAGTTCCTTGGAATTTCCTCGGGGGCAACAGAAGTTGAGTTTATTATACACAAGCAGATTTCTAGGGCTGCATTAGCTAGCCTGACCTCATACAATGACAAAAATAGTACATTAGGATTCAAGGCTATTTGAGTCTTCTGATTCTGGACAGAATGTACCGAGGGCTACAAGAGATATCTTCCCCTCGCAGCCATGGGGGAGGAACACCGTAGTCTGTCGTGCCAAGCTTTGCTTTGTTGTTGCTAAGTGTTTACTATTTTCCGGGCGTGTCCTGGACTAAGGATTTTCTTAAATGTCACGTGGCCATTTAAATTGTTGCGGGTTGATATCCCAAGATAGTTTGGTACTACGAAAAAGCATCTGTCACCGTTATATCTTTAGTGCATGTGTTCCTCCGTTAGTCGATACAACTCTCTCCACATCAGAGCAATGGCGCTTCTGTGTGTGCTCTTGGTACGGTGATGAAGCAGTATATGGCTGGATCATCACTGTTAACGGTTATGCGCGCTTTCAGAAATTCTTTACTTTTTAGAATTCTCCACGGGTTACTTAATTGATCACCGTGTCCCTCTGTCAGTCACCGTTACGGTGCGTGGAGGCATTCACTGACCCAGAATGTTGATATTCCAAGCGTCCTTTCGTTACTCTGGAGGGCATTCGGTTGTTCGTGCCGGATCCTCGAAGACAAACCGTCCGGAACCTCGTCCCTTTGGGCTCGTCACCACGTTGGACGGTGTAGGACTTGTTCAAGTAATCTGTACCATGGATACACGTCAGGGTGGGTATGTCAAATAATTGCATGCCCCAGGCCCCCCACGGGGAAGTACTCCAGTCTGTGGCTTAGGCAAAAACAAGTTCCACCACCTTGAACCTGGTGTGTGAACAGCTCTTCCAGGTGTATTACAGGATTCAGTGTTCGAGGACTTGCACCCAGCGCAAATGAAGATCCTAGTGATTAAGAAATGGAACAAAGGCTCTTTCCAGGGCACCTTCAATCCAGGACTGAAAAATCTGGCGAGTAATAGTACAGGAAGAAGAGGGAACCATCGAAGATTGCTTCCAGCAGCTCAATGCACAGAAGACAGGAGGACAGTGGCAAACTGTCCCACGACTGAGGCCATGCCTGGTGCATTCTCGGACGTCCAAGCTGAAGGTCTTGTGGGCAGTTGAGGTCTCAACCACCTTCTGGACATCAGCGGTAACCTACAGAAGATTCTTGTGGACATTTTCTAGACAATGGTCCTGGCGAGTACAGCTCAGCAGATGTTGGAGGCTTTTGGTGGGCCTAGACTGGATTTTAAAGGCCAAAAAGATGGATATGCCCAAGTCACTACTTAAAATGGCAAAAACAGCAGGAATTGTGGTAAACCATTCCTCAAGCAATCAGCATACCCGCTCTTCCTCGTTGCAGAACAGGAAACCAAGAGATTGCAACAGGAGCAGGCAAAGCCTAAATACCCTTGCATAATAGATTGGCCAAAGGCCAGCCAGCTGATCAATAAAAGTGGCTGGGGCAACGGGACAGATGACATACTGGTTGATTACTGGGATTGCCGCACAGCCTTCACCAGCCCCTCAGTAAATGAGGGATAATCCAGGGACCCTTACTGGCTTAATCCAGTTAGGACCAATAAGGAGGCTCACAAATAGGCCACATGGTCACAACAACCGTCTAGGTTGCCTCATGGTTGCCTAGACGAAGGACCGGCCCGAAACACACAATGGCTGAGGTTTAAAAAAAATCCATTGGTACTTTAGCGGCTACCAAAAAGGTACCTTGGACTACCAATGCTACCAGTGCAGTAAAGAGGGTTGCACCCTTGGTGAAGCCCAAACTAAACTTTAGCTGCCACCAACCTACTCCATAAAACCTGTGTACAGTTATAAAATCAGAACAAAAGTGTCCCAATTGCCTTAGTTGCATTGAAACGGATGCTTTGCACAGGACTGAACTGGGTATCAATACCAGATATATGCATGGAAACATCCACACACACGCGGACTATTTACCCATCAGTTGTTTCTCTTTACTTCCTGATTTATTTAAATGCATATTGTGACACGTCATTGAATCACTTATTTTGACAACTTTAATTAGCAATGGCGGATTTAGCACTTTTTTTACTTGCCCTTGCGAAAGACTGGGTTGGGTTGAAACACATGTTTGCTGTACCTTTCCTTGTTCAATATTCAGTTGTGTATATAAAACCATTTTATTAATCAGCTTTATTGTGATTTAAAACTTTATACACATACATTATCAATATCAGTACAAGCAGTTAACTAATACAGTTAATAAGAAATAATCTAAACAAAAATCAATTCTTAAGATATGGTTGCTTTCATAAGTCATGAACACCTTCTTATGGGAAATAACATGTTAAAATGTCTTTCCCAACACAACTTATTTGAGGTCCTTGTTCCAAATTTAAAATCTGTTTTGGTCGCCTAGGAGTCATGATTTTACTACACTAAGGTCGTAAAACTACCCCAATTGGGAATGCTAAAAGAGAAATCTAAACCAAAAAAACATCATGGCAAGAGTGACCCATTAAAATACTTGCATCTTTTTTATGTAGGGCATTCATTACTACACAGCATGTTCCTCCTTCTAAACCATGGCTATCAATATATTCGACGATAAAATTTAACGTGCAAAGATCTTCAAATTTGTTTTACAGAATTCCAGTGCTTCAGACACCCTCCTGATACCTTTTAATCTGCAAATTGGCAGTTACCAATTTATTGCAAATTCTTATGCTTGAAATATATTTATCTACATCAGTGTGACCTTGGTGCCTTGGCAATTGGGATACTTTACTTCTACTTATAGTTTGGATCAGGGCAATTGCCGGGTCCCTTAAATCAAACCAATGCAGACGGGCACAGTGGCTAATTGTCACTTGCCCTGCCCTTTCAATCGGGTATAAAATCGCCCTCAACCAAAAGTGGGTTGGGTGGAGTCGAGAGGCATCCCAGAACTGATCTGGAACGGATCCTGGTAAATTAGCTCAGCTGGTTGAGCGCTCGCTGCTGCGATCTGTGCGTGATCTGCAGGTCGCAGGTTCGAATCCCGGCAAGGCCAACTCAGCATTTCATTCTTCCGAGGTTGATAAATGAATACCAACTTCGGTTGGGTGATATTGTATGTAAATATGTGCTCTGTAAAGCGCTTTGGATAAAGGTGCTATGTAAATAACACATTATCATTAACTGGATGCCTTAGGGGCCACCAAATGCCATATAACGTAAAAAGGAATGTTATGACAGGAGCGCTTCTGAATAATTCCCTCTCTTCACCAAAAAAGGTCAAGGAACCAAAAAGAATGACACTGGCAGGGGATGGGGGCGTAATGTGGCCCTAGAATCGCCCTATAATTGCAAAAATACAAATTCTGGCTTACCAGCACACTATTCAGAAGCAGGGAGTCTGAGAAATTCAGTGTTGTATGTAAATTCGACCAAGGGGATCCGGGGCAGCTCGATTGGTGTGATCGGGTGTTGGGGAGTTTTGCAATAGTCCACCTAAATTGGGACTACAGAATACTCCTACTTGGGACTCAGGGCTCCAACTGTTAATATAGATAAGCCTGATCCACAAGAGTATGTTGGTAGCAATGGCTGAGTGTCCAGGCTGAGGGCTGTAGGTGGTACAGTATATGTACAGTATACGCACAGGCCCAAAGAAACACTGACCCACTAAAGTTATATACAAATAATGGTTTATTTTATATATACATTAAGGTAAAATGTAAGTACTATAACATTCAATAAGCACGGACAGATGCAATATTCACAGTAAGTAACACACTTTTGTATACTTTGAGAATGGCAGTATGCAATTCAAAAGAGAAGCAAAATATTTTTGTAATAACGGTTTCAGGTCAAATAAATGAAACGAAACCAACACAAGTTAAGTAAATACTTTGCAATATTTTCAGAGGCCTAACCCTTTAGAAGCCCATCCCTATCTAGTTATGAGTGTCTGAGTCAGATTGGATGGCAAAATGTGTAGACACAAGCTGTAGAAGGTTCCAGAGTTCCATGGGAAGTCTTCTATAGCAAGTAACAGTATTTGTTGGAAAAAGAGTTGGACTTTGTAGAAGTCTCTCTGTAGGCTCACAGACCTTAGGCCTGGGCAAATGTGTATGGGCGAACTCCCAAACACACGAATCGGCACTCCAGCAACACAGAAGAGCAGCAAAGCAACTCTAGGTAAGTTCTAACTTGAGTCTTATAATACCTTTTTATAAGTGAAGACGAGGATGCAGCATCTCCTTCACAATGCAGCAGCAGTAGAGCCAGTCACTGGATTCCTGGTCAGGCAGACGAAAGGAGGGACACTGGAATGGATCTTGCAGAATTCGAGTGAAGAGGCTTCAAGCAAAGGATTATTTGGGGTTCTGTGATTTTGGCACCTTTTGGGAAGTGCCAGTGAAGAACGATTACCGCCCGTTTGATTCGTCTCGCTTTCTCAGTTCAGCACTCTGGTGAGGAAACTTCAATGAGTGGAATCTTGCCTCTGGAGTTCTGGGAGGAGTTCACCAAGTTTCGGAAGGATTCGATCTTCAGGAGAGTATCCACTGCATAGTGGCCACAGGTCCCAGGGTATTGTAGGTTTTCAACTTGAGAAGGTCACAGCTCATCGTGGGATGGTTTTGAAATCCAGCCAGTCTCAAGACTGATTGGTCAAAACAGTCCAAAGGGGAAGAGTCATCCTCTTAGTAGTTCTCCTGACGCTGGGAAGAAGTGGTCGGACAGCAGGGATTACACAGAAAGCATTTCCGGTCGTCTGGGGGCAGCTGTGGACATAGCTCCTTCTTTCTCGTCGATTCTTCTGTTAGAAAGGTCAGCTTGTCTTCAGCCTCACGATCCATGCCTTTTATGCAGGAACCTGGGCTTCACAAATGATTCCCGCCGAAGACAAAAGTCAAACCAGGACCTCCCCCACCCAGCATGGCAGACGAAGGACCAAGAAGAGACCAGCAAACAAATGGTGAAAAAAGAATACAGCCACAATTTTACATCACTGGTGACCCTTCTGTTCAATACCACAGCTTTGAGTACAGCCTGGGAGTAAACATTGCACACAAGTAGGTGGGATAAAACCACTGCCACCAGCGATTCAGGTTAGCTTGCCACTGTAACCAACAAGTTACAGGAGCAGTAAGAAAGGGGATACAATGTAGCCGTTCAGCACTCCATAGGTGGGATGTGCTGATGTCACACTAAGGAAATATAGGAAGGATAACATTCTCCTCGTATCAAGTAAAAAGGGAAACCCAAAGGGCTCCCAGCAACACTGAACACGGTGCTGTGGGATGCGAAAGTGAAGACGGATGCCACAAGACCTGGAAGAAAACCTAACCCCAAGAAAGATATAAAAAGAAATGCAAAGTATCCCAAAAGATAGGGTAAAAGAATGATTGTGGAAAAAGGTTCACACTGTCGGGGCAACAAACCAGAAATCCAGTAGCCTAGCAAAAAGTTCTGGGGGACTCGCATGTAGAGGATATAGGTAGATTTTCTGTTTAATGCACGAACACTGGGTAACTAGTCCACAAAGTGTGGTCCCATGATGGGAGCAGTGCATGGAGCCAGCCCAGAATGGTCATGATGGAGCTGCAGTAGAGTAGTGGTGATCCACCACTCTTTCAAGGTGTTAGTTACAGAAGAATTTCGTAG
This sequence comes from Ambystoma mexicanum, assembly GCF_040938575.1. Classification (NCBI taxonomy): domain Eukaryota; kingdom Metazoa; phylum Chordata; class Amphibia; order Caudata; family Ambystomatidae; genus Ambystoma; species Ambystoma mexicanum. The sequence continues at coordinate 544,351,899 of NC_090931.1, read as the reverse complement.
GGATACAGCATAGCAACAAACTCAAACATTCCCAGCATGGGACAGCAAGTACAACCTTAACAGGGAATGATGATGGGACATAGAAAAGCCTAGTAACGAATTCCAGCAGTCAAAGAAGAAATCCAAGAGCAAGGACAAAGGGACTAGTGTCAAGCTAATATGGCCAAACCTGGTCCTCCAAAAGTAGCTGCCGACCATCGTGGCAATCCTCCAACAATTCCGATAAGAATTTCCTCATCTGAGGAAAGTATATGATTTTGCCTAGATAAGCACACCCATTTGAGCCCGCCTAATCCTGCCCTCTGGTCACAGATCAGATCCATAGACAAAGGTTTTACTTTCAAGCCAAACACTCTGGTCTGCCCACACAGGATGTGTATTGGGCTTTTCCATGGCAAAAGAAAACAATCGCTAGAGGGTGCAGGGCTTGACTTGGTGAGCCCATGTTACAACAGCAACCTTAGCCATTTTAGGGCTGCCTCATGGACACCAGACAATCGGATGGCCTAAAGCAAACTGGCCTGTAGTAGGGCTTATCAAATGCATTAGTACCCAATAGTTTTTTTTTTAAATTTATTTATTGGTATTTCAACTTTCCAACAGTTACAACATCACTCCCCAATATTCCACCACCCGAACCCCGCCCCCCTCTTTAGGTTCCACACCAATAGTTTTATAATCAAAAAGTCTGAGGCAACCCAAGACACAACCAAACGGATGTCTAATAAACCCAATCTTCAGAGAGAGGGCCTCTTTACACCCGGTACTTGGTTAACATATCACATAAACAACTACCCCCCAGATCACCCCCTCCGACCCCCCCCTACCCACCATTGGGGCACACAGCAAATTCACCATGTTTTGGGCCGGATCCAAACGCATGGTGGATATATCCTACAAAGATGGTTCACCTACACAAACAGATCTCCAAGACCAGACCGCGTCTGGGGGGGAACCCACTTCGTTACAACTCCACCCTCCTCCCCAGTGTTCCAAAAGACAAGGCTGCTGCGGTTGAGCTCCGGGCTCACCGGGGCCGGGCCCCACAGCTAGAAAGTAAGGGATATGAGGGCGCCTATGATGTGGTGCTCGGCACCCCGCCATCCTTATTCAGAAGATATGGTATACGCATCCCAAATTTGAGCGCCATTTCTACCCTTCCCAGATTTTACGCCCCACCGCCGCTCCATGTAATTACAGTACATAATATCGTGAGACCATTGATCTATCGTCGGAGCGGTGCCCTTACCCCTCCCCTTAGCTACCCTACGCTTGGCAAGGATCAACAAGAGGCTTATTAACTTCTGAAACCCTTTCGGTATCTGGGCAGTGTAACCCAACAGCCCCATTACCGGATCTGGAGCACATCGCTGACCCATAACCTGCTCTAACACATCGAACACCCCTCTCCAAAATTGAGCCAGCGATGGGCAATCCCATGCCACATGGACAAAGTCTGCAGGCTCATTCCCACATCGAATACAGGCCGCAGATCTGTGAGGAAAATGTCGATGCAGCTGTGCCGGAGAGTAATAATATTGGTGTAAATATTTAAAGTGAACAAGCTTAAAATTAGTGTTGATAGCCCCTTTTCTTGTGCCTTCACAACAATACGACCAAAAATCTTCTGATATATCCCTGCACAGCAGACTTTCCCATGCATCCTTCGGTACCACCACAGACTGCACCCTAGCTCCCAACACAGTCGCATATAGCCCCGAAAGCAGCCGTCGATCCAAATCACCCCTGATTACCCTATCTAGTAGCTCGGTCACTCGCAGCTGCTCTGAGAAACTCGAAGAGCCGCTGCAGCGATACCCGCAGCCTATAGTACAGAAATATGTCCAACGTAGACAGGGCCCCCTTACCCCTCAAGAGCTCAACAGTGACAAATCTGCCATCCGGGAACAAATCCGCAAACTTGGTGAGTCCCAACCGCTTCGTCGGAGCGACATAGCCTGCTTCACTAGTCACTGGCACCCCTGGGATGTATATAATCAGAAGCTCCAGCGAGTAAAGTATCCCCCCTTTGGGACATGCTTTAGCCAATACCACACCCTACACGTTAGTTCCACCAAATTCCGAATCGCCCCAGAGTGAGCCTGAGTAGTCAGAATAACTGATCTCAGCAAAGCCGGGGAAGCAATCAACCTCTCTCTCTCTCAACATGTCTGTGTTCAGCCGCCAACCCGTACCAGTATCTTAAATGGCTAGCCTGGGCCACATAATAATACAACTCAAAATCAGGCAGGGACAAACCTCCCTTCTGGACAGGTGCTATCAACTTATCCCACGCTACCCGCGCCCGTTTCCCAGCCCAAAGGAATAGTGTCACCGCCGACTTAAGGTCTTGAAAAAAACGTCTTAGGCATCCAAATGGGTACATTGAGAAACACATAGAGAAATCGAGGTAAAATGGACATCTTAACCACCGAGATCCTACCAAACAGGTCAAGCGGGAGCGAGACCCACCTATGCATTGCTGCCTTAGCCTGCTGTAAAGCCTCCACATAGTTACTATGATAAACTTCCCCCTCCGATCTCGCCAGCATAACACCCAAGTACCGGGTTTTAAGGACATCCCATTGAAACCCCTATCCGTCATGAAAGCGAACCAGCCCATCCGTCAGTGGAAATATTACCGATTTGCTCGGATTCACCCTTGATCCCGAGAGCTCCCCAAATTGCTGAATATCTAACATAACCAGATCTAAGTTAATATCCGGATGGCGCAAGAACAGGACCATATCGTCTGCATACGACACCACCACTTTGTGGGTGTGCAGCTGAATCCCTCTATGAACATGGAACTCCCTCACTCTCTCAGCCCAATGCTCAATCGCCAAAGCGAACAGTAAGGGGGACAAAGGACACTCCTGACGTGTTCCCCGCTCAAGCGGAATCAATGAAGTCAACTGTCCATTGACCCGCACCCTAGCGACCGGTTGCACATATAGTAATGACACCAATGCCAGAAAGGACTCCCCCAGACCCATCCGTCTCAAAACAGTGAATAAAAATGGCCATTCAACAGAATCAAAAGCCTTGGTGGCATCCAATAAAACTGCAGCCACTGGGTACTCACTCGGCAAGGCAGCCATCAGCCCTAACATCCGCCGTAAACTAAACGACGTCGACCGGCCCGGAATAAAACCCACCTGATCCGCCCGGACTAATGTAGACATCAGTGGGGACAAACAAGACGCCAAGAGCTTGGCCAAAATCTTATTATCCAAGTTGATCAGAGATCGGGCGGTAAGTAGAGCACTTCCCCGTCGGGTTTACCCGGTTTCAATAGCACCACCACCAGAGCCTCCCTGAGAGAATCAGGCAACCGGCCCGCCAGCAACGCTTCCTGATATACCCGCAGAATATAAGGCGCTAACTTGTCCGCAAAACACTTGTAGAACTCCGAAGTAAACCCGTCTGGGCCCAGAGACCTCCCACTAGGCAACGACTTGATGGCCTCCCAACACCTCATTCAACGACACTGGCCTATCCAGGCATTCTCTCTGCTCATCCGAGCACCAAATCAGTCCCACCTGGTCGAGGTACGCATCAATCTCCACCTCCGAGACGGAGAGCTGGGTGGCATACAGACGAGCGTGGAACTCTCGAAGAATCGCCTCGTCATCAAACTGCATCGTCCCCTCCTCATCCTTAATTGCAGTCACCCTGCCTCCCGAAGTATCCAAGCTTGTGGCCCTAGCTAACAGCCTACCCGGAGCCTGACCCTCACCATATCTCCGAGGAGCAGACCTACCCCACAAGTATTTGACCTCCCTTTGGGCTAACTCTCAGAATTTCTGGAGGTGTGCCATTAAATCAGCCCCGCTGAGCCCCGGAAGGAACAGGAGCAGCACTCTGCAGGGTCCGAATCTTCTCTTCCTCTCTCTCCAAGTGCCTACGTATCCCCTTCAGTATACCAGCCTCTTTAGCAATGCATACCCCCCGTATCACACACTTAAACCCCTCCCACAGGGTTCCGACCGATGAGACCGAGCCTTCATTCACCTCGAAATATTAATCTATATCTTTCCCCAACTCCTCCCTGAAAACCACATCTGTAAGCTCATCGCTCTTAAACCGCCATGGTGGCCTACCCTCCGCCCGCCCCCTCAGCTGAACCTCTAAAACATCTGGGGCGTGATCCGAGAGAGTGCGAGCCAGGATCCCCACATCAGCAACTTGTCCCAAAAGAGTTTCGGACACCAGGAAGTAATCCAGGCATGCCGCAGAGTTGTGTGGCGCAGAGTGATGCGTGTATTGAAGCACCTCCGGATTTCTTACCCACCAGACATCTGCCAGGCACCACACCTCTTGCATGCCTCGGATTTTAGCAGAACACCTGCTATCCAAGCGTGGGGATTTCCCTGTCTGCACCCGAGCAGGGTGCAGTGCCACGTTAAAATCCCCTGCCCACAATACCTCCCCCAAAGGTATATCCGCCAAGTGTCGTTCAACCCATTCCAGCGAGTCAGATGCATCCTGATTGGGGCCGTAGTAACAAACCAACTATAGAGCCTCCCCTGGATAATCCCCTGGACTATAACTGCCCTGCCCTCCTGATCTCTCAGCAACCTAGTCAACCGAAAGCCCTCCGATCACACACACCTCTGGAGAAGGAAGAGTATGAAGAAAAATATCTATGGCACCCCCAGCATTTGCCAAACCTAGCTTCTGACTCCGCCGTCAGATGGGTCTCCTGGAGAAAGGCAACTCCCACCTGGTGACGCCGCAGATATTGCAACACGTTCCGACACTTCGGAGGGCTATTAAGCCCCCGCACATTCCAAGTTAATAACTAAAGTGTCACCAATAACCAACATCGTAAACCCCACCATGAATAAGGCACCCGACCTACCGAAGAAGTATACACTACGTGCCACTGGACCTCCCATCCCCCCAAAGAACAGCTCATCCCCAACACAACCCCCCCCTCCCCTACCGACAACCCCCAACTTGTCGGTGTCTACCCAACTCCCATCCCTCCCCATGCCCCCCCAACACTACCCCCCCCCCCACTTGCACCTGACACCCCAACTCTCCGGCAATCCAACAACCCACAAATTAACAACCGCCAGCTTTCGCACTGGGGGAAGCCATCAGCCTGACCCCCCCTTACCTCACCCCCCCAGAAGCACCCTGTTATAGGTCTCCCGACTTCAACATTGAGGAAGAGAGAAAGAAAGTTAAAAAAAAAAAAAGGTTCTGAAGATATATCCAGCGTCAGGAATATAAAAGCAGCCATACTCTCGCCCCCCTGCAATAGACACGAGTTTTGCCTCACTGTCCAGGATCTTCCGGCAGCATGTCCAAGAAGGAAGCTGCTTCACCAGGGGTCTGGAAAAAGAGGGATTTGCCCTTATGCTCCACTCTGAGCCGAGCCGGGTATAACATGGCATATTTCATATTTCTGTTCCTTAACCGTTTCTTCACATCCAAAAAAGTATTCTGGGCGGCTTGCACCTCGTCCGAAAAGTCAGGGAAAAATCTGAGAACGTCTCCCTTGTAAGTGACAGTACCCTTTTCCCTCGCCTTCTGAAGCACAGCATCCCTGTCGTGATAGTTCAATAGATGAGGTATCAACGGCCTAGGAGGGGCTCCCGGAATTGGCCTTTCCCACTGGGAATTCTGTGAGCACGTTCCACCACGCATATTGGGGAAAACCCCTCCGGGCCCAGGGCATCCCTCAAGAGGCCTTCCACCAAACTCTCCATGTCCCGCTGGTCAACCGATTCGGCCAAACCCGCAATCCTAACATTGTGCCTTTGTGTGCGCGTTTCAAATTCCTCCTGCTTCTCTCTGATCTCCTTCAAAGCTTTCTGCACCCCAGCCATCGCTCCCGACACTGAGCTCGCAATGTCCTCAACACCGGTGATCCGGCCTTCAGCCTCGTCCAGCCGCTCCCCATGCTTGTCTAGACGGACCTGCATGTGGTCCACCTTGCAGGTCCGCGTATCCAGCTTCCCATCGAGGGACTGTATCCCAGACTGCAATTGCGCCAACATGGCCTTAATATCCTGAAACACAGATGATTGATCCATAACCAGGGCTGGGGTGCACTGGTCCGATAGGTCTGCCGCTGCCCCAATGGTTTTAGCCTGGGAGGACACCTCAAAATGCAGTTTGGCCTGCTGTTTACCGCCCTTGCCCGCCTTTGACATATTGCATGAATAGAGAGGGGAGGGGGGAGAAGATCAAATGCAACAAACCGGAATGCCAGCACAAGAGTCCTCCTACAGCATCAGCCCCCCTCAGCACCCCTAAAGACATGCACAGCTCACTCCATTCCAACAGTCGGAGCCCCGCAGGACCACAAGGAAGAGGGGGACAGGTGTGGGTCTCACAACCCCCAGTCGCGGAGGTACAAAAAAAACAGCTGATGACCGCAGGTAGAAAAAGCTTTCCAGGGCTACAAAAACAAGTGGGCTCACAATCCACCGCTCCCATGCTCCTCTGAATCCAACAGATTGCCCACGTGTCCATAGCACCGGTAATCCCTGGAGGGACTACAAAACCTCGCCGGTCCCAAAGCGGTACATCCGAGGCAGCTTAAATGATCCAGGATCACAGTGACCAGCAGCGCCCCTCCGCTCCCGTCCGCAGCCTCCAGGGAGCCGTGGGGAGGGGGGAGAGGGGAGGCCGCCTTCACCAGCCGGGGGGCACAGCACCGCACCACCCCTCACCACAGAAGTCTCCACTCACCCGCCGGTCCGGCCCCGAGCAGGCACAGCTAGATGCGGGCCCCGCTGCACAACAACTCCACTGCATCCCTGCTACAGCGGGTAGGGCTGCTCGCGACCAAGCGGTCGTCCTCGCAGTCCCCGGGCGGCCGGCGCGTCTCCTCCACAGCGGGCGGGGCAGCCCGCAGCAAAGCGACCGCCCGTGCAGTCCCTGGGCGGCTGCCGTGCCTCTCCCACGCCGCCGCTCACCCGTCCAGAGGGAGCCTCCAGGCCCGGGCCTCGAAACCATAAACAGGGGGGCAGACGCCGCACACCTCCCTCGTCCCGGACGGGACAGTGTCTGGTCCTGCAAAGCTGGCACCCAGCACGGTAGCCACTCCAGCCCCAGAGCCGCCCCGCCCCCACTTCTTGCAGAAACCACCTACCGCGCAACAGAGGCCGCACCACTGAAAGGGAGGAAGAAGCAAACGGAGGAACTCTACGCAGCTTTCCAGAGGGGCGCACAGGTGTCTAGCGCTGGCGAACAACCCCTAGGTGCTGGGTTGAGCAAGAAGTCAGCAGGATAACGTCCGGATTCTAAAAGGTGCCATAGAGCTTCACAGACCCACGGCCATCTTGGTCGGGCTCTCTAGCGCCCCCCCTAGTAGTACCCAATAGTTATTATTCTCATACATTAGACTACTAATGCAGATATAATTAACTGTACCCCTGGTCAAGCCAAAACGAAATCGTGGCTACCACCTGCTTAATCCACAACACAAGTGTAGGATGATGGAATCAACCTGGGACCAACATGGGGTTCTTAAACACCTCTGCCAGAGTTATATGGCTTACCATACATAAAGTCCTACTGACCAAAAAAACAAGCATGAAAAGCAACAAGTTTAAGGGTTACCAGAAAATGGCACACAACCCAACCCCAAAATGTAATTGTCTAAAAACCCTATACATGGCTCAGACTGTTCTACAAACCTTTTGGAAGTGCGGAAACGGCCACTTTAGCCCAGGCTTTGAGCAGCAGGATTGTTTGAATCTGTCATTCTGGATTTGCTAGGTCATAAAGGATATACCGTACCTTTCAATGTATGATATACCATGAATCTTGGATCCCAGTTGCCATTTCTTAGTCTGTTGTATTTGCTTTTGATTTGTCATGAAACGCCATATGTGCATCATAGGTTGGGGAACTGAAGAAGAGTGCAGTGGATTAAGATTGGTGTTGATTAGTGTAAATACCTTGTTTGTGTTTCTGGCCGAGTGGCAGCACATAGGATTTGGCATACACTGGTGTCCTTTGTTCTTTGTGTAACTTATTTACCCTTTGTGTGTGTGTGTGTGCGTCTGTGAATGATTACTGATTATATTTCTCATCTCCAGCTTTTACTTAGCAGAAATCTCAATGGCTTTGGGGCATTTGCATCAAAAAGGGATTATCTACCGTGATTTGAAGCCTGAAAATATTATGCTGAATCACCAAGGTATGTATGCAATAAGCCATGATCATGCAAATAATCCTTATAACACATGGCAGTCGGCAATATCTGTATAAAGGCCTCAGAATAATGTACTTGTGACATCACAACTGCTGTTATCCGTTATTATGCTTCAGTTGTGATGTCACAATGCTTTCTGCTTGAGCCAGCAGAGAGAATTTCAGCGGTCACTGCAGCACTTAAAGCTGTGAAAAGCTTTTTATAGTCCTTGCTTGCCGAGTAGTTTACTGTGACACATTGCAGCCGGTAATTGACAAGGGACTGTGTATGGTAGAATGTTTAATTCTCCAGCATGGGGTCTGGCATGGATTCACATGCTCATGAATATTCCCCGTCGTCAGGCTGGGAATCCTCGGTAAAGAAAAAACCAGTATCAGTTTCGTTTCTGATCTGTCTTTCGTAGTAATAACCAATCACTGGTCTCTGCGTCATACTGACCACAGCCAATGACTGCCCTCTACCTAAGCACCGCCTCTGGCAGCCATCTTCAGATTTTTACCGCACGTTCATGTGTTGGGATCCTCGTGCTATTGCTCTCGAGCGTTAGTGCTATTTTTTCGCGCTTTTTCACAAAAACTTCGATTCTTTCGGTCAAAAGAGCCTCAAGCTCCACCGATCCTACATCCGATCAACGGGGACCCGTGTCGGATTCATCTGTGCCCCTCAAGGGTGAAGATTTCGTCGAGCTACACTTCGGAGGACTCCAGAAGCTTCTCAGGCCCGGTCTCGGAGATGGCCCAGGAGAAGGGAAGCTCGACGCCCGGAAAGCTGTTCAGGGCCTGCCCTGGATGCCAGCTGCAGAACGTCTTCAAGGAGGACGAACACTCTTTCTGCCTTTACTGCCTTCATGGGGACAAGACGCACGTGGAGAAGGACTGTGCGTTTTGCGGCAACATGTCGGAACGGACCATGAAGGACCGCCATCAACGTCTCGCCAGCTGGCTGGAGGGTAAGAGCCCGTCTGGCGAGAAGAAGAAGAAATCTGAGCGGTCTTCTAAGACCTTTGAGGGCGCCCCGGCGACGGGGGCCCAACATAAGGCCAAGCACCGCGAGTCCGCTGGCACCGGGAGCGCCGAACGGTCGGGCTCTACGGGCGCCAGGCAGGGCGCACCCTCCCCGGCGCCATCAACCACGAGCCAACGCTCTGGGTCGGGTAAGAGGAAGGCCGAGCACCCGGCGAAGCTCCTGGAGAGACCCCGGTCGAGCTCTAAGGCAGAGGAGGAGCGTGGCAGTGCCCCCTCCCTCAAGGATAAGGCGGTGAGCGCACCTAAGGTGGTGAAGGCCTTGATCCATTCGACCAAGCCCTCTATCGAAACGGTCGCGGCGGCCCTGGCCCAGCCTGTGGAGGCTGCACCAGTGGTGGCGGCCTCGGGGCCCAGAATCTCCCTGCCTCCTCGGAGGGAGTCTTCTTTCGTGCCCATCGATAGGACCCCCGTGAAACCCTCCGTGGGGAAGAAGGGGGGGCAGGGCGTCGTCGTAGATTCGGCCTCAACCTCAGAAGAGGAACTGATCGAGGTCTTAAGCCACGGCCTAGGCGTGGAACAAGACCAGCCCGTCGGAATGGGCCCCGACGCAGGTGACGACGACGACATCGTCGAGGATACCGACGGGGCCCCTGCTCGCCCGTCGGATTCCCCTCTGCCAGCGCCGCAAGACAACTCAGCGGCCATTTTGTTGGCTATACAGTCCTTATGCTCCGAGATAAGGACGAGACTACCGTTACCGACGGAGGAACCTCTCCCGTCGGGGGATCCAGAACCGGGACCTTCTGGTGTTCCCCCTACCAAGAAAAGAAGGATCCATCCACCGCCTCCTTTTCAACCGTCGCGCCCCGTCCAGCCCTCCTCCCCGTCCACCCGAGGGGATGATACGGGGACTGACACGGCAGCGACGGGTACGGACGACGAGGCATACGACGAGGATTTTCCGTCGTCGCCTCCCACCAGGGCTTCTCCGCCCGACGAGATTGGATCGTTCCACTCAATGATCGCCAGGGCATCCGAGCTTTTCCAACTCTGCCCTGAGGAGAAGAAAAAGGAAGGCTTCCTTTACCAACGGCGCGAGACCAAGAGGAAGACGGTCCTCGCAGTGCCTCTGTTGGACGACATTTGGGATGAGGGCCTTTCCCTCCTCAAGAACCCTTCCACGACGCCAGCGAAAAGAGACCGGTACGAGAAAAAGTACCGGGTCCCGGACTCGGCCCCCCTATGCCTCCGGGCGCAGCCTACCCCGGACTCCGTCGTCTCCGCGGCAGCCAGGAAGAAAGCGGGGGGGGGTGCGGCCTCCACGTCGACTTCCCCGCCGGACGGCGAGGGAAAGAAATTGGATGCCATGGGACGCAGAGTCATCACGTCGGCGGCGACGACGATTAAAGCGGCCAACGCCTTGGCTATCGTGGCCCGCTACGACAGGGAACTCTGGTACAAGATAGCTCCCCTGCTGGATTTTCTGCCGGACGACAAGAGGGCGGAGGCCCTTGAGATCCTGCAGGAAGGTGAGGTGGCCTCGGACCACGCCATCACCGTGGCGACGGACATCGCCGACACTGGGTTCCGCCAGATGGGCAACGGCGTTTGCCTTCGACGTCGCGGATGGTTCAAGGCTACGGACTTTCGGCAGGACGTCCAGACCAGGGTCCTGGACATGCCCTTCGACGGGAACAACCTGTTTGGGAAGACAGTGGACGATTCCCTTCAGGCCATCAAGGCGGATACTGAGACGGCCCGGGCCCTTGGAGTACTGCAGCAACGGCGGACGCCCTTTCGGAGCGGCGGAGGCAAGGGCGCCTCCAAAGGTTCCGGCGGCGGTTTCGCTTCCTACCGTCAAGCGGCCCGCTCGTCGTCGCAAGAGGCCTACAGAGGACGAGGCAAGTCTGGCGGCCCCCGCCGTCGTCGCCAAGGAGGCCAAGGCGGCAAGGCCGCGTCCAAGCAGGATTGAACCGGCCGTGGGGTCGGGCCCCCACCGAAGCACCCCGGTGGGAGGCCGGCTGGCGGGCTTCGTCAGCGTGTGGGAGTCCATCTCCACCGACCGTTGGGTGCTGGACGCCCTGGCCCGGGGCCACGCGCTCGAGTTTCAAAGAAGGTGCCCGCGCGTCCCCCCCGTGGCCAGGAAAGAACTTCACGTCCCTCAACTTCTCCTGGAGGTAAAGGCGATGCTCAGAAAGGGCGCCATCGAACTCGTCCCAAAGAGGCTTCGGGGCTCCGGAGTCTACTCGCGTTACTTCCTCGTGAAGAAGAAGACGGGAGGATGGCGCCCCATCCTGGACCTGCGACGCCTGAACAAGTTCATCAAGGCGCAGAAGTTCCGGATGGTCACCCTCCAGCACGTCCTGGGTCAGCTGGAGGAAGGAGACTTCCTATCGTCGTTGGATTTGGAGGATGCCTACTTCCACATTCCCATCCTAAAGGGGCACCGAAAATTCCTCAGATTCGTGGTCCAAGGGCGTCATTACCAGTTCAAAGCCCTTCCCTTCGGACTGCGGTCGGCACCCAGGGTTTTCACCAAGTGCCTCGCACCGGTGGCGGCGCAGCTGCGCCGCGAGGGGATTCACGTCTACCCCTACCTGGACGACTGGCTCATCCGCGCCAAGACGAGGGAGCTCGCCGTGGTCCACACGGCAAGGACCGTCCAACTCCTCACGGACCTGGGATTCTCCGTGAACTACGCCAAATCCCACCTGGTGCCCGCGCAAGTCGCACTGTTTCTGGGAGCGAGGCTCGACACAGTGTCCCTTCTGGCCTCCCCGTCGGAGGAGAGGACCAGGACCATCTTGGGCAAGGTGCAACGGATGTTGGTGGCCGACGCGGCCAAGGTGAGGTCCATCAAGTCCCTCCTCGGGATGATGTCTTCCTGCATCTACCTCATTCCCATGTGCAGGCTCCGGATGCGCCCGTTGCAAGAGTTCCTGGATGCGCGCTGGATCCAGACGACGGGCAGCTTCGAGGAAAGGATCAAGCTCGACGAGAGTTTCCGACGAGCGATACGGTGGTGGGGCACCCGCGCGCATCTGACGGCGGGCATGGACTTCCAGACCCCAGCCCACCAGGTGACTGTGACCACGGATGCCTCCCTAGAAGGGTGGGGAGCGCACACCGAAAATCTGCACGCAAGGGGACTTTGGCTCCCGACGGAGAAGTCCCTGCATATCAACGTCCTGGAGCTCCGTGCAGTGTTTTGGGCCCTCAGGTCCTTCCTTCCGTCCCTCAAGGGCAAGGTGGTGAGGATCTTCACCGACAACACCACCACCATGTTTTACATCAGGAAACAGGGCGGAACCAGGTCCCCAGCGCTGTCCAAGGAGGCGCAGGACCTGTGGCATTGGGCCGTCGCCCAAGGGATTCTTCTGGTGCCGTTTCATCTGGCAGGGATAAAAAACACCATCGCCGACTCACTCAGCAGGGAGCTGCGCTCGTGCCACGAGTGGGAACTACGGCAGGATCTGGTGGATCGCCTCTTCCGACGGTGGGGCACACCCCAGATCGACCTGTTCGCGACGGCGACGAACACCAAGTGCCGGAGGTTCGCCAGCAGGTTTCCCCAGACGAGGAGCATGGGCGATGCTTTCTCGTTCCCCTGGGAGGGCCTGTTCCTCTACGCGTTCCCTCCCTTGCCTCTGCTAATCCGGCTCGTCAACCAGCTCAAGAGGTCACGGTGCAGGATGATCCTCGTCGCACCTGCGTGGCCGAGGCAGATATGGTTCCCGGACCTTCTGGACTTGTCAGCGTCCCCGCCGATCAAGCTGCCGGCGGACGCGGATCTACTCTCCAGGGAAGGAGGCGCCATCCTCCACCACGACCCGAAGTCGCTGAACTTGCAGGCCTGGCTCCTGCAGCGCTAGAGTTTGGAGGATACGACATACCGGCCGATTGCAGAGAGGTTCTTGCAAAGGCCAGGGCGTCCTCGACTCTTAAATGCTACGGACACAAATGGAAGAGGTTCTCTGTCTGGTGCCACGCACAGAAGATTAGCCCTCTACGGATTACGGCTCCCCAAGTACTGCCGTACCTGCTGACGCTGGCCAAAGCTGGACTGGCACACGCGTCCATCAAGATTCATCTTGCTGCGATCTCCCGATACACCAGAACCACGGGGCGGACGTCCTTGTGGTCTCATCGTCTGATGAAAGAGTTCATGAAGGGACTGTTCAGATCGTTCCCGCCGGTGAAGGCCCCGGCCCCGGCGTGGGAGCTCAACGTGGTGCTGACCAAGCTCATGGGACCTCCGTTCGAGCCTCTGCACTCGGCCCCGTTGAAGTTTCTATCGTGGAAAACATCTTTTCTTGTGGCCATCACCTCCGCACGACGAGTGGGAGAGATCCAGGCCCTTTCCTGCAAGGCCCCGTACTTGACTTTCCACGACACGAGGGTAGTGCTCAGGACGCACCCCTCCTTCATGCCCAAGGTGCCGTCGGACTTCCATCTCAACGAACCCTTGGTGTTACCTGTGTTCTTCCCGTCGCCTTCGTCGCCGGCTGAGAGGACTTTGCACTCGCTGGATGTAGCTAGAGCGCTGAAGTTCTACGTGGACCGCACGAAAGGTTTTCGGAAGACGTCACAACTCTTTGTGAACTTTGGACCTGTCAATCAGGGGAAGGCTCTCTCGAAGGCTTCCATCTCCAGATGGCTCTCCGGCTGTATCATGTACTGTCACCGGTTGGCAAACCGACCGCTGCCTGGCCGTCCGAGAGCCCATTCCACCAGAGCGATCGCAGCTACCACGGCGTTCCTATCTGGTGTGCCCCTGCTGGACATATGCAGGGCTGCTACGTGGAGGTCGACGCACACCTTCACGAAATTCTACTGCGTCGACCGGGATTCCAGGGAGGAGTCCAGGGTCGGCCAAGCAGTGCTGCGCAACCTGTTCGCCTGAGGTGAGCCTGGTGAGGAGGTAAGATGCTTAATGTTGAGTTGATGTGATGCTTAATGTTGAGCCTTTGCCACCTCCCGTGGTTGTGCATGTGTGTACTGCTATGTATTCTTTATTCATGAGCATGTGAATCCATGCCAGACCCCATGCTGGAGAAGGAACAAGTTACTTACCTGTAACTGTTGTTCTCCAGCATGGGTCTGGCATGGATTCACATGCGAACCCTCCCGCCTACCCCTCTGCGGCTCTTCACTTGGTCATACTGCCACTTCACGTGCTTCCAAATCTGAAGATGGCTGCCAGAGGCGGTGCTTAGGTAGAGGGCAGTCATTGGCTGTGGTCAGTATGACGCAGAGACCAGTGATTGGTTATTACTACGAAAGACAGATCAGAAACGAAACTGATACTGGTTTTTTCTTTACCGAGGATTCCCAGCCTGACGACGGGGAATATTCATGAGCATGTGAATCCATGCCAGACCCATGCTGGAGAACAACAGTTACAGGTAAGTAACTTGTTCCTTTTGCACTGCTGGAGTTTCTCTTATGATCAAGAATCTGCATGCTATTACTTGTATTAAAGCATTAAATTAGTGCAAGTACATTTTATTAAAGTGCTTGAACTCTTTCTGCATTAAATTAGGACCTGCTGCATTTATGCTTTTTTAAATCCAAACAGGTTCTGTTTTGATAATATGGATCCACTCATGGAAGATCTCTTACATTATGTTAAACAAAAGGGAGGTATTAAAGGGAATCACATTGTATGGCCATGTATAAAGAATAAACTACCCCCACCATACATAAAAAGGATATTGCAAGTCACCTTGGAGTTCTGAGACCTTATGAAGGTATTCTGCCTTCGGCCACGTTCCTCTATTTGTTCACGAAACTCGGTTGACTTGCAGTAGCTTTATAATCTGCTGTAGAGGTTGCAAGATCTCATATATAATGACATATCTCATGGATTATAGTGTAGGTGTGTAATTGAATTTTTGAGGCTTGTGGATCTGCTTAGAATCTCATAGGCCGACATCTAGTGCATAGTTTTTCATGACTTGTTTTTGAAGTTCATAAATGGATGTCGACCGGGCCTGTCTTTAATACTATCCATAGTGTGACGTGTACTGTACCCATGGTTGGTCTTTCATGCATCAAAGTCCTCGGATTGTTTTTTCTGCCCTCATAGTATGTTGCTCTTTGCAGAGTTCCTAGCTTTTGTGATAATGCATATTACCCCCTGCTTATCGACGTTCAAATTATCAAGCAGTATCCAGCGACGTTGCTTCAAGAGACTGAAGACCTTAAGTGTGTGGCCAACGCCATGCAGGCTGAGACCATGTCAGATTGCCCCACTGGTGCAGAGGCGTCGGATGGAGAACAGGGCGGCTACAGCCTTTTAAGAGACGCCAAAGAGACAGTGCAGGATTCAATGCACTCCTGCGTACTTGTCCCCAGCTCCGTAGGCCAGGACCTGCGCGCTGCTGTGGAGACAGCACCTGGTGACAAGGGCACTCACAGACGCAAAGATGGGGGTACACACAAGCACATTAAGGACACAACCCCCAGCCGCACCTCGACGAAAACATCGAAAGCTCGCCTCGTAACAAAATGCAATGCTGGTGCTAATGACGCCACACATCAAAGTCTTCTGTGCCTACAGCCTTGGGTTTGGTGCATGTCTCAACAGACGCCGAGTGTAACTGTTACCACCTCTCAAAACGTTGGCTATCACTTTCGCATACGCCTGCACCAAAACAGATGCTGAAACCATGGTAGACTGGTGCAGTCATGTATTGTATTATCAAAACAAATGTAGAAAACTGAAGACTTTTCCAAAGCCACACAATAGACCAAGGCTTCATATAGCATATCAGAAGCCTTACACAAGGATTGCTGTAATTTCAATCCAGAAGCAATAGTTTTTTTTTTTTTTTTACATGAAACACCAAGCACTGGCACCCGGACCAAACAATGTTTTGAAGAAACCATGGACATAGTGTCTTCCTTTGGCTTTCTAGAAAAACACCTCATTAAACTGTTAGGGTACATTTCTGGGGTCGGCAAAGCCGTACCTAGGGTCTGCGGCCTCCAGCTCATGGAAAGCCCTTACTCCTTTCAATGTCCCAAAGAAGTAGAGGTCCACACAAGGAGCAAATGTTAACTGCCGTTGTTTATCTCAAACGAGCAGGCACAACACACTAGGCATCAAGTTCCATCCGAGTACATCTCAACAATTTCAGGCTCGCAGGCACTTTTTGTACACGCGTGACTTCACAATCGTCGTCACTTACCATAATCCTTCGCCGAACTGAACGCCATTCTGGGTTGGCTCCCAGAGTGGTAGGTCCAGTATGGAGACATAAAGGGTGTTTATTTATTGATGGTCACGGTGTCAGGTGGTGTAATTGGTTCATCCCTAAAAAATTGTTACTTGAAAAATGTTACATTAGAACCCCTGATGATTCGCTGGAGATACCGGCCGCCAGCCCCGGTCCCCTGTGTCCTGATTGGTCGCGGGCCCCCAAGCCTGGGACCATCGCCGTTCCAGGCCTGCAAGACACCTTCTCTCGTATAATGTGCCTATGTGACGGTGTATAACAATGAGGTCTTTGCTAATGCCATAAGAGCAGTCCAATCTCAGCGCATATTGTGGGTGAATTGTAATTATGTAGCATGGTTCAGTTTCAGACATGATATGGCTGCACCTTCCCAGCTTCCAGGTTTTGGCATCATGTCAGGTCGGCCGGATCACGTGTGAGGAGACCGCTAGGCAAGTTGAATTACTTCGCTTTGTATTTTAGCTTGAAGTATCTTGGCCTGTTGCTGGGCGCTTTGTGGCATCGTGAGTGAGGAATGTCACTTGTAACATTGTGGCCTTGGCGGTGGCAGTCCCGGCCAGGGTGAATCTGCTCGCTCAGCAGCTTCGAGATCTCAGTAAAAGGAGTTTTAGTGTGCTGGATTGATCTGAGGCCTACCTAAGTTCTGGTTAGTCTTCCAATATGATTGTTCAAGGGTTAAAGCATACGATGAGCGGTCAGGTCCCTTGAGGGCTTCTGTCCATCCATCGGGTAAATAGCGAGTAGCGCCTGCAAGCGTGTAAATAACCTCTTCTGGCATCTTGCGTTTCTGCGGTGCGATAGCAGCCTATATGAAACCTAACAAATGTGCAGACAGGACGTGTCACTGTCCTCTAGCTCCTAGAACTGTATGCATATGTTCTTCGTGTGGATTGGTGTGCAAGTGTCCCGATTTGTTCCTAATGCATTTGTGCTTCCTTCCTGTCTCATGCGGCTATGTCGTCCTGGAGTCCCTAACGATCTGCAGCATGGCTTGTGGGAACGTCAATCGAGTTGATCCATGTAGTCTTCTCCAGCTCGTTCTTGGTTGCCGTTGGTTGTGTTGGCTAAGGCTCTTGCCATCGCGTGATTGAACGGGAGGATGGCTGGATGTCTGTCGTGATGTGAGCTTACGTTGGGAGCGGTGGGATCAGGTGCAATCTCGGATAGTCGATAGTTCCGTCGGGAGTGCTTCTTCCAGTTAGGGGCCGCATTCAGAGGGAAGGGACACTCAGATTTTCCCTCTTCAAAACAAACCTGTTTCCATCGGAGAGGGGGAACCTCTAGCAAAAAAGCCCAGGGTCTTGCAGGTAACTGACATACATGCACATAGTGTCATTAATATTGATGAGGATCATTGTGGCGATATTTTCATTGATGATCAAGGGACAATCTAAATTGACCCAGATAATTACTTGCTGCAATTACCTGATATCCCATATCAACCCATTTGAAACTCGCCTATAGATGGTCAGAGCCTGTTAAATGATATGCTAAAGAAAGCCACCGACCATTTTAAAATTAAGACTCACGAGTCTGAGGAAGATGGACTTTGTGGATGATGTACTCAAGAAATCTGTGCGGCAATATAACAGATTACTACAATCAAACGTCTTTTACCATCGTTGACAACTCCTCTCAAAAGAGCAGTCAATCCTAGAATTGAAAAAAGCTTTAAACTGGCACCTACAGATACTTTATATATTAGGACATTTGTGTTGGGCAGAATTTCCATTTTGTGTGATTCTCCTGACCCGGTGAGTCCCCCAGCTCTTTTTACCAGACTATTGTTTTTTTTCTGACACTCATGATTGAGTATGAATCTTTTTCCTCACTCGCCCATTGTTTTGTAATCTTGGCACCCCTTTTTGAGTTTATTTTAATGGAATCTTCCATCTTTTTCTATGGCATCTGTAATTTCCTATTGTGCAATGCAGCACCTTATGTGCGGTGCTACTGGATGCTCCTTGAGCTACCCGCTTTGATTTTATTTAAATTCCTTGCGAGAACTGTTCCCAAGGATGGGAGGACACTTTTTTATCATACTTACACTTTCCTTGTGAGACCAGCAACCCCAACCTTATGTGGTGTGCTGAGGGGATGCATTCTTTTTCACTTCTTCTGTAACTTTTTAGTTGCAGTAACCCATCTGAGTGACTGGTGACGGTGGATACTTTTTCTACCAATTTTGTGAAACTTACAATGCAGGCTGCATTACCAGCTGTGGTAAGGGACACATGGGACACCATTGATCCAAAATGGTTCCTGTCTTCTATTTTCACCAACTCATGATGGTTTGTTCTTTCTTGGTCGTCCTTCTCTGCTGGATGGGGGAGTTCGTTGTTTGTCTTTTGTCTTCGCCGGGATCCCTTTTGTGAAGCCTGCCCAAAGGCGCCATTGTTTCTGGGAGGAAAGGAGGCTGGAACGACTGGCTGTCCTGAAAGCATACATGTTGAATGGCTGGGTTCATGCATTAAAGTTGAAGGTTTTAAGGCTTAAAGTCGACCACTGGAAGATGCATTCCGAAGAGAAGGAAGACTTCTCCAGCCACCTCCAGACACTGGCCAGAGCCTTCAGAGTGACTGCTGCTGCTCCAGCCCTCTTTCAAGTAACGGCGAAGCTCTGATCCAGACTATTTCCTCCCTTCGACTGGTAAGACCAACCAGTCTAAAGATGACCTGCATTTTCGGGCATCCCACAACGAGATGCGTCCTTCACCAGCTGCCAACCGCCAGTACCCTGGGATTTGTGGCCATCGTTCAGTGCATCACCTTCTGAAGATCAGATCCTCCTGATACTTTGGACTCTTTCCGGACCTCCAGAGGCAAGATTCCACTCCTTGAAGTCACCTTAATCCAAAGGCTGGGCCGAGAAAGCAAGCTGAATCGACCCACTGGTAACCGTTTTTCACTGGTGGTTTGAAAAGGGCTGTGGAAACCACAAATGCAAAGAATCCTTTGCTGGGAGCCTTTCCACTTCACTGCTGCTGTGAGATCCCTCCAGTGTCCCTTATTCAATCTGCCTGACCAAGAAACTGCTTACCGGGGTCTGCTGCTGCATTGTGTGGGTTTTGCTGTGTCTTCCTTCAGGTTTAAGGTACTATGATACACTTGGTAGAACTTGGTAGAACTTGGTAGAACTTACCTGGAATTGCATTGCAGCTCCTGTGTTGGAGTGCCTGTTTGGGCGTTTGCCCATACACTTTTGCGCAGGCCTAATGTGTGTGCGTCCTACGGGGAGCCTGCTCCCAAGTCCCTGAACCTTTTTCCCCACAAAGTGTACTTACTTGATACGTCTTCTGGAGCTCGTGACTCTTTACAGCTTCTTCCTTACCTGTTTTGCCCCCCAAAATGACTGACTCTCCTAACTAGATAGGGATGGACTACTAAAGCCTAGGACCTTTAAGTCTTACCTGCTCTGTGTTTTGATTCATTGATGCTTTCCTTATACCAGTGATTCCAAGTATTAACTGCCAAGTGCTTTACTTAACTTGAATTGCTTTCAACTATTAGACAGTTATTTTACTTCATTCATAATTTATCATTTCATAATGGTTGGTTGATGACTACATTTGCTAACCTAAAACTTTCCTTTACCTGCATTCCAACTGAAGGTTTACCATTGAATTGATTTACAACTGCAAAGGTCCTACTATTATATATCATTTCTGAGGCTTGTGGATCTGCTTGGATCACATGCTATGCAAAGGCCGGCATCTAGTGATAGCTGCGGACAGATCGTGCAAGTGCTTCTGTCCCTAGTGTTACGTCCACTATACCCATGGTCCTTCACATGTCTAGGTCCCTCAGATCGTTTTTTTCAGCCATTATAGTCTGATGCATATCGCAGAGTTCCTTCTTCTGGCTAACACCATTACTTATAAAGACTTTCTGTCCTTTCGACAACCGTACGCCATAGCATCTCTGGCGACGGCTTCGAGGACCAGACCATATTTTCCACGACTCCTGTCTCAACAAATGTTTTCTGTGACCTGCCTAGGCTCGATCGGGCCTCGACCCTATACAGTAGGGAGAGTGCGGCGAGGTCATAATCAATCTCACTTAGTGAATGCATATTCCCTTGTACTTCCTTGTATTTCGCCAGGCTGCCATGCTTCCATATGATGTAAAATACACCATTTGAAATTCTATCCTTGTATCTCCTTTGCCTCCCTAAATGCTGAGCCCACCACGCCATGCAGAAGAGGCCCCTATGGACGGCGAGGGAGCCTCCAGCGATGTCTGTGTCCTAAGTGACGCCGAGGGTGATCAATACCGGATGGAATCCCACGTGCGAGCCCCCAAAGGACAGGTCGGCGGTTCTGTTACAGAGACGACACCCAGTCGGCTCAAGCACCTCCTTTACATGACGCACTAAACGACCCCCATGGCCTACAGTCGACCACGTCGTCGACCGATGAGCCACAGGCGGTGTCGAAGGGAGGGTCAAAAAAACCGTCCCCTGGGCCATCATGGCCGCGATCGCCACATGACAGGCCCCCGAAACAGATGCCAAAGTCTGTTTCCGCCACTGTAACCAAATCAGGAAAGTCCTCTGGAAAGACGTGTCAACAGTCGCTACTAAAAATTCCAAATTGAGTGAATAAATTAAAAACGTCTGACACCCTACTCAAGACAAAGACGTCAAACTCCAAATCCTTGATGCCCCAAACCATAAAATCTCAGTCGAAAGAGTACGGATTATTCGGCCCTAAGACACCCTTTCCGGGCAGTGCATCAGAAATGGCCCCCTGCTCCAGAGCATCTGCCTGCACCTTTTCCCTCAGCGTTGCCAAGCGCCTCACAATGGACCAATTTGATAGGGTCATGAGGAGAATGTCTAGTTTATTTATTTTTTTTTTTTGGTTAATTTTTCTTTATCAACTTCCAAACCTCCAAGAGCCCCCTCTAAGCAATGCTGCTAACAAACAGCCCGATGCCAAAAGAGCCTGCCTGGACGCCACGCAAACTAATACCTCTGTCAAACAAGACGTGGCTGATAACATGTGTTATTATGACACTCTAGGTACCCTTGAAACACTTGTGTATAGGCGCGTTACAAATGCCATATCATTAGCAGACCCAGAAGACCAAGGGGACACAGATCAATAATATGACGATGATAATGTATACATCATCCAATCCCCAGACCATTCTGACCAACCAGTGGCTGATTCCCGGCGGACAGCCACCTGCAGTACAATGACCTTCTTTTAAAAGCTGCAGAACACTTAAAAATCGATACCCAGGAAGCTCAAGTCGAGAGTAGAGATCTGCAGCACAGTTCATCTCACTGCTTCAATCTGTCAAAGGCGCATTCATCCTGCCCTACTTACCCCCAATCTGACAAAGGCAGTCAACCCACGCATTGATTTTATTTTTTTTAAAACCAGCCCCATCGTACATTAGGGGGCAGCTAAAGCCAGACTCTCAGCCCCTCCTGAAAAGAACCAAAAGGATTTACACCCTAGGCAGAAAAGTAGCTTCCTAGGCTGCCTGTAAAGTGAGGCTAGCAAACAACTCTACACTTCGAATGGGTTGTCCTCCAATGTATTCCTCATCTTTGACATGAAGTATCCAGCTTCGGCTGCTTTGGACATTGGTAGAGTGCCCTGCGTTGATGGCATCGAGAATGTGTCCCTCGAAGGCCTCCGTCGAGGTCGACGTCATTGGGTGTTGTGTGTGTGTATATATATGTGTATATATATATATATATATATATATATATATATATATAAAACGCAGAAACAAGCATCAGAAATAAGATTCCGGTGATTAAATCTGCTTCGATCACATGCTGTGCATCTAGTGGTCGTTTCGCCAACACTAGTACAAAATCTTCGCTGTTAGGAAAGATTTCATAATTGTAAGTAATTTTCCCTCCATGTGTCAACCCCCAAACTTTGTGCTGCTGTTTTACACCCTGATCTAGACTTTGCTAGAGAAGCGCAGCCTTCTGCTGCACTCCTCTGGGCTTTCGCTCAATTCTTATGGGGAAACTGACATGCCCTTAGGACAGTCAGTACTGGGAGACTTCGTTTCCCTTAGTCCTTTCCTCATTTTGCAGCTTGTGTGCAACATCAAACAAGAGTGCACTGTAACTTACTTTACTTGGGTCTCTAGTCATTCCAAAGGCATTAGCCACTCTCGCTGGACTTATTATGAACTGTGCAAATGTGTCACGGACAGGACTGGTGGCAGCTATCGTTTCTCTTGTGTTTTGAACCCTTTTTTGCCATGTTATCTGCGCTTACTGCGTTTGGCATGAATAGGTGGTCTGGCTCCCAAAATGGCCATGCAACGAGGTTCTTTGTCCTGTCTGCTGACCGTCTTGCCCCTTCACCTTTCCCCAGGTCGAGCCGACCCAGGGCCATCCTTATTTGGTCATGCACTTTCCCGCGAAACCCAAAGCTTTCGCGGGCTTCTGCATGCCTTGTGTGTGACTCCAGGATGTGGGCTCGGATGTCTGTTCCCAATACACATCCTGGGTGCCAGAGAGTCTGGAGTGTCCTGAATGCCTGGGACCACCGTGGTCCGTGATAGGTCCACGTATGGTGTGAGTGTTTGTGAGCAGATCTCCCGTTGGGTCCTCTCCGTTTTGGCGCGGAGGGAACTTTGGATAAGAGGCTGAAAACACCACTACCTTGTCGATCTCCTGAGTTCACACCGAACAAGGGATAAGGAGCCAAGTATCCTGCAACAAGAAACTGAGTCGATGAACCACTGGTGACCCGCTGAAGGTTTGGCACCCTGAGCCGCTGTCGTCCTGCGAGGCCCCTCTGCATCTGATCTTCCTAGAAGGTCCGCAAAGGCGCTTCGACCCATTGGAATAGTGGGATCAACTATTCCCGGCACCTTTATCAAATCCTGCAAGTAAGCCTCTTCGGAAGTGTCCCTGGGCCAACCAGTGGGCTGACCAGCTTACACAGGACGCTTTTCTCTGTCACCACTGCTGTTTTGGGGAAGCCCTCGAAACTTGGTCTACTGCTTGCTCTGCGTCCATGGCACCCTCACACCGAATTTCGTACACTTGGCATTCCCAGGTCTGAAGTGAGACAAGTGCGCCTGGACCAGTGTAAACACGGTTGCCGTGTTGCCCTGCTGTGGTAACAACCTGTGCACGTCCGCTGCATTTGGGACACCCTCGACCCTGCATCCTGCTACACGGAATTTACATGGTGTCGAGATGTCCTGATGATCGCAGCTGAACCTGCCAGCATCGTGAACTGAACTGGAGAAGTCTTGGTCTGCCTGCGTCGGGAACCAGTGAGTAGTCCATACCCCAACCGGTGGCCCCTCGCGCAGGAGCTCGTTTCTTTTCTACCGCTGTTGCGAAATAGCGACTCTATCCACACTCTCGCCCTGCCTCTGCCCACAAGTCGAGGCCTTGCTTGAGTAGTGGGGACTTGTTCTGCATCGCTTCATTCACCTTCCTGAACTGCCTGATATCCTTGAAGAGGCCCTCTTTTGTTCATTGGCACCAGCGTGTGCAGGTACTCTTGAGCATAAGGCTCCTCTCTTCGTAGGGCTCAGACGTCGTCCTAGTTGGGTGTATTTCGGATGTCGAACTGGGCCTAATGATTACTTGCACTGCCTGTTTTCCTCCCCATCTAGGTGGTCTACATATTACGTGCTCCTAACTCCTTAGACCCCTCGGTCTTGTATATATATATTGTATTGATTGTGATGTGTTGGTTTACTTTAGTAGTATTGTGATTCTTTGCTATGGTCGATGTTACAAAGGCCTTGTAATAAGTCTATATTTTTAATAGAACACCTGTCTGGAGTAATTTGTAAGTGTCCTTGCTTTGTGTGCTCATTGAGGTCTTTCTGTCACCCTCACCCCTCTTGAGACTTAGTCTTGACCGCCGCCATCGCTACCCTGATTGGTCTGGCTTGTCCAGAGGTTACCCTGTTCCAAGAAACTAGGCTGGCCTTCTGAACCTCTGCCCCTTCAGGTCCGAGTTCAGAAATCCATCTTAACATTGGACACGAGAACCTGTTGAAGGGGAAACCCTTCTATGATCCTGAAGTACAGGGGATTGTCACGACAAACTCATCGCTCGCTGTGTGGGGGGGCTCACTACCTTCACCACATAGCTCGGTCTGTGGCCTCATGTAACAGCACAGAACCACATCAATCTTCTAGAACTTATGGCAGTATTCAAAGCCCTTCAGGTATTCGAGTCTCTCCTAGTGAATCAATCTGTGCAAGTCCTGATGGACAGAACTTCAGCGATGTTTTACATCAACAAATGGGGACACACGCTCTTCAAATCTGTCCAGGCTTGGGCAACAAAATTGGAAATGGGCACTCAAACGAAAAATATTCCTATAGTCGCAGCACGTTCCAGGGGAACTGAACTCTCTTGCAGACTCATTGAGCAGAGATCCCCTACCAGGAGAACACGAGTGGGCACATCACGCAGGAGTCGTAGAACACCTCTTCTATCAATAGGGTTTCCCCACAAGAGACTTGTTCGCTACAAACAAAAACAAGCAATGCCCAGACTTTGCGTCCAGGTTCCCCCAGCCAAGCTCCAAGGGGAACACCCTATGGCTGAACTGGTCAGGGAAATGTGCTTACGCTTTTCCCCTAACAACTCCAATGAGGAAGGCGGTGAACAAGATCCACAAAGAACAGGTGACGCTCATCCTAGTTGCTCCTATGTGGGCAAGACAACCCTGGTATCCACATCTGCGCAACCTGACGATGTGCGATCCCTTCAAACTCCTGTGCCTGTACAATCTACTCACTCAGCACGGGGGCCTAACGGTGCACTCTCAACCTCACTCAATGAACTGGGCAGCATGGCTCCTGAGGTCATAGAATTTGGACATCTTAATCTGCCACAGAGATGTATGGATATCTTGAAGGAATCAAGGAAACCTAACACTAGACACTGTTATTTTGACAAGTGGAGGAGATTTGCACTATGGTGCCAGTCTAAACAAATTAACCCCAGAGAATGTACCCCTTCACACATTCTAACCTACATGCTCCACCTGCTAGATGTGGGGTTAGTATTCAACTCCTCGAAGGTCCACCTGGCGGCTTTGTCGGCCTATACCACCTCCCACAATAAGGTTCATGGTGGAAGGTACCTATCAAGGCATTCATGGCAGGAGTAAAGAGACGAGACACCACCCTCCAATTTCAAACCTGCCTCCAGGATGGGATCTTAATGTTGTACTTGCTAAGCTCATTGGACCGCCTTTCGAGCTGATGCATTAATCTAGTCTCAAACACCTAACTTACAAGACTGCCTTCTTAGTGGCTATTACTTCAATAACAAGTGTTGGTGAAATACAAGCATTGTCAGTGCATGACCCTTTCTTTGTTGTACACAAGGACAAACTGGTATTACGTACTCACCCTAGGTTTTCCCCTAAATTCATCTCCAAATTTCAATTAAACCAGTCTATTGAGCTACCAGCTTTCTTTCAGGAACCCACCAGCTCAGCTGAGGTTAAACGCCACACACTAGATGTGAGGAGGGCGGTCCTGTACTATGTAGACAAGACGAGACCCCTAAGAAAGACAGATCAACTATTTGTCTCCATAGCGCCAGGCAGAGAAGGTGACCGCAGTTCAAAGAATGCCATCTCTAGGTGAATAGTTAGATGTATGCAAGTGCGCTATTCCCTATCAAACAAGACACTGCCTTTTACGCCCAGAGCTCAGTCCACAAGGAACACAGGAGCCACTCTGGCTTTCATTGCAGATGTACCTCTAGACAGCATTTGCAAAGCAGCTACGTGGAGTTCAATACACACTTTCACTCAGCACTACTGCATTGACACTCATTCCAAGACACATACATAGGTGCGACAAGCGGTTCTAAGAAATCTGTTCGCCCATGAACCTTCTCACATCCCACCACCTTCTTATAACACTGTATTTGATCTAAGCAGAGTCCAAAAACCTCAGAAGGGATACATTGCTCACCATAATTGTATTTCTGATGCTTGTATCTGCTTAGATTCACATGCAACCCACCCTTCCTCACCTCTGAGAGAAAGTGCATGGATGCTTACGAGCTTGACTGATACGTATCTGCTTGGATACAACTGTACTCACACTACACATCAAGCTACCTTATGTCAGAAAAATAACAATCTGAGCTCGCCTCGTGAGGGATCATGGGTTCCCTTTTCGCGTTTTGAAAACAACTTTAATACTCTGCAGCTTCCACTAGATGTCGGCCTAAGCACAGCATGTGAATCTAAGCAGATATACAAGCGTCAGAAATACAATTACAGTGAGTTAATGTATGCCATATAGTACGCACGTTGCCAGTTGGCCTCAGTTCCATTTTGCTGCAAACGTGTTTGCTACGAAACTCAGTGCGCCTTGTTGAATTAGATTGCATAGTTTATCCAATTACGCAGTTAACTTCGACAATGTCTTCATCCTCCACAACGACAACCCCTCGTTCAGGATTCAAGAAATGCAAGGAGTGTGGCTGCAAGGTGTCCATCACGGATCCGCATCGTTCTTGTCTGTGCTGCCTGGGTGAAGGCCATGACACCGATTCCTGTTACAAATGTCAAGTTACGACACAAAAAGCCTTGCAATAACAAAAGGGGAAGTTGCAGGTAGGGAAGATATCCAAACCCCGTAAGATTTGACCTGATCAGTCTTTGACCGCCAAGTCGAGAATCTCCTCAGTGTAAGAAGGATAAACGGTCAAGGTCCCGTTGTGGCTCACGCCATTCTTTGTCGACGAAGCGATTGAGGAGGAGGCACCATCTCTCGCCTTCCTCTTCGTTCTCGTCAGGCAGCTCCCCCGAGAGGGTAAGATGCCTCACCAGTCAACGCCCGCGGAGTGTGGAAGCATTCCGTGTAGAGCTGCTCAAGGTTTGAGACCGGTTAAGGCCCCGCCTGCGCCTTCTGTTGAAGCCGTCAAGGAGCGGTCTCGACCCGAAACTCGTGGCCCCTTGAGCCCGGGAGGGCGGCGTGATTCGCATCGAGAGCCCTTGAGGCCTCGATTGTATTAGTCACTGGAGACATGGTGGTTGTTCGAGATCAACGCCTTCGGATACTGTAGAACCCTTGGCACCAAAGCCATCGAAGGGGCCTGTCGATTCGTCTGAATGTCGATGCCGAAGCTGTCGACGTCGAAGCTGTCGGCGCCAAAAGCACCCATTGCATCAGTTCAGCCCCCAGGGCCTGAGGAAACTCATAAAAAGGCTAAAAATAAATCTACATCGATTCCTTCAAAACATGAGTGCTCCAGAAAAAATCACTCCTGCCTAAGGAAGATTTTTTTCAAGTCCCGATCTTCCATCTTTGAGGAAGAAGAAGGATCCGATGGGGAGTATGCCCCTTTTGGGCTTCAGAATGGAACCCCCAATGTTCTGAATGCCTCATATCAGAGTAGAGCAAGATAAAAGATCTGTGTGACACCTTACCATAATGCCAGTGGCATTGATACTTCTCCTGAGTTGGAGTTCGGCAGGCCCAGCGTGGGGAGCATGCAGACTCCTCATACCGGCAACTAATGACCAGAGTGGTGGAGTACCTAGGCTGGGCTAGATCCCCGGTAAAGTTTGTTAAAGATAATCTGACTGATATTCTAGACCAAGGTGTCTGCAAAAAAGAGCCAGAAATTGGTAGACCCTGGACACCAATCCTGCGGTGCAGAAATCCCTTACAAGGAAATACCTCCCTTCCAGTAGCGACCCCAGCTACCTCTCCAAACGCCCCACTCCGGAGAGTCTGGTAGTCCAGGCAGCCACGGCCACCTCGAACAAGGCAGCATACCCTACCATCCCTCCTTATAGGGATGACATGCGCGTGGGTGGATATAGATAGATCTATCTATATCTGAGGCTTGTGGAATCTGCTTAGATCACATGCTGTGCATAGGCTGACATCTAGTGGAAGCTGCAGAGTATTAGTTTGTTTTTCGAAGTTCGAAAATGGGTGTCGACACAGGGCGTGCCAGTAATACTATCCCTAGTGTGATGTCCACTGTACCCATGATGTGTCTAGGACCCTCAGGTTGTTTTTTTCCGCCATACTGGTCGGAAGCATCCCGCAGAGTTCCCTGGCCTTAGCCATAATTTTGCTAAAAATCGTAATATTTCACCACCCCAATGTCGAGTCACCGACCTTCGACACTCGACGCCGGCAGAAAAGAAAAACAACCGTGGAGAGCTGCATGACGGAATTGGGCCTCGGAAGGCTGCTGGCCTCGGCCCGGGCATTGGAAGGCCTCTGGCCTCGGCCCTGCAAGTAGGGAGAGTGGGGGGTGGTACATACTCTACACTCTAATTATATATAGACGTGAGGGATCATGGGTACAGTGGACGTCACACTAGGGATAGTATTACTGGCACGCCCTGTGTCGACGCCCATTTTTAAACTTCGAAAAACAAACTAATACTCTGCCGCTTCCACTAGATGTCGGCCTATGCACAGAATGTGAATCTAAGCAGATACAAGCATCAGAAATACGATTACGGCGAGTAATGTATTATTTTTATATATATATATATATATATCTCTAGTGATGATATTTCCGATGCTTGTCTGCTTAGATTCACATGCTGTGCATAGGCCGACATCTAGTGGAAGCTGCGGAATATGAGTTTGTTTTTTGTAGTCGAAAAGGGGATGTCGACAAGGCGTGTCTGTAACACTATCCCTATAGTGATGTGCAGTGTACCCACAATCCCTCACGCGTCGAGGTCCCTCAGATTGTTTTTTTCTGCCCAGATATTGGTCGCCTTTACGCGGAGCTCCTCGAGGGAAATTGCAAAAACATTTACTCAACCCTTTGGTCGTTATTTAAGATTCTACATTACATTAGATCCCTCCTTCGACGTCGTAGCTGCGAAGCTGTTTCACCATCGAATAAGAACTTTGACAGCGGTGACTTAGATGGAGGAGATCCTTCGGCGCTGCCAGACACGTGGCCTCGCCTCGCCGGCCTAAGACAGTAGGGAGAGTAGGGTCGTGGGACATTTCTTGTTCTTTCTGAGAATGCCTTTCCCTTTACCCTCCCTTTCCTTCGGGGTAGTAATCACGTTTAACTATCCTCAGCTATGGAGAGGAATCCCTTTAGATTTTGCCCACGCTGCAAGGGCAAATTTGCTTGGAAAGTATCACAAACGGCGTAACTGTTACTTACCCCTCGACCACAAAGAGGATGGCTGTGCGGCCTGTAAACTTCTTAAACCAAAGACTTTAAAGGACCGCAGGGTCAAGAGGTGGGCAGCCTACGCTATGTCTAGGTCTGATTTCTCACCCGCCGCCGAGTGTGACGAGGATGGTGATAACCCGACCTCTGCTTCAGAGGTTGTAGACCTCTCTAGGGAGCGTTCCCGCTCCTAGTCTGTCCCCGGCCCGACAAGCTCGGCTCACGCCCTGCTTATGGGGATGAACACCCCGGCGACACTGACGAACACAGAAAACACAAATATAAGCACACAACCCACGGCACGTCTTCGTCAAAATGACGAAAGCCCTAGCGCCAACGGAGACGCCGGGGCCTACCGGCGACCACCGACCGTAAGGGTCGCAAGCCCTCCCCGCCACCGCAGACGCGTCTAGCGACTGGGCTACCCGTAGACAAGGGCGCTACCACCAAGATGGCAGGCGACGCACCTCAGAGTGCGGTCGTCGCCGAAAATGACTCGGCACCCCTAAAGCGACGCCAGACCTACCCTCGGAGGAATTAATCATCGAGAGCTTGGTGCGTATCGTTTCCAAGGACGGCCAGAGACGGACGGCGAGTGACAAGCCGAAAACCGCTCACAAGGCCACGGAAGCGCCGAGGATGCCGGAAGGAAGGCAGTGACCGCTCCCGCCTTCGAAAAAAGGCCCTAGCCTGCAAGATGGTTTCTCAGAAGGCAAAGGGACCTTATCCTCGACGTTATAGGACAGACCTAGACGGATACAGGCAGAGGAACCTCCTGTTTCGCCTCCAGACCGTTCTGGTTTACCATACTGGACTGTTGAGAGATTCCAGTCATGTATGGACAAGCTGGACAGATTCATGTCCACTCCTGAAAATAAAACACCTAAGAGACCAAGGGAGGCAATTCAGGAGGACCCCGGGGCTAAATATTCTAGATTATTTAACCCCCTTCAAGAGGAGATGAATACTTAGGACCTCACTGAGGAAGACTCTCACTTCCAGGAAGATGAGGAGTTCTTAAATAGTGAAGACCAACAAAACCTCGGAATAGAAGGTTTTGATGAAAACAGACATGGGTGGGGGGGGGCTTCGAGGAAGACCCAGATGAAGGTGGCTCACAGCCCTGGCAGTCACCAACAGTCTACAGACCCTGACATCTTAGACCTTCCCTCTCCTCTGACCACACTGGTCAGGAATCCATCACCAATAGATCAACCCACCTTCAACGCGCTACTTCGGAAGGCAGCAGCGCATTTTGAGATTGAAACTGGTGAAATTACCCCTGATACTGATTTGGTATAAAGAAACATTAAAGAAAAATCTCCCACTAGTCAAACCATTCCCCTCCTCGCCTCAGTTAAGAGACAAATTACTCCATCGCTGTCCACACCTGCATTGGGTCCCAGAATTGAAAAATGTACACCATCTCATTCAGACCCATTATACATTAGGGGTCGCTCAATTCCGGACTCCTTGGTGGTAACTACCACAAAGAAAAGAGCAGGGGTTCCGCTGTCAACCAGTGATGCACCCCCAGACAAAGGAGGTCATCTTAGAATGGCATAGAGCTTCTGCTTTATGCCCTGGGTAAAAGAATTACAGCCTTGGCAGCTTTTTCAACCAGAATTGCCAATAATAATAGCCTACTGGCAAGTTATGCTGATGCCCAATGGGGAAAATTACGGCAAGACCTCGAAGTCCCTGAGCCCTTAAGAACTCGCTTATTGGCCACAGTAACAGAAGGAACTCTGGTTAACCAGAGCATCATTAAAAACACTCTTGATGCTGCAGAAACAGCTGGCCGTTCTTTAGTTCAGGGATTTCTTCTGAAACGTCATGTCTGGCTCCGCAATTCCTGTTTTAAGCCAGAAACCCAGGCGTCAGTCATTAATAAAGACCAATGGAGACTGCGAAGGAGGAGTTCGGCACCCTCAAGACCTTAGACCAAATCTCAAGACCTCCCAATAAGCGAGGATTCGGCAACAAATGCTTTTTTCGAGGCCAACGCCAACAACAGCAGCAACAACAGCAGTACACTGCAGGCAACTGGTCCTCTACTCGGGGAACCAGTGGCCAGTACAAGCAAAGAGGACAGTGACGTGTCAAGGGCAGAGGTCGGGGCCCCACTCCCAGAGGTTCCCCGGCTACTAACACCAAATGACCCGAAGATTCGGGTCCCCTCCCATGCATCACCGGTCGGGGGCCGGTTAACATCTTTCCTACCAGCATGGGAGGGAATAACATCAGACCGATGGGTATTGTCAACTATAGCCCACGGGTACTGTATAGAATTCAGTTGGTCCCCCACATACAGACCCCCAATTGGATGACGCCTGTCACCGGAACACCTCGCATTCTTCAAGAAGTGGAACTACTACTACAAAGAGCAATAGAGGTCGTGCCTCTATCACAGGTAACAGAAGGTATTTATTCAATGTACTTCCTTGTACCCAAAAAGGACTTAACCATGCGCCCTATACTAGATCTGCGCCCAGCGAACAAATTTGTAAAGCCTTAAAAATTTCACATGGTGACCCTACAGGAAGTATTCTCCCTACTTTCGCAGTGAGATTACATGACAACACTGGACATGAAAGATGCCTACTTTCATATTTTAATGTTTCCAGCGCACAGAAAATACCTCCGGTTCATGATAGAGGGCAAACACTAATAGTTCAGAGTGCTACCCTTCGGCATAGCGTCAGCGCCGAGGGTATTCACGAAAGTACTGGCAATGGCAGCGGCCCACCTGCGCAGGTTTTCCATTGTCCATCCCAGTATACCCTTACCTCGATGATTGGCTCATAACGGGATTCTTACAAAACATGCTTCTCAAATACCCAAAAGACTGTAGACCTTTTGTTCCAACTGGGCTTCTCCATCAACGAGAAGTCCAGCCTAGACCCCAGCCAGATCAAACAATTCCTAGGGGCTCTAATTCGAACAAAGGACGGCCTCGTCTTCCCCTCCGAAAGGGTCCACAATATGCTGTTTCAGATCCCTCAATATGTGGCCGATCGAGAGGTGACGGTGCGCAAAGCAACACGTTTGCTAGGAATTATGGCGTCATGTATATATTTGGTACCTCACGGGCGACTGCGCCCAATGCAAGAGTGACTCAACAGCCAGTGGTGTCAGGCCAGCGGACAATGGGACGATCTAGTGGTGGTCTCGCAGGCCTTGGTTCTCTCGCTACGGTGGTGGTCAAAGGAAAACCTTGTAATAGGGAAACCATTTGCCACCCCCGCAGTGGAGGCCAATCTAACCACAGACACATCCCTCACAGGATTGGGGGGGCTCACCTATCCCATCAGACTGCACCTGGGATTTGGACTCTGAGTGTAGCGTCCAAACACATAAACTTGCTGGAACTGCTAGCGGTCTTAAAAGCACTGAAGGCTTTCCAGGCACACCTGCAAGGGAAGACCGTGATGGTCCTCACAGACGGCACCACAGCTATGTACTATCTGAACAAGCAAGGGGGCACTCACTCTCCAGGACTGTCCAAGCTGTCCCAGAATATCTGGAAGTGGACTCTCAAACACATGTTCCTGTTGTCACAACATGTACCAGGGGAACTCGATCTGCTGGCTGACAAACTCAGCAGAGACTTCCTTCTGCCCGCAGAGTACGAATGGTGGTTACAAGAAGACATCGTCTTTGACGTTTTCATACAATGGGGATTCCCAGAAATAGATTTGTTCGCACCTCTGGAGAACTCCCAATGCCAAGATTACGCCTCCAGGTACCCCCAGAACCAATCCAAGGGTAACGGTCTATCGATACCATGGTCAGGGAAATTTGTTTACGCTTTTCCCCTGACTCACCTCAACAAGATAGTGCACAAGATTCACCAGGAACCAATTACCATGATACTAGTGGCCCCGGCAGCCATGGTTCGCTCACTTGATGGAAATGGCTCTATCTCCTCCAGTGAAACTTCCCTGCCCGTACAACATGCTGTCGCAGGACAAGGGCGGAACACTACACCCATGCCCACAGACCCTGAAGTTTAGTAACAAGGCTGCTGGGAACATGAATATCTTACTGTTGGCATTGAGAATACTTTTCAAGAGAAGTGAAAGGCAAAGGTTAATGGAACATAAAAGGTTACAATTATTCTCAGACGAGGAAAACAAATATTTTGAGTTCACCAGAAGTCAGTTTAATTCAATAGGCTATGCCAAAGTCAATGGGCTAAAGTCTTGGATAGGACAAACCAGTACTGGTAAGTAGACGGATAAGTCTCTGCACAAATTCTTAGAAGTAGCTTGTAGAAAGAAGACTCATATGATGGGTCACAAGCTGATTAGGCCTGTGAGTTGCAAAAGTTTCGAGCATTTTCACTGCGAGAGGTAAGTACTCTGTCTTGTTTTACAGTACCTTACAAAGAAGAAAGAGGCAGCTGATGACTTTTTTCCTGGCAGTTCCTGCAGATCTCACTGTTCCTGGACCTCAGTCGTGGGGACAAGGACGACGTCAGGGGACTTCTGCACTGGGACAGTCAAAAGCTCTCAACTGGCAACTTCAATTCCGGTGGCTGTAAGTAACGCACACAAACTGGTGTCCCTCACCCTGGTTCTACGGTTTCCTACAGCAACTCTGAGGAAATTCAACCAGCTCTGAGATTGGGTGTCCATGTGGCTTACTGTTTAGTTGATTCGTCCCACCAACTCAAAGGGAGAAGTCGTCCTTGTAGGGGCTTCTCTGTCGATGTCAACTTGGCAATTCGGACCTGCAGTAGGGCTTCACCGAGCAAACCAATGGTCCAGGAGTTGTTGTAGCCGTCCTCTTCAAGCCCTTCGGTTCCTTTGTTCCAGTGGTCGACTCTGCCTTCAAAGCCAAGAGACTCGCCTTTTTATTGATTTTTCTCCCATTCATTCCAGCCTACCTGTCACTCACCCAGCAGGGTGGCTGCCCTTGCCAGACAGCCGGCCAGCCAATCACCACAGTGCTTTTGGGTCGCCTACGAAAATAAGCAGAGGGAGTTTCAGGCACCTCCCTCACTTCCTGCCCACCCCAGACCCTCAGGCGCCAGAGGCGGTCTTAACTCCTGAAGCCCGCCAAAGACAAATGAACAAAGAGACCAACCTAGGTTTGGTGCGCAGAGACAAACTTTAGAAGGACCTTTCCAAAGAGAAATGGTGAAAAAAGAAGACCGGGACCTGTTCAAACAAAGCGGGTTCAGACACCATCTTGAAAAACATGGCTCCTGCGATTTAACGTTGCCGGAGCTACGAATAGTTTGCGGTCGGGAAAAATCATGGTAGTTGTAAAACTACTGCCAACAGCCATTCTGAGAGGAAAGGGTAGCATTTGACTGCTACATGAGTATCTAGACATAAGGGATACTAAGTAACCCCTCCAGCACTCTATTGTAAGATAGGGTGTGCTGGGTCTAGGAATTGAAACGACTAGTAAAGTCAATTTCACTTTACTTACTCTGGGAAACAGTCGTTTATCCCAGAGAAGGAATTTAAACCTTGAACGCCTGAAAAGGTTTCCCTGTGCCACTGCACTGAGGGTGCTGTGTGACACAAATGAAAAGGTGATGCCTATGGAGTTGGTTAGACACCATAATCAAAGAAAACAGATGTAAAACACATATCAAAATACATGGGAGAGTGGGAAAAAGGCTTACTCTGTAGGTAAGAAATCAAGACCTCAAAATCCAGCAAAGTTGCTGGGGGGGGGGGGCTCTAAGGCCTAGGGAATTGGCACATTTTTGAGAATTCTCCATAACACTCGTCCCCACCCACCCCCCCAGACTAAGGGACAGGAAGATTTAATCCACCCCTGGATGAATCTTCTTACTCCAGTCGGTCATACATTCTGGAGGGACCATCAGCATTTTGGTGATTACACCCTGACCTGCGTTCAATGGTAGGCTGATGGACCATTTTAACAATTTAGGATTTCCCCCTTCCTCTGCATTAACCATCTCAAGGGTTGGTGGTCTGTCTGAATCACAAAAGTAGATCCATACAAGTATGGTCTAAACTTCTTCCGAGACCACACAATGGCAAAACACTCCCGTTCTATGGTTGCTGATCTTGTCTCAGGTTCCTTCAGTTTCCTACTGATGAAGCAGATTGGGTGTTCCCTGCCTTTCTCATCCAGCTGACTCAGAACTGCACTTATACCTGTATTGGAAGCATCTGTCTCCCCAATGAAAGTTTGGCTGTAGTCTGGAGCGTGACAAAGGGCTTTCTTAAATCCTTCAAATGCCTTAGTGCACTCCTCATTCCACCTGACCTTTTTGGGGAGTTTGGGTGAGGAGACCACATTCAAGGGAGAAGCTATGGTCCCATAGTTCTCTATGAATTCCCTACAATAACCAGTGAGACCTAAAACAACTCACTTGGGTTGGAGTAGTAGGGGTGGCCCATTCTTGTACAGCTTGTACTTTGCTAAGCAATGGCCTAATTTCACATCCTCCTACCCCATGTCCAAGGTAGACCACTTTGCTCTGACCAATTTTGACATTTACTTGCCTTTATGGTCAGATGGTCCTGCTCAATAGTCTGCAATACATATCCTAAGTGGTCAACATGTTCTTTCCAAGTAGGGCTGAACACTGCAATGTCATCCAAGTGTGCCATGCACTAATTCTCCATCCCATTCAGAACTTGATTCATAATCCTTTGGAATGTAGCAGGTGCATTTATTAATCCAAAAGGCATAACCTTAAACTGGTAGAGGCCTGCTGGGGTCGAAAATGCAGTTTTCTCCTTGGCATGGTCTGTCAGAGCCATCTGCCAATAGTCTGAGTTTAGGTCAAATGTACTGAGGTACTTGGCTGAACCAAGTTGTCCACCAGTTCATATGTCCTAGGTAACGGATGGGCATCAGTCTTTGTGCCTGCATTTAGGGCTCTATAGTCCACACAGAATCTCAACTCCTTGGAGCCTGCCTTTGGTACTAGCACAACTGGACTAGACCAAGGACTTGTAGGTGGCTCTATTACCCCGAGATCAAGCATCGTGTTGACCTCTTCCTTTATGTGGGTTCTTACATGGTCTGACATCCTGTAACCTCTGCTTTTAACAGGTAAACAGTCACTAGTGAGAATATCATGCTGGCCCCAAGGGGTCAGGCCTGGTGATGGTGAAAACAGGGAGGCAAACCGATTTTAAGAGATTTGCACTCCTCCTGTTCCAGTGTCAGATTAGAAGAGAGATGAACTCCTATCTTCCCATCTAAAGGTTGTCCCCCGAGGTCAGGTAGAGGTTCACTCTCCTCCTCTTCCTCCTGAGCAGAGGCTAGAAGCAAAGCTCCCAGTTCTGGTCTAGAGACATTGGCTTTTAGACGGTTGGTGTGAAAGACCTTAGGATTGCCTAAATCCACCAAATTATTGACCTCCAAGTTTTCCCACAACCTTGAAGGGTCCAATCCATTTGTCCTCGAAGGCCCTCTTTCTTGTAGGTACCATAACTAGAACTAGCTGATCTTGAGTAAACTCAGCCATATTGGCCTTCTGGTCATGCCAATGCTTCACCAGAGCCTGACCTGCTTTCAAGTTATCAGATGCTTCTGTCATGTGTGTCATTCTCCTTCGGAGACCTTACACATAGTCAATGACTCTCACTGGCTTGGGGAAGGACCACTCGCCAACCCCTCCTTAATTAGTGCCAATGGACCTCAAACTGGATGACCATAGAGGAGCTCAAAGGGACTAAATCCAACTCCCTCCTGAGGTACTTCTCTATAAGCAAAGAGAAGGCATGGCCGTAGAAGGTCCCACTTTCTTCTAAGGGGTTCTTCTAAAGCACCGATCATGCTCTTCATAGTTGTATTAAACCTTTCTACCAACCCATTCGTCTGGGCATGGTTGGCAGTTGAGAACTTGGAAGTTACTCCAGTTTTACCACATGGCCTGCATGTAGTGGGACATAAAGTTTGATCCCATGTTAGAAATGACTTCCTTAGGAAAACCTATCCTGGTAAATATACCAAGTAGGGCCTTAGCAACTGCTTGAGAAGTAACAGTCCTCATGGGTATAGCTTCAGGATACCTGGTAGTATGGTCTACCACAACCAATATAAATCGGTTGCCTGAAGAGGTTGGAGGATCTAAGGGACCAACAATGTCGATTTCTACCTATCAAAAGGAACTCCCACCACTGGGATAGGCACCACAGTTGCCACATTCTTGGCTCCACTCTTGCTAGATGTCTGACAAGTGTGACAGCTCATACAGAATGTATCTATATCAAACCCCAATTTAGGCCAGTAGAAATATAGAGAAATCCTTTCCTTGGTCTTCTTAAGACTTAGGTGACCAGCCAAAGGAATCTCGTGGGCTAACTGTAGGAACGGGTGTCTTCTGTAGTCCCCTGGGATAGACTCAGTAGGTTCACTGTAGAAGAGGCCATCCTCCCAGTACAACCTGTGCTTCCCTGGCTCTTGCCCGTTGAGCTGGGAAGCTGCCTGTTTGCGTAGTCCTTCAAGAGTACGACATTCTTTGACCTCTGCTTAAGTCTGCCCTACAGGTACCACCTTCTGCCAGTAAAGACTGCAGCTCAGTATGGTCTTTAGGATCCAGATCTCCAACATGGGGAAGGTCTTCTTCCATCTCTGAATCTTCAGCAGCTCATTCAACCTCTCCTGGTTGTTTCTCACACTCGGCCTCAGCTGGTGGAGTAGTCACAGGTGTGACTTTGGCCATTGTTAGGGAGAATTCTCTGTTTAGGCTGAATTTCCCTACCTAGTGAGTCCCCCAGCAGCTTTGCTGGATTTCTGGGGTTTAATTTTTTTCTCCTGCCAAGAGTGAGACTCTTTTACCCTCACTCTTGGACATGTTGAAGTGTGTTTTCTTGGTTAAACCTTGTGTTGAATGGGCTATGGGGTCTTTTACTCCATAGGGCCTCATGTATTTTTGTGATGTGGGTCACACAGCACCCTCTGTGCCGTGACCCAGGGGTGTCCTAGGGACTCCCCAACATAGACTCCATACCCTGGGACTGACTACTGTCTCCCAGGGCATGTAAAGTCACCAAAGACTTTGCTAGTCTTGAATCCTGAACAGAACCAATACAAACCATCATATTGTGGACGTACTGGCTGGGGCAATTCGATTGCCCCAGGGTCTGTTAGTCGAGGGGGCACGTCTCCGTCCCCCCTGATCGAGTTTTGGCTGGTGGCAGTGGAAACTACTTTTTATATTCGACCGCGAATATTTCCCTATGGGATTTCCCATTGTTTTAGGCTAACACATTTAATTATTTATTTACGGTAGCCTTAAACATACCGCCGGTTTATATATTTATTTTTATAACTCCGGTTGGGACTTTTTGCCAAAACTTGATTCTAAAATGGCGTTGGTGTTCGCCTCTGTAACTCTGACCCAAAGTGGAGCCCTTTGTTCCACTTTTGGCGGGCTTCTCCACAGAAGCCCTCCAAAGTGGTGCCACTCTGTCTGGGGTACTTAGGAGGGGTGGAGGGGGATTTAGGCACCCTGGACTGAGTTACCTTGGTAACTCAAGTCGCACTCCGTCCTGATTGGCCCAAGTGGTGAGCCGCCCGGCTCACCACTTAGCATGTTTGAGTGACAGCTAGGCTGGGTGAATGGGGGTTTGCTGCATAAAAGCAGGGCTTTGGGGACTGGGACTTCAGAAGTCGCCACAGGACCAAGAATCCGACGAGGGAAGAGCTGAGCCGACCTGCTTCGACGACACCACCCGGTGGAGCCCTGCTGAACCGTCTCACCACTTTTTCCCGACGACCGAGGAGAACTCTTAACGGAGTGGCTCCTTCCCTTGACTGGTGGGGACAACCAGTTTTCGCCTTCTTTCCGTCCTTTAGAGGTATCTCGTGGCCGCCTTGCCTGTGCCAAGCACCCCGGCATCCGGAATACCACACTTTACCCCCATACCGCGAAAGTCGGTACCAACCCTTTAACCGGAGGACTCCGCGGCTGGTTTCTTCCCGGGCAGTGCTACGACCTTTCTCTTCTGCTCTTCAGCGAGATATTCTTCTCCCCTGACCGACGTCGAGCCTTGCTGTCGCTGCCTGGAACAACTGCCCCCGCTGGAGGATCCTTTCCGCTTAAGGTACTGTGTTCCGCCTGGCTTCCCTTGCTACCGACTGTACGGGGTAGATTTAGTCCCCGGCTTTCGAACCTGGGAGTGCCTGGGACACTTTGGCTAAACTTTCTGAGCCACTCTAAACTCTTTTTGACTCTTTGCAAGACTTTGAATCTCTAACTAACAGTGTGATCTTGGGCACATTTTCGCTCCGGCTACTCTAAGAGTGGGCCCTGCCTAGTGACTTTTGCTCACCTGTGACTTTATTCTTCTTTAAGCCTATTGCAAGTGTTCTGGACCTTAGAGTGGTGTGTCTAACCTATTTCTGCTTTTTCTCTCCCCTTTCTTGGAAACTACTAGAGTGTCATCTAACGTTAAGCACTCACCTCTGTTTTAATTAAGTGGTGTTAACCTAGAGTTGTCTAGATAGGAGAAAGGATTGAATTTACTTTCAGTATAACTGTGTTGAAGTGCTTTTACTATATTTTTGCTAGAGTGTTTTTAACTTATGTGTATTTTAAATAAATAACTATATACTTTTGAAACCAAGCTCTGGTCAGTGTTTGCTTGTGCTATTGTGTTTTGGTACAT
Organism: Ambystoma mexicanum; assembly: GCF_040938575.1. Taxonomy (NCBI): domain Eukaryota; kingdom Metazoa; phylum Chordata; class Amphibia; order Caudata; family Ambystomatidae; genus Ambystoma; species Ambystoma mexicanum. The sequence goes on along the minus strand of NC_090931.1, from coordinate 544,311,754 downwards.
ATTGTGTATACTTTACATACTGCCTAACTCTTCTTGAGAGAGGTCTGACTGCTCAGCCACAGCTACCAGGTAAATCTGGGTGGTACGGACTGCTACCAAAGGGGTTTACTGCTCTACCTGTAGTCTTAAATCTTTTGCAGTGTTCCCCAAGGGAACTGCACAGGTTTCTGCCTAACACTGGTGTACAGCGGTGGGATTTGTATTGAGTATACATTTTATTGTGCTTTAGATACCTTAGTGCAACTAACCACAAAGCTTAGCACTGAAAAAGTAAAACCTCTAACATGTCAGTTATAGAAAGCTATAGTCAAGAGTCCCTTGCAGCCAAAACTGCTGATTGTTTAAGAGTGCTCTGTAAACATAAGGATCTCCTGACTAAGGGCAAGAAAATGGAGCTGATTGAAAGATTGTTAGCTAACCAAAGTCTGGGTGATGGTTCAGAGGAACCTACCACTCCAGCAACTGTAGATGACAGTGTTGAAGTTAACATGGAGCAAAATGTTGATGTTTCTGAGGAAGAGTCAGAAGAGGAGGGTGAGGCTGTTGTAACTGTCCCCCCTAGGCCTCTGCCTGCTCTACCTGCTGTGCCTACTGGACCTTTACCAGGTCCCACATTTAGTCCTCAGTACTTTGAACTGGAGAAAATGAAGCTAGAATTGGAGTATAAGAAACTTAATGCTCAAACTGACAAAGAACTAAGGCTAAGGGAAATGGAGCTCAAGTATGACTTAGAAATGAAGAAATTATCTGTTGAGAATGTTTCTCTCTCTGGCTCCTCTAGAAGTTCCAGTCCTAAAAGACCCCGGATGCCTAAAGAATTGGTTGGTATGTATGAGCCTAAGTTGGATGTGTTGGATTGGTTGTCTCTGTTTGAATATAATCATGGGCTCCAGAACATCACAGGAAATGACTTACTCACCTGGTTGTTCTCTAGGCTTCCCCCTGTTGCAACTGATGTGGTAATGGAGATGGGGGAGGAGGATAGGAAGGACTATGAATGTGTGAAACTAGCTTTGATAGCTAGGTTTGGGAAGACCCCTTCCCAGTATCTTAAGAGGTTTAGGAGCCTCAAAAAGCATGATGGTACCCCTTGGGCTACCTGGGTGAATGAATGTTTGAAAAACTTAGAGGGATGGATTAAGGGTTACAAGGTGAACACTTATGAAGGTATGAAGAATTTGTTTATGTTGGAGACTATTTATGATGCCTGCTCTCCTGAGCTCAGACAACACTTGGCTGATTCCAGAGAATTAGATTCCCGGAAGCTAGCTAAGGCTGCTGACTTGTGGGTTGCCAACAGGGCCACTCACAAGGATTCTGGGGTAACTCAGAAGAAGGATGGGGAAAAACAGTCTAAGAAGGACTCCAAAGAGAATTCTAATACTACAAATTCCAAAGAGGGCCCCAAACAAAACTATAAGGGTAAGCCACAAGGGAAACCAAATCAGGCTAGTGTACCTTCTGGTCCCAGACCGGAAGGAGGTCAGAACAAGCCTCCATTCCAGCGAGCCTTTGGCTCATGCTTTGTTTGTAAGGCTACTGACCATGTGAAAGGAGATCCCAGATGTAAGGGTAAACCTTCAGGGGTCCAGCTTGCCTCCTTAGCCTTCGCTCCAGAAGAGGAAGTACCTATGGCAAGTGGAAACTTTCTATTACTAGCTGATGAACCCACTGGAGTCTCAGCTAGTGTTTCTTTAGTCTCTCTGGGGTTGTGGGAGCAACAGAATTTAGATGTCTATAACTCTATCCCAGATAATACTAAAGAGTATTATAAGGACAGTGTCCAGGTGAATGGTCAGGAGACTCCTGCCATTAGGGACACTGGAGCCAGCATAACTGTGGTGGATGAATCATTTTTCAAGGCAGAGGATGTTGCTAAGGCACCCAAATGCCTCACCAAGTTAGCTGGTGGGCCTGTGCAGATGTGTCCCCAGTTACCAGTTCTCATCCAATGTAATGATATGGCTGTAAAAATACCTGTCAGTGTACAATGTGAAGTGCCAGGTAGGGTTCTGTTGGGTAATGACCTCAAAGCTCTTGGAGTTGTATCTCATACCCCCAGACCTCCTAGCAAAAGGTTTCAGGAACTCACAAAACCTGCAAGGGAGAAAACCCTGAGAGGGTTATCTCAGGAGATGATGACAGAAATCACTCCTCTACCACTGGAGCAACTTACTGCAGTAACTACCAGATCAGGAGCAAAGGGGCAACCCAAGACTCCTAGGAAAAAGCCAGCAGCAAGCACTCCAGTGCTTCCAACAAGGACTTCCCCTAGGTTGTCCAAAGTTACACCTGTAACTCCCCCTCCAGCTGAGGCTGAGAGAGAGGTACAGCCCTGTGTGGTTGAGCTAGACTCTGAGGAAGAGCTAGAAGGAGGCCCCAACCTTATTGGAGATTTGGACCCTGAGGACCATCCTGAGCTGCAGTCTTTACTGGCAGAAGGTGGGCCTAGCAGGGCAGCTTTTCGTAAGGGGCAAAGAGAATGTCCAACTCTGGAGGGTCTCCGCCACCAGGCAGCTTCTCAAGCTGATGGGCAAGAGCCTGGGAAGTATAGGTTGCACTGGGAAGATGGCCTCTTCTACAGTGAACCCACTGAGTCTGAACCTGGAGACTACAAACGCCTTGTAGTCCCACAAGAAAACAGACAACAGTTCTTACAACTAGCCCATGAGATACCTTTGGCTGGCCACTTGAGTTTCAAGAAGACCAAGGAAAGGCTCTCACTCTACTTTTATTGGCCAAAGATGGGGGCTGAAGTAGATAGATATTGTAAGAGCTGCCATACCTGCCAGACTTCTGGTAAGGTTGGTTCCAAGAATGTGGCACCTTTAGTGCCTCTCCCAGTTGTGGGAGTCCCATTTGAGAGGGTAGGGATTGACATTGTTGGTCCCCTTGATCCTCCAACCTCCTCAGGCAACAGGTTTATCCTTGTTGTAGTAGACCATGCTACTAGATACCCTGAGGCCATTCCTATGAGGACTGTTACAGCTCCGGCTGTGGCTAAGGCCCTCCTTGGTATTTTTACCAGGGTTGGGTTTCCTAAGGAGGTAATCTCTGACAGGGGGTCAAACTTTATGTCCCACTACATGAAGGCCATGTGGAAAACCTGTGGAGTTACCTACAAGTTCTCAACCGCCTACCACCCTCAGACAAACGGGTTGGTTGAAAGGTTTAACAGAACCATGAAGAGCATGATAGGTGCTTTGGAAGAACCCCTTAAGAAAAAGTGGGACCTTCTACTGCCATGCCTTCTCTTTGCTTATAGAGAAGTCCCTCAGGAGGGAGTAGGTTATTCTCCCTTTGAGCTTCTCTATGGCCATCCAGTCAGAGGTCCATTGGCCCTGATTAAGGAGGGGTTGGAAGGTGCTCCTCCCCTCAAGCCAGTCAGAGTGACTGACTATGTGATAGGTCTCCGGAGGAGAATGTCACACATGATGGCAGAAGCAAGTGACAACTTGAAAGCTGGTCAAGCCCTGGTCAAACATTGGCACGACCAGAAGGCTAACATGGTTGAGTTTACTCAAGACCAGCTAGTTCTAGTTATGCTCCCAACAAGGCAGAGGGCCTTGCAAGACAAATGGATGGGACCCTTCAAGGTTGTGGGAAAACTTGGAGAGGTCAACTATCTGGTGGATCTGGGCAGACCCAGGGAAGCTCCTAGAGTCTTCCACACCAACCGACTAAAAGCATACATCTCCAGACCTGATGTAGGAGCCTTGCTTCTAGCTTCAGCTGCAGAGGAGGAAGAGAGTGAATCTCTCCCTGATCTCCTCAGAGGTGTACCTTTAGATGAAAAAGTTGAAGGAGTCAATCTCTCTTCAGACCTGACACCTGAGCAACAAGAGGAGTGCAAATCTATGTTAAATCAGTTTGCCTCCCTGTTCTCACTGTCACCAGGCTTGACCCCTTGGGGCCAGCATGAGATACTCACTGGTGACTGTCTGCCAGTCAAAAGCAGAGGATACAGAATGTCAGAACATATCAGAGCCCACATCAAAGGAGAGGTCAAGAAGATGCTTGATCTCGGGGTAATAGAACCCTCTACTAGTCCATGGTCTAGCCCAGTTGTGTTAGTACCAAAGGCAGGATCCAAAGACTTGAGATTCTGTGTGGACTATAGAGCTCTAAATGCAGTCACCAAGACTGATGCCCACCCTTTGCCCAGGACAGATGAGTTGGTGGATAAACTTGGTGCAGCCAAGTACCTCAGCACATTTGACCTGACGTCAGGCTATTGGCAAATAGCCCTGACAGACCATGCCAAGGAGAAAACTGCATTTTCAACCCCAGTTGGCTTGTACCAGTTTAAGGTCATGCCTTTTGGACTGAAAAATGCACCTGCCACATTCCAAAGGATGGTGAACCAAGTTCTGGCTGGGATGGAAGATTTCTGCATGGCATACTTGGATGACATTGCAGTCTTCAGCCACTCCTGGGAAGAACATGTGAACCACCTAGGACATGTGTTGCAGGCTCTGAAACAGGCCCATTTGACAATCAAAGCCAGTAAGTGCCAGATTGGTCAAAGTAAAGTGGTCTACCTTGGACATGAGGTAGGAGGTGGAGAAATAAGGCCTTTGCCCAGCAAGATTGAAGCTGTGCAAAATTGGACAACACCAACTACTCAAACCCAAGTGAGAGCTTTTCTAGGCCTCACTGGGTATTACAGGAATTTCATTGAGAACTATGGGACCATAGCTTCTCCACTGAATGTAATCTCCTCTCCCAAATTCCCTAAGAAGGTAAAATGGAATGAGGAGTGCAATCAGGCCTTTGAAAAACTGAAGAGAGCTCTTTGCCAGGCTCCAGTATTGAGAGCTCCTGACTACCACCAACCTTTCATTGTACAAACTGATGCTTCCAATGTAGGTATAGGTGCAGTTCTAAGCCAACTGGATGAGAAGGGTAGGGAGCACCCCATTTGCTTCATCAGTAGGAAACTGAAGGATCCTGAGACAAGGTGGGCAACTATCGAAAGAGAATGCTTTGCTATTGTGTGGGCACTGAAGAAGTTTAGGCCATACTTGTATGGTTCTACTTTTGTTATTCAGACTGACCACCAACCCTTGAGATGGTTAATGCAAATGAAAGGGGAAAATCCAAAACTATTGAGATGGTCAATCTGCCTGCAAGGGTTTGATTTCACCATTGAGCACAGGTCAGGGTGTCACCATCAAAATGCTGATGGACTCTCTAGGATGTATATCATCGACTAGAGGTATGAGGTTCATCCAGGAGTGGATTAAATCCTCCTGTCCCTTAGTCTGGGGGGGGCGAGTGTTAGGGAGAATTCTCTGTTTAGGCTGAATTTCCCTACCTAGTGAGTCCCCCAGCAGCTTTGCTGGATTTCTGGGGTTTAATTTTTTTCTCCTGCCAAGAGTGAGACTCTTTTACCCTCACTCTTGGACATGTTGAAGTGTGTTTTCTTGGTTAAACCTTGTGTTGAATGGGCTATGGGGTCTTTTACTCCATAGGGCCTCATGTATTTTTGTGATGTGGGTCACACAGCACCCTCTGTGCCGTGACCCAGGGGTGTCCTAGGGACTCCCCAACATAGACTCCATACCCTGGGACTGACTACTGTCTCCCAGGGCATGTAAAGTCACCAAAGACTTTGCTAGTCTTGAATCCTGAACAGAACCAATACAAACCATCATATTGTGGACGTACTGGCTGGGGCAATTCGATTGCCCCAGGGTCTGTTAGTCGAGGGGGCACGTCTCCGTCCCCCCTGATCGAGTTTTGGCTGGTGGCAGTGGAAACTACTTTTTATATTCGACCGCGAATATTTCCCTATGGGATTTCCCATTGTTTTAGGCTAACACATTTAATTATTTATTTACGGTAGCCTTAAACATACCGCCGGTTTATATATTTATTTTTATAACTCCGGTTGGGACTTTTTGCCAAAACTTGATTCTAAAATGGCGTTGGTGTTCGCCTCTGTAACTCTGACCCAAAGTGGAGCCCTTTGTTCCACTTTTGGCGGGCTTCTCCACAGAAGCCCTCCAAAGTGGTGCCACTCTGTCTGGGGTACTTAGGAGGGGTGGAGGGGGATTTAGGCACCCTGGACTGAGTTACCTTGGTAACTCAAGTCGCACTCCGTCCTGATTGGCCCAAGTGGTGAGCCGCCCGGCTCACCACTTAGCATGTTTGAGTGACAGCTAGGCTGGGTGAATGGGGGTTTGCTGCATAAAAGCAGGGCTTTGGGGACTGGGACTTCAGAAGTCGCCACAGGACCAAGAATCCGACGAGGGAAGAGCTGAGCCGACCTGCTTCGACGACACCACCCGGTGGAGCCCTGCTGAACCGTCTCACCACTTTTTCCCGACGACCGAGGAGAACTCTTAACGGAGTGGCCCCTTCCCTTGACTGGTGGGGACAACCAGTTTTCGCCTTCTTTCCGTCCTTTAGAGGTATCTCGTGGCCGCCTTGCCTGTGCCAAGCACCCCGGCATCCGGAATACCACACTTTACCCCCATACCGCGAAAGTCGGTACCAACCCTTTAACCGGAGGACTCCGCGGCTGGTTTCTTCCCGGGCAGTGCTACGACCTTTCTCTTCTGCTCTTCAGCGAGATATTCTTCTCCCCTGACCGACGTCGAGCCTTGCTGTCGCTGCCTGGAACAACTGCCCCCGCTGGAGGATCCTTTCCGCTTAAGGTACTGTGTTCCGCCTGGCTTCCCTTGCTACCGACTGTACGGGGTAGATTTAGTCCCCGGCTTTCGAACCTGGGAGTGCCTGGGACACTTTGGCTAAACTTTCTGAGCCACTCTAAACTCTTTTTGACTCTTTGCAAGACTTTGAATCTCTAACTAACAGTGTGATCTTGGGCACATTTTCGCTCCGGCTACTCTAAGAGTGGGCCCTGCCTAGTGACTTTTGCTCACCTGTGACTTTATTCTTCTTTAAGCCTATTGCAAGTGTTCTGGACCTTAGAGTGGTGTGTCTAACCTATTTCTGCTTTTTCTCTCCCCTTTCTTGGAAACTACTAGAGTGTCATCTAACGTTAAGCACTCACCTCTGTTTTAATTAAGTGGTGTTAACCTAGAGTTGTCTAGATAGGAGAAAGGATTGAATTTACTTTCAGTATAACTGTGTTGAAGTGCTTTTACTATATTTTTGCTAGAGTGTTTTTAACTTATGTGTATTTTAAATAAATAACTATATACTTTTGAAACCAAGCTCTGGTCAGTGTTTGCTTGTGCTATTGTGTTTTGGTACATATTGTGTATACTTTACATACTGCCTAACTCTTCTTGAGAGAGGTCTGACTGCTCAGCCACAGCTACCAGGTAAATCTGGGTGGTACGGACTGCTACCAAAGGGGTTTACTGCTCTACCTGTAGTCTTAAATCTTTTGCAGTGTTCCCCAAGGGAACTGCACAGGTTTCTGCCTAACAGCCATTCATCTCAGGGATGTCTGGGTTTGATTCACAGGAGTGCTATTTTTCTTGTTTCCCCGAGACCTTGGGTATCCCCTTTGTCTACTTTTTCCTGGAAATAGAAGTTGGAATTTCCTGTGGACTGGGTGTTATAGGTTTTCCTGTAACAACCTCTTGAGTCATCTAGGGTGAACCCTCTGACCTTCCTGGTCTATTCCGGTTTCCTTTTACTGGGAGTGCTTGATACAACCCAAAGCTTCTTTGTCATTCCTCAACTAGACTCTCCCAGGCACCTCACTTTGTACACTGACAGGTATTCATACAGTCATATTTTTGCACTGGATGAGAGCTGGTAGTCTTGGAAGCAGTTGGACAGGGCCTCCAGCAAGCTTAGTTAGGCCTTTGGGTGCCTTAGCAACATCCTCACGTTTGAAAAAGGTTTCATCCACCGCTGTAATGCTGGCCACAGTTTTGTCTCTAATGGCAGGGGTCTCCTGTCCATTTACAAGTACACTGTCCTTGTAATATTCTTTTGTGTTATCTGGTATAAAATTATAGACATCTACATTCTGCTGTTTCCACAGACCCAGGGATACTAAAACACTGGCAGAGACTCCAATGGGGTCTTCAGCCAGTCGTTGAAAGATTCCACTTGCCATATGTACTTCTCCCTCAGGGATGAATGCTAAGGAGGCAGTGTGGACCCCTGAAGGTTTACCCTTGCATCTGGGATCCCCTTTCACATGGTTAGTTGACCCACAAGCATAACATTTTCCAAATATTTTGACAAATGGGGGCTTCTGCTGACATCCCTCTGGTTTGGCACCAGAGGTATCACTAGACTGATTCTGTTTCCCTTATGGCTTACCCTTTCTGTTTTTGGCCCTCTTTTGGATGGGAGTTTTTAGAATTTTCTTTGTCATCTTTCTTTTGCTGCTTCCCTTCATCCTTCTTGTGAGTGGCACCAGAATCCTTGTGAGTAGCCCTGTTGGCAACCCACAAGTGAGCAGTTTTCACTAGCTTCTTGGGATCAATCTCTTTTGAGTCAGCCAAGTGCTGTCTCAGCTCAGGAGAGCGGGCATCAAAAATAGATTCCAACAAAAATAGATTTCGAATAGATTGTGTCCGCCAACGTATTCCACATCCTTGACATGTAATGTCCACAGCTGTGCTACTTCGGAAATTTTTCGGCAGAGTGCGTCCTGCGTCGATGGAGTCGGGTTGATGTACCTCGAAGCCCTCCGTCGAGGGCGACGTCACTGGATGTTATAAATAGGACGCACAGTGCCTGTAGCCTCAGTTCTATTTTTTAAGCAAACGTGTTTGCTTTGAGAACTCTGCACGCCTTGTGTATTCTTCGTGAATGTCTTCATCTACCCCTCTGACTTTGCGGTCTGGCTTTGACTTGCCGGGACTGTAAGTCTAAGATGTCGATTACGGACCCGCACCGCATTTGTTTGTGGTGTCTGGGCGAGAGTCATGACACGACGACTGGTACAAATGCCAGTCGCTGACTGCTAAGGCCTTGCGGGAGCGTAAGGGGAAGTTACAGGTTGGTTGGGGTACTACACCTAGTAAGTCCCGAAAAGCTGCAAAAGGGATGTCCACCAACGATTCGAGGGGTGACGCTCCTCGTCAGTTGTCGTCCCGGGGATCTCGTTCCCGGAGTGGGTCCTGCCAATCTTCCTCATTGTCTCACCACTCCCAGAAGCGACGTCACCGGTTGCCTTCCTCGTCGGAGGATGGCACCTTGAGGAAAGGGGCTTTTCCCACTAAGTCCTCGACTCCCGAGGAATGGGAGGCCTTCCGGGAGCAGATGCTGGTGATTTTCCAATCCCAGGGCAATGCCTTCGGAAGAAGCCGGCAGGAAACGGTCTCGGTCCGATGCTCGCGTGCCTTCAGGAGCCCAGATCGTCGGCGCGATAAACATCGGGGACCGTTGAGGTCCTGTTCGGACAAGGCTCTAGTTCATCGCCAGAGACGTGCTAGGTCCAGGTCTCGGTCTTCGTCCCCGGCGAAACCGCAGAAGTCTGGTAAGGGCTCGAAGTCAGCGCCCATTCCGTCAGCACAGTGTCCGTCGAGTACAGCTGTCGGTGCTTTGCCTTCACTCCAGCCCTCGGAACAATCAGCGCCATTGTCGACGTCAAAGCGGGCAGCGCCCTCAATGCCTTTGGGGCAATTTGACTGGAATTTGCTGGGGGAGGTCCCTAGTACTGTGGTGCCTCCAAGAAAGGCTAAAGCCAAGACAGTACAACCTTTTATTGACTCCAGGCACACTCCTAGGCAGGAGTTCTTTCAGCCTCTGGATGATATCTGAGGATGAGGAGAGGTCGGATTTAGTGTTTGGCCCTGTGGAGCCTGAGGCGGCTCCTGTCTTTTCCGGAAACAGTCAGTTGGAGTTAGAACAGTCATTGCATGATGCCAGTGGCCTGGACACTTCTCCAGAGGTGGAGTTAGGCAGGCCTGAGCCTGGGGCTTATGGAGAATCCTCCTATAGGAGATTGATGGCTAGAGTTACTGAGTATCTTGGTTGGTGCGGTCCTCCAGTGTCATTTGTTCAGGATGACCTCACTGATAATTTGGATCAAGGTCTGTTCACTGACCCAGTGTTTCATTTGACTTTGCAAAAAAGGGTGACTGCTACTTGGCAGATGCTGGAGTCTCTTCCGTCGGTTAACAAATCGTTAACTAAAAAATACTGCCCTTCCAGTAGCAAAACCAGCTACCTTTCCTCTCGCCCCACTCCTGAGAGTTTGGTGTTACGGCCACCTCGAGGCAGGCGGCGTACCCTACCATCCCTCCTGATGGGGATGACGAGCGCTTTGAGGGTGGGGCACGCAAGGTGTTTTCTGCGGGGAGTATGGCCCTGAAGTCGGCCAACTCCACTTGTGCCTTGGCAAGATTTTCACACACTGTGGAATTGTTTCTCTTGCGGCTGAGCATATGCCTGAGCGGGAAGAAAGGGATGGGTTCCGTGCTCTCGTGCAAGATGGCAAGGATGCCATGTGTGAATCTCTTTAGTCGGGGTTGGACACTGCCGACAGTGTTAGCCGGTCCATGGCTGCGAGCACCGTTATATGCATGTGTTTGCGTGGTTGTGGAAGTCTGGTTTTGCTCCATATGTACAACCCTTTCTTCTGAACATGCCCTTTGATGGTGCGCATTTGTTTGGCAGCAAGGCTGACAAAAGATTTGAGAGGTTGCAGACCTCAAAAGCTGCTGCTAAATCTTTGAGCACAGCTGTGCGTCAACCTCCACCTTTTCGTCCTAGGGGACAGCAGTGGAGGGGAGGTTCCTTTTCGTTACTACTCCTGTTTTGGTAGGACGCGACGAACCACCAGTCAAAAGGGTCCACGTAAGAGTACCCATGGTGGTTGGGGATATAGAGGTGCCCACACCGCTCAGGCAGCTGCCTCTTTGCCTTCAAGCGCTACCAGAGCTGCTCCAAAACAGCTATGAGGCCATGTTCCATTCTTCACCGGTTGGGGGCAGAATGTCTCAGCATCTTGAAGAATGGCGAGCTATTACTTCGGATGCGTGGGTTCTGGATACAATAGCCCACGGCTACTGCCTTCACTTACTAAAGCAGCCTCACGACAATCCACCAGGAAATCTCTTTGAAGCTTCCGGATCCGCTCCTTGTGCAGGAAATCTTGACCCTGCTGGAGAAAGGCGCTATAGAACTGGTGCCTGTATTGGAGAGTAACAAGGGATGGTATTCCCCATATATTTTGATTCCACAGAAAGACGGGGGATTGAGACCCATCTTGGACTTGCGTTGGTTGAACAAACTCCTCAGGAAGGACAAGTTCAAGATGTTTCTTCTTTCTCTGGTCCTCCAGGCCCCTTCGACTTCAGGATTGGTTGGTGTCTCTGGACCTACAGGATGCTTACTTTCATGTGCCAATTCATCCAAAGCACAAAGTACCTGAGGTTTGCGGCTGGCAGCTCGCACTTTCAGTTTCGGGTCCTGCCATTCAGATTGACCTCCGCCCGAGGGTTTTCACCAAGCTAATGGTGGTGGTGGCAGCGTATCTCGGGCTAGGGGGTGGTGGGATTCACGTATACACCTACCTGGACCACTGGCTGATCCGTGCGAGTTCTGAGCAAGCGATGGATCATCTTGGTCTCACCTGCCGCTCCCTCTACAAGCTGGGCTTCTCCATCAATTTCAATAAGTCACATCCGACACCTCCCCAACAGCTAACAGTACATCAGGGCTGTGTTGGACAAGTTCTTGGGGAAGTGCTCGCCTCCCAGTGGTGAGGGTTCATCACATTGTGCACATGGTGGACAAATTTCAACATGCCCAGCGACTTCCGGGCTTTCGAATTGTTAAGGTTGCTCCGCCTCATGGCATGCTGCATTTTTCGGTGCCAGAGGCCAGACTGGGGAGGAGATCCCTGCAATTGGTCCTCAAGATGCAGTGGTCACAATTCTCAGGCAAGATGTCGGATCCCGTTCAGATTCCACTCTCGGTTTCACAGGATCTTCTGTGGTGGGGCCAACGAGGGGAACCTGATGAAGGGGGACCCGTTTTGGCAACCATGGCCGGAGGTGACAGTAGTGACGGACGCTTACCTTACAGGATGGGGAGCTCATGCCGACGATTTGACAGCCAGTGGTCTTTGGTCTCTGTCGGGTCCAAACTCCACATCAACCTGTTGAGCCGAGGGCCATCAGGCTGGCCTGGCCCTGAAGGCTTTTCTGCCATCTGTGCGGGGGAAGAGTGTCCTGATCATGGCAGACAACACAGTGGCCATGCATTACCTCAACAAAGGGGGGGGTCACTACCATTGTGCAGAGAGGCGATGCAGCTATGGTTCTGGGCAATACAGCAATGAATATCCCTCTCGACAGTACATCTGGCTGGAGAGGAGAATGTGGCAGCGGACGCTCTGAGCAGGCAGAGCACAGTCTCTCACGAGTGGGAGTTGGCTCAGGAAGTCCTCCTGGAGATCTTTGCCCTTTGGGGAACCCCACATGTGGATCTTTTTGCGACCAGTGCCAACCGGAAGTGAGAGATTCTGCTCAAGGGAATTTCCTCTGAGAGGAGCCCTTTTGAACAAGTTTCCTCCAGTCCCCGTCAATCCTCAAGTGTTAAGGAGGTTGCAGGTGTTCAGATCCCACATGATCCTCATTGTTCAGGATTGGGCCAGGAGAGCGTGGTATCTGGACCTTCTAGAAATGGCCATCTGCCATCTCTCCCTACAGCGAGCTTCTTCTTCTAGGATTGGGACCTCCCGGATGACGTGATGGAGGCGTTGCTTTCGGCCTGGTGGCCAGCAACCAAATCCATGTACTGTTGCTGTATGTTATGCGACTGGTGCAGAGGACAAGATGTTGATCCTTTTCAGTGTTCAATTCCCATGGTTCTGTCTTTCTTCCTTGGGCCCACAGAGGTCTTCAAGTAGGTACCATTAAAGGTTACCTGGCGGCGCTGTTGATCTTCAAGCGCTCGTCTAAAGAATATTCTTATTTTAAGATTACTTTGATTTCCCAATTTCTAAAAGGGCTCACTAATGTTTCTGCCGTCCCCGTTTCAGGTGCCCGTATGGGATCTGAACTTGGTCTTGAAATTCCTGATGGGTGCTCCATTTGAACCTTTGCACTCTTGTCTTTTGAGACTGTTGTCTTTCAAGACGGTTTTCATAGTTGTGGTTACATCCGCTCGCACAGTGAGTGAATTGCAGGTACTTTCATCTAAGCCACCCTTTACTATGTTCCTCAAGGATATGGTTGTACTAAGGGCATGTCCTTCCTACCTAAGGGAGTGTCTGAGTTCCATTTAAGCCAGAAAATGGTACTTCCTGCTTTCTATCCTCATCATCCTGGTAAGGAAGAGGAGCGACTTCATTGGTTGGACCCTAGGAGAGGTCTGAGCTTTTATATTTCTAGGATTTCCAGGGTAAGAGTGGACAATCAACTCTTTGTGGTGTACCCTTGACACTGATTGGGCCCTGCTGTTACCAAACAGACTGTCATGATTCCTGCCCTTCATGTCCCCAGCCCTCCAAGATGTCAGGCTGGAGCCAGGCCACGATCAGCTCCATGGCCCTCAAGGGCTTCTCCATCGACCCACTTGGAGTCAGACTTGGCACTTGTGGCACCAGACTCACTCACTCCCATAGGATAACATTGGGGATTGGTTGGGACAAGATGGATTCCCCCCACATATTTCGGTTCCCAGAACTGCATGTGCAGTCTAGTCTTTTGGGTGTGGTTCAGCCCAGAGACACCTGGGATACCCAGAGTCTATTTAAGCCACGCCCAGGCTGAGAAACATGCTTTGTGTTTTCTGCACCTGCAGCGTGACACTCGGTGTTCGGATCGGTCTCCAGTAGGCCTGCATCTTTCTCCTGCGCTCAGCTCCTGCAAGAACGCCGTTAGGAACAGCCTTACCTTGCGGCGCTTCTGCCCATCATTCATCGCTCCTTCTGTTCTGCGGGGATCTTTGGCGGTGTCATTCCCATCCCGGCACAACGCTTCCTAAGGAAAAGGTAAAAGAACAGAAAAAAGGCATTAGTAAGCATTCAGCCAATCTTCGTTTATTTTTTAAAGACTGTACGAGCTTCAAACGCTTACCTGAATCCCAGCCGCTCTTGGGGAACTCTATCTCCGGAACTTCTTATCCATCTGCAAGAGGGAAAAGACACTCCAGTTTAGCGTGGAAACATCTAGAGCCGCCACATACCGCGCTTACTCATCGCATTTCTTCTTCATAACCGGCATCAGCGCTGAAAATGTTGCGGCACCTAAAAGACACAGAAAAAGAACTCAGTTCAATACAAATACGAAAGGGTCGCATCGCGCTCTCACTCACCTTCAGCGCTACTCATCTCAGCAGCACGCCGCCATCCCCGGACGCCGGCCATCATCTAAGGAAGGAAAGGAACAAAGTTGGAGAACTGTTCAAAAGACTCATTATACTTACCTGTCAGACTCTTGCCAGTGAAGTAACTAGGCAGCAACGATCCTGCATCAATCAATGCGCCCCTGCGCTGAAAGCAGGATGGGGAGCACACTTTCCGAGAAAACAAGGTGAGCTGTGGATCAAAGGGAGGGTTTGGACCCCGGGGAAGAAGGGGTTCAAGCACACAGACAATAGGGAGTTACTATACCAATCCCGTGTTTCAGGCCCAGTCTCCAGTCGAGTAGACTCCAGGGAAGGGTTCGAGGTCGTAAGAGGTCAGAACAGGCTGAATGACGTCCCTGTGGATACCAGGTGTGCGTTGCACAGACCTTGTCCAGGTCGATTATATTCACCATTACTGAATGTTACAGATTGGCGGGCAAGGACCCTCCTGGGGGGTTGCAAGCTCACTTCACTAGGGGCATGGCTACTGCCACAGCCCTGCAGCGGGGAGTTCCTATAAGGAATATTTGTAATGCAGCCACATGGGCTTCTATCTACACTTTTGTCAAACATTACTCCCTGGATACGCTCCATGGTCAAGATATGGCCTTTGGTAAAGCGGTACTCTATTCTGCCATCTGATTGGGTATTCTAAATTCTCCAGCATGGGGTCTGGCATGGATTCACATGTTCATGAATATTCCCCGTCAGGCTGGGAATCCTCGGTAAAAGAAAAAATCAGTTTTAGTTTCGGAACGGTCTTTCTACTAATAACCAATGACTGGTCTCTGGGTCATACTGCCCCCAGCCAATGACTGCTCTCTACCTAAGCCCCTCCTCTGGCAGCCATCTTCAGATTTTTACTGCATGTTCAAGTGTTGGGAGTCCTCGTGCTTTAGCTCTCAAGCTTTTTCTGTGTTGCATTTTTCCAAAGAGTTTACTCTTTATTTTTTTGTCAAATCGAGCCTCAAGCTCCACAGTTTCATCTTCCAATTAACGGGGACCCGTTTCAGAATTTTCTACGCACCTCAAGGGTGATTTTTTTTTTTCATCAAATTTCACTTCTTGGAGGATTCTGGAAGATCTTTGAGGCCTACCCTGCGTGGACATGGCCCAGGACAAAGGGGACTCGACTCCAACTGGATCCAAGCTGTTTAGGATCTGCCCAGGATGTGGACTACAGAACGTCTTAAAGGAAGATGAGCACTCACGGTGCCTCTACTGCCTTCACGCCAACAAGTCGCACGTGGAGGAGGACACTGCATTCTGCAAGAACATGTCCGTCCGGGCAATGAAAGACCATCGTACTCGACTTGCTAACTGGCTGGAGGCGAAGAGCCCAGCAGCAGGTGAGAAGAAGTCCGAGCGGTCTTCTAAGACCTTGAGGATGCTCTGGCGACGGGGACCCAACAGAAGGCAAAGCACTGCGAGTCCGTGGGCACCAGGCGCGCGGTTGGTTCGGGCTGCCAGGCAGGGCGCAATGTCACTGATGCCATCAACCACGAGCCAATGCTCCGGCTCGGTGAAAAGGAAGTCTGAGAACCTGGGTAAGCTTCGGGAAAAGCCCCAGCAGATCCCCACTGAGAAAGCCAAGGGGGAGCGAGGCATTGACCCTCCCCCCACAGTGAAGGCCTCCGACATGCCAATGATTGTGAAGGCCCAGATTCACCCAGCTAAGGTCTCGATTGAGGGAGTCGTGGTGGCCCTGGCGAAACCTGCAGAGGCGACCTCAGTGGAAACGACCTCCAGGCCTAGTGTTTCCCTGCCATCTCGGAGGGAATTGTCTTTCCAGCCTATCGAAAAGACCTAATGGACTTGGATACCTCTTCTGAGGATGAGCTGCCGATCGTCAAGGCAACCGTGGACAAGAGGTTCGAGGAGAGGGCCCGCGGGAAGGATCCTGACTAGGCGGACGTGGAGACTGAGGGTGGAGCTCATGAAGAGCGGCAGATCGAGGAACCGTACACCCCGGGGCTCCCGTCGCAACCAATGCCACCTCCTAGGGACAGGCAGGATAACATTTTGCGGGCACTGCAAACCCTGTGCACCGAGATAAGGACAAGGCTACCCTTGCCTCCGGTGGACGATACAGCTGCGCCTGGACCATCCGAGTCCTCTACCCATGTGGAGGAGAGTCCATCCTCCCCCACCCTTCCATCCTTCACCTCCATCCCCTCCGAGGGATGAGACAGAGATGGCAGGGACAGACGACGGTGGTGGTGACGACGGAACAGATCTCGCATCACCCCCTCCCCGGGCTTCCCCTCCCAACGAAATGGTTCCTTTCACGCCATGATCGCCAGGGCATCGGAGCTGTTCCAGCTATGCCCCGAAGAGCAGAAGGAGGGGTTCCTCTACCAACAACGGGAGACTAAGAGGAAGACTGTCCTCTCAGTTCCATTGCTGGACGACACCTGGGACGAAAGACTGTCCCTTCTGAAGAACCGTCCATGGCCCCTGCAAAGAGGGACCGGTACGAGAAGTACTGGGTCCCAGTTTCTGCTCCTATGTGCCTTGGGGCACAGCCGTCCCTGGATTCGGTGGTCTCCGTGGCGGCCAAGAAGAAATCGGCAGGGGCGACGACATCAACTTCCACTTCGCCACCGGACGGCGAGGAGAAGAAGCTGTACACCATGGGACGATGGAGTCATCTCATTGGCAGCTACGACCATCAAGGCGGCCACCTCCCTCACAATCGTAGCCCGCTACGACAGGGAGCTGTGGTTTAAGTTCGCTCCCCTCTTGCACTGCCTCCCAGACAAGAGGGCAGAAGCCCTGGAGATCCTGCATGAAGGCGAGGTGGCATCGGACCACGCCATCACAGTGGCCACGGACATCGCTGACACCAGTTTTCGCCAGATGGGCAACAGTGTTTGCCTTCGTCGGCGCAGTTGGCTCAGGGCCACAGACTTCCGTAAGGACGTGCAGACCAGGGTACTGGACATGCCCTTCGATGGGAACAACCTGTTCGGCAAGGCAGTGGACAAGTCACTGCAGGCCATCAAGGCAGACACCAAGACGGCCTGGGCCTTGGGCTTTCTCCATCAGAGACTGCTGTCCTTTCGGAATTCATGAGGCAAGTCTCAAGATTCCTCCAAAGGATTCGGCGGTAGCTCCTCGTCGTACCGCCAGGTGGCCCGGTCCTCGTTGCAAGATGCCTACAGAGTCTGCAACAAGGCCAGTGGACAGTCGCCAAGGGGCCCAGGGTGGCAAGGCCTCGGCGAAGCAGGACTGAACAGTCCGTGACGTCGGACCCCCACCCAAGCATCCCAGTGGGAGGCCCCGCTGGCAAACTTCATCTGCACGTGGAAGTCCATCTTCACCGACAGTTGGGTGCTGGATGCCCTGGCCCACAGGCACACTCTGGAGTTCCAAAAGAAGTGTCCCCATTTTCCATCAGTGGCCAGGAAGGAAAACCCCATTCCACAGCTGCTTCTGGAGGTACGAGCAATGCTGAAGTGCGCGATAGAACTCGTCCCAAAGATACTCCGGGGCTCCGGAGTATACTCGCGGTACTTCCTCGTCCGATAGAAGACCGGCGGCTGGCGGCCCATTCTAGACCGCCGCCTCAACATTTATTCCCAGAAATTCTGCATGGTCACCCTCCAAAACGTGCTGGAACAACTGGAGGAAGGTGACTTCCTGTCGTTGCTGGACTTTAAGGATGCATACTTCCACATCCCCATACACAAAGGACATCGAAGGTTTTTGCGCTTCGTGGTCCAAGGATGGCACTATCAGTTCAAGGTACTGCCCTTCGGTGTGAAGTTGGCGCCAAGGGTCTTCACCAAGTGCCTGGCACCGGTGTGGCTCGTCTACAGGGAATCCAGGTCTCCCCCTACCTGGATGATTGGCTAATGTTAAAAAGCAGGTACCAAACTCTTTAGGTTCACTTCATAGTAGTTTATTTCCAGCTTAATCAGTTACAGTTCCACATGAAGACATAAAGGACATATAGGACATAAATAAGACAAACACCGGCTCCCATCACCCAGGGCCAGCCAGCTGTAACTGTCACTGAATAGAATACTCCCTAAGAAGATTGTATCATCCACACAGAAACATTCCACATGACATCACCAGCTACATCACCACAGACAGGCACAATACAACACACCTCCCTCCTTTACAAAACCTAACCTGCACAGAACAAGTCACATACCACAGCACAACTACCACCTTCCAGCAACAGACACACATGACACTCAACTGAAGACGGACACTTCCACAGCTAAACCCAACCAACAAAACATGACACCCTGACAAACCGCAAACCAAATACCCTCGCAAAAATACTATCATCCATCTGCCTGTTCCTGCCACCAACAAGCAACTGAGCTCTCACCCCAGGACCTGGTCAACCCCGACACAGGGCTACTTCACCTACACTCCTGAACAACCACAAGACTGCTTCACCTCCTACCACCTGCCCCCGCCTACAACGCGGGTGTCCAGGCTGCCACCCTTGAACCCCAGCAGGCCTCTAGACTGCCACTCCAGCGAACTGAGACCTCAAAGCCTCCAAGAAGACCACTACAACCTCATTCCAACAGGGATTCACCAAGTGAAAACAGTGCTACCGAATGAGGTAGCACGCCCATGGACTCAACACCTCACATGTTACCAGACCACGTTTTAGAAACTTCCAAACATATTGGGAGCAGTGGCCACGCACTCCCAATGCCAACATCAATGGCTGGTAAAATCTCAACGGTATTACACGGAAGAATGGCATCCTCGCACAAATCTGACTGTTGAACCCACAGACAAAACGAAATCTACAATAAAAACCACAAATAACATAGAAAATAATTTACTCATCAACTCAGGACACACCAAACCCAATACCAACGGGTCATTACCAGGCGTCCCCGGCTACCCCTTTACCACCAGTAACTTACTGTCCTATAAGATGAGA
The DNA here is from genome assembly GCF_040938575.1 of Ambystoma mexicanum. Lineage (NCBI taxonomy): Eukaryota > Metazoa > Chordata > Amphibia > Caudata > Ambystomatidae > Ambystoma > Ambystoma mexicanum. The sequence goes on along the minus strand of NC_090931.1, from coordinate 544,292,595 downwards.
AGGATAGAAAACCCTAGAGAAGACGCTACTTCCTTCAGTAGATTCATAGCCATTAAACCTTTAACTATATGAGGTAACTGCTATAAACCAAACCAATACCAAACGTGCATTTCAAAAATCCTATTTGAAAAATCCTAACATTTGTAAACGAGCTGAGGCGCTACCTCACTCGAGAACAATCGCATGTATGAACAACTTTCACTACGACAGGCAAATACCCAAACCAAAACAATATTACGTTGCCCATGCAACCCTAAGCATGCATTACCTTACATGTCGATTAAAACATTCACACATTAATCATGCTCACAGTGCTCCCACTGACTCTCTCCATCACCATCCAACAGTTGCATATAATATATCATCATTAGAGTCAGATAGCTAAATTATGCATTTCCCAACCAAACAGACATAACCATGTCTTGCTGTAAAGCAGACAAAACGGCAAAACATGCACATTTTAATAATTAAATGACATGACCATATATATTTTGCTGAAAATAATACATAACAGCAAAACTAACACTTTTGCAGCCCTAAAATTCAACAGCCATTTTGCGCTCTAAAAAAAAATTGTTCCCCATCCTAATAGTCCATGTTGCTTTCCATCAACTCTACATGCTGCAAATCCTATAATAAAACATTAGTTTTAGCCATCACATATAAACACATTCATATGTGATGATTTGCAACTACACAGTAACACATTGAGCAAACGGAAGTCCATGTGCCATGAGCATGGCACCGAAAACCAGAAAAATCCACAAAACGAATGATTTTATATATATTACCACTACATGTTCCTTTAAGCAATAACTCACACAAACCATTACCAAATGTGCACATATTTTGCCATTTTCCGTCCATTCTTATGTGGCTGGTTGTATATTACATCAACCATTAACACATTTAAAACCCATTCCCAAAATCCCATCAAAACTTGATATGAAACTCCTCATAGTGCAAGGTACAAGGCCAGGTATAATGCACATGTATTACACAAAAAGGATACTTAGGCGTGTTCTCCCCAATTCCATCGTTGAGTGCATTACACACACCGGCAGTGATTAGTTCAATCTGAAACCCTTTGCTGAAAATAGAAACCAATACTTCTGCATCTTCCTACATCTTCCAGATTATCAGTTGAAAATAAACACGTTCCAAGAAATCCATCAGTGAGACCGTTTCATCTTCCAGCTTATCGGTCTCGGGCAGTAATTTCTTCGATCTCAGGAAGTAATTTCTTCGCCCCGTACCGTTTGGCCGCCTTGAGTTAACATCCATTATCATCTTTGACCTCGTGAACTCATGTGCAGACGTTGCTACAGCTAACAAGTCATGTATTTAAAACCACCGGCAAGTTCATTCTGAACGCGAGTGAGAACGCTCCTTCCCCTTTTCATGCCGTTTATCAACTAATGGCTTCAAATAATAATCCGGACCCGCGCTGGATGGACGTAGGTCAGAACTTCCTGCCACAACTTCCTGGGCACGTATAAGGACGCACCAGGGTGCTTTACTCATTACTTCATGTCAGTCTTACCAGAAAGCCGATGACTTCACAGAAGTGGGATGACTGCATTCCATGGCTTCGCCAACTCCTCCTGTTTCTTTCTGTTGTGACATCAGTCACAAAACGAAATGACAGGGAGCACTTCTCCTGCTCTGCCCAACGGACGCCCACCGAGGTATACACAAATATTTCTGCCCTCATTACACACGCACGTGAGGAACGCTGATTTACCGACCTCGGCAATAAAGCCCAAAACACTTTTCTGCACCAATTACCGGACTCGGGCTCAACCGCCACAAACCTTAAAGTTTCAATGTAACAGTCTCTATGCTGCAAATGCGATAATTCCGGACTCCACTTATAGGCGATCCTCCCTCACCCTTTTTCTAGATGGGCATTGCAGTCCCAATAAGCAGCCAGACCCGGCACTTCCAATTATTATGGGGTCATGCAGAGCGTATATAAGCAGGGGTCAGTTTCTGCTTTGTTTGTTGCTAAACAACTCTCTCCAGCACCCTGTGATGCAGTCCATAAGGAGCCCATTTTCCTCCTTTCCTTGCGCCCTGGGGGGCATGTCTGGGCTTTTCCCTGACTACCTCCTGTGGCCCAGCTTCCCCACAACTATGAGCCCTGGACCCAAACAACAATGGGCGTTTTCTCCCTCTGGCTCCCCCTGCGCCCTAGGTAAGCATGTCAGGACTTCTCCAAGACGACCCCCTGGGCCCCTGGGTGATGGGATTTACAGTTTATGGGGGGTGGTGTTGTCCTTCTCCATTAGCTTGTCCTTCCTGCACCCCCCGCAGCAGGGTCCTCAGTCCTTCAGCTTGTGGCACGCAGGTTGCCGAAGACCAACTCGTCGCCATTGTTAAAAAGCAGGTACCAAGCTCTTTAGGTTCACTTCATAGTAGTTTATTTCCGGCTTAATCAGTTACAGTTCCACATGAAGACATTAAGGGCATAGGACATAAATAAGACAAACACCGGCTCCCATCACCCAGGGCCAGCCAGCTGTAACTGTCACTGAATAGAATACTCCCTAAGAAGATTCTATCATCCACACAAACATTCCACACATCACCAGCTACATCACCACAGACAGGCACAATACAACAGCTCATCCGAGCGATGTCTAGAGAACTCGCTGTCGAACACTCATTGAGGACCGTCAGCCTAGTCACGGCTGCCTTGGTCGAATCGCGGAACTGGGGTTCTCGATAAACTTTGCGAAGTCCTACTTGGCGCCATTGCAGGACGCCCTATTACTGGGAACCTGACTCAACACGGTGGCACGATACCGACATGGATACTTTACGGCACGTTATTCAACTTGCCGACTTTTGCGGATAACACGGCGACGTTACACCCCGCGCCTGACTACTTGAAGGGTTGCTTGTCTGACTAGAGCAGAGACAGCAATTCTACTTTACACCAGCTGTTGGGTAAGTACACGTCTGTTAATGATCACAGCCCCTACTAAAGCCGCGGGTAGCACATAGTAACAGCGCACCTTTGACATGCCATCCTACATGCACTTTCTTTTTTAGGCGCCAAAACTGAAACAAGCAGCCAGTGGCTATAGGGACACGAGCCGCAATGAGAACACGCAGCCCTCTATGGCTACCATAGCCTACAAGTCCAGGTACAGCCTTATTTTTTGTGCTTTACCTTCCGGCCCTATTATATTGTATTTTCCCTAGGACTTTAGGAGTCTAGAGATATACATATATATTTTGGTTTGATTTTTGTCTCTTTCAGGCAGTTGGAGCAGGTTCAGACTACATTTGGTGTAGTGTACTCTGGCATCTCCCAGGGAGCAGACACTACAGCATTACCATTTTGGACTGCTGGGTTTGGGTTCCATCTATTTACTTACAACCCTACTCAAGGTAAAGAATCTCTTTTGGATTTGGGCACACTTTGGTGGCCTGTTGTCCTCTCATTAACTAATTCTCCAGCGCCTCACAGCTTACTCCACCCAGGCGACCTTGTCTTTGCATGGGACTTGTTTCCCTGTGGAAATCTTAGTGTGGACATTCTTATTTATATAATTATATATACATTAATTTATTCTTTCACTTTTGAAAATGAGCTATACTTTTTTTTCCCCCCCATGTTCTTGGAGCGCGATCCTTTAGCGTAAGTTGAATGATCACACATTGGGATTGGGTGTCTATTCTTGATCCTCTTTTCCATTCTAAGTCGTCACATTGACTATCTGCGTCTATTTTGTCACTTTTTAGTCCCTTAGTTGCAATAACCTTGGGATGGAATTGGAATGCTTTTTAGTCACTCATCGGCCACTTTAGGCTGTATTTTACTTCTAACGCCCTTCCCTTTTTTTTAATTTCCTAGGGGTTAATGTCTTACACTTCTGACCTTTGGTCCTGAGGAAGGCGTTTTCTGTTTAGATCTTCACGGTGAAACGTATTTGACCAGACCTGGCTGACCCCCTTAGGCTCCCAGAGGTGATACTTGTGCCTGTATTAGTAAGGCCAGACCCCATACGTAGACCCGAGCAGTATTGTAAGAAATGACTGGCAAGTGTGAATATACAAACTAAACTGACACCAGCCATTTAGCTTCAAACCCTACAAGGAATAATAAGTGGACATTCTCCTTCTTTGTCACCCTTGGAATATATATTCATGGACTTCCATAACTGAAACAGGGTGGAAACTGAGTAATCTAATAACACCTTTTTGACATAGGAGAAGTATTTAACCTTTGATACTCAGTGTTTTTTGCTTAAATGGAAAGTGCTTTCTTTTCTCTTTTTTCTAATTTTACAGCCTTTCTTGCTTTTGTCCTATTTGTTTTCAATCCTTATTGTGTTTTATGGTTTATGATTTATTCAGATGCTGTTGATTCTTTTGTAATATGTCATGTATTTAAAGTTGAGCCCACTCTAAGAAAATATTGTCAAATAGCTTGCAAAATGTTGCGGAGGCTCATGTATAAAAGATTGTTTTATGTTTTCTATTAAATAATGAAAAATATTTTACAAGTCTCTGGTTAGATCTTGTATCTGGTTAAGTGACAAAATTAAAGTAAGTTATTTCTGATAATAGCATTAATTGTATTATTATATGCATGTAAGATGTTAGTTTGAATAGATAGACAATACCAGGACACCATCTGGAATTTAGGAGTGGTCCACTCAGATAGTAGTGATCCTTTAATTTGAAATAGCTTTGTGCAAAATTCTTTTGCTTTTTTTGTTTAGAGAAAATGAGGCATGTATAGGTAATAGGTATACCGCATCACCGATAGATTACAACCTGTGGGGACATATTTTGTTGGTTTCAACACGGTGGCACGGCTGGCGTCACCGTCGGAGGAGAGGATAAAGGCCATCCTGGGCAAGGTACAATGGCTGACAACAGAGGTTGCCAGGGTGAGGTCCATCGAGTCCCTGCTCGGCATGAAGCCGTCATGCATCTACCTCGTGCGACTGTGCAGGTTACGGATGCGACTGCCTCATGAGTTCCTCGACGCCCCTTGGGTACAAGTGGCTGGAAGCTTTGAAGACAAGATTGCCCTCAACGAGACTTTCCGGCAGGCGATACGGTGGTGGGGCAGCCGCGCACACCTCGCGGTGGGCATGGACTTCCAGACCCCAGTGCATCAGGAAACGGTGACGACTGACTCCTCCCTGGAGGTATGGTGCGCACACACCAGAGATCTCCACGCAAGAGGCCTTTGGCTCCCGGAGGAGAGGTCTCTACACATTGTTAGGGAGAATTCTCTTCTAAGGCTAATTTCCCTTACCTATAGAGTCCCCCAGCACCTTTGCTGGATTTGAAGGGTTTATTTTTTTTCTCCTGCTAAGAGTGACTTTTTTTTCCACTCTTAGACAGATTGCTAGTGTGTGTTTTAGGCTATCTTGTGTGCTTATGGTCTATGGGGTTTTTCTCACTCTCATAGGAATCATCTTTTTTAATGTTACACAGCACCCTCAGTGCAGCAACACAGGGGTGTCATAGTGACCCCCAAACATAGACTCCATACCCTGGGACTGACTACTGTCTCCCAGGGCATGTTAAGTCCCCATTAACTTTACTAGTCAATAGATATGAACAAAACCAGTAAAACCCATCTTACTATGGAAGTACTGGAAAGGGTTAATAGTTTTTCCCCAGTGTTAATTTTCGAGAGGGTACCGTCCAGTCCCTCTCTCCAAAGTTTCTGGCTGGTGGCAGTGGTTACTACCATAAATATTCGACTGCAAATATTTTCCTATGGGATTTTCCCATTGTTCGAGGCTACCACTTTTACTGACAGCCTCTAACATACCGCTAGTTTATTTTAATATTAACTTTATTCCAGTAGGTTTTTATTGCCAGATCTTTGTTAATATTTCTTTCTCGTGTCTTTCTCTGAAATCCTAACCCGGGTCGGGGATCCTTTGTTCATCCTTTTGGCGGGCTTCTGCCCAGAAGCCCTCCTCTCTGCGCCACTGAGCCAGGGGTAGACAGGATGTGTGGGAGACGGAATAGGCACCCTGGACAGGGTTACCTAGGCAACCTAAGTCGCACTATTCCCTGATAGGCTGGGGGGGGTTATCCCGCCAGGATAGCCACCCCACTGTGTGAGTGACAGCTAGGCTGTATGAATGGGGGGGGGGTTTCTGCATAAAAGCCGGGTTCTGCGGACTGGAGGACAAGACGTCGCCACTGGAACTAAGAAACCCGAAGAGGAGAGAAGCTGAATACATCTGCAACGACTGAACCGCCGGTGAAGCCCTGCTGCAGATCCTCACCACTTTTCTCCAACGACTTGAGAAGATCTTCGCCTGTAAGATTCTTCTTCCCTTGAGCTGGTGGGACAACCAGTTTGCCAATCGCCTTCCAGGACCTGCCTTGGTCGAATCGCCAGTGCCAAGCACTAGGTGTCATGATGCCTACCCCCGGGCATCCGGACCCAGCCCAGCAGCCTCAGGAGCAGGCATCCAGACATTTATTGAGACCCCAGCAGCCCTGGCTGGGGGCTATCTGGGTTCAGTCCTGGCGCCTTAGGCACCAGGCTCATAGACGTTACTTACCTCCTGCAGACCATGCTGCAAATGAGTCAAAGCCCACGTGAGGCCTGGATGGGACTATTTTATTACAGGGACTATTTTTTACTCGGGTGTGGTTCTGGGGAACTTCTTACCTGGGACTACTTTGCAGGCTATTTAAACCACGCCCGAACAGCAGCCAATGCTTCGCGTTATTCTGCACTTCAGCAGCGTGACGCTCACCGTGCCTGCAGCATCCAGTCCTCAGCCACGCCCGCCTCGAACCAGGACACCATCCTAGAAGAAAGAGAAATAAGAACAAGAACTTACCTTTTAACCTTCATCTGTTCCCGAATTCGCCGCACTTCAGAATTGGCAAAGACACGTTGGAAGTAAAAGCATTGCTTCGATAGCAAGCGCACCACGCCATACTTACCAGTCTGCATCTCCCCAGTTCAGCGCTGCAGCCATCATTTCATCACGGCATCCGTGGAACCTGGAAAGGACAAAGAGAACAAGGTGAGCTGGGTGCTAACAAAGACAATCCAAGCAACCATATTATACTCACCAGAGTTACCGCTCCCCTAGGCATTTTTCATCGGCGTTCCACCTCTTTACGCCGCACCTGTGGGAGGAAAGAACACTTGTTAAAGACATTTATTTCGCTTTTACCGGACAACACTGGGTAATAGACTCCTACCCACGCGCAACCTGCAGCACTTCAGGTGAACTCTTCTCGGATTAAGCTGCAATACAAAAGGGATAAAAATGAGTGAATAACAGACAATTGAATCCTATAGACATTATACTTGCGGCTCCTTGCCATTTACCACAGAATCCAACACGTCTGAAACTCGCCCCAAATCTTCAAACCAGTGAAGCAACTGGGATTCTATGCGCCCCTGCGCTCGGTGCAGGATAGAGAGCTCATCATTACAAACAATAAGGTGAGACAACAAAAGTGGAATATCGGGGTGTTGAGAGGGAACACATTAAACAAGTGTTTCCTTGCATCCACTGGGTGGCTAATTCCCCCTTCTCCTGCTTTTAGGAAACTACTTATGCGAATCAAGCAGACGAAGCTAGGAAGGCCGGTCCAGTCAGCCATCTCTGCGCTACGAATAACGCTGGTGGAGACCTTAGCAGTCAAGTTCCGATCGACGCCCCCGTGGGAATCAGGTGAGCGTTACACTAGGAGACCGGATAGCCAGGCACCCGTCCACCACGACCGCGATTTAAAGGAGCGTACCTTTTATTAGTCTTGGCATCACTGCGGCTGGTTTCATCCGTGGGCAGTGCAGTAACTTGAACCTTCCTCCACGACGAGAGCCTCTCTTCCTCTGCTGGATCCCCAGAACTGCCAGGAACTACCGCTACCGCAGGAGCCTCTTCCACTTTTAAGGTACATTGTGCCGCTAGGCCTCCCGTTTCGTTGGGTACTGCTAAAGGTGTTTTAAATCCTTTACTTACCTTCTGGGTTGGCCACCTCTTTCGTCTAACATTATCTTTTTATATCTGCAACCACCTTTTCAACACGTTAAACAAAGACTTGACTGCAGCTACAAGAACAGTTTGATCTTGGGCATCTGCCTTGTACCACTGACTCTGGCACAGGCCTCTTGACTCTGGGTAAATCTGGTACAACTGCCTTCTCACTGAGAAATGTGTTTGTGCACCTAAACTCTTATAACCATCTTTCCTTCCCCTTTCTATATAGCTGAAGTGCCATTTTGCTCGGTTTTCATCGAAGTATTGCTTATACTAAAGTATTGCCTTGCCTAACTTGTTCACAATCTAATTGGGAAGTGTTGCTGGTGTGTTTAGGAGTCTAACCCTTTATGACTTGTCCTTTCCCTCCCTTTGAAGAAATTTAGTGCCATTTCTGCTTGGTTTACACTGTGCTGTTTTGCTCAGTTTTCACTCTTGCTCAAACTTGTCTACAATTTAGATAAGGGAGTTGTGTATACTTGTCCTGACTGTTTTAACATACTTTAATGATAGTGATTTGTGTATGAACTTACGAGTGTGTAAAAATATATATTCTTTTTGATACAAAGCTTTGGTCAGTGTTTCCTTGTTGCATAGTATTGTAGTCCCATTGTGTAAACCCTGAATACTGCTCCTCTCCCTTTTGAGATAAGTCTGACTGCTCAGCCACAGCTACCAACTAAATTTTTGTGGTACAGACTGATACCAAAGGGGATTTATTACATATACCTGTAGTCTTAATCTTCTGTAGTGCTCCCTAAGGGAACTGCATAGGATTCTGCCTAACACACCAACGTCCTGGAGCTCAGGAACGTGTTCTGGGCCCTCAGGTCCTTCCTCCCTTCCCTCAAGGGCAAAGTGGTACGGGTCTTCACCGCCAACACCACCACAATGTTTTCCAACCCGGAAGCGGGGGGGCACCAGATCCGCAGCTCAATCCAAGGAAGCGCAGACCCTGTGGCACTGGCCCGTCGCCCAGGGGATGTTCCTGGTACCCTTCCACCTGGCAGGAGCAAAGAACACCGTCGCCGACCTACTCAGCAGGGAGTTGTGCTCGTGCCACGAGTGGGAGCTCCAGCAGGATCAAGTGAATCTACTATTCTGACGATGGGGCAATCCCCAGATAGATCTGTTCGGCGATGAACACTAAGTGCCGGAGGTTCGCCAGCAGGTTTCCCCAACGGCGGAGCATGGGCGATGCATTCTCCTTCCCCTGGGACTGCCTGTTCCTCTATGCGTTGCTGTTGCTTCTGCGACTCATCAGTCAACTGAGGATGATCCTCGTCGCACCGGCGTGGCCGAGACAGATCTGGTACCCGGACATTCTGGACATGTCAGCGTCCCCTGCAGTCAAGCTTCCGACTGACGCAGATCTTCTCGCCAGGGAAGGAGGTGCGATCCTGCACATGCGAATTTGGAGTTTCAGCACAGCAGCAGGGCTTCACCGGGCAAACCAACGGTCCAGGAGTTGCCGCAGGCGTCCTCTTAAAGTTCTTCTTCGGTTCCTTTGTCCAGTGGTCAACTCTGCCTTCCAAGCAAAAAGACTCGCCTTTTATTCAGTTCTCTCCCATTCATTCTAGCCTAGCTATCACTCACCCAGCAGGGTGGCTGTCTGTGCCAGTCAGCCAATCACTACAAAGTGCATTTGGGTCTCCTAGGACACTAAGCACAGGGAGTTTCGGGCACCTGCCTCACTTCCTGCCCCCCCCCAGACACTCGGGATGCCAGAGGCGTTCTTCAGTCCTGAAGCCCGCCAAAGGCACAAACAAAGGGACCAAACCTGGTTTGGCGCGCATAGACAATCTCTAGAAAGACCTTTCCAAAAAGAAATGGCGAAAAAAGACCGGGACCTGTTTAAACAAAGGGGGCTTAGGTGCCATCTTGAAGAAACATGGCTCATGCGATTTTTAGCTACAAGTGTTCGCGGTCGGGAAAAATCATGGTAGTTCGTTGTAAAACCACTGCCACCAGCCATTTCGATAGGAAAGAGTAGCATTTGACTGCTAAATGAGTTTCTAGACATGGGGGATACTAGGTAACCCCTCCAGCACTCTATTGTAAGATAGTGTGTGCAGGGTCTAGGAATTTAAAGACTAGTAAAGTCAATTTAACTTTACATTCTCTGGAAAACAGTAGTTTATCCAAGAGAAGGTATTTATTGTGGTAGCCTAAAAAGTGCCTGTGTCACTGCACTGAGTGTGCTGTGTGACACACATGAAAAGATGATGCCTATGGAGTATAATCGAAGAACACGAGTAAAACACACATCAAAATACACAAGAAAATGGGGAAAAAAAGGCTCAATCTCCAGGAAAAAAAATCAAGTCCTCAAAATCCAGCAAAGTTGCTGGGGGTCTCTAAGGTGAAGGGAATTAGTACATTTATGAGAATTTTCCCTAACACTGGACTGTAGGACTTTTAAATGTTTATCCTGGAGAGAGAGACCTTTTTTTCACTCGTGTGTTTTTGTGATTTGAACTCTGGGTTTCCTTTGACTTTGGAGTCTGACAAACTCCATAGGCATAATCTTTTACATTGTGACACACAGCACCTTCAGTGCTGTGGCACAAGATAGTCTTTCAGATTTCCCAAAGGTTTAAATACCTTCTCGAAGTGAAATTGACTTTATTTGCATTTTGTAACTTTCTAGACCAGGCACACACACCATCTTACACTATGGTGCTGGAGGGGTTACTTCGTATTTCTCTCTCCCCCCCCCCTTCTGTGTAGTTTCTCATGTCAAAAACAAAGATGTGATGGCTGGAAGGTTTAGAATGAATCTTAACCTCTTGTATTGCTCTGGGCAACCCTCCAGACCATCGTTCTTCGCCTGCCAAGCCATTACAGAAGGGGAAAGACCATATGCAAAGAGCAATGCCAGTGGTTAACATTCATCCTAACATCTTACCTTCATTCTAAACCTTCCATCAATCGCCTTTTGTTTTAAGTTTCTCATGTAACATTTTTGTTACCCTTTCTACAAATAATGGCTGGTGGCAGTGGTTTATTATTTCCTACCATTGTGTGTTTCTAACGTGTGCTGCAATTGGAGCTCCAGTAAAGCACCCATGGGTGCCCTTTTTGTCAGAATGGCCCTGGTCATCTTTTTTTGCCATTTCTTGTTGGAAAGGTCCTTCTTGACATACTCCGCGCCAAATCCGGTTTGATCCCTTTGTTTGTTTTGTCTTTGGCGGGATTCACCAGTGAAAACCGCCTCTGGCTCAAGCGTGTCTGGCAGGGGCAGGAAGTGAGGTAGGTGCCCGAAAATCCCTGAGGTTAATCCTCTTGGTTACAGTAATGCACTGAAAGGTGATTGGCTGGCTGCCTGTCCTTTGAGGACAGCCACCCTGCTGTGTGATTGACAGCTAGGCTGCAAATGAATGGGAGAAACCTGCATAAAAGGCGAGGTCTTTTGCTTGGTAGGCAGAGTTGACCACTGGACGAAGGAATCCGAAGAAGAACTTGGATGAGGATACCTGCTGCAACTCATGGACCGTTGGTTTGCCCGGTGAAGCCCTGCTGCAGTGCTGAAGCTCTGAAATCGCCTCGACTTTTCCCCTTGGGTTGGTCGGACCAATCGCCTCAAGATGAACTCAACTGGAAATCCTCTTGGAGCTGGCTGTACTTCCATTGCTGCTGCCGGAACCGATTGCCAGGGAGAGGAACACCAGAATCGAGTGTGTTGCCTTTAAGTCGGACCCGAGCTCCAGGAAGATCCTCCAGACTCGATGAAGCAGGACTGACCAAGCCTGAGCCACCTCAACAGAGTGCTGGTCCCCAGATGCAATGAAAGTCCATAAGGTGTCCGAGATCCGCGGTGGTGCTATTCATGAGAAGCTGAAACTGCGAAGTGCTGCTGATCTGAATGTTGCCCATTGCCGCCGCCACCCTTCAATTTGTAGTGCAGGAGTCCCCAGAAGTCGTCCTTCTCCCCACTACTGAGGCCCAGGAACAACAGATCTGCCATACTGGAAGAGAAGCCAGCTGGAACCAATTTCTTCAGACCTAAAGTACTGTCAAGCTAAGGGGACTTACCTCTTGTTGTGTAGCCTTGCTAGCTCTCAGTTGAGACTTGTCTTGGTTGCTTTTGCAGAGTTGCTTGCAGCTTTGCTGCTCACAAGCTTCCCAGTTTGTTGCCCAACAGTGATTTAATTTTCTACAAAGACTTCTAAAACATTTTGCAAGACCATTGACTTAACCTCAAGAAGTGCTTCAGCTCCCCTAGACTTTGCTCAATTGACATTGGCTGTCCTGGATCCCTGAAATACTCTTCTATCCTCTGATTTTGTGTTTAACTATCCCCAACAAAGGTTACACCTTCTATAACTTGTGTAGCTGGGAAAGGGTTAATTGACCTTGCATTGGGGGTTCAAAAGTACTTACCTGCTTAGAATTATTTAACTATTGTTTTATTCCCTAGCCTTTTAATTCTTGACACCATTCTCAGTATTACTCTAAATGTGCCAGTGATGCATTAATGTCCTCAGTGTCCTAGTTATTTAAGTCCTCAGGGTGTATTAAGTGGCTGTATACCATCCCAAATGGGTATCTACTGATTACTTAAACAGTGTATTTTTGAAGTATATTACATATTTTGCTCCCTTCTAAAGAAGGCTTATTCAACTGACTTTTAAATAAATAATTGTTTAATCAAGAAACCTTGAGTGTAAGAATGTATTTGGATACTTGTCATTGTGAATCTCTGTTGCCACCCTACAGCTCTCATTGACCACTCTTTGAGATAAGCCTGACTGCTCAGTCACTCTACCAACTTGTGTGGTACATGTTTATACCAAAGGTTGGGGTTAATTGCGCCAGCCTTGTCCGCCTGGCAATAGCCTCCCACAGGATACTGCATACAATCTTGCCTAACAGTTGCTCTCGATCAATGCTATCAAAAGCCTGCTCCAAATCTATACTTGCAAGGTACATTTTTCTTCTCCCCTTGTTTGTATTTTCAGGAGACTGATCAATAATACATTCAAACGGCATACCACCTCCTTAACTAATCCAGTTTGGCGACAATCGTAGCTTTCTGAAATTAACATCTATTAATTCAAGCGCCTTAGAAGAACTGTGGCAAATATTTTACCCAAGACGTCCAAAAGGGAGATTGGTCGTTAGTTCTTCGGGGCCATTCGGTTTCCCTTTTTGAATATTGGCACCACCGCCGCCGCTTTCCAAGACATTGGGACTTTTCCCTTGAAGGATTCTATGGAATAGAATCAAGCAAAAGTCTGCGCCTTACCTCCGGGGCTGCTTTTAACATGGTGTTGGAAAAGCCATCTGACCCAGGAGTGTGCAACCTGCTTGCCTTTATAATTAACATTAAGATTTCCTCTGTCCATCTCAATTTCCCATTTTAACCCAGTTTCTTCAAATGTGAATCTATCCGCTGGGGCCTTTGCTTCAAATAGGTACCCAAAGTGACTCGCCCAGATGTCTTCTGGTAATGGATTTAATTAATAGGAGCTAGGGAACATCCCTTTCTCATTCAAAAGCTGCCACAAAGTCGTGTTAGCGTTGAGGGCCTGTAGCATAGTTTCTCCGTCTCTTTGGAGGATCTTTCCTTTATTTCAAAGTTATATGCCAATCAATCTTCCTTTGTTATTTCAGAGCCCACTGAACTCTGCAGAAAGGACCCTCCATACACTAGCTGTCAGGAGGGAGGGTGGGGGGTAAAGAAACCTACCCACTGCTGCCTTTACTTAGATTAGATCTGCATTTACCCAAAACCGATGCGCTTACGCCCAACTGCGTTTGCACTCCCCGCTCTGTTTCGACTGCCACCAATTTAGCAGTGCACTCTTACAAACTCATGCCCTACCTCGCCTCACCTGGATTGTAACGAATGAACCCTGTTATTGTTGCCTGTCTGACCGCAATGCATGTGGCAAATGTTACTATTGAGCTAGAGGAGCTGAAATATGTTCCTAATGCTGTATTGGCTCCCACACCTACCAAATTGCGTGTTGCTAATGCGATTGAGGCAGCGCCCTTCGATATACAATATGCTAATGTTTCTCGTTGCTGCGCCTACACATATCCATCTTGCTACTGCCAGTATTGATGCTGCTCTGACTGAATTGCATGGTGCTGATATGATTTCTGGTAGCGCTCCTGCCAAGCTGTATGACCGTAGTGTTGGCACCTCTGCCCTCCCACATGTTACCTGTGCCCACTTGCAAAACGCATGACGCCATTACTGTTATTGATGTCGCCCTTACCACATTGTATGACTCTAGTCCTCCCACTTCTGTCTCACTCATAATATTCCTGTGCCCACTTATGCACCTGCCGCTTTTCACATTCACAGTATTGGTATCCTTGCGCAACCCTTGATCCTGACCAGTGAGCCTTCCATTTATGCTCTCTCATGGCATATTGCCCTCCCCTCCCCCATCCCCACACCCTGCCCTTTGGCACACCTCGGCCTACTAGATTATTGCCAAGCCTATTATTCAAGTCTTACTCTTCTGTGTGCCACACACCTAGATTCCACCAGGTGCACCTCCACCCAGCGCCTCACCCTTTGGCTCTCGCTCGCTTGCCGATATAATCCCCATTGACCCCATGCGGGCCCCCTACCCATCTCACTATATTGGCCCCCTGAGCCCAAACATAAGTAACATCTGATTTGGCTCTCCCTACACCCTGTCCCACCTAACTTTTTCTTCCTCCTCTCCTCCTGCAGGCACCTACTCCCCCGATCCTTGGCTGCGGCCTGGAAGTGAACACTGGCGCACCGCTACTGCCTCATTCCCCAGTGCGCACAATACCCACTGCCAAAGACACCCTATCATGGACATTCAGCACTGAAACCCTTACCACCTGGATGACTAGTCCCGTAGCTTGTGCAGGTTTAGCAAGACTATGGCGTCCCTGCTCCCATACTTACGCCCCTAAACATTGTTCTGATGCTTGTTAATCTGCTTAGAATCACATGCTGTGCATGTAGTCGGACATCCAGTGTTAACCGCACAGTAACGCATCTTGTCTTTCGAGAATCGAAAGGGGGCGTCAACATGGGCATGCCTGTAACACACACCCTATTGTGACGTGTAGTGTACCCAAAATCCCTCACGTGTCGAGGTCCCTCCGATAGTTTTTTTTCCACCCAGTTATCTGGTTGCCCTAATGCGGAGCTCTTCATAAGAGATTGCATTATTGTTATATTTATCGACCTTTGGTCGTTTATTCCCGTCACTTCGGTTGAATCCTGTGCACTGCCGAAGACTGCTGGGAATTTTGATGCCTGTTCCGGCCGGCGCTGCCGTCCACGTGGCCGGACCTGCTGGTTGGCCTGTACAGTAGGCAGAGTGGGGTCGGGTGGTCATTCTTTCAAGAATGCCTTTCCTTTTTTTCCCTCTATTTTTTTCCTGGGTTTTGTCGTTGCTACATGTATCCTGCGCTATGGACAGGACTCCATTTAGATTTTGTCCTTGGTGTAAGGTGAAATTTCCGTGGAAAGACTAGTCCCGTCGGTGCAATAATTGTCTCCCCCTCAACCGCAAAGAGGCAGCCTGTAGTCTCCTACGTCCAAAGATGCTTAAGGAGCACTGTTTGAAGCGGTGGCCGGCCTATGGTATGTCGCAGGCTGAAAGTAATTCCCCCGCCGCCACAGCTGCCGAGTGTGATGAAGGGACTAGCTATGACGAAGGCTCAGTTTCGGAGGCCAAAGAACTGACGGCAGACAGTTCTCGTTCCACAGTGTCCATCCCCGACCACGATGGGCACGACGCGAATCATGCTATGGGGAAAACACCCAGCGACAGGGATGCACAAGGTTCCCATACTAAACCCAAGGTTCTGCTTCAGCGGTACAGTCGAAGCGTTCCAAAGCGCCAGCGGGCTCGTCGGATACTTCGGGATCCGCTGATCTTTATGATGATCGGCAGCCTTACCCGCAACCACAGCAGCGGCATGCACCTGGGCAATCTAAAGTAAAGGGCGCTAGCACCAAAACACATGTGGAACGGTCAAAAGACAGCTAAACAAAAGGAACTGCCTAGAGACGCACTGCGAGTCACGTCACAGCATCCAGAACCTCGCAAGGACTACTCTGAGAGCCCTTTGCCTTTGCCCAGTGCTTTAGGAGACAAATCTCGACGCTCTACAGAAGTGGGTTGAAATGACCCCTTTCCTCCTCTGGATGACTCTGGTTCATCTTCATGGACTAGGGAGAAGTTTGAGGGGTGTGTGGACAGACTAGAGAAATGTCTTTTCTGAGAGGTTTGCTCCCGAAATGCCTCATGAGGACCTTCCTTTTACTCCTCTGGCCAAGTTTCAGAAGACCTTTGACGATCCTCATGAGGAATATACTTCTGACCTTACTAATGAAGAGGTCCCTCTGGACACACATTTACAAGATGATGCCCCTTTGGAGACAATATTAATGATCCTGCGGATCCAATGGAGAATTGGGAAGACATCCATCAGGTTGACTGTCAACACCTGGGCATCCCCACCTCCTACCCCCGGACCCTGACGCCCTGGGTATGGTTGTCCCCCCCTCCACTCCAGCCCGCCAAGCCTCACTTGTGGATGATCAGATGGCATTTAATGACATCTTGAAAAAGGCGGCTGAGCGTTTTCAGATCGCCACACAGAAGGCTTTGCCGGATTTGGATTTTGTAGAGGACGTACTTAAAGAAAAGCCTCCTGCCAGCCAGGCCATTCCTTTGTTGAATTCTATCGAGAAGAGACTGGTGCCTTCATTGACACCAGCTCAGACCAGGGCGGTTAACCCCAGGGTAGAGGAGTTATTTCGCCCTTTTCCTACTGACCCTGCTTACATCAAGGGCCATGCCACTCCGGATTTACTGCTAGTTACCACCACTAGAAAAAGGGCAGGTGTACCCCTGTCTACAGGTGAAGCACCGCATGATAAAGAATTCAAGAGGTTGTATGCACTGGGGAATAGGGTCACGACTGCTGCTGCGTTCTCCACCCGAATAGCCAATAACACTCAGTTGGCTAGCTATGCAGACGTCCAGTGGAACCTACTGCGATAAGGCCTTCAGGAGGTACCTGAACCAATGCGGGCTAAATTGCTTGCAATTGTATCAGAAGGCAAAACAAGGGAATCAGAATGTGCGTAAGAACACTTTAGATGCTGCTGAAACAGCGGGAAGAACCTTGACACAAGGTATCTTACTTAAGTGACACGCCTGTATTAGGGAGAATTCTCTGTAAGGCTAATTTCCCAGACCTAGTGAGTCCCCCAGCAGCTTTGCTGGATTTTTGGGGTTTATGTTTTTCTTTCCTGCTAAGAGTGCGATTCTTTTGCTCCCACTCTTAGACATGATTTGAGGTGTTCCTTTAACTTTCCATGTGTTTTATGGGCTATGGGGTCTTTTACTCCATAGGGTCTAATGTGTTTTTTGATGTGGGTTAAACAGCACCCTCCTGCAGTAACACAGGGGTGTCATAGTGACACCCCACCATAGACTCCATACCCTGGGACTGACTGTCTCCCCGGGCATCTAAAGTCACCATTGGCTTTATTAGTCCCAAATTATTAACAGAAACCAGTACAAACCATCATATTGTGGACGTACTGGTTGGGGCAATTCGATTGCCCCAGGGTCTGTTAGTCAAGGGGGCACGTCTCCGTCCCCCCTGATCTAGTTTTGGCTGGTGGCAGTGGATACTACTTTTTATATTCGACGGCAAATATATCCCTATGGGATTTTCCCATTGTTCAAGGCTACCAACTTTAATTATTTAATTCTCATAGCCTCGAACACACCGCCGGTTTATTTAATTAATATTAATTCGCCGGTTGGTATTTTTTGCCAGGACTCGATTCTAAAATGGTGTTTGTGTTCTCTTCTGTGACTCCAACCCAAGTCGAGCCCTTTGTTCCACTTTTTGGCGGGCTTCGCCACAGAAGCCTCCAAAAGTGGTGCCACTCTGTCTGGGTACCACAGGGGGTGCGGGAGGGGGTTTAGGCACCCTGGACTCAAGTCGCAATCTTGTGTGATTGGCCCAGGTGGGGAGCCGGCCGGCTCACCACTTAGCATGTTTGATTGACAGCTAGGCTGAGTGAATGGGGGTATGCTGCATAAAAGCAGGGCTTTGGGGACTGGAACTTCAGAAGTCGCCACAGGACCTGAGAATCCGACGAGGGAGAAGCTGAGCCGACCTACCACGACACCACCGGTGGAGCCCTGCAGAACCGACTCACCACTTCCCGACGACAGAGAAGATCTCCCGGCTGGAGAGGCTTCTTCCCCTGACTGGTGGGCGCAACCAGTTTACCTTCTTCTCTTCATACCCCAGACCAGTTTGTGGTTGAACTGCCCGTGCCAAGCACCCCGGCAGCCGGATAGCCACTTACCACTGGACCGCGAATCAACGGACCGCTCCTTGTACCTGAGAAACTCTGCGGCTGGTTTCTCACCTGGCAGTGCAACGGACTCCTGTCTTCCTCCCCGACGAGATCCTCTCTTCCCCCAGACGAAGCACCGACTTGCATCCGCTGCCAGGAACAACTGCCCCCGCTGGAGTGTTCTCACCACTTTGAGGTACCGTGTCCGCCAGGCCTCCCTTTCTAAAGATTGCTACAAGGTAATAACCTCTTAACCTTCTGGACTGGGCTGGCCGCCTTGACCCTCTTACTGGTCCCTTTCTTTGGTCTAACTCCTTTTTGAACCGTTACAAGACTTTTGTGCACTGCAACCGTTTGACCTTGGACACATTTCGTTTTGATCCTCTTAAGGCGGATCCGGCCCACTGACTCTGAATTCACGGTGTTAATTTGCCTTTCTCTTTTGTTGTGTTCGTGAAAAAGTGTTGGGATCTGTTTCAATTTATTCTCTGCGTTTCTCTCCCTTTTTTAAAAAACGAATTATTAGAGTGCCATCTACGTTAAGCGCTCACCGCTGTCTGAAAATAAGTGGGGCTTTACTTAAGACTTGTCTATTCTTTTAAGGGAGTGTATCTTTTAGTGACCGTGTTTTTGAATTGCTTACTATTAGTGCCTGTGTGTTTTTCTAGATGTGGTTTTAAATAACTAATTCTATCTCTTTTACACCAAGCCCTGGTCAGTGTTTACTTGTTCTATTGTGTTCTCTTGACCTATTGTGAATACTCTGTATACTGCCTAACTCTTCTTTAGGGAAGCCTGACTGCTCAGCCACAGCTACCAAGTGAATCTGTGTGGTACAGACTGCTACCAAGTGGGTTTACTGCCAACACCTGTAGTCCTAAATCTTTTGCAGTGGTCCCAGAGGGAACTGCACAGGTTTCTGCCTAACAGTGTTACAGGGGAAGACGGTCCTGATCCTGTGACAGCACCACAGCCATGTACTAACTGAACAAATAAGGGGGCACACACTCTCCAGGGCTATCCAAGCTGTTCCAAAACATTTGGAAATGGGCTCTCAAACATAGATGTTCCTTTTCCAACACGATCCAGGGGAACTCCATCTTCTGACGGATATGCTCAGCAGAGATGTCCCACTGCCCGTAGAGTATGAATGGCGATTACACTAAGACAGTCTCCAACATTTTCGCGCTATGGGGGTTCCCAGAGATCGACTTGTTCGCAACTCTGGAGAACGCTCAATGCCAAGATTACGCCTCCCGGTACCCCCAGAACCGATCCAAGGGGAACAGTCTCTGGATTGCATGGTCCCCCTTCACCCCTCGACTCTCCTGCTCAACAAGATTGTGCACAAGATGCACCAGGAACCAGTCACCATGATATTAGTTGCTCCCATGTGGGTTCGCCATCCATGGCTCTCATCTGATGCAGATGTCCCTATCTTCTCCAATTAAACTGCCTTGTCCGTACAACATGTTGTCTCAGGACAAGGGAGAAACACTTCACCAATGCCCGCAAACCCTGGCTCCTGAGGTCAGAGTTTGTGCACCTACAGACCCCTCAAAGATGCATGGACATACTTAGGGAGGCGAGGAAACCGAACACCCAATATTGCTACTCCAGTAAATGGCAGCACTTTATTTGGTGCGACTCCAAGGGCATCAATCTCATTGACTGTTCTCCTATGCACATTGTGCTTACCTAACTCACTTTCTGGACTCTGGTCTGGTTTATAATTCCCTGAAAGTTCATCTGGCTGCCCTCTCAGCCTACACCACACCACATCAGAAGGTGTGGTGGAAAGTACCAGTTATTAAGCCTTTCATGGAAGGGGTTAAAAGACTTCATCCCCCCCATTTCTAACCCGGCTCCCGGATGGGACCTAAATGTGGTATTGACTAGACTTTTGAGGTCTCCCTTTGAGCCTATGCATAAAGCAAGTCTCAATGATCTTGCATATAAGACAGCCTTCCTAGTGGCCATCACTTCTATAAGAAGAGTTAGTGAACTACAGGCCCTTTCAGTCCTAGACCCTTTCGTTACAGTCCATAGAGATAAGGTGGTTCTGCGCACTCATCCTTGATTTGCGCCTAAATGTATTTCCAAGTTCCATGTGAACCAATCAATAGAGCTGCCTGCTTTCTTCCAGAACCATACTAACGTGGCCGAAAGGAGCCTACACGCATTAGATGTACGCAGGGCTGTCATGTTTTACCTTGAAAGAACTAGACCACTGAGGAAAACAAATCAATTTTTCATTTCAGGGGCAGCTAGTGGAGAAGGGAATCCTGGCTCTAAATCGGCCATATCAAGGTGGATTGTCAATTGCATCACACTCTGTTTCTCTCTTGCTAAGAGAGAACTGCCCTTCAAGCCTAGAGCACATTCTACTCGAGGCACTGGGGCTTACATAGCATTCATTGCAAATGTTCCCCTAGAATCCATTTGCAAAGCGGCAAACTGGGTGTCTGTACACACCTTTACAAAACACTATTGCCTAGACACTCATTCTAGGTCTGATTCTCAGGAGGGACAAGCAGTACTAAGACATCTTTTCACTACTGTTCCTTCTCACAGCCCACCTCCAACTCCGGGTATTGCTCGCTAGTCTATGCTGGCATCAGAAGACATGCATTAACAAGCATCAGAAAACATGCATTACTCACTGTAATAGCATTTCTGATTATTGTATCTGCTTAGATTCACATGCACCCACCCTTTCTCCCCGCTCAGGTGGAAGGAACATAGACTTCTTACTGCTTACTCTTTTATGTACTCTCACTATAGTCATTAGGCTCCCTCATAGAGAAAATACAATTGGATGGACCTCGATGCGTGCGGGATTTTGGGTACACTACATGTCAAGTTGGGGATAGTGTTACAGGCACGCCCATGTCAACGCCCCCTTTCGATCCTCGAAAGACCAGATGCAATACTCTGTGGTTACCACTAGATGTCAGACTATATGCACAGCTTGTGAATCTAAGCAGATACAATAATCAGAAATGCTATTACGGTGAGTAATGCATGACCTCATGCTCTAGCACCCAGAGAAGAAAACCACCAAAACCTCCCAAATGTCTAAATCAGCAATTCAGCTCACAAAAACACATTCAACCGTGCAGGGCATCCCACCCACTCCTTTCACCTAACGCCTCCAAAACCGATCAACTCGTCTGTGCCCTCATATGCTCAGTGTGTGTCCATGCCCTGGACATGCATGACCTGATATTGGACAATGACCTTGACCACCTCGCCATCACCGAAAGCTGGCTACATGATGCAGCAGGACCCACACTGTCTCTTGCCATACCCAATGGCTACTCCATTCTCAGAGCAGACAGACCTCTTATCCAGGCGGAGGAGTTGCTATTCTCTAAATCCTCTTCCCATCAGAACTCCCCCACCCCCCTCACTATCTTGCCAGGTTATCAACTCTTCGCCAGACGTGGCAACAAACGATGCATGGAATCTGCGAGCAGGTTACCCCACCCCAGCTCACAGAAGGGACACATTCTCATTCCCATGGAGCGGCATCTTCGCATATGCATTCCCTCCATTCCTCTGATCAGGAAAACAATCCAGATGATCCGCAGGTACCATTGCAAGATAATCCTAGTGGCACCTTACTGGCCCAGACAAACCTGGTTCTTGGACCTCCATCAGCTATCGGCAGACCAACCAATACATCTTGGGTCCCACACCGACAACCTGTCACAGAGCAACGGGTTAATTCTACATCATAACCCAGGCTCTCTCAAGCTGAAAGCGTGTCTCCTGATGATGCCGAGTTCGGCCATCTAGACATCCCACAGGAATGTCAGTGCATACTAGTGGCAGCTAGGGAACCTTCCACTAACAAGTACTACAAACTGAAGTGGAAAAGATTCTGCGCATTGGTGTTGGCAGCAGTCCAACCTTCACTCACTAACCATACAACCACAACTGGTTCTGCCCGATCTGCTGAAACAAGCAAAGGAATGCCTTGTGATCTCCTCCATAAAAGTACACCTGGCAGCAATCTCCAGGTTCACCAGGAAAAGAGTTAAAACCCCCCTTTTTACAGCGACTGGCTCCTCAAACATTTCTTAAAGGGGCTTTTTCATGTTTTTCCACCGAAGAAAATTCCACCAGTGTGGCGCTTAAATCTGGTCCTAGCCGGCCTCCTGAAACGCCCTTTTGAACCTCTCTTCTGTGCACACCAAGTTTGTAACCTGGAAGGTGACGTTCCTAATCGCCATTACATCCTCCAGACACTGAACTACTAGCCTTAGTGGCGGACCCTCCATGCCTCCAATTTGCAAAGGATTCCTTTACACCAATCCTCACTTTATCCCAAAAGTACCATCTAAATTCCATTAGAATGCAACTTTCACCTTACCTACAATCTTTCAGAACATCATCTCCCCAGCGGAGAGAGCATTACACTCCCTGGATGTAAAAAAGCTTGTTAAAATGCTGCCTGGACCAGACAATCTTTTAGCGCGCGCGAGACAGCTCTTTATCACTTTTGGTCCCTCAAACCAAGGAAAAGCCATCACAAAACAAGGCATGCCAAGGTGGGATAGCCTCTGCAATTTCCTTCTGCCATGCAAAGGCCAGCAGGCCACTGCAGACTACAGCCAGCGCACATTCTACTAGAGCCACAGCGGCCTTGGCAGCTCTCTGGTTGGGAGTGCCCATTAAAGACATTTGCCAGGCGGCAACCTAGGCAGCGCCTTAAGCTTTCACTAGACCCTATTGCCCTCAACAGTAGCACGCGGAAGACATGCAAATGGAACGAGCAGTCATTCAGCGGTTGTTCTAGTAAGGTAAGCCCTGCAGCTTCCAGGGTTTGTTTTAATAGCTGAAGAATGGAGTAGATTCTTACCTGTAACTAGAGACCCCTAGCTATTTTGCTGGACTTTAGGACTTTTTAATTTTTATCCTGGAGTGAGTGAAACCTTTTTCTCACTTTTATTTTGATCTGATTTGGACTCTGTTTCTCTTTTGGTTTTGGAGTCTGACAAACTCCATAGGCATCATATTTTGTATTGCGACACACAGAACCCTAAGTGCAGTGTCACAGAGAAGTCCTTTGGTTTTCTCTTAAGGTTTAAATACCTTCTCTTGGATAAACTACTGTTTCCAAGAGTATTAAAGTGAAATTGACTTTCCTTAACTTTTTCTCTTTGTAGACCTAGCACACACCATCTTATGTGGAGTGCTCGGGGGTGTTACTTGGTATCCACTTTTGTCTACTTTCTCATGTAACATTTTTGTTACCCCGACTACAATTAATGGCTGGTGGCAGTGGTTTATTTTTCCTACCATTGTGCGTTTTTACCGTAGGCTTAATACTCGGCTGCAGTATTGCACTCATGGGTACCCATTTTGTCAAAATGTCCCTGGTCCTCTTTTTTTCGCCATTTCTTGCTTGTGAGATCTTTTTTGGGTTTTATTCTGCGTGCCAAACCAGGTTTGGTCCCCTTGTTCATTTTGTCTTTGGTGGGATTCACGGTCGAAGCCCCGCTTCTGGCCCCAGCCTGTCTGGCAGGGCAGGACGCAAGGGAGGTTCCCGAAACTCCCTGTGCTTAGTCTCCTTGGTTACAGGAATGCACCCAAAGGTGATTGGCTGGCTGTCCTTGGAGGAGCCACCCTGCTGTGAGTGACAGCTACGCTGCGAATGAATGGGAGAAACCTGCATAAAAGGTAAGGTATTTTGCAAGGGAGGCATAGTCGACCACTGGACGAAGGAACAGAAGAAAGAAATCAAGAGGCGCTTGCTGCACCTCCTGGACTGTTGGTTTGCCCCATGAAGCCCTTCTGCAGTGCTGAAGCTCCAATTTCTGTATCGACTAGAGAAGCCGGAAAGGACGACATCTTGCCTTTGGTTGGTGGGACCAACTGACCCCAAGACAAACTTGACTGGAACCCCTCTCCCTGCTGGCTGTACTTTGCTGCTGGAACAGAGTGCGAGGGGACAGCAACACAAGAATCGAGTGCATTGTTTTTAAGCCGGACCCGAGCTCCAGGAAGATCCTAAGGACTCGCTCGAAGCATGACTACCCAAGCCGGTGCCACCTCAACAGTGTACTATCTCCAACACCATCCAGGAGGGCAGGAGCCCCTGGAGCTGCTTCACGAGCCCTGCCGGAGTAGGAGCATATGCTGCACTCCCTGTGAAGTTCGATCCACAGCTATCCGGCAACAGAACCCAATCCTGGGTAAGAGTATGCTGCTGACCCATCTGAGCAGTACCTATTGAGCTACAGTTCCATTTGCACTACCTGAGTGCCTGTAGCAGCCGCCCGCCGACCACCATTATACACGAGACAGAGTTAAAATGGCCACTGCATATTCGTTCCTGCGCTTGTTTACCCGTTGCTAAGCAATGTATTGAAGCCTATTGGCTCCGTGCTCCTCTTCCGTAACGCTGGGTCACCGGAAGGTGAGAGCAGGCGCCACCTGAAGGGCGCTCATTAAGGGTGCCACCTTTCTGCGCCTGTCCGCGAATGGAGGCGAAATTGTTAGTATAGCCCATAAATGCCATACTTTGAAATATCTAAACATGCCAAGTACTAGGTTGTACCTCCATTATGAAATCTTAAGCATCATAACAAATGCCAAATACCGACTCGAGTGCATCATTGTTAACTCACCCTCCTACCGGTCGGCAGCTCTCTGAGCTCCCAGTTCACTCACAGTGCATCTCTGCATCAGCCGGTCACGGTGCACTGAGACAATTTTAATGAACTAACATTCCAACGACCCGTAACTCTGCACATGATGCAACTGACCGCCTATCAACAAATTGTGACTTGAAAACGGTATAGTTAACTGATAAACTGCATATACATGATCTTGAACGTTTATATTAAGCCTGTATTACTCATTATCGTTGTATTACGAATTATTCTACCCTGTGATAATCTGTTGTACTAGCTTCTCTCATTTACTCGCGTTGCATCTGCATTGGCCTTCTATAACCGTGACATTGCACCCTGATTCAATATACTGTGCTATAAGTGGTATCAGCGTTGACTAACGAAACCAGTAACTTCTACTCGCTAGCACAGCATTGATTCTATGATCTAGCCCGCCGTATCTCAACTGGTACGTTAACTTGGGTAACTAGCTACATTTACATAATCAATTACTATTTGTACTAAATGGCCGAACCAGCTGCCTTTACCTCCTTGCGTTGCATTTGAACTAGCTTTGTCCTATAACCGTTGCTCAGATATACAGAACTAGGTAATTGTATTGTAATTGCTGTATTGATACATATAACCAGCTTATTGTGTAATTAATGTCACCAGACATTGAGCTACTAGGACTAAGTCTCCTACTATTTAGCCTTACCGTATCATATCTAATTAATACTGCATACTCCTAAAATAAATTTCACTTCCAATAGTAGTCGAGATGATCTCACAATCACTGCTATTCCTAGGCCTTAGTGCTTTGAACCTGTTGACATCATCTAACCCTTCCTCTGGAAACACCATCTCTCACACAAACATGGACTCCAACTTGTGCAAAAATCCCTCCTTCATAAACCTAGTGATGGCAATTTACTTACCCTCACCCAATGACATTCAGCCATCCATATTCCTTAATCCATGTCTTAATAGTACCGCATACTATTCCCCATACAGGATATTTCAGCCTCTGCTGTCAAAATTATGCCCATAGTTAGAAATACTGACTCACTCCTTAAATTCGATCGCCCTACCAACTGGCACACAACTCCTAGTTGCCCTCTCAGAAACCATACATGCCCATGCCCTACACTACGGAGAAACTCCAGGTTTGGCTCCAGATTCCCACAACAATTTAGACTAAAATCCAACCGTAATAACATAAATTCTACTAAAGAAACCACCAAAATTGGCAACTATAGCAAAATACACCCATCAGTATCAAGTTACTGGACAATACACCATGTGCATGGACTGACCACCACCTTATCACTTTTACCTTCGACAAAGTCATTGTTACGCTCACCTGGCTCCCATGGGGGCGTCGATCTGAACTGGCCAGCTGTTTCCACCAGTGAGACGCGTAGTGCCGAGATGGACTGGACTGGCCCACCCAGCTTCGTCTGTTTGGCTCGTAGGAATATCCTTCTGTAATGGAGAAAGGGAATTAACCACCTGTGGAGTTAGAGCGCTAACCCCACCTTCCCCTCACCCGTAGTTCTTCCCACAGGTCACTTTTGGATTGCCACTATGCTCTCACCTGGTGGAATGGAAAGATAAGCTCTGCATCCTGCTTCGAGCGCAGGGGCGCGTAGATGACCAGTTTCTTCACTGGCGTGGAGGAGTTGGGGAGTTCCAGAACGGTATTGACTCAAAGAATGCCGGCGAGACGCCGTAAGTCTGTAGTTCGTAAGAGTTCAAAACACGTCTGACTTTCACTCTGTCCAATTCCTTTTAGGTTGCTGAATTGCCCTTATGAAGAGTTCCACGTGGCAACCGGTAAGATGCAGGTAAGGATTTATATTATCCGGCTCAGTTCGATAAAATGGTGTCAATGTATAACATGTGGCTTTTCCCCCATTCAGGTGCTGACGTGGTATGAGGTCTTGGGGATTGATGCCTCCTGCAGTAAAACCAGGTAAGTCTATTGGGAAAAAATCGGTTTCCCCTTATTGCGCCTTGCTGTTCTGTTGTTTCCCCATAGGGGTCGGGGCACGGCGGAGATGCAGCAGAGGCTGCGCCGACCCGAAATGAGGTAAGTACCCCCTGTGGTAAATCGGGTAAGTCTTGGGGGGTAGCTTGTACAGTCTTAGAGTATCCCCTTGGCTCACCTTGCTGTTTTTGTCTCCTTAGGTGTCGGAGAGCGGCCGCGAGATGGAGAAGAGCGTGATGGAATGCTGAAGTGCTGCAAGGCAGGTGAGTACAGCGCGGCGCTGCAGGATGCGAAGTAAGGCGTTTTTAAAGACTTCTTCTCCAGCTCTGTGGCGTGATGGATCAGGATTCAGGTATGGATTAAAGGTAAAACTCCTGTTCTGACCTTTCCTCCTCCTTCTTCTTGTTTCCAGGAGCTCCGGACTCGGGGCGGGCATGGCTGAAGACTGGAAGCTGCTGCAGGCACGGTGAGCGTTACTCTGCTGGATGCAGAATAACGCGAAGCGTGTGCTGCTGTCTGGGCGTGGTTTAAATAGCCTTGGAAGTAGTCCCAGGTAAGTATTCTTCTACAGCCCCACCCGAGTAAAAAGTAGTCCCTTAGGTAAAATAGTCCCTCCTAAGCCTCATTTGGCTTGTGGCTTCTTGCAGCATGGTCTGCATCAGGTAAGTTTTCTACTATGAGCCCATGGCGCCAGGACTGACTCTATTCTTATGAGCCTGGCGCCATAGGCGCCAGGACTGCACCCAAACAGCCCCTAGCTGGGGTTTTTGGGCTTGCTCCAAATGGCATGATGCCTGCTTCCGGGGTTGCTGGGCCTGGTCTGGTTTCCCGGGGGCAGGCATCATGACAGTCATACCGCAATCTACACCAACACAAGCGCCAGCATTAACGACAAGAAGTAAACGTAATCTTACGGTAGAAAATTTACTACCACTATTACGTCCTATAACGCACCCTACTAATACGCTTTCAGACCCATCAGATCTAGTGAGTCTCTACAATGACACTATCCTCAATGCCATCAATACGATAGCCCCACTCAAACTACAGAAATCAAAGCCCCTTGCCCACATCAACAAATGGTATACACCACATCTAAAGATTCTCAGGAAAGAGAAACGTTCAGCGGAAACCATATGGAAAAATTCCCCATCTAAACATAATAAAGATCTTCACTGCAGCCTCATTCAACTATGTACTATATAAATTTGCAGCTGCCTGAACCTGGCGTTCCTGGAGACTTTTTTCGTGTACAGGAGGATCCTGTTCCATTCTCCATCTGTAAAGGGTTGTCGAAGTTCCCCCTCCCATTTCACTCGCGCTTTCAGTATCTTTTTATTGGTGGTCCCGAGTAGTTGCTCGTAGAGTCTGGACACGGTGTGTCCCCCTTCAGAAACATCGTACCATGTATCCAACGCTCCTTCGGTGTCCTCTGTCTCTGGCATGGTGTCCCACCTTTTCTTTATTGCTTGCACTAGGCTATTGTATAGGATGAATTGGCCTTTTTGTACATCCTGTTCGTCCACCAGGGTCTGAAATTCGACCTATTGTCCTTCATGCCACAAGTCCCCTATTTGGGCTATTCCTTTGTCCTCCCACTGTGTCCTGTACGTGGCCAGGCTCGCCGCTCGCCACTCGCATCTACTAATCCCGCCAGGGGGATCTGTCTTGAGCAGGGGTCTTACGTGCCTTGTGTCCTCCAGGCTCTTTGCCACAATGTTCGGCCTAACTAGGCCATGTTGGGAAGGTCTTTGGCTTGGGCGGCTTTTAGCCATAGAAGTTCTCTCAGGTAATATTTCCGGAGCGTTGGCTGGAAAAGTATTGCATCTATGGAGACCTCTTCCCCCAGCCATCGTACCACAAATTGGACCTGTGCTGCTAAGTAATAGTACTCGAAGTCCGGGACCTTGATGCCCCCCCACTCGTAGCCCCTTTGCAATGTGTGTAGTGCCACCCTGTTTCTCCCTCCTCCACACAAGAAGGTTCTCACCATGGTGTGCAGGTGTTTGGAGAAGGCCCCTGGTATATTGTAAGGGATGTTTGTGAAATAATATAGAAGTCGAGGCAGGACCGTCATCTTTAATAAGGCTGCTCGGCCTATCATACCCAACGGTAGAGTCTGCCAGAATTTCATGGCGTTCCCGATTTTGTCTAGGGCTGCTTGCGTGTTGCCTATATGTGTTTCCGTGGTGTCGTGATAAGTATCCACTCCCAGGTATTTGAAGGTGGTCGGGGTCCATTTGATGCTCAGGCGCGGCAGTTGGTCTGCCGGCATTGTGCGCAGGCCGGCCAGGGGGAACAATAGGGATATTTCTCTGTTAATCACAATTCCTGACAACCTACCGAATGCGCTCAGCGCTTCTAGCAGGTCCTGTAGGTGGGTGGGTCTTGTACGTAAAGCAATTTCTGATGTTTGTTAATCTGCTTAGAATCACATGCTGTGCATAGGTCCGACATCCAGTGGTCACTGCGGAGTATTGCATTTTGTTTTTCGTAGTCGAAAAGGGGACGTCGACAAGGCGTGTCTGTAACACTATCCCTATAGTGACGTGCGTTGTACCCACAATCCCTCACGCGTCGAGGTCCCTCAGATTGTTTTTTTCCGCCCAGTTTCTGGTCGCCTTTCGCGGAGCTCCTAGAGAGACATTGCTATACTTACCACGGACCTCGGTCCTTTTGTCATAACTTAATATACTGGTAACAATCGCTCCCCCTCGACGTTAGCTGTGAAGCTGTTTCTCCGCCGAACTATTTTCGACGGAGAGGAAGAGCGGAGGAGATCCTTCGGCGCTGCCGAACACGTGGCCTGGCCTCGACGGCCAACTTACAGTAGGGAGAGTGGGGGTTAGAACTTTGTCTCTTCTCTTTGAGAATGTCTTTCTTTCTCCCTTTTCTTTCCCTTGGGGTTGTTATCGCCAGCTATTATTGCCTCAGCTATGGAGAGGACACCATTTAAGTTTTGCCCACGCTGCAGGGGCAAATATACTTGGAAAGATAAGCACAAGCTCTGTAATCGTTGCTTACCCCTCGATCACATAGAGAACAGCTGCGCAGCCTGCAAGCTCTTAAAACCCAGGACTCTTAAAGAACGTAGGGTTAAGAGGTGGGCGGACTACGCGATGTCGAAGTCAATTTCCTCACCCGCTGCCGCTGTTACTGAAAGTGACGAGTGCGATAACTCGACGTCCGTTACGGAAGTCATGAACCCCCAGAAGGAGCGCTCCCGCTCCTCGTCGTCCGTCCCCGGCCCCGACGGGCTCGGCTCACGCCCTGCTTATGGGGATGAACACCCCGGCGACAAGGACGCCCACAAACCCCATAAGGCTAAACACACTACCCACGGCTCTTCTTCGTCGAGAACGAAGGATCCATCAGCGCCGAAGGGGACGCAGGGCACTCCGGCGTCTACCGCAGACCGTAAAGGTCACAAGCCCCACCCGCAAACGCAGCCGAGGTCCAGCGATTGGGCTTCCATCTAACACGGGCGCTACCCCAAAAACATCCGACGCAACGCTCCATAGAGCGACCGTCGAGGTACAACGCGCAACGCACACAACGTCGACACCAAAGCCCTCGACGGACAAAATCGTGGCCGAGAGCCTAGCGAGAATTGTCGCCGAAGACGAACGTACGCGGACGACGAAACAAACGTCGAATACCGCGTCGAAAAAACACAAAAGTTGCCAGGATCTGCCCCTTTCTCCAAAGGACGCTTCCGAACTACCTGAAGGTTTTTCAGAAGGAGACGGGAACCTCTCGTCGACGTTGTGGGAGCGTTCGAAACGATTCGACGGCGAAAACACTAATTTCCCCCCTCTAGACTATTCAGGGGTACCCCATGAGACCCTTGAAAGACTCCATTCTTGCATGGAGAAAATGGAAAGGTTTCTAGGAAACCAAGACCCACCCACTCACAAAAGGCAAAGAGAATGGCCACAGGATGACCCTAGAGTCAAGATTCCTAGGCTGGTTGATCTCACTGAGGAGGAGCAATACCTCCAAGAAGAAGAGTGTTTGGGTGGAGAAGAAGAGGTAGAACTTGAGGAAGAGGGGTTCGAAGAAGATCCTTACACCACTGCTACAGGGTTTGAAGAGGATACAGCTACCTCGCAGCCCTGCCATTCACCGTCAGTGCAGCCTTGGCAATCCCCATCAGTACATTCAGACCCTGATGCCTTTCTCCCTTCTCCTCTCAAAGATTCACATGGGAACTCCTCTCCCATAGATGACCAACCTTCCCTCAATGCACTATTGCGCAAGGCAGCAGCGCATTTTGAGATTGATACAGGGGAAACTCTTCCAGACATTGACTTTGTAGAAAAAGTCATCAAAGAAAAAGCCCCTGTTAGCCAATCTATTCCACTTTTGGCTTCTATTAAAAGAAGAATTTCTCCTTCCCTTACTAACCCAGCTTTAGTAAGAGGGGTCAACCCTAGAATAGAAAAGCTTTTCAGCCCTTCATCCTCTGACCCTTTATACATCAGAGGACACTCTATCCCGGACTCCCTTGTGGTTACCAACACAAGAAAAAGAGCAGGGGTGCCACTATCCACTAGTGAAGCACCTCCAGACAAAGAAGGCAAAAAACTCTACGCACTGGGGAAGAGAATCACGACCTCCGCCGCCTTCTCTACTAGAATTGCTAATAACAACTCTCTTTTAGCTAGCTACGCAGATGCACAGTGGAACAAGCTGCGCAGCGAAGCAGAGGAAGCACCTGAACCTCTGCGTTCTCGCCTGCTAGCTATAATATCAGAGGGCACACTGGTAAACCAGGGCATCGTTAAAAACTCCCTAGATGCCGCTGAGACGGCTGGCCGCTCCCTAGTGCAGGGAATACTTCTCAAGCGCCACGTTTGGCTACGCAATTCAGGTTTTAAGCCCGAAACCCAAGCCTCCCTCATAAATAAACCCATTGAACAGACGCATCTGTTTGGAAAAGCAGTAGATGAGGCCCTAGAACATGCTAAAAAAGAGTTTGATACCATCAAGACTCTTGATCAAATTTCTAGGCCCCCTAACAGGCGAGGCTATGGTAATAAACGCTCCTTTCGTGGCCAAAGACAGCAGCAGAACCAACAACAACAATATTACTCTGGCTCCAACTGGCCCACCAACCAGGGTAACACCCAGTTCACTCAAAGAGGCCAACGCCGTGGCAAAGGAAGAGGTCGTGGCTCCAGCCCCAGAGGTTCCACGCCCAATACCAGCAAATGACCCGAAAATTCGGGTCCCCTCCCATGCATCACCGGTCGGGGGCCGGCTAACATCGTTCCTTTCAGCATGGGAGGGAATCACGTCAGACCGTTGGGTATTATCCACCATAGCCCACGGATAC
Source organism: Ambystoma mexicanum (assembly GCF_040938575.1). Taxonomy (NCBI): domain Eukaryota; kingdom Metazoa; phylum Chordata; class Amphibia; order Caudata; family Ambystomatidae; genus Ambystoma; species Ambystoma mexicanum. The sequence continues at coordinate 544,260,314 of NC_090931.1, read as the reverse complement.
TGCATCGAGTTCAACGGTTCCCCGAAGTACAAACCCCCACGGAACCGGCGCATGACACCGCAACACCTCTCCATTCTTCTTCAAGAGGTGGAAGAACTACTGAAAAAAGAAGCTATAGAGCCCGTCCCCCTATCACAGGTAACAGAAGGTATTTATTCAGTGTACTTCCTTGTACCCAAAAAGGACTTAACCATGCGCCCTGTATTAGATCTGCGCCCAGCGAACATTTTTGTCAAACCCCAAAAGTTTCGTATGGTGACCTTACAGGAAGTAATCCCACTGTTATCACAAGGGGATTACATGACAACACTGGACATGAAAGATGCATACTTTCATATTTTAATGTTGACATCGCACAGAAAATACCTCAGGTTCAAAATAGAGGACAAACACTACCAGTTCAGAGTACTACCCTTCGGGATAGCATCTGCACCAAGGGTATTCACGAAAGTACTGGCAGTGGCAGCGGCCCACCTGCGCAGATTATCCATCCCGGTATACCCTTACCTCGACGACTGGCTCATAACAGGGGATTCTTACGAAACATGCTTCTCCAATACCCAAAAGACCGTAGACCTCTTGTCCCAACTGGGCTTCTCCATCAACGAAAAGAAGTCAAGCTTAGACCCCAGCCAAACCAAACAATTCCTAGGGGCTCTAATTCGAACAAGGGACGGCCTCGTATTCCCCTCCAACGAGAGGGTCCAAAACATGCTGTTTCAAATTCCCCATTATGTAGCAGGCCGAGAGGTGACGGTACGCAAAGCAATGCGCTTGCTAGGGATGATGGCGTCATGTATTTATTTGGTACCTCACGCGCGCCTGCGCATGCGCCCAATGCAAGAGTGGCTCTACAGCCAGTGGTGTCAGGCCAGCGGACAATGGGACGATCTAGTGGTGGTCTCGCAGGCCTTGGTTCTCTCGCTACGGTGGTGGACAAAAGAAAACCTGTTATTAGGGAAAACTTTTGCCACACCCGCAGTGGAAGCCACTCTAACCACAGACGCATCCCTTACAGGATGGGGGGCTCACCTATCCCATCAAACGGCACACGGAGTGTGGACTCCGAGTTTAGCATCCAAGCATATAAACCTGCTGGAACTACTAGCGGTGTTCAAAGCACTGAAAGCCTTTCAGGAACACTTACAAGGAAAGACAGTGATGGTCCTCACAGACAGCACCACAGCCATGTACTACCTCAACAAGCAAGGGGGCACTCACTCTCCAGGACTGTCCAAGCTGTCCCAGAATATATGGAAGTGGGCTCTCAAACACAACATGTTCCTACTAGCACAACATGTACCAGGGGAACTCAATCTGCTAGCAGACAAACTCAGCAGAGACTTCCCCCTGCCCGAAGAGTACGAATGGCAATTGCACGAAGACATCGTCTTAGACATCTTCACGCAATGGGGATTCCCGGATATAGACCTATTCGCAACCCTGGAGAACTCACAATGCCAAAGTTACGCCTCCAGGTACCCCCAGAACCAGTCCAAGGGGAACGGTCTGTCGATTCAATGGTCAGGGAAATTTGTTTACGCCTTTCCCCCCGACTCCCCTTCTCAACAAAGTAGTGCACAAGATGCACCAGGAGCAGGTTACCATGATACTAGTGGCCCCAATGTGGGCACGGCAACCTTGGTTCGCTCACTTGATGGAGATGTCCCTATCTCCCCCAGTGAAACTTCCCTGCCCGTACAACATGCTGTCACAAGACAAGGGCAGGACACTGCATCCATGCCCTCAGACCATGAACTTAGCAGCCTGGCTCCTGAGATCATAGAATTTGGACATTTACAACTCCCACAGAGATGTATGGACATCCTCAGGGAAGCCAGAAAACCTAATACTCGACACTGCTATTCTAGCAAATGGAAAAGATTCGTTATCTGGTGTAGAGGTACTAGCATCAACCCAGTTGAATGCTCTCCTACTGACATTATTCTATACTTGACCCATTTACTGGATTCAGGTTTAGTGTTCAATTCCATTAAAGTCCACCTAGCGGCACTTTCTGCATACACCACTTCCCAACTTAAAGTGTCGTGGTGGAAGATACCAGTTATCAAAGCCTTCATGGAGGGGGTAAAGAGGATACACCCTCCGATAGCTAACCCAGCTCCCGGATGGGACTTAAATGTGGTACTTTCCAGACTCATGGGCCCTCCCTTCGAACCCATGCACAAGGCAACTCTTAAAGATATCACCCTTAAGACTGCTTTCCTAATAGCTATCACCTCCATTAGGAGAGTAAGTGAACTACAGGCTCTTTCTGTACTAGACCCCTTCGTAACAGTTCACAAAAATAAAGTGGTTCTACGCACACACCCAAGGTTTGCACCCAAATTCATCTCGAAATTTCATGTAAACCAAACTATAGAACTACCAACGTTCTTTCAAAACCCTTCCAGCTCGGGAGAAAAAAGTTTGCATACACTAGATGTACGCAGAGCTGTCATGTTCTACATGGAAAGAACCAGACCACTGAGAAAGACTAATCAGTTCTTTGTCTCGGTGGCAGCAGGAAGAGAAGGAGATGCGGTCTCAAAATCCACTATATCTAGATGGATTGTTCAATGCATCACTCTCTGTTACACTCTTGCTAAGAGAGAACTACCCTTCAAGCCAAGAGCACATTCCACTCGAGGCACTGGGGCTTCCATAGCATTCATTGCAAATGTTCCCCTTGAGTCCATCTGCAAAGCGGCTACCTGGAGTTCTGTGCACACCTTTACAAAACACTACTGTCTAGATGCACACTCTAGATCTGACTCCCAGGTGGGACAGGCAGTATTAAGACATCTTTTCTCTACTGTTCCTTCTCATAACCCACCGCCAACTCCGGGTACTGCTCGCTAGTCTATGCACAGCATGTGATTCTAAGCAGATTAACAAACATCAGAAGACCTGCATTACTTACCGTAAAAGCATTTCTGATGGTTGTATCTGCTTAGATTCACATGCGCCCACCCTTCCTCCCCGCTCGGATGGAAGGAACATAGACTTCCTTTATATCTCTTTTCTGTACTCACTCACGTCTATAAGGCTCCCTCAGGGCAGAAAAATACAAACAGAGGGACCTCGACGCGTGAGGGATTGTGGGTACAACGCACGTCACTATAGGGATAGTGTTACAGACACGCCTTGTCGACGTCCCCTTTTCGACTACGAAAAACAAAATGCAATACTCCGCAGTGACCACTGGATGTCGGACCTATGCACAGCATGTGAATCTAAGCAGATACAACCATCAGAAATGCTTTTACGGTAAGTAATGCATTGTCATATCGTCCGCGTATATCGATATCTGGTGTGTTTCCCCGTCTATCTCTATGCCCGTGTCTTTGTAGTCCATTCTTAGGAAGGCCACGAACGGCTCCAGTGCCAAAATATATAGCATTGGGGACAGGGGGCACCCCTGCTTCGTACCTCTCTATGCCCCATTCCCTGGATAGATGTCTACCTGTCTTGACCCTTGCTCTCGGGTTTTTGTAAAGTATCTTTATCCAACGTAGAAACCCCTGTCCTATCCCAAAATGGGCGAGCGCCCCCAGGAGCCAATCCCAACCCACCGAATCGAACGCTTTAATTGCATCTAGCGAAACTACAGCGCACTCCCCCCTTCTCTTGGTTCGTCCTATCGATGACATAGTGGAGTCTTCGAAGGTTCCATGACGTGTTTCGTTCCGGTACATACCCTGTCTGGTGCGTATGGATCAGGGTGGGTATCACCCTCTTAAGGCGGTTGGCTAACACTGCTGTCAAGATCTTGGAGTCCTGATTTATCAGGGAGATCGGTCTATAAGACCCACATTCGAGAGGTGGTTTACCTGGTTTAAGGATCGGGACTATTATAGATTCCGACATACTGTCTGGGAGCCTTCCCGTCTCATATGCCTCTTCCAATGTTTCCAGTGGCCTCGGAGCCAGGACTTCCCTGTACTGTTTATAAAATTCCCCCGGCAACCCGTCGGGCCCTGGAGATTTCCCTGTCGGCAGCCGGGTGATCACCTCCGCCAATTCCTCCGCAGTGAGGGGAGCGTCCACCATTCTGGCCTGCTCCTCCGTTAGTTGTGGGAGCCTAATTTCCGCAAGGACCTCCTCCAGGTCCCCCTCCTCCGCCTCCTGGACTCTGGAGTATAAGTCCTCGTAAAATTGCGAGAACACCTCATTTATACCCTCCTGGGTCCTTATCACCTCTCCTTCCCTGTTCCGAATCGCGTTGATCGGTTCCCGCTTGGTCTCCTGTTTGGTTAGCCAGGCCAGGAGTCTACTAAGTTTATCCCCCTCGGCGTGCAGCTTCTGTATGTATTTCCCGTAGTCAAAACGCCCTAGTCTATCCCAGGTCGCTGCACATTTTTGTCGCAGAGTGGTAAAATTGCTCTGTTCTGCTCCTCTCTCCCCCGCCTGCCCCTCAGCCTTTTCAATTTTCCTTTCTAGTTCGTCCAGTTGTGCTAGGGTTTCCCGCCTGAGTCCTCCCATCTTTCCCATTGCCTCCCCCCTGACCACCACCTTGAAGGCCTCCCAGACCATCCCTGTGCTGTCCACACTACCCATGTTATGCTCGAAGTAATCATCTATTGTGTTTTGAATGTGTTCCTGGAAGTCCCCGTCAAGTAGTGCTTCTGCCCTTAGCCTCCATGTGGGTATGGGGGCTCCCCTGTTTGTATGTGCCCATGTGACTCTCGGGGGCGTGGTCAGATAGGGTCCGTGCGTGTATATGTGCCTCAGTGAACTCTCCCAGTGTTTCTTTGCCCGTGAGAAGGTAATCTATCCGTGTGAATATCTTGTGTGGGGCGCTGTAATGTGTATATCCCCTTTCTTCCCCATGTACCTTTCTCCAGATGTCCTCAAGCTGGGCCAGCAACTGCCGTAGTGCCCTTGCTGGTGGCGCTGCTCTTTTATGCTTGTCGTCCGACCTGTCCAGCCGAGGGTCCAATCTGCAGTTGTGGTTTCCGGCCCAGATTATCGTAGCGTTCCTGTACGGGGCCAGCCGGGGTGGGAGCGACCTAAAGAAGGCCGTCGCGTCATGGTTGGGAGCGTAGGTATTCACCAGGCACACCTCCCGGTTCTCCAACATCCCATGGACAATCAGGACCCGACCCTCGGCATCCTTTTCTTGATTGATGAGCTGGAATGGGATGCCGGGGGCAATCCAGGTCATCACCCCTCTTGCGTAATTGGAGTATGTTGAGCTATACATCTGACCTCTCCATTTTTTTGTTACCTTGGCTTGTTTTTCTGCTGTTAGGTGTGTCTCTTGCAACATTGCAATGTGGGCTCTCGCTTTGTTCAACCAGGTATAAATCCTCAGTCTCTTGACCTATGCGTTCAGCCCTCTTACGCTCCACGTGACGATCCTTAAGTCATCTCGATCTTTGTGGGGTTTAGCGCTAGCGGCCTGCTCTTTCCCATGGGCCCGCTTGCTGTCATATTCTCCTGGTGTGTCGCTGTCGGGGATATATGTCCCGTCCCCAGTTTGTCGGAATTTGGATGATTAGTTTGTCCTCCTTCCTGTTTACGCCGACTGTTGTGTCCGTTTCCTCCTATGCCTTCTTCCTGCAAGCTTAACCTTAACCTTCGAACTTCAACTGTTAACCACAACAACAACAAACGCCCAGCCTCCCTCCTCCCGCTCGGGCCCCGCCGCACTCCAGGTACTTCCTTCCTCTCCTCCGGTGTACTTCTCGCGGCGTAGTGTCTCAAAACTGACACTGCAAACATTGTTTCTACTGGGGTTTCTACTGTGGATCTTGGCGGTTCCACTTCCCAAAGTCTGTGCTCCCTTTGCGAGTCTCTAGTTTAGGCCTTTGAACTTTTCGTCTATTGATTTTCCTGCTTTGACGCGTTTTAGCAGGGTGTCCGTCATCTTCTTGCTGTGGTTTTGGGTATTCGTATCATGCTTAGTCTCACTCTCTGCCACGCCGGGGGGTGTTCTGCTCTTTCCCCTCCCCCCAGCTGCGGGATCCCCCGTTGGTCCATCCACTCTTGGGCAAACGTTGTCTCGAAGATCTGTGTCTTCCCGTCTTGCAGGACTTTAAGTTTGGCTGGGTACAGCAGCATACATTTCACACCTGCGGCCCGGAGGTGCTCTTTGGTCTGCCAGAACTGGGCTCTCTGTCTCTGCACCAGTGCCGTGTAGTCTGGGTATATTGTTATCCTGGCCCCATTTCGCGTTATATTTCCACCTTCTCTTGAAAACTTCAGGATTTTTTCCCTGTCTTTAAAGTTCTTGATCTTTATCATTGGTCTCGGTGGCGCTCCTGGGCGGGGCTTCTTAGTTAGCGCTCGGTGTGCTCTTTCCACTGTGAAGCCCTGAGTCAGGGTCCCTGCTCCGACCTCTTGGATCAGGAGGTTCTCTACATAGTCCGTGGGGTCTCTGCCTTAATCTCCTTCCGGCAGCCCCACTATGCGTACATTGTTGCGCCGAGCCCTGCCCTCCGCGTCCTCGGCTCTGTGTTCTAGTGTACTGATTCTCTCCAACGCCTCTGACACTTGCGATCGAGAGGTGGTCATGTCCACTGTATTGCTCTGTACTTGTTCCACCGTTGTTATCCTCTCCGCTAAGTTCCTCGTGTCCTGTCTGAGGAGCCCTACGTCCACGATCACTGCGTCCAGCTTGCCTTCAATCGACGTCTTCAGTGCTTCTATGGCTTCTAGTATACTGCCTTCTACCTGTCTGATTTCTCCCTGCGTGGCGTATGGCTCTGGCGCATCTTTCTCGTCTGCTCCGGGCTGCTGATCGTCACCTTTGCGGGCGAATGACTCCATGACTGTCTGCCTCCCCCTGCCACCTTTTTGCTTGTCTGGCATATCGGCGCCGGCTGCTCCGTGCCTGCGTGTGGATCTTGCTCGTTCTGGGTCTACTTCGTGCAGCTGTGGGTTTGTTCGCAGGTTCTCTCGGTTTCCTGCTATGGGCGGTCTCTCCCCGTCCTCTCACAGCGTTGTTCAACCTCCGTGGTCCTGCGGTACTGTCTGTCTCACCGTGGGGTATTATTCCCTCTGGCTATTGCTCCTGCCTTGATGTTATAGGAGGAGGCTAGATGCGAGGTTCGTGGCGTCTGTAGGAGGCCTTTTACCACCGTCCTGGTTGCTACTTCAGTGAATGATATTCCTCCATTGGTTGGGCTGGGGTCAGTCTCCGTGAGTGCCTCCACTGTCCCCTTCTCCAGCCGCTTCGTTGATGGCCGCCACCCGTTCCGATATTTTCACGGAGGGGATTGGCCACCCTCGGGGTAGTGTTACCCTCCGCGGTGCAGTCCGTGGATTCCCGCTTCCCTTGCTTGGCGGTCGGCGCGGGTCGTCCGGGCGCGGCCCTGGTATGGCTGTGTTTCACCTCCCGGGCTCAGTGGGCCTCCGCCTTGCCTCTGGAGCCCAACGCCTCTCGGTCTCAGGGTCCCCCGCTGCTCCGCCGCGTCCTTGTGACGCTCTGGTCGTTGGCCTCTGCTCCAGTGCAACTGCTCTCGGTCGCGCCGGTGGGAGGGGGGCACCTGGGCTCCGGGCCGATCCGTGCTGTCGCCCGCCCTGGCTCAGCACCCTGACTCAGCGCGGCGGCGCGGAGTACTGTCGTGGGCTTCTCTTCTCTTCCGCTGAAGCGGGCACCCCACAACTCCGCCTCCGGGGTGGTCTCCTAGCCCTGCCTGGGTTTGGTGCTGGACGTCAGTCCTCCCGAGCTTTGTCTTCCGCCGTCAGCGCTTCTTCGCATCACAGGGTGCTGGCGGCGGTCTCAGTGAGGCGCGCCCACCATTTTGTTGACGGCGCCGCGAGTCTCGGGCTCTTCGCTTTCTCCGTTTTCTCCCTTCCTGCCTCCGATTTTTCTCGGGTCTTCCCCTGTATGTGCTCTGGGCTCTCCGGTGCCTCTTCCCGTTGTTTATTCGGCCTGCCGTCGATTTCAGCCTTATGTCATGATCAGTTGTCGGATCGAGTGGGAGCTCCTCTGAATAAGCTCACGCTCGCATAGCTGCCAAGCCACGCCCCAGAGAAGATTATACTTCAACCTTCTAATTGTAAGGGTGATGTCTGCCCAGCTACGCTCATTAAGGAAGCAGTCGCTGCACTCGCTCCCTTTATCACTACATTCATCAATGCATCATTTGATACCAGCTCTGTTCCCTCTAATCTGAAAGATGCATGGGTACTCCCACTATTGAAAAAACCCATGTTGGACCTGAACAATCCGTCCAATTATAGACCTATCACAACAGTCCCTTTCCTGCTAAAATTACTGGATCGTGCAGCATACCTCCAGATCCAGCAGTACTTGGAGACCAATAATTTGCTGGGATTAAGACAGTCTGGTTTCAGATCCAGACATGGAACTGAAACTGCACTTATTGATTTAAAGACACAAATCCATGGATTAAAATAAAAAGGAAAATCTGCCCTTCTTACTACTTGATCTATCTGCAGCATTTGACTTGGTGAACCATGAAATCCTTTGTAAACATCTGTCATCTGCTGCACACTTTACTGACCAAGCCAACTCATGGATCAAATCCTTCCTTGGCAATAGATCCATGAAGGTCTTTGCACAGAGTGCCTCAGCCACTCCTACACCAGTATCTTGCGGAGTCCCACAAGGCTCCTGCGTATCCCCGATGCTCTAACGTTTTCACCAAGCCTTTATTTGATATACTTTATTATCTGGGTGTCACATATACAAACTATGTGGGCGACACCCACATACTCATCCCCATCACTGGTGATTACCCTATAGATAGCAAAAAGTTGAAGGACATATACAGTACCATACAAATATGGATGGCCAAGCATGGTATATGTCTAAACGACGATAAAACTGAACTACTTCTACTAAGCTCCCCAGCCATACTAAACAAATTAGGAACTCCATTCAAAACCTTCAATGTTGTCGGAAACATTCTCAAAGCAGCGAATGATGTGAAAGCACTTCGTATCTATATTGACTCAACACTATCTCTTAGACAAACTAACACCTTAGCATCCGCAACTTCCTACACATGTAAGCTAATCACAGCCTGCCGTCCATACATATCCCCTGCCAACTGTATCTCAGTAGCAAGAGCCCTAGTGTTATCCAAGCTAGACTACTGTAATGCGCTCTACCTAGGAACGTCCCAACACAACATTAACAAAATTCAAGTCATGCAAAATAATGCAGTCAGATCAGCAGGCCATATACCTAGAAAACATCATATTACAACAGCTAGACAGAACTTAAAATGGCTGAATATTAAACAAAGAATAGAGCTTAAATCACTCTCACTAACACACCCGTGCCTCCACAATCAGGCACCCTTATACCTTTGACACCGTCTCACGCCGCACATCATTGTGACCTAGTAGATCTGCCCAATCTCATTGTCACCATACCCCGCTTTAACCAACGAGCTGGTGGGGTCAGCTTCCGAGTTATTGCTGCTAAAAAAATGGAACACACTTCCTATTTCCATAAGAGTAGAAACTTCCTTCATGGTCTTCCGTAGCAAGGTCAAAGTTTGGTTACTGGACCAGGTTCATAGCCTTTCTACTCATTAACTTTTGTTTCACATCACTACCTCATCTGTATATATGTTTGATAACTGGATTTTCTCTTGCTACTGTACATAATTGACTGTTTAACTGTAATATTGTTTCTGATTGTTAATCTGCTTAGAATCACATGCTGTGCATAGTCTGACATCCAGTGGTCACTGCAGAGTATTGCATTTTGTTTTTCGTAGTCGAAAAGGGGACGTCGACAAGGCGTGTCTGTAACACTATCCCTATAGTGACGTGCAGTGTACCCACAACCCCTCACGCGCCGAGGTCCCTCAGATTTCTTTCCACCCAGTTAATGGTCACCTTTATGCGGAGCTCCTCGAGAGACATTGCGAAATCATTTCCTCAACCCTTTATTATTATTAACTATCACATAGATCCCTCCCTCGACGTAGCTGCCAAGCTGTTCTGCGCCGAGCAAGATCTTCGACGGAGGGACGAGCGGAGGAGATCCTTCGGCGCTGCCGAACACCTGGCCTGGCCTCGCCGGCCTAACACAGTAGGGAGAGCGGGGTTGTGTGGTCTTTTCTTTGTTTGACTCTGAGAATGCCTTTCTCTTTCCCCTCCCTCTCTTTCGAGGTCGTAATCACATTTCATGCCCTGAGCTATGGAGAGGACACCCATTAGGTTTTGCCCGCGATGCAAGGGCAAGTTTAACTGGAAAGACCAGCATAAACGGTGTAACCGTTGCTTGCCCCTCGATCGCAAAGAGGACGGCTGTGCGGCCTGTAAGTTACTTAAACCCAAAACTTTAAAGGACCGCAGGGTCAAAAGGTGGGCAGCCTATGCAATGTCTAGGTCTGACTCCTCGCCAGCTGCCGCCGAATGTGATGAGGACAGTGATTACACGGCCTCCGCAACGGAGGTTGTAGACCTCTCGAAGGAGCGTTCCCGCTCCTCCTCGTCCGTCCCCGGCCCGGCTCACGCCCCGCTTATGGGGATGAACACCCCGGCGATAAGGACGAACACAGAAAAACACAAGACCCATACCCCACGGCACGCATTCGTCGAAGACGAAGGCAGCCATAGCGTCAACGGTCGGGTCCACTGGCGTCTTCCGCCGACCGCAAGGGTCGCAAGCCCTCCCCACCACCGCGACCGGCAACTGGGCTATCTTTAAATAAGGGCGCTAACCCCAAATCCTCAGGCGACGCGCCTCGCAAGAGTGCGTACGTTGCCAGTAAAGACTCAGCACTGCCTAGCGCGACGACGAGCAATCCCTCGACGGAGAAGCTTATCGCCGAAAGCCTCACGTGTATGGCTTCTAAAGACGGCCAGAGACGGACGGCGGGTGACACGTCGAAAACCACTCACAAGGCCAAAGAAACGCCGAGGATGCCGGAGGGTAGGCTGGGACAGCTCCCACCGTCAACAGAAGACCCTAGCCAGCGAGAAGGTTTCTCAGAAGGTGAAGGGACCCTATCTTCGACGCTATGGGACAGAACTAAGCAACTACAGGTAGAGAACTCCCTTTTCACTCCCAGACCGCTCTGGCCTACCTTACTGGACTGTAGAGTGGTCATGTATGGACAAGCTAGACAGGTTCATGGCCATCCCAGAAAATAGGACAGCCAAGAGGCCAAGGGAGGTACTCCAGGAGGGGCCAAGGGCTAACTACCCAAAGCTCTTTAACCCCCTACAGGAAGACATGAACTCTTACGACCTCACTGAAGAGGACTCTCACTTCCAGGAAGAAGATGAGTTTGTGAATAATGAAGACCAACAAGAGGAAGAAGGTTTTCATGATGACACTAACATAGGTGAGGAGAGCTACGAGGAGGACCCAGGTGAAGGTGGCTCACAGCCCTGGCAGTCGCCATCAGGGTCTACAGACCCCGACATTATAGACATTTCTTCTCCTCGGACCACACCGGTCAGGAACCCATCTCCAGTAGAAAATCAGCCCACCTTCAATGCGCTACGGAGTAAGGCAGCAGCACATTTTGAAGTTGAAACTGGGGAGGTCAACCCAGATACTGATTTCGTTGAAAGGATTGTTAAAGAAAAACCTCCCACTAGTCAAACTATTCCTATCCTCGCCTCGGTTAAGAGACGACTCACCCCATCGCTGTCCACCCCCGCGCTGGTAAGAGGGGTCAATCCAAGAATCGAGAAATTGTTCTCACCCTCTGTCAGACCCATTATATATCAGGGGTCACTCAGTCCCGGACTCCTTAGTGGTGACTAACACAAGGAAGAGGGCTGGGGTTCCACTCCACCAGCGAGGCACCCCAGATAAAGAAGGGAAAAAGCTTTATTCCTTGGGCAAAAGAATTACCGCCTCGGCAGCGTTTTCAATTAGGATTGCCAATAATAATACATTGCTGGCAAGCTATGCTGATGCTCAATGGGGAAAGCTTAAGCAGGACATCTAAGAAGACCCTGAACTTCTAAGAACTTGCTTATTGGCTACAGTTACAGAAGCAGCTCTGGTCAACCAGAGCATCATTAAGAACACTCTTGATGCAGCAGAAACTGCTGGCCGTTCTTTGGTGCAGGGAATTCTGCTGAAGCGTCACGTTTGGCTTCGCAATTCCGGTTTCAAGGCAGAAACGCAGGCGTCACTCATTAATAAGCCAATAGAAGAGTCAAATCTCTTTGGAAGGGCAGTGGACGACGCACTGGAAAACGCGAAGAAAGAATTCGACACCATAAAGACCCTAGACCAAATCTCAAAGCCTCCAAACAGGCAGGGATTTGGCAATAAGCCCTTTTTTCGTGGCCAACGCCAACAGCAGCAGCAGCAACAGCATTACACTGCGGGCAATTGGCCCTCTAATCAGGGTACCAGTATAACCAAAGAGGACAACGCCGTGGCAAGGGCAGAGGCTGGGGCTCCAGCCCCAGAGGCACCCCAGCAAATAACACCAAATGACCCGAAGGTTCGGGTCCCCTCCCATGCGTCTCTGGTTGGGGGCCGGATAACATCGTTCCTATCAGCATTGGAGGGAATAACATCAGACAGGTGGGTATTGTCAACCATAGTCCATGGGTACTGTATAGAGTTCAATCTGTCCCCCACCTACAGACCTCCAAGGGGACGACGCCTGTCACCAGAACACCTCGTCATCCTCCTGCAAGAAGTAGAACAGCTGCTACAGAAAGGAGCAATAGAGGTTGTGCCCCTATCTCAGGTAATGGAAGGTATTTATTCAATGTACTTCCTTGTACCCAAAAAGGACCTAACCATGCGCCCTGTACTAGATCTGCGCCCAGCGAACAAATTTGTAAAACCACAAAAATTTCCTATGGTAACATTACAGGAGGTAATTCCCCTGCTATCTCAGGGGGACTACATGACAACACTGGACATGAAAGATGCATACCTTCATATTTTTTTTTTTAAACTTTGTTTTATTAGCATTTTCATAATATAACAAACGGACTGAAAGCTTTACCATAGAGTATACAAGTCACAGGCCCAAAGAGAAGAAACAGAGCCCCTCCCCCCCCCATCCTCCCAAAAAGACAAACCCCCCCCCCCCCCCCAATAACTTAGACCCAGTAGAACCCCCTTTACAGGGAGACGCGTTGCAAACTTTGTGTGACCGGAGCTCGGGGAAAGAGCGAGAATTTCAACCGCATGTTTGGCTGTGTGTCATCCACTGTCCCCCGGGCCGTGGGCGCCCTTTTCCATCCATGTTCCCTCCCCGAGAGTCAGTGGACCTCCCATCCCCAGATCTGCTGCACCCCGTACCAGTTAGCCTGGAAAGAATTCATGTCATTGTTCATCATCGCCGTTAATTTGTCCATCAAAAACATGTTTTTAACCTTTAGTAGCCAGTCCTTCTTTGCGGGGGTCTCCTTGCTCTTCCATTTCTGGGCCAAGGCCACCCTCCCAGCCCTCAGCATTTTTTCCCACATTCTCGGGTATCTGTATACATCCGTATCCTCTGGGGGAAGGCCCAGCAGCACTGTCAGGGGATTATGGGGAAGCAGTTCCTCCGTGACTTCAGCGATCCAACCCCTTACCCTCTCCCAGTATGCTTGCACTTTCGGGCAGTGCCACCACATGTGGCTCCTCGTGCCTACCTGGTCACATCCCCTCGGGCAGGCGGGGGATATTCCCGTGAACATTTTTGACAGTTTGACGGGGTCTCTGTGCCACCCCTGTAGGATCTTAAAGTTGTGCTCCATATCCGCTGTGAACAGGTTCCCGTGGAATGCTATTATAAATATCCTCGACCAGGAATCCTCCGAGATTTCTTCCTCAGCCAGTTTGTTCCAAAAAGTGCGGAACCCCCTCCTTCTCCCCAGGTCAACAGTGTTCAAAATTTTATACATTGCAGATACCGCCCCCTTCCTGGAGGTCGCAGTATCGAGTAGTTTCTCAAAGGGGGGTCATCTGTCTCTTTAGACTCGGGCCCCATGATTGATCACATAAGATTCCCTTCAGGCGGAGGTACTCAAATATGGAGATTGACTCCCGTCCGAGGGCGACCCTCAAATCTTCGTATGGCAGGAATTCTCCCTCTTTGAACATTTGTCCAGCTCATTCCATCCCTGAATCTGACCAGGACTGTGCATTACGGAACCCTCTGCTTCCCAGCCTAAGGAGGTGACCCCAAAGGGATGACATCGGGGACGGCCATGATGTCAGATGTGCCGTCTGGGGGCCCTCCCTTCAGATTGCCCAGAGAACTTCCAATGTTGGGTGGGATTTCAGTCTGTTCGGGATGAATTTGTGTGGGGCCCATAGGAGGTCGCGTACCTTGAGTGGGTGCGCATCCATGTCCTCCAGCTATGACCAGTATGTGCCCATCCCTTCCCTCATGTGTTCCAGGAGGACGCGCAATTGGGCGGCGCGGAAGTAAAGGTGGAAGTCAGGCAGCCCGAACCGCCCCTCCTCTCTAGGTAAGGTAAGAATGGCCTTCGCGGTCCTCGGGGTCCTGCCCTACCATAAGAACTCGCGCACCGCGTTCTGAAGAACCCTGAAGGTCTGATCGGGGACGCTGGTAGGGAGAGCAGTGAAGAGGTATAGTAAGCGCGGAAGTATATTCATTTTCACTGCCGTCATACGGCCGTACCAGGACAGGATCATGACCTGTGACATAACGGGATCATAGTTAGCGGGGGCGAGATTGGACAGGTCCCTGGTTAAAAGGATCCCCAGGTATCGAATAGAGGTCTTCCCCACAGCTATTCCCCCCAGACTGTCCCGGGAGTCCAGGCCCATGTCCCGAGTTCTCATGGGGAGGAGGACTGATTTAGATGTATTGATCTTTAGGCCTGAAAAGCGCCCAAATGCGGTCAGCAGGGACAGGAGGGGGGGGGGGGGTGTGAGGATCCACCAGGTAGGCCAAGATATCGTCCGCAAACAGGGAGAGCTTAAATTCTACATCATCTCTCCTGATCCCCCTGATGTCTGGGTGTGTTCTGATTGCTATTGCCAGGGGCTCCATAGTTACGACATAGATCAGCGGGGAGAGTGGGCATCCCTGCCTTGTTCCCCGTGATAGGGGGAATGGGTCTGACAATCTACCATTCACTTGGACTCTGGCCTTTGGGGCCCTGTATAACGCGGCCACCCAGTCACTGATGTGTGCCCCGAAGCCCATCTTCTGAAGGGTGAGTTCCATGAACCTCCATTCGACCCTGTCAAATGCCTTTTCTGAGTCCAGGGAAAGGACGCTCGCGTCTAGGTCTGACACCTGGGCGTAGTGAAACAAGTCTATAGTCTTACGAATATTATCTGAGCCCTGTCTCCCCCTAACAAACCCCACTTGGTCACCGTGGACCAGCTTCGGCAGGATCCCCTCCACCCGGCTCCCAATGACCTTGGCCAGGATCTTGACATCAATATTCAGCAGGGAAATCGGGCGGTAGGAGGAGCACTCCGAGGGGTCTCTGCCATCCTTGGGGAGCACTACAATGATTGCCTCCATCATGGAGTCCGGGAGAGGACCCCCCGACAGTACCGCATTGAACACCTTGACCAGATGGGGGGGGCGAGGGCCGACCGGAACCTCTTATAAAAGTAGACTGAATAACCATCTTCGCCCGGGGAAGTGCCCACCTTCATACCACTGATCGCATGTTCCACCTCCTCCTCGGTCACCGGACCCTCCAACCCCTCTGCCATCTCCCTAGTCAGGGACGGGATATGTATGGAGTTTAGGAATTCCTCGATCTCCCCCTCCCCCCCCCGTCCCCCTTGTATTCGGATGAGTATAGCCTTTCATAGTATCGGTGGAAGGCCTCTCCAATGTGGGGAGTATCATAACCCAGCTCCCCCACCTCGTTCTTCACTGCCTTCACCATTCTGCTCCTCTGTACCTCCCTCAGTCTCCAAGCTAAGATCCTGTCCGCCCTGTCCTCTTTTTCATAATACTTTTGTTTAACCAGGTGGAGGTTTCTCTCTGTTTTGTGGAGGAGGAGGTCTTTTAGTTAGAGCCTGTAGTCATCCAGGGCGGCCAACCGGTCACGATTTAGGGGCTCCATAGGGGGGCCTCCCGGTTGGAGTTGGGCGTTTTTTCCCCCCTCAGATGCCGTTCCTGGGCTTCCCTTTCCCTTTTCCTCTGGGCTCCCAATTTGTTCAGGACTCCCCGCAGGGTTGCCTTAAAGGCGTCCCACAGAGTGTGTGTTCGCACCTCACCGTTGTCATTGAGTTCAAAGAAATCTGCAATGGCGTCAAGAACCTCCTGGGCTAGGACCTCGTCCTTCAGGAAGGAATCATTACACTTCCATCTTCCCCTATGTTCGTTTAGGCCACCTCTTGCTATGGTGACTCGGACCAAGTCGTGGTCAGACCAGGGGACTGGGTCAACCCTATGGCCAGTGACAAATGGCTACAAGGTCTCGTCCACCAGGACATAGTCTATCCGGGAAAATGACGTGTGTACGGATGAGTAGTAAGTGAAGAGGGGGGTGTCTGTTCTAGGGGTCGGGACCGTGTCCACCAGGCCCAGCTCCGAGTTGACCCTCTGGAAGCTTCGTGCCATGATCTCATCAGGTGCCCTGGGGGCTTGGGGACCAGCTCGTTTCCTGTCCCGGGTTGGGTCCAAGACCATGTTAAAGTCCCCCCCACCCCCAACCACCGTCCCGTGGACAAAGCCTTTGAGTTTGTCCCTCACCTCCTCCCAGAACTGAATTTGGCCTTCGTTTGGGCCGTAGACAACGGCTAGGGTTCCCCGCACCATCAGGTAGCGACCCTCTGGGTCCTTCAGCACGGCCTCTTTCTCGAACCCCACATTCTTCGCCACCAAGATGGCCACCCCTCTTTTTTTATTTTTGTGGGATGCACTAAAGACCTCCCCAATACCTCCTCCCCGGATTTTGGGCTCTTTCCCCCGTGGCCAGTGAGTTTCCTGCAAAAAGAGGTCGAGGGTGGCCCCTCTAAACTCTTTGCAGACCAGGGATCTCTTTGTGGGGGTGTTTAAACCCCGTACATTAAGGGAGCCCACTCCCAGGGCAGGCAGACTATCAGCCATAATCCCAGATTCCCTCCCTCTCGGTCAATGCCCTTCTATCTCTTTTCTTCACGTGCTCCCTTGGTTCTACTTTGTGGTCCCCTTTGTTCCCTTCCCCTCCCCCCCGGGTGGGCCTAGAACACCCCAACTGCCCCCCGTACCCCAACCATATCTGAACAACCCCAACTCCCGTAAACACCCCCACCCCCCTCCCCGGCATCCAGCCAATTAGTTCTGCCATTGCTGGCTTTTGGCCGAACCACCAGCCTGCCCACCTCAGCCAGGCATTTCACACATAAAGCTCATCCCCTCGAGCCCCCAATGTTCCCCCTCGGCTGTAAGCCGTCCATGTGTCCCCTATACTTGCTGTTCGTGGGGACGATAGTGGTGGTAGAATCTCCGAGTCTGCACATATCCGTCCCGGATTCAGCGGGTCGCCCCGTTCTCAGTCCTCGGAGTCGTTTCGTTCTCCCGCTTTTGCTGGGGATGGGGTGTTCATTTTTAAAAATTTCCTTGCACCGGTTCGCCGTCTCCTCTCTCCTGACGGGCCGGGGCTATTTGTTCTGAAGCTCTCTGGTCCCACCGGTCCCCTCCGGGGATGGGGGTCCACTGTGTACTCTTGAATAGCTCCCCGAATGTCTTCTTCCGTAATCAGGGTTGAGCGTTGGCCCATGTATTCAAAGTTCAGGGAAAAGGGGTAGCCCCATCTATAGCGCACGCCCTTATCTTTGAATAGTAGCGTAAGGGGTCGGCACATTCTGCGCTTAGCCAGCGTGTATGAGGAAAGATCCTGATATATTGAGACCTGAGCATTATTGTAGGTGATTTCTCTGGTCTTTTGGGCCTCCTCCAGCACCTTGGTCTTTTCCGAGTAATAGTGGAACCGGACCAAAATTGACCGGGGGGCCCCCGCTCTGCCTCCTGCCCTATGCACTCTGTCGAATGTGAGCTCGGTTGTCATCTCCTCTGCGAATAGGAGGGTGATAATGTCCCTCACTATTCGGGTGAAGTCCCTCTCTGTTTCCCCCTCCGCTTCAGGTACCCCGAAGATTCTGAGGTTGTTCCGCCTCTCCCTGTTTTCAAAATCGTCCATCTGTCAGGCCCTTTCCTCGTCCCTCTTCTCCAGGGCCTCCAGCCTCATACATAGTTGGATGTCCTGGGCTGCTGTTGAAGATTGGTTGGCCTCCACTTGTAATAGTCTATCTTCGACCTTGTCCACCCTCTGGTCCATTTTTTCAAACTTCTGGGCTATATCGGAACGCATGTCCCTGATTTCCTGCAAGATCGAGCCTCTTTCCATTGCTGCCGATGAGGGGGCCGCATCCTCGGATTGGGTCATAGTTCCTTTGGGGTTCGTACCCTTGTTACCTCTGGGGGTCTCCTGGAAACTGTATCCCTGTAAGGCTTCTCACCAGTTCATCTGGTGTTTACCTGCACCTCGCCGTGTCGACCCCCGCCCACTCTGGGTCAGAACTCGATTTCCCTCCCGGGGCGCGGGTGCAAGGGGGGGGGGGGAGGCTAAGCGAGGCCGCCCCACTCGCGAAACAGATGGTTCTTGGCTGTTTCTTGTGGGTTAATCTTTCCTTGGGGGGGGGGGGGGGGGGGAGGGGAGGGCGAGCACACGCCCCACCTGTCCCTGGGTGGTGGCCTCACACCCCGCTCGAAGTCTGCCGCAGTTGTCCGGGGCTTCTCCTGGCCGCCCCGTAGAAAGGAGTCATGTGTGGCCTGGGCTGGCTCGGGCGGAGGGCACTACGACCCCGACGCCCCGCCCGAAGGCTCTCATGGTGTGGGGGGGGCGGGCACTCGCCCCACCAACCGTGGGTGGGGGGCCTCACACCCCGACCACCCCAAGTTCTTGTGGCAGTGCTTCTGTCCGTGGGGGGGGGGTGGGGCGCCCAACACTGGATCCCCCTGGCCGGGGCCGACGTGGTCCGGGGAGCCCCCCGCGCTTAATCAGGGCGTGCGGGGAGATCTCCCCACCCGCGCCAGCGGGGGAGCGGGTCCGGGCCTCCCCGTGTCGCTGCCGCTCGCTCTCCGAACCTCCTTACTCCGGGGCCCCGAGGGCTGCGGCAGCCCGCCTCGGGGACCCCTGATGGGGGCGGAGGGCGTCTGCGCGCAGGTCCGCTTCGCTCAAGCGGATCCAACCGCGAGCACTCCGGGACAGTCTCCCGGGCCGGGGGTGTTGTTCCGTCGCCTCTCTGGTCCGGGCGGGAGGGGAGGGGGGATCCCGTGCTGCCTCCGGGCTCGCAGTGCCTCCGGCCTCTTGTCAGGGCGGGTAGGCCTCGTCCCTCCTCTGATGTCGGGCCCGTTCAGGCCGGGCCTTCTCCCGCTGGTCTCGATCTCAGGAACCCCGGGGTCGTGGGTCTCCGCTCTTTCTCTCACGGGGCGCCCCGAGGGTTCACCTGTCCCATTCACCGCGTTGGGCCCGCTGGGGGGGTTTCGGGGGGGGCTCAATTCCCTCTAGACGCCTGGCTTCGGGGAGAGCAGTACGTTCAGGCAGCCATTGCCTGCGCGCCCTCTGGTGGCCTTTCACCTTCATATTTTGATGTTGCCAGCGCACAGCAATACCTCAGGTTCATGATAGAGGGCAAACACTAACAGTTCAGAGTGCTACCCTTCGGCATAGCGTCTGCACCGAGGGTATTCACAAAGGTACTGGCAGTGGCAGCGGCCCACCTGCGCAGGTTGTCCATACCGGTATACCCTTACCTCGACGATTGGCTCATAATGGGGGAGTCTTATGAGACATGCTTCTCAAACACCCAAAAGACAGTAGACCTTTTGTGTCAACTGGGCTTCCCCATCAACGAGAAGAAGTCCAGCTTAGACCCCAGCCAAATCCAAAAATTCCTAGGGGCTCTAATTCGAACAAAGGACGGCCTTGTCTTCCTCTCCGAGAGGGTCCAAAATATGCTGTTTCAGATCCCTCAATATGTGGCCGGTCGAGAGATGACGGTACACAAAGCAATGCGCTTGCTAGGAATGATGGCGTCATGTATTTATTTGGTACCTCACGCCTGCCTGCGCATGCGCCCAATGCAAGAGTGGCTCAACAGCCACTGGTGTCAGGCCAGAGGACAATGGGACGATCTAGTGGTGCTCTCGCAGGCCTTGGTTCTCTCGCTACGGTGGTGGTCAAAGGAAAACCTGGTAATAGGGAAACCATTCGCCACCCCCGCAGTGGAAGCCACTCTAACCACAGACGCATCCCTCACAGGATGGGGGGGGCTCACCTATCCCATCAGACTGCTCACAAAGTTTGGACTCCGAGCGTAGCCTCCAAGCACATAAACTTACTGGAGCTACTTGTGGTGTTCAAGGCACTAAAAGCCTTCCAGGCACACCTACAAGGGAAAACAGTGATGGTCCTCACGGACAGCACTACAGCCATGTACTACCTGAACAAGCAAGGGGGCACTCACTCTCCAGGACTCTCCAAGCTGTCCCAGAACATCTGGAAGTGGGCTCTCAGGCACATGTTCCTATTGTCACAACATGTACCAGGGGAACTCAATCTGCTAGCAGACGAACTCAGCAGAGACTTCCCTCTGCCCTCAGAGTACGAATGGCAGTTACACGAAGACATCGTCTTCGACGTCTTCACACAATGGGGCTTCCCAGAAATAGACCTGTTCGCAACTCTGGAGAACTCACAATGCCTAGATTACGCCTCCAGATACCCACAGAACTGCTTCAAGGGGAACGGTCTCTGGATACCATGGTCAGGGAAATTTGTTTACGCTCCCCCCCCCCTGCCCCCCCGACCTCTCTGCTGAACAAGATAGTGCACAAGATGCACCAGGAACCAGTCACCATGATACTGATAGCCCTGATGTGGGCCTGCCAACCATGGGTTGCGCACCTGATGGAGATGTCCCTGTCCCCACCGGTGAAACTGCCCTGCCCGTACAACATGCTGTCACAGGACAAGGGCAAGACACTTTCTGCATAAACCACCTCTCAACTTAAGGTGTCATGGTGGAAAGTCCCAGTTATCAAAGCCTTCATGGAGGGGGTAAAGAGAATACACCCTCCGATAGCAAACCCAGCTTCCGGCTGGGACCTTAATGTGGTACTTCGTCTCATGGGCTCACCCTCTGAACCTATGCACAAGGCAACTCTTAAGGACCTCACTCTTAAGACTGCTTTCCTAATAGCTATCACCTCCATTAGGAGAGTAAGTGAACTACAGGCTCTTTCTTTTCTAGACCCCTTTGTAACAGTTCACAAAGATAAGGTGGTTCTACGCGCACACCCAAGGTTTGCACCGAAATTCATATCGAAATTCCATGTCAACCAGTCAATAGAACTACCAACGTTCTTTCAAAACCCTTCCAATTTGGGAGAAAAGAGCCTGCATACACTCGATGTGCGCAGAGCTGTCATGTTTTATATGGAAAGAACTAGGCTACTGAGAAAGGCTAATCAGTTCTTTGTCTCAGTGGCAGCAGGAAGAGAAGGAGATGCAGTCTCAAAGTCCACAATATCTAGATTGATTTTTCAAAGCATCACTCTGTTTCTCTCTTGCTAAGAGAGAACTACCCTTCAAGCCAAGAGCACACTCTACTCGAGGCACTCAGGCATCCATAGCATTCATTGCAAACGTTCCCCTTGAGTCCATTTGCAAAGCGGCAACCTGGAGTTCTGTACACACCTTTACAAAACACTACTGTCTAGATGCTCACTCTAGATCTGATTCCCAGGTGGGACAAGCAGTATTAAGACATCTTTTCTCTACTGTTCCTTCTCACAACCCACCTCCAACTTTGGGTACTGCTCGCTAGTCTATGCACAGCATGTGATTCTAAGCAGATTAACAAACATCAGAAGACTTACCGTAAAAGCATTTCTGATGGTTGTATCTGCTTAGATTCACATGCGTCCACCCTTCCTCCCCGCTCGGATGGAAGGAACATAGACATCTTTCTACATCTCTCTTTTCTGTACTCACTCACGTATAGAAGGCTCCCTCAGGGCAGAAAAAATACAAACAGAGGGACCTCGACGCGTGAAGGGTTGTGGGTACACTGCACGTCACTATAGGGATAGTGTTACAGACACGCCTTGTCGAGGTCCCCTTTTCGACTACGAAAAACAAAATGCAATACTCCGCAGTGACCACTGGATGTCGGACTATACACAGCATGTGAATCTAAGCAGATACAACCATCAGAAATGCTTTTACGGTAAGTAATGCATTGTCATACAGTGTAAGAAATGTGCTCAGTTGCCCAAGGGCTTGACGCGCTATACAAATAAATACAAGAACTGCAGTGGTGCTATTTGCGAGTAGCTGAAACCGTGAAGTGCCGCTGATCTAGAGTAAGCCCATTGCTGCTGCTGACTTTCAAACCATAGTGCAGGAGTCCCCAGATGTCCTACCGCTTGTCCCCACGACTGAGGCCCAGGAACAGGATCTGCAGGACTACAACAGGAACAGAAGCCAGCTGGACCCTTCGAACCTAAGGTACTGTCTAAGTAGGGGTACTTACCTCTCTGGTTGGTTGTAGTTTGCTTAGTCTCACTGGAGACTTGCATTTACTGCCTTTGCAGAGTTGATTGCATCTTTGCTCTTCACAAGCCTCCCAGCTTGTGGCCCAACAGTGA
Organism: Ambystoma mexicanum; assembly: GCF_040938575.1. Taxonomy (NCBI): domain Eukaryota; kingdom Metazoa; phylum Chordata; class Amphibia; order Caudata; family Ambystomatidae; genus Ambystoma; species Ambystoma mexicanum. Next base: position 544,237,776 of record NC_090931.1, on the reverse strand, counting down.
TTCTTTTTCTACACAATCTCTATATAACATTGTGCAAGACTTTTGTGCTACCTTCAAGAAGTGCCTCAGCTCACCTAGACTTTTCTCAATTGACATTGGCTGACCTGGCTCCCTACAGACTCTTCTGACCCTTTGAGTTTGTTTTTTTGTCCCTCAAAAAGTCATACATAACTGGTATAGTTGGGAAAGGGTTAACCTATACTTCATTGGGAGATTGAAAAGTACTTAACTGTTCAGAGAAACGTGTTAACCTTTGTTTCCTTCCCTAACCTTTTCCTTTTTCCACGACCTCAGTATTGCATTTAAGTATAACAGTAATATATCAATGTCCAGTGTCCAAGCAATTGATGTCAATTCAGGGTGTAGGAAGTGTGTGAGGCATCCCAAAAGGTTATCTACTTAACTGAAACTGAAGGAGTGTATTTTTTAAAATTCTTATTGTTGCATATTGCCCTTTCTAAAGGAGGCTTATTTTAAACTGACTGAATTAATACATTATTATTTTAATAAGAAACCTTGAGTAGAAGTGTTATTTCAATAACTATCACTGTGAATCTCTGTTGTGATGAGCCTCTACAGCTCATTGACTCCTCTTGAGATGAGCCTGGCTGCTCAGTCACTCTACCAACTTGTGTAGTACAGGCCTGTACCAAAGGTTTGGTTACCTATTGCCAAGAGGACAAGGCTGGTGGTGTCTCCCACAGGGTCACGAGAATTGTGTGAAAAACAGATTGACTACCCCTCTCTTTTAGTCTTATATGGAAACCAGGTGAAGGGCAATCTATACGCATTGTTCGTTAGATTATCGCCTTGATGAGAAAAATTGCGCCCACACTGCAATTCATTACAAAATATCTGTCTCTTTAATGATTATATACATTTTTTTTTCAAAAAAACACATTTCAAACTTGATTCTCAATTGTACCATTCAGTCATTTGTCTCATCTAACAGGGGAATGCTAAAGCTAAGAGAACATTTGGTGCATAACATTTCATCTAAATATGCATTTTAGACATGGAAAAAACATTAGATTTTCCTTATACAGTCGACATATGTTTCGGCCCGTTATCGTATACCACTTTTGTCAACGGTGGTTACAAAGATGAATGTGGGGCCATCTTCAGGACAACAATTACTTTGTGGTGGATCAATCTTGTTCCCCATTAGCACACAAATACATACATATATGTCTTTTATACGTGTGTCTAGAATTCCATCTTGGTGTCACTGTGGCTGGCTCGATATCTTGAATTGTTGTACTTAATCGTGCTCACAGGAGAGGCATGAATCGACGTCCCTGATGTACACACAAATTAGCAGCTGCTGTTTGTATGTTGAAAACTGGTCTTGCTTGAACTGAATGCAGCCGAACGCTTTTGGAAAGTTTTTTGGACAAATGTTCCAGTTGTTGGTATATTTCCTTACTGTGCTCTGTGTATGCGCTCCGACGGAAGACCTGTCTTCACTAGTGAACGGGAAGTTTCATGGATTCACATGCGCCCTCCAGCCTTTGCCTATAGGCAAACATCTCTACAAGGGGTTATCCTCCAGCTGGCGTGGTTAAAATCGGAGGGGAAGCTGCTGGGGCTGGGCTATGTGTTAGGGAGAATTCTCAAAAATGTGCTAATTCCCTCCTCCTAGAGACCCCCAAGCATCATAAGCCAAATACCGACTCGAGTTTGCTGGATTTTGAGGACTTGATGATTTTATCCTGGAGAGTGTGACCCTTTTTCCCATTCATGTATTTTAATGTTAATTAATATATATATTTTTTTTTTGGTTATGAAGTCTGACAAACTCCATAGGCATCATCTTTTACATTGTCACACAGCACCTTCAGTGCAGTGGCACAGGGAAGTCTTTCAGATTTCCCAAGGTTTAAATACCTTCTCTGGGAAAAACGACTGTTTCACAGAGCAGTAAAGTGAAAGTGACTTTACTTAGCATTGTAACTTTCTAGACCCAGCACACACTCTTACAATAGTGCTGGAGGGGTTACTTACTATCCCCTGTGTGTAGAGGCTCATGTAACATTTTTGTTACCCTTTCCTCAGAGAATGGCTGGTGGCAGTGCTTTTGTTTTGAATTACCATGGTTTGCATTTCCCACGGCTGTTCGGAGCTCCGATAACGCTAACCGCGGGAGCCATCTTTTTCAAAATGGCGCAGAGCCTTCTTTGACAAAAGGGTCCCTGGTCTTTTTTTCTCCATGTCTTTGTGGAAAGTTCCTTCTAGAGATTTTCTCTGCACGCCAAACCAGGTTTGGTCTTTGTTCATTCGCATTTGGCGGGCTTCAGGAGGGAAACCCACCTCTGGCTCCATAGTGTCTGGTGTAGGTAGGAAGTGAGGAAGGTGCCCGAAACTCCCTGTGCTGAGTCTCCTAGGACACTCAAATGCCCTCTGTGGTGATTGTCAAGCCTTTTGGCTTGGAAGACAGTCGACCACTGGACGAAGGAACTGAAGAAAAGCTTGAAGAGGACGCCTGCTGCAACTCCTAGACAGTTGGTTTGCCCGGTGAAGACCTGCAGCAGTTCTGAAACGCCAAGTTTGCATCGACGGTGAAGCCCCGGCAAGGACGACTTCTCCCTTGGAGTTGGTGGGACCAAACCTAAGCCACCTGGACACCCATCTCGGAGCTGGTTGAATTTCCACAGAGTTGCTGCAGGAAACCGTATAGCCAGGGAGAAGGGACATCAGAGCTGGCCTAAAGCTTTTGGACGATCCTCTGGACTCCCACGAAGCAGGACTGACCAAACCTGAGCCCCCTCAGCAGAGTGCGGGACCCCAGAAGCAAGAACGGTCCACCTTGACATCCAGGAACCGTATTGTTGCTATTTGCGGTAGCTGAAACGCGAAACAGCCACCGAAAGTGAAGTTTGCCGGTTGCGGGTTTTGACAGTCCCAGTGCATTGCAGGAGTCCCCCCAACGTCCTCCCTCTTGCCCCCACGACTGAGGCCCAGGAAAAGTGAGTTCTGCAGAGCTGCACAGTAACAGAAGTCATCAGCTGCATCTTTCCTTCTTTACCAAAGTACTGTAAAACAAGTCTAAGTGATCTTCCATCTTACTGTAGAAGTGCTTGTAACTTCCACAACTTGTGCGTCAAATCAGCTTGTAGCACTACATTTGATTCTTCTTTTCATCAAAGACTCATAAGAACTTGTGCAAAGACTTTTCCATTTACTTACCAGAATTGCTTCATCCTATACAAGACTTTTTCCCATTGACTTTGGCTTAGTCTATTGAATTGAATGACTCTTCTAAGAATATCTAAAAGTACACAACTGCTTAGGAATATTTGTGGTCTCTTGTCTTCTAATAACCTTTGCCTTTTACCAACATTTTAAGAGTGTTCTGAATACCAACAGTAAGATATTAATGTCTCCAGCAACCTTGTTCCTGAAGTCACCTGTGGGTGTAGGTTGTGTCCGTTGGCCATCCCAAAAGGGTCTTTACTGATTTAGAAACTAAGTGTGTACAGTATTGAAGTGTATTTGTTACTATTCTATTACTCCCTTCTGAGGAAGGTTTTAAAACTGATAAATACATTAATAATTGTTTATGCAAGAAACCTTGAGTGTAAGAGTTTACTTGAATACCTGTAACTGTGAATCTTTGTAACTCCACTACAACTCACATTTCCCCTCTTGAGATATGCCTGGCTGCTCATCACGCTACCAGAACTGTGTAGTACAAGCTCATACAAACTTTGCCTAACACTAAGCACTTGACAGCCTATTGGACGGGACCAAAAGCACCCACAACAATGTCGATGGGACACTCAAGTTGTCAAAGGTTTCCATAGGAAAATTACTAAAACAAAGTAACCAGGGATTCACAGCCTGACGGGTAATATCCAGAGTGTGGATTCCACATGTGAATACATTAAAGATACCAACATTGGAGAAATGGACTTGCAGTTAAACTACTCTGTTCCTCTCCTGGGGCGCTCACTCTGGAATGGCCTCCCTGCCCCACTCGAACTTGAGCAGGGCCACCTCAGGTTCCGGAAGCTGTTCAAGACCTTACTTTTCCTTTCTGCTTTCTCTCTAACTCTCCCTTGCTAACCTCCCTGTCTGCTGCGCTGACTGGTCGCCTGCCTGCCTTAGGAACCTAATGGGCACCAGGCTCCTCCATGACCTTTAAGCACCCGCACTGCCTCCGGGCCCCCGCACACTTGGGGGTTGTATCTGCAACCCTGCAATCCCCTGCCTCCTTGCACTACGCAGAGCCGGCTCTTCCGGCTGCACTTACTCAGAGCAATGCTGCCCTGATTGCACTTCCCCTCTCTTCCCTCCCCCCTGGCACTTCTCCTATCCCTCTCCGCCATGCACTTGCACGATCTGAATGACACAAGGCCTAATAAGATTGTTGGTTTTGTCCGCCCAATGGCTCCCTACCTTGTCTTGTTGTGCCTAGAGATACTTCTGGACAGGCGCATTATAATAACTTGTATCATATATTGTGTGATCAGCACAAACCACTTTGTGGATTGCTGCCGGGTTACACTGTATCCCCTTTCTCACTGCTCCTGTAACATTTCTGTTAGTGACAAGCATACCTTAATGGCTGGTGGCAGTGGACGTGTTCTACCGACATTTGTGTTAATTTTACCTGCAGGCTATGTGCACTGCCCCGGTAATGCACAGAAGGATCACCATTGAACCGAAATGGTGGCTGTATTGTTTCACCATTTCTTGTGTGCTTGTCCTTTCTAGGTCGTTCGTCTGCCGTGCTGGGTGGGGGAGGTCCTGGTTTGACTCATCTTAAGCAGGAATCCTTTGTGAAGCCCGCCAAGGCCCCAGAGTTTCTGTGAAGACAGGAAACGAGGGAAGAGTCAAACTCTGCTGTTCTTTGTCTTCTGGCATGCCTGCCTGGAACCAGTTCCAACTGTGAGGCTGTCCTTGTGCTAGTGTTGTTTCTGTCAAACTAAACTGAAACAAGGTATTACAAAGTTCTTACTTAGCTTTTGAATTACATACCGTCATTCTGAAAGGTAATTGCCAAGTTCTTACCTTTGAATTTTCTACTATTCTAAAAAGTAACTACAAGTATTATAACATGTTAACCTGCTTAGGCTGGTCTTGTACCTCCAGTCGATTCCTGAAAAAGAATATTCTACAAAGTGGTTTTTACTTACCTGGAATTGCATACTGCCATTCTATACATTTTTTTACACCGTGGTTTATAACCAGTAGTGTATTGTATTGGTTTTACATTTTTTGCTAATTATGGATAGTACTTTTGGAAGAATTCTCGTTGTCTGTGTATATACAAAACCAACAGTATTTTATTATAACCCTAGAGTGTATAAATGTTTCATTGGACCATATGTATGCTACATGTTCTTTGTACCTAACTACAGCCCCTCTCCCTCATAAGATCAACCTGGCTGCTCTGCCATTGCTACCCATACCTTGAGTGGTGCAGGCCTACACTGAGAGCTGGAGTTCTGTATAGCCAAGTAGAGAGTTTTGGTCCTAAAAGGTGGACTTTAGAAAAAACTCTAACAATGGGCATCCCGAGAATGATTGGGGGTGGTGCGGTAGATTGCTATGTTTACCATACACAGCATATTGTAGGACACAATAGACTATACACTTTAGGGGGTTGAAATGTGGAGAAAAGTGTACAGGGTAACATGCAATACACCATAACAAATGGGCACACAGATCGATATTCTGTGTTCACATTCCTAATGGTATGGTTTTATGTTGTCCTGTACCTTTTCTCCACGTAGCGTCCCACTCGAAAGTATAGTCGTGGCTGCCCTGTTAAGTGTACCATACGGGAGAATCGGACCTATTCAGAGAACCAACCTAGTTGTCGTTTGATCTTCTATAATCCTAAACATAGGATTTCTAGACCCTAACACTAATATTTCCTTAACATAGTTCCTGAAATAATTGCTTGTGCAGGTTGAGTGAAATAAAGGAGTTTCAAAGTTTCCATTTCTGTATTTCCTCCTTTATTTCTTAGAAATATACTAACTCCCTTCCACTTCCCCTCCCACAACCAGGTTCAATACAAGGAACAAACCCCTATAGAGGGAATTGTATCAAACATTGAGGTAATCATTTTGAAAGTGGTTTGCTGGATATCCCATTTTCATTTTAGACCTATTCACAAATGCCTTGGTAGATGTTGCATGTGTGCTGTCTATGAAATGGCTGCTTTTTAAAATTGTGCAGCAAACTGACGTTAAAGCTCCCATAAAGTTGGTACTCAACATGATGGTCCTCCTTCTGTGCTCCTCTTGAAATAGTCAACAAAAGGTTCTGTAGCTAAGTGTGATGGGACCTATCCTATATGCTGAGTAATCTTATTTCTCAAAAATAAGGTTTTGTCAGAATTTGGATGCGTCGCTGTCTCTCCCTTAATGTAGTTTGCTTCATACTGGTATGCCCCCAATTAGATATGTTGGACAGCGACTTTGTGAATCTAGTACAGTATGTGCCAAGCACCTTGGCAGTGCTGAAGTGTAAAAATCATAAAAACCGGGAGTGAGGGCATTCATTCTGTGGCTGTGTTGCAATATTCAACTATGAAACACAAACCTGTCTTCTCTTCTTTCTAGGGCACGTAAAGTTGACCGATTTCGGCCTGTGTAAGGAATCCATTCACGATGGGACAGTCACACACACTTTCTGTGGAACCATTGAATACATGTGAGCTCCCTTTTAAACTGAATTTATCTGCTTAGGACTTCTAGCGACTGTTGATATTTAACCCCACATTCCCAAAAAGCCCTTCATTGCATTGTATAATGTATTACTGCCATTTCATTGTTTGAAGGTGACAGAATGTGGAGAGTAACTGTTATGATTCTTTGTAAATGTTTGTTTCTCTTACCAGGGCGCCCGAGATCTTGATGAGGAGTGGCCATAACCGTGCAGTAGACTGGTGGAGTTTGGGGGCGTTGATGTATGACATGCTGACTGGAGCAGTAGGTGCACTTTGTGTACACTTTGATTTCATATTCTGTACCACACTGTTCAGGTGCTAAGCAGTTTAGGCATGAGGATCATGCCTGACCACTTTCTTTTCTTAGTGTTCAAGTTTCATTCGAGAGTGCAAGGTTAGAATTCCTGCTGTTTTGAAATCTGCATAGTGATAGTGAATGTACTCATAAGTCCGTCTCCTTTCCTCCATCATTGTGGGCGTCCCCAACACTGGGACGGTATTGGAACCTTTGGCAGCGAAAAATTGAGCCCCACTCCCCTAAATTTAGTATAGCATGCAGGGGCACAGCCTCGGGTGTAGGAACGCCCTGCCTAAGCCCAGTCCTTCGGTGCCTCACCTCAGTCCCTTTTTCCGCACAGGCGGTGTCGAACCTGGCAGCCAGCGCAGTCTTTTTTTAGCTTTCCGCTTGCTCCCCTTTCGTTTTGTCAATTCTTATTACACTTCCCTTCAGTGCTTCACCTCCCCCGGCGCATGTGGGCCGCAGGATGCTTCACGAGGTGTTGCCTCATGCGACCATTCGGTCCCACCTCGGACCCCCATCCACTCTGAAGGGCTTGGGTCGCGACCACCGCTGGAACTCATGTTTGGCCTCCAGCGCTCTTGGTCACAGGGCATTGAAGGATAGTTTGTCGTGGTCGAGTGGGTTCTTCCACACTTCTCCTCCGCCCCATCCTAAGGATTTCGTCGCCAGGACCTCTCCAAGACAAGGTAGGCCCTCTGTTCAGCACAGCGGCTCCTCCCTCGGGGTTCTTGCGGATCAAGGTTCTTCTTTTCTGGCAGGCCCAAGGCCTCTAAGGCTACTGGCTCCCAAGCCGATGGGCCCGGGGGCTCTTCCGGGCGGTCTGGGGACAAACCTGTAGCCTTCCAGGCTACAGGCTCGCAAGCTGAGGGGGGGGGGGTAGTGACCCTACCAGGCTGTCCTCAGAAGGACGATAAGGCTTGTCCTCTTATTCTACCCCAGGGGGGGTAAGGGATCATAGAGTGCCACCGCTAAGATTCTGTCCTTGGCTAGATCCAGTACGGCTACTGGCACAGATGCCAAGGGCTCCCAGCTGACCAGAGCTTTCTGAGTCCGTGAATAAGGGCGTTACGACTGCCGGCCGGCCATCGGTTCAGTGCCTACCAGAGGGATCTCTGAGGTCTACGCTTTCTATTTGGGTGCAAGACCCAAGCTGTATCCTCTCGTGACTGAGGCCTCTCTTGGCTTAGGGCCTTCGCCCCCTCCCACCAGGGTGTGGCGCAAGGCTGCAAAATGGCACTGTGGCAGGGCCTGCCAGGCAGGCGGCCATCTTGGATACAGCTCAAGGCCCGCCAATGCTCTAGCCCATCGGATGGGCTTTTCAGGATGATTCCAGCCCCCTTCCCTCGGGAAGCGGCAACAGATCCTACAGTGCAGGGTTCTGGTTCCCTCACGGCTACATCTATCCTCAACCTGCTCCCAGTATGAGCAAATGGACTAGGTTTTGCCATTGGGCTCGTGACAATGTTCTGGACCCCATCTCCTGCTCTTTGGATGACATGCTGGCTTTTTCAGCATACCTGGTTTGCTCAGGAGTCCAGGTGGATACTTGCTGCAAGTATTTGGTGGCTATCTGGGCTTACAAGAATTCCCCTGCACATTGTCTAGGCTTTTTCCTCTGCTGCATAGAACTCATCAGGTCTGGGACCTCAGTGTGGTTCTAGCGGCTTTGCACCTCAAGCCTTTCGAGACGATTGCTTCTTTGGACATCCGCTTGGTTACAATAAAGACTGTTTGATTGGTGGCTCTCAAAGATGCGTTCAGGGTTAGTGAGCTGCAGGCATTGTCCACGTGCATGCCATTCGCCACATTGCAAGATGAGTCATCTTGCGTACTCACCCACATTTCTTGCCCAAGGTGGTGGTGGGGAGAATTCTCAAAAATGTGGTAATTCCTTCCACCTTAAATGTTTAAGGTATTTGTACCGCGCACCGTCACCAACGGAGTTGGTCCCCAGGCGCTCTGGCAGATTTGTAAACGATAAGGTGGGATGAGTTAATAAGGTGAAGAGGGAGTGGGATAGTGAGAGGAGTGGTGTTCTGTTGGCAGCTTCAACTCGGCATACACCGGGTGCTGAGCTTTGGTGCGGGTATTGGATCAGTGTCAGTCTGCATGTGCTGTTGGTGCGGCTTGTGTTGTTGCAGTGTTGTGAAGTGCGTGCGGCTGCTTGTGTGAGTTTTTGAGTGAGATAGGTATTCAGGGAGTTTGAGCTTATATTAGTTAGTGGGTTACCTGACATTTAGCATGCTAACATTCACAGTTTTGTCTGTGTAGCACTTGCTTACCTTCACAATCCTATCTAGATGCTACGCAGGCTAATGTTCAGAATTGTATATAGGTGTGGGCATGCTAACATTCGAGTGTCACCTAAGTGAGGCGCTTGTTGACCTTGACAAGTATGTTAGTATGTTATGCAAGGCAACTTCTACAATCCTGTCATGAATAGGTTCAGTCTAGTGGTCACAAATCGTTCTAAGTATGCCTGGTGTGAGTCTATGGCAGTCTGTTATTGGAAGCTAAAATAGAGTGGCAGGGGTTTTCTGGAGTGGAGTAATTGCTCTACTCCCCACCCATGCCACACTCAGTTTTTGTTGGTGTCTGTTTACTGCTGGCTTCATTGGCTTCCCCTGCGGACACCAGCAGACACATCTTGGAGCCGCCAATGAAGGAACCGCCCTTGGCCTTGGGGCCCTTAGCCGCAGGGGCTACCGGGCAGAGCGCTGCCCTGAAGTGTCCTTGATGTGCTAGAGGCGGACCAATCAGGGCTGGGGATGCGGGCTCGAAGCAGGAGGCGGGCGGGCATGGGCAGGGGAACAGCGCTCGCCGAGTGCGCTCTAGTTCCATTTAAGCACAATTTAGGCATTTATTTGGGAAAGTATGCAGGTGAGGGTCAGACACTTATTTTGGCCAGGGTGACTCAGAAAATCACCCAGGTGGAGCTACAGTGTATACACTGAGCAACGTGGATCTCAATCCACCAATCAGGTTCATAGGGCGGGGTGGGAGGGAGAGGGAAGTTGGGAGCCGGGGAAGCTATGCTGGGCAAGGCCGCAGCACAGGCACAAACGGGCACCCAGATGGCAAAGGTAGGCCCAGGAGAGTCGCCACGTGCAGCCTCACTCACCTGGGGCTCAGGATGGCAAAGAGCACCCAGGTGAAGCTACGGTGTATACACCGAGCAACGTGGATCTCAATCCACCAATCAGGTTGACCAGGCGGGTCGGGAGGCGGGAGGAGGGAGGGAGGGAGGGGGGGGAGAGGGAAGTGGGGAAGCTACGCTGGGCAAGGCTGCAGCACAAGCACAAAGGGGCACCCAGATGGCAAAGGTAGGCCCAGGAGGGTCACCACAAGCAGCCTCACTAACCTGGGGCTCAGGATGGCAGAGCCCCGAAAGGAAGGCACCTTAGAGACTCCTCAGCAACTTTGCTGGATTTTGCGGACTTGATTTCTTTTACCTGTAAAGAATGTGACCCTTTTTTCCACTCATGTATTTGGTGTGAATTTTACCACAGTGTTTCTTTTTGGTTATGGAGTCTAACAAACTAGGCATCATCTTTTACAATTGTCCCACAGCACCTTCAGTGCAGTGGCACAGGGAAGTCCTTTAAATTTCCCAAGGTTTAATACCTTCTCTGAGATAAACTGTTTCCCAGAACAGTAAAGTTAAATTTACTTTACTTAGCATTTTACTTGCTAGACCCAGTACGCCCTATCTTACAATAGAGTGCTGGAGGGGTTAATTGGTATCCCCTGTGTCTAAATGCTCATGTAACATCTTTTGTTACCCTTTCCTCAATCGACTGGCTGCTGACAGTGGTTTCGTTTTGAACTACCAAGGTTTCATTTACCGCGAATGTTCGCGGACCCGGTAACGTTAAGCGCAGGAGCCATCTTTTTCAAAATGGCACCCAGCCATCCTTGTTAAAATGGTGCCTGGTCTTTTTTCGCCAGGTGTTTGTGGAAAGGTCCTTCTAGAATTTTTCTCTGCCCGCCAAACCAGGTTTGGTCTGTTACTTTGGCTTTGGTGGGCTTCAGGAGTGAAACCCACCTCTGGCTCCATAGTGTCTGGGGTAGGCAGGAAGTGAGGGAGGTGCCCGAAACTCCCTGTGCTTGGTCTCCAAGGAGACCCAAATGCACTCTGTAATGATTGGCTGGCTGACTGTCCGGCAAGGACCGCCGCCCTGCTGGGTGAGTAGCAGCTAGGCTGGAATGAATGGGAGAGAACTGAATAAAAGGTGAGTCTCTTGGCTTTTAAGGCAGTGTTGACCACTGGACAAAGGAACCGAAGAAGAGCTTGAAGAGGACGGCTGCTGCAACTCCTGGACCGTTGGTTTGCCCAGTGAAGCCCTGCTGGAGGTCTGAATCACCAAGTTCGCATCGACAGAGAAGCCCTGCAAGAACGACTTGAGTTGGTGGGACCAATCAACTCCCAAGTAAGCCACCGGGACACCCATCTCGGAGCTGGCTGTGAATTTCCTCAGAGTTGCTGCAGGAAACCACAGAGCCACGGGGGAGGGACACCATATTGTGTGCGTTGCTTGTAAGCTGGCCTAAAGCTTTTGGAAGATCCTCTGGACTCCCACGAAGCAGGACCGACCAAGCCTGACCCCCCCCCCCCCCACTCCCCTCCCCTCTTAGTTGAGTGAGGGACCTCAGATGTGAGGAAAGTCCACCTTGACAGCCAGGAACCTCGCTTATTTCTATTTGCTGTACCGCAAGGAGCTGAAACGCGAAACAGCCTCTGAAAGTAAAGTTTGCCAATTGCCAACTTTGACGGTGCCAGTGCAGTGCAGGACTCCCCTGATGTCCTCCCTCTTGTCCCCACGACTGAGACAAGGAACAGTGAGATCTGCCGAGCTGCACAGGAAGTATTCAGCTGCATCTCTTTATTCTTTACCAAGGTACTGTAAAATTAGCCTTTGAGAACTTACCTCCTACTGTGGAAGTGCTTTTAACTTCGACTCACAAGCCTCATCAGCTTGTGGCCCTACATTTGGTTCTTTTTATCGAAGACTCCTAAGAACTTGTGCAGAGACTTGTGCATTTACTTACCCAAAGTGCTGCATCCTATACAAAGACTTTGGCTATTGACTTTGGCTTAGCCTATTGAATTGAATGACTCTTCTAAGTGCTATTTGAAAGTATTTTCCCTGCTTATGAATATTTGTAAATTCTTGTGTTGTAATATACTTTGCCTTTTACTTACACTTTAAGAATATTCTGAATGCCAACAGTAAGATATTAATGTCCCAAGCACCCTTGTTACTGAAGTCACCTGTGGGTGTAGGTTGTGTCTGTGGGCCATCCCAAAAGGGTCTTGTCTGATTCAGAAATTCAGAGTGTACAGTATTGAAGTATATTTGTTACTTTTTTACTGCTCACTTCTGAAGAAGGCTTCATAACTGACTGATAAATAAATTATTAATTGTTTATGCACGAAATCTTGAGTGTAAGTTTATTTGAATACCTGTAACTGTGAATCTTTGTGTAACTCCACTACAGCTCACTTTTTCCCTCTTGGGATAAGCCTGGCTGCTCAACACACTACCAAAACTGTGTAGTACAAGCTTATACCAAAGGTTGGGTTGCCTATACCTGTAGTCATAGTTTGTAGTATTCCCAGAGGGTACTGCATTCAAACTTTGCCTAACAGCATCTACCTAGTTCCTCACGCTCATCTGCGCCTCATGCAATAGTGGCTCTCAAGCCAATGGTGCAAGGCCAGCGGGACGATCTAGTGGTTGTCTCGGCAGTCCTTGTTCAGTTTCTGCAGTGGTGGTGGTCAAGGGAAAACCTTCTGCAGGGGAAAACCTTATCCAGCCCCACAGTAGAAACCACTCTCACCACAGACGCATCTCTGACAGGGTGGGGGTGCGCCCCTTCTTCAACAGACTGTGCACGACGTGTGGTCCCTAGCGGTAGCATCCAGTCACATCAACCTGTTTGAACTGCTAGCAGTGTTCAAGGGCCTGAAGGCCTTCCAGACACACCTCCAGGGGAAGATGGTTCTAGTCCTCACTGACCTCACTACGGGCATGTATTTC